>NC_134687.1:544949459-546257792 GCF_050947455.1 Rhinoderma darwinii | reverse complement strand
ATTATTTTCCGATTTGATTTTAGGCCTTCCTTAGTTGCAGATGCATAATCCCAATTTTAACTGGAATACTGGTGATCGTACTAAATGGGGTAATAAATGCATGACGTCATGTTTTTCTATTAATTTGGTTTCTCTCGTTGAGGAGGTGAACACTCTACCTGAGTTTATTCAGGACTTCGCCGATGTCTTTTCTAAAAAGGCCTCCGAAGAGGTACCTCCTCATAGAGAGTATGATTGCGCAATCGATCTGGTATCAGGAGCTAAGCTCCCTAAAGGTAGGATATTTAATCTCTCTTGTCCTTAACGTGAAGCCATGAGAGAATATATCCAGGAAAGCTTGGCCAAGGGTTATATTCGCCCCAATACTTCTCCGGCAGGTGCTGGCTTCTTCTTCGTAGGGAAGAAGGATGGTGGTCTTAGGCCGTGCATCGATTACCGAAATTTAAATAAAATCACTGTAAAGAACCAATATCCCCTTCCTTTGATTCCTGACCTTTTCAATCAGGTTCAAGGGGCCCAATGGTTCTCTAAGTTTGATCTTCGGGGGGCTTATAACCTTATCCGGATCAGAAAGGGGGATGAGTGGAAGACTGCGTTTAACACACCCGAAGGTCATTTAGAATATATCGTCATGCCCTTTGGGTTGTGTAATGCTCCCGCGGTCTTCCAGAATTTCATAAATGAGATTTTAAGAGACTACCTGGGGGTATTTCTTGTAGTGTACCTTGATGATATACTTGTGTTTTCCAATGACTGGTCCTCCCACATTGAGCATGTCAGGAAGGTGGTCCAGGCCCTTCGGAAAAACAAACTCTTTGCAAAAAAATGAAAAATGTGTGTTTGGGGTGCAGGAGATACCATTTTTGGGTCAAATCCTCACTTCTAACTAATTCCGCATGGACCCTGCCAAGGTTTAGGCTGTGGCAGAATGGGTCCGCCCTGCCTCCCTGAAGGCCTTACAGTGTTTCCTGGGGTTTGCTAATTATTTCAGGAGATTTATTGCTAACTTCTCAGTCATCGCTAAGCCTCTTACGGACCTAACTCGTAAAAGTGCTGATCTCCTCCACTGGCCTCCGGAGGCGGTCAAGGCTTTTGAGATCCATAAGAGGTGCTTTGTCTCTGCCCCAGTGCTGATTCAGCCAAACCAAATGGAGCCATTCATCGTGGAGGTTGACGCCTCCGAGGTGGGAGTGGGTGCTGTCTTGTCCCAGGGTACTAGGTCTCTCACCCATCTCCGTCACTGTGCCTACTCCAGAAAGTTCTCCACTGAGAGAAACTATGACGTTGGCAACCGCGAACTCTTAGCCATTAAATGGGCATTTGAAGAGTGGCGCTGTAATGACGGAGTAGGGAGACAGACAGGTGAGCCCTAATCTATTCTCCACTCAGTCCCTGCCTACTTGCACGGCCCGTCCTAGGCGACGGCGTTCAACTGGGCGACGGTCCCTACGCTCAATATGTGCACGACAGACAAACAGACAAGGGTACACAGAAGCTAAGGGAAATGGGGCAGTAGCCCACGGCAACACCGTGAGCAACAAGAGTAGTGAACAAGCCGAGTAAAACCAGGAGTGTACGAGGTACCAAACGCAGAGCAGGAGAGTAGTCAGTAAAGTCAGGGTTAATATGAAGCAGAGGTCAATAGTACAAGCAGCAGCAGCAGAGCCAGGAGACAGGCAGAATCACAGGCAAAGGAGGAGCAGGAAATGAAGGTATAAATAGAGAGAGGGCGGGAGCTAACTCCGTCTGGCCAGGCTGTGATAGGCTCTCCCACTTCTCAGCCTCCCAGCCCAAGTGGTAGATGATCGAGTCACTCTATCAGACTTAGGAGCAGGTGCAGACAGATTAACCATGGGCGTTGACACAGAAGCTGTGTCTGGCAGATCCTTTACAGGCGCCACTTCCTGGAGGGGGCTAGGCACCAGGTAACGGTCCTTACCGACCACAAGAATCTGGTTTTCCTAGAATTTGCCCGGAGGCTACACCCGAGACAAACTCGATGGGCGTTGTTCTTTACTAGATTCAACTTTGTGGTCACCTATAGGGCTGGGTCTAAAAATATTAAAGCTGATGCTCTGTCGCGTAGCTTCATGGCTAGTCCTCCTCCTGAGGTGGATCCCGCTTGTATTTTGCCACCAGGTATAATCATATCCTCTGTGGATTCAGACTTAGTCTCCGAAATTGTGGCTGATCAAGGTTCTGCTCCCGAGAACCTTCCTGATAACAAGCTGTTTGTTTACCTGCAATTCCGGCTAAGGCTGCTCAGTAAGAATCATGACTCTGCACTAGCTGGCCATCCATGCATCCTGGGTACCAAGCACCTCATTTCTAGAACCTATTGGTGGCCTGGGTTGCTTAAAGACGTTAAGGCCTACGTCGCCGCTTGGCTTGTGAAATTTGTGCTAAGTCTAAGACTCCCAGGTCCCGACCTGCGGGCTTACTGTGTTCTTTGCCCATTCCCCAGAGACCTTGAACCCATATCTCCATGGATTTTATCACCGATCTGCCTCCATCCCAAGGCAAGTCAGTGGTGTGGGTTGTAGTAGCCCGCTTCAGTAAGATGTGCCATTTTGTACCCCTCAAGAAACTACCCAATGCCAAGACGTTAGCTACCTTGTTTGTCAAACACATCCTGCGTCTCCATGGGGTTCCGGTCAATATTGTTTCTGACAGAGGGGTATAATTTGTTTCATTGTTTTGGAGAGCTTTCTGTAAAAAGCTGGAGATTGATCTGTCCTTTTCCTCGGCCTTCCATCCTGAAACTAATGGCCAAACTGAGAGGACTAATCAGTCTCTAGAACAATACTTAAGGTGTTTTATATCAGACTGTCAAAATGATTGGGTCTCCTTCATTCTCCTCGCCGAATTTTCCCTTAATAACCGGGTCAGTAACTCGTCGGGGGTCCTCCCCTTTCTTCTGTTATATTGGGTTTAATCCACGGTTCTCCTCCGTTTCACCTGGTGGTTCCAACAATCCCGAGGTAGATGTAGTTCATCGGGAACTGTGCACAGTTTGGGCCCAGGTTCAGAAGAACCTTGAGGCGTCCCAGAGCATCCAAAAGACTCCTGCAGATAAAAGACGATCAACTAACCCCCTGTTTGTGGTCGGGGATCTGGTGTGGCTGTCTTCTAAGAATTTGCACCTTAAAGTTCCGTCCAAGAAATTTGCGCCCGGTTTTATCGGGCCATACAAAATCATTGAGGTCCTTAACCCTGTCTCCTTCCGGATGGAGCTACCCCCGTCTTTTCAGATACACAATGTTTTCCATGCCTCCCTCTTGAAAAGCTGCTCCCCGTCCTTGGCTACATCGAGGAAACCTCCGGTCCCTGTTCTCACTCCAGATAGGGTAGAATTCGAGGTAGCCAAGATTGTGGACAGCAGGATTTTCCAAGGCTCCCTCCAGTACCTGGTCCATTGGAAAAGATACGGGCCTGAGGAGAGGACTTGGGTACCCGCCGGGATGTTCACGCCGGTATATTGCTCAGGAAGTTCCATCTTCGGTTCCCCAACAAGCCAGGTCCACCTAGGAAGGGTCCAGTGGCCCCTCATAAAAGTGGGGGGGTACTGTAAAGGGTTTGCCAGACACAGGTTCTGTGTCGACGCCCGGGGTTATTCAGCCTTCATATGATCCAAGGCCTGCTAGAGTGACGTGATCTGTTACCACTCAGTTTAGCAGGCTGAGGAGAGGGAGAACCTATCACAGGCTGGCCTGACGGTTCTAGCTCCCGCCCTTGGTCTATTTATACCCTCACTTGCAGCATGGTCCTTGCCTGTGATTGTCTTGTTTCCTGGCTCTGCGTTTCCTGCTATTTTCCTGATTGACCGCTGTTTCATATTGGCCCTGACTTGACTGACGATTCTCCTGCTCTGATTTTGCTACTACGTACTCTCCTGGTTTGACTCGGCTCGTTCTCTCTGCCTGTTGCTCACGGTGTTGCCGTGGGCAACTGCCACAACTTCCCCCTTTGCTTCTGTGTGCCCTTGTCTTGTGTTGTCTGTCTTGCACCTATTGAGCGTAGGGACCGTCGCCCAGTTGTACGCCGTCGCTTAGGACGGGCCGTGCAAGTAGGCAGGGACTGAGTTCCGGGTAGACTAGGGCTCACCTGTCCATCTCCCTACCCCGATTCATTACAGATACACTGTGTAAAATTATGCAGCGTATCTGACCCAGAACTTGCAGAATATTCTGTCAGAAAAACAGCACCACATCATGGTACAGTTTTTCAGGCAAAATTTCCGCTGCGGATAGTAGTGCTATAAAAAAAAAAAATTAACGTTCATACTTACCCTGTCCGTAACCATGACAATACTTCCCTCTGGCGTACTGCAGACCGGCCACCAGGGATAACGTTTCTTTCCATGTGACCGATGAATCCTATAATTAGCTGCAGCAGTCACATGGGATGAAACTTCATCCCTGGAGCACGGGCTGGACGCAGGAGAAGAGAGTTCTGGGTAAGTATGAGTTTTTTTGCATTGGCCTTACACTGACAGGCAACCTATCAGACCATGCCTTTCCTGTGCCACCACTGGACTCTGGAGCAGTAGAAACATATTTTGTCGAGTGACAAATCACCCATCTCTATCTGGCAGTCTAATGGACGAGTTTGGGTTTGGTAAATGCCGGGAGAACGTTACCTGCCTGACTGCATTGTGCCAGCTATAATGTTTGGTGGAGGAGGGATAATGTTATGGGTTTGTTTTTCTCAGGGGTTCGCCTAGGCCCCTTAGTTACAGTTAAGATAAATCTTAATGCTTCAGCATACCACAACATTGTATGCTTCCAATTTTGTGAGAACAGTTTGGGGAAGGCCCTTTTCTATCAAGTATGAATGTGCCCTAATGCACAAAGTAAGGTCCGTTAAGGCATGGTTGGGTGAGTTTAGTGTGGAAGAACTTGACTGGCCAGCACAGAGACCTGACCTCAACCACATCGAACACCTTTGGGATGAAGTAGAATGGAGATTTTGATCTAGGCTTTCTCGTCCAACATCAGTGTCTGACCTCACAAATGCTCGTGGATGAATAAGCAATAATTCCCACAGACACGCTCCAAAATCTTGTAGAAAGCCTTCCCAGAAGAGTGTAAGCAGTATTATCTGCAAAAGGGAAGACCAACTCCATATTAATGCCTATGGATTTAGAATAGGATGTAATAGAATCTCCTTCAGCCCCCTCCCTCTGTCAAACACCTTAGTTGTTGCGGGCGCTTTTGATTGCCACAACTAAAGGGTTTAATGGCTGGGATTGAAGTTATTTCAGATCCCAGCCATTACTGCAGCCTTCTGGCTGTCAATCACCACCGGGCTCCCACTGTTGATCACGCAGCCACAGCTACTTTGTATGTACAGTATACATATACAGTATATTATTTTTGTATACTGTATACGGCAGTATACAGTGTGGCAGTAATATCCACTTATGCCGTGGGGTGACATTGTATATGGCTGTTTTCTCTCATACCCAAAAATTGCATAATGTTTCATACAATGTCATATATGAGACCAGGTTCTCCAGAGAAAAACACTGTTTCTAGGGGGTACATTGCATCCATTATACAGCTCTGTTTTGAGCACTGTATTGCAGCCTGACACAAGGGCAAAAATAGAAGATTTAATATTTCAATGTAGCTGTGTGTTGGTCCTCTGGAATGAATTCCATTGGGGAGTGCCAGGCACCTTAGTTCAACACTGTCCATGGTTCTGATATAAAGACCCTTAGGGCCTTGATGTGCCACTGCACAGGCTCCATGCAAAGAGCTTTGCTGTGTGCTTAACGCCGTAGACATTATCCCATTAAAAATATCTTATTTTCTTGTTTACAGTCATTATATTTTCTGACCTCCACCACAGCAATTATGGTTGTGATGGCACTCAGTATTACAGTTCTGTTACGTGGAGCTTTCAAATACTGTATATGAAATGACAGATGGTTTCTAAATAACACCACACATATAAATGTTTACATTTAGCACTTACATGTTAACATAAAATACAGATTTTTGTTGAATCTTTTACCATGTTGTCTACTACTTTTTGTACTTTGCAAAAAAACTACATTTTAATAAATATTTTGGTAAAATTGTCACTTTTTACTTATTCATTCACATATTACTGGATAATATTTATAAATATTAGTCATATTCCTATTACTTTTCCTAATAAAATCTATTTGTCTCTAATTTGCAAGAACTAGTGTCATAAACATTTAATTATTAGTTTTTCAATGAAACTCATGGATGGTATTGTGTCTTAGGGCTCTTTGGATCATTGTAATCAATCTCAGACACCTGTGATAATTAGTTTGCCAGGTGTGCCCAATCAAAGGATATCTACTTAAGAAGGACGTTTCACATTATTAAGCAGGCCACAGGTTTCAAGCAATATGGGAAAGAAAAAGGATCTCTCTGCTGCCGAAAAGCGTGAAATAGTGCAATACCTTGGACAAGGTATGAAAACATTGGATATTTCAAGAAAACTTAAGCATGATCATCGTACTGTGAAAATATTTGTGGCTGATTCAGAGCACAGACGGGTTCGTTCAGACAAAGGCATAATGAGGAAGGTTTCTGCCAGACAAATTAATAGGATTAGGAGAGCAGAAGCTAAAATGCCATTGCAAAGCAGCAAACAGGTATTTGAAGCCGCTGGTGCCTCTGGAGTCCCTCGAACCTCAAGGTGTAGGATCCTCCAGAGGTTTGCAAGTGTGCATAAAGCTATTATTCGGCCACCCCTAAACAATGCTCACAAGCAGAAACGGTTGCAGTGGGCTCAGAAATACACGAAGACTAATTTTCAAACCGTGTTGTTTACTGATGAGTGCCGTGCAAACCTGGATGGTCCAGATGGATGGAGTAGTGGATGGTTGGTGAATGGCCACCGTGTCCCAACAAGGCTGCGATGTCAGCAAGGAGGTGGCGGAGTCATGTTTTGGGCTGGAATCATGTGGAGAGAGCTGGTAAACCCCTTTAGGGTCCCTGACGGTGTGAAAATGACCTCTGCAAAGTACGTAGAGTTTATGACTGACCACTTTCTTCCGTGGTACAAAAAGAAGAACCGTGCCTTCCGTAGCAAAATTATCTTCATGCATGACAATGCACCATCTCATGCTGCAAAGAATACATCTGTGTCATTGGCTGCTATGGGCATAAAAGGAGAGAAACTCATGGTGTGGTCCCCATGTTCCCCTGACCTCAACCCTATTGAGAACCTTTGGTTCATCCTCAAGCAAAATATCTATGAGGGTGGGAGGCAGTTCACATCAAAACAGAAGCTCTGGGAGGCTATTCTGACATCCTGCAAAGATTTTCAAACAGAAACTGTCCAAATACTCACAAATTCAATGGATGCAAGAATTGTGAAGGTGATATCAAAGAAGGGGTCCTATGTTAACATGTAACTTGGCCTGTTAAGTTTTTTTGATTGAAAGAGCTTTTGATTTCTGTAAATATGACCTCCTGATGCTGCAAATTCAACAAATTACCATTTTAGTTCTCTTTACAACCTTTAAAATGTTTTGATCTCTGTTGTGCATAATAATGTGAAACAGTGCATTTTGAGTTTTTTACTTCTAAAAAAAAATCTGTTATCATTAGGAGATTTGTTCAATAAAATTTGCATTATATACCAACGGTTGATGGCTTGAAGATTATACTGACTGTCATTTGCATCGACTATTTAGGAAAATCAGCGAAAAATAACATTTGCATAATAATTTGGAACGCGGTGTAAGTAGAATAGCAACACTGCTCATCCAGTTTTGACCTTATCCTCACTCCTTTTATCTCACAATGTGTCAACACTTGCATTACTGCTTTTTACCTACAGTATTATTTGATTCATAATGTTTAGGTAGCTGCTTTCTCAAAGACACTTAATCTGCCTCTAGCCTTCTAAAAGGCGCTATTACACAGCCCGACGTGGGCCGTGATGAGCGCCGATCAATTGAAAGATAAATGAGTATGGGGACGAGTGCTCGTTACTCCGATTGCCTGTCCCCATACATTTTTATCATGTTGGCAGGGAGATGTGCTGCCGACAACGATAATAGTTTAGACATTAAAACGATGCAATCAGCCGATGAACGAGCTTGCTCGTTCAACAGCTGTTCTTTGCCCTGTTTACACGTTCGCCCTATAATTAGGCGGTGTAAAAGGGCCCTTAGTCATGCCTATTGCAGTACATGCTGCTCATAGTCAGTGCCTGTGTTATCTGTTATCCGTTATAATTTTCACTTCCTCCATTTCCTTCCTCTCCAGGGTTATTCGCTTCACCGTTCATACATGCACAACGCCCATCCAAGGCCAAAACCTTTTGCCATATGTTTTTTTTCTCATCATCATTCAATTCCTCACCCTGATCTGCCGTGGGGACAGACACATTTTTAAAGGCTATGAAAACATTTGTAAGGCAATTATTTTAACTTTTTTTTTTAAAATAAAAATGTCTATCAGTGTGTTTGGGGCAACTTTATAAATACTTTTTTATTAAAAATGTGTTTTACTTTTTGAAATACAGCTGCTCTGAATTCTCCCAGGTTGTGACACTGAACTTTATTCACTGAATCCCTAAAGCGCAAAGTGAGCACACTTATACTGATTTGAGCTAGGTGAAGCGCTGTACTGGAGTGGGGAGAGAATAGCAAGTCCCTCTACCAATCCTAACTGCCATTCCATAGAAATCAATGCACGGAAAACAGACTTAATAAAAATCCTCATTTAACTAAATTTTGCTGATAAACCCAACTTTCCTGGATTCCTAATCTCACCCATGTGAACCAGTTAGGTGAGAAATACACCTCCTCCAGTACTTTCCCAGCCACAGGCCTGCAATGATCAATGAAAAGCTAATTGCCTTGACCCGGAAAAATACATCTCTGAAAATCTGGGACCCTGGATGCGCTACACCCCCCCCCCCCCCAGCAGATCCAATTTCTCCAATCAATCAACTTAAACACCCTTTCCATGGGTTAACCTTAATCATATGGCCACTCTCCCTTTTTTGTCGTAGTGCCCCAAGGACACTAAAAAGCCCAAAACCTTGCTCTCTATTCCCCTATAACCACTGATCATTTCACCAACTGTTTAACTGGTAATCTACTTACCTAACAGGAATAAAAAGTGTTCTATAGATTACCAACCATTAATGGTGCTTGTCATTTTCTTATTCATGTATGTCTCACATTCAAGATATGTCATTTGACTCTAATTATATTTGTGACTGTTTATTTCTCCTGTACTATAATAAAAACTCAATAAAGACAATGTTTTAAAAAGAAATTTGAGCAACATCTTTATTAGACATTGGGAGTGCAGTAAGAATGATCAATAAGGGTCGAGATAAGTACCTAATGGGATGACTGGGAGAGAAAGAATAAAGGAGGGAGGTGGAAATTAGAAGGGATAGGGAGGGAGGAACGTAGGTGGGTGGGGGCTACAGGAATGATAAAAAGAAAAAAAACCTTATCGTTCTATATTTTGCACATCAGAGGATAAAGATGGGCAGGTCAAGACAGGATGACTCATGTATCCCCCAGAATATTATACATCAAGCACCAGGGTGTCACCTTTTTTTCTAACCAGGTGGTTTATAGGAAATATTCACATACAGCACTACTTATGTGTGCCGGTAATATGTCAGTAAAGCTTTCACAGACTTTTAAAAAATAGGTCAGTTTTTTTTTCTTTCTGCAATGATACCTCCACCCAATCAATGTGCATGAAACTTGAATTGAATTAAAACCACAGAAAAGGCCATACTCACAGATTAGGAGGAGGGTAAAAAACCCGTTCCAAACAGGACGCGACCAGGTCAGAGAATGCTGATGAAGGGAAGCTCCCAGGTGTGTTTAAAGAGGCTCTGTCACCAGATTTTCAAACCCCTGTCTCCTATTGCAGCTGATCGGCGCTGCAATGTAGATAACAGTAACGTATTTTTTTTTTTTTAAACAAGCATTTTTGGCCAAGTTATGACCATTTTTATATTTATGCAAATGAGCCTTTCTTATGTACAACTGGGCGTGTTTAAAGTTATGTCCAACTGGGCGTGTATTGTGTGTGTACATCTGGGTGTTTTTACTTGTTTTACTAGCTGGGCGTTGTGAATAGAAGTGTATGATGCTGACGAATCAGCATCATCCACTTCTCTTCGTTACCACCCAGCTTCTGGCAGTGCACAGACACACAGCGTGTCCTCGCTGTGACGTCACTCACTTCCTCCCACAGGAACTTCATCGCGTCGGATGAGCGAGGACACGCTGTGTGTCTGTGAACTGCCAGAAGCTGGGTGGTAACGAAGAGAAGTGGATGATGCTGATTCGTCAGCATCATACACTTCTATTCACAATGCCCAGCTAGTAAAAGAAGTAAAAACGCCCAGATGTACACACACAATACACGCCCAGTTGGACATAACTTTAAACACGCCCAGTTGTACATAAGAAAGGCTCATTTGCATAAATATAAAAATGGTCATAACTTGGCCAAAAATGCTCGTTTTTGAAAAAAAAACAAAACGTTACTGTTATCTACATTGCAGCGCCGATCTGCTGCAATAGGAGATAGGGGTTTGAAAATTTGGTGACAGAGCCTCTTTAAATAATGTTGTGTGTTGGGCATGGAAGTAAATGTGTAATGGAAAAAAAATAATAAAGTACTGTGTATGGTGTACATGTGAGGTATAGGGGACATTACTAAGTGTAGTGTGTAGAAATCATGGATGTGAGTGATACAAAAAAATGTGAGTATAGTGTGTAAAACATGGAGGCATAGTGTTTTGATAGTGAGGCACAGCATATATGGCCGAATAGCAGCCTATTTTGAATGCCCATACTGTAAGAGAGCGGGCTGCCCTGCATGCAGTGCCAAACATCCATACACCAGGCTATAGGGATATCCTATTTCTACACACTACACTTAGTAATGTCCCCTATATCTCACATGTACACCATACACAGTACTTTATTATTTTTTTCCATTACACATTTACTTCCATGCCCAACACACCACTCCCCTCAAGGTTAGTGGGAGTGGCTATCATTATTTAAACACACCTGGGCACTTCCCTTCATCAGCATTCTCTGACCTGGTCGCGTTCCTGTTTGGAACGGGTTTTTTACCCTCCTCCTAATCTGTGAGTATGGCCTTTTCTGTGGTTTTAATTACATTCTATGTCCCAATTTTTTTGCATATCTGAAACTTGAATGGGGGGGGGGGGGGCTGTGGGAGGAAGCCAAATATGGCCCACAGTGGATCAGGTGAGTAAATGTGTTTAGGTGCGAATTAGTGAAGGTGATGACTCTTTTCCAAAATTCTTGGATCACAGGGCATTGCCATAAACATTGATATAGTCCTGTGTTAGAAACTTTACATTTAAAACATTCTGCGCACTTATGGATTCCCCTTTTGCATCCCCTGCATAGAGTTAGGAATGATCTTGACATATCTGTAGTTTAATTTCCCTGAATCTTGAAGATGGCAGGTTTCAGTGCAATTGTGAGATGGCCTGAAGAATTAGAGAGGGTGGGGCTTAAGACAATTCCTTTTGAGAGGGTGGTGGAGTTGGTAGAGCAGTTTAAAGGAGCATGAAATCATTTTTAATTAATTGTGATTTTCTTACTAGCATAAGAATCAGCATACCACTTTCTTAGGGATGTATTCCACTCTCTGTTATTCAGAAGAGGGGGTATATTTTGAGAATATAATTTTTTACCTTCGTATAATGAAAGAAAGAGAAGGTCCTTTCCGGGAATGTATCTCTAAGTTCAGGCAGTTTCATAATTGTTTTGATTTGGGGTTTAAGTGATTTATCAATAGATGTAAAGCCTCAAGTGTGCCATCTGTAAAAAGTGATATGGGAATTTCACTAGAGTGGAGATTCTTTAATAGTGTTAAGTGGCTAGGGAAACAAGGGTGCACACGCAAGAGTCATCTTCTTTTATGCTATGCCATACTTGCCGACATGTGGAGGGGGTTAGTCTTAATCTCTTAGTGAATTTCCGTGAAGTTAAGGTGTAACACGTTGGGCAGCGTTACACGTGGTGTGAATGGCCCAATCTATTTTCCTGTCTGTATTCATTGAGATGTTGTGTAGCCATTGGCACCGTACTTATGTGTACAGCATCAGTAGACTAATTGAAGATCATTCTTTCTTGTTCTTATTACCTCTGAAGAAGAGCCTCTGTTTTGTCACAGTTGATGGTAGAACCAGACAAATGGCTGAATTCCATGAGTTCCCAGAGCAGGAGCCCCAAATAATCCCTCTAAACAAGTCCAGGTATAGCATCATTTTCCCATTAACAGTTAATAAAGTTGTGACATCTGTATAAACAAGAGCAATGAATTGTTGGAAGAGGCAGACAAAGTTCCGATGTGCAAAGGTTGCATCTACTGCAGGTAAAATCATGAGACTTTATTAAACGTCTTTTCAGCATCTAAATTGAGTAATAGGAATTGGGGGTGGGATCTTGCGTGATGATGTTAGATGCAATGACTATCTATAATATTTTTGGAATCATGTCGTCCCCGAATTAATTGCAGTTGGATTGGGTGGATAATATCAGGTAGAGTTATCTGAAGTCTGTTTGTCAAGACTTCGGTCAGGTCTTTGAAGTCTTGGTTCATAGGCGTAAAAGGGCAATACGATTGTGGGAGGTCTTGATCTTTCCCGGGTTTGGGCAATCGGATGACTCTGAAATCTCCCTAAAGTGCTTAATGAATAATTCTTCCTTGTATTCCAAATTGTACTTGGTGGTTAGTGTGGAAAGGAGTTTATAATATTCGGCTGTAAAACCTCCTCAACCAGGAGTGTTTGAAATGACCAAGCGCATTTTCTCCTCCGAGATATTAAAATCCAGTGCAGTCCGTTGATCCTCTATAGGGTTGGGCATATTTAAGGAAACAAGAAAGGCCTGTATTTTGGAATGGTCCATTGGGGTGGTCCTGTATAGATTCTTACAATAATTCAGGAGGATGTCTGCTATTTCTCCTCATTCAGTATGCACCTGGCCAGTATCAGGGCACTTCAAACGAGAAATAAATTTGTGAGGAAAGTTAGTAGGGCTCCCACCTTATTTCCCTATCTAAAATATTTATTCTGAACCAGACAGATAAACCAGTGTGCCTGATCCTGGTCAAAAGCATCCAATAACTATTTGGCTTCTAGAAATCTCTGTTTAGTTTAAAAGATGCAACATGTTTTCATTGGGTGGTCAGGAGGGAGAAGCGCAATGCATGAAATGGTCACATAGTCTGTTTTTTATTATTTGCTATATATGCTATGATGTGGCTTCGCATAACAGCCTTGGAGGTAGCCACAATAATGGTGTGTCTTCTAGATATAGATATATGGCATTGTTGTCTAGAAAAGTGGTCTATTGTAATTTTAGGTATCTGTGGATTCCAACACACGAGTTTTAGTCTGGGATTTCTTCCACAGATTCTTTGAAAAAATCCACGTCGGATTTGCCTATGCACCAGGAAGATGAGGATGAACAGAGCTATAAGTCTCTTTCATAGAACTGCAGCATTGGAGAGAATTGTACCAATAGATGAAAAAAAACAATTGACGCTTTTTTAATTTTTTTTATTTTATCCTTTTATTTGGAGGGCTTGTTGAAGGATAAAACTCTAGCTCTATGTTAAAAATTGCTGCAATGGCTGTTGGGTACAGTTATTTGTATATATTTTATAGCTGCACACTAGGAGATACCTATGACTAAATATATCCTATATCTCAGAAGGGATATAGTAAATTTAATAAAAACTGAAAGTTTCTTCTCACAACGCAAGGCAGGAAAACTAAAAGTATGACCTTTTTCATTATCCTTCTGAACTTGTAATATTTACAATAGAAAAAGCAATATACCGGGGGAATATTTGTATTGTAGGTTCATATATTTCTAAATCTCTACCTTCTCATATCCAGAGTATTTACTGTAGCAGTGTTTAAAGTTGTTATATTTCCCAGTTTAGCCAAATCTGTTGACAGTAGATGCAAGTAGCACAAGATGCAGCTGTGACATCAACATTTCTAAATTCTTACCCTGAAAAAAACTACAGCATAAAATGTATGCCCTTCTTAGCCAGCACTGGGTATTTTATCACAAAGATTATTCATTATTTGTATTGTCACAGATTACATGCTGAAAAATCTTAGTTATAATCTGTAGTCAAGCAATCAAATCTAGCCTGTTGTTCAGCTGATCACCATAAGTCAGGCTACAGTTACCTTCAGCGATCAGTTGTAATCGCCAGGGCAAAGCCATGGCCAACCAGACATTTCCCTGGTAGCTACCACATGTCAGTCATACAGTCATCTCTTAACAGCATTTTTGCTTGTTGCAGTTTCTCCTTTATTATTTAGCACATATTACGTGTTTTTGATAAAGGTGATGTTCTCTCAGTAAATAAAGCTTTATCTATTGATCTTCTGGTGGCATGGCAACTTTTGATCTGCCTGATCATGCTTTTGATGCAATTGACCCAGTTTTGTTTTATAGTTATGATTTATTGTTGAGAGCCCTACTTTGGCTAGAATAACTATTTGACTTCTGAAATGTCTGACTTAAAACTTGAGGCATAACCACATTTATATTAATTGAGCAGCAGACATTTTTCTATACTGTGGGCCACTGCAAAACGCGTATACCATACGGTATACAATTTTTAAACATTGTGGCAAATGGCCTGTATGGCTTCACAGTGGAATACGTAATAGCCTGAGGTATATGTCTGGGAATACTCCCGTCGTATATATCTCTGACTTACACCCATAGTGTTATATTATAAATAAAAATCTATCCTACTAGGACAGTAACTATAACAAGTGGGGAAACTCTCTGCCAAGGGTGGACACTAACAGCAAGAGGGCTGGCTTGTTTTGTATGATCCGCAGACACAAATTCAAGGGTACCCCTCCTTGATACAAGGGCTATCTGCTTTAGACCGGTTAGACTTCAAGATGGTGGCTTGTGTTACTTCAGTCCTAGTAACCTAGAAGATGTGGCTGCTGGTTGCTCTGTTGAAAGCTATGTGAGCCTCAAAATGAACTGACTTTCAAACCTTAGTCTTTCATTATGCTGGCCACTGACTGGAACACCTCTCTATCTCCCTTGGGTCACGTCTCATTCTCATGCCCCCTTCACCACTACCCACCCAGCTATCTGTACAGTAGTGTTCTGCCACACCAACATCTGCTCGCTATTCAGGACCTGTCTCTACCCCAGGTCCAATGATCGACACTAATGTAGTATAGTCCTCACCAGTGCAATACAGGTTCCTCAGTTCCAGCTCTTCACAGTTGGTATTTCACATTGTTTGGAGGGGAACACCGCCATTTTATACTCTAAGCACCGCTTACGCGTCCGCGTAACAAAACTGCATTGCCTTACAGTACCTTATCAAAACAGTAAAAAAATGCAACAGGATGCAAAAAGTAAACAATGTCTTCAGTGGCCGGATTATCCACCCTATTCACCTATGTAACATATCTTAGCATAACTTCTCTCATCGTTGCTAGACAATGGCCGGTTTTACCACTGCGCAAATGCCACCTAGTGGAGGGATAAAGTAGACAGCACCAACAACACAGCACAGCAGTACAACAAAACTTTACTGATAACGAAATTACATTAAATGGAACTCTCTGCCAGAGAAGTTTGTCATGGTGATCAACATTGCAGGATAATGGGCTAAAGTGGATAGACTTACTACATGTCTTTTTTTCACCTAACAAACTATCTTACTGTGTTACTATGTTACTTTCTGACTTGTTACATTGATCTAATATTGGTTAGAGATGAGCGAATTTGCTGAAATACGTTTTGGGTCTGATTCGGTTAAACCAGAATCTATTCGGTCCGAATAAATTAATTGCGAATCAAAGATGTCCCGATTGCCCTGAAAAATTGTGTATGACACTCTGAAGTCTACTACATCTGTGTCCAACTCCTTTCCAGCTCTTTAACCCCTTCCTGATATTTGCCGTATGGGCACGTCATGGAAAGCTAGTGCTTCCCGCATTTTGCCGTATCCATACGACAAATGGTGGACACCGGCTAAGAAGCTGAGTCGGTGCCACCATCGCCGGATGTCAGCGGTATCTTACAGATGACATCCGGCTGTAATGGCGGGGACCAAAATTAGCTTTGATCCCCGCCATTAACCCCTTAAATTCAGCGCTCAAACGCGATCGTTGCATTTAAGGTGTTTGCAGCTCATCAGAACCCCAGCAATGAAATTACTGGGGTTCCGGTGGCTGCAATGGCAACCGGAGGGCTAATACTGTCCTCCCGATCTGCCTAGCATGGAAAACTTCCAGGAGCTGAGCCGGAGTCATCAGCGGTGGATATCTTACAGCTGACATCCACCTGTAATGGCAGAAACCGGAGCTAGCTCTGATCCCTGCCATTAACCCCTTCGATGCAGCGATTGCAAGCGATCGCTGCATTTTAGAGGTTGCTAGCAGACCGCCAGCCCTGCCATGCAATCAGGGCTGCCGATGCTGCTATGGCAACAGGAGACCTAACAGTGGCCTCCTGCTCTGCCATTACGGAAGCCGATTAGGCCCCGCCGAGAGGCGAAGCCTAATCGGCTTGCTCTCAGTGAATGACTGACAGATCTAATATATTGCACAACATCGGTAGTGCAATGTATTGAAAAGAAAAAATCTAACAGTTAGACCTTCAAGTCCCCTAATGGGACTTGAAAAAAAGTGTTAAAAAAGTGTAAAAAAAAAGTTTTAAAACATATAAAAAAGGTTTTAAGTAATAAATTAAAACACAATCGCCCCGTTCGCTTATTAAGTCCTTTATTATTGAAAATAAATAAACCATACATATTTGGTATCGCCGCATTCGTAACTGCCTGAACTATAAAAATATTATGTTGGGGAGACTTCCGGGGGTGGGGCATCGGGGATGGCTGTTTTTACAAGGAGCTCCATCGCAGCCCTGATACGATACTGTAGGCGGTGTTTGGGTACATGGACCCTGAAGTTCTCGGGTGTTCCCCCGGGGCACACAAATTGTTGCATTATGTGGCAGCGGCGTGGACGAAAGCCATGTTACAAACCTGGCTTGCTAATCAGCCCCCACCTTTCAAATTATTCTTGGATAAATTATCCTATCTCTTGAAAATGGACTGAGTAGAGGCCTCTCTCCATAAGGAATTACAGGTCCAAAAGTTTTTTTGAAACATGGGAAACATTCATTGCATTACTTCCACAAAACATTCAAATACAAATACGGAAATGCTTTGAACCAACGGTCCGGTTCCACGAACAGGTGCTCCTGGGGAATGCACCCGTGTAAGATATGGTCAGGATCCTGATGGTTTTCTGGTGTGGGCGAGAGCCATGCTCCTTACTATTTCTCCCCTGTCCCCGCATAGATACAATGGGTTCTGTTGGGTGGATGTGTGCGCTGGGCTGGTTCCTGCGGACGCCTCCATCCCTGATTTATGTTTTTCTTTTTCAAGTTCACTGGGGTGGGGAATTGCATACAACTTACAGCAAATGTGAGTGTTTCATCTGCATTGTTTCCTTCATAAGCACAGTGAGATTAAAAAATTTTATTTATTTTTTCGTTTCTTTCCCCACCTTCTCTCCCTCCCCCCCCCCCATCCATTTATCCTGCTTGGCAAGTTACGTCAATTTATTGATGATGTGTAATTTGTGCTTACTGGAAATCTAACCGATCCTCTGGACTGCTAATTGTATTACATTATTCCCCCTCCCTTCTTTCCGTCTGTTTTCCCCACAAACTTAATTGTTTGGAAAAAAGGTTCAATAAAAAGAAGTTTAAAAAAAAATAAATAAAAAAATAAATATTATCGTATTTATTTCACACGATGAACAGCGTAAAAAAAAAAAACGTAAAAAAATTATACCAGATTTTCTGTTTTTTGGTCTTTTTGCCCTTCAAATACTGGAATAAAAAGTGATCAAAAAGTCGCATGTATCCAAAAATGGTACCTAAAAACTATAGCTTGTCTCGCAAAAATCAAGCCTTCATACAGCTCCATCGACTAAAAAATTAAAACGTTATGGTTCTCACAACTTGGCGACAGAAAAAATACATTATTTTTACATAATGTATTATCTTATTTATTCCACGCGATGAACGGCGTAAAAAAAACCCTTAAAAAAATGATACCAGATTTTCTGTTTTTTGGTCTTTTTGCCCTTCAAATACTGGAATAAAAAGTGATCAAAAAGTCGCATGTATCCAAAAATGGTACCTAAAAACTATAGCTCGTCTCACAAAAATCAAGCCTTCAACCAGCTCCATCGACTAAAAAATGAAAACTTTATGCTTCTCACAACTTGGCGACAGAAAAAATACATTATTTTTACAAAAGTACTTTTATTGTGCAAAAAGTTGTAAAACATAAAAAAGTGCTTGAAATTACACTACCGTTCAAAAGTTTAGGGTCACTTAGAAATTTCCTAGTTTTTGCAAGAAAAGCACAGTTTTTTCAATGAAGATAACATTAAAGTAATCAGAAATACACTCTGTACATTGTTAATATGGTAAATGACTATTCTAGCTGCAAACGTCTGGTTTTTAATGCAATATCTACAGTGGTGTATAGAGACCCATTTCCAGCAACCATCACTCCAGTGTTCTAATGGTACATTGTGTTTGCTAACTGTGTTAGAAGGCTAATGGATGATTAGAAAACACTTGAAAACCCTTGTGCAATTATGTTAGCACCGCTGTAAACTGTTTTGCTGTTTAGAGGAGCTATAAAACTGACCTTCCTTTGAGCTAGTTGAGAATCTGGAGCATTACATTTGTGGGTTCGATTAAACTCTCAAAATGGCTAGAAAAAGAGAGCTTTCATGGGAAACTCGACAGTCTATTCTTGTTCTTAGAAATGAAGGCTATTCCATGCGAGAAATTGCCAAGAAACTGAAGATTTCCTACAACGGTGTGTACTACTCCCTTCAGAGGACAGCACAAACAGGCTCTAACCAGAGTAGAAAGAGAAGTGGGAGGCCCCGCTGCACAACTGAGCAACAAGACAAGTACATTAGAGTCTCTAGTTTGAGAAATAGACGCCTCACAGGTCCTCAACTAGCAGCTTCATTAAATAGTACCCGCAAAACGCCAGTGTCAACGTCTACAGTGAAGAGGCGACTCCGGGATGCTGGCCTTCAGGGCAGAGTGGCAAAGAAAAAGCCATATCTGAGACTGGCTAATAAAAGGAAAAGATTAATATGGGCAAAATCACACAGACATTGGACAGAGGAAGATTGGAAAAAAGTGTTATGGACAGACGAATCGATGTTTGAGGTGTTTAGATCACACAGAAGAACATTTGTGAGACGCAGAACAATTGAAAAGATGCTGGAAGAGTGCCTGACGCCATCTGTCAAGCATGGTGGAGGTAATGTGATGGTCTGGGGTTGCTTTGGTGCTGGTAAAGTGGGAGATTTGTACACGGTAAAAGGGATTTTGAATAAGGAAGGCTATCACTCCATTTTGCAACGCAATGACATACCCTGTGGACAGCGCTTGATTGGAGCCAATTTCATCCTACAACAGGACAATGACCCAAAGCACACCTCCAAATAATGCAAGAACTATTTAGGGAAGAAGCAGGCAGCTGGTATTCTATCTGTAATGGAGTGGCCAGCGCAGTCACCAGATCTCAACCCCATAGAGCTGTTGTGGGAGCAGCTTGGCCGTATGGTACGCAAGAAGTGCCCATCAAGCCAATCCAACTTGTGGGAGGGCCTTCTGGAAGCATGGGGTGAAATTTCTCCCGATTACGTCAGCAAATTAACAGCTAGAATGCCAAAGGTCTGCAATGCTGTAATTGCTGCAAATGGAGCATTCTTTGACAAAAGCAAAGTTTGAAGGAGAAAATTATTATTTCAAATAAAAATCATTATTTCTAACCTTGTCAATGTCTTGACTATATTTTCTAGTTATTTTGCAACTCATTGGATAAATATAAGTGTGAGTTTTCATGGAAAACACAAAATTGTCTGGGTGACACCAAACTTTTGAAAGGTAGTGTATGTATATATAGATTAAAGATCTTTTTGGACCCCCATTGCTTCTTATGAAACCACCGTGTGTGTATAAACAACGGCAAGCATAAAAAGGATAATTTTTGGACCGTTTTTTAATTTTAGAAAGCATAAAAAATCCGACAGTGCAGTGTATTGTTAAACTCTTCACGCGCTGCGCCACAAGTGTACGTCCTGCAGAGAGCTTGCTTCCTGCATCAGGACGTAGAGTTGCGGAGTAGTTCCTGCGCACACTGTCTTAACGGACAGTGTCCGGGAATCGGGATGTCAGCTGACCCCGACAGCTGACACTCCAGCCTTGCCGGTCAGCGGACCATCGCCACTAGACCACCAGAATCTCTATTTTTTGGTCACCACTCCTCACAAAATAGAGAATAAAAAGTGTTCAAAAAGTCGCATGTACCCGAAAATAGTACCGATAAAAACTACAACCCGTCCCGCAAAAAACAAGCTTTTACACAGCTTTTTTTTACTAAAAAATAAAAAAGCTACGGCTCTCAGAATATGGTGACACAGAAAATAAATTATTTTATAAAACAGTGATTTTATTGCGCAAACGCTGCAAAACATCAAAAAACCTATATAGATATGGTATCACCGTAATTGTACCGACCCGCAAAATAAAGTAAAACTATCATTTATAGCACATGGTGAACGTTGCAAAAAATAAACTAAAAAACGTTGTCAGAATTGCTTGTTTTTGGTCACACGGCTTGCAAAAAAATTGAATAAAAAGTGATCAAAAAAATCGCATGTACCCCAAAATGGTACCAATGAAAACTACAGATTGTCCCGCAACAAATAAGCCCACACACGGCTCCGGTAGTGAAAATATAAAAAAGTTCTGGCTTTCAGAATATGGTGATGCAAAATGTGCAGAGTGTTCCAAAAGCGGATAAGATCGTTTGGCATTTATAAGTGCGACACCGGCCACATATCTGTGAATTATTAATTATTTACCGCATTATTATACCCTCTTATTATACCCTGATGTACTCTGCCCAGCTTACATATGCCCCCACATTATAAACTGAAATACCAGCAAAACCCCAAACAGAACTACTACCAAGCAAAATCTGCGCTCCAAAAGCAAAATGGCGTCCCTCCCTTCTGAGCCCTGCAGCGTGCCCAAACAGCAGTTTGCGCCCACATATATGGCATCGCCATGCCCGAGAGAACTCGCTTAACGTTTTATGAGGTATTTGTCTTCAGTGGCACAAACTAGGCACGATAGTATGCACTAAAATGGCATACCAGTGGAAAAATTGCAATATTCACACCATCCGCTGTGCATTAACCCCTTTGCGCACTATAACTTAATAGCACGTCATGGTGAGGGGGTTGATGTATGGAGCCGGCTCACGTGCTGAGCCCGCTCCATACGCTGCGGGTGTCAGCTGTGTATTACAGCTGACACCCAGGACTAACGGACAGGATCGCTGGTTCAAGTCCCCTAAGGGGACTAATTAAATGTGTAGAAGAATTAAAGTTATTAGTAGTGAGAAAGAAAAAAGTTTAAAGTTAAAAAAAAACCATTTTCCCATTTTTCTTCTAAAGTAATGTAAAAAAATAAACAAAATTGGTATCGCACTATTACACTATACAATTATTTAACTCGCACGGTGAACACTGTAAAAAACTTAAATATTTTAAACCGCCAAAATTGGTAACAATTAAAACTACAGCTCGTCCCGCAAAAAATAAGACCTCCCACTGCTCAATCAACTGAAAAAAAAAAGTAACGGCTCTCAGAATGTGGTGAAACAAAACAATTTTTAGTTTAAGGGCATGTTCAGACGTGGCGGAATTCTGCAGACACTGTCCGCATCAATGCCGCACATAATCTGCGTTGCAGATACCGTAGCTCCTTTGCCTAAAATGTGAAATAAAATGCTGCGGATTAGTCGTTGCGGATTCAGGTGAAGAGTACATCCTGGTCTCTTTTAAAACATTCCATCCAGTCTGGCTATAGACCTCAAAACACATAGGTCCAGCCAGAATGATGAAATATCCTGTTCGCGAAGCAATCCGCAACGCAACAGACATAACATCTGCGGATTTCATTGCGTAATTTTGCAACTCCATTGAAGTCAATGGAGAAATGACGCCACAAGTACACATCAAGTCCGCAACAGCCAGTGTATGCTGCGGACGCCAAATTCCGCACCGCAGCCTATGGTCCGCAGCGGAGTTGTCCGCGACGTCTCCACGAAGATAACTAAAAAGGTATGGAAACCAATGGACAGAATGCTGTGGATTTCCAGTTCGGACTCTCCGCAGCAGATTTCCACAGCAATTCCTCCACGTGTGAACGTGCCCTTACAATTAGATTTTTCTTTGTAAAAGTAGTATAATATGAAAAAACACTATATAAATTTGGTATCACCGTAATTGTATTGAGCCGCAGAATAAAGTAAAGTTTTGGATTTTACCGCACGGTGAAAGCTGTAAAAACGAAAACCCCAAAAAGTGGAATCAGATTTTTTTCCTATATCAGCCAGCAAATATATTTTTTTCAGTTTCCCAGTACATTTTATGGCACTTTAAATGGTGTCAATAGAAACTACACCTCATCCTGAAAGAAATAAGCCCTCACACCACTCTATTGATGGAAAAGTTATGGCTCTAAGAACGCGGGGAGTCAAAAACGAAAATAAGAAAGCAAAAAATGGATCAGTCCTGAAAGGGTTCATTCATTTCTAATGAAAAAAAATGTATGACTCCATGTGGGGTATTTCCGTACTCGGGAGAAATTGCTTTACAAAAATTGATTGTTTTTTTCTCCTTTATCCCTTGTAAAAATGAGAAAATTCAACATTTTAGTGGAAAAAAATTGTGATATTCATTTTCGCGGCCTAATTCTAATAAATTCTGCAAAAGACCCGTGGGGTCTAAATGCTCACTATACCCCTAGAAAAATTCCTTGAGGGGTGTTTCCAAAAAGGGATAACTTTGAGTGTTTCCCCTATTTCCCTATTTTGGTCCCTCCAGGGCGTTGCAAACACGAAATGGCACCGAAGACCATTCCAGCAAAATCTGTACTCCAAAATCAAAATGGCGCTCCTTCCCTTCTGAGCCCTGCTGTGGGTCCAATAAGAAGTTTATTACCACATATGGGGTATAGCCGTAATCGGGAGACATTGCTTTACAAAATTTGGGGTGAATTTTCTTCGTTATTCCTTGTAAATATTAAAAATTTCTATGTTTTTTCAGAAAAACAGTAGATTTGAATTTTTACAGACTCATTCCAATATATTTAGCGAAAAACTTGTGTGGTCAAAATGCTAACTATACCCCTAGATAAATTCCTTGAGAGGTGTAGTTTCCAAAATGGGGTCACTTTGGGTTGTTTCCACTGTTTTGGCATGACAAGACCTCTTCAAACCTGACAAGGTGCCTAAAATATATTCTAAAAAAAAGGAGGCCCAAAATCCACTGGGTGCTCCTTTGCTTCTGAGGCCTGTGTTTCAGTCCATTTGCGCACTAGGGCCACATGTGGGATATTTCTTAAAACTGCAGAATATTGACAGTAACGTAAAGTCCAATGTGTCACGACAAAACAATCTCAGAATCGCTTGGATAGATAAAAGCATTCCGATGTTATTACCACATAAAGTAACACATGTCCGATTTGAAAAAATCGGCTATGTCCTGAAGGCCAAAACAGGCTGGGTCCTCAAGGGGTTAAACAGACTGTTTGTTACCATCGGCAACATCCCTTTACCCATAGCCATATATGTTGCTGTCGCTTGACATTACTAATGCTGTTGTGGCATTAAAGAGCTTGAGTCCTAGAAGCCCGCAGTGTGTCATACTTGGCTTTTCAGGGCAATCAGGGAACTTTCGATTAGCAACATATTTATTCAGACCAAATCAAATTTGACAACCTGAAACTATTTTTCAGGAAAATTTGATTTTTGGGGAAATTCACGCATCTTCGGTTATATTTAGAATTTGTATCTATTTAATAAATAATAAAAAGTGATTTTTATGAAAATAAATAAATAAAACATTAATGTCGTACTTTAATCGAGTGTCAGTCACCTATGACAATGGAATGAAATGTATGCAGGTATACAGTTTAGCCTGAAAAATACAACCCCTTAATTCTACACCCTAAATATTCCTCCATTTAAAGAGGCTCTGTCACCAGATTATAAGTGCCCTATCTCCTACATAATCTGATCGGCGCTGTAATTTAGATAACAACAGTGGTTTTTATTTTGAAAAACGATCATTTTTGAGGAAGTTATGAGCAATTTTAGATTTATGCTAATGAGTTTCTTAAAGACCAACTGGGCGTGTTTTTACTTTTTACCAACTGGGTGTTGTACAGAGGAGTCTATGACGCTGACCAATCAGTGACCAATCAGCCTCATACACTTCTCATTGTTTCAGCCCAGCATGATCCACAGCACAGTGTGATTGTGCAGTGAAAGAAGCTGGGCTGGAACATGAGAAGTGTATGAAGCTGATTGGTCACTGATTGGTCAGCGTCATACACTTCTTTACAACACCCACTTGGTCAAAAGTAAAAACACGCTCAGTTGGTCTTTAAGAAACTCATTAGCATAAATCTAAAATTGCTCATAACTTCCTCAAAAATGATCGTTTTTCAAAATAAAAACCACTGTTGTTATCTACATTACATCACCGATCAGACTATGTAAGAGATAGGGCACTTATAATCTGGTGACAGAGCCTCTTTAAGGCTCTGTTCGCACTATCATTCATTATTTTAATTAAAAACTGAGCCATAACAGCTATAACGGATCAGTTCGGCAGATTGTGATATTCTTGCTGTTTAAAAACAAAAAAGAACCCCTGACAGAAAGGGAAAAATGATAGTGTGAATGATAGGCTAAGGTTTTCAGCACACAAAATCAAACCCTGGTGATAATGTCCTCAGCGGCTTTCTGTCTTCTAAGGCTTCATTCACACTTGCATCAAAGGTTCCACTAGCAGCCTCTGTCGTAAACCCATTCAAATAATCCAGACAAAATAGCGCAACATTCTGCTCTATTTTGTTCAGTAAAACTACGGACACTATGGCGGAAACCAGACGGAACCCATTAAAGTCAATGGGTTGAATAGAGTGCCTAGTGTCTATCATGCAACGGTAGGATGGAGCAGAAAAATGAAATCACCCATTGCAGATGTGAACAAAGCCTAAGTGTATGTGCACACGGCTTTTTTTTGGCCGTTTTTCGGCCCGTAAACGGTCGAAAAATCGGTAGCAGAACGCCTCTAAACATCTGCCCATTGATTTCAATGGGAAAAACGGCGTTCTGTTCCGACGCGCCGTTTCTTAAGTGGCCGTTTTGAAAAACGGCCGCATAACAAGAAGTGCATGTCACATCTTGAGATGTTTTTGGAGCCGTTTTTCATTGGCTCTATAGAAAAGCAGCTCCAAAAACAGCCGTCAAAAATGCAGCGAAAAAAGTGAGTGGCTTAAAAAACATCTGAAAATCAGGAGCTGTTTTCCCTTGAAAACAGCTCCATATTTTCAGACGTTTTTGATTTTGCGTGTGCACATACCCTAACTGGTTGAAGTAAGCAGATTATTTTGACATACACTCAACTCTCTCCAGATGAAATGACAAAATAACACTCAAATAAACTTCTGCTACAAACATATTTTTGACAATCATAGCTGTTTAGCAGCGAAATGGATGGATATGGATCGTATAATTAGAACATTATAATAATGGTACCTAAGCTGAGCTAAGCTGAGTGATTTCAGCACTTGTTTGGTGACACAATGTAGAACAGACCTAAGTCTCCTGTAATTCTTCTTTTATATTCAAGTGTATAAATCTCCCTCAGAGAGGAAACCTGCAGCTCATTTATGTCACAGAAACGGAATGAAACGTATTCATGTTAATTGGGAGAGATTAAAAAATATGTTAAAAATAGGTTACGTTTTTCTAAAGATGAAAATGGTAATCTAATGAGCAAAATGCATTTTCTTTATTTTTGTCAGGTGACAGATTCTCAACAATTCATCCAATGTTAGAAAAAACTGTTTTCAAATATTCAAATGGTACTCTTGTGCGAAGAGAATGAGAGCCTTCCGCTGGTTAAATTGTAATGTCTTCATTAATCAGTATAAAAAAGAGAGAAAAATGGAAATAGTCAAATTTACGAGAAAATAGAAGTGTAGAAGAAAGCTTAGTACTTCTAAGGCTCTGTTCATACTAGCGCCTTAGCTTCCATTTATAACACTGTCATAATAATTCAGATCCATTTTTTAACAGATCCATCCAAAACCTGATGGATCTCTTTGACTTGTACTGAGGCGCATCAAGTTTCCATTAGGGGTTTCAGTATTTTGAATGGCAAGAATAGCACTACAGACTGTGCTATTCTTGCCATCAAAAAAACTGGCAGCCTCAACAAAAACCATAAGGCAAGAGTGAACAGAGCTGAAGCCACTTTAAGATGGCCGTAATAGGGGTGCTTTTTGCGTCCATTCTAAGGACTCAACACCAAAATTTAGTTCACTATAGAAGCCCATGGTGATCTAACATCTGTTCTAATGAGACGCAGGAGATCTGGGTGTTGCGTCTTTAATACAGGCACCCATGTTACGGCCATCTTAAAGATACCTTTGCATTATTTCTTTCCTGTCACCAGCCAAAAAAACACAACTCAATCCAGGTGTGGCCCAGCCAGCCATACAGGTATTTCACAAGTAAAATTTTCACACATTCTTGATGGACGTCACCGGTTACGTTTTATACATATATAATTAGTAGTATCACATGACAAATTATATTATTACTATCAAACGTTAAAGAATATCTTTGATTCATAGGTAGTTCTGATAAAAAATGTGTGTTGTGAGGACGTGCTTCTCAGAGCTCCTGATTACTACATCTTAATCCCTGAGAATCCTGCTTCCACATTGCCCCAAAGTGAGTAATTATACATTGTGTAAGTGTCAGCAGCATAAGAGTAACGCACTGACACCTTGATCCAGCCCGTCAAAACATTTTTGAAGTTGCGGCCTAGCGCCGCGTGTAAAGCCGCGGCCTCGATTTTGGAGCCGCCCCACCTGCAGACTCACTCATTGCTGGAGACTCCACGGGGATCCCTCAAAGAGGAGAACCTATGACCCAAACATCACTTCTGCGTGTGGACACACCAGTGTTAAAGAAATAACAGCAGTAATAACAGGTGAGGAAGTGTACTCCATCAGGGGAAATGCCCCCCCTCACTCTCCACCTGGCACTGCTCATAACATAGTACCCTCCAGCCACACTAACTTGGCTCCACATATTCAGGGATCGTGCCATCAGTGATTAACTCCTGAGGAGACAGCACTTACCCCATACTAATCCCTGACAATTGGGGGCAAAATAGGACCTGTGCCACAGGACCACTAGCTAGTGGCTCACCACCATATAATATTTAATGACATTAAGGGCCTTTAACCCAATTTTTTTTTCTCCACTCCGAGAGAAATCTTGCAAGCCTCAAAATTTAAAGCGACATTCATCTGATTCACTCTACAACAAGTGTAAGCTACAACTTATATCCCTTCAATTTTACACCCTTGTTACAGGGCTCTGCTCTAATTTTTCAAGTCAACGCACTAGAACTTTAATTGCCATATAGACCATTTTTTTTACTCTTACGCCTTGAAAGTGGCGTGACAAACAATCCGAACATGTAACACTCTACCTACTTCAGTGGGGCAACACTAGAGAGAATATATTTGTAAACCATTCTACCAATAACATGGTGAAAATAGGCCCCAAAAACTCGGGCTCAGTACAACGTCCTCAAACTCAAACCACTCAAGCTGATATGGAAACATTTCTGAAAAAACATGGAGGGAAACACTCTCAGCCAAAACCGCCATGGTCTTTTATCAAAAGAATTCTATTGAAAGCTCTTGAACCAATAGCAAATAACTTAACAGAAATCAAACAAGAACTACTACAAGTAGGCCATCATGTCGAGACCCTTGAGAAGGCTCATGCTGCCTTAACTGATGCCTCTTCAGATGTCACAAATTGTCTCCAACAACAAGAAGACCATATTAATAATATGTTCTCCATTCTGGAAGATCACGAAAATCGTGACAGAAGAAATAACCTTCACATAAAGGGCCTTCCAGAATCAGTCGCAAATGAAGCGTTGCCTAAAGCACTGACAGAAATCTTCCAAAACCTCTTTGACCCCAACGATTACTAACACTTGATAATAGAGAGAGCCCACAGAGCACTACGTCCTAAGCCGTAGCCAACAGACCCTCCAAGAAATGTGACATGAAGAATTTTGGACTTTTGAATCAAGGACCGCATTTTCAGATCCTCTGACTCTATCACTCACGAAATTACCCCAATGTCTATTTACGAAGACTTGGCCTCCTCAAATCTAAACAAAAGAAGATTGCTGAAACCTTTTGCAACTGCCTTGAGATAAAAGCAATTCCAATTCCGCTGGCTCTAATCCTTTTGGCATCTCAGTCTATGCTAACGGAATACTTACAGCCAGATCTTGGAAGCAACTCATACTGCCTCTTGTCTTCAAGCCATTCCCAAACTCCTGCAATGGGAAACAGTCTCAACTCCAAAAAGCCAAAGTACGAGCCGTCGTCTTCACAAGACCCCTCCGGCCTGCTCCTCATCAGACCCAACTTAGATCATAGAGAGATTCCCTACATGACCAACTTAAACGCATTCACCACATCGTGGGACGGCCGCAACCACAGACTCCTGGCCTCCTGCCAGCATCTCCCTCCTTGGAGACGCCATCCTGTCCTGGGCGTGCGAGCACTCATCTTGAAGGGCCAGCGCGTGCTTACTAAAATTTCCCCTACCTATCCCCAAATCACCCAGGACTATAAAAAGGGCTCCGGCCTTCCACTCCTTGCCTGAGCGTTGTTGTTGTCCACCCATGTTCGTGTTGCAAACAGTCCCTTAGTTGTATCCTGCCCCCAGTATTCCTGTATTCTGCTCCCTGTATCCTGTTGCTGTATTGTTTCCTGTACCTAAGCCTTTAGTCAGAGTCATGTGTATCATCTGCCTTGTCTGCTGTCATCTGCCATGCCTAGTGTCCATGCCTAGTGTCATCTGCCATGTCTGCTGTCAATTGCCACGTCTGCTGTCATCTGCCACGCCTGGTGTCATCTGTCACGTCTGGTATCATCTGCCACGTCTGGCGTCATCTGCCATGTCAAGCTCCATCCGTGCCAAAGCCTCTGCTACTGTCTGGACTCTTTCAGGTACTCTTCTGCTAGGACTTTGCATAGACTTTATATAGACTGTTATTTGGCCAGCTGTGACTCCTCTACGGCGGAGCGCCCTTGTGGATCCACATACCCCTAGATCATGACACTTCTATATCCTTTATTAGGCAATCTAACTAATCTAACCATTTCTAATTGAATTTTGTCCATGTTAAGTCTATTTCTAATGTCCAAGACATACAGGTGTCCACTCAGTAACAGAATGATACAGTGCAATTTCATTGTTATAAATACAATACACCATATTGTAAAAAATACTTTGATGTTGTATAGAGGATTTTATTACCTCGTTCTTTGGCTTCTAACCAAATACTTAGTTAACAATGTTCTTCTACTTCTAACATCTTTCATAAGGACACCCTGAACTGTTTATTATCTATCCTACAAGGCTGAAATATATATATAAAAAAAAAATCTTTCAGCACTAACTATACTACAGTGTTTGATGTAAATATTACTGTTTGTTCTAAACACAGGAGGTCACCCTGGATTGATGACAATCTATTCAGGGAGACCACAATCTTAAGGTCTTAAGAGCAACTTGTTTAAATCTAAATGGTTTACTTAAGTTTTACATTTTTTACTTATATCTGTATTATTGTGCTATTAATATTCTGTTAAAACTAACCTTCCATTCTCTCTGGTTGTCGACAACTCCTCATGATACAAACGGTGGGTCTGCTCACCTCACCTAACACTCTTGTAAACCTAATATACTCATACTTTGAGTATTCCATGCCTCCTCACCCAATCTTTCCCCTTACCCCAAACCTTGCCACCTTTTGTCTCTATGAGGTACTGATACGCAAAACAGCCACAATACACTCTAACCATGGTTAGTAAACTACCAACTTGGTCCATAGTTACCTACAATGTGAGAGGACTCAATTCTCCAGTTAAAAGATCACAAATACTGGTCTTTCTCAAAAACAAAAAAAAAGCAGATATTGTACTGTTACAAGAAACCCACTTCAGAGTAGACAAGATCCCAAGGTTTATTGGTTCATATTACAATCAATGGTTCCATTCTTACTCTCCAACCAAAAACTTTAGAGGAGTCGCCATAGCATTTGCCAAACATTTTCCCTTCACTTTACAAGACTCTCTCGCCGATGAAGAAGGACGTCACATATTTATTAGAGGCCTATTAGCTGGTTCCTTAGTTACAATTGGAAACATATATGTACCATATATTCAGTTTTAGATAACATTAGAACACTTTTTGGACGAATCTCTATACCCACAACTTGACGCATTTACCAAAAAATTCTGTATCTCCAAAAGAGCACTTTCACATTGGTCTCTTCATTCCTATCCTATTCCTAAGTTGACACCTGGTGCCACAAGAACCCATCTACAATAGACTATACACACTATCCCACCCCCATAACTCCTATCACAGACTCGATTATATTCTCTTACCACTCCTGACACTGCTGAAGATTGTAGAAGCTCGCATTCTCACCTCTATACGCTCTGATCTTTCTCCCCTACTTTTGAAAACTACTCTAGCAGCTCAACCTCAACAGTTTAGAACATGGAGGTTAAGAAAAAGTCTTCTTACCTCAGATCACTTAAAAGACTGTATCTTCAAAGCCCTTACCCTCTTTTTCCAGACCAACACAACCGCTCATAGCTCTATACCAATGATCTGGGAACCCCACAAGGCAGTAATTAGAGGTGAACTGATCTCCGTCAGTTCATATCAAAACAAAACCAGAAAGCAACTAATCTCCAAACTATATAAAGAAATATCCGAGCTTGAACAATCATATAACAAATCACTCACTCCTGATATTCTGGCAACTTTTACTGCTAAACTACAAAACCTTAAAGATATACTAAACAAACAATCAGCTAAGTTCTTTATAAACTGGAAGAACAAGTTTTTTCTACATTGCGACAATGTATCCAAACTTATGATCTCCCTAATAAAAAATAGGAAATCCAGATCTTATATCCATGCCCTCAAGTATCCCAATGGGTCTAAAACCAATGACATTAATGCCATATCAGAAGTCGTCTTGAAGTATTATACCTCACTTTAACAAATTGCTTTCACGAGAATCCTCTAGTGACAAGGAGATACAAAGACAAGATCATAAAACTATTCCACAAGCATTTAAAACTCCCTCAGTTATCCTCAACCAGGGTTGCCAACAGTCCGCAAAATGGGTGTTTTTATTCTGCCGTCTGTAGCGTCCGGCAGAAAAAAGCACCGTCCGGGATTTTTCTGCAGTCTCCCGGAACTGTGCACTGTACATGCGCAGTGCAAAGGAATAGTAGGCTGCGGCCAGGCATATTTTCAGATTCTGCGGGGAGGGGGGGCTGTGTGTGGCTATCTACAAGGGGGACTGTGTGTGGCTACCTACAGGGGGCGGCTGTGTGTGGTGCTATCTACAAGGGGGGGGCTGTGTGTGGCTATCTGCAAGGGGGGCTGTGTTTGGCTATCTACAAGGGGGTCTGTGTCTAGCTATCAACAAGGGGGGCTATGTGTGGCTACCTATAAGGGGGGGCTGTGTGTAGCGCTATCTACAAGGGGGTCTGTGTGTGGCTATCTGCAAGGGGGTCTGTGTGTGGCTATCTACAAGGGGGTCTGTGTGTGGCTATCTACAAAGGGGGCTGTGTGTGGCTATCTACAAGGGGGGCTGTGTTTGACGCTATCTGCAAGGGGGGGCTGGCACTATCTACAAGGGGGGCTGTGTGTGGCTATCTATAAGGGGGAGCTGTGTGGCTATCTACAAGGGGGAGCTGTGAGACTATCTACAAGGGGGGCTGTGTGTGGTGTTATCTGCAGGGGGCACAATTACCGATGGGGCACTTTTATTGTGTCGAGCACTAAGGGATCATTATTAACATCTGGATCACTGGATTACGAGTTTGTTTAGAGGATGAGGTATAGGTGTGGAGGCTCCTGGAAAAGCGAGAAACCAACATGTCTGTGTGTCAAATTCTGCAGAGACAAGTCATGGCTGGAATAAGTCGTCACAGTGGTCTGGGCCGGATGAAGAAAAAAAGGGAAAGTGAACGACGCTAATCAGAGAAAACATCACCTAAGTTAGTGGGGAAAGCTACAAGCGGAGCTGTGATTGGTGAGTCACTCCTAGCATACTGAATGCTCCATTCACAGAACAAGAGATTCAATTTATACTGTTGATGAGCCCCACAGGGAAAAGTCCGGGCCCATATGGCCTACATGTAGCCGTCTTTACCTTGACTTTTAACACATTAAATAAACAATGGCTAGATTTCTTACTGTATCTTGACTTTTTCAATTACTTTTCAATGGCTTTTGTTGTGTGATATCATGCTGCAGCCAGTTATCATAATCAAGTTAAAGATGGCTGCATCTTTACCTATTCATTATTACAAAGTGTTTCGCCAGGAGTTGCAGTCTCACCTGCTCAACTTGTGTAATTGTGCCATTTTACAGGGTTTTTAATTCCCCAGACAGGCATTAGAGACCCACATCGCGCTCATACAAAAAGAGGACCCTGAGGTATGTAGTAATTATACACCTATTTCTTTACTTAATATAGACCTTAAAATCTGTGCGAAAGAGTTGGCACTTTGTCTTAGTCCTCTTCTTCCACAATTGATTGAAGCTGAGGAGGTTGGATTTGTACAAGGAAGAGAAGGTAAAGATAATTCCTTACATTTTTTGCATTTGATACAACTGGCCAAAGTGAAACGACTACCTTTGGTTCTCTTATGGACTGACGCAGAAAAGGCCTTCAACAGGGTAGATTGGATGTTTATGGAGGAAACTCTAACTCGTTTCAATCTTCCTACACCATACATCTTAGCTATTCTGCAGATGTATCCAGCAACGAGGCTTCGAATAAATGACACACTATCCTCTCCCATTCACATACAGAATGGAACCAGGCAAGGGTGCCCCCTTTCACCACTCATCTTCGTACTAATAATAGAAACACTAATACAAAGTATAAGGCAACATACTAATATAAGAGGCCTCAAAACACAAAATATACACCATAAAAAAGCAGCATTCACAGATGACCTTCTCATCATCATGTCATACCCTTCAATCGAAATACCGGCGGGGCTTGACATCTTTGATCAATTTGAGTCCTTTTCAAATTTCAAGATCAACACAACCAATTCAGAGGCTTTGGGAATAAATATTCCTGAGTCTTTAACTAGATCACTAAAGAACCAATTCCCTTTCAAATGGCCCCACAAAAGCATAACATACCTAGGGATAAAACTTTGTAAACAGTGGTCAGACTACTTTGACCTCAATTATACTTCACTTATACACTCAGCAAAATCTATCATTGATTCATGGGCAGCTCCTTTTATATCTTGGATGGACCAGAAAAATCTAATTAAGGGACTAGTGCTCCCCAAATGTAACTATTTATTTCAAATGCTACCAATCTCAATAACTTTTTCATACGTCTTAAATCGTTATTTTTAGACTACATTTGGAATGACAAATGCCCCAAGATTAATACAACAACATTATCTTTCCCCAAGTTAATGGGTGGAATAGGAGGTCCTGATCTTAAACTATACTATCACTCCACCACTATCAGTGGCGTAACTAGGAAAGACTGGGCCCAATAGCAAACTTTTTACTGGGCCCCCCCTCCTCTAGATGTCACAAACAGCCCCCCCCTTGTAGATAGTGCCCCTCTGTAGATTGTGCCATACAGCCCCCCTGTAGAATGTGACATACAATTCAACTGTAGACAGTGCTATACAGCCCCCCTGTAGACAGTGCTATGCAGTCCCGCTGTAGACAGTGTCACACCCCACTTGTAGATAGCGCCCCCCCCCACCTCCCCCTTGTAGGTAGTGCCATACAGACCATCTGTAGACAGTGCCATAAGCCCCCCTGTAGATAGTGCCATACAGACCCTCTGTAGATGGCGCCCCCACCTCCCCCTTGTAGATAGTGCCATACAGTCCCCCTGTAGATAACGCTATACAGCCCGCCTATAGATAGCATCATACAGCCCCCCTGTAGATAGCACCATACACCCCCCCTGTAGATAGCACCATACAGCCCCCTGTAGATAGCGCCATACAGCCCCCCTGTTGATAGCGCCATACAGTCCCCCCTTTAGATAGCGCCATACAGCTCCCATGTAGATTGTGCCTCTGGGAGAGAGATCTAGAAATTACTCTATCTACACCAGATATTAAGTTACTGTATTCACATGGCCCTTCACACTGTATAAGGATTCAAGAAAAGTCTTATCTCACGCTGGTACACCACACCCGACAAAACGCACCTTTGGTACCCTTCTATACCAGACACTTATCAGAGATACACTAAGACAGGCTCCTATAGGCTCCTATAGGCTCCTATAGATTGTCGGGTACCACCCCGCATAAGATCTGCACGCTCATCTCCTGAAATACTCTGTGCTGCTGTGAACTCTGCTCTTACCATTACGTGGTAATGTGAAGGTGTTATTGAGGACAGGAGTGGAGGAGAGGTACAACTGAGCTACGTAATGGTAAGAGCAGAGTTCACAGCAGCACTGAATCTGCACGCTCATCTCCTGAAATACTCTGTGCTGCCTTAAACTCTATGGACAGGTCAGGATCCTGTTTCTTTTAAATGCTGCACTGTAGCGCAGCCTTATATAGTGGATCGAGCGGGTTCCCCAGCAGCATTTAAAAGAAACAGGATCCTGACCTGTCCACAGAGTTTAAGGCAGCACAGAGTATTTAAGGAGATGAGCACGGCCGTGCACGGCCGGCCACGGGCAGCCGGTCGTTTTTCCGAGCCGTGCTCACATTATAAAATATATTACCCGTAATGACAGGTGGCTACATGTGTGCACCCGTCATTACGGCAGCGTTGCTAGGCGACGTCAGTAAATATTCACTGTCCAGGGTGCTGAAAGAGTTAACTGATCGGCAGTAACTGTTTCAGTACCCTGGACAGTGACTACCGATCACAATATAGACTAACCTGTAAAAAAAAAAAGACGTTCATACTTACCGAGAACTTTCTGCTTTGTCCAGTCCGGTCTCCTGGCCGTTGCCTTGGTGACGCGTCCCTCTCGACATCCGTCCCGACCTTCCTGGATGACGATACAGCCCATACGACCGCTGCAGCCAATCACAGGCTGCAGAGGCCTCTGCAGCCAATCACAGGATGTCGCGTCAGAAAAGAAGGTCGGACTGGAGGAAGAAGAGGGACTCGTCACCAAGACAACGACCGGGTACGTATGAAATGCTCTTTATTTTATTTTTATTCACCAGCCTCTTTTCTCTATCAGTGATTGATAGAGATAAGTGGCTGCCGATTTGTATAATATTTTTGACCGGGTTCGGTCAAAACGGGTTTGGCCGAACCCGGTGAAGTTCGGATTCGCTGCGAACCGAATTTTCCGGAGGTTCGGACCGAAACCGGGTTCGGTTGTCCCGGTTCGCTCATCTCTAATCACTTGCTTTGATAACAGCTTTTCACATGGGATCGTCAGCTGCACAGTCATACAGTCACCAGTAACATGCCACTTTATTATGGGCTATAGATAAAATACATCTTCATTATTCAAAACCATACAAGTAATTGTTAATAATATCAAGCAAATAAGCTCATCAATCTTGCTTAAGCACTTATCAATTATAAAACAACCCAGATCGTCCTTCCAAGTTTGAGAGACAAAATCCCTACTAACAAGTAACTAGAAAGAAAACTAGAAAGAAAAAAACATTGGGGTTGCTGGGCAGATGCTTGCCTCCTAGTCTTCTGATGTAACCACCTGAGCCTGAATGGTCTGCAGCTCTGGATATAACCTGGGGTCGTCCACAGCTCCCTTCCCCTAATGCTGCCCGCCAAAAATGCCATTCCTTCCCTAATCGATAAACCTGCCATGGCTGCTGCTAACTAAGACACGCTGATGCGCTAGCACAACAGATGCTGACGTGAGCGGGCAGCCACAGCTCCCATGAGTTCCTATTTTCACTCAACGGGTACCTGCCGTTCTTTGCATTCTCTCAACCAAGTTTATGAGGTGGCCGCCTATTAAACTGTCAGAGTAATAAATCTAATATTTGTTAGATTTATATTGTATTAATATTATCAAAATGACTGCATTATATTGTTTGAGATATGTATTAGATATGTTTTAGATATCTTTTTAATCGTCTCTTAAATGAATGTATTCCCTATCACCTAAGATAGGGTAAAGATGTCATCATCTGGCATTCCAAACTAATGGATACTGGGAAGAAAGTCATTACCTTATATGGAAGTATTTTTGGGTGTATACCTATATGTACTTGGCATCATCTGATTGGTTAATGTGTGTTAAGTGAAAGCATGAACCTATAAATAAAGGCTCCGTCCACAGCCATTTTAGATTTCTGTACATCAAACCATTCTCCAGTTCAACTTATCTCTAACCATCTCTTTTGAGTTTAGGTCAGGAGTGGAGTCCTGGTCATCAAAATAATTCAAAATATAAGGCCAATAGTGTTACCATCAAAACACTCTAGACCATCACTCCAGACATCATCTGTTTACTAACAAAGTCTCACAAAGAGTTGAAACCAAAACTCTCACATTTGGGCTTGTCAGACAAATGCATACAACTCTGATGGCCACTGCCTTTGTTCTTGAGACCAAACAAGTCTCTTCTTACTTCTTTCAGTTGGTAGCGTTTTTTAGTATATTTTTGCAATTCTGCAATGAGGACCTTATTCGTGCAGTATCCTCTGAACATGCATTACATGGATTACTAGTTCCTGGATTTACATATGTGCAGTTTAACCCCTTAAGGACCAGCCTATTTTAAACCTTAATGACCAAGGTATTTTTTACGTTTTTCCATCGTCGCATTCCAAGAGCTATAACTTCTTTAATATTTGTCGACATAGCTGTATAAGGTCTTGTTTTTTGCGGGACAAGTTGTATTTTTTAATAGCACCATTTTGAGGTACATATTATTTATTGACTAACTTTTATTAACTTTTTTTGGGGGGGAATAGAAAAAAACCAGAAATTTTGTCTCTCTTTTTTCGCGTCCTAAATCTACACCATTTACCGTGTGGTATAAATAACACAATAACTTTATTCAGCGGGTTCTTACGATTGCAACGATACAACATTTTTATAGATTTTGTATGTTTTACTACTTTTACACAGTAAAAACGCTTTTTCTAAATTATTTGTTTTTGTGTCTCCATATTTGAAGAGCTATAACTTTTTTATTGTTCCGCTGATGCAGTTGTATGAGGGCTTTTTTTGTGGGAAGACTTGTAGTTTTTATTGGTACCATTTTGGAGTAGATGCGACTTTTTGATAACTTTTTATCACATTTTCTTTACGTCAGGATTCACAGAAAACAGCAATTTTTCCATAGTTTTTTATTTAATTTTTTTATGGCGTTCACTGTGCGGGTTAAATAATGTAATAGCTTTATAGTCGGGGTTGTTATGGAGGCGGCGATACCAAATATGCATAACTTTTTTACTTTATTTTGTTTTTTTAATAGTAAAGCACTTTGTAAGGGGAAAAAGTGGGTTTTATATATTTTTTTCACATTTTTTTTATTAACTTTATTAAACTTTTTTTGAAAACTTTTTTACTAGTCCCACTAGGGGACTTTAATATGCGATAATCCGATCGCTATTATAATACACTGCAATGCTTTTGTATTGCAGTGTATTACTGCCTCCGGCATGACCTAGCAGGCATTCACTACAAGCAGACCTGGGGGCCTTTATTAGGCACCCGGCTGCCATGGGAGACATAGACACACGGCGATATTATCACTGGGTGTCGGTGGGATGAGAGGGAGCTCCCTCCCTCTCTCCAAAACCACTCAGATGCGGCGCACATTATTGAGCGCCGCATCTGAGGGGTTAATCGGATGAGATCGATACTTATATCGATCTCACACGTTTGAGCAGGGATGCCCCCAGCCCTCACCTACCTCTGGTAGCTGAGAGCAGGGAGATTTAACGGCTCCCTGCTCTGTTTACTTATTCTGATTCAGCGCCGTAAAAAAGGCTTATGCATCAGAATAAAGCCCATTAGTGGCCGCCGTGGAAAGGCGTATTGGCGGTCACTAACAGGTTAAGTGGTTGCTCAGGGCCCCGAGGAACCCGGGGAGCCCATGACTTACCAAATATTTAATGCACAATTTGTTTTTTTAGTTGTTTTTGCCGCGAATCGTGGCAAAAATTGCAACAAAACTGCTTTTTGTAGTAGGACCTGCAAAAGAACCTGAACACATAAGGTCACATTACCATACACACACCTAAAAATGTAAATTGCAACACCAAGAAGAGCAAGCCGTAAGGTTATGCAAATCCAGGAAGTAGCAGGTGTCGCTAAGATCTGCAAATTATCAAATTTTCAAGCAGCTAACTCCAATCTGTGGCATGTGGGAGAGGCATAAATGCCAGATTAAACATAAAGTTTTTTAGCTGCATGAAACCTCAAAAATGGGATCAAATAGAGATGCTAGCATGCTGTACAAGCTAAAAATAAGCTATTAAAAATATATTGTGCACGCCTGGAGGGTATCAGGTTCAAAACTTCCTTAGTAATCAATACAAAGTCCAAACTCAGGTAGCACTTAGTAAAAAAAAAAAGTGGTTTGTTTATTCCAAAAGTAGTGACGTTTCAGCTCGCCATGACCTTTTTTTCAAGCAGCACAAAAATCTAATCAAGTGGTGTGGGATGATTGTGCGATGCCTCCTGTTTGTCGACTTGCCAGCTTTTGCCACTTGTCTCAAACTGAGAGGGACAGAATCCTTGTACTGAGAGACCTTGGTTTATCACTCCGGCAGATCGCTAAGCGCCTAGGCCAAGACATCAGCACTACAGAGTTGGAACTCTTCATAAAAGATAACCTTTATTCATTATTCAGATTAAAATACACTGGGTAATTCTTTTGAATGCAAATACCCCTGACACAACCAGGGTTGAATCAAGTAAATAATACACAATAATCACCTGGAGTATCCCGAAAATTATATCTAGATGGCGTGGTACCATGCGCCACCTTTGGACAAGCTCCAGGGATACAAAAAATTCTATCACACACAATTAGTGTAATTTCTATTTTCTATTTTCATTTTCTGGATACTGCAGGTGATTATTGTGTACTGTTTACTTGATTCAACCCTGGTTGTGTCAGGGGTATTTGCATTCAAAAGAATTACCCAGAGTATTTTAATCTTAATAATGAATAAAGGTTATGTTTTATGAAGAGTTCCCACTCTGTCATACTACTTGTTTCTTTGAGGAACCTACATATTGATTTCAGTGATAATACTAGATGTCAGCACTGTTCAACTTTGCGTGTCCTGGAGGTTGGGAGAACAAGAACGGCCGGGAATGACAGCAAGAGGTGCACAGAGGCGAACCTCTGCACAGATGGATTGTCTGATTGGAAGATTGGTGTGTAGTGATCCATTCTGTACTGCAAGTGAAATTGGACGTCACATCCCAAGCCTAAGGCGGCAACCAGTGTCGACACAAACCATCAGAAGGCATCTGCACAATGTTGGGCTATGAGCCAGACGTCCAGCTACAGTTGTTCCATTGACCACCGCTCTCAAAGACTATCATGGTGCACAGCAAGATGGCAATGGAGGCAATGGAGGTCTATCCTCTTCAGCTATAAGTCCTGTTTTTTTCTCGGACGCAATGATAGCCGGAGACTGTCATGAAGAAGCCTTTACAAGGGAACGTCACACTGGTCCTAGTCCCGTGATTATAGTGCGTGGGTAGCATAATGTACGGTAGCCAGACCCCTCTAGTCCTTATTTCGGGTACACTTACAGCTCTGCATCCCAGAAACCCTTTTTCAACAGGACAACGTCAGGAAGCATGTTGCTCGTACTACTGTGAGCAGCCTATGTGGCCTAAACATGCTACCATGGCCTGCAGCGTCTTCGGACTTGACTCCCATCGAGCACATCAGAGACGGTAATGGTCGGCAATTTCAAAAGGAGCTGCCAGCAGCCAATTTTATGATTTGCGTGCCAAAGTCTATTCAGCGTGGCAAAACATTCCTCAGACAACCATTAACCCCTTAGTGACCAACCTATTTTAAACCTTAATGACCAAGTTATTTTTTAAGTTTTTCCATCTTTGCTTTCAAAGTGCTCTAACTTTTTTATTTTTGCGTTGACATATTTTTTAATAGCACAATTTTGGGGTACATATAATTTAATGATTACGTTTTATTTACTTTTTTTGGGGGTAATAGAAACAAAACCAGCAATTTCGCCACTCTTTTTTTGCGTGCCATTTGCCGTGTGGTATAAATAACATAATCACGTTATTCAGTGGGTAGTTACGATTGCGACAATACCAAATATATAGTTTTTCTGTGTTTTACTGCATTTACACAGTAAAAACACAGTTTTTTCAAAATGATTTGTTTTTATGTCTCCATATTTGAAGAACTATAATTCTTTTTCTTTTTCCACCAATGCAAGTGTTTTATCGGTATCATTTTGGAGTACATGCGATTTTTTTATCACTTTTTATCACATTTTTTTGAAGGCATGATGAACAGAAAACAGCAATTCTGGCATTGTTTTTTTATTTTATTTTTTATGGCATTCGCTGAGCGGGTTAAATAACATAATAGCTTTATAGTTGGGGTCGTTATGGACGCGGCGATACCAAATATGTGTAACTGTTTTACTTTTTGTTTCATAATAAAGCATTTTGTAAGGGGAGAAAGTGGATTTTTCATTTATTTTTCTTTGGGGTTTTTATTTATTTCTTTACCTTTATTAAACCCACTAGGGGACTTCACTATGTGATTGTTTGATCGCTTATATAATACACTGCAATACTTCTGTATTGCAGTGTATTATTGCCTGTCAGTGTAAAACTGACAGGCATCTGCTAGACCATGCCTCTGGCATTAACTAGAGGCAGACCTGGGGGCCTCACCCTGGCTGCCAGAGAAAGCACCGACACCCTGTGATCGCATAGCAGGGTGCCGGTGGGGTGAGAGAGGGAGCCCCCTCCCTCCAAAACCACTTAGAGGTTAAATGGGCAGATTTCGATCCTCCCGCTCGAGCAGCGCTGCTCCAAGCCCTCAACTACCTACTGCTCCCGGCAGCGCTCCTTTATTCTACTGCAGCGCATTAGAATAAAGCAGCGCCATGAAAAGGTGTATGCATCAGAATAAAGCCCGATAGTGACCGACGTGAAAGGCTTATTGGCAGTCACTAACGGTTTAACAACCTCATTAATAGCATGCCAAGGCGTGTAAGGGCTTGTATTTCTACTCGTGGAGCTAATACTCGATAGTAAATAAATCAAGACGTTTGGAATATTGTGTTTCCATTTTTTATAATTTGCATATCATTGACACGTCTATCAATCCTCAGATTTCCACAATTCCAAAATGTTTCCTTCTTGGTGCAATTTCAATGTTGAGGAGTGTATGGTCTGGGGTCTGTATTAGTTTAGGGTGTCAGGTCTGGGGTCTGTATTTAGGGGTTCTGGTCTGTGTTCTGTATTATTTTAGGGGGTCTGTATTTAGGGTGTCTCATCTGGGGTCTGTATTTGTTTAGGTGGTCTGGGGTCTGTATTTAAGGGGTCTGGTCTGGGGTTTGTATTTATTTAGGGGGGTCTGGTCTTGCGGCTGTATGATTTTAGGAGGACTGGAGTTTATAGTTATTCCTGGATCTGTATTTATTCTAGGGTCTGTTGTGGGGTCTAAATTTAGGGATCTAATTTGGGGTCTTAATTTATTTAGGGGTCTGGTGTGGGGTCTGAATTATTGCAGTGGTCTTGTTTGGGGTCTGAATTAATGTAGTGGTCCGGGTTCTGTATTTATTTAGGGGTCTGGTTTGGTTTCTGAATTTATTTAGGGATCTTGTTTGGGGTCTGAATTAATGTAGTGGTTTGGGGTCTGTATATATTTAGGGGTCTGGTTTGGGGTCTGAATTAATTTGTGCTGCTACAGAGGCTGGGGATGGCTGCAGCCAGGGGCCAAAGATATCTTGTAAGGAAACCCTGCAGTGGTCAGGAGAAGTTGTAATGATAGTCTGGGTCGCATGGAGAAGAAAAGGAAAAAGAACATCTATAATCAGAGAACATGTCACCTGTGAGTTACTGGATTTATAGAGCAGCTGTAACCTCTCTTAGGCTGTGTTCACATCAGTGTTGCTTTCCATTGAGGGCTTCCATCAGAGCTTTCTGTGGGGGGAACCCCTCAACGAAAAGGAAAACGGAAACCTTGGCTTCCGTTTGCATCACCATGGTTCTTAATGGTGACGGAAACTTTGCGTAGTCTACAGCGCTATTGATTCCGTCAAAACAACCCTTTTGGGAACCCTTTCACAATGGTGACAAACGGAAACAATTCTGCAAACATACACACACAGAGACATAGACGCACATAAACAGAGACACATAGACACACACAGACACATATAGAGGCACAAACAGCAGACCAATTCTCCATTAGACACTCACCATCTCTCTTCCTGACAGGCTTCTTGCAGGGGCAGTATGTGGGTGGAGCTTCCTCCTCTCCTCTTACTGCTTCTGCTCCAGTCTCCTCCATGTGGGCCCTTAGTCTGAGACACTCCAACTGTTCTTGGATTGGCTACAGCTGCTCATGTGAGCAGTTCTGTCCAATCCATGAACAGAGGACGTGTCTTAGAAGTGCTGGTGTAGCCACCCCTGCCCTGTGAGTTACCAGGTCACGAAGTCAATTTAAAAAAAAAAAAAAAAAATAAAAATAAACGATCCTGCAGCCCCCCCCCCCCCCATGCAGGCAATGTACTGCCAGTGCCTAGTGGCAAATACGAGTCTGTGGCCGGGCTGTGAGTATTATCTTTTTTTATTCTTTTTACACAAAAAAGGTTTTCCCATTTTTGCAGCGGAATCACAGCGTTTCCGCTGCAAAAGTCGCAACACTTGGCTGTTTGTTGCAGGTTTTACATCCCTGGGGTGCAACTTTTTTTGCGGAAACGCTGCAATTCCGCTGATATGTATTTTTTTTTTTTTAATTAAAGGGAGTGTGTTACCAGAATGTCCATATTAAACTAGTCACAGGTTATTATAGAGGAGACTAACCTGTTTCTAGCGTTTATATTCAATTTCTGCTTACTGCCTCCTTTGTAGAGAAATCCGTTTTATTAACTTTATGCTAATGAGCATTTAGGTGCAACGAGGGCATCACGGGCTAGGCAGCGTAATCAACACGTTAATGCATGGCCCCGTACTGTCTGTAACGCGCGCACGTTCCTGCTCTTTACTTTCTAAGGGAGAGCAGAAACATCGTACTGCGCATGCACCGACTAAAGAGCAGGGAAGCATGCACGTTACAGACCATACGGGCCCCTGTCAATCAATGTAACGCGCTCGTTGTATCTAAATGCTCATTAGCATAAAGTTAATAAAACAGATTTCTCTACAAAGGAGGCAGTAAGCAGAAATTGAAATAGGTTTAGTCTCCTCTACAATAACCTGTGACTAGTTTAATATGGACATTCTGGTGACAGACTCCCTTTAATAAGGGTAGCTTTTACTTTCCCCGGCCATAGTCCTAGTGATGCAATCCTCTTTTCTTAGCGCAGCCAGTCTCCTGGGATGACGTTTCAACCCATGTGATTGCTGCAGCCAATCACAGACTGCAGAGGTCACATGGACTACAGCTTCATCCCAGGAGGCCGGGCTGCGCTCAGAACAGAGGGACACGTCACCATGACTATGGCAGGGGTAAGTCTAAACTTTTATTTTTTCCCTGCAGAATTTCTGCAGCGGACATGCTGTCTGAAAAACTGCCCCACTATTTGGTACGGTTTTTCGGGCAGGATTCCCTGTGGCTACCAGGATGAATATGCTGCAGTGTATGCGCCTAGTGTGTTCCTACCCTAAAAGGTTTTATGCCTCTCTATAAATAATACTTAGTCATTGTATAAATCATAAGTTATATAACTTTCTAGTATAGTTTCGGGGAAAGCTTTAACTTTTCTTTCTGCCTCCCATTGATTTCAATGGAGTTTCAGATGCGGGCACGCCGCCTATCTTTTCCATGAGCGGTCAAAAGCCGCCTGGGAAAAAAATTGTCCCTGCCTCCCATTCAAAACAATGGTAGGGAATTTGAGGCATTTTTTGGCGCTGATTCCGATGCGGTTTCTATGTCAAAATAAGCAGCCAAAAACTCTGTGTGAACTAGGCTTTCCTAGAATTTAGATTTCACTCAGAGAGCTGAAAATACGACAAATTTTGTGTGCCTCTAAGGCTGGGTTCACACGACCTATTTTCAGGCGTAAACGAGGCGTATTATGCCTCGTTGTACGCCTGAAAATAGGGCTACAATACGTCGGCAAACATCTGCCCATTCATTTGAATGGGTTTGCCGACGTATTGTGCAGACGACCTGTAATTTACGCGTCGTCGTTTGACAGCTGTCAAACGACGATGCGTAAATTGTCTGCCTCGGCAAAGAAGTGCAGGGCACTTCTTTGCAACGTAATTTGAGCTATTCTTCATTGAACTCAATGAAGAGCAGCTCAAGATATACGAGCGTCACAGACGCCTCGTATATTACGAGGAGCTGCTTTTACGGCTGAAACGACGCAGCTGTTTTCTTCTGAAAACAGGCTGTCATTTCAGCCGTAAATGACAGCTAGCGTGTGCACATACCCTTAATAAATTTGCTTCAGTTTGTTTACTATTAAGACTGGCACATGAAACGCCAGTCTTAGTAAATACCTCAGTGCTTCAATTCATCACCAATTTCGAGTTGTTTGTTACATTAAGGCCGAGTTCACACATTGCGTAAATACTGCGTTTTTTTCCCACATCAGATTTTGTTGCGAAAAATCCATTGCATAATACAGTAGCAGCAGAGTGGATGAGATTTTAACAAATCTTTGCAGGATTTCCGCAGCGGACAATCCGAGCAAAAAACTGCACCACAATTTGGTTCGGTTTTTCAGTCGGAATTCCCTGCGGGCAACTGGGTGGATACGCTGTGTCCCTTTATGCAGTGTATCCGCCCAGTGTGAAGCCTAAGGCCTGATTCAGACGAGCGTGTCCATTTTTCCTCTGCATTTAATGCATTTCAGTTCCGTGTGCCATCACGGTTTGTTCCGTGTGGCATCAGTTTGTCATGTCAGCGACACATCTTTTTATTTATTTGTTTTTTCTCAGCATTTCTTTAGCAACTGGTGTGTGAAACACGGACAGCACACGGATGATGGCCTAACCTTATTCAGACGAATGTTGTATTTGTCCATGTGCTTTCCGCTAAAAAAATGGACAGCACACGGACCTATGCAATTCAATGGGGCTATTCACACGTCCGTGATTTTTCACGCAGCATGTTTCCGTTGCGTGAAACTCACTGCATGTCCAATTCTGGTCCATTTTGCAGACCAGGTCGCCCATCGAAGTCCATGGGTGTGGGAAAATCACGGACAGCACACGTATGTCATCGGTGGGCTGTCCGTGTTTCACACACCAGCTGCTATAGAAATGCTGAGAAATAAAAAAATAAAAAAATGTGCACCAACACTGTCTTTAAAAATTGATGCAACATGGAACAAACACTGATGGCTCACGGAAATGAAATGCATTAAATACGGTCCGTTTTTTGTGGATGCAAAACGGACACGCTCGTCTGAATCAGGCCTTAGCCTGCGTTGGGACTCCGTTCATGGGTTCCTTCGGACCTTTCCGTCAGGGGAACCCATGAACGGAATCCAAACTGAAAGAATCGGAAACCATAGTTTTCCATTTGCATCACTATTGATTTCAACGGTGACGGATCCGGTGCAAATGGTTTCCCTTAGTCAGAGTTGTTTAAGGGTTTCGTCATTTTGACAGAATGAATAGCGCATTCGACTACGGTATTGATTGCGTCAAAATGATGGAACCCTTAAACAATAGTCACAAACAGAAACCATTTGAAATAAATAGTCATGGTTTCAGTTTGGATTGCGTTCATGGTTTCCGCTGACGGAAAGGTCCGACGGAGCCCATGAACGGAGCCATAGCAGATGTGAACGAAGCCTAAGAAGCAGCAACCTTTACATATCTAGTCCTGCTCTCAGCTGAGAAGTGGATACATTTGTGTCCAGTCAAGGCAAAACTCTGTGAGCTGATCTCCAGACTGATGCATTGTAGAAAGCTATCAGCGAGGTTTGTGCAGCTGCTTATGGGTTTAGCCCACAAAGTGAGCATGACTAGGTACAGTGCCGGCCTTAGGTTGGATGGCGCTCTGTGCGGGATTCTCTATTGCTTCCCTCCACAAACAAAAAAAAACGTAACCACATTAACAGACACGCACATACTGGAACATATATACTGTACATACATAGAGGCACATATTTAGCTATACAGGCAAATATACATACATATATATACCGACACACACACACACACACACACACACACACACACACACACACACACACACACACACGAGGCATGCACACAAACACACACACACGCACACACACACACACACACACACACACAAACACACACACACACACACACACACATGCACACACATAATGGGTCATATACAAATACATATAGGTAAATATATAGACATGCAGACCCAAATATACCCACACAGGCACATATATACACAGTACAGATAGTGCAGCAGATGTTAACTGCAGTCCTATGTAACACCACAGATAACACAGTGATAACTCTCTGAGTAAAGATAATATAGTAGATGTAACCTGCAGTCCTATGTAACACCAAAGATAACACAGTGATAACTCTCTGAGTACAGATAATGTAGTAGCTGGTACCTGCAGTCCTATGTAACACCACAGATAACAGTGATAATGCTCTGATTACATATAATGTAGTGGATGTAACCTGCAGTCCTATGTAACACTACAGATAACACAGTCTTAACTCTCTGAGTACAGATAATGTAGTAGATGTTACCTGCAGTCCTATGTAACACCACACACATAATGGGTCATATACAAATACATATAGGTAAATATATAGACATACAGACCCAAATATACCCACACAGGCACATATATACACAGTACAGATAGTGCAGCAGATATTACTTGCAGTCCTATGTAACACCACAGATAACACAGTCATAACTATCTGAGTACAGATGATATAGTAGATGTAACCTGCAGTCCTATGTAACACCAGAGATAACACAGTGATAACTCTCTGAGTACAGATAATGTAGTAGTGTTACCTGCAGTCCAATGTAACACCACAGATAACACAGTGATAGCTCTCTGAGTACAGATAATGTAGTAGTGTTACCTGCAGTCCTATGTAACACCACAGATAACACAGTGATATCTCCCTGAGTACAGATAATGTACTAGGTGTTACCTGCAGTCCTATGTAACACCAGAGATAACACACAGTGACAACTCTCCGATTACAGATAATGTATTAGGCTACACTCACGCGAGCGTGACACATTCACGTGCTTTTTTCACGCACTAGCACTTTTTTTTAAATGGAATTGATGTGCAAATCACGCATCTGCATCTGTGTGCGGTGCGTGGTTTTCATGCACCAGTTGACTTTAATGGGCGCGTAGGTGCGTGAAAACGCACCAATATAGGACATACAGTGGGTTTCACCAACGAAAACTCTCGCTACGTGAAAACTCCTGCATGTGTGAACGGCCCCATTGAACTCAATGAGTCCGTGTGCTGTGCGTTGTTTCAATGCACAGCACACGGACGTGATTTACGCTCGTCTCAATGAGGCCGTAGTGTTACCTGCAGTACTAGGTAACACCGCAGATACCACAGTGGTAACTCTCTGATTACAGATAATGTATTAGGGCATTGCCAGACGTGGCGTATTTCTGCAGACACTGTCCGCATCAATGCCGCAAATAATCTGCGTTGCAGATTATGTTGCGGCTTTGCCTAAAATGTGCAGGAAATTGATGCGGATTAGCCGTTGCGTATTCAGGTGAAGAGTACTTCCTGCTGTCTTTTAAAACATTTCATCTCAGTCTGGCCATAGACCTCGAAACACATAGGTCCAGCCAGAATAAAGAAATATCCTGTTCGTAAAAACATTCCGCAGCGCAACACACATAACATCTGCGGATTTCATTGCGGAATTCTGAATCTCCATTGAAGTTAATGGAGAAATTCCGCAATAAGTCTGCAACAAGTCCGCTACACGTCCGCAACAGCCAGTGTATGCTGCGGACACCAAATTCCGCACCGCAGCCTATGGTCCACAGCAGAGTTTTCCACCATGTGTGCATGAACCTAACTAAAAAGGTGTGGAAACCAATGGAGAAAATGTCCGCTGCGTATTTCCGCAGCAGACTGGCTGCAGTGGAATTCCAGAGCAATTCCGCCACGTCTGGCCATGCCCTTAGTGTTACCTGCAGTCCAATGTAACACCACAGATAACACACATAGTGATAACTCTCTGAATACAGATAATGTAGTACATGTTACCTGCAGTCCTATGTAACACCACAGATAACACAGTGATAACTCTCTGAGTACAGATAATGTAGTAGGTGCTACCTGCAGTCCTATGTAAGGGTATGTTCACACGGCCTATCTTCAGATGTAATTTGGGCGTTTTACGCCTCGAATTACGCCTGAAAAGACGGCTCCATTACGCCTGCAAACATCTGCCCATTGCTTGCAATGGGTTTTACGATGTTTTGTTCAGACGAGGTGTAATTTTACGCGTCGCTGTCAAAAGACGGAGCGTAAAAAGACGCTCGCGTCAAAGAAGTGCATTTCACTTCTTTGGACGCTTTTTGGAGCCGTTTTTCATTGACTCCATTGAAAAACAGCTCCAATTACATCCTTAATGGACGCAGCGAAAAACGTGAGTGCTTGCAAAAACTTCTGAAATTCAGGAGCTGTTTTCGCCTGAATTCGCCTGACATATTTTGCGTTTGCGCGTGCGTCTTTTTTACCCGCCGTCTTTTGATAGCGAAGCGTAAAATTACACCTCGTCTGAACATTGCAAGCAATGGGAAGATGTTTGCAGGCGTATTGGAGACGTCTTTTCAGGCGTAATTCGAGGCGTAAAACGCCCGAATTACGTCTGAAAATAGGCCGTGTGAACATACCCTAACACCGCAGATAACACACAGTAATAACTCTCTAAGTACAGATAATGTAGTAGATGCTACCTGCAGTCCTATGTAACACCACAGATAACACACATAGTGATAACTGTCTGAGTACAGATAATATAGTAGATACTACCTGCAGTCCTATGTAACACCGCAAATAACACACAGTGGCACATGCAGTATTGTTGGAATGCACATCCGCCATACATACACATATAGTGTTAAAGGGGTTGTCTGGGTTTAAACTTTTTATGTGGCAGCAGGAGAGTAGGGCTTCAAATAAAAAAGCAGCCCATATTTACCTCTCTCCCCCAGACGTTCCTGCGCTTGGAGCTTCTGTCATCTCTGTTTTGTGTGTAAATAGAGAAACTGCAGCGGTGACATCACGTAGACAGTAAATTACTGCTGCAGCCTATTACTGGTCTCAGCTGAACACCGCTGAGGCTATTAATAGGCTGCAGCGGTGTTGTACGGTCAACATGATATATACAGAGAACAAATCTGACAGGAGACCCCAACGCAGGAATGTCTGGAAGGGGAGAGGTAAGTATAAGTTCTTTTTTTATTATTTTAACACCTGCTGCTTCAACAAAATGTTGTTTTTTTTTTAATTCCGGACAACCGCTTTAACGGCTATGCACACATTTGAAATTGTTTTTTTTTTTTTTTTTTAAATAATCAGTCAGTGTGATTTGTGCAACTTTCTAAATAAATACTTTTTATGAAAAACTATTTTTACTTTTTGAGATTCAACTGCTTTGTATTCTGTATACAGAACAGCCGTATCTAGCGCTGAGATCTGAATCCGTCAGGTCAGTGGGACTGACGGGTTCAATGTCACCAGGTCCTGCGTGTCTCTGACATGCAGGATCCACATCTTATCCATCACATCTAAGTTATGAATTGTCAGAGACACGCAGGACGCACTGACACTGAAGCTATCAGTCCCACTGATCTGACGGATTCAGGTCTCAGCGCTAGATACGGCTGCTCTTTATACAGAATACAAAGCAGCTGTATCTCAAAAAGTTAAAATAGTTTAATAAGGCTTCATTCACATCTGCGTCAGGTCTCGGTTCAGGCATTCCATCCGAGCTTTCCGTCAGAACGGAACCCTGACTGAAACAAACGGGAACCATAGGTTTCTGTTTGCATCACCATTGATTTCAATGGTGATGGATCCGGTGCAAATGGTTTTCATTTGCCACTTAATGCCCCTTTAGCATCCTTCTGCCTGGTGGCCACTTGATGCCCATTTGCCATTTACTGTAGCCTTTAGCATCTTTTGTGACAGAAGAACATTAAAGGGGCAACAAAATGGCAAATGGGCATCAAGGGTGCTCTGAATAGAAGGACCCTAAAGGGGCAATAAGTGGCAAATGGGCACCAAGGAGGCACTGAATCCTCGGTCCTTTTGCCATTATTGCCTTTTTTAGACCCCCATCAGTGCCCCCATTCAAACAAAGCCCACAGTCAGTGACTGACCTGCTGGGCTTCTGAGAAACACTGCCTACTGGTGCTGGAGCCAGCCGCAGAAAACGTTTCCTCGGTGTCCCCGCCAGCCCTAGAAATGTCCGGTGTCTCCTCACTGACTTGCGTTCTGAATGATGTCATCATGCCTGTCTCTTCATTCAGGATGCAGTACAGGGTGAGCGGATGAGCGGTGGCTATGGTGCGGGGCAGCCAGTATTGAGGTCGGTGCAGTAAGTTAGTGGCTCCTGACCTGCTGGCGCCCTCAGTAGTGGCCTCAGCACGAGGCATGCACAGACTGTGTGACTGCACTGGTCGGACATACCTAAGGCCGGCCATGACTAGGTATATAAGGGTTTGCTGCCTCAGAATATAAAAAAGTATACTCGTTTACTGACCACAAGCAAAAATCTTGTTGAGGAATTAAAGCAAAAACGTATATGAGAAAGTTTTAGAACTTTACGTTTATACAGTAATTAAGCTTTATTTACATAAAACCAGAATTAACCTCTTTAGGACTGATCCTATTTTGGCCTTCAGGAAAGCAGGTTTTTTTCATTTTTCTGACGCTGCATTCCGAGATACATAACGTTTTTGTTTTCCATCGCCATAGCTGTTTTAGTGCTTTTTTTTTTTTTGCAGGATAAGTTGTATTTTTCAATGGCACCATTTTGGGGTACAACTAACTTATTGATTCACTTTAATGAACTCTTTATGGGGGAATAGAAAAAAAACAGCGGAGAGGGGACTGGATGTGTCTCAGAGGAGCTCTACCGAGCTACTTCTAATTCGACCCCATCTGCCCTCCGTGGGGCTTAAACGGAACTGAAATTACGTCCACTGGGTCCCCGCTGTGAAGAGGTACAGTTTAATACTGGTTTGGACCAAATCGGAGCGATATTCAGTTTTGGGCCTAATGGTGCTGCAGAATCCCTGGCCCTGATTTTAGCTGAAAGTGCGCCAGCTGCACTCCCGCCAGACCGGAAGCTACCTATGCGGGCCAGAGGACACAGGGAGGAAGACCTTACCCTCCAAAGTGGAAGGGCCACCAGAGACTATGAAAGCTCAACCTGAAGTGCAGCTCTACAGAGTGGCCACCATTTTGGCACTCCCAGACACTGAAATTTGCTCCCTTATCCATACCTCCCAACCGTCCCGGATTCAGCGGGACAGTCCGGCCGGGGGTTTGTCCCGCTGTCAAACTAATTCTGAAGTAGGGAACCATCAGCTCCCTGATTCAGAATTAGTTCATAGCAGAGGAGCAGAGGGAGCTCCTCCGCGCGCAGTTCATCCCCCCCTGCGTCCAGCATTCCACAGAAATCTCCATTTTGCAGTGCTTGCAGTGTCGGACTCAGAGACGGGATATGTGTTTGTAAGAGGTATGATAGACAATCAAACTTAAAGAGGCTCTGTCACCAGATTATAAATGCCCTATCTCCTACATAATCTGATCGGCGCTGTAATGTAGATAACAGCAATGGTTTTTATTTTGAAAAATTATCAATTTTGAGCAAGTTATGAGTAATTTTAGATTTATGCTAATTAGTTTCTTAATGACTAATGCCAATGTGAGAAGGGGTCTCCCCTTTGATCGCTTCACAGGAAATCCCTGTGACGCGATCAATGGCTATTCCTTGTATGGGCAGACAGCCCAGGGTCCATTGAACGACCTCAGGGCTGTCTGACCATATTTCCTGTTGTTAGAGCACACTTAGGTATGCCCTAACAACTGCCTGTGTACAATCAGTACACAGGCTAATGTACTGGCAAATAGATACATGCCAGTACATTAAAGTTCAAAAATCAAAATCAAAATGAAAAATCCCTTTATGGGATTTTAAAAAAAAGTTAACTTAATAAAAAAAAAAGTTTTGTTAAATAAAAAAAATAAATAGTAAATAAAGTACACAGAAATACAATTTTTTTTACAATAAATAAACTTTTCAAAATATAAGTCCCAAAACATGAAATAATATATGCATATTTGGTATCGCCACGTCCATAACAACCTGTACATTAAATGTATAATGTTATTTATGCTGATTGGTGTATGGTGTAAAAAAAATAACGAAAACTGCAGCGGAACTGCTTTTATTTTCTAAGTTTTTGCCAGAATAAAAATTTATAGAAATTAAACAATAATGTAAATGTACTAACTAAATACTACCTACATAAAGTACAACTCGTCCCGCAAAAAACAAAGTTTCATACAGCTACGTCGGACAAAAAATGAAAAAGTTATAAGTGCCGGGATGCAAAGAGGGAAATATAAAAAAAATTGTTCAGTCTTTAAGGCCGTGTCCTTAAAGAAGCTGTTTCATAAAGCCTGGCTATACGACACGTGCCGTTTCATCAACCCTGGCATCAAAGACTACACTTACTTTTCAGCATCACATAACTCCTACCACAGGTTAGACTACATATTTCTTTCTTCACAACACTTAAAACATTGCACAGGCGCTACCATTGACATCATGGTTCACTCTGACCATTCCCCGGTCTTCCACACCTTTGAATCGCTTGATCGCACTTCTAAAAACTTTATTTGGAGACTTTATGAAACAGTGTTAGATCTTCCTGGGGTCAAGGAACGAATCAAACTGAAATTACAGGAGTTATTTTCTATGAATGATTCGCATGATATCCCCCCCAGATTTTGTGGGTAACCCATAAAGCAGTCATTAGGGGAGAGCTCATAGCTATAGCTGCTCATCATAACAAGATGAGAGCAAAAGCGTCTACAGACTTAAAGAGGCTCTGTCACCAGATTTTGCAACCCCTATCTGCTATTGCAGCAGATAGGCGCTGCAGAATCAACTGAAGCCTCTGGTGCCGATGTGTCCTCGCTCGTCTGACACGATGCAGGACCTGTGAGTGACGTCACAGCGTGATCTGGCAGAAGCTGGGCGTTCTGAAGAGAAGTGGATGATACTTCTCTTCAGAACGCCCAGCTAGTAAAAGTAGTAAAAACGCCCCGATGTACGCACATAATACACGCCCACTTGGACTTTTACTTTTAAACACACCCACTTGGACTTTTGCAAGCCTCATTTGCATAACTACAAAAATGGTCATAACTTGGCCAAAAATGCTCGTTTTTTAAAAATAAAAACGTTACTGTAATCTACATTGCAGCGCCTATCTGCTGCAATAGCAGATAGGGGTTGCAAAATCTGGTGACAGAGCCTCTTTAACTGACAAAATCAGACAATTAGAAACATTACATAAAAAAAATCACTCGGTGACTCTCACTTAGCTCACCTTACAAAATTGAGGAATGAGCTAAAAACCTTCTTAATTCATATTTGGCTAAACTGTATATTTCGTCCATACAAAAAAAATTTGCCCACGGACACAAATCCACAAAATTTATGTTAGCTGAGGTTAAGCAGTGACAGCTTAAGACCAGAATCCTGACAGTTCAGACGGATAGTGGCGCGAGAGTCTCGGATACAAATCATATTGCGGAAACTTTCCGTGGATATTCTACTAGACTATACAACATTAATTCTCAAGAATCTGAAGATCTCTTGAAACAGAGAGAAGATGTGTCTTTTTTTAAACATATTGCTACCACAAACGTTAGCTACACATATCACACTGATCCACAAAACTGGCAAGAATCCGGCTGACTGTTCCAACTATTGCCCTATATACCTACTTAACGTCGACCTTAAGATTTATGCCAAGATTTTGACAGAATCCGACCTTAAATTGACTCACCTCATTCATCCGGATCAAACTGGCTTTGTGCCAGGCAGGGTAGGAAGGGACAACACCTATAAAGTACAGAATTCTGTAACTTACGCCAAACAGATTGCCACACCTCTCATTTTGCTTAGTACAGATGCCAAAAAGGCGTTCAATAGAATATCATGGCCCTTCATGAAACACACTCTTGTAAAATTTGGTTTCCCTCTACAACTCATTACCGTAATTTTTAGTATGTATGCATTCCCTAGCGCATATATAAAAGTTAATGACCCTCTCTCTGAGGCGGTTGAAATCAACGGTACACGACAAGGCTGTCCCCTCTCACCCTTGTTATTTATTTTAGTGATGGAAATGCTCCTCCAAACATTGGGACAAAATGCTTCTGTGCGTGGTCTGATTTGCGGGAATCAAGAATACAAACTCGCTGCCAATGCTGATGACCTTCTGCTCATGGTCTCTAATTCTACTAAAGCCTTTCCCATGATTCATACTGTGTTAGAATGATTTGGATTTGTGTCTAATTTTAAAATCAATGTCTCAAAATCTCAAGCATTGAATATCTCCATTTGCACATAATTGGCACCCCTGAAGCAGCAGTTTCCCATATCTTGTCCTAAAGAATCTATTATATTTTTAGGGATTAATATCACTCCTGACCCAAAACGTTTGAAAGGAAAAACATGTTGAACTCACTAATCTCCCCAAAAATAACCTACCTATTACAAACTTTACCTATATCTCTCCCACTTAGATTTTTCCATCTTATTCGTAAACTTTGCTTAGATTATATCTGTGGCCACTCCAACCAAGGATATCTTACAAAATTTTACAGTTACCCACTGATAAAGGGGGGATTGGTTTCCCCAAATTAACCAATTTTTATAAAGCGGTACATTTAAGCAGAATTATCGATTGGATAAGACGTCCACCACAAAAACACTGGGTTTCCATTGAAGAGGGGATAGCACGACGTCCTCTTAGACAGCTGATTCTTGAAACCCCAGCAGTCGGTCCAGATTCGATAGGTCCAAACACTCCTAAAAGCCACAATTGCTATTTGGAGAGACCCTCGTATCAGGACTTTATGCTCAGCCTACCCTTCTCCCCTAGCAAAAATAAGGGATTGTGTCCCAATATTATGCCCAGGATACATTACCTTACCCTTGTCAGTTAGACACAGTACATTAACACCTACTGATATGTTAGAGGCGTGTGGATTGTTCCCATCCAGGGAAACAGCTAGTGCTCTCTTTGGGATCACAACCCTCTCCACCCAGCATTACAGCCTTATATGCAAACATATTTACAAATCCCTTCCCCCAACAGGTCAACACAGGGAGCTCTCTTGGTTTTAAGAAATGTGGGAAGTGACTCAGACCCCTAAGAAACTATTATCTGGGATATGCAAACAACTTGTATCCTCTACAATTATGACAGTACCATACTTTATAAGAGACTGGGAAAGAGAACTGAACATTACTTTCACCACCTCTGACAGCTCAATGATACTACAAGTCCCCAGGGCCGGCGTCAGCACTCAGCGAACTACCCTTGTGGGGGCCCACTCGGCCGCCACGTGCTGCCGCTGCGGCTTCACCAGGAGTGGAAACCCTGGCCAGAGTCTTGCCGGGAATTTTGCTTCTAGACGAAGCCCCTGTCTAGGAGGTGGCGTAACTACTGCTGTAGCAGCCATAGCGGCTGCCAAAGGGCCCGCGGCATGACGGGCCCATGCCCAGTGGCCCCGCTAGCAGCCGCTATGGCTGCCACAGCGGTAGCGACGCCACATTCAATAGCATCTGCGTTCTTAGGACGCAGATACTATTGAACGCTACTGAACGGTACTCACCCTCTGTGTTTGTGCAGGATGGTCGGCACAATTAGATTCTTAAACATGGGGGGCCAATAGGCTCCGTGTGGCAACAGTATTCAGGCCTCTTGAAGTGTAGCTGGTTTGACACCAGAACACCCGGTGAAAGAAAAGTATAATGGATTCCAAATAGGCACAATAGGGTACATTACATGAGGTAGTAATAATGCGCTTGGCGCACAATGTAGCAATTCAATCCTCAAACAGAGAAGTATATGACAGATAAAACTCCAATGAATTCCAAATAGAAAAAAAAAACACTTCTTCATGTGGCGCTCCTGTGTTGCTTGTGGCTTGTGCCAGAAAGGTAATTACTCAGTGCCCAGGTGGTTGAGTAAAATAAATAATTTATTTCTCCAAAACTATGTGGATAATTACAACAAACCATAAAATAAATGATAAAATAGTGGCACATTTCAACCTGGGTCTTCCTCAGGCTTGATAAAAATGCTAAGACCCAAGAGCTCTTAAATAATCTCATTGGAATGTGTTTTGACTTCGGTCAAATGTTATGAGTCAAAGTTCAAAGAGGGAGTGGCTTCTCCATCGCCTCCAGATACCAGCTGCTAGTCATGAAACCATCCTTCCCTTCTTGGTCCTCGTCGGCCACCATAGGTATAAAAAGCAGACTGTCCAATCCCTAAAAGGGCATAGGATCAGGCGACCCATTATCCTAATACTTAAGCCAGAGAGTACCAACCAAAGCCGGGTATTCTGTCGCCTTGGCAACCGAGACGCTTCCAGCGCTGTAACAATCCATAAAAATCCCAAGACATTGTTTATTATATACGTATCAGAACAAAGGAGAATAGATACGCTAATTAAAGACCCCAAAAAACGACACAAAATAGCAACAAAAACCAGCAATATATCTATATTTCTCCATTCCCCTTTCTACATTCGGGAGAGGTTTTCTAGAACACGGCGCTCCCTCTTCCTTTAAAAACTAATTTTAGAAAATTAATAATCATTAAAGGGAATGTGTCCCGAATTAAAACATTTTTTTTTAAGTAAGTTACTTATTTTTATTATTTTTTTTTTATTTGCTGTATTTTTTTTTTCTTCCACGAGGTGGGAAGTATTAAAAATTAACTAAAAATTTGACATGTTTTCCTATGTTGGCCACCAGAGGGAGCACTTCCCGGAATTACAGCAAGGTGGATCAGGCAAAGCAGCCTGACTTACAGCTGCTGTAAATGTGGGAGGGAAACTTACCTCCCCTCCTATTTTTGGCTACAAGCCAGTAAAAGGTGTATTTAGATTGCTAAGCATTGTCCAGCTCCCATTTTGGGACTGCTTTTTACAATGGCAACTGGCAGAGCTCTAGAACACACGAAAAGGCTAAGAATGATGAAAGTCAAGAGGGATAACCCTGTGGTGAATGACTTTTCAGTTGGCAGGTTCACACTGCGTGTAATTAACGCGTTTTTTGGCACAAACGCGTTGTGTAAAAAAATAATGTCTAGTCAATTCTTTGGCACGTAAAGCGTGCCAAATGTTCCCATAGTAAATGGGACTAATACTTACACTCCAAAAAACGTTCACAAAACGTGTAAAACGCCCCTTGAAAGACGCGTCAAAAAACACTTTATTTACATCAATGGGAAAGCGCGCCGTTAGTACATACAACGGGCTTTATTCAAGTGAATAGGAGAAGGCTGTAATACTGTGAACCGCCTCTAAAAGGTGATTCACAGTAGGAGCAAGAAACGATTGAGCAGCCGTGCTCGCCGTTGATCCTTCAAAACAGCTGATAAGCGGCTATGAAGGATCAGCGGGTCTTGTGTGCCGCTGATCCTTTATCGTCACTAATCAGCTGTTTTAAAGGAACAGCGGCGAGCACCGCTGCTCCGTCGAGCGTCCTCCCCCACACACACACAAACCCCGCCAAACATGCAGCCACGCCACACACAGATCCCCCCACACAACCCCCCACACATAAACCCCCCCCACACACATACCCCCCCCCCGGCATGCACGCACGCACACACACACCTTACCTGCAATGTGTCACATTGTGGGTTTGTGGACCCACTAGGCCGTACTGCCGTAGCGGGGAGGCAGCTGGCCAAACAACAGGGAACCCCGTCAATACAATGTCCCGCACAAGGGTAGCTGGATAGTCCAGACAGTGCCCGCAGCTCTGGCACTGATGGAGATGGATGCAGCAAGTAATGCCAAACGTGGCGGATGACACAGGTGCCACAGGTTTTGCCAGACATGGCGAATTCCTCAGAACGTGGCAGATGACACAGGACGTGGCGGATGACACGGATGGCACAGGTTGCACCAGACGTGGCAAATTACTCTGGACGTGGCAGATGACACAGGACGTGACACGACTCCGACACTAGTAGGCACTGGAACAAGAACAGCACAGAATACATAGTTACATAGTTACATAGTTTGTACGGTTGAAAAAAGACACATGTCCATCAAGTTCAACCAAGGGATGGGAAAGGGGAAGTGGGATGGGAAAGGGGAAGTAAAAAATTTCTACACATAGCAGTTAATATTTTTTTGTTCTAGGAAATTATCTAAGCCTTTTTTAAAGCCATCTACTGTCCCTGCTGCGACCAGCTCCTGCGGTAGGCTATTCCATAGATTCACAGTTCTCACAGTAAAGAAGGCTTGTCGCCTCTGCAGGTTGAACCTTTTTTTCTCCAGACGGAGGGAGTGCCCCCTTGTTTTTTGAGGGGGTTTTACATGGAACAGGATTTCACCATATTTTTTGTATGCGCCATTCATATATTTATATAAGTTAATCATGTCCGCCCTTAGTCGTCTTTTCTCAAGGCTAAATAGGTTTAGTTCTTTTAATCTTTCCTCATAACTTAGATTCTCCATGCCCCTTATTAGCTTTGTTGCTCTTTTTTGTATTTTTTCCAACTCCAGGGCATCCTTTCTATGAACTGGAGCCCAGAACTGGACTGCATATTCTAGATGAGGCCTCACTAATGCTTTGTAAAGTGGTAATATTACATCCCTGTCCCTCGAGTCCATGCCTCTTTTGATACACGACAATATTTTGCTGGCCTTTGAAGCAGCTGATTGACACTGCATGCTGAAATTTAGTTTATGATTTACAAGTACACCCAGATCCTTCTCAACAATTGACTCCCCCAGTGTAGCTCCCCCTAGGACATATGATGCTTGCAGGTTTTTCGTACCCAGATGCATAACTTTACATTTATCTACATTAAACTTCATTTGCCAAGTGGACGCCCAAACACTTAGTTTGTTTAAATCTGCCTGCAATTCACAAACATCTTCCATAGTCTGAACTATATTGCATAGCTTGGTGTCATCTGCAAAAATAGAAATAGTGCTATTAATCCCATCCTCTATATCATTAATAAATAAGTTGAATAATAGTGGTCCCAGCACTGAACCCTGGGGTACACCACTTATAACTGGGGACCATTCAGAGTAGGAATCATTGACCACAACTCTCTGGATACGGTCCTTGAGCCAATTCTCAATCCAATTACAAACTATACTTTCTAAACCTATAGTCCTTAATTTACACATTAGATGTCTATGAGGGACAGTGTCAAATGCCTTTGCAAAGTCCAAAAACACTATATCCACAGCGGCCCCTCTGTCTAGGCTTCTGCTTACCTCTTCATAAAAACAAATCAGGTTGGTTTGACAGCTTCTGTCCTTTGTAAAACCATGCTGGTTGTCACTTATAATACTATTTATTGTCACATAATTCTGTATATAGTCCCTCAATAGCCCCTCAAACATTTTCCCCATAATTGATGTTAAGCTTACTGGTCTATAATTACCCGGCGAAGACCTAGAGCCCTTTTTGAAAATAGGCACCACATTTGCCCTGCGCCAGTCCCTTGGCACTATACCACTCATGAGAGACTCTCTAAATATTATGAAGAGGGGGACAGAAATAACTGAACTAAGCTCTTTAAGAACTCTAGGGTGTAACCCATCTGGTCCCGGGGCCTTGTGTACATTTATTTTATTTAATTTAGCTTGGACCATATCTTAATTCATCCAATTCAGTATATCAACTGATATATTAACAGCACCGGCAGCGGCTACATCAGCTGCTCCTTCTTCTGTTGTATATACAGAGCGGAAGAACCCATTTAGTAACTCTGCCTTCTCTTGATCCCCTGTGACCAACTCCCCATTACCACTATCTAAGGGTCCTACATGTTCAGACCTGGGCTTTTTTGCATTTATATGCTTGAAGAATTTTTTAGGATTTGTTTTACTATCCTTGGCCACCTGCCTTTCATTTTGTATTTTTGCTGATTTTATTACATTTTTACAGATTTTATTAAGCTCTTTATATTTTACAAAGGCTGCAGATGTACCCTCAGATTTGTATTTTTTAAATGCCCTTTTTTTGTCATGTATTGCCCCTTTCACAGAAGGTGTAAGCCATGTGGGGTTTAATTTTAGTCGTTTATACTTGTTACCTGTAGGAATACATTTTGCACTATAATTACCCAAAGTAGTTTTGAAAATCTCCCATTTATCATTTGTTCCATTATTTGACATTAGTTCTTCCCAGTCTATATCCTGAATTGCCGCCCTCATCCTGGGGAAATTGGCTTTCTTAAAATTAAATGTTTTTGCCCTCCCAGCCTGCGTTTGTTTTTTACAGTATAGGTAAAATATAACTATATTATGATCACTGTTACCAAGGTTTTCACGAACATTGACATTCCCAACAAGCTCTGCATTATTAGAAATGACCAGATCCAACAGAGCTTCACCTCTAGTCAGGTCTTCCACAAACTGGCCCATAAAATTTTCCTGCAACAGGTTGAGGAAATGTCTCCCCTTACCAGTTGAAGCCGAACCATGACACCAATTAATATCCCGATAATTAAAATCTCCCATTATCACAACAGTACCCGCCTGTGCAGCCCGCTCCATTTGTTTATATATTTGACCTTCTATCTCTTCAGTTATATTGGGGGGTCTATAGATTACACCAAAAGTAATTTTTTCAGTGTTTACTTCCCTTTGTAATTCCACCCACAAGGTTTCAACCTCCTCACAGTCTTCACCCTCTAATGTCTCATTTACACTCACCTTCATATCGCTTCTCACATACAGACATACACCACCACCTTTCCTATTTGCCCTGTCTTTCCGAAACAGTGTAAAACCCTGTAGATTTACAGCCCAGTCATGTGAAGAGTCCAGCCATGTTTCAGCAACACCAACTATATCTATATCTTCTTCCAGTATTAAGGCCTCCAGCTCCCCCATTTTGCTTGCTAGACTTCTGGCATTTGTGAACATACACTTTAACTTGCCTTTAAATGTTTCACTTTCACTATCAGAAATGTGATTATTTGACATTTGGGCCTTTTTATTTTCACTGCTGTTTTGTAACGAAAGGATCTCCTTATCTTGTTGTCTAGTCCTCTCCCCACCGTCTGTTTCTCCCCCCACCAATATAGTCTGACCCCTCTCTAACCTAACTACCCCTTTATTTCCTACATTGGCCTCCCTCCTCAGCCCTAGTTTAACCGGTTAAGGACTAGGCTGTTTTACAGCTAAATGACCAGAGCAAATTTCACAATTTTGCTATGCGCTTCTTTACATGACTATAACTCAGCAGGTGAATAAAGTTCATCTTTGAATTTTACACTCTTTTTAAAGGACAGATAGGGCTTTGTTTTAGTGGCATTTGTCAGTATATATCATTTTTATTTTTTTTCTCTAAAGTGGGCAAAATTGGAAAAAAATGCAAGAATTTAACAATTGCGTCGGTTTATGCTAGCATTTTTCACACACGGTATGAACCACGGCCAAAATTCATCTCCTTTCACATTCTTCCACTTCTCCCGTGCATGGGGATACCAAATATGTGAGCCTTATTCACTGTGCGGGCATGTGCCAGGGCTTGGCATAAAAGGAGGCTTTTTGGCCTTTTCGGTCCAGGAATTTTGCATTTGATTTTAGAGCCGTATACTGTTTTCTGGGGGGCCTAATGCTGCTGAAACATTAGAAACACCCCATAAATGACTTCATTCACACAAGTAGACCCCACAAGGTTTCCTTCAAGGGGTTTATCATATTTTTAGCAAGTCCAGTTTTCTTCTGAAAGTTTCTTGAATAAGATGGAACAAAATAAAATCAGCACTTTTTTAGCAAATGCGTCAGTTTAGGCTAGTATTTTTCACACACGGTATAGACCACGGACAAAATTCATCTCCTTTCACTTTCTTCCACTTCTCCCGTGCATGGGGATACCAAATATGTGTGCCTTATTCACTGTGCGGGCATGTGCCAGGGCTTGGCATAAAAGGAGGCTTTTTGGCCTTTTCGGTCCAGGAATTTTGCATTTGATTTTAGAGCCGCATACTGTTTTTTGGGGGGCCTAATGCTGCTGAAACATTAGAAACACCCCATAAATGACTTCATTCACACAAGTAGACCCCACAAGGTTTCCTTCAAGGGGTTTATCATATTTTTAGCAAGTCCAGTTTTCTTCTGAAAGTTTCTTGAATAAGATGGAACAAAATAAAATCAGCACTTTTTTAGCAAATGCGTCAGTTTAGGCTAGTATTTTTCACACACGGTATAGACCACGGCCAAAATTCATCTCCTTTCACGTTCTTCCACTTCTCCCGTGCATGGGGATACCAAATATGTGTGCCTTATTCGCTGTGCGGGCATGTGCCAGGGCTTGGCATAAAAGGAGGCTTTTTGGCCTTTTCGGTCCAGGAATTTTGCATTTGATTTTAGAGCCGCATACTGTTTTCTGGGGTGCCTAATGCTGCTGAAACATTAGAAACACCCCATAAATGACTTCATTCGCACAAGTAGACCCCACAAGGTTTCCTTCAAGGGGTTTATCATATTTTTAGCAAGTCCAGTTTTCTTCTGAAAGTTTCTTGAATAAGATGGAACAAAATAAAATCAGCACTTTTTTAGCAAATGCGTCAGTTTAGGCTAGTATTTTTCACACACGGTATAGACCACGGCCAAAATTCATCTCCTTTCACGTTCTTCCACTTCTCCCGTGCATGGGGATACCAAATATGTGTGCCTTATTCGCTGTGCGGGCATGTGCCAGGGCTTGGCATAAAAGGAGGCTTTTTGGCCTTTTCGGTCCAGGAATTTTGCATTTGATTTTAGAGCCGCATACTGTTTTCTGGGGTGCCTAATGCTGCTGAAACATTAGAAACACCCCATAAATGACTTCATTCGCACAAGTAGACCCCACAAGGTTTCCTTCAAGGGGTTTATCATATTTTTAGCAAGTCCAGTTTTCTTCTGAAAGTTTCTTGAATAAGATGGAACAAAATAAAATCAGCACTTTTTTAGCAAATGCGTCAGTTTAGGCTAGTATTTTTCACACACGGTATAGACCACGGCCAAAATTCATCTCCTTTCACGTTCTTCCACTTCTCCCGTGCATGGGGATACCAAATATGTGTGCCTTATTCGCTGTGCGGGCATGTGCCAGTGCTTGGCATAAAAGGAGGCTTTTTGGCCTTTTCGGTCCAGGAATTCTGCACTTGATTTTATAGCCGCATACTGTTTTCTGGGGGGCGTAATGCTGCTGAAACATTAGAAACACCCCATAAACGACTTCATTCACACAAGTAGACCCCACAAGGTTTCCTTCAAGGGGTTTATCATATTTTTAGACAGTCCAGTTTTCTTCTGAAAGTTTCTTGAATAAGATGGATCAAAATAAAATTAGCAATTTTTTAGCAAATGCGTCAGTTTATACCAGCATTTTTCACACACGGCTTAGACCACGGTCAAAATTAATCTCCGTTCACATTCTGCCACTTCTCCCGTGCACGGGGATACCAAATATGTGGCCTTATTTATCACATAGAGATGTAGGAGGGCGGACGATAGAAGAAGATTATTTCACAAATCGCTTTTTTTCAAAGCTGGTTTTACAAAACTCAACAGAGTTTCTATAACACTTCCAAAATATCTGCTCTTGAAGCAGAAATCCCAAAATATTCATCTAGGGGTATAATGGGAATTTATTTTTTGGGGTTTTCTAAAATAAGAAATTTCAGGTTAATGCAAATGGAGCTCTCCAGCAGATGAACTTTAGAAAACATCAAACATGACATCCACCCCCCACCCATTCCCTCCCTCACCCTTGGAGTAAAATCATGGGAAAAATAAAAACGTAATGTAGGGCAAATATATTTTCAACAAATTAACTAAAATCTAATAATTCAGAACAGTGTGGTATTTTTTAAAACATGGCTCAATGCACAGGCCTGGTTGCGAGGGACATGAGGGACAGAAATATCGGGAATCTTTGCGGTGCCCGTCTTTTCTGCAGACGCGGCACTTTTTCTGGGGATTGCTTCTGGTTGCTGTTGGGGGAATCCGACTGATGAAGTGTCTTTCAGTCAGTCGCGTGACATCCTCAGACTGGGGGCATTCTCGGGTGTCCTGAACATCAAAAATGAGGCCTTCAATAATTTTCTCCTGGAAATCCAGGTATGTGTCTCTGCCTCTGTTTTTTTTGTAGAGCACAAATGAGTTGTGGATGGCCACCTGTAACAAATAAATGGCCACCTTTTTGTACCAGGTTTTAGTTTTGCGTTTTACTAAATAGGGCTGTAAAACCTGGTCGCTTAAATCCACCCCCCCCATGTACTTGTTATATTCGGACACGCTCACTGGTTTGTGCTTGTCCGATGTTGCCCCCCTTTCCCTCACTGCCACTGTTCCTGCGGTATGAATCGTGCTTAGCACATACACATCTTTGCGATCCCTGAACTTGACCGCCAGCAATTCTTCAGATGCATAAGCACAGGAGTCCCCCTTTACCATGCGCTTCCCCACTAATTGCTGTGGAAAACCAATTCGGTTTTTGCGCATTGTACCACATGCCCCAGTCCTTGCAGCATGCAAATGCCTAAACAGGGGCACACTGGAATAAAAATTATCACAGTACAGGTGGTACCCCTTGTGAAGCAGAGGCTGCATTATCTCCCACACGATCTTACTGCTGGTGGAAAGATCAGGGGGGCATCCAGGAACATTTATTGTGCGGTCCCGCCCTTCATAAATTCTGAAGGCGGTGGTATATCCTGACCCGCTTTCACACAATTTGTAGAGCTTAACGCCATATCTTGCCCTTTTTGAAGGTAGATATTGGCGAAAGCTAAGTCTGCCATGAAAGTTGAGGAGGGATTCGTCCACACTTACATTCTGCTCAGGGGTGTAGAGTTGCAGAAATAAATTATTCAGGGAATTTATTAGCGGTCTTATTTTGAACAACCGATCCCGGTTTGCATCGGTACTTGGGGGGGCCTGTGCGTTGTCATTGAAGTGGAGGAACCTCATTATTGTCTCATAACGAGACCTGGGCATTACTGCAGAATATACTGGGGTGGCTTGGGCGGGTCTTGTTGACCAGTAAGACCTAATGGAGGGCTTTTTGACAATACCCATATTTAGGGTGAGCCCCAAAAAATTTTTAATTCCTGCAAATTGGTGGGCGTCCAATCTCTGGCATGGGTGGATGAAGGTTTCTGCCTTATATATTGCGTGGCATATAAATTTGTTTCGTGGACAATCTGATTTAGGATGTCGTCCGTTATAAATAAATGGAAGTAATCCATTTGGACAAAATTTGTATTGTCCACGGTTATGCCAGGAGTGGCCGTAAATCCGTGGATTCTAGGCCCAAAAGATGGGGCAGGTGCCCATACAAGAGCCTGGACTGGAGGGACCAGGCTGTCCCGTGCTACAGCGCTACTTGGCCCTGCGCTTTCATGTTCTGCAGTTTCGACTGCATCAGGGACAACGTCCCCTGAAGATGAACCTGAAGTGACGCTGTCATCGTCACTACCTAAAACAGGTTCCATCTCGGATGCCATCTCTGATGCGGTCTCCGACTCAGACCACAGCATGGCGTATGCCTCCTCGGCGCTAAACAACTTCCTCGCCATAACGTAACTAACACTAACACTAACTAAACAAATTTTTTTTTTTTTTTTTTTATAAAACACACAAACTAACTGCTATATATAAACCGCTATTGCTATATATATTATATATATATGTGGATATATATATAATTATATACTCCCTACCTGCCTATTCTAATAGAATAAAAGAAAGAAAGGTAGATAGATAGAAAAAAAGATAGATGGATAGATAGATTGTATAGATAGATAGAAATCTATCTATACAGAGAATGTTTTAGTGTAACTGTATTTTTTTTCACTGTAATCTTCTGGCAGCAATTCTCTCGAGTCTCTTCTTCTCCTCAAACTGAAACAATGTTTGAGGAGAAGAAAAGAGGCAGGAGATTTACTGCCAGAAAAGTCAAAATAAAACAAATGTGGTCGCTGTGATAGGTTTTCACAGCGACCACATGATCAGGGACCATCAGATTGGTCCCTGATACTCTGCCCAGTGCCCAGAGCTGTTGGTAACAGCGAGGGCACAGGGCTGTGTGCACGCGATCGTGTGCACACTGTTTTCTATGCAGAAATGCATGTGATCGCTGTGATTGGTTGTCACAGCGATCACATGTTCAGGGGCCAAAAGATTGACCCCTGACATTCTGCCCAGTGCCCATGGCTGTTAGCAACAGCCAGGGCATAGAGCTGTGTGCACGCGATCGCGCGTGCACAGTCTCTGAAGTGCGGCCGTATATATACTATACGCCGGACTTTAGAGACCCTGACCGTTGGCCGTATATTTACGGCCAGCGGTCGGGAACCTGTTAAACACTCCGCCACCCCAGCTAGAATTCTCTCCCCCAGCACAGCGGACCCCCTTCCATTTAGGTGCAAATCCTCTGCAGAATACAGTTTGTACCCCAATGAAAAGTCAGCCCAGTGCTCTAGGAACCCAAATCCTTCTCCTCTACACCAAGACTTCAGCCATGCATTTAACTCCCTGAGCTCCCGCTGTCTTTCCTGTGATGCGCATGGCACAGGCAGTATTCCTGAGAATACAACCTTGGAGGTCCTTCCCTTCAGCTTGTAGCCTAGTTCTTTAAAATTATTCTTAAGGCTCCTCCACCTACCATTTATTCTGTCGTTGGTACCGACATGGACCACAACAGCTGGATCATCACCAGCCCCTCCCAGCAATTTGTCCACCCGTTCCACCACATGCCGAACCCTGGCACCAGGGAGACAGCAAACCATTCGGTTGAGGCGGTCTTGGCGACAAATTATTCTATCCGTCTTCCTGATTATAGAATCCCCTACAACTATCAATTGTCTTGGCTTACCTGCATTACCATCCCGCCGACTACTAGCTGGGCTGTTCTCCCGGCTGTTAGGGAGATCAGTATCCACTAGGGCTGCCTTTTCTGAGACTGACACCCTCGCATCATCACCCAACCTGGCAATTTTGCTTGCAATGCCAGAAACCGGATCGGCCTTCCTTGTCTTTGACCCCTTTCTACTGCCCCTAACTACATTAACCCAGCTACTTACCTGATCCTGCTCACCCATGTTTTCACCCTCCAGTTCTAACCCACTAACTGCATGCTCCGTGAGCAGCAAGCTCAGCTCAAGATTGTCTATCCTCCTCAGTGTTGCATTCTGCTCCTCCAGATCTCTAATGCTAGCTTCCAGGTGAACAACATGCTCACATCTGCCACAGAGATATTCACCCTGGAACTCCGGCTCCAGTCGTGTATACATATAGCAAACTGTGCACTGAAGAAAACCTCCAATCTTGCTATCCATTATCCAAGTTACACCAAAACAGCGAACAATTGTCAAAGTAAAAGAAAAGAAGAGTACTTACTGGGGCTTCAACTCCTCTTTTCAACTCCGGTTTTAGAACTCCACTTAGTTCACAAGCCACTTAAACCACCAAGCTCAGAAAGAGCAAGCTCAAAGTGAGGTCTGCTGACTAATTTATACCACCTGTGTCCAGTTAACCCCTTCCTCCTAGACAGCTGCTCAGCTGGAACGAATCTGCAAGGGAAAAAAAAATAAAAAATTATAACATTTTTTTGCTATCTTCTATTTGCTAGCAATCAAAACAGATTCACAAACACAGAAATACAGCAACACAATATAGAAGTACAGCAACACAATCCGGTTTTAGAACTCCACTTAGTTCACAAGCCACTTAAACCACCAAGCTCAGTTACAGGAACAGGTAACAGGGCACGGGTAACAACTGGAACGGGAAATACTAAGGGACCATTTGCAAGACAGACTTGGGATAACTAACAACGCTCAGGCAAGGATCAGAAGGGCTGGGGCCTTCTTATACACCAGGAAATCATGGCAGTTGATGGTGATGATTTCCTCTTGTACGCGCGCTGGCCCTTTAAGGCCGGGCACGAGCGTGCGCGCGCACCCTACAGGCTCACAGCAGACCGGAGCAGAAGTGAGCGCTGGCGTCTCCTAGGAAGGAGATGGGGACCAGCGCTCACGGATCCATGGCTGCGGGCATCGGGAGGTGAGTAAACCATGTGGCCATGGATGCTACACAATGCGGCCGGTCTTTACCAAAATGTCACCGGCATTCCCCCTACACACCAGCTTCTATGCTGGGTCGCTCTGAACTGCGCATTTGTGCAGAACAGAGCTAGACGGCAGAAGCACAGGATTTAACGAACGTCTCCCGCTCGTTGTCCTATGCCCTGTAGCTGCCATATTTCATCTGTGTATGTGTCGTGAAGAGACACATACACAGATGAAATAAAACATGGCAGCCCCCAGTAGAGTAAAAAAGTGTAAAAAAAAACAAAACAACATTTTATATGGAAAAATAAAGTAGATATAATATTTTATTAAATAAAAACACATAAATTAATTTAAAAAAATTAATGACACCTTTCCTTTAACTTAAGTTATCCACCCCTCACTATCAAAAGTTCAATGAGAGGACTTTATCCTAAATTTTGATCTCAACAGTACAAAAAAAAAAGATTGATGCAAAACACAATTGAGGGAGATAACCACTCCTCCTTTGACTTTGACCCATGACATTTGACCAAAGTCAAAACACATTCCAATGAGAGTATTTAAGAGCTGTTGGATCTTAGCATCTTCTTCAAGCCTGAGGAAGACCTAAGTTGAAACGCGTCGCTGTTTTATCATTTATTTTACTGTTTGTTGGAATTATCCACATTGTTTTAAAGAAATAAATCATTTATTTTACTCAACCACCTGGGAACTGAGTAATTACCTTTCTGGAACAAGCCACAAGCAACACAGGAGCGCCACATAAAGGAGTAATTTTGTTTCTATTTGGAATCCATTGGACTTTCTTCTGTTATATACTTCTCTGTTAAAGGACTGAATAGCTACATTGTGCAAAGCGCATTATTACTACCTCATGTAATGTACCCTATTGTGCCTTATTCCAATGTATGCACGTCTTTGACTGTTTACAGTGATTTGGCAAACTGTTTTACCTTTCTGTATTGTATTGTTGATAAAATCCAACAAAAAGATTTTGAAGAGAAAAAAAAACAAAACAGCAAATCCTACATTATTTTTTATTTTTTTTGCACCGTTACCTGTGCAGAATAAATGAATCGTTGCCTTTATTTTATGGGTCGGTACAACTACGACAGTATGAAATATGTATAGCTTTTTAATGTTTACTACTTTTGAACAACAAAAGCATATTCCAAGATTCATCATTTTTTCATATTTCCGTCGATATAGCAATATGATGGTTTGTTTTGCCGGACGAGTAATATTTCTTAAAATAACCATGATGGGGTACATACAAAATATTGATTAAACTTTATTATTATATTTTTGGGAGAAGAATAGAAAAAAAAGCTATTCCGTCGTTATTATATGCGTTTTTTTTTACGCCGCTCAAATAATGTGTTTTATTGTACGGGTCGTTACGATTTCGTTGATACTATACATATGTTTTTTTTTGTTTGTTTTTTTAACCCTTTTGCAAAATAAAACCACTTTTTGGGAAATGTTTTTTTTTCATGTGAGCACTTTTTTTCAGATAACTTTTTAGTCCCACTTCACCTTCACACTGCGATTCTTTGATCGCTGATATATTGTTTTGGTATACTTAGTATACCAAAGCATTATTGCCTGTCAGAAACAAACTAACAATCTGTTAGGCCTGCCTTCAGTATGGTCTAATAAGCATATAGCTATGGCAGGCCTGAGGACCTTTGCTAGGCCCTCGGATGCCATAGCAACCAATCAGTGCCCCACGATCGTATCGCAGGTTGCCGATGGGTGACAGAGGGAACCCGCTCTCTCTGTCCAACAACCTAGATGCTGTGGTCACTATTGACTGCAGATATAATGGCATAGGCTTCTACAGCCGAGCAGCTGTGGTAGAATTTGACTGGCCTGCACAGAGCCCTGACCTCATCCCCATCAGACATCTTTGGAATGAACTAGAATGGAGATTCCTAGCCAAGCCCTCTCATCCAACATAAGTGTCTGACCTCACAAATGCTCTTCAGAATTAATGGGCAAAAATTCCCACAGACACACTCCAGAATCCTGTAGAAATCCTTCTCAGAAGATTAGAAGCTGTTTGAGCTGCAAAGGGGGGAACAACTCTATATTAATGCCTATGGATTTAGATTATGATATCATAAAAGCTCCTGTAAGTGCAATGTGTAGGTGTCGCAATACTTTTATCCATATAGTGTATATTTTATTACCTACATTGAAGGCTGTTAGGAAGGATTTATTATTTACAAATGATGCTGTGTATAGTCTCTGGTGACCTAGTGCTCACATATCTGCATTCTAGCAATGTGACTCAGCTGCCCAAACATCCCTGCTCACTGCATTTCTGTTGGGATCGGATAGAAGCTATATGTGATCAACTATAACATGTTTATTGTGCTTACCTTTAATTTCCTTCACTGATCTTTGTTACAGCAAACATCTGATCTCTCTAAGGCTATGTTCACATCTGCGTCAGGGCTCCGTTCCGACATTCCGTCGGAGCTTTCCTTCGGAACGGAGCCCTGACTGACACAGACTGAAGCCAAAGAATTCAGTTTCCATCACCATTGATTTCAATGGTGACGGATCCGGTGCCAATGGTTTCAGTTTGTCTCTGTTGTGCAAGGGTTTCTTCGTTTTGATGGGATGAATAGTGTAGTAGACTACGGTCAATACTAATGGTGCCCTAATGGAGATGTGAACAAAGCCTTAAATACAAAGGAAATGCTTGAAAAAAAAACAAATATAAACAAGTGCTTTAAATACACAGGGTTAACCCCTTAATGACCAAGCTCGTTTGGACCTTAATGACCAAGCCAGATTTGTCAAATCTGGTATGTCTGACTTTATCAGAGAATAATTCTGTGAAAGTTTTGAATATCCAAGTAATTCTGACATTGTTTTTTCGTCACATGTTGTACTTTATTTTAGTGGTAAAAGTAGACTGATACAATTTGCGGAAATTAATTAAAAAATAGAAAAATTGACATTTTTAATTAAATATATATTTCCATCTCTTTACTCTATTTTGGCAGCACTTTTGAAAAAATAAAATAAATTTGCAATTTACAAATTGAATAATAATTTTATAAATTTTGAAGTACATTTTGTTTTCCTGCACCAAGCCGGGTTTTCAGAGGCTCATAGGTCTCAGAATGATGGAAACCCCCACAAATGACCCAATTTAGAAAACTAGACCCCTTAAGGTATTTATGTAGGGGTATACTAAGTATTTTGACCACACAATTTTTTGGTAAATGTAATACATAGCAGGTGAAAACAAAAATAAAATTCACTTTTTTCATAAAAGTATCAGTTTGAAGACCGATTTCTTTGTAAAGCGACCATGAGAATGAAGAAACACACCACAAAATCTATCACTCGGTTTCTCCTGTTTTTAAAAATACCCACATTGTGGCCCTAATGCATTGCCTGGACACACGGCAGGGCCCAAAAGGAAGGGAGCACCCGGAGGCTTTCAGGACTCATATTTTGCTTGAAAATGTTTTAGGCCCCACTGTACATTTGGAGAGGCTTTGAGCAGCCAGAACTATAGAAACTCCCCATAAATGACCCCATTTAGAAAACTAGTCCCCTTAAGGTATTTAGCTAGGCGTATAGTAAGTATTTTGACCCCACAGTTTTTTGCTAAATTGAATGCATAGCAGGTGAAAAAAATTTAATTTCACTTTTTTCATAAAAGTATCAGTTTGAAGATCGATTTCTTTGTAAAGAGAACATGAAAATGAAAAAAAACACCACAAAATCTATCACCCTGCTTCTCCTGTTTTCAAAAATACCCACATTGTGGCCCTAATGCATTGCCTGGAAAAACGGCAGGGCCCAAAAGGAAGGGAGCACCCGGAGGCTTTCAGGACTCATATTTTGCTTGAAAATGTTTTAGGCCCCACTGTACATTTGGAGAAGCTTTGAGCTGCCAGAACGTTAGAAACTCCCCATAAATGACCCCATTTAGAAAACTAGACCCCTTAAGGTATTTATCTAGGGGTATAGTTAGCATTTTTACCACAGGTTATTCACTAGATATATTGGAATTAGTCTGTAAAAATTAAAATCTTTTTTTCTGAAACTACATAGAAATTTTTATTATTTACAAAAAATAACGAAGAAAATGCACCCCAACATTTGTAAAACAATGTCTCCCGATTACAACAATACCCCATATGTGGTAATAAACTGCTGTTTGGACACACAGCAGGGCTCAGAAGGGAAGGAGCGCCATTTGGATTTCTGATTTTGCAGGAATGGTTTTCGGTGCCATGTCGCATTTGCAAACGCCCTAGAGGGACTAAAACAGTGGAAACACCCCAAAAGTTACCCCATTTTGGAAAAACGTTCAAGGAATTTTTCTACGGGTATAGTGAGCATTTAGATCCCACATGTCTTTTGCAGATTTTTTTAGAAATAGGGCGCGAAAATTAATATCACATTTTTTTCCACTAAAATGTTGTATTTTCTCATTTTCACAAGGGATAAAGGAGGAAAAAAAACCAACCATTTTTATAAAGCAATTTCTCCTGAGTACGGAAATACCCCACATGCGGTCATACGTTTTTTCATTAGAAATGAATTAACCCTTTCAGGACTGATCCATTTTTTGCTTTCTTATTTTAGATTTTCACTCCCCGCCTTCCAAAAGCCATAACTTTTTTATTTTTCCATCAATAGAGTGGTGTGAGGGCTTATTTCTTGCGGAAGGAGCTGTAGTTTTTATTGGTATCATTTTTTGGTACATAAAAAAGTGATTAAAAAGTTGTATTACATTTTTTTTTTAGAGCGAAGGTGACATAAAAAAACAGCAATTTTGGCAGGTTCAGTTATTACATTTTTGCTAAGGTGTTCACCGTGCGAATTAAATAATGGTATATTGTAATAGTTCAGACTTTTATGGACTTAGCAATACCAATTTTGTTAATTTATTTACATTTCTTTAGAAGGAAAATGGGAAAAGGTGTTTTTTTTAAACTGTAAAAAAAATAAATTCTCACAACTAATAACTTTAATTCTTCTACACATTTTATTAATCCCCTTAGGGGACTTGATCCAGCGATCATTGGATCGCTGGTACAATACACTGCAATACTAATGTATTGCAGTATATTGTTATTCTTACAGGCTTCCGTAACAGAGCGATCGCTGTACCTGTCCGTTAGTCCCGGGTGTCAGCTGTAATACACAGCTGACACCCGCAGCGTATGGAGCGGTCTCAGCACGTGAGCCGGCTCCATACATTAACCCCCGCACCATGAAGGGCAATTAAGTCATAGTGCGCAAAGGGGTTAGTGCACAGCGGATGGTTCAAAGTGAAAATTAAAATTTTCCACTGATATGCCATTTTAGTGCATAATATGTTGTGCCTAGTTTGTGCCACAGAAGACAAAAACCTCATAAAACGTTAAGCGGGTTCTGCCGGGTATGGCGATGCCATATATGTGGGCGCAGACTGCTGCTTGGGCACGCTCCAGGGCTCAGAAGGGAGGGAGCGCCATTTTGCTTTTGGAGCGCTGATTTTGCTTGGTAGTAGTTTTGTTTGGGGTTTTGCTGGTATTTCAGTTTAGAATGTGGGGGCATATGTAATCTGCGCGGAGAATATCAGGGCATAATAAGAGGGTATAATAATGGGGTAAATAAATAATAATCCATAGATATGTGGCCGGTGTCGCACTGAGAAATGGTGCCCAATCTTATCTGCTTTTGGAACACTCTGCACATTTTGCATCGCCATATTCTGAAAGCCAGAACTTTTTTATTTTTTCACCACCGGAGCGGCGTGGGGGCTTATTTGTTGCGGGACAAACTGTAGTTTTCATTTGTACTATTTTGGGGTACATGCGATTTTTTGATTACTTTTTATTCAATTTTTTTGCAATCCCGACCAAAAACCAGGAATTCTGAAAAGTTTTTTACGTTTTTTCTTGCGGCGTTCACCGTACGCTATAATTGCCATTTTTACTTTATGCTGCGAGTTGGTACGATTATGGCGATACCATATGTATATAGTTTTTTTTTTCCTTTTTTTTTAGCGTTTGCACAATAAAATCACTTATTTATAAAAAAAAAAAAATTCTGTGTCACCATATTCTGAGAGCCATCATTTTTTTATTTTGTAGTAAAAAAAGCTGTGTAAGAGCTTGTTTTTTGCGGGACGGATTGAAGTTTTTATTGGTACTATTTTTGGGTACATGCGACTTTTTGATCACTTTTTATTCTTTATTTTGGGAGGGGTGGTGACCAAAAAAATTGTGATTCTCTCATAGTTTTTATTGTTTTTTTTGGGGGTGTTCATCGTGCGGGAAATATAACATTATAGTTTTATAGTTGGGGTCGTTACGAACGCGGTGATACCAAATATGTGTACTTTTTTAACGTGTTCATTTTTTTCTATAATAAAAGTCTTATTATAGGAAAAAAAAAAAGCATTTTGTGTTTATAGAACTTATAAACTAATTTTTACACTTTTTTAAAAAACATTTATTACTTATTTTTACTTTTTTTACTTGTCCCACTAGGGGACTGCGAGACTTGCAGCTTTGATCGCTGCTAGAGTACATTACACTACACACGTAGTGTAATGTACTCTAACTGTCATTGTGACGTAACTGTCACTCTGACAGGAAACCAAGGAGGACCTGCCAGAGGCTGTTCCTCCGAGGCTTCCATACATGGCAACTCCGAGGCTATTGTCTAGCCTCCGATTGCCACAACAAGCATCAGCAGCCCCGACAATCACTTTGTGGGGGCTGCCGATGTGCTTCAAACCACTTAAATGCGGCGACGGCAATCCGTTGCCACACTTAAGGGGTTAATTGCCGAAAGCAGTGGCGATGGTCCGCTGACCGGCAAGACTGATGTGACAGCTGTCTAGGACAACTGTAAGTGCAGGCTTGTCACTCTGTGTTTACACAAAGAGGCAGTTTGAAATACTGACGAAAATGAACGTCATGATGCGCGATCTAGCAGCCGACCATGACGTTCATTTTCGTCATAGGTTGGGAAAGGGTTAAGGACTGAGCCATTTTTTCATTTTTGTTTTTCAATCCCCGCCTTCCAAGAGCCATAGCTTTTTTATTTTTCCAACAATAGAGTGGTGTGAGGGCTTATTTTTTTGCGGGAGGAGTTGTGGTTTCTATTGGCACCACTTAAAGAGGCTCTGTCACCAGATTCTCAAATCCCTATCTCCTAATGCATGGTATCGGCGCTGCAATGTAGATAACAGTAAAGTTTTTTGTTTTTTTTTAAACGTTCATTTTTGGCCAAGTTATGAGCTATTTTATATATATGCAAATGAGGTTTGAAATGGAAAACTGGGCGTTTTTTTTTCGTTATGTCCAACTGGGCGTGTATTGTGTTTTTAACTGGGCGTGTTTACGTGTATGACGCTGACCAATCAGTGACCAGCCAGCATCATACACTCATCTCCATTGATTTACACAGCAGCGATGTGCAGCCACATACACAGAGATTAACGTTAATCAAGTGTCCTGATAATGAATACACATGATCATCCGGCCTGGACGTCATGTGTATTCAGAATCCTGACACTTCTGACTCTTTTCTTTGAGATTTCTAGCAAGGGAAACGAAATCTCGCGAGATTACGGCGGTAAACGAGATTTCGTTTCACTTGCTGGAAATCTCACAGAAAAGATTCAGAAGTGTCCGGATTCTGAATACACATGACGTCCAGGCTGGATTTCATGTGTATTCATTATCAGGACACTTGATTAACGTTAATCTCTGTTTATGTGGCTGCACATCGCTGCTGTGTAAATCAATGGAGAGGAGTGTATGATGCTGACTGGTCACTGATTGGTCAGCGTCATACATGTAAACACGCCCAGTTAAAAACACAATACACGCCCAGTTGGACATGCCGAAAAAAAAACGCCCAGTTGTCCATTTCAAACCTCATTTGCATATATATAAAATAGCTCATAACTTGGCCAAAAATGAACGTTTTAATGAAAACAAAAAACGTTACTCTTATCTACATTGCAGCGCCGATCACATGCAATAGGAGATAGGGGTTAGAGAATCTGGTGACAGAGCCTCTTTAAAGTACTATATAATGTACTGGGAAACCGAAAAATATTCTTTGCGGGCTGAAATTGGAAAAAGCTGATTCCTCCATAGTTTTTTGGTTTTCGTTTTTACTGTTTTCACCGTGCGGTAAATACGCCAACTTAACTTTATTCTGCGGCTCAATACATTAACGATGATACCAAATTTATATTTTTTTTTATATTTTACTACTTTTACAAAGAAAAAACGATTTGTTAATAAAAAATTTTTTTTGCCGTCGCCACATTCTGAGAAACATAACTTTTTTTTTTTTGTGTGGATTAAGCGGTGTGAGGGTTTATTTTTTTGCGGGACAAGCTGTCGTTTTTATTGATACCATTTGGCACATTCAACTTTTTGATCACTTTTTATTACAATTTTTTTGAGTATCCAAAAACAGCGATATTGGCGGTTTAAATTTATTGTTTGTCCCGGCGTTCACCGTGCAAGTTAAATAATGGTATATTGTAATAGTTCGGACTTTTACGGATGCGGCAATACCAATTTGATTTATTTTTTTATTCTTTTACATTACTTTAGACGAAAGAATAAAAAAATAAACAAAATTGGTATCGCCGTGTAGATAGATAGATAGATAGATAGATAGATAGATAGATAGATAGATAGATAGATAGATAGATAGATAGATACATAGATAGATAGATAGATAGATAGAATTCCACATATGATAGATTAGTATTCCATATATGAACTAACTGATAGAAAAGCCATTGACAAGAACACATAAAAAACAGTATGAAATGAAAAGCAACACAGTTCAGTCATAAAAACATTATTGCATTATGTGGAAACTCCCTGGAGATATGTCTGGATAGTAATAGCATTGGTCCCTGTAATACAGATGACAAGGTTTCATTATTGGCTATGATGAATTGTATTACGGCTTGCCTGTCATTGGTTCTCAGTCTAGCCTCTTTAATTCCAGCTTGTTTTTATTCTGCTTATTCTGAAATATTCTTGTTCTGCTGCCTGCAGGTTGAGCTCTGAAGAATGTTTCTTCTCACAATATCATTTTACTTCCTCTCCTCTGTGGGAAGGAAAGATTTGTATAGTATTTCTAGATTACATGGATTCCTTCTGAGAACACCAATATCTATTTATGGTTTTGCACAATATCCCTCTGAATTGAAATCTCCATGTACTAATAGCATGATATGTGATTTAGCTGGTGTGCATCCACTCTGCACTGCATGTCCACTACTGAGGAATTCAAATTATTTATTGTTTTCGTGATCATATTGTGTTTTATTTGTCCAAGTTCTACTGAATTGGCAGGGCTTAAAGGCTATGTTTACCTTTGAAAGTGTTTTTTTTTTAATATAAAAATGTCAGTTAGTGTGTTTGGTGCAACTTTCAAATTAGTTGTTATTAAAAGTTATTTTTTAACTTTTTTATTTTCGCTATGACCTGAATCTGTCAGTCCCGCTGACCTGACAGGTACAGGATTCAGTGAACGATACAGCCTTTTCTCAGAGCATCTATATCTCAAAAAGTAAAAATACTTTTTAATAAAAACTAATTTGAATGTTGCACCAATCACACTAAAAAAACAAAAACAAATCACTTTCAATGGTTTACATAGCCTTTAAACAATGCCATCTCCCAAGGTATAGGAGTAAGAAGGTTGAAATTGGATTTTCCTAGGAACAGCATTGTTATAATGTTTGCTGTACACTTTTATTCCAGTTTGAAGAAAAACTAGGGCAAATGTAAGAACAGAGTTCAATGGAACGAGCAACACATTTTGCATGGAATTGTCATTAATAATACTACTGATTAGACTACAGCTATAGAAAGAAAGTGTCATAGACTGGAGAGACACCAGATGGTTAAAGAGAAATTCCAGCCCCCCAAAATGTAAAAGTTTGATGAGCAGCAGTCTAAATATATTTAGGCTATTGCTTAGTAACAGGTACTGCAGGAAGTGGCTCATATTGATACACCCCACCAGCACTTTTGGAAATCGTCAACCCAAAGAGAAAGACTGAAATTAGTTTGGCCTTGAAGCCATAACAATACTGCTCTTACAACCTCAGCCAAAAAGTCATTAGAGGGAGGAAGAGTGCCCAGCTGTCAAGAAGGAAGAAATCCAATGCCACCAATGCTTATTTGTCCCAAAAATGCATGGCCTACTACTGCCAATGAATGTTGGATTGTTTTCATGCCCAGCCAGTAATAATTGAGCAGTTTCAGTCTCTGAGCAGTTTCTCTTAATTTAGGTTCAATTGAAATTACGCTTGCCTCGCTGTAAATCTCACACAAACGTTAGCGAAGTGTCAGGATTCTGAATAAACATCACGTCCTGGCTGGTAGTGATGTCTATTCACTCTCAGGACACTTGAGTAACGTTAATGTGTGTGTATGTGTCTGCACATAGTGATCTAGTAAGATCACTATGTGCTGTGTAAATGGATGGGGATTGATTGGTCACTGATTGGCCAGCGTCATACACTCCTCTGTACAATGCCCACTTGGTCAAAAAGTAAAACACGCCCAGTTGTCCATTAAGAAAGTCATTAGCATAAAGCTAAAATAGGTCATAACTCCGACAAAAATGATTGTTTTTCTAAATAAAAAAAACACTGTTGTTATCTTCATTACAGCGCCGATCACATTATGTAGAAGATAGGGCTCTTATAATGTGGTGACAGAGCCTCTTTAACATCTCCAATAGTTAGGAGGCATGGTGATAAAGTGACTGCTTTATCTGTGGGTGATATCAGTGTTATAATTTTGTTGAGGGTGTCCTCCTAAATACAATGTTTGATAGATATTTTAAGTTTACTTGCATAATTCATGCAAGATTGTTCTTGTCATAACAAATAGATCTGTACTTATAGTTTAATAGCAATAGAGAATATATTATCTCCATGTAGTTATGAAACGCAATGCAAACAACTATAGTGAATACAGATGTAGCCATCTTTAACTTGACTCTGATAACTCGCTGCAGAGTGATATCACAAAACAAAAGCCATTGAAAAGTCATTGAAAAAGTCAAGATAAGGGATCTAGCCATTGTTTATTTAATGCATTAAGAGTTAAGGCAAAGACGGCTACATCTGTAGTTTCACAAGCATTCTTTATGCTACAAACATACAAACAAACAGTAAATAGCAAGAATGCACACGCATATAGTTTCCGGATGTTTACATTACTGCTGTAAATGATGTGAATAGTGTAACAATGTAAACAGCAAAGGCGATGATTATATATAGAGGATCATATATTTATTGTATTCTAGGAATTTTGAAAGAAAATAGGTAATCTCCATAATTTTGTCATACATTAGCTACCACTGCACTGAAGACTTACTGACACAATCACATGGTTCAAAAGGACATTTCTTCAGCACTGCAACAAAGCTCATGCTATTATAACTTTAAATTGTCTATAGTGACCTGACTGATTACTAGTATAGCGTCCCTCTATTGCTGTATGGTAATGTAAGCAAGGGATGTTAAAGAGGCTCTGTCACCAGATTTTGCAACCCCTATCTGCTATTGCAGCAGATCGGCGCTGCAATGTAGATTACAGTAAAGTTTTTATTTTTAAAAAACGAGCATTTTTGGCCAAGTTATGACCATTTTCGTATTTATGCAAATGAGGCTTGCAAAAGTACAACTGGGCGTGTTGAAAAGTAAAAGTACAACTGGGCGTGTATTATGTGCGTACATCGGGTCGTGTTTACTTCTTTTACTAGCTGGGCGTTGTGTATAGAAGTATCATCCACTTCTCTTCACAACGCCCAGCTTCTGGCAGTGCAGACACAGCCGTGTTCTCCAGAGATCACGCTGTGTCGTCACTCACAGGTCCTGCATCGTGTCAGACGAGCGAGGACACATCGGCACCAGAGGCTACAGATGATTCTGCAGCAGCATCGGCGTTTGCAGGTAAGTCGATGTAGCTACTTACCTGCAAATGCTGATGCTGCTGCAGAATCAACTGTATCTCTGGTGCCGACACGATGCAGGACCTGTGAGTGACGTCACAGATCTGCACTGCCAGAAGCTGGGCGTTCTGAAGAGAAGTGGATGATACTTCTCGTCAGAAAGCCCAGCTAGTAAAAGTTGTAAACACGCCCCGATGTACGCACATAATACACGCCCAGTTGTACTTTTACTTTTCAACACGCCCAGTTGTACTTTTGCAAGCCTCATTTGCATAAATACGAAAATGGTCATAACTTGGCCAAAAATGCTCGTTTTTTAAAAATAAAAACTTTACTGTAATCTACATTGCAGCGCCGATCTGCTGCAATAGCAGATAGGGGCTGCAAAATCTGGTGACAGAGCCTCTTTAAGACAGGGTAGGTATAGTCACAACAATGAAACAAACACAGCCTAGGTAGAATGCAGAACAATCTTTATTGCAGACGGCGGCACAGTGATACACCCAGATTGGGGTTAATAACAACAGTTCTTCTCAAGCATGATGGGTAAAGTGAGTCTGTCACCAGATGTCCGTATTAAAATAGCAACAGGGTATTATAGATTATGCTAACCTGATTTTGAGGTGTATTATGTTTTTCCCCAGAGTGCCTCCTTTGCAGAGAAAAAGCTTTTATGCCGTTTATGCAAATTAGCAATTTAGAGCAACGAGGGTGTCATTTCCCAGTTCAACCCCTCTCCCTGCTTCCTTTGATTGACAGGGGCCAGGCAGCATACTAGGCGATTTCACACCTGGCCCCATAGTGAACGTGCGCGTTTCCCTGCATCCTAATCGGCGCATGCGCAGTAGTGCCGGTTAGAACAGTGACTTATAGAGGCTCTGTCACCACATTATAAGTGCCCTATCTTGTACATGATGTGATCGGAGCTGTAATGTAGATTACAGCAGTGTTTTTTTATTTAGAAAAACGATAATTTTTGACTGAGTTATGACCTATATTAGCTTTATGCTAATGAGTTTCTCAATGGACAACTGGGCGTGTTTTACTATATGACCAAGTAGGCGTTGTGGAGAGACGTCTATGACACTGACCAATAAGCAACCAATCAGCGTCATACACTTCTCTCCATTCATTTACTCTACAGATAGCGATATAGCTATATCGCTATCTGCAGCCTCATACACACACACTAACATTACTGCAGTGTCCAGATAATGAATATACATTACCTCCAGCCAAGACGTGATGTGTATTCAGAATCCTGACCACTTCTGTAGCGTCTCTGTGATTTACAGCACAGCACAGCGAGATCTTGCTGTAAATGATAGCTTACAGCTTAATCTCGCGAGACTACGCCTGCTATGCTGTAAATCACAGAGAAGTGCAGAGAAGTGGTCAGGATTCTGAATACACATCACGTCCTGGCTGGAGGTAATGTATATTCATTATCAGGACACTGCAGTAACGTTAGCGTGTGTATGAGACTGCAGATAGCGATATAGCTATATTGCTATCTGCAGTGTAAATGAATGGAGAGAAGTGTATGACGCTGATTGGTCTATAGTGTGAGTCCCTAACTGGAACTTATAGTTCCTGATATACAAACCATACAGATAAAAACAAGGGGACATATATACACAAAACCACAAAAAAGGCCATACTTACAAAAGGACACAGACAGGTCAGAAACGCTGATGAAGGAGAGTGAGCATGTGCATTAAGTAATAATAGCCACTCCCACTAGTCTTGAGGGTAGTGGTGTGTGGCGCATGCGATGTGTAGTAAAAAATAATAAATGCATGGTGTATGTGCAAGTGATAATAATATTAGTGAAATATAGGGGGCAGTAATGAGTAAAGTGCCTAAATAAAAGAATAATGTAGTGCAGGTGTGTGAAACATGGAGGGATAGTATGTATGTCATGAGGCGCAATGTGCATAGCCAGGATAGAAGCCTATTTGTGACGCCTTGATAATTCATAGAGCGGCTACCCTGCTTGCTATGCCAGATAACAACACACCTTGCTCTCCCAGCATCAAAGAACCGGCTGTGTCCAAAATAAGCAAATATAAGTAATAATGAAAAATACCTGGGGTATTAGTGATAATTTTGGCCAAAAGGCCGCAAGCTCGCAATCCACGACAAGGATCGCCAGACTTGCGAGTTCCTAATTGGAACTTATAGTTCCTGATATACAAACCATACAGATAAAAACAAGGGGACATATATATACACAAAACCACAAAAAAGGCCATACTTACAAAAGGACACAGACAGGTGAGAAAAGCTGTAAGATACAGCTAACATCTGGGGATGATGGCACCGACTCTGCTCCTGAGCTGGTGCCATCCATTTGTCATCAGTATACGACAATTTGCGGGAAGCACTGGCTTTCCATGACGTACACTTATGACAAATGTCAGGAAGGGGTTAATAATAATGAAAACATTAAAGTGATACAGAGCATACAATCATAGGAGTACATATACATAATACATATTCCATAGCAATCATATAGTGCATATAACACAAGTGCATAGTGTACATAACAGTGGTAAAAATATTAAAAACTATAATACGTCATTACTAACTATTGTGTACATCATTAATTTACCAATCCATAGGGAATCATGGAGATCATATTTAAACACAGCCATGTGCTGTGCAATGGCATTCTGTACATGTGCTGTTCACCCTCCTGAAACCACGGCGGCCATATTGGAAAATCCTTTGTATATATAGGAATAATGAAGAAATGGCAAATGTGCCCTTAATCCATCAAGTCAAATGGCAATAATGTTTAAAGAAGTATAGAATGAGTAAAACATATAATAGAAGCTCAGATTTTGTGAAATATGTGATTAATTGTTGGATATATGCAGGGGCGTTGCTAGATCAGGGGCACAAGCCCCGAGACATATATTTAACCCCGGCACAAAAAATAAATACATTTTTACATACATATCGGAGATAGCATATCTATAAGACTAAGGCTCCTATAGATACACCGCTGGATAGAATTGGATGCATTGTCTCAGCAGACAGTATCATACATGATAGGCTTAGATACATGGCCCCAGCAGACAGTATCACACATAATAGACTTAGGGCTCATTCAGACGAGCGTGATTCTCGTCTTGTGCTGTGTTCTGAAACAACGCACAGCACACGGACCCATTGATATTAATGGGGCTATTCACACAAGTGTGCGTTTTCACGCAGCGACTGTTCGTTGCGTGAAACTCACTGCATGTCCTATATAAGTGCATTTTCACGCACCTAGTCGCCCCTTGAAGTCAATGGTGTGCGTGAAAACCACGGACAGCTCACGGAGGACATCCGTGTGCTGTCCGTGTTTCACGCATCAATTACACTGGGAAAAAAAAGTGCTTGCGAGTGCGTGAAAAACACATGCCACACGTGAAGCACACTGATGCAAAATGCAACGCACTCAACAAGATTTACAAGCGTTTTTTACGCACGTAAATCTGTCACACTCGTGTGAATGTAGCCTTAGATACAGGGCTACACCAGTAAGTATCCTTGTACTATCCCTCAGGAGCAGTCTCGGGGCTCTAATCAAAAGACACCTGTAGAGCGTTCCCCACACAATGCCCCCTGTAAATAGTGTCACAACCCCCCTGTATGGTTCCACACACAGTCACCCAGCCATACATCCCCCTTGAAGACAGTGCCATGCAGTCCCCCGTAGGTTGTCCTACATACCCAACTTGTCTCAACAGACAGTATCATACATAATAGGCTTAGATACAGTGCCCCAGCAGTAAGTATCCTTGTACTAACATATGTTCACCCCCCTAAAAAAAAGTGTGTTCGTGTATGTATGCATATATATATATATATATATATATATATATATATATATATATGGGACATCATATCTATAGCTATGGATAGGATTAGATACAGTGGCTCAGCAGACAGTATCACACATGATAGGATTAGATATGGCGCCCAGTTCGCTGACATTGCGGCTCCAGCGCTGGACCCAGGAAAGGTAAGCATAAGAATTGTTTTGCTTTTCTTGTTTATGTGTTACAAATTTTTTGGGTGTATTTGTGAATTTTTACAGGTTTGGTTGTTGGATTACGTCGGATTCGAGGACTACTTCGATTACTTATTTTTTATTCTCAATAAAATGGTTAAAGAGGGATAAGTTGGTTTTTTATTTCAATAAAATATTTTTGTCCTTATTTATTTAAACTTTATTAGTACGGCCTTTATAATAGCTGCTGGCTGATTGAAAGCTTCCATTACTAAGACGGGGCTTAGTGTTAGCCGGTGCAGAGGCTAACACTAACCCCTATTATTATCCCGATACCCACCACCACCAGGTGTATCGGGAAGAGCCAGGTACGATCCAGTACCTGACCATCTGTAGTGTAGGTTGGGCACTGAGGCGGCCGTAGGCTGGTATCATTAGACTGGGAAAGACCAGAAACATTGGCCCTCCCACGCTGGTAATGCTGGGCTGCTGCTACTATGTTGTATCTGGCTAGTTATGAAAAATGGGGAGCCTCTGGCCCTGGGAAGCCGCCCTTAACGGACCTATGGGAATCCGCCACTGTACCCGGGGCATACCTTAAAGTAGTCCATAGCGTTAATACACAAGAGCTGTGATTTTCCTAGGGTCCAAAACACCAAGTCCTCCTAATTATCCTTCAATATGGGAGCAGAGGATTTATCACTTCACAAGTAGCAACTAACAAAGTTCTGAATGGGTATAAAATTTTTATCAAAATAAGAGAATTTTTATGCTTTTAGGGGGAAATGCTCTTTAATCTCCTTCTACCAGTTCTATTTCTAATCATAATTGAATAATTTGAACAGCAGACTTTGAAGATCCCTATTAGGGCACATGGAATACATAGACCAATGTATCCTAGTTGGGAGCGCTTTTATTAACCAGAGCAGCCATTTTAATGGGTACTGTACAATGTTTAATGTCCTATTCGGCAAAATGATCAGACATCAAGTTGACAGCAAACCAGTTAGTTGGTGGAGGACTTACTTAAAGAGGCTCTGTCACCAGATTATAAGTGCCCTATCTCCTACATAATGTGATCGGCGCTGTAATGTAGATAACAGCAGTGGTTTTTATTTTGAAAAACGATCATTTTTGAGCAAGTTATGAGCTAGTTTAGATTTATGCTAATGAGTTTCTCAATGGACAACTGGGCGTATTTTTACTTTTTACCAACTGGGTGTTGTACAGAGAAGTGTATGAGGCTGACCAATCAGTGACCAATCAGCCTCATACACTTCTCATTGTTCCAGCCCAGCATGATCCACAGCACAGTGTGATTGTGCAGTGAAAGAAGCTGGGCTGGAACAATGAGAAGTGTAGGACACTGATTAGTCACTGATTGGTCAGCCTCATACACTCCTCTGTACAACACTCAGTTGGTAAAAAGTAAAAACACGCCCAGTTGTCCATTGAGAAACTCTTTAGCATAAATCTAAACTAGCTCATAACTTGCTCAAAAATGATCATTTTTCAAAATAAAAACCACTGCTGTTATCTACATTACTGCGCCAATCAGATTATGTAGGAGACAGGACACTTATAATCTGGTAACGGTATGTTTTTCCATAAGTTAAAGGGGTTTCCCACTTTCTGACAACTGATGACCTATCCACTGGATAGGTCATCAGTACATGATCTGTGTGGGTCCGACACCCGATCCCGGCACAGATCAGCTGGTCCGGTGCCTCCGTACACTGGATGTACATGGCGGAAGCACTTAGCTCCGGCCACGGAATAGCGGCCGAGCTGCAGTACTGCATCTCTTCTCCTATTCAAGTGAATAGGAGCGGATCTGCAGTTCTGCAGCACAGCTGCTATGCTATGTACGGAGCCAACTGCTACCAGGCTCCCTACATAGCATTATGTGCTATAACATCCGGTGCCCGCAGGCCACCGGAGCGGCTTATCTGTGCGAGGTCCGGGTGTCGGACCCGCACCGATAATATACTGATAACCTATCCGGTGGATAGGTCATCAGTTGTCAGAAGGTGGACAACCCCTTTAACATAAATTGTTGATTCCTACGAACTATTCAGATTTCATGAAGTATTAGGGTATGTTCACACGGCCTATTTACGGACGTAAATCGGGCGTTTTTGCCCCGAATTACGCCCGAAAATAGCGCCTCAATAGCGCTGACAAACATCTGCCCATTGAAAGCAATGGGCAGACGTCTGTCTGTTCACACGAGGCGTATATTTACGCGCCGCTGTCAAATGACGGCGCGTAAATAGACGCCCGCGTAGAAGAAGTGACCTGTCACTTCTTTGGCCGTAATTGGAGCCGCTATTCATTGACTCCAATGAATAGCAGCGCTAATTACGGCCGTAATTGACGCGGCGTTCAAGCGCCTGCACATGCCGGTACGGCTGAAATTACGGGGATGTTTTCAGGCTGAAACATCCCCGTAATTTCAGCCGTTACGGACCCCCGCCGTGTGAACATACCCTTAGGTGTAGACTGAGTTGCTCAAATAGAAAATTTGCCATATTTTATTTACGCACTTTGAGTTCTTCCTCTTATAGTATAGTTCTAGTCTTTGATGTACATACAAATACACAAGTATGAATTCCCAACATCTGGTGTGATGAGTAGGCTGCAGTGAAGTTACATCTATAGTGACATAATGTCACATGACCATTTCATCTTACATCTGTAGGCTGCATTGATGTTTCCTCCATAGTGACATTACATTACATCCAGTAACAGCCATTGGACAACATGGTCGTGTAATGTTACATCACTATGGTGCATCAGAACTGCATCCTAGTCATAACACCAGTGAGAGGAATATTGGCATTGGGGACAGAAGAATAATTGCTAAACTTGCTAAGTGGAGTCAGTCTTCTAATGGTAAACCTACATTGAATTTCTACATGAGAAAAGATTGTCTTTTTTTTCCATGCACTTAGGCCCCATGCACACGAACGTATTCTTACTGTCCGTAAATACTGGCGTAAATACGGGTCCTTGGTCACACATATTTGACCCGTATTGCACCAGTATTTACGGACCCGTGCCCGTAAATACGGGTCCGGTGTCACCAGTATTCCACCCGTATTTACTGGCACGTTTTCGTTGAAAAAATGTACTGCAGTAATCGGCAGCCCCTTCTCTCTATCCGTGCAGGATAAAGAGAAGGGGCAGCCCTTTCCGTAGTAAAAGTAAAAGAAATTCATACTTACCCGGTCGTTGTCTTGGTGACGCGTCCCTCTTTCGACATCCAGCCCGACCTCCCTGGATGACGCGGCAGTCCATGTGACCGCTGCAGCCTGTGATTGGCCTGTGATTGGCTGCAGCAGTCACATGGGCTGAAACATCATCCCGGGAGGCCGGACTGGAGGAAGAAGCAGGGAGTTCTGGGTAAGTATGAACTTCTATTTTTTTTTACACGTTGATCTATATTGTGATCGGAAGTCACTGTCCAGGGTGCTGAAAGAGTTACTGCCGATCGTTTAACTCTTTCAGCACCCTGGACAGTGACTATCCCCTGACCTCACCTACAATGCTCCTGTAATTACGGGTGCACACACGTAGTCACCCGTAATTACGGGAGCCCCATAGACTTCTATGGGCTGCCCGTGCCGTAATTACGGCCTGAAATAGGACATGTTCTATATTTTTAAATGGCACGGGCACCTTCCCGTAAGCATACGGGGTACCCGTGGCCAATAGAAGTCTATGGGCCCGTAATTACGACCCGTGATTACGGGTGTTTTTACGTTCGTGTGCATGGGGCCTTAGTAAGTAATGCTCTTTATCCTGTAAATAGAGCAACACTGAAATTGGGTGGAAGGATGCGGGTGCCAGATAATCTTTTTGATCTTTTTTTATATTTGAATTCCAGTGTAGAAATGAGTATTGTAGTTTATGATGATTTGAACTTAAAGTACATTTTTCATAGAAAGCTTTTAGGTCCAGTTTTTTTTAAATCAATGGGAGGCATTTTTGGCAGTTTTTTGGCGCGTTTTCCGACGCAGTTTCCACGTCAAAAAACGTGTAAAAAAACTCTGTCTGAACTTACCCTAAAAGGGCAATTCAAAAGCAAACCGGAAAGTAAAACTGATACAAATATGATGCACATGTTTCTTTTAAACATGTCTACAACCAAATCTTTGTTTCTTTGTGATTCTAAGGCCACTTTAAGGCCCTGTATACACAGAGTTCTTTGGCATGGTTTTTTATGTGGAAACCGCGTTGGAAACCGTGCCAAATAATGGCTGAAAACGGGTTTGATTTCAATGGGAGGCGGAGGCGTTTTTTTCCCACGAGCGGAAAAAAGCGGTCGCAGGAAAAAAAAGCGACATGACCTATTTTGAGGCGTTTTCCGCCTCAAATATGCCATTGAAATCAATCGGAGACAGTATAAAAACGCGGGGTGTTTTTACGCATTTTTTTACGTGTGTTTTGCGTTGCCTGTTGAAGAAAAAGAGGTAAAAAAATGCCTAAAAAACCACGGAAAAAAACGTGTAAAAAAAATGCTTAACGAAAAACACGTGTGGTGCAAAACCACTAAGGGCACCTTCAGACGTGGCAGAGATTTTCCGCTGCAAATGTTGGTGCAGATTTGGGGCAATTACGCAATGAATCTGCAGCAACATTTGCATATTTGACAGGTAATTCAGACGTTGCAGATATCACAGCGGACTTGCCACAGATTTCAGTCTTTGCATTGCAAAGGCTGAAATACGCAGTGAAATTCCGCTGCTTCTACGCAACAGACAGTGCATGCTGCGGAGGGAAAATTCCGCACTGCAGCCTATGGTCCGCAGCGGAGTTTTCCGCAACGTCTGAACTAACTTGCCTAAAAATGTATTGAAACAAATGTAAAAAACGAGCTGATTTTTCCAGGCAGAATTTTCTGCCTGTTAAAAACTCTGTGTGAACTAGGCCTAACACGGCAATATTTTGATCAGTATTTGGAAGCCAAAACCTGGTGTGGAACCTACACAGAGAAAAAGTATAATAAAAAGATTGCACCACATATCGTGTTCTGGACCCACTTTAGTTTTGGCTTACAAATAGAGATGCAAAATACTGACCAAAATATTGCTGTGTGAAAGTGGCCTAAGGCATATTTTACATCCATATTTTATCCTTTTGTTTGTGCAGACCGCAATACGGGGCTAATGTTATTCAATGAGGGTATTCACATAGGCGTGTAAAATCAGTGCATATTTTAAAAACACAGCATGCACTACTTTCATCCGTGTTGCAGATGGAAAACGCTCAATAAAGTTTACGGAGAGTGATAAAAAACTTATGCATCCGTATTTTGTCCGTATGTCATCCAAATATCATCTGTATTGCATCCATTTTTCAAAGGAACTATCTAATGTCATTCAATTATCTAGTAGACAGCCCAGCAGAAATACGGATCTGTAATATTAATGCCATAATTGGTCACAGGGAAAATCAAGACATCAAATTCAATATTAAGTGATATTTTCTCCCACACTGTAAATGCGAGAGTTGCCAACTAGGCAATGACTAACAGCTTATAGTAGCTCGTAACGCATTTGTAATACTTCTTCTCCACAATGACTGTGATGTTTGAAATAAACATAATAAATATGGGCAGGGCCGCCATCAGGGGGGTATTAGGGGTAGTGGTGTGAGGGGCCCGGCAACTGCCGCAACATTCTTTTGGTAGGAAAAAACGGGCCCCTGCAATGGGGCCCATTTTTTTCACTAAAAGAATGTCGTGAGCTGCTGCTGCTGCGGGCCCCCTCCCCTCGTCATGGGGGGCCGTCAAACCGCCCGCGCGCGCGCACCCGATCGCGCGCCCAAGGAAACTCCCGAGCGCGCACCCACGAACGCCCGCACTGGAGACCGCCCGCGCGCGCACCCGCGATCGGCCGCGCGCGCACCCGCGAACGAAGCGCGCGCAGCCGCGGACACACATGGACAAAACTTACCTGGAGCCTGGCTGGAGGTGAAGGACTGGACGTCTGGACCGAAGACCTCGCCTGGAAGACATCGCCGGAAGAGGACTGGAGTGGGAGCAGCAGCTCTTCTGACACAGTGAGTAAATTATCTCAAAGTGCTGATCATTTATGGCCCTGTTCACACAGTATTTTGCAGGCAAAAAAAAATCTGCATCAAAATTCCTTAAAGAATTTTGAGGCAGATTTTGACCTGCCCACACTATCTTGCCGCGTTTTTTTGCTGCGTTTTTTGCCCGCGGCGATTGAGGACAGCAGACAAAAAACGCAGCGAAAAATGCATTTTCTGCCTCCCATTGATTTCGATGGGAGGTCAGAGGCGGAACCGCGGCAAGAAAGGACGTGCTGCTTTTTCTTTTTTCCGCGACTGGCTCCCATTGATTTCAGATTAAATCAATGGGAGGCGGTTTTGGAAGTTGTTTAGTGCTGATTCTGACGCAGTGTCCGAGTCAATATCAAGGCCCAAAAACTCTGTGAACTGGGCCTTATTGTTAGGGCTTATTCAGACGAACGTGTAATACATCAGTGCAACGCGCGTGATTTTCACGCGCCTCGCACGGACCTATATTACTCTATGGGGCCGTTCAGACTGTCAGTGATTTTCACGCAGCGTGTGTCCGTGTGTCCGCTGCGTAAAACTCACGACATGTCCTATATTTGTGCATTGTTCGTGCATCACGCACCCATTGAAGTCAATGGGTGCGTGAAAATCCCGCCCAGCACTTCCGCAGCAGTATAAACTATGAATGAAAATAGAAAAGCACCACGTGCTACAAACATACAAACAGAGTGTCATAATGATGGCGGCTGCGCGAAAATCACACAGCCGCGCATCATACGCTGCTGACACACGGAGATGTTATGGACCTTTTGCAAGCGCAAAACGCCACGTTTTTGCGCGCGCAAAAAGCACACGCTTGTGTGAATCCGGCCTTAGGGTAGGAACACACTAGGCATGAACACTGCGGATTTTATGCAACACATTTTATTGTGGAAAATCCGCAGTGTATCACAGTCGCAGCAGAGGGGATGAGATTTAAACAAATCTCATCCACACGCTGCAAATTTTTTTTACATGCTGCGGCTTTTTAAGCCGCAGCATGTCAATGTATTCTGCAGAATCGCTGCTCCTCTGTTGCGGAAATGCTGCGGTTCTGCCGCAAAAATCACACAGTCGCAGCGTATCACAGTCGCAGCAGAGCGGATGAGATTTTAACAAATCTCATCCACACGCTGCAAAAAAAATGGACCTACAGTGTGGTTTTTGGCTTTTTAAGCCGCAGCATGTCAATGTATTCTGTGGAATCGCCGCTGCTCTGTTGCGGAAATGCTGCGGTTCTGCCGCAAAAATCACACATGAGAAAAAAAAAAGGTACTTTTTTAAATTGATAAAGTTTAGACTTGCCCCGGCCGTAGTCCTGGTGACGCGATCCTCTACTCTTAGCGCAGCCCGGCCTCCTGTCATGACGTTTCATACCATGTGACTGCTGCAGCGGTCACATGGTCTACAGCGTCATCCCAGGAGGCGGGGCTACGTTCAGAAGAGAGAGATGCGTCACCTAAACTACGGCCGGGGCAAGTCTAAACTTTTTTTTCCCTACAGGATTCCCGCAGCGGACACGCCTCACCAAACCTGCGCCACTATTTGGTGCGGTTTTGCTGGCAGAATTCCCTGCGGCTACCGGGGCGGATAAGCTGTGTAGTTTTACTCCGCATATCCGCCTAGTGTGTCCCTTATGATGTCGCTCCTGGAGCTGCTGCCGGTCTCTAAATAGGCAGTTGGTCCAGTAGAATTTGGAATTATTTTCTTTTGTGAACCAGCTTAAAAAAATACAAAACTTTTGTGTTAGGGCCTGTTCACATCACCGTTCGCTTCCGTTCCGGGGTTCCGTCTGAGGTTTCTGTCGGGTGAACCCCGCAACGTAAAGTGAAAGTGACAGCACAGCTTACGTTTCAGTCACCATTGATCTCAATGGTGACGGAAATATCGCTAATGGTTTCCGTTCGTCACCATTCCGGCTGGTTTTCGGACGGAATCAATAGCGCAGTCGACTGCGCTAATGGTGATGGAAACGGAAGCTGTGCTATCACTTTCACTTTCCGTTGCGGGGTTCACCCGACAGAAACCTCAGACGGAACCCCGGAACGGAAGCGAACGGTTATGTGAACAGGCCCTAACACAAAAGTTTTGTATTTTTTTAAGCTGGTTCACAAAAAAAAATAATTCCAAATTCTACTGGACCAACTGCCTATTTAGAGACAGGCAGCAGCTCCAGGAGCGACATCATAAGGGACACACTACGCGGATATGCTGAGTAAAACTACACAGCTTATCCGCCCCGGTAGCCGCAGGGAATTCCGCCAGCAAAACCGCACCAAATAGTGGCGCAGGTTTCGTGAGGCATGTCCGCTGCGGGAATCCTGCAGGGAAAAAAAGTTTAGACTTACCCCGGCCGTAGTCCTGGTGACGCATCTCTCTCTTCTGAACGTAGCCCCGCCTCCTGGGATGACGCTGTAGACCATGTGACTGCTGCAGCGGTCACATGGGATGAAACGTCATGACAGGAGGCGGGGCTGCGCTAAGAATAGAGGATCGCGTCACCAGGACTACGGCCGGGGTAAGTCTAAACTTTTTTATAAATTTAAAAAAGTGCCTTTTTTTTTTTTTCTCATGTGTGATTTTTGCGGCAGAACCGCAGCATTTCCGCAACAGAGGAGCAGCGATTCTGCAGAATACATTGACATGCTGCGGCTTAAAAAGCCGCAGCATGTAAATTTTTTTTGCAGCGTGTGGATGAGATTTGTTTAAATCTCATCCCCTCTGCTGCGACTGTGATACACTGCGGATTTTCCACAATAAAATGTGTTGCATAAAATCCGCAGTGTTCATGCCTAGTGTGTTCCTACCCTAAGGCCGGATTCACACAAGCGTGTGCTTTTTGCGCGCGCAAAAACGTGGCGTTTTGCGCTTGCAAAAGGTCCATAACATCTCCGTGTGTCAGCAGCGTATGATGCGCGGCTGTGTGATTTTCGCGCAGCCGCCATCATTATGACACTGTTTGTATGTTTGTAGCACGTGGTGCTTTTCTGTTTTCATTCATAGTTTATACGGCTGCGGAAGTGCTGGGCGGGATTTTCACGCACCCATTGACTTCAATGGGTGCGTGATGCGCGAACAATGCACAAATATAGGACATGTCGTGAGTTTTACGCAGCGGACACACGGACACACGCTGCGTGAAAATCACTGACAGTCTGAACGGCCCCATAGAGTAATATAGGTCCGTGCGAGGCGCGTGAAAATCACGCGCGTTGCACGGATGTATTACACGTTCGTCTGAATAAGCCCTAACAATAAGGCCCAGTTCACAGAGTTTTTGGGCCTTGATATTGACTCGGACACTGCGTCAGAATCAGCACTAAACAACTTCCAAAACCGCCTCCCATTGATTTAATCTGAAATCAATGGGAGCCAGTCGCGGAAAAAAGAAAAAGCAGCACGTCCTTTCTTGCCGCGGTTCCGCCTCTGACCTGCCATCGAAATCAATGGGAGGCAGAAAATGCATTTTTCGCTGCGTTTTCTGTCTGCTGTCCTCCATCGCCGCAGGCAAAAAACGCGGCAAGATAGTGTGGGCAGGTCAAAATCTGCCTCAAAATTCGGTGCGCGGTTCCAGGCGGTCGCCGGAGCGCATGCGCGGGAGTTTGCGGGTGCGCGCGATCGGTCGCACGGGCGGCGGTGTTTGACGGCCCCCATGCTACCCAGGGCCGCCATCAGGGGGGGTATTAGGGGTACTGATGTGAGAGGCCTGGCCAAACCTAATTGAAAGGGGGGCCCGCAGCTCATGACATTCTTTTGTTGAAAAAAACGGGCCCCATTGCAGGGGCCTGTTTTTTTTCTACCAAAGGCAAGTCGCGGCAGTTTGCCGGGCCCCCCTTTCAATTAGGTTTGGCCGGGCCTCTCACATCAGTACTCCTAATACCCCCCCTGATGGCGGCCCTGGGTACCATGATATAGTGCTGGACGGAGTACCGTTAACAGGCGGTGCCACGGTAGGGGGGCCCAGAAAATTTAGCTGTAGGGGGCCCTGAAATTCCTGATGGCGGCCCTGAATATGGGTTTTAAAAGAGAAGTGATGGATTTTCTACTGTCGACAATTTTTTTCTTCATCTGAAATAGTCACATGAATTAGATGTTGTCTGACCACACTATCATTTCCTATAGAAGTCAGTGAGCATGGTGGTACTGCAGAGAACCTTTTCTACTGTTGCTGGTAGTGAGCTATTTTTTTTAATACAAATGTAATGTTTAGCCACACTGAATACATATAACCAAGTGATGTGGCTTTTATACTAGTGTTTACTGCCAGTCAGGGCCGGACTGGCACATATAATCAGCACTGGCATTTTAAAGCACACAGGCCTACCTACTGTCCATGAAATATGTTTGCGCAGTTGCGGGCCCACCTCCCAGTTATACAAAATCATTGTACATTGTTTCTGATCCTCCTTATTGCCTTCCTGTCGAGCTACTCAGATATTTCATAAATCAGTATATCCCACAAAACCGCTAAATTGGAACAGCATGTGATGGGCTGAATGTATACACCGGTCACAACTCTCATACAAGAACGGTGTCTGATTATCCGTCATAGCAGCAGGAATGGGGACCTTATGTTAATGAGTCAATGGTGGTGATACAATTTCTAGTTATAAATAATTTATTTCAGAAATAATAAAGGATAACTCAACTTTCAAAAATACTTCTGTTATCTTTACTGCCAAAAATGTATTTCATAAATAAATTAGGGACACATTATATATCCTGGTAGTGTACAATGTATACAATTTATTGCACACATATATTCTTAAAGGGTAACTAAACTTTGAAAAAACTTTTGACATATCATAGTGGCATGTCAGAAGTTTTGATTGGTGGGGGTCAGAGCACTGAGACCCCTACTGATTGCGAAAACGAAGCGGCAGAGACGCTGCTGCTGCTGCTTCATTTCTGTTTCGTTTTCATCAGAAAGCTGAGCGAGCGTTGTACGGGCTCATAGACATTATATTGAACATGTACACCACAAGCTCAGAAACAAAGCAGCACACTGCTCACCCGAGCGCTTCTACCGCTTTGTTTTAGCGATCTGTGGGAGTCTCAGTGCTCAGACCCCAAAATGATCAAAACTTCTGACATGTCACTATGACATGTCAAAAGTGTTTTCAAAGTTTTGTTTAAGAATATATGTTTGCAATAAATTGTATACATTGTACACTACCAGGATATATGATGTTTCCCTAATTTATTTTTGAATTTGGGCAGTAAGGTTCACTGAAGTATAAGTTTAATTATTAGGTGGATGTTATTAAATTTCAGAAATTCCTCACTTCCCAAATTCAACATATTCTAAATAATGCCGCTATGTACTATACACACTAACAATGCAGCCATATAAAGTGTACACATTAATAATGGCATCATATATACTATGCAAATGGAATGTCCCTAAATAATATACACATAAATAATGCTGCCGGATATACTGTAAATATAAATTATGCCACAATGTACTGTACATATGAATAATACCACCATATATACAGTACACATGAATACTCCTATATATACACTATAAACTTGAATAATGCTACCATATGTACTGTACACATGAATAATGCCACTATATACTGTACACTAGAATAATGCTGCTACATATGCTTTATACATACATAATGCCGCCATATGTAATGTACACATAAATAACACCACTATATACTGTACACATGAATAATTCCACCATAAATACTGTAAATATAAATAACTCCGCTATATACTGTACAAATTAATAATGCCACCATATATACCATACACATAAATACTGCTATATATACACTATAATGCCACTATATACTGTACACATGAATAATGCTGCTTTAAATATGATATACATATATAATGCTGCCATATGTACTGTACACATAAATAAAACCACTATATAATGTACACATGAATAATGCCACCATATATACTGTACACATGAATAATGCTGCTATATATACTGCACACTGGGATAAAACTTAAGTGCTATAGTTTTCCGCAGCGGACATTCCTGGCCGAAAAACTGCACCACAGTTTGGTGCATTTTTTTGCACGGAATTTCCTTTTTCACGCAGCGCATCCGTCCTGTGTGAACTCAGCCTTAGGCCTCCTTCACACACAGAATTTTTCTGGCAATTTAAAAAAATGCTTCTAAAAAAGCTGTTATTAAAATGTAACATGCGTCTTTTAAGGTGTTTTTAGTGGCATTTTTTGTGGTATTTTTGATTTGCTGTTACTCTGTACATGCTTTGTTTATGGCGTTTTCGAAGTCCTATATAGAAGCCTATGGGGAAATAAGCCTGAAAAAACACCATACACAGAGAATGTTGCGTTTTGAAAACAAACTCCACCGACCACAACATTTCTTCAAAAACGCCACAATCCAAACGCAGTTGTGTGTAGTGGATTTTATATTTTACAATATACTTTAATGTCTCATCTGACCACACTAAAAACGGCATAAAATAAACTCCATTAAATATGCCACAAAAAAGGCACAAGAACGCAGAAAAACGCTGTGTGTGAATGCAGCCTAAGCTGTAGCTGGGTCTCTCAAGCTTTTCAGAAAGACCCAGCTACATGTAAGGATCGAAATGCTGCTACTTTGCCTGTAAACTGAAGTGAAATCAATAAAAAAATCACATAAAGGGCATGACCACACGTGGCGGATTTCCTCCGCAACTGTCCGCATCAATGCCGCACAGAATCTGCGTTGCAGATTCTGCTGCGGATCTGCACAAAATGTGCAGAAAATTGATGCGGACTAGCTGCTGCGGACTGCGGGAAAAGTGCTTCCCTTCTCCCTATCAGTGCAGGATAGAGAGAAGGAACAGCACTTTCCCTAGTGAAAGTAAACGAATTTCATACTTACCGGCCGTTGTCTTGGTGACGCGTCCCTCTTTCGGCATCCAGCCCGACCTCCCTGGATGACGCGCCAGTCCATGTGACCGCTGCAGCCTGTGCTTGGCCTGTGATTGGCTGCAGCCGGCACTTAGACTGAAACGTCATCCTGGGAGGCCGGACTGGAGACAGAAGCAGGGAGTTCTCGGTAAGTATGAACTTCTATTTTTTTGACAGGTTGCTCTATATTGTGATCGGTAGTCACTGTCCCGGGTGCAGAAACAGTTACTGCCGATCGCTTAACTCTTTCAGCACCCTGGACAGTGACTATTTACAGACGTCTCCTAGCAACGCTCCCGTCATTACGGGAGCCCCATTGACTTCCTCAGTCTGGCTGTAGACCTAGAAATACATAGGTCCAGCCAGAATGAAGAAATGTCAAGTTAAAAAAGCAAGACGCAGCACACATAACATGTGCATGACAGCTGCGGACTTCATTGCGGAAATTAGAATCTCCATTGAAGTCAATGGAGAAATTCCGCCATGAGTCCGCCACTGCTCCGCAACAGACAGAGCATGCGGACACCAGCCTATGCTCCGGAGCGGAATTTTACGCATCGTCTAAACGAACACTGCTAAATGAAAGTGAAAGTCAATGGACAAACGGCTCCGCTGCGGATTAACGCTGCGGAGTGTCCGCAGCGGAATTTAAGTGAAATTCCGCCACGTGTGAACCCAGCCAAAGAGGATGCTTTCGCTCTTGGATTTCTTTTGTGCATTATGAGTTCACACAGGGCGGATACGCTGCGTAAAATTACATTCCGTATCCACCCTGGTGGCCGCAGGGAATTCCGGGCGAAAAACCATAGTAAACTGTGGTGCAGTTTTTTGCCCGGAATGTCCGCTGCGGAAAACTGCAGCATTTAGCCGGCCTGCTTGAGGGAAGCTGTATTACACATATGTATGTCATAAATTATTTCTAGTGCTTGATCTGACACTCATGAACTCATTTGACTTGGCCAGTTATAGTATTATTTCTTGTTATGTCTACATTTCTCCGATATATCTGCTACAGTTTCTGGAGTTATAGTGACAAGAACTGTATTATATCTAACTATTGCATGGAAACACCCTCCATTAAAAAATACTGCTGTGCCATAATGTATCTTTTATTACAGCAGTGCGTAGACTATTTTTGTAAGGCACTGCTGCTATTTTCCAGCACCTCTCCTTAAAAGCCACTTCCTCTAGGTGTTTTCTGTTTACTCAGGGAGGTTACAAGAATATTCCATATTTGCTGAATAATATTTCTGTTTTCCTTGGGAATATTTTTAGACATTACCATGGTTGATTAAAAAAAAAATATTTTATTTTTCACAAATAAGAATAGCATGCGACCCGTCTCAAGAGAATGCATGTACATAAATAATCCAATTTCCTTTCTACTCCAATAGTAAATGATTTTTCAAAAAACTTCTACTTTTATAAGTCATTTTAGAAATTTTCATAACTAGTATAGACATAAGTATGTCAACAAGAGAAAAAAAAGACATGGTCTGCACATTCAACTATAACAGTAAACTATTGTGCCAAGTAAAAATAAAAAAAATAACAAGAATGTCTAAAGTACACATTTTGATTAAACTTCCACTTCACAGCAACCTTTTAACCCCTTAATGACAAGCTATTTTTTAAGTTTTTCCATCGTCTCATCCAAAGAGCTATAACTTTTTTATTTTTGCGTCGACATAGCTGTAAAAGGTCTTGTTTTTTGTGGGACAAGTTGTATTTTTTAATAGCACCATTTTGGGGTACATAGAATTTATTGATTAAGTTTTATTAACTTTTTTGTGGGGCAAACAGAAAAGAAAACAGCAATTTCGCCATACTTTTTTACGTCCTAAATTTACGCTGTTTACCATGTGGTATAAATAACACAATAACTTTATTCAGCGGGTTGTTATGATTGCAACGATACCAAATTTATTTAGTTTTTTTTATGTTTTACTACTTTTACACAGTAAAAACACTTTTTTTAAAATGATTTGTTTTCGTGTCTCCATATTTCAAGAGCAATAACTTTTTATTTTTCAGCCGATGCAGGTGTATGAGGGCTTTTTTTTTTGCGGTACGACTTGCAGTTTTTATTGGTATCATTTTGGAGTACATGTGACTTTTTGATCACTTTTTATCAGATTTTTAAAAGGCAGGATTCACAGAAAACCGCAATTTTTGCATTGTTTTTATTTCATTTTTTTTTACGGCGTTCACCCTGCGGGTTAAATAACAGAATAATTTTATAGTGGATGTGGCAATACCAAATATGTGTAACTTTTTTACTTTTGTTTTGCTTTGTTTTTTTTTTAATAATAAGGCATTTTGTAAGGGGAAAAAGTGTGTTTTTCATTTTTTTTTTCACTTATTTTATTTTTATTAACTTTATTAAACTTTTTTTTTACTTTTTTACTAGTCCCACTAGGGGACTTCACTATGCGATTCTACGGTCGCATTTATAATACACTGCAATACTTTTGTATTGCAGTGTACTAGTGCCTGTTCGTGTAAAACGGACAGGCATCTGCTAGGCCTCTGGCATGGCCTATGCAGGTATAACTAGTGGCAGACCTGGGGGCCTTTATTATGCCCCCCGGCTGCCATAGGATCCACCGACATTCTGCGATCTTATCACAGGATGCCAGTGGGGTGAGAGAGGGAGCTCCCTCCCTCTCTCCAATACCCAGGAATTTCTGGGCCCCATACAGCCACGATGTCTGGGCCCCTTCCCCCTCCATTACCGGTGGGCAACGGAAAGTCTGGCAGTCACGTTTGTACGTTATACGCATTAACTGTTTTTTGTGCTTATGTCCATTAGGGTATGTTCACACGACAGCGCAAAATACGTCTGAAATTACGGAGCTGTTTTCAGGAGAAAAGAGCTCCTGAATTTCAGACGTTTTTGCATGTACTTACGTTTTTCGGACGTAATTGGAGCTGTTCTTCATTGGAGTCAATGAAAAACGGCTCCAAATACGTCCCAAGAAGTGTCCTGCACTTCTTTGACGCGGGCATAATTTTACGCGCCGTCTTTTGACAGCGATGCGTAAAATTACACCTCGTCTGCACAGGACATCGTAAAACCCATTGCAGGCAATGGGCAGATGTTTGCAGACGTATTGGAGCCGTCTTTTCAGGTGTAATTCGAGGCATAAAATGCCTCCATTACGTTTGGAAATAGGTCGTGTGCACATACCCTTACAGTGAGTGAAACCATGGAGCAGGCAGTGACCGGTTAATGCTCTGGATTTTGATCTATTTAGCCAAATTGTATCCTACTGTATGGCCAAGGGTGAACCTAGCCCCTCTGCTGCCTGAGCCAAACTATAAAAAGATGCACCCCCCAATCTATCCGAGTTTTCTCATTATTAGCTTTACACAACAAACACGCATGACTTGCCTAAGTAGAGGCGTGTGTTATTGAACATTCTACTTATCCTTTCTTTTATCCCCCCTTCCTCTAAGAAAAAGACACGTGACAACCGAGGTTGGATGTGAAATGGCCACAGCAGCCGTTTATTAATTTACATTGTTTATAAAAAGCAATTTTGATCCGAAACATTCGGATAACTAATTAGGAATCCAACCAGAGAATTCCTCCTATAATTCACATGACCCAACATGGGTCAGAATCATAAATAACAATTAACATTAACATTAATCAGAGCAGGGGAAGTCCTTGAAGCCATTTTTTAGATATGTTTTACCTCGAGTTAGCCATCTGCAACCACCACCAACAATTTACCTCCAGCCGTAAACCAGCTCGGAGGCACCGCTCACCTCTGCAGATGGCTCCAACCGCCAGAAGACCACTTCACAGGGATAACACCCTATGAAGTCTTCAAACCATGTACCTTTTTTGGGGGACGCATACCCCCGATGCGACCCCCCCACCATTGTCGTACTGACCAACCTCAAGGACTCCCCCCACCATAGCGAAACAGGCCTTGACCACCTTAAGCCTGTGAGTTCCGCCACACCACCACCACCCTTTCAATACCCTCTGCTAGTGCCAGGCTCCACAAATCAATCCCAACCTCGGTCAGATGCACCCCATCACTCCTCCAGTAATTTCCTTCTCCTGACTCCAAATCCCTGTGCCGCACACAAATGCCCCCATTCTTGGCCACAAAATGGGACACCGCCCGATTCACTTTAATGCGAGCCTTATTCACCCTCTCCACCGACCGAGCCAGCCGCCAATGCTTCCTTGGAACTATATCGGACCAAACTATCACTAGGCCGGGATAAGATGCCCATAAACACAACATATCGTGTTTGATATCCCGTACCAACTCCCGAAATGGGCGAACACCCAAATCATTGCCCCCCACGTGCAATACCAGGACTTCCGGAACCCTATCCAGCCGAGAGTTTGTCTGACACTGTGCTAAAACCCGGCTCCACAACATACCTCTGAATCCCAGCCAATGCAAAACCGCATCCTGCCGCGGAATGCGCAGCTGACGGCCGTCAGGGCGGACGTCCGCCCTCAAGGCCCCCCAATGCACGTAAGAGTGTCCTAACAACCACACAAGGCAAGGGAGCTGATCTGAAACGAAAAAGGACAAGCACACACGCTTTTAACAACAAATAACAACATGACTCATAACAAATGAGGGCGCACGTATGACCTAAACCTGTTGGACTCCCAACGGCCAATGCGCCGCACCCCCTCGTCGTCCAACCCCCAGCGCCCCGCCTCAGTTGCTGCTCCAATCCTAAAGGAGTGAGATGAGTAAGGGCCCGCAGCGACTCCGACCGCCGCCAAGCATTTCTTAAATATACTGCGCCAAATTGATATCTGGACAAAAATGACCCATTCTCGTGACGTAGCAACGGCAACTTGGGCGACCCCACCCGTGGTTTAAAAGCACGCATACATGCGACCGGACACATCACCGATCCCGGGAGGGCAAACAAAACTATGCGCTTTCCTCTGCCCATTTGGTCAGTTTTTGACCGCCGCAACAACAACTCGAGTCTATCCCCGTATAGACCCACCTCCTCCAGTCTCAACCCCCCTGCCCGCTTGGTACTAGGTGAAACCAACTCGCCAATTCGAAGTGCACCAAAAAACACTAAAGAAAATGCTAACTGAAATAACTCAACCTCAGAAGACGAACAACAGACAGACACTAGCGATAAACCCAAAGAACCGAGGAGAGCAAAAGACAGGGCCGTCTACGATCTGTTTTGACCCTACCTCGACGCAGACCCTTTAAAGCTTGTCCTACTAAAAATTCCATAGACACATCCCGAAAGCCCAACAACTTAAAACCAAAAGCCAATGCAGAGACGAAACGATTGACCTTAGCCAGGGAAAACCCCGCCTCCCAAGCGTCCCCCAACCAATACAAAAGTGCCACCAACCTGTCTTGATCCGTGCTGACGTTACCCAAATCTCTTACCCACTCCTCCCACTGCTTCCAACAAGCAGAATAAGCACTCCATGTCGTACGTGGCAATGACCTTTCAACCAATCGTTCTACGGGACCGAAACCAGATCCCAGAGATGTTCCGGACAAGCCAAACCGACGCGTTCCGCTCCCGGTGCCAATTGACGAAATCGATCCCACTGTGAGCGAGAAAGAGCATCAGCAATACAATTCCGCACCCCCGGCACATGCACCGCAACCACCCACGCGTTCAAAGACAATCACACTAAAACTAAATGTCGCAACAACTGAACCACCGGAGGAGAGGATGCGATGATGTTATTAATGGCCAGCACCACCCCCATGTTGTCGCAGTAGAAACGGACCTTCTTGTCCCTGAGCCTGTCCCCCCAAATGGTCGCCGCAACCACGATAGGGAACAGCTCGAGCAGGGCCAGATTCCGCGTGAGTCCGCTGGCCACCCAGCTAGCCGGCCAGTTACCCGCACACCAAGGACCACCCCCGTACGCACCAAAACCCACCTGCCCCAGCCGCATCCGTAAAAAAATTTAAATCACTCGTATCCTGTGCTGGAGCCATCCATAGAGAGCGACCATTATACTGACCAAGAAAATCATCCCAAACCTGAGGATCAGCCCGATGCTCCTCCTTGAGCCGCACAAAATGATGTGGCGCACGAACCCCCGCCGTCGCTGCCGCCAAACGTCTACTAAAAACTCTCTCCATCTGCATAATCCGGCAAGCAAAATTCAACTTCCCCAGAAGAGACTGGAGATCGCGCAACGTCATCTTCTTCAACCTACAAGCCCGCCGTACCTCCTGACTTAATGACCCTAATTTATCCAAAGGAAGTCGACACTCCATCGCCACCGAATCAATTTCCATCCCCAAAAAACAAATGGTGGAGACCGGGCCCTCAGTCTTTCCCGGCGCCAAGGGAATCCCAAAGTCCTTCTGCAAGGAATGCAACAGATTACCGCAAATAGGCGAACCCCCCGGGCCGATGCACAAAAAATCATCCAGATAATGTATCAAAGAATCCACCCCGGCTACGCCCTTCGTCACCCATTCCACGAAGCTACTAAATGCCTCGAAATATGCGCAAGAAAGGGAACACCCCATAGGAAGACACCTATCAACATAAAAAGCCTCATTCCAAAAACAACCCAACAGCCGCTGGCTCTCTGGATGAACTGGCAACAACCGAAAAGCCGCCTCAATGTCGGTTTTTGCAAACAATGTGCCGGGCCCCGCTGCGCGAACTAGTCCCACCACCTTGTCAAAGGATGTGTACACTACCAAGCATAACTCATGATCAATCCCATCATTCACCGACGAGCCCTTGGGAAAAGATAAATGCTGAATTAAACGAAATTTTTGGGGCTCCCGCTTCGGCACAATACCCAATGGGCACACCACTAAATTATTTATTGGCGGATCAACAAACGGCCCCGCCATGCGCCCCAATGAAACTTCCTTCAACAGTTTTTCCGACACGATCTCGGAATGCAAGTAAGCCGACTTAAGATTGCGCCGAGTAACCGGAACCTCATAAGGAGGCGGAGGAATAACGAAACCAACACGGAACCCTTCATAAATTAACTTGGCCGCAACCCTATCTGGATATTTATTTAGATACGGGGCCATCCTTTCCACCCTCACCGGCGACAACCCCTTGACCAGCTGAGGAGGACTGGTTCCCTGACCGCTTCTTCCGCATACACTTGGCAGCCCCGTGGGATGAACCATTACATTCTGAACACACGTGCTTGAACTTACATGTGGCCCCGAACTTACACTGGCCGTCATTAAATTGCCAGCAGAACCCAAGTTTTGCCCCTGAACCTTGCCCGGCCTGGCTAGACTGACCTCCTTGGCCAACGCTCCCGGGAAAGGACTGCTTTACCGGAGCCGTCACCCTCAACCAAAGCGCAATATCCTTCTGGTCCCACCGAATTGCAGGCCGAACCACCTTTCGCTGTCGAAATTGCTCATCGTATCGCAACCACGCCTGACCCCCGTATGCCCTATGAGCCTCCCCGATGGCATCAAAATAGCAAAATAACGCCGAGCAATTTTCAGGCGCCTTCTCTCCGATCACGCTGGCTAAAATGGCAAACGCGTGCGACCAATTGAAGAACGTCTGCGGGATAAGCCTATACCGCCGACGTTCCTCTTCCTCCTTCTTACTCTCATCCCGCTTGCCTTTATCCAAATTGAATTTTGCAAGCGGCAGAAGAGAAAAGATCTCCACGTACTCATCCTTCCAGATCCGCTCGCGGACCTCCTGTTTTAGGTGTGCCCCTAAAGGACCTTCGAAGCATACATAAACTTTGCCCCGAGCACGATCATCAAGCCGGATCCGATCACCATCTTTTTGCGCCTCGGTCTGAACTTACACCGCGACCGCTTCCCTAGACGCCAACACTTCCCCAACCACGGGACGCGACTGTAACACACCAACCTCACGAGGACTTTCCCAAACTACCGCCGGAACTACAGGCGCCGCAGACCTATCTAAGCGCCCGACCAACTCCCGCAAGCAACCCACTAAATCCGATAAGCCAACGCCATCGCGCCCAACGACGCCGCTACCTGCAGCCAATGCCGCGCTCGCTGCGCCCCCCCGACACCCGACATAAAAATCGCTGGATACGGCAAAGAAGGAGTTACGCACTCACCGGGCTGCCCAGGCGCTGTGTTCCCGTCAGCCGGAAAATCCTGACCTTGCTGAAAATCGTCCAATTCGCCATCCTCCAGGTCCTCTCTTGCCGACGACTGGCCATCCCACCGACATCTCCTACACGGGGACAACGACATGCTGACAGATGGGCCGGCAACCTGCTGCCCGACCGCAGGGACCCAGACTTCCGACCGGACCTGTTGCCTCGTCGCCGCTGATGATCTAGGCATCCTCCCTGAAGGTCTCGAGGAAGCCTGCCCCTGGCCGGAACATCACCATGCGGGGCGACCGTGGGCTGCTCTCTGCATACGGCGTCAGATGGAGGTGGGGTGACAGGGAGCCCGGCCTGCGACCCCCTGTGGACCGCCGGACCTCATCGCGGCTGGGGATTCCTGCCAGGACGCAGGGCCTGGGAAGAGGCGGCCTTCCCAGCTGCCTGGCCTGCAGTGTCCTTTAAAGGGCTCCCCTTGCGACGCCGTGTCCGCGGGATCACCTCTGGACTGAGGCGTTCTGGTGGGCGAGACCGCCGGGAGCGACGGGGGGACCCGGCCTGAACCACCGCCGCCCCCGAAGATGCTCTCTGCTTCATACGAGCAGGAGCACGGGGTGCCAACTCCCCCCCCCCCCGCCGCCGCAGTACTAGCACCAGGGAGGGGGCCGGGGGAGGGGAGCCTGTCCCTCAGATCCACTGACCCTGAGCGCCGGGCCTGGCGTGGAGACGAGCCCGCCTCCGGGATCCTGGACAGTGCTGCCACGGTCTCCTCCAACCACCCGGGACCGTGGAATGCAGCTGCCGCCCGCACCTGCTCTAACATGCAGACCTCCGACATGGCCAGGTAAGGAGACAAGCATGGCAGCAGAGGGAGCTTGTAACTTTGGTTGCTCTTCCTCCCGCTGCTTCCGGCTCAATGCCGAAAACAGCGGGAAGACTGGTAACGTCCCCTAACTCCTCCCTTCTCCTCTTCCAACTCCCCCTTCTACTCCCTCCTTCTCTCAACTTTCTTAACCCTTTCCCTACTATGTCTGTCATGGAGGCTTCCCTCTGAAGCCCTTCGTGCTGCGTCCAGCCTCTTCTATATATATAAAAAAATTAAATAGGAAAACATTTGTTGTTATTTGCTAAAGTGCTGTTTGAGGCATAGAAAAGATTTAAAAAATTCTACTTACTGTATTACTTTAGTATCATAGATCAACAACGCAGCATTATCACTGAAAATGGTTTAACACATCTTCTATGCCCCCTTTTTATTACCTAATTGACTTATGATTTTTAACTGAGTTCAGTGGCCCGGCGTGGACGGCATGATGCAGTGACGTCATCGTGCCGGGCAGTTGACGTCATCAGCGTGCTCCCGATCTCTTGTAGGCCTCAGGCCTAAACCAGGCTGTGGCCTACAAGACCACACGGAGGAGCAGGGGTTTCTATTGTGGCAAATGTAATTTTTTTTAAATTTTATACTGCTAACTTTTTTTTGGTAGGTTCCACTGGACCGTTTGGACTACGTCGTAGATTCATTGGACTACTTCAATGATCTACTTTTAAAAATAAAAATTATGAAAGAGGGTTGCATGGGGGAGTTTTGATTTCAATAAAAAAAAGATTCTTATGTCTGTTTTTTTTAATACTTTATTATGGCCTTAGTAATGGCTGCTGTCTGATTGACAGCGTTGAATTACTAAGGCTGGGGCTTAGCATTAGCCAGTAACAAGGCTATCACTAACCCCTATTATTACCCCGGTTCCCACTGCCACCAGGGATATCGGGAAGAGTCGAGTACGATTCAGTGCCTGAACATCTGAAACGACGGTTAGGCCGCAGGCTGGTATTATCCGGCTGGGAAGGGCCAAAAAAAGTGGCCCTTTCCACCCTGGTGATGCTAGGCTGCAGCTGCTTTATTGTATCTGGCTAGTTATGAAAAATAGGGGGACCCCCACATCATTTTTTTAAAATAAATTGAAATGTGAGATCCCCTCCATTTTTCATAACCAGCCAGATACAATAAAGCAGCAGCAGCCTAGCATCACCAGTGTGGGAAGGGCCATGGTTTTTGGCCCTTCCTAGCCTGATAGTACCAGCCTGCGGCCACCCCAGTACCCTTCACTTCAGATGGTCGGGTACTGGATAGTACTCAGCTCTTCCCGGTACTCCTGGTGGTGGTGGGTAGCGGGGTAATAATAGGGGGTTAGAGCTAGCCTTTTTACTGGCTAACACTAAGCCCCTTCTTAGTAATGGATGCTCTCAATCAGACAGCTGCTATTACTAAGGCGGTAATGAAGTATTAAAAAACTGAGACATAAAAAAAAAAGTTTTATTGAAATAACTCTTCCACACAATCCACTTTAACCATTTTATTGAAAAAAAGCTTAAAATGTAGCTAAACGTTCGACAAACCTCTGACATGTCATAGGGGTCCGAGCGCGGAGACCCCCACCAATCGCTAGAACGAAGCAGCTGAAGCACTCGTGTGAACGCTCAGCCACTTCGTGTCTGTGCGGATTTTTCCGGAAATAAATGTATCTGTGTACGGGCACATAGACTTTGTATTGAGTCCGTACACCTATACATTTATTTCCGGAAATAGCCGAACAGACACGAAGCAGCTGAGTGCTCACACGAGCACTTCAGCTGCTTCGTTTTAGCGATCGGTGGGGGTCTCAGTGCTCAGTCCCCCACGAATGAAAACTTCTGACATGTAAGCATGACATGAAAAAACTTTAGTTACAGTTTAAAGGCTATGTACTGCTTTAAAAACTTTTGTTTTTTAATATATATATATATATATATATATATATATGTATATATATATGTATATATATATATATATATATATATATATATATATATAAATATATCTAACAATGTGATTGGTGCAAGTTTTAATTACTTTTTATTGAAAATGATTTGTACTTTTTGACATACAGCTGCTTTGTATCATGTATACAGAGCAGCTATATCTAGTGCTGAGACCTGAATCCATTAGTTTACCTAATATCGATCATATTTTACTGACAGCAGAGGGCTCTATAGGGATGAACAATCCTCCCATAGAGCCCTCACTAGTTACTATACTGAAAGGTTAGGGGGGTCTGAGCATCCGACTGACTGCTCTAAAAGGGGGGCAGAATACTCCCCCCTATAGAGCCCTCTGCAGTAAGTCAGACGCTCAGACCGCCCCTCCCCTGCATCGCCCTATCCTTCCATTATAGTAACGTGAGGATGGATTATTCCCCACTCATAGAGCCCTTGGCTGCAGTAAAATGTCCAGGCCTCCCTTGCAGTATACTCCCGGGTCCCAGTCCCCCAGCTACAGCCGACCAACACCTTTTAAATTAGTGAAGGCAGGAGCATGAGCGCTTTTAATACAGGCCACCGCTCACCTCATGCATCGTGCATCTCCTCACTCCTCTTCTTGAGGAGAGAGCACTCGACCGCTCCTTCGGCAGACGTACTCCTCTCTGGCGGCGCGTGCTGCGTAAAGCGGCAGAGAGGAGGAATGTTCTTACAGATGTGCACCATCATTCGGTACGTCAGGTAAGTAAAATAAGGCATGCCCCTTCCCCTCAGTCCATTCCTTCCCTGGTACAAAATGCCGCCCAGGGGCGTAACTAGGAAAGACTGGGCCCCATAGCAGGCAGACAAAACTCAAGACTGGGGCCCCCCCAGGTGCCACAAGCAGCCCCCCTTATAGATAGTGCCCCCTGTAGAATGTGCCAAACAGCCCCCCTGTAGACAGTGACATACAGCCCGCCTATAAACAGTGTCACAGCCCACTTGTAGATAGCGACCCCCACCTCCGCCTTGTAGATAGTGCCATACAGCCCCCCAGTATATATCGACATAAAGCCCCCCTGGTATATAGCGATTTACAGCTCCCACTGTATATAGTGCCACACAGCCCCCCTCCCTTGTATATAGTGGTGCACATCACCCCCTTAGTAGATAGTACCACACACAGACCCCTGTAGTTTGCGCCACACACAGCCCCCTGTAGATTGAGCCACAGCCCTTCACCTTGTAAATAGTGCCACACAGCCCCCCCTTTAGTAGTGCCACACGGCCCCTTGTATATAGTGCCACACAGCTCCCGCATGTGTACAGTGCCACACAGCTCCCCTTTTATATAGTGCCATGCAGCCCCCCTTTGTATATAGTGCCACAAGGCAATGGTGCATCCGAGAAAGTTGTATCAGCCAGGGGATGTCAATCAAACATGGAAAGTTTGGTTTGGAGGCAGGACTATGTGACTCGTCAGGATAGCGGCACCGCCCCATGACCCTTTTATGAGTACTTAGCATATAGTGTGCGCCGTTTTAAAAGTGGATTTTAAAGATTTTGCTGCATCTCAGAAAAAACATACAGGGGAATATTGTCAGGTCATGTATTACCACATGGTGGCGGTTCAAGGGGTTAAAACTACCAGACAGGTTCCCATGAAATATACAATGAATTGAGAACAATTCCATCTGCCCTGCAATTTTGTTATCATAGATATATCCTATATAATTACAGCTCCAGAACCAAGCTCAGTACATATTTACAGTACCACAACAAAGCTCATATATATATATATATATATATATATATATATATACATACAGTACCACAACCAAGCTCAGTACATAAGTACAGTACTAGAACCAAGCTCTGACATGTATACAGTACCACAACCAAGCTCATATATATATATACAGTACCACAACCAAGCTCAGTACATAAATACAGTACTAGAACCAAGCTCTGACATATATACAGCACAAAAACCAAGTTGATACATATATATACAGAACTAGATCCAAGCTCATACATAAATACAACACCAGAACCAAGCTCAGTACATATATATACAGCACTAGAACAAACCTCAGTACATATACAAAACACCAGAACGAAGCTCAGTACATATATAAAACACCAGAACAAAGCTCAGTACATATATAAAACACCAGAACCAAGCTCAGTACATAAATGCAGCACTAGAACCAAGCTCATACATATATACAGCACCAGAACAAAGCTCAGTACATATATGCAGCACCAGAACAAATACAGCTCAATTTAGTGCAACCCCTGCCATATAGGTTTGTACGGCGTAAAACTACAGCTCCCAGCATGGACTGAACAATGGTAAGTATATGCTGGGAGATGCTGTTTCACAAAAAAAAAAATCATACCACCCATCATCTTGCCGCAGATCATACAGTGACTACAGTGCTGATTAGAGGCAGAATAAAGATTTACATTAAGTGACTCACATCTCAGATTCTAGTTATTTTCTTCTCCCTCCGGTCCAGACCTCTATGATTACTTCTCCCGGCCATGACCCATTTCTGCAGTTTTCTGCTCTCACTTTTAAAACATTTCTGCACCTATAAACGAAGTTAAAATTCTAAAAACCTCTAAATATAATAGCGCCGTACACTGTGTCCCTGATTATAATAGTACCATACACTGTGTCTGTAGATAGTACCTCACATATAGCTCCCCCTGTATATAGTGTCCCAAATATATATCCTCCTGTATATAGTGCCCCACATCCCCACATATAGCTCCCCCTGTATATAGTGCCCCACATCCCAATATATAGACCCCCCTGTAGATAGTGCCCCACATCCCCACATATAGACCCGTCTTGTATATAGTGCCCCAGATCCACACATATAGACCCCCTCTGTAGATAGTGCCCCACATCCTCACATATAGAGTCCCCTGTATATAGTGGCCCACATCCACACATATATACCCCCTTGTGCATAGTGCACCACATCCCCATATAGACCCCCCTCTATATAGTGACCCAGATCTCCATATAGACCCCCCTGAATATAGTGGCCCACATATAGACCCGACCCCCCCTGTATACAGTGGCCCACATCCCCACATATAGACGACCCCCCTTGTAGATAGAGCCCCCACTGTACATAATGCCACTCACAGTTGTAGAGAAAAAATAAAACTTTACATACTCACATGATCCCGTCCGGTGGCAATGCAGATCTGCTCTCTTCTGAGCAGGTCTGCTGGAGCTGAACGACGCGTCGTTCAAAGGCGCTCATTGGCGGTGCAGAATGACTTGCCCCGTCAATAAGAGCATTTCAAGCACGGAAGCGGTGCGATGACATCATCGCGATGCTAGCGTTGTTGAAAGGCGCTGATTGGCGGGGCAAGTCATTTTGCCCCGCCATTCAGCGTCATTGTAAGGCGTTGAATGGTCGGGCACATGCCCGGCCATTCAGCACTAATGCATGTATTTGTACCTGCGTGCTATAGATGCAAGTACAATTACTAGCGATGCCCCGGGCATGAGGGGGCCGTGTCGCCTTGCCCATAAATGTTAGAAGCTCGGCGGTGCGGGCCCTGTAGTAGCGTCGCTACAGCAGTAGCAGCCATAATGGCTGCTAGCGGCGCCACCGGGCATATGGGGGGGCGTGTCAGCTAGCAGCACGGGCCCCCTCAAGCCACGGGCCCCATAGAAGAAACTACGGCTGCTACCGCGGTAGTTATGCCACTGATGCTGCCCCCCATCTTCGGCTAGGTGGCACCGCCTGAGGCTGTCGGCTCACCCCGCCTCATGGCAGGTGCGGCACTGTGTATGGCATACAGTGGGATACGTCGCCAGGGGAATGGCCCAGGGGAAACTCCTGAAGTCACTGTCCATGAAAAGGGCTGGAGCCTTCTACTGGTGCTCTGCCCAGGGACTATGGTGCTGTTCCCTATGTCCATATACGTAAAGTGATGTCAAAGGCTTTGCAAAGCCTTAGTACACAGCCGGAGCATCAGCAACGCTCTTGACAGGGATTCCGGCCCTTGAGAATCCACTGACGTCAATTTACATATATGGAGAGTGATGTCAGGAGCTTTCCCAGGGACAAAGTCCACGGGTAGAGCACTTGTGATGCTCTGCCTGGGGACTCCGGCATTAGGAAGCTCCTGACATCACTGTCCACATACTAATGTCAGGAAAGGTATATGTTTTTTTGTGGAATCTCTCAGGATGGAATAGCAAAGTCTACTACACTATTCCATCCTTCAAAAATAAGGTATACCGACATGTACCCGATGTAGGCTAAAAATACATAATGGAGCCCTGTGAATTATTGTTTACGTTGTTTATAGTGTACGTTATGAGATTTCCTGACCGACACGATAAACTTAGGGCAACAACATAATGTGAAGGGGGACTTAAGGGAGGGGGAAGCGCTTGTGAGGATGTAAGGAGAACTAATGCTCCGTTCTTACGTTGCCATTAAAGTTCAATGTGTTTTCCAACAGCAAAAGTCTGAGGCTTTCCCTTTGATTTCTGACGCAGATGTGCATGTAGCAGATCCGTACAATAATAGAGCCTTGTTCACACAGAGTTTTTTTGCCACATTTTTTGCCGTGGAAACTGCGTTGGAAACTGCGGCAAAAAATGGCCGAAATCGCCTCCTATTGATTTCAATGGGAGACAAAGGCGTTTTTTTCCCGTGAGCGAAAAAAATCGCTGGCGGGAAAAAGAAGCAACATGCCTTTTCTTTGGGCATTTCCGTCTCTGATTTTGCTGCAGGACAACTGTCCCGTACTGAAAACATGACAGTTGTCCCGCAGCGGGGCAGTGACACCTAGCGTCATAGATAACTATGACGATAGGAGCCTGGCTCCCTGCAGTGTGTTCGGTCCGGGAAATGCGGCCGACGTACAAACCCTATATCACGGACTGAACACACTCGTCTGAATCCGGCCTAAGTCCCATTGTCATTCAGAGTTGCTTATCCTTGGCTTTTCCATGCAAAATAATTAGCATGCTACTTATTGCTGTGGTGGAATTCTTTTCATGGTGTGGACAAAAATACACGTGGAAAATTTTTCGGAGTATGTGAACTGGTTTGCGGAAACCACATATGTATGGGATGCAGAATCATTGGCATGTCATCGGAATCCGTATCAAATCCAACATGTGTGAACAGGGCCTTAGGGTGAGTTAAAAAAAAACTGTTAGGCCAAATGCACACGATACTTATTATGTGCAAATTTGTCGCGGGTATTTTCGTGTGGAAAATCCGCAGTGTAATACAGTATCAGCAAAGTAAATGAGATCACGAAATCTCATCTACATGTCGCAGATTTTTTCTGCACAAAAATTTACCTGCGGTGCGTATTTGAAAATATGCTACGTGTCAATTTATCTTGCGTTTCTGCTTGCGAATTGTTTCTGTCTAAAAAGTCAAGAGATTAAAAAAAATAAAAAAAATCTGCAGCATAAAACCTGCACCTATTTCCGCATCAAAATGGAAAAACCGCACCTAAAAACGTATAAAAAAAACACACTATTGGGTGCAGATTTTACCTGCGGAATTACCTGCGGTTTTGATGCGGATTTTCTGCACCAAATTCCTCAATGTGTGCGTTACAGAATTTGCTAGGGATTTACAGCAAATTAACCCTTTACATTGTAAAGGATGAAATACGTTACAATTCTGCAACATGATAAGCAGCAGCACGTCCTATATTCCATGCAGATTTTTTTTCTGTGCACGTGCATGGCGTTTTTTAAAACCCCATTCACATGAGTTAGGGCTTATTTAGACTAACGTGTTAATCGTTCGTGTGAAGGACGTTTTTTTTAATGTCTGTAACACGGCTGCATGTATTTCTATGGTGCTATTCACACAGTCGTTGCTTTAACGGGCCGTGTGAAGGACCTGTAAAAAAAAATAGGACATATCCTATTTTTATCCATGTTCATGCTTTGAGGGTATAGCATACTACCCAGGTAACAAGAAAAGGCAACTCCTATATATACTTTTATACACTAGAGAAGAAAATGGAGCATAAAAGCCATGAGTAAAAATAAATAGCTTTATTAAACATATAAATACATACACAAAAGGTATTAAAAAGGTGCAAAACAGGACAGGAGGACTCTATATATTTCCAGTGTAACACAGCTGAAAGACTCCCTGTAGTATATGGGGGATGATATAGGGTAATCAAGGAGATTGATAAGGGGTATAATTGGTAGACGTAGTAAGAAGCACTAGAGACCATACCATGGTCAAACAAATTGGATGTGCAGACCATGTCTTTTTCTCTTTTAGTATAAACATAAGTGCTACAGATCAGTGGATTTTAAAAATGATGTGGTAATGTGTCAGACTATACAAAAACATTAGCTAGCACATGATGTAAATGCTACAGCTTTTAACCCCTTCCCGACATTTGCCGTACATGTACGTCATGGAAAGTACTGACTTCCCGCATCTTGCCGTACATGTACGCCAAATGTTTGGGACCGGCTCAGAAGCTGAGCCGGTGCCATCATCACCGGATCTCAGCTGTATCTTACAGCTGACATCCGGCTGTAACGGCGGGGACCGAAATTAGCTTCGATCCCCGCCATTAACCCCTTAAGTGCAGCGCTCAAACGCGATCGCTGCACTTAAGGTGTTTGCAGCTCATCGGAACCCCAGTAATGAAATTGCCGGGGTTCCGGTGGCTGCAATGGCAACCGGAGGCCTAATACTGGCCTCCCGGTCTGCCTAGCACCGAAGCCGGTCAAGATCCGCCCGGCGGCGGAGCCTGATCGGCTTCCGTAGCTGCCGGCAAGATGGCGCCGGGTCAGGAGCTGATCCGGCGTCATCAGCGGTGGAAGTCAGCTGTACTGTACAGCTGACATCCACCTGTAACGGCAGGAACCGGAGCTAGCTCCGATCCCTGCCATTAACCCCTTCGATGCAGCAATCGAAAGCGATTGCTGCATCGAAGCGGTTACTAGCAGATCGCCAGCCCTGACAGGCAATCGGGACTGGCGACTGCTGTTATGGCAACAGGAGACACAATGGTCTCCTGCTCTGCCATTACGGAAGCCGATTTAGGCCCCGCCGGGAGGCGAAGCCTAATCGGCTTGCTGTCAGTGAATGACTGACAGATCTAATACATTGCACTACATAGGCAGTGCAATGTATTAGAAAAAAAAATATCTGACCGTTGGAACTTCAAGTCCCCTAGTGGGACTTGAGAAAAAGTGTAAAAAAAGTATAAAAAAGTGTAAAAAAAAGTGCAAAAAATAAAAGTTTGAAAACAATAAAAGTTTCAAGTAATCAAATAAAACACAATCCCCCTTTTACTCTTATCAAGTCCTTTATTATTGAAAAATAATAATAAACCATATGTATTTGGTATCGCCACGACCGTAACGACCGGAGGTATCAAAATATTATATTATTTATTGCACGTGGTGAACAGCGTAAAAAAAACCGTAAAAAACGTTACCAGAGTTTCTGTTTTTTGGTCACTTTGCCCTACAAATATTAGAATAAAAAGTGATCAAAAAGTCGCACGTATCCAAAAATGGTACCTATAAAAACTATAGATGGTCCCGCAAAAAACAAGCCCTCATACACCTCCGTCGACAAAAAAATTAAAAAGTTATGGTTCTCACAACTTGGCGACAGAAAAAATACATTCTTTTTACAAAAGTAATTTTATTGTGCAAAAAGTTGTAAAACATAAAAAAGTGCTATAAATTAGGTATCGCCAGAATCGTACTGACCCACAGAATAAAGTTAACATGTAATTTATAACGCATGGTGAACGCTGTATAAAAAAAAACGAAAAAAGCTGTGCCAGAATTGCGTTTTTTTGTTTACCTGGCATCCCAAAAAATAGGATGAAAGGTGATCAAAAAGTCGCATGTACCCCAAAATGGTACCAATAATAACTACAGCTCGTCCCGCAACAAACCAGCCCTCATACCGCTACGTCTATGAAAAATAAAATTAGTTATGGCTCCAATAAGTCAGGAAATAAAAAAATATGCAGTTGTGCCCGAGGGGAATATTTCTTCTGTTTGAAGAGGCGATTTATCAAGGACCTAAAATTAGGGAACCAGGAAAGGGAGGGCCCAAACATATCCGCTGGAAGAGACGGTGCCCGTATTATACCAGGACAACACTCTCCCAGCAAAATTCCCCAAACTACAAAGGCGCGGAGTGTGGACCAAAAGGGGGATAAGAAATGACACCATTTATCAGTGCGACACCGGCCTGTGCGGAAAGGATTGCTTCACAGCGTAACACACATCTATGGATCATTTTATTGTTTTTTTTTACCCCGTTATTATACCACCTGACTATGCCCCTTATATACTCCGCCCGGCTTACATATGCCCTACATTATAAACGGAAACACCAGTAAGACTCCAAACAAAACTACTACCAAGCAAAATCCACGCTCCAAAAGCCAAATGGCATTTCCTCCCATCTGAACCCTACAGCGTGCCCAAACAGCAGTTTCCTTCCACATATATGGCATCGTCATACCCGGGAGAACCCTTTTAGCAATTTTTGGGGTGTGTGTCTCCAGTGGCATAAGCTGGGCACGACATATTTGCCACTGAATGGCATATCTAGGGAAAAATATAAATTTTTAATTTGCACCATCCACAGCGCATTCATTTATGGAAAAGACCTGTGGGGTGAAAATGCTCACTACACCCCTTAATAAATGCCTTGAGGGGTGCAGTTTCCATAGTGGGGTCACTTCCCAGGGGTTTATTTTTATTATTTCACATCTGAGCCTCTGCAGTTGTGAACCAATACTTTGTAAATCGCCAAATTAGGCCTCAATTTTACATGGTACCCTTTCACTCCTGAGCCTGGTCGACTGTCCAGGCAAGAGATTAGGGCCACATGTAGGGTGTTTCTAAAACCAGGAAACCCAGCATAATAATTAGAGAGCTGTCTCGTTATGGTGGCACAAGCTGGGCACCACATATTGTCCACATATCTGTGGAAAAAATCCCATTTTCACTCTGCAACATCGAGTTCACACTAATTTCTACAAAACACCTGCAGGGTTAACATGCTCACTACACCCGTAGGTAAATGCATTGAGGGGTGTAGTTTCCAAAATGGGGTCACTTCTGGGGGGTTTCCACTGTTTTGGGCCCACAGGCGCCCAGAAACCAATCCAGAAACATCTGCACTCCAAATGGCGGTCCTTCCCTTCTGAGCCCTGCCGTGTGCCCAAACAGCAGTTTATGACCACATATGGGGTATTGCCGTACTCGGTAGAAATTGCTTTACAAATGTTGGGTTCTTTTTTTCCTTTATTTGTTGCGAAAATGAAAAAATTTGCGCTAAAGCTACGTCTTATTGAAGAAAAAGGATTGTTTTTATTTTCACTGCCCAATTCTAATAAATTCTATGAAACATCTGTGGGGTCAAAATGCTCACTACGCCCCTAGATGAATTCCTCAAGAGGTGTAGTTTCCTAAATGGTGTCACTTTTTGGGCGTTTTCATTGTTTTTTCCCCTCAGGGGCTTTGCAAATGTTACATGGCCGCCGCAAACCATTCCTGCTCAATGTGATCTCCAAAAGCCAAATAGCGCTCTTTCCCTTCTAAGCCAAGCCGTGTCTCCAAACAGCCGTTTATTACCACATGTGGGGCATTGTTTTACTCGGGAGAAATTGCTTTACAAATTTTGTGGTGCTTTTTCTCCTTCAGTCCTTGTGGAAATGAGTAAAAATAAGCTAAACCTACATTTTCTTTGAAAAAATGTTGATTTTTATTTTCAGGGCCTACTTCCAATAATTTCTGCAAAAAACCTGTTGGGTCAAAACGCTCACTATACCCCTAGATAATTTCCTCAATGGGCGTAGTTTCCAAAATGGGGTCACCTGTGGGGGGTTTCCACTGTTTTGTCCCCTCAGGGGCTTTGTAAATGTGACATGGCCTCCACAAACCATTCCTGCTAAACTTGAGCTCCAAAAGCCAAATAGCGCTCTTTCCCTTCTCAGCCTCGCCGTGTCTCCAAACAACCGGTTATTACCACATGTGGGGTATTGTTTTACTCGGGAGAAATTGCTTTACAAATTTTACGGTGCTTTTTCTCTTTTAGTCTTTGTGAAAATGAGAAAAAAAATCGCTAAACCTACATTTTCTTTGAAGAAATGTTGATTTTAATTTTCACGGCCTACTTCTAATAATTTCTGTAAAAAAGCTGTGCGGTCAAAATGCTCACTGTACCCCTAGATAATTTCCTTGAGGTGTGTAGTTTCCCAGATGGGGTCACTTTTGGGGGATTTTGACTGTTTTGGCACCGCAAGAGCCCTTCAAACCTGACATGGTGCCTAAAATTTATTCTAACAAAAATAAGGCCCGAAAATCCACCAGGTGCTCCTTTGCTTCTGAGGCCGGTGCTTCAGTCCAGTAGCACGCTACGGCCACATGTGGGATATTTCCTAAAACTGCAGAAACTGGGCAACAAATATTGAGTTTCATTTCTCTGGTAAAACCTTCTGTGTTATAAAAAAAATTGTACTAAAAATTTATTTCTGCAAAAAAATATGAAATTTGTAAAATTCACCTCTACTTTGCTTTAATTCCTGTGACATGTGTAAAGGGTTAAGACATTTTCTAAATGCTGTTTTGAATACTTTGAGGGGTGAAGTTTTTAAAATGAGGTGACTTTTTGGGGGTTTCTAATATATAAGGCCCTCAAAGCCACTTCACAACTGAACTGGCCCCTGTAAAAATGGCCTTTTGAAATTTTCTTGAAAATGTGAGAAATTGCTGCTAAAGTTCTAAGCCTTGTGAGGTCATAGAAAAATAAAAGGATGTTCAAAAAACGATGCCAATCTAAAGTAGACATATGGGTGATGTTAATTAGCAACAATTTTGGGTGGTATAACTGCCTGTCTTACAAGCAGATACATTTAAATTGAGAAAAATGCAAATTTTTGCAATTTTTTGCTAAATTTTGGTGTTTTTCACAATTAAATACTGAACATATCGAGCAAATTTTGCCAGTAACATAAAGTCCAATGTGTCACGAGAAAACAATCTCAGAATCGCTTGGATAGGTGAAAGCATTCCGGACTTATTACCACATAAAGTGACACATGTCAGATTTGAAAAATGAGGCTCGGTCAGGAAGGTCAAAAGTGGCTAAAGAGGGAAGGGGTTAAGGTATTGCTGACATGGCAACAGTACTCTGCGACTATGCGTACAAAGAAATAATTTTTCTATGGGGATAATTATATTTACCTAATGCTCTTAGCTGCGCTGGATTTGGTATACTTTAAAAGTGAAGAATCCTTCATAAGTCACCTTATTAGTAGATTCAGAAGAATAGTTCTTGAATTGCACTTCTCCTCACAGATTATTTTAAAGAGCATAACATAGTACTTGCCCATCCAATAATTCTCTTCATAATGCTTAAACTAAAATAAGTGCCATAGTGTCATATAATTATACCAGCAAGAACAGTACTAGCCCAAATAGTCTTAAAAAATGACAGCCTCAAAGGAAAGGTATCATCAGGAAATTACATTGTTTTGAAAAAAAACATTATTTACTTTAAACGTGTATATATATATTTTAACCCCTTGGAGACACAGCCAGTTTTGGCTTTGTGGACACAGACTATTTTTTCAAATCTGACATGGGTCACTTTATGTGGTAATAACTTGGGAATGCTTTTACTTATCCAAGCAATTTTGAGATTGTGACATATTGTACTTTGATCGATAAATTCAATATTTATTTGTAAAGAAGACCAAAATTACAAATTTTTGGGAAAAAATTAGCATTTTTCTAAAGTTAAATGTATCTGCTTGTAGATAGTAATACCACACAAAATAGCGACTAGTTAACATTTCCCATATGTCTACTTTATGTTTGCATCGTTTTTTGAACGTACCTTTTTTTTTCTAGGACGTTACAAGGCTTAGAACTTTAGCAGCAATTTCTCACATTTTCAAGAAAATTTCATAAGGCTATTTTTTTAGGGACCAGTTCATATCTGAAGTGGCTTTGAGGACCCTATATATTAGAAAGTCCCCATAAATCTCCACATTTTAAAAACTGCACCCCTCAAAATATTCAAAACAGCATACAGAAAGTTTCTTAACCCCTTAGGTGTTTCATAGGAATTAAAGCAAAGTGGAGGTGAAATTTACAAATTTCATTTTTTTTGCCAAAATTCATTTGTAATAAATTTTTTCCTGTAACACAGAAGGTTTTACAAGAGAAACCCAACTAAATATTTATTGCCCAGATTCTTCAGTTTTTAGAAATATCCCACATGTGGCCCTAGTGTGCTAATGGACTGAAACACAGGTCTCAGAAGCAAAGGAGCACCTAGTGGATATTCAGGCCTCCTTTCTATTAGAAATATTTTAGGCACCATGTCAGGTTTGAAAAGGTCTTGTGGTGCCAAAACATAGGAAAAACTCACAAAAATATACCATTTTGGAAACTGCACCCCCAAGGAATTAATCTAGGGGTATAGTGATCATTTTATACCACAGTTTTTTTTTTTTGCTAAATTTCTTTGAATTAACCCATAAAATTGAAAATCTACATTTTTCCCAATAAAACAATGTTTACATTTTACAAGGAAAAAGGGAAAAAAACCACCACAACTTTTGTAAAGCAAATTCTCCCTATTACGGAAATACTCCATATGTGGTTATAAGTTACGGCAGCCCTCAGAAGGGAAGGAGCACCATGTGGCTTTTAGAGCTCAGATTTTGCTGGAATGGTTTTCAGGCGCCATGTCGCATTTGCAAAGCCCCTAAGGGACAGAAGCAGTGGAAGCACCCCCAAAAGTGACACAATTTTGGAAACTACACCCCTTATGGAATATATTTAGGGGCATAGTGAGCATTTTGACCCCAAAGATTCTTTGCAGAATTAATTGGAAACACGCCGTGAAAATGAAAATCAATTTTTTTTCCAATAAAATCTAGATTTAGCTTAGATTTTTTCATTTTCACAAGGGCTAAAGGAGAAAAAGCATCCCAATATTTGTAAAGCAATTTCTCCTGAGCACGGTAATACCCCATATGTGGACATATATTGATGTTCCTACCAACGGCAGGGCTCAGAAGGGAAAGAGCGTTATTTGGCTTTTGGAGCTCAAATTTTGCTGGAATGGTTTGCGGCGCCATGTCACATTTGCAAAGCCCCTGCAGAACCAAATCTGTGGAAATCCCACAAAAGTGGCCCTATTTGGGAAGCTACACCCCAGAAGGAATTCATTGAGGTGTGTAGTGGGCATTTTGACTCCACTGTTTTTTTTTTTGCAGAATTTAGTGTAATTATTGTAATGACGGGGTAGGGAGACAGACAGGTGAGCCCTAATCTACCCGCCACTCTGTCCCTGCCTACTAGCACGGCCCATCCTAGGTGACGGTGTACAACTGGGCGACGGTCCCTACGCTCAATAAGTGCATGACAGACCAACAGACAAGGGTACACAGAAGCTAAGGGAAATGGGGCAGTTGCCCACGGCAACACCGTGAGCAACAAGAGTAGTGAACGAGCCGAGTCAAACCAGGAGTGTACGAGGTACCAAACGCAGAGCAGTCAGTAAAAGCCAGGGTCAGTTTGAAGCAGAGGTCAATAGTACTAGCAGGAGCAGCAGAGCCAGGAAACCAGACAGAATAACAGGCAAAGGAGGAGCAGGAAATGAAGGTATAAATAGACCGAGGGCGGGAGCTAGCTCCGTCTGACGAGGCTGTGATAGGTTCTCCCACTCCTCAGCCTCCCAGCCTGAGTGGTAGCAGATCGAGTCACTCTAACAGACCTAGGCACAGATGCAGGCTGATTAACCACGGACGTCGACACAGAAGCTGTGTCAGGCAAATCCTTTACAATTATGCTGTGAAATTGCAAATAATTTTCTGATAAAATGTGGACATTTTCAATTTTTACAAGAAATAAAGGAGAAAATGAACCCCAACATTTGAAAAGCAATTTCTCCCGATTACGGCAATACCCCATGTGTGGTAATAAACTGCTGTTTGGACACAAGGCAGGGCTCAGGAGGGAAGGAGCACCATTTGATTTTTGAAGCTCAAGTTTTGCTGGAATAGTTTTCAGGTGCCATGTCGCATTTGCAAAGAGACTAATGGACCAAAACAGTAGGAACCCCTGAAAAGTGACCCCATTTGGGAAACTAAAGCCCTCAAGGAATTTATCGAGGGGTATAGTGAGCATTTAAACCCCACAGGTTTTTTGCTAAATTTAGTGGAATTGTGCCATGAAAATGAATATCAACATTTTTTACGCTAAAATGTTGAATTCTTTAAATTCCACAAGGGTAAAGGAGAAAAATCACCCTAACATATGTAAAGCAATTTCTCCCAAGTACGGCAATACCCCACATGTGGTCATAAACTGCTGTTTGGATACAAGGCAGGGCTCAGAAAGTCAGGAGCGCTATTTGGCATGCAGATCTTGCTGATTTGATTTTTCGGCGCCATGTCACATTTGCAAAACCCTAAGGTACCAGAGTACAGTCGAAGTCCCCACGAAGTGACCCCATACTACACCCCTCATGGCATTTATCATTTGCCTGGACAAATGACAGGGCTCAGAATTGAAGATCACCATGCGCCTTTGCGGCTTATTTTGGTGATTTTCACAGCATTGGCCCACAATTCCAGGGCTCTGTGGTCAAATATTTAAACAAACAAATATTTAAACAAACCCCTCTACTTTTGGAACTACACCCCGTAGGGCATATTAAGGGGTCTAGTGAGAATTTTGACCCCACGTGTTTTTTCATTAGAAATGAATGCGCAGCGGATGGTGCAAAGTAAAAATTGCAATTTTCCAATGATATGCCATTTTAGTGCACAATATGTTGTGCCCAGTTTGTGCCATTGAAGATAAATTCCACATAAAATGTTAAACCGGTTCTCCCGGATATTACGATGCCATTTATGTGGACGTGAACCGCTGTTTGGGCCCACTGAACGGCTCAGAAGTTTGGTAGTTGTTCTGTTTGGAATTTTACTGGTATTTCAGTTTATAATGTGGGGGCATATGTAAGCTAGGCAGAGTACATCGGCGTATATATAAGCTGAGCGGAGTACATCAGGGTATATGTCAGCTGTGCGGAGTACGCCTGAATATGTTAGCTGGGCGGAGAACATCAGGGCATAAGAAGGGGGTATAATAATGCAGTAAATAAATAATAATCCACAGATGTGTGGCCGGTGTCGCACTGATTAATGGTGCCCAATCTTATCCACTTTTGGAACACTGTGGAGCACATTTTGCATCGCCATATTCTCAGAGCCAGAACGTCTTTATTTTTTCTCCACCAGAGCTGTGTGATTGCTTATTTGTGGCGGGACAATCTGTAGTTTTCATTGGTACCATTTTGGGGTACATGCGATTAATCGATCACTTTTTATTCAATTTTTTGGCAAGCAAGGTGACCAAAAACAAGCAATTCTGACAAGGTTTTTTTTTTTTATTATTTTAAGTATTCACCGTGCGAGAAAAATAAGATTACAGTTTTACAGAACGGGTCAATACAGACACGGTGATACCAAATATGTGTACTTTTTTAACGTTTTAATTTTTTTCCTATAATAAAAGACTTATTATAGGAAAAAAGGCAGGATTTTTAACTTGAAACTTTTATTTTTACACTTTTATTCGACATTTTTATTAACTTTATTTTGTCCCCCTAGGGGACTTGAAGGCCTACACCTCTGATCTTTACTCTAATACATTGCACTACCCACATAGTGCAATGCATTAGAGCTGTCAGTTATTCACTGACAGCAAGCCTATTAGGGCATGTCCAGACGTGGCAGAATTCTGCAGACACTGTCCCAATCAATGCCGCACATAATCCACGTTGCAGATTCCGTTGCGGATTTGGCTAAAATGTTAAGTAAAATGCTGCGGATTTGTCGTTGCGGATTCAGGTGCAGATCACACCCTGCTCTCTTTCAAACATTCCATCCAGTCTGGCTATAGACCTCGACACACATAGGTCCAGCCAGAATGATAAAACATCCTGTTCCTGAAAGCAATCCGCAACGCAACACACATAACATCTGCGGAATTCATTGCGGAATTTTGAAACTCCATTGAAGTCAATAGAGAAATTCTGCAACAAGTGTGCATCAAGTCTGCAACAGACAGTGTATGCTGCGGACAGAAAATTCTGCACCGCAGCCTATGGTCCGCAGAAAATTCCGCAATGTCTGCATGAGGATAACTAAAAAGGTGTGGAAACCAATGGACAAACTGTATGCTGCGGATTTCCACTGCGGACTGTCCGCAGCGGAATTCCACAGCAATTCCACCACATCTGAACGTTCCCTAAGGCCCTTGCCTCCGGACGGGGCCTAATGGGCTTCCATACGTAGCAGAACAGGAGGCCATCACAGCGATGCCAATCAGCTTCAAACCACTAAGATGTTGCAATTACTTTTGAGTGCGGCATCTAAGGCGTTAATGGCAGGGATCGGAGCTAGCTCCATTCACTGCCGTTACAACAGGATGTCAGCTGTAACATACAGCTGACACCCGCGGCTGATGTCCCAGGCTCAGCTTCTGAGCCTGCGCCATCTTGTTTCTGGGGACGGAATCCTTTTAGGCCCCATCTTCGGGCGGGACCTAACAGGCTTCCGTACTTGGCAGACAGGAGGCCATGTTAGGCATCAAGGGTGTCTTGCTATTGAGCGCTGCATTTAAGGGGTTATCGGCTGGATCGGAGGCTAGCTCCGGTCCTGGCCATGCAGCAGTGTGTCAGTTGTAATATACATCTGACACCGCTGGCTATGGTTCGAGCTCAGCTTCTGAGCCCGCACCAGCGACACAACGTACAGTTATGTTGTGTTGCCTTAATACCTTGGCGACAACAACATAATAGTTTGTTGTATGTTGCCAAGGGGTTAATGTTTTTTTTTTTATGTGACTTGCCATGTAAAAAAAAATAAATATTCATATATTGCAGTTTTCAGAGTGGCCACTAGAGCAATCACAATAAGCTGGCACTTTTGCAGCTCACTTGTCCAATTTGCTGTGTAGACTAGTGCAGGGCTTTCTTATTATATGAAACAGGTACCCCACTAACGTGTTTGATCGGGGGCCTCCTTCAGCATCCGTGATCTAGACGTGGGCCCTTTCTCAGAGGTCTCATAGCAGCAGGATGAGTTGTTTTAATGCATACACCCTTGATGCAAAATAAGGCGGCAAGTTGTAAAGGGAAAGTACTATAAAGTTAAAAAATATTTTCTTCAATATTATTACAGTGTGGGAAAGGCCACAGATATGACTCAAGTACTGCTGGCATTTTGTTCAGGATGTAGGTTGGTATCCGGTAAAACTGGAGATACGATTAAATAACTGTTGGCTGAAAGCTCATTTAGCCAACAGTTATTTCTCCCAACTCCCCAATATACATTCATGGTTTTGCGGAGCGTGCATGATTATGTAAATGGGAAGAGAGCAATAATCCAACTCTGGCAGTGGCTTCTCTACTGCAGGAACAAGGATGGGGCACATTAGTTCGTCAGCTCATCCCACCGAAATGAGTGGGTTCAGCCGTGTTTTGTCTAATGTATATAGGCACTTTAACTATAAAACAGACAAGATGGAAACAAACAAATAATGTTATTGTTACCGCTATATTTTACCTGTGTATTTTCACGCTCCACTATTTTCCACAGTTGTTACATAATGACAAATGATGGGTTTAGAGAAAGACAGTTGCAAACAGAAAATGTGTTAAAAATTCTCGAGGTACAGAGGCTCTGCTTCTAAAACTATCATTTAGACAGTTCTGATTTGCCAAGATGTGAAGATGAAAATAATGATTACACTTGAAGAAATGTGAAAGCTTAATCAGACAGTGGGTTGTACAGAAATCAATGACAGAATACACGGTGAGAAAATGTCTGTGCAGAATTATGTTTTTAATACTAGACTTACAAAAACTCAAAACTCATCTCTTGAAAATGTTAAAAAGAAAAATTTAATCTAACAAAAAAAATACATTATAATATGTAACTGAAAGTGACATCAATTGGCAGTTGATATTTACATATTTTTTCAATAATTTTTACAATATGTACGGTACTTTGTTTTCAGCTGCCATTGGTATAAGTGTAGGGATAACATGCCACAAAAGAGAACACATATACACAACCATAATGACATGCTGCGCTAAGTGCAAAATGATATTGTTGTGGTAGGTGGCGCTACTGTATTGTTCCATACAAACGGGTACTTTGTACGTATATAACTCTTATTTCTCCTACAGACTGTACATATAGTCATAGGTTTTTGGAAAAGGGCCAATTTGTAACTTTTACACCAAGCCCATGAGATTTAGGCTATGTTCACACAGGGCGGATACACTTCGTATAAAAGCACAAAACGTATCGCCCTGGCCGCTGCAGGGAATTGTGGCCGAAAAACCGCACTAAATTGTGGTGCAGTTTTTCGGCTGGAATGTCCACTGCAGAAAACTGCACGTAGAAGTTTGATACTTACGTAGCCATGGTGACACGTCCCTCTGACGTCCTGCAGGCTGGGCTTCCAGGATGATATAATTCCAGGAGGCCAGTCTGGACGTAGAAACAAAATTCCGGGTAAGTATAAGATTTTTTTTCCTAAGTTGCGTTTTTTTGGCGGCGGAATTGCTTCTTTTCTATGGCAAAGAAAACGCAACATCTGCTATTCTTTGCTATTCTTTGCGGGTTTTACCTCCCCATTGAATTCAATGGGGAAAACCTGTAACAAATAAGAAGCAATTACGCAAATACAATTGACATGCTGCGGATTAAAAAAAACGCACCGCAGGTCAATTTTTCCGCTCAACATTTACGCAGCATGTGGATGAGATTTGTTCTAATCTCATCCACTTTGCTGCTACTGTATTATGATGTGGATTTTCCGCAACTAAAACCGTTACTTAAGGTACAGGTTTCTTTCTGGGAAATGGAATGGAATTTCCACCATTTTGGAAAACACTACTGTGCCATAGCAAGGATTTTGCATGATAGTTTGCTGTAAATAGGAAATTATTGGCCTCATCATTGTCTTGTGCACAGAGACTGTACGAAGGCACATGAAGTCCTGGAGGCTTCATACTATGGAGCTGTAGACAATCTGTGTGCCACTTTATGGTGCCAATGTGCAGAACCGTATTAAAGAGGTGTTCTCCCTTAGGCTGGATTCACATGAGCATGTTCGGTCCGTAATGGACGGAACTTATTTCGGCTGCAAGTCCCGGACCGCACACACTGCAGGGAACCGGGCTCCTCGCATCATAGTTATGTACGACGCTAGGAGTTCCTGCCTCGCTGTGGGACAACTGTCCCGTACTGTAATCATGTTTTCAGTACAGGATAGTAGTTCCACGGAGAGGCAGGGACTCATAGCGTCGTACATAACTATGATGCTAGGAGCCAGGCTCCCTGCAATGTGTTTGGTCCGGGACTTGCAGCCGAAATACGTTCCGTCCATTACGGACCGAACATGCTCGTGTGAATAAAACCTTAGAAGCAATACTTAGGGTATGTGCACACGATAACGGCAAGTACGTCTGAAATTACGGAGCTGTTTTCAGGAGAAAACAGCTCCTGAATTTCAGACGTTTTTACAAGTGCACACGTTTTTCGCTGCGTCTTTTACGGACGTAATTGGAGCTGGTTTTCATTTGAGTCAATGAAAAATGGCTACAATTACGTCCCAAGAAGTGTCCTGCACTTCTTTGACGCGGCTGTAATTTGACAGCGACACGTAAAAAATGACAGCGTCGTCTGCACAGAACATCGTAAGACCCATTGCAAGCAATGGGCAGATGTTTACCGACGTATTGGAGCCGTCTTTTCAGGCGTAATTCGAGGCGTAAAACGCCTCCATTATGTCTGAAAAAAGGTTGTGTGCACATACCCTTATAAGACGGCATTTGATGGAACATGCCATGATTACCATGGGAGGAAACCTTTGTGTGCCTCTGTATAGCTAACAAGCAGTTAGCTGAAAAGTAAACTGTGTATATTTTAGCTAGCTTCATTTTCTTTTTCCATGTAAACAGTGAAGATAATAATGCAAAAATAAGTTTTCAGCAATATGTCTGTCTCTGGAAACAAAGGGAAAGATAAGAAAAAAAAATCCTTTTGTGCCAATCTTAATCATTAAAAATGAAAAACAATTCATATTAAAACACTTCAGTGCTCAAATTCAACATATTTTGTTAGATTTTCTACCTTCACATAATTTGCAAGTACTTGTCACATCTACATACAGAAGTAAACAGCTGGTGCTTACCAACGTCAAATTAGCATTGTGTTTCTATGCATTAATATGAAGTAATGCAAGCCGATACTTATTGAAAAAACAATGTGTTACCGATGAAAACTCATTGCTTTTCATATTGGGGCTAGCAAGTGGGGCTGCAGTAATATAATGCAGTGTAACCTAATAACTAAATGCCAGCGTGGCACTGGCATAAATAGCAGCTGGTGTTTTCTATCTCTGTATATATCCGGCTACGGAATCACCTATAAATCACTTTGTTGTGTAGGAAGGAGTCTGTACTAGGAAGCCAATGAAAGTTTCTTTTTATATTTTAATTACTCAGCCGGATCTAGCAGGGATTTCCTGGCACCTGTGGTTCTCCTCTTTTCACTATTGTTAGGAAACATTTTGAGTTTACTGGCATATTCTTTAATTGAATTTTTTTCTAACGTTTAGGCCTTATTCACACGAACGTGTGCTTTTTGCGCGCGCAAAAAACGCCGCGTGTTGCGCGCATTGCAGTTCAGTGTGTCATAAGTGAATGGTGCGTGGCTGCGTGATTTTCACGCATATGCCATCCTTATGACACGCGGTTTCGATGTTTAGAAAAAGAAATGAAGGAAGTTCTTTTATTTTTCCCTTCATTTCTTTATCTACTGTTGCGCGAATCACACGCGACACACAGAAGTGCTTCCGTGTGCTGCGCGTGATTTTCACGCACCCATTGACTTCAATGGGTGCATGATGCGCGAAAAACGCCCAAGTATAGGACATGTTGTGAGTTTTACGCGTCGGACACACGCTGCATGAAAATCATGGAATGTTTGAACGGCCCCATTAACTAACATAGGTCCGTGCGAAGCGCGTGATTTTCACGCGCGTATCACAGACGTTAAACACGTTCGTGTGAATAAGGCCTTATGAAGTAAAATTATTGAATTTATATTTTATTATTAACTAGCTGTGCCCGCGACTTCATACGCGCAGACCACTGAAAAACGTACCCATCCCGTTTTTTATAAGTATACTCCTAGCCTGGGACTATACTCAAAACAAAGTGAAAAAAAAAACAAAGCCCATAAACAAACTTCAATTAAAAATAGTTTTCTTTCAGTAGTCCGGTTCACTACGACAACGCTTCCCTGTAAACAGTGTTAGCAGTAGAACCACCAGGGATGTGGGCATAAAGATTGGTGGAGTTGCTAACATTGGAGAGAGCCACACAGAGCTGGCCATGTGCAAAAGCAGGTGACACTGAGGTCCACGCCCGCAATGCACAGTGTTTGGCCCTGCGCTTTGTTGATGATCATAGCGTAACATTAGCTGACAGGAAACTGTACACGTTTAAAACTGAAGGGAAAATTAGTTGGAATGAGGGGGATTCAGGGTATAAAAACGCTATCACCTGCGCCGCATCCTGTTAAAATCTCAGCTTCTATCACGTTTTGTTGTAGATTTGTGATTTTTAGTCAGGTGCCATTACATAGTTTTGGTGGGCTTAAATTTCTAGAATTATAGGGACGCCGACTTTTAAATTAATTTTGTGTGACGGAAGACCGGGTGTGCTTAGGGAATTTAAAAATGCCACCTGATAGTTGGTAGCATCTTCTTGTTCAATGACTCTGTTGATAGAGATATATTCTGCACTTTACCCATGAACACACGTCAATATGTCAGTGCTTATTGCTGCTGCCTGGTCGTTGCGAGGGGTCAAAATAGCTCTTTCGCAAAGACAAGAGTTTTCATGATTTGTTATTTGCGTTGGGTCACCATACACAGAAGAAACAGTACAGCATGAATTATCAGGCAAAATAACTTTCCCTTCTTCTTGCGGGTACGTGCCGTCACCAATTTTTTGTAATAAATCTGAAAATTCTTGTGCATTTGGGTTGCCTCCTGTTGGCGCCCACATATTTATTGTTAAATGCATCGGTATAACGTTGTGCCAGACTTGAGCTCTTTAGACAGGCTCTAATTTCATCTGCCCTCGTTCCTCGTGGTATCACTGACAAAGTCTGCCTAAAATCGCCACAGAAAAGCATTGTCATACCACCCATGGGCCAGTCATTTTGTCTGATATCTCACAAGGTTCCATCTACTGCTTCTACCGTTTCACGGTTTGCCATAGTGCACTCGTCCCATATTACTAAGCAGCAATCGCGTAGAACCCTTGCTTTGTCGCTGTTTCTAGAAACATTACACACTGGGCTTTCCGTAAGATTCAAGTCAATCGGGATCTTGAACATTGTATGGGCGGTTTTGCCTCCGGGCAACAATATGGCTGCTATGCCCGATGAAGCGACAGCAAGAGAAATTTTGCTTTGATTGTGTATTTGGGCCAAAATGACTTTGGTGAGAAATGTTTTTTCCGTCCCACCGGGTGCATCTGAAAACAGGATTTCTCCCAAAGTACCAACTACGCTATGACACACGCAATCAAATATCATATGCTGTTCCGCTGTCAGACTCAAGACACCGTTTTGCAATGTTTCTGCCAGTTCCGCTGGATTATAGGTTATTTCCACCGCGTACTCCCTGTCAATGCGTTCCCCATCAAAAGCTGGTGCGGGCATACCATATTGAGAGACAGGATTACCCCCTATAGATGTAACTATGTCTTGGATAGCCATCAAACATCGATTCATATTATTTTCATGCAACCTGTCGTTCAGTTCACCGTTATTGTTTAGTTGTGCATTCCTGAAACAGTCTTCAACTAATTTTTCCTGATGTTTTTGCCACAACTGTGCAGCATCCGAAAGTCCACAAAAAACAGCAAAATGGAAAGCAAGTGACCCACTTGGCAAGCAGCTTGGTAAGAAGGATATTCAATATCGTCAAACTTTAGCAATTCGGCAAAAAAAAGTAGGTCCTCGCACTGTATGAAGAAGTAAACATACGTAATAGCATTTGGAGTTGTTTGGATGCACCGTATAGACTCTTCCAATGATGTGTTCTTTTAAAATGCCAGGCTCACCATTCACAGCTGTTCCACGTCTTCTACGGTTGAAAACACCTTGCTGCTTATTATAAGTATAATATGACAGAACTTCGTTATATAACAGTGTTTTTTGCTAAATCATCTGTTTCACAAAGTTGAAAGTATGCCAGCAAATTGGTTTGTCTTGGGTTTCCTAACCGCTCCGCCACATTTTCAGGGTTGAAGTATCACTGGTGGATATCTCTCGTGAATGTGGAAGCTCAAAATGCACCACACCACCTCAGAAGAGCTTATATATCAGCCAGATTGGAACCTCTTGACTTTGTCGTATTCATTATTATTTCTCAACGCAAAAGTGGCCTGGTCACTACCCTTGTTGACGTATTTACATATATATTTGATGGCTTCGACGCTGTTACATATTTCGACGTTGATGTGAGCTGGAAATGTTCTTGATAACACCAGTGAATAGGGTACAACCCATCGATTATTAAAAACTATTTCTTGACCATGTACCCTGACTGTAGCTGTGAAACCGCCTTGTAGAGGTGATCTTCGACGATACAACGGATACCCACTACATCGTTTGCTCTAGTAGCGCTCTAGGGTATCTTTTAGAGCAATGACCCTTCTGCATGCAAGGAGAGTTTCTATTTAAAGCGCCGCATGGCCCATGAACCATGTGCATCTTTACAATCTCGTTCAATATCGGATCCTCGTTCCGGTCAGGAAATTCAGCACTTATGACCGTGTCAACAGCATTGTGACAATTTTTTTTCTTGCAATCACAGGAGAATGTGGGCGTGTGGCAAGCCACGCTTTTGCCACTCAACGCTGTACATGAAACAAAGAGCTGAACCCAAAACTTTTTTTTTGTGATCAGGTCGATCATCAACTTTAGTTTTAAGTGGAAAACTCTGGCTATAATATCATGCCTATCATAAGACGCCTGTCCTGCAAGTTCTTGGGAAATTTCGCACCACTTTGGATTAGTTGTGAACGTTATGAAAAGGTCAGGCTGGCCGTATTTTCGGACGTAGCAGAAAGCATCTTGTGTACGTTCATGCATGTAACGCAGACCACCGGTAAAACTGGATGGCAGGAAAACTAATTGCCCTAAGTTTTCCACATCATTATCTTGTTGCATGGCGTCTCGCAGATGCACGTAATCTTCAGCGCGTAAACGCGTCTGGTTAGTGTGTATGTACACTAAACGCTCTGTCTCTATTTTCGCATACATGTCCACAATAAATTGGCTGAACAATCCTCTCAATCGTTGCAAATAGATAAAAAGCTTACGCCTTATCTGAAGCAGGTATGAATAAAATTGCTGGGCTGATATATTTTTATGAAAATGTGTTACCCTGGTAGTAGGATTAACTTGGTAGAGTCCAAAATTGCACCCATCTTCGCGGTGGCAATAAATGAAAGGATATTGCAGGGTGTCGTAAGCTCTGTATGTTTCGAAAAATGCGTGGCAGGCGATAGTCGTGAGTGCGCAACACAGTGTCATGCCTATCGCACTGCTGATCAACTAAAACCACTGCAACTTCATCTGTGACGGGGTGTTATACCTGGCGCGGTGTTCAGCACCGGGAAACAGTCTCAGAACCAGGAAGTGAGTGCCGGCATCTCCCTGGAGACGTTACAACATGTTTTTAAGTTGAGTTATAAGGTTACTATTTAGTTGTGGAAAGTTCGGATTTCTGATATTGGCCTGTTCATTGTAGTCTGATACAAAATAAATCGGAAGAAATTTTGGCTTATCTTGTGGTAGCAAAGATCCGATGAGATGGTAAACTTGGCCTTGCACCTTGAAGGTTGGCATGAATGGTCCCTCTGTAATTAGTTTTGCCCAAAAAGATGTCATTTAGAATGCGCTGTTATATAAACGGATACTGTCTTAGAAGTGTTTTGACTGTGGATGGTCACCATTTAAAAGTTGTTTTATAAGCTCTTGAGGTTCTTGAAATTTTTCAATGTGAACTTTACCGCTTGAACAACAGATTCAATTTGGTTCTTTTCTCCATTTGAGAGCACCGCAAAAATTGCAAATTACGACCATACAACCTACGGAAGCGAATTCAGCATAGTCAATCCTAGGGGAATACATAAAACTTGCTGTTTCCTTATTTAACCAAGGAACAACATTGTTTGCCGCACCATACTCCTGAGACTCATCTGAATCTTCTGATGAAATAGACACTCTATTAAGAGAGTGTCGAATTCGATCAGCCTCTAAGCGTGATTGACGTTGTTCTGCTGTTTCTGCCTGCCGTATTTCATTTACCCTTTCCCTTTCAGTCAATAAGTAACTTTCATTATCTTGGCGCGTGCGTTCATAATTCTCTCTAGCTGATTCCAATCGTTGTTGATATTGGTCTTCGCTTTCGAGAGCTCTGGCATAGTTTTGACGTTTGCGATTGGCGGTTAATCGCGCTTCACGTTCTTCACTACTTTCAAGCTCTCGAGAGGCCGCTGTGTGAGCTCTCTGACAACTCAAGCGAGATTCTCTGTCGGTGAAAGTTTCAAACTCGCCTGACGATGGATGACGCTGTCGGTCAGCAGATAGTCACGCTTCGCGTTCCTCGTTAGGGCACATTCACGCTGTAGAATTCCGCTGAGGACAGTCCGCAGTGGAATTCTCCAGCGGCCGTTTTTTACATTTGTTTCTATACATTTTTAGGCAAGTTAGTTCAGACGTTGCGGAAAACTCTGCTGCGGACCATAGGCTGCGGTGCAGAATTTTCAGTACGCAGCATGCACTGTGTATTTCAGCCTTTGCAATGCAAAAACTGAAATCTGTGGCAAGTCCGCTGTGTTTTCTGCAACGTCTGAATTACCTGTCAGATATGCAAATGTTGGTGCAGATTCGTTGCGTAATTGCCCCAAATCTGCACCAAAATTGACAGCGGAAAAATTCTGCCACATCTGAACGTGTCCTTACTCTCCAGAGATTGAGAGGCCGTCATGCGAGCACGCTGTGTACTTAGCCGAGGCTCACGCTGGGTAGATGTTTCTGATGCGTGAGTTCTGGCCTGGCGTTCTTGAGCTGCAGTAAGTGTCGCCTCATGATTTTCTTCAGAATCTTGAGACCTAATTAGTCTCATTCTTTTTGCATTTCTGCAATATTGAGAAATATTTGATATTTTTCTGGAAGGCATTTACTCTCTTGAGACTGAGAGGCCGCTGTCCGAGCTCTTTGAGACAACCAATCAGATTACAGTTTTTTTGAGTGCATGAAAGCAACGAGCGGATTGATTGCTTTATCTCTCTTCTATGTGTAATATCCAATACAGACAAATGTTGGAACTGTTGTCCATAGCAACCAATCAGATTACAGTTTAGATTCTTGTGAGGCAGCTAGGAGAATGAAAGCAGCAACCCGATTGGTTATTTTATCTCCCTTCTATGTGTAAGAACCATAGTAAACAAATGTTGGAACTTTTGTCCATAGCAACCAATCAGATTGTAGTTTACATTCTTGTGAGACAGCAGGTGAATGATAGCAGCGACCTGATTGGTTGCTATATCTTCTTACTAGGTGTAAAAAAAATCAATGTAGACAAATGTTGGAGCTGTTGTCCATAACAACCATTCAGATTACAGTTCTTTCTTTCTGAGGCATCTTGGACAATGAAAGCAGAAATCTGATTGGTAGTGGTGCCTCAGATACATAAAAAAAATCAATATAGACGAAAGTTGGAGTTGTTGTCCTTAGCAACCGATCAGGTCACAGCAGTAATTTGTATTGAGGCAGCTGGAAAAATTTGCAGCAATCTAATTGATTGCAACCTCTCCCTTAGGGTATGTTCACACGCACTGTTTTCAGACGTAATTCGGACGTTTTACGCCACTAATTACGCCTGAAAAAACGGCTCCATTATGCCTACAAACATCTGCCCATTGCTTTCAATGGGTTTTATGATGTTCTGTTCCCACGAGTTGTTATTTTACGCGTCAGTGTCAAAATACGTCGCTTAAAAAGACGCCCCGCGAGAAAGAAGTGCATGTCACTTCTTGGGCCGTTTTTGGAGCCGTTTTTCATTGACTCCATTGAAAAACAGCTCCAATAACATCAATAAAATATGCAGCGAAAAACGCGAGTTGCTACAAAAACGTCTGAAAATCAGGAGGTGAAAACAGCTCCGTATTTTCAGACGTTTTTGGTCACTGCGTGTGAACTTACCCTTATATAACAATCAGTATAGATGAAATTTGGAGCAGTTGCCCATAGCAACCTACTGGTGTCTATTTTTCAAAGACAATACAAAATGAAAGTAAAAATGTGATTGGTTGCCATGGTTTCCATGTGTTTCTTGTTGTTGTACTAATGCAAAGTTAATGAATTTTTTAAAACATTAAATTTGCATATCTTCTGATTGAGTGAACCGATTGCAATGAAATAAAAACTAAATGTTACCTCAAGTTGACCCCTATGTTTTTCTATAAACTCCATCCGAATTCAGTCAGTAGTTTTTATGTGATGTGTGTACGTACGTACGTACGTACGTACGTACGTACGTACGTACAAACAAACAAACAAACAGACAAAAATTCCAAAAATAATCTAAATGTATTCTATTACTTATCCTTCATCCCCCTAATTATTTTTTTCGCAAATATTTTCGATGTACAGACACGCAAAGTTTACAATTTTATTATATGTAGAGATATGCACAATCATAGAGATATTCTACAAATGTGAAGCTGCAAATCTCCTGTTCCACCACATTCTTATAGTTCTCTAAAATTGACATCTAGATAGAGTGTATGGGATGATGAGTGTTTTGTGATATGACCGTAGTGGCTGCTACGGGGCCCGCGGCATGAGGGGGCCTGTGTCGCCCGCCGGCACGGGCCCCCACCATGGCCGGAGGCTCCGCTAGCTGCCGCTATGGCTGCTACAGCGCGACGCCACTGAACACTACCGCAGAGCAGGGAGGTATCTCCCCGCTCTGCCATTAAAGAGATTGTTCCTACAAAAGACATGTATCCCCTATCCACAGGATAGGGGATACATGTATGATCACTGGCAGCGATAGGGAGAACGGGGACCGAAAGTCCCCTGAAGTTCTCCATGAGAAACCTCGAACTTCCGGGGTCTGTGTCGGCAGCTCCGTAGAAATGAATGGAGCGCCGGTCGCGCTTGTGCGCATGCGTGACCAGCGCTCCTTTCATTTTTATTGAGCTGCGCAGACTCCGGAAGTCAGAGGTTAGTCATGGAGAACTTCGGGGGACTTTCGGTCCCCCGTTCTCCTTATCGCTGGGCGTCCCAGCGATCACACATGTATCCTATACACTAAAAGTCAGATTTTTTTTGGGTGTTGCGGCTGTATGGCGTTACCTATAGGGGGGCTGTATAGCGTTACCAACAGGGGGGCTGTATAGCGTTACCTACGGGGGGCTGTATAGCGTTACCTACAGGGGGGCTGTATAGCGTTACCTACAGGGGGCTGTATGGCGTTACCTACAGGGGGGGCTGTATGGCGCTATCTACAGGGGGGCTGTATGGCGTTACCTACAGAGGGGGCTGTATGGCATTATCTACAGGGGGGGCTGTATGGCGTTATCTACAGGGGGCTGTATGGCGCTATTTACAAAGGGGTCTGTATGGCGTTATCTACAGGGGGGCTGTATGGCGTTATGTACAGGGGGCTGTATGGCGTTATCTACAGAGGGGGCTGTATGGCGTTATCTACAGGGGGCTGTATGGCGTTATGTACAGGGGGCTGTATGGCGTTATCTACAGGGGGGGCTGTATGGCGTTATCTACAGGGGGCTGTATGGCGTTATCTACAGTGGGGGCTGTATGGCGTTCTCTACAGAGGGGGCTGTATGGCGTTATCTACAGGGGGATGTATGGTGCTCTCTTCAAAGGGGGCTGTATGGAGTTATCTACAGAGGGGGCTGTATGGCGTTATCTACAGGGGGGGCTGTATGGCGTTATCTACAGGGGCCTGTATGGCGTTATCTACAGGGGGGGGCTGTAAAAAAGGCACTATCTACAAGGGGGGGTTGTGTGACATCCAGGGGAGGGGGGGGGCCCTGTCAAAAGTTTGCTATGGGGCCCAGTCTTTCCTAGTTATGCCCCTGATGACTGTGGTCATATTAGCATGCCCAGGGTCAGCAACAATACTCAGGTAATTTGTGGCAAAAAGCTGAACTCAGTTTGTATATAGGGACTTTATGTGTGTGCTGCTCATAGGCGTAATGTTATAGACTGATATTTGTGACATTATTTTCATTGCATGTAATTAGTGCTCCAGGTGCCATCTAGTGGCCAGTGTTGGTAATTTCCTCCATTGTGTAATTTCTTGTTTTCCCCACCCATGAAAAGGTGAAAAGCATTCTGGTGAGAAGAAGGGCAGTCTCTTCCATGTCTGCTCAGAGAGAGGATCTGTGTGTTTCATTCCATTCCTCTTGTCGTAGAATAGCCGTTTTACCCTAATCCTATGACCAGTTAATAAAGCTACAGACTTTCAGCCAGTCTCATTTGTTGGCTAGTAGGAAGGTGTTTAACTCCCTGTCGAGCTCCACATAGACCCCGGGGGTGTGTGAAGTGGGGGCAGGACAGTAAAACGGCTGCTGGAATCAAGAGAGAAAAGATTCAGACTACACTGAGGTCTGCTACTGTCTACGCAGTCACCTGCAAACAGGCAACACGGCGATCTCTACAGTCAAACTATGTCACAAAGCCAGACATCTTCTCTCAGGACAAGATCACGTCAGTTCCTCCAAGGCATCATCTGTTGGCAATGCAGCAAAGACACGGGCCACCTTTGCTGAGCAAGAGATGCAACTGAAATTACAACAAACATCCTTGGAAGCAGAGAGGGCACAACAACAAGCATCCTTGGAAGCAGAGAAAGCGCAGCAACAAGCCTCGCTAGACCTGGAAAGGGTGTCCCTGGGAGCGACACTTGCAAAGCTCACCATTGAAAAGGAAGCAGCAGCTGCCATAGCTGAAGCAGAAGTCTTAGAAGCAGCCGCATACCCCGACAGTGAGCACAGCAGACATAGCAATGTGCTAGGCCTAGAACAGGATCCCAAGGATGCACTACAGGGCACTTCAGAATATATCCTTCATCACTCCATCAGTAACCCTCAGACTGCACAAGAAACAAAAGAGATCATCAGAGAGTCAAGTCAAACACACCAGACCTTGTGTCAGGAAGCTGACCTCCGACCACAGTTCTGCAAGCATGACTGGCCTAAGTAGAGTCATGCCATGTTTTACCTAATAAACCTGTTCCCCCTTTTCTCCTGCCCATCTCCCAATAACGACACGTGACAACCGAGGTTGGATATGAAATTGGCCACAGCAGCCGTTTATTTATTTACATTATTTAAATGCAATTTAATCCGAAACATTCGGATAACTCCACTTTTAATTCACATGACCCAACATGGGTCAGAATCAGAATTAACCATAAACATATTTTAATACTTTAACAGAGCAGGGGAAGTCCTTGAAGCCATTTTAAAACCGAATCTTTTTCCTTTAAATTAGCCTTCTGCAAACCACCACCAACTCTTTACCTCCAGCCGTAAACCAGCTCGGAAGCACCGCTCACCTCTGCAGATGGCTCCAACCACCAAAAGACCACTTCAAAGGGATAACACCCGATGAAGTCTTCAAATGATATACTTTCCACCAGAAGACCACTTCAAAGGGGTAACACCCTATGAAGTCTTCAAATGATCTACCGTTTTGGGGGACGCATACCCCCGATGCGACCCCCCCACCATTTTGTACTGACCAACCTCAAGGACTCCCCCCGCCAGCTGCCATGACATCCGAACCTGCTCAAAAGAAAATGAGAAACACAAGTTATGAAATTATACAACATAAAACAAATAACAAAATCATAACCACACCGATCCCCAGGCCAACCCCTACTTAAGGGCGGGAGGGTGGGAGCTCAGCTAGCTACCTGTTGTTCCTCCCGCTGCTTCCGCCTCAATGCCGAAAACAGCGGGAAGAACAGATAACTCCCCCCCCGTCCCCTCCCCTCTCCCAACTACCTCTTCCCCTATTGGTTCTCTTCCCTCCTATGGCAGTCATGGAGGCTTCCCCTTAAGCCCTCCGTGCTGCCGTCCAGCCTCTTCTTGACTGGCCTAAGTAGAGTCATGCCATGTTTTACCTAATAAACCTGTTCCCCCTTTTCTCCTGCCCATCTCCCAATAACGACACGTGACAACCGAGGTTGGATATGAAATTGGCCACAGCAGCCGTTTATTTATTTACATTATTTAAATGCAATTTAATCCGAAACATTCGGATAACTCCACTTCTAATTCACATGACCCAACATGGGTCAGAATCAGAATTAACCATAAACATATTTTAATACTTTAACAGAGCAGGGGAAGTCCTTGAAGCCATTTTAAAACCGAATCTTTTTCCTTTAAATTAGCCATCTGCAAACCACCACCAACTCTTTACCTCCAGCCGTAAACCAGCTCGGAAGCACCGCTTACCTCTGCAGATGGCTCCAACCCCCAGAAGACCACTTCAAAGGGATAACACCCGATGAAGTCTTCAAATGATATACTTTCCACCAGAAGACCACTTCAAAGGGGTAACACCCTATGAAGTCTTCAAATGATCTACCGTTTTGGGGGACGCATACCCCCGATGCGACCCCCCCACCATTTTGTACTGACCAACCTCAAGGACTCCCCCCGCCACAGCGAAACAGGCCTTGACTACCTTAAGCCTGTGAGTTCCTCCACACCACCACCGCCCTCTCAATTCCTTCTGCTAAGGCCAAGCTCCACAGATCAATTCCAACCTCGGTCAAATGCACCCCATCACTACGCCAATAGTTCCCAACCCCGGACTCCAGATCCCTGTGACGAACACAAATGCCCCCATTCTTGGCAACGAATCGAGACACCGCCCGATTCACCTTAATGCGGGCCTTGTTGACCCTTTCCACCGACTGTGCCAGGCGCCAAGCCTTCCTCGGAACTATGTCCGACCAAACAATCATCAAGGACGGATGAGACGCCCACAAACACAGCATATCATGCTTTATATCCCGCACTAGCTCACGAAAGGGGCGTACCCCTAGATCATTCCCCCCAACATGTAACACCAAAACCTCCGGGACTCTATCCAGGCGAGCATATGTTTGAAACTCGGCCAATACCCGGCTCCATAACATACCTCGAAATCCCAACCAATGTAACACCGCATCCTGACGCGGAATGCGAAGCTGGCGGCCATCGGGGCGCACATCCGCCCGCAGTGCCCCCCAGTGCACAAAAGAATGTCCTAACAGCCAGACCAAACATGGGCGATGATCTGAAAGAAAGGACAAGAAACTCACATATCATCAGAAACAACATACAAATCATAACAAATGAGGGCGCACGTAAGACCTAAACCTATTGGACTCCCAGCGACCAATCCGCCGCACGCCCTCGTCATCCAATCCCCAACGCCCAGCTTCCGTAGCCGCGCCAATTCTGAACGAGTGAGACGAGTAGCACCCGTCCCCCACCCCAACCACAGCCAAGCATTTTTTTAATATTGCATCGAATTGATACTTAGACAAAAACGCGCCATTCTCATGACGGAGCAATGGCGCCTCCGGCACCACTCCCACTGGCCTGAACGCACCCATGCAAGTGACCGGACACATCATTGAACCAGGGAGAGCAAACAACACTATCCGCTTACCGCGACCCAACTGATCAGTCTTAGACCGCCGCACCAACAACTCGAGTCTATCCCGATAGAGACCAACATCCGCCTGTCGCAACCCCCCAGCCTTAGCCTTACTAGGAGAGACCAACTCCCCAATTCGGAGCGCCCCAAAGAACGCGAGGGAAAAAGCCAACCTAAACAACTCTACCTCATAAGGTGACTTGCAAACAGCCCCCAGCGATGCGCCCAGTGAACCAAGGAGGGCAAAAGACACTGGTCGCCTCTGATCCGCTTCAGCCCTGCCTCTCCGCAATCCTTTCAACGCCTGCTTCACCAGAAAATGCTTGGATACATCATGGAAACCCCGTAATTTGAGACCGAACGCCAGACCTGCCATGAAACGATTTACCTTAGCCAGCGAAAACCCCGCCTCCCAAGCATCACCCAACCAACACAACAATGCCACCAACCTGTCTTGCTCCGTACAGACGTTGCCCAATACTCTTACCCAATCCTCCCATTGCTGCCAACATGCCGAATAAGCGTTCCAAGTCGCCTTAGCCAGCGACCGCTCAATCAACCCTTCCACGGGACCGAAACCAGCTCCCAGAGATGTTCCGGGCACGCCAAGCCGGACGCATCCGCTCCCGGTGCCAATTGACGAAAGCGATCCCACTGTGAGCGAGAAAGAGCATCAGCAATACAGTTGGACACCCCTGGCACATGCACCGCCACCACCCACGCGTTTAGCGACAAGCACAACAACACTAGATGACGCAGCAACTGAACCACCGGTGGAGATGATGCCGATAAGTTGTTAATTGCTAACACCACTCCCATGTTATCACAATGAAAACGAACATTTTATCCCTGAGCCTGTCCCCCCAAATGGTCGCTGCAACCATGATGGGAAACAGCTCGAGCAGGGCCAGATTTCGTGTCAGCCCACTGCCCACCCAGCTGTCCGGCCAGCTCCCCGCACACCATTGACCCCCCTGCATATGCGCCAAAACCCCCGGACCCTGCCGCATCCATAAACAACTCCACGTCACTCATTTCTTGCACCGGGGACATCCACAATGATCTACCATTATACTGCCCAAGGAACTCATCCCATACCTGCAGGTCTGCCTTGTGTTCCCCACCAAGCCTCACAAAATGATGGGAAGCCCTGATACCCGCCGTCGCTGCCGCCAAGCGCCTACTAAAAATTCTGCCCATTGGCATAATCCTACAGGCAAAGTTCAACTTCCCCAGCAGCGACTGGAGTTCGCGCAACGTGATCTTTTTAAGTCGGCAGGCCCGCCTCACCTCCTGCCTCAATGGACGTAATTTATCCTCAGGCAGCCTGCACTCCATAGCGACTGAATCAATCGTGATCCCTAAAAAACAGATGGTGGAAACTGGGCCCTCAGTTTTTTGCGGTGCCAATGGAATTCCGAAATCCGACGCAACCTTCTGCAAGCAATACAATAGGTTACCACAAACCGAAGAACCGCTAGGGCCAACACACAAAAAGTAATCCAGATAGTGTATCAACGAGTCCACCCCCGCTACACCCTTCGTCACCCATTCCACGAAACTACTAAACGCCTCAAAGTATGCGCATGAAAGAGAACACCCCATTGGAAGACACCTGTCGACGTAAAACCCCCCATTCCAGAAGCAACCCAACAGCCGTTGGCTTTCTGGATGTACAGGCAGCAAACGAAAAGCCGCCTCAATGTCTGTTTTTGCCAGCAACGCCCCTTGTCCCGCCCCTCGCACCAACGCCACCGCTCTGTCAAATGACGTGTAAACCACCGAGCATAAATCATGATCTATCCCCTCATTAACCGACGCTCCCCTGGGAAACGACAAATGGTGAATCAAACTGAATTTATGTGGCTCCCGTTTCGGCACGATTCCCAAGGGGGATACAACCAAATCCACAACCGGAGGCTCGACAAAAGGACCGGCCATGCGCCCCAACGAAACTTCTTTTAACAGTTTTTCTGAAACCACCGTCGAGTGCAAATAAGCCGACTTAAGATTACACCGCGTAACCAACACCTCATACGGAGGAGGGGGAATAACAAAACCAAACGAAAACTCCTCCAAAATTAACTTGGCTGCAGCCCTATCCGGATATTCAGCTAGATACGGTGCCATTCTTTCCACCCTCACCGGAGATCGACCCTTGACCAGCGGAGGAGGAATGAGGACCTGACCGTTTCCCTTTCCGCATACATTTTGCAGCCCCATGAGAGGACCCGTTACACTCCGAACAGACATGTTTAAATTTGCATGAGGCCCCGAACTTACACTGGCCCTCATTGAACTGCCAGCATAAACCCAGCTTTGAAGCGGAACCCTGTCCGGACTGACCCGACTGACCTCCTTGGCCAACGCTCCCGGGAAAGGACTGCTTAACTGGGGCCGTAACCCTTAACCACAGCGCAATATCTTTTTGATCCCACCGGATCGCCGGCCGAACCGCTTTTCGCTGCCGAAATTGCTCATCATACCTCAACCACGCCTGCCCACCATACGCCCTATACGCCTCTCCAATGGCATCGAAATAACAGAACAACGCCGAGCAGTTTTCCGGCGCCTTTTCTCCGATCACGCTCGCCAGAATAGCGAAAGCTTGCGACCAGTTCACGAATGTCTGCGGAATAAGCCTATACCGCCGGCGTTCCTCCTCCTCTTTTTTACTCTCATCCCGCTTGCTTTTATCCAAATTGAACTTTGCAAGCGGCAGAAGAGAAAATATCTCCACATATTCATCTTTCCAAATACGGTCCCTCACCTCCTGCTTCAAGTGAGCACCTAACGGACCTTCAAAACAGACATACACCTCCCCCCGTGCGCGATCATCAAGCCTAATTCTATCCCCATCCTTCTGCGCCTCAGTTTGAACCGACACCGCTACCGCTTCTCTTGACACCCCCGCAACATTACTACCCACGGACCCCGGCAAAACATCACGCTGACCTTCCCATACCACCGCCGGGGACACTACAGGAACTACAGGGGCCGCTGCCCTATCTAAACGCCCCACTAACTCGCGCAAACAACCCACCAAATCAGCTAAGCCATCGCGCCCGACTACACCACTATCAACAGCCGTAACTTCCGCGCTTGCTAACCCCCCCTCACAACCCGACATGAAAATTGCTGGATACGGTAACGTTGGAGTTACACACTCACCGGGCTGCCCAGGCGCTGTATTCCCGCCAGCCGGAAAATCCTGACCGCGCTGCGTCTCATCCAGCTCTCCATCTTCCAAATCTTCTCTTGGTGCTGACTGGTTCTCACACCGACATCTACGACATGGGGACCCCGACATGCTGACCGAAGGGCCGGCCACCTGCCGCCCGACTGTAGGGATCCAAACCTCCGACCGAACTTGTTGCCTCGACGTCGGCGTTGATCTTGTCGTCCTCCCCGACGATCTCGAGGAAGCCTGCCCCCTGGCCGGTACATCACCATGCGGGGCGGCCGTGGATTGCACACTGCATACTGTGGTTGAAGGCGGGGGTGTGATCGGGAGCCCGGCCTGCGACTCCCTGTTAGCCGCCAAGCCCCGTCGCGGCTGGGGATTCCTGCCAGGACGCAGGCCCTGGGAAGAGGCGCCCATCCCCGCAACCTGGCCTGCAGCGTCCTTAGAAGGGCTCCCCCTGCGACGCCGAGCCCGCGGGGCCATGTCTGGGCTCAGACGCTCTGGTGGATGGGACCGCCGGGAGCGGCGTGGTGACCTGGCCTGAGCCACCGCTCCCGACGACGCCACCTGCTTTATTGTAGCAGGGGCCGCGGGGATTATCTCTCCCCCTGCTGTGGTGGCATTAACGTCCGTGAAAAGAGTGGGGGAAGGGGGCGCCTCCCTGCCGGCTGCCGACAAAGAGTGCGACGGGCCTGCCTGAGGGATCCGGGCCAGCGCTGCAACTGTTTCCTCCAGCCAGCCCGGATCATGGAACGCCGCTGCAGCTTCACTTCACTTCCCTTAGACGTAATTTTCAGAGAAAGCCAGATATGAGAGACCACTTCTTTACATTCATGGAAAAAATATTTGAGAATGATCATGCAGAGATAGCTCCTATCTTAAAGGACACAGAGGAGTGCTGGTACCTACCCATATTTGGTGTATACCACCCAAAGAAACCAGGTCAGATAAGAGTGGTATTTGACTCTAGTGCCAAACATGAGGGTGTCTCCTTAAACGATGTCCTCCTGTCAGGTCCAGACCTCAACAACCGACTCCTAGGAGTACTTCTCCGCTTTCACAGAGACTCTGTTTCATTCATGGCTGACATCCAGCAAATGTTCCATTGCTTCCTTGTTAAAGAAGAACACAGGAACTTCTTAAGGTTCGTTTGGTTCAAGGATAACAATCCCTCCAAAGACCCCATAGAGTACCGCATGCGGGTACACATCTTTGGTAACAGTCCTTCCCCTGCAGTGGCTATTTATGGACTCAAACGTTCAGCTAAGGAGGGTGAGAAAGAATATGGGTCAGATGTTAGACACTTTGTAGAAAAAGACTTTTATGTGGACGACTGTTTAAAATCCCTGCCTACAAATGAGTCTGCAATCAGTCTTCTTAAAAGAGCTCAAGAAATGCTCGCCAGTTCAAACTTGAGACTCCACAAAATCGCCTACAATAGTAAAGAATTGATGGAAGCCTTTCCTTCTCACCACCACTCAAATTATTTAAGGGACATAGATTTGGGAACTGACACTCTTCCTATGCAACATAGTCTTGGGCTACTCTGGGACTTAAGGTTTGACACCTTTACCTTCCAATTCAGCAGGGAGGAAAAACCCTTTACTCGGAGGGAAGTCCTGTCTGCTATAAACATCTTGTATGACCCTTTAGCATTTGCAGCTCCTGTCACCATACAAGGTAAAGCAATACTCAGAGATTTAACTTGTGATACTTCCAACTGGGATGATCCACTTCCCACTGAAAAGAGAGGTCTGTGGGTAGAGTGGAGGAACTCTCTAACCACTCTATCTAGTCTACATGTTGCACTTCCATATGCCCCTGTGCCATCTACATAAGTTCAAATACATAGACTATGTGTGTTTTCTGATGCTTCTGTTAAAGCCATTGCTGCTGTAGCCTAACTTAAAACAGTGGCCATCAAAGGGCAATGCCATATAGGGTTTGTCATGGGCAAAGCAAACCTTGCACCACTCCCTGAGCACACAATACCCAGACTAGAACTTTGTGCTGCAATGTTAGCAGTTGAGCTAGCTGAGCTGATCACAACAGAGATGAACATTGAGATCAAAGATACTGAGTTCTACACAGACAGCAAAGTAGTATTGGGCTATATTTACAATGAAATCAGGCGTTTCTATGTGTATGTAAATAACCGGGTACTAAGAATCGGGAGGTCAACCTGCCCAAAACAATGGCATTTCATCCCTACTGACCACAATCCAGCAGACCAAGCAACTAGATCTCTTGATGCTTGCCGCCTTAAGGACACAATATGGTTTACAGGCCCTGCTTTTTTGTACAATTCCGAACCCAGCACTAAGGCTCCTGACACATTTGGACTTGTAGATGCAGACATAGATACAGAAATCCGCTCTCAGGTGTCAACGCTGCAGACGGTGACTTCAGACAGCTGCCTTAAATCTCGTCGGTTCAGTAGGTTCTCAAACTGGAGATCACTTGTTCGTGCTATCACCTGCTTGGCCCACACGGCTCGTTCTTTCAAAGATACCCGGGCTGCTCATGTCATTGACTGTAAAAGCTGGCACCACTGTAAAAATGTCTACACAGTGACAACTAGATCAGTCAAAAAATGTGATCATTCGGACTGTGCAACAGGAAGTCTATGCTAGGGAAATTGACAGCATCGTCAATCAGAGACCTATCCCTAAAGACAGTGTTTTAAAGAAACTTGATCCATTTATTGATGAAGATGGCCTGTTAAGAGTTGGGGGTCGCCTCAAGGAAGCAAGAATAGACTACAGAGAAACATCCCGTATTAATCCCTGGTCATCACCACATTTCTTCTTTGCTTGTGCAGCATTACCATGATCAGGTGAAACATCAGGGTCGGCTGTTTACAGAAGGTGCTCTACAAGCTGCTGGACTGTGGATAGTTGGAGCAAAGAGATGTGTGAGCAAATTCATTTTCAAATGTGTTATCTGCCACAAACTCCGGGGTATTTTCCAAACACAGAAGATGGCCAATCTTCGATCAGACAGGCTTAGTACAGATCCTCCTTTCACTAACGTTGGTCTTGATGTATTTGGTCCCTGGTCTGTAGCTACCCGGTACACCAGGGGAAGCCAAGCAAACAGCAAACGCTGGGCAGTCATGTTTACTTGTATGTCCATCCGAGCCGTCCACATAGAGGTAATTGAATCCATGGACACTTCAAGCTTTATAAATGCTCTTAGGCAATTCATTGCTATCAGAGGGCCTGTGAAACATATTCGCTCCGACAGAGGCACGAACATTGTTGGAGCAGCCATAGAGCTACAAATTCCTGCGAAACTGGATACTATGAGTGTCGAAAGATACCTAAGTGAGTGAGGTTGCACTTGGACTTTCAATCCACCCCATTCTTCTCACATGGGGGGAGCTTGGGAAAGAATGATAGGCATAGCACGTAGAATCCTGGACTCCATCTTCCTGCAAGGGGGTACAGCAAGGCTTACCCATGAGTGCTTGACTACTTTCATGGCAGAAGTATCAGCCATTCGTAATGCCAGACCTTTAACTCCAGTCTCAAGTGATCCTGAAGATCCAGTAATCCTTACTCCTGTAATGCTGCTTACTCAGAAGACTAGCACTGCTCATGATCCCGCTGGAGAATTCAGTACCAAAGACCTTTACAAATGTCAATGCAGACAAGTACAAAGCCTTGCCAATACCTTTTGGGATAGGTGGAAAAAGCAATACATCTCCACGCTACAACCAAGGAATAAATGGCAGTCACCAAACCTAACATCAGAACTGGTGATGTTGTGCTTATGAAAGACTGCCAATCACATAGGAATGAGTGGCCTCTAGGTCTCGTTACTAAAACATTCCCGGGAGAGGACGGGAACGTCAGAAAAGTTGAGGTCAAGGTTCATAATCAGAAGGAGACCAAACTATTTCTCAGACCAGTAACAGAACTTATTTACTGTTTTCATCTGGGGACTCTGATGGCATCGATTGACGCCACGCGGGGAATGTGCTGCTCATAGGCATAATGTTATAGACTGATATTTGTGACGTTATTTTCTATAGCATGTAATTAGTTCTCCAGGTGTCATCTAGTGGCCAGTGTTGGTAATTTCCTCCATTGTGTAATTTCTTGTTTTCCCCACCGATGAGAAGGTGAAAAGCATTCTGGGAAGAAGGGCAGTCTCTTCCATGTCTGCTCAGAGAGAGGACCTGTGTGTTTAATTCTATCCATCTTGTCTTAGTATAGCCGTTTTACCCTAATCCTATGTCCAGTTAATAAAGCTACAGACTTTCAGCCAGTCTTATTTATTGGCTAGTAGGAAGGTGTTTAACTGCCTGTCGAGCTGCACATAGACCCCGGGTGTGCGTGAAATGGGGGCAGGATAATGTGTGTGATAAAAACATTCCAAACATGAGTAGCCTAACACCAGATTAAACAGACACAAGGTGGATATATGGCCATGTTCAGACATGGCGGAAATTTTCTGCTGCAAATGTTGGTGCAGATTCGGGGCAATTACGCAATGAATCTGCACCAACATTTGCATATTTGACAGATAATTCAGACATTGCAGATATAACAGCGGACTTGCCACAGATTTCAGTTTTTGCATTGCAAAGGCTGAAATCCGCAGTGAAATTCCGCTTATTCTCCACAACGTTATGAGCATGCTGCGGAGAGAAAGTTCTGCACCGCAGCCTCATTTCCACACAGTTATTTTCGCAACGTCTGAACTAAGTTTCCTAAAAATGTATAGAAACAAATGTAAAAAACGGCTGCTGCAGAATTCCACTGCGGACTGTCCGCAGCGGAATTCAACAGCAATTCCGCCACGTCTGAATATGCCCTTTGGCCCCATATGGTTTATGCCAAATTCTGACCATACTTAATTCATGGTGCAGCAAAATTTGTCCAACGAAGCAACCTTTTTTACTGTTATCAACTATTAACTACTGGTGAGCCTCGGCCTACTTTAGCCTCAATTTCCTAGTCTTAGCTGACATAACTAGCAGCTGGCGTGGTTGCTGTGGTTCATCTACTTCAAGGTTTAACATGCTGTACATTCAGAGATGCTCTCCTTCATATCATTGTTGTAAAACATGAATTATTGTCATCTTCCTGTTAGTTCAGAAGAGAATTGCTAGACTGGTTGAAGCCGTCTCATAAGGTGTTTGCCCACAGAAATATACCTCACTCTGAGTCTTTCGATGTGTCCATCATTCTCTGTATACTTTAGAGATTGTTGCGTGATCAGTCATTTCTGATACGAAAAAAAAAACTGGCATCATCAGTCATTCCAAATGAGATCGAACTAATTTTTACCCAAGTCCGGACACTAGATAAACTGCTAGATGTCTGTATGCTGTAGCAGTACAGCCACTAAAAGGTCACATAGTGTGATATATCCAACTACCAGGTTGTATTTTGGTAGAGGAAGTGACCTCCCTTCTTTTAGTTTTCTGGAAAAACTGTAAAAGGGCCAGGTTGATGGAGTTGGGATAAAAGGTGTGCTCAATTCTATCCAAGGGTGTAGGGTGTGTATGTGTAGGGGGTGCAGAGGTAGAAGTCACACTGGGGTCCTAGTGCCTGAGGGAGCCCAAAGGACCCTCTTGGCCATAGGTGGACACCAGTATTCTAAATTGCACATGGTAGGAGAGGGGCCCTGTTACAGATTTTGCATTGGCACCTAGGAGCTTCAAGTTTAGCCACTGAGTGGTACCTGTGTGAAGAAATTCCTAAAAAAAATCCTCTATTGTGGACTCAACTTCTTGGTGTGTCTTTTACTGTGAGCTTGTCTACCCCTGGAGATGGTGTTCCTGTTAGCTGAACTTGCTACAATACTTTGACATGCCATGATTAAGACTGAGTGAATCTGTTGAAACGCGTAGGCTCTGTGCATCCACCCCCCTGTGCTCGTGCAAGTTTTAAAATGTTTTTTCAATGTGGAAGCTTTTTCCTTTTAAACCTAGCACTGGATCGAAATTTATTTTCTTTCACTACGATTTAACCGAGTGCCACCTTGAGGATCCATGCACAACCTGGGATCATAAACGCCAAGACTGCTGAGATACTGGTGTATCTATCAATACTTTTATGCATATTGGTTGCTGAAACAATTTTGGCGGTTTATACATTTGTATTTCAATGAGTACCTTGTGCTGTGTATTGGAAGATCACTGCTCTCAACCATCAGCAATTATAGCGCTATTTTCACAAACCTGTACTGTATATGGAGTTGGGTGTCTTATATTACAAACAGCAATCGGCATTGTAAAAAATTATTACAAATAATAGTTTACAATTCTGATGGCTATGATCCCCTAATAAAGGACTGTGACATGATAGGGCCTGCAGTTTCAAAGCAGAGCGGCAAGGTTTGTGTTTTTTCCATGACAGATTAAAAAAGCTCTCATGATGCAAAGAGAGTCTTCTTGCATTCCTGTAGTGTCATAATATTATTCCTCAATCCTCGAGAGTGAGCATTTCATTATACAGGGCATGACACAGTGATACTCAGTGCAAAAGCAGGCAGGAAGAGATATCTTATATGAAGTGCTTTATCAAGTAAGAATTCAATATTTCTTCATGGCAAAAAACAATTTGAGTTTTTGCCTTGAGATATATTTTAAATAACTAAAAAAGAATTGAAATAAATATAAATAAAACATTAATATACAAATCTTTACAGTACAAAAAAAACCTTGAGATTCAAATGTCATATCCGCAGGTGGTAAACAGCAAGTTTTCTTCCATAACTGGACATACAATTTTTTTCTTGTATTTGCTGAAACACTCCTGACCAGGGGCATTGCTAGGGTCTTAAAAGATCAGGGGCACAAGCCCCGAGACAGATATTTACCCGCCCCCCGAGAAATAAATACATTTTTACATACCTATCAGAGATAGCAAGACTAAGGCTCCTATAGCTACACCGCTGGATAGAATTGGATACATTGTCTCAGCAGACAGTATCACACATAAACAAGTATCATGCAGACAGTATCATACCTTATATGCTTAGATACATGGTCCCAGCAGACAGTATCACACATGATAGGCTTACATACATGGCCGAGCTGAGAGTATAACACTAGACTTACATACATGGCCCCAGCAGACAGTATCACACATGATAGGATTAGATACATGGCCCCAGCAAACACTATCACACATGTAAATTTGTCACGCTCGTGTGAATGTAGCCTTAGATACAGGGCCCCAGCAGTAAGTATCCTTGTACTAAACCTCAGGGGCAAATTTGGCATTTCTGGGGCCCCAAGCAAAGTTATGTCTTGGGGCTCTAATCAAAGACACCTGTAGAGAGTTCTCCACACAATGCCACAGTGCAAAGTAGTCCCACGTACACACCTTGTCTCAGCAGACAGTAGTTTACATGATAGGCATAGATACATGGCCCCAGCAGACAGTATCACACATGATAAGCTTAGATACATGGCTCTGAAGACAGTATCACACATAATAGAGTTAGATACATGGCCATAACAGACAGTATCACACATGATAGGCTTAGATACAGGGCCCCAGCAGTAAGTATCCCTGTACTAACATATGTTCACCCCCTAAAAAAAAATTTCCATAACACCTCAGCAGTGCCACAGGCTGATCGCCTCCATGCCCCATGTCCCTCTCTTGACATCTGGCCCGACATCCCTGGATGACGTTTCAGCCCATGTGACCGCTGCAACCAATCACAGGCCAATCACAGGCTGCAGCGGTCACATGGACTGCCACGTCATCCAGGGATGTCGGGCTGGATGTCAAGAGAGGGACGCGTCACCAAGGCAACAGCCGGGTAAGTATGAATTTCTTTTACTTTTACCTCGGAAAGGGCTGCCCCTTCTCTCTATCCTGCACTGATAGAGAGAAGGGGCTGCCGATTAGTGCAGTGCAATTTTGCCCGTAAATACGGGTGGAATACTGGTGACACCGGAACCGTATTTACGGGCACGGGTCCGTAAATACTGGTGCAAAATGGGTCGAATACGTGTGACACCGGACCCGTATTTACGCCAGTATTTACAGGAGGGAAAAAATACGTTCGTGTGCATGAGGCCTTAGTGGAGATATCTCAAGAATTCTAAATAAACATTGGGCAATTATTAGCAATAGCTATGACCAGATTAGTGAACTTAACAGTCCGCCATTGATGTCATATAGACGACCACGTAGTTTACGTGATAAATTGGTCAAGTCAAGGATGAGCAAACCATCATCCAGTGGTAAACAAACTTTACTCAGATCACTGGTAATTTTCCTTGCTATAAATGTATAAATTGTCCACTTATGTACAGGGGCAACACATTTAATCATCCTTTTACACATAAACAATACAACATTAGACAACATTATACCTGCGACTCGAATTGGGTAATCTATATCTTATGGTGTCCCGGTCATCTATTGCATGTGGGTGAAACGACCTGTGACCTTAAAACCAGATTAAATAATCATCGGTATTCCATTAGGAAAAAGAAACGTGATCTGCCAGTAGCGAAACATTTTTTGGAAAAAGGCCATACTGAAAAGGATTTCAATTTCATGATTTTGGAATATATTCCACCACCTCACAGTGGTGGAAATAGACACACTCTGCTACATAAATGTGAATTGAAATGGATTTTTTTACTCGACTCATTGAGACCTAAGGGTCTCAATGTGGAGTTTATTGTGGCTAGAGCTACTCTCTGACTTCGCCTTTTTGGGTCTCTTTCCTTCTTCTAGCGATGTCCTCCTCTTATATGTATATGTTATGTGATACGTCCACGTTTGCACATTTCTTATGATATCCTTCTTATTTCTTTAGATCATATGGTGAATGAAGGACCACTACAAACCATTAACGATCAATTCGACCCTTATGAAATAGAAGATGGAAGCTATACTTACCTTATTTCACTATGTCCTGTGACAAGTATTTTTATATTTATTCTCGAGATTGTATTATTTATTGAGTGAGATTGAGCTGCAGTAAAATTCCAATATTATTGTATAAACCTGTGTGCTTACATACTGCTATGGAATCATCCAGTGGAGTTCGATACATTAGTGTTGGTTGTAGTGGGCGACGGTACACACGGGAGTGTAATATGGTAGTCTCACCAACCTTGGTGTTGGGTGTCATTGGTCATATAACAGTGGTCTTGAATCCTCCCCCTCGTGTGAACTCCTGTTTATGTCCAACTATATATCATTATGATACTTACCTTATAAAGAAATAAAAAATAAAAAAATAAAAAATTTAAAAACTGGTTCGCCGTAAATATTAACTTAATGTATTTAGATTTTATTATTTTGGTCTTTTGCTGCTTCCCACTTTTACATTCATTAATTTTTATAGGTTTATTTACCTTCTTTGATACGGATCCAGGACATTCTTGAATTTATATATATATATATTATACATACCCGTATTAGGGCCTTTTTATTTCATTCTTCTATCCTATGAGGGTTCAATTAGATTGTGCTTGTTCGCAATCTATATATACTAAGTTCGTAAACACTAATGATGTATTTCTCGTTGCTTGTAGCCTGGCAACGATTAGTTGATGCCGCTTTCGGCTCTCGTCCGCTCGGCGCATGCGTGCTGAGGGTTGGTGACGCTTGCGTACCAGCATTAGGTATCCTAGTGACTGATTACACTCATCACTTCCGGTTTTAGTCAGCCGGCTCAGTACGCGCTTGAGGGACATGGATGCCGTGAACAGTGAGCACTATTTAAATATATGAATTACCTACCATTGTCTCAAATGGCCAATTGTCCTACATGGTTAATTTATGACACAGCTTTTTGAATATTTGATTATTATATAATTATGTCTGTATTATGTCTTTTTTCTCATATTTTAATTGTTGAATATGTCACTTTACACTTTTGTATCAATGTTGGAATGTTTTGATACCCTAAACATGATTTTACACTTAGCTAGATGCTTTATATATTTCTTTAATAATTTAAATTATTCTAATAAGATTAATTGCCTTGCTTTTTGCACATGCTTTATAAACCTTGGACTGTGTATGTATCACCATGCTTGAAAAAAGTCCTAATGTTGGACTGAAACATCGCACTTTTTCTATGTTGGCTTGAATAAAAAACCACAATTTTTCATCTATTCTATCGGAGTGCTGAAAGATTTATTTCTTTGGGATATCGATATAGTCTTTGGATCTGGACTACTTGCTGGCACCCGTTTACATATCAATTTGACTGTGTTGGAGTGCTGCTGTCTTTTCTGCTGGTATATATATATGGATGGGATTAGATACATTGGCTCAGCAGACAGTATGACAGTATCATACATTATAGGATTAGATACAGTAGCTCAACAGACAGTATCACCCAGGAAAGTTAAGTATAAGAATTTCTTTGCTTTTGTATGTGTTACTAATTTTTTTGGTGTGTTTGTGTTTTCTTACAGGTTCGGTTGTTGGTGTACGTCGGATTCGAGGCAACTTCGAATACAGCTTTTTTATTCTCAATAAAATGGTTAACCAGGGTTGTGTGGTTTGTTTTTATTTTGATTAAATATTTTTTCTATGTCCTTTTTTTAAACTTTATTACTACCGCCTTAGTAATGGCTGCTGGCTGATTGACAAAGTCCATTACTAAGGCGGGGCTTAATGTTAGCCGGTGAAAAGGCTAACACTAACCCCCATTATTATCCCGGTACCCACCACCACCAGGGGTACCGGGAAGAGCCGGGTACGATCCAGTACTCGACCAACTGTAGTGGCCGGGCACTGGGGCGGCCGCAGGCTGGTATTTTTAGGCTGTTAAAGGCCAAAAACAGTGGCCCTTCTCACCCTGGTAATGATAGGCTGCTGTTATGTTGTATCTGGCTAGTTATGTATGAAAAAAATAAAAAAATGCAGTGGGATGCCCCCCATTTTTGATAACCAGCCAGATACAACACAGCAGCAGCATCCTAGCATTATCAGGTTGGGAAGGGCCACTGTTTTTGGCCTTTACCAGCCTAGTAATACCAGCCTGCGGCCACCCCAGTGCCCGTCCATCGCTACAAATGGTCGGATACTGGTTCGTACACAGCTATCCCTGGTGGCAGTGGGTACCGTGGTAATATTGGGGGGGTTAGTGTTAGCCTCTGCACCAGCTAACACTAAGCCCCGCCTTAGTAATGGATGCTGTCAATCAGCCAGCAGCCATTACTAAGGCGGTAGTAATGAAATTTAAAAGAAAATACAAATACACAGAAAAAATATTTTATTGAAATAAAAAAAAAAAACACACAACCCTCATTAACCATTTTATTGAAAAAAAAAAAGCCATAGTCTAAGTAGTCCTCGAATCCGAAGTAGTCCAACAACCGAACCTGTAAAAGAACACAAACACAAAAAAAATCTTTAGTAACGCAAGCGGTAGGCTTAGATACAGGGCTCATGTGTGATACTGTCTGTTAGATCATGTATCTAAGCCTACCACAAGGCAGGCTTAGATACAGGGCCACTGCAGACAGTAATTTTATACAGTATAAGATTACGGTCTGCTGGGGCCCTGTATCTAATCCTACAATGTGGTAGGCTTAGATACAAGGCCCATCAGACAGTATCATACATGGCCATGTATCTAAACCTACTATGTGGTAGGCTTAGATACAGGGTCCTTGTGTGGTACTGTCTGTTATACCCTGTATCTAAGCCTACCACAAGGCAGGCTTAGATTCAGGATCCCAGCAGGCAGTAATGTTACACTTACCCACATCTTCGGCTCCGGGTATAGCGGATGTCCCGACACTATCCAGCGTCGTGATGTCATGACGTGAGAAGACGTCAGGATTTCCGCTGCGCTCGGTAAGGAGGGTAAGTATAGTGGTATGACTATAGTAGCAGGTGCCGGTGTATTTTATGACAGAGGCCCCAGTTACTATATTAAATTGTCATAGACGCGGTGCGGGGGGCCGCGGTCAGGTCGCAATTGCCACCGCTGCCTGGTCGCGATTGTGACCGCTGCGACCCCTGCGGATCCGGGGCATCGGGCCAAAGATCCGGGACTTGGAACCCGGAGGCCCGCTGCTAGCGTCACCACTACTCCTGACATGAATTCTATGTTAAGAAATGATCATTGTGTAAGAACCAAGGCCAAAATTTACCAAGACTGGCGTTTCATAAGCAAGTCTTAGAAGCCCAGTGGAGTAAGATGCAACAAATTTATGAAGGGGCGCACCCCTCTTAATAAATTTCCCACATACTGGGCTATCTGTGCGCCACAAACTGAAATCTAGATTTATTCTGTTTTATGCCAATTTGTGGCGTAAGTATAGTAAGTTAATCGAGCCAGTGGTGGCAATGCCTCCTCTGCTCCCCCCCAACTTTTTAAAAGTGGCATGACTGGCGTAAAAGGAGAGTTATTTTTTTTAGCAAAACAGGCATGCAGCAAAATTTGACTTTTTTTCCACTAAAATACCGATGCAAATGGCATAATAAATCTTCCCCTAATTGTCATAAGTGACGCAGTGAGTGACTGGCCACCTATTGCACAAGCCTTAAGAGTCCTAAAGAGTGCTCTGCTCTGTTTGTTGTGGGAACTTGGGCTAGGTAAGTATTACTTTTAGTATTTTATGGGGCACTATTTTTGTGTCGGAATAACTAATGGGGCATTACTATTGTGTGGGGGGCACTAAGCAGCCATCACTACTGTGTAGAAGGCAATAAGGGGACATTACTATGTAGTAAGACTCACTAAGGGGGTATTACTACAGTGAAGGGGACTCTGTGGGCATCAAAACTGTAAGGGAGACATCATTTCTATGTGGGTGCACTATTAGGGCATCTTTAATGTGTGGAGGCAATAAGGGGTCATTATTACTATGAGGGACTAGCAAAGGGATCATCTTTACGGTGTGGAGGCACTATTACTGTGTGTCACGCAAAGAGGCAGGGTCAGACTGGCACGCTAGAAAACCAGAGGATACTCCGGTGGGCCCAGGCTCTAACACAATAATGGGCTTTAACCCCTTCCCGACATTTGCCGTATGGGTACGCCATGGAAAGCTATGACTTCCCACAAATTGCCGTATCCTTACGCCAAATGCAGAAGGGGTTAAAGTGTCAAAAATAAAAGTTACAAAGTAAAGATGTTTGCTGTTCATAACAGCAGGCCATCTGTACACGATGCCCAGGGGGGTGTCGCCTCCCCCCCGCATCGGCGATCGCCGCCATTGGCTGGTCAATTCACACTGGCCAATTGCGGCCGTTTGCGACTTTAGCCAATTACTGTGCCACAGGGCACAGTGATATGGTGGTGATTGGTGCTGTCACATGTTCCATGTAAAAAATGGCGGTGATGCCAGCCCCCCGATCGCTACGGTTGGTCGGTCTGCACCGACCGACCAATCGCAGCCATGGCTGGTGTTTTAAACACCCTCCACCAGCCCTGCCCACCTCATTCCGGTTAGGAATGGTGAGCAGAGCTGGTGTGACCGTCTGTGAAGCCATACTTACCGAATCTGAGGCCTTCTGTGCTACAATCCTACTGTGACGTCTTCATCCGACTGCTTCCTGCTGAAGAGTGAACCGTCATCATCATCATCTGTGCTGCTGCTGATTTTTTTTTTTTAGCAGCAGCAGCACTTGTTTTTTCCTAAACTTCTTATCCCTGTACCCTCCCCCCATCCCCCCTCCCCCTCTTTCCCTTTTTACGTCTTGCGGCCGCTGAGTGCGGATCAGTGACCGCCATCACTGACCGCCAATTTTTGGCACAGGACTTTCTTTTTTTTTGTATTTTTGCACTTCCCTGTGTGCGCCCTGCGGCCACTGAGTGCTGATCAGTGACCGCCATCACTTATCAGCATCCGTGGTAATTTTTTTTGCCGCAAGTTTTTTTTATTTTATGGCCTTTTTTATTACTGCACCTTTTTTTTGCGTGCGCCCTGCGACTACTGAGTGCCGAGTCTATTAATCAGCCTCAGTGGTAATTTGTTTACGCAGGGGTTTTTTTGCCCTTTTTTTTTGTTTTTATAAAACTGTAAAAAAAAAAGAGTAGCATTAGAGTAGCGGACGTTTACTGACGTCCGTTTTTAATAAAAAATATATAGCAGAAGTTATATATATTTTTTATACAGTTTGAATAAATTTACATCTTATAGTCAGCGTCCATTTAGTGACGGACATTCAGTTCGTTCACTAAATTTTTGATAGCGTAGCGACAGTATAAATTTATAGCGTTATAGTCAGCGTCCGTTTAGTAACGGACATTCAGTTTTTTTTAACTGAAGTTCGTTCACTAAATTTTTAATAGCATAGCGACAGTGAGTATAAATTTATAGCGTTATAGTCAGCGACCGTTTAGTGACGGACATTCAGTTTTTTTTAACTGAAGTTCGTTCACTAAATTTGTGATAGCGTAGCGACAGTTTTAGTATAAATTTACATCTTCTAGTCAGTGTCCGTTTGTGACGGACATTCAGTTTTTTTTAACTGAAGTTCGTTCACTAAATTATTGATGGTGTAGCGACAGTTAGTATAAATTTATAGCGTTATAGTCAGCGTTCGTTTAGTGACAGACATTCAGTTTTTTTTAACTGAAATTTGTTCACTAAATTTTTGATAGCGTAGCGACACAGTTGTAGCTCAATTTTTTTTACAGTTCTATATTGAACGTTCAATAAATTTCTTTCTAATACATTTTTCTTATTCTTCTCTTTTTCTTCTTTTTTTTTTCCCTAGAAATTTCATATTACACGTGTAAGAGCACAGCATACACAACCACATCTATAAAGAGTATTACACGTGTTGAAGCACTACATACCCCCTAATAAAAATGTCCCAATCATCTCAAAGGCTCTACTCAGCTGAGGAGGCATACGCCATTCTGGCATCTGACACTGAATCGGCCAGCGAGGGAGAAGAGGAAATTGCCCCATTCCTCTTGACCTCATCATCCTCATCCAGTAATGAGGGACCCCCGCAAAGACACCCCAGGACATCAGCTGAGGCAACCCCCCAAATGAGTGATACCCTGTGGAACCCACCCCCTGATAATTATGAGCCTCACATTCCAGATTTCACAGGGAGCTCAAGAATTCGATTTGAGACTGTAGGCCTCGCACAAATTGACTATTTCAAGCTCTTTTTCTCTGAGGATTTTGTTAATGTAATGGCGGCCCAAACAAATTTATACGCCCAACAATTTTTAGCCCAAAACCCCACATCATCATTTGCTAGGTGGACCCCCATAGAGGCAGCAGAGATGATTAAATTTTGGGGCCTTGTCCTACATATGGGCCTAGTAAAAAAAACTGAAATTAGGCAATACTGGAGTGCGGACATTTTATACAGCACCCCATTATACCGCATGGCAATGACCCGGACACGATTTGAAATTATTCTGAAATTTTTGCATTATAATGATAATGCACAGTGCCCGCCCCGTGATGACCCCACATATTCAAAATCAGGCCAATGATTGATTATTTCTGCACCAAATTTCCGGAAGTGTACACCCCCGAAAAGAACATAGCAATAGACGAGTCCCTTGTACATTTTAAGGGGAGACTAAAATTCTGCCAATACCTGCCAAGCAAGAGGGCGAGGTATGGAATTAAAATGTACAAGCTGTGCGAGAGCAGCTCAGGGTACACCTACAGATTTCGGGTTTATGAAGGGAAGGACACCAGGATAGAATCTCCAGAATGCCCCCCTGTCCTGGGAGTTAGTGGAAAAATAGTGTGGGACTTGGTGCACCCACTGCTGGACCAGGGTTATCACCTTTACGTGGATAACTTCTATACCAGCATCCCACTATTTAAATGCCTCTCCACTAGAAGTACTGCACCGTGCGCAAAAATCAGAGAGGCCTCTCTAAAAATCTGATTGGGCAACCCCTAAGAAAAGGAGAAAGCAGGGCACTACACAGCGATAACTTGTTGCTGGTCAAGTGTAAAGACAAGAGGTACGTCCTTATGTTGACCACAATACACGGTAGTGGCAGCACCCCTGTCCGAGGTAGCACCACAATTACCCCCAAGCCAGACTGCATCCTCGGCTACAATAAGTACATGGGAGGTGTTGATCTCTCTGATCAAGTACTGAAGCCGTACAGTGCCATGCGTAAAACAAAGGTGTGGTACAAAAAGCTGGCCGTGCACATGGTACAGGTGGCATTGTATAACGCTTACGTGCTATACCAATGTGCAGACCGGACAGGGATATTCCTTAATTTTCAAGAAGCGGTTATCAAGGCCCTTGTATTTGGGAACCGGGAAGGGGAGGGCCCCAGTACTTCTAGATGCAATGGCCCACGTATTGTACCAGGGCAACACTTTCCTGGCGAAATCCCCTCCACTGGTAAAAAGGGAAAGAGCCAAAAAAGGTGTAAAGTATGTTACAAAAGGGGGAGAAGACGAGACACAACTTATCATTGTGAAACCTGTCCCGACAAACCTGACCTGTGCATAAAAGAGTGCTTCAAATTTTATCACACATCCATGGATTTTTTATTGAAACATTTTTTTAAATGCTCACTATACCCCTAGATAAATTCCTTGAGGGGAGTAGTTTCCCACATGGAGTCACGCTTGGGGGGTTTCCACTGTTTTGACCACTCAGGGGCCTTGCAAATGTGACATGGCCACCGCAAACCATTCCAGTTACATTTGAACTCCAAATGGTGTTCTTTCCCTTCTGAGCCCTGGCGTGTGTCCAAACAGCCGTTTATGACCACATGTGGGGTACTGTTTTACTCGCAAGAAACTGCTCTACAAATGTTGTGGGGGTTTTTCTCCTTTAGTCCTTGTGGGAATGAAAAAAATTAGCTAAACCTACGTTTTATTGGGAAAAATGTAGATTTTCATTTTCACGTCCTACTTCCAATAATTTCTGCAAAAAACCTGTGGGGTCAAAATGCTCACTATACCCCTAGATAATTTCCTCAAGGGGTGTAGTTTCCAAAATGGGGACACTTGTGGGGGGTTTCCACTGTTTTGTCCCCTCAGGGGCTTTGCAAATGCGACATGGCCTCCGCAAACCATTCCTGCTAAATTTGAGCTTCAAAAGCCAAATGGCGTTCCTTCCCTTCTTAGCCCTGCCGTGTGTCCAAACAGCATTCTATGACCACATGTGGGGTACTGTTTTACTCGGGACAAACTGCTCTACAAATTTTGTGGTGCTTTTTCTCTTTTGATCCTTGTGGAAATGAAAAAAAATTAGCTAAACCTACGTTTTACTGGGAAAAATTTAGATTTTCATTTTCACGTCCTACTTCCAATAATTTCTGTAAAAAACCTGTGGAGTCAAAATGCTCACTATACCCCTAGATAATTTCCTCAAGGGGTGTAGTTTCCAAAATGGGGTCACTTGTGGGGGGTTTCTACTGTTTTGGCACCGCAAGAGTCCTTCAAACCTGATATGGTGCCTAAAATATATTCTAATAAAAACAAGGCCCCAAAATCCTCTAGGTGCTCCTTTGATTCTGCAAAAAAAAATTACATTTGTAAATTTCACCTCTACATTGCTTTAATTCCTGTGAAACGTCTAAAGGGTTAAAACACTTTCTGAATGCTGTTTTGAATACTTTGAGGGGTACAGTTTTTAAAATGGGGTGACTTATTGGGGGTTTCTATTATATAAGGCCCTCAAAGCCACTTCAGTACTGAACTGCCCCTGTAAAAATAGCCTTTTGAAATTTTCTGGAAAATGTGAAGTACAGTAAAAAATGCTGCTAAAGTTCAAAGCCTTGTAACGTCCTAGAAAAAGAAAATGATGTTCAAAAAATGATGCCAAACTAAAGTAGACATATGGGGGATGTTTATTAGCAACAATTTTGTGTGTTATAAAAGCCTGTCTTACAAGCAGATACATTTAAATTGATAAAAATGCTAATTTTTGCAATTTTTCACTATATTTTGGTGTTTTTCACAATTAAATACTGAATGTATCGACCAAATTTTACCACTATCTTAAAGTCCAATGTGTCACGAGAAAACAATCTCAGAATCGCTTGGATAGGTACAAGCATTCCGACGTTATTACCACATAAAGTGAAACATGTCAGATTTGAAAAATGAGGCTCTGTCAGGAAGGTCAAAAGTGGCTAAAGAGGGAAGGGGTTAAAGGTCCAGCAGAAGACAAACCAAATTTGAAGCTCTTTGGAATTAATCACTTGCCATTAGGGTCTATTTCTTCTGGGATAATTCACAAATTACCTATTAGACCTTATTGATGTCGTGTGTGTGTGTGTGTGTGTGTGTGTGTGTGTGTGTGTGTGTGTGCGTGCGTGCGTGCGTGCGTGTGTGTGTGTGTCGCACCCGGGCGCTTCTTCACTTAGTGGCTACCGCTGTAGCAGCCATAGCGGCTGCTAGCGGTGACACCGGGCATGATTGCGGTGGCGCCGCTAGCAGCTGCTGTGGCTGCTATAGCGGTAGCGACGGCACTATAGCAGAGCAGGGAGATATCTCCCTGCTCTGCTGTCTACTAGCGGCACTGTAACTCCCTTCAGCTACAGCGGCGCTAGCAGACAGCAGAGGAGGGAGTTACTTCCCTTGCTCTGCTATAGTGCCCCCCTGTAGATATCAACCCCCCCCTTCCAGGATAGCGCCACCGTAGCTCCCTGAAGGAGCGGAATCCCTGTGTGGCCGGGGATTCCGGTCCTGGAGCGCTGCTTGATGCCTCTGTCCATATATGGACAGTGACATCAGGGAAAACTCCTGAAGCGGAATCCCCAGTCACAGCATTGCAGACTCTATGTTCAGGGATTCCACTCCAGGAGAAGCCAATGACGTCATGGACACAGACGTCAGGAGCTTCTCCTGGAGTGTAATCGACGGTCATAGCGTCTGCAACGCTGTGACCGGGGATTCCGCTTCAGGAGTTTTCCCTGATGTCACTGTCCATATATGGACAGAGGCATCAAGCAGCGCTCCAGGACCGGAATCCCCGGCCACACGGGGATTCCGCTCCTTCAGGGAGCTACGGTGGCGCTATCTACAGGGGGGCTGTGGGCTGTGTGGCACTACCTACAAAGGACAACTGTGCAGGAGCACACACAGTACCCAGCTTTCCCGGGTATCAAAAAAAAAGTGTGGCAATAAACTAAGATATAACTTTTATTTAATCTAGCTAAAAGGATTAATCCTTTACTCAGACTAAGGCCTCATTTACACGAGCGTATTATACGCGCGTGCGATGCGCGTGCTTTTCACGCGTGTCGTACGCACCTATAATAGTCTATGGGGCTGTTTAGACGATGCGTGAATTTTGCGCTGCGTGAGTGCGTTGCGTAAAACTCACGACATGTTCTATATTCTTGCGTTTTTCACGCAACACGCACCCATTGACTTCAATGGGTGCGTGAAAACAACGCATGCCACACGGACGGTCCTGCGTTGCATGCGCGGAAATCACGCAAGAGCTGTCAAAAGGATGAATGTAAACAGAAAAGCACCACGTGCTTTTCTGGTTACAAACATCCAAACGGAGTGTCAAATTAGAGATGAGCGCACCGAACTTCACCGGGTTCGGCCAAACTCGTTTTGACCGAACCCGGCAAAAAATGTTCGGGTACGCGACGTCAGGAGACAGTCACTGCCCACGGTGCTCAAAGACTTAAACTGTTTCAGCACCATGGACAGTGACTTTCGATCACAATATACATATACGTGTAAAAAAAAACAGAAGTTCGGACTTACCGATAAGTCCCGGCTCCTTCCTCCAGTCCGACCTCCCGGGATGACAATTCAGGCCAAGTGACAGCTGCAGCCAATCACAGGCCAAGCACAGGCTGCAGCCAATCACAGGCTGCAGCGGTCTCATGGCCTGGCGCGTCATCCTGGGAGGTGGGGCCGGATGACAAGAAAGGGACGCGTCACCAAGGCAACGGCCGGGAGACCGGACTGGAGGAAGCAGGCAGTTCATGGTAAGTTTGAACGTCTTTTTTTATTCACAGGTTGGTGTATATTGTGATCGGCATTCACTGATGAGGGTGCTGAAAGAGTTACTGCCGATCAGTTAGCTCTTTCAGCACCTTGGACAGTGACGGGCGTCGACTACCTCATCTCTATGATGGCGGCTGCGTGAAAATCACGCAACCGCGCATCATACACGGATGACACACGGAGCTGTCAAATGCCTTTTGCGCGCGCAAAACGCAGCGTTTTTTGCGCGCGCAAAACGCACACGCTCGTGTAAATCCGGCCTAAATAAAAGTTATAACTTAGTTTATTTCCACACATTTATTTGATAGCTGGGAAAGCTGGGTATTTTGTGTTCTCCTGCACAGTTGTCCTTTTTTGAATGTCTATTGCCCGCCAGCTATCGGTCATTTCGTAGTCCTTGCACTACCTACAAGGGGGCTGTGGGCAGTGTGGCACTACCTACCAGGGGGCTGTGGGCTGTGTGGCACCACCAACCAAGGGGCTGTGGGCTGTGTGGCACTACCAACCAGTGGGCTGTGTGGCACTACCTACTAGGGGGCTGTGTGGCACTACCTACCAGGGGGCTGTGTGGCTCTACCTACCAGGGGGCTGTGTGGCTCTACCAACCAGGGGGCTGTGGGCTGTGTGGCACTACCAAGCAGTGGGCTGTGTGGCACTACCAACCAGGGAGCTGTGGGCTGTGTGGCACTACCAACCAGGGGGCTGTGGGGCACTACCAACCAGGGGGCTGTGGGCACTACCAACCAGGGGGCTGTGTGGCACTCCCTACCAGGGGGCGGTGGGCTGTGTGGCACTCCCTACCAGGGGTCTTTGCGACACTTCCTACCAGGGGGCTGTGCGGCACTCCCTACCAGGGGGCTGTGCGGCACTCCCTACAGGGGGCTGTGCGACACTCCCTACAGGGGGCTGTGCGGCTCTCCCTACAGGGGGCTGTGCGGCACTCCCTACAGGGGGCTGTGTGGCACTCCCTACAGGGGGCTGTGCGGCCCTCCCTACAGGGGGCTGTGTGACGCTATCTACAAGGGGGCTGTGTGACGCTATCTACAAGGGGGCTATGTGGCACTATCTACAAGGGGGCTGTGTGACGCTATCTACAAGGGGGCTGTGTGGCACTATCTACAAGGGGGCTGTGTGGCGATACCTACAAGGGGGCTGTGTGGCGCTACCTACAATGGGGCTGTGTGGCGATACCTACAAGGGGGCTGTGTGGCGCTACCTACAAGGGGGCTGTCTGGCACTACCCACAAGGGGGCTGTGTGGTGCTACCTACGAGGGGCTGTGTGGCGCTACCTACAGGGGGAATCTGTGAGTGGGGGTCTGATGGTCATTTTACCGTGAGTGGGGGGGGGGGTTGATGGTAATTTTTCTAAGATTGGGGGGCTAATGGTCTTCAAGTGGTTTCCACCTCTGACCTCCAATTGAAATTAATAGGAGGCAGAAAATACCTGCAGCGCCCGTTTGGAGCTTTTTTTCCTGCGTCTTTTGCATTCGCTTCAACAGCTTAAGAAAAAACACAAGAAAAAGGTCACACAACACAGTCAGTTGCTGAAGGAATTTTGAGGCAGATTTTTTTTGCCTTACAAAAAACGTGTGTGAACATGCCCTATGAGGGGAGTGCTTGTTCTTAGCCGTTTTCTGTCTTTCTCCCAAAAAATTTGGTAGGGGGGCCCTGAGGAAATTTTGTTTTTCCAGTGCTGCCTCGAGTCCGAAAAGGTTGGGAAACTCTGTACTAGGGTTCCGTCATGGAGCAGCTCAGTTCGTCATGGGAACACAGGTGAGTACAGGTGAGTACAATTTTTGTTTTTGTTTGGGGGCACTGTCTACAAGGGGGAGGTGGGGGGGGGCTGTATGGCACGATCTACAAAAAGGAGGTGGGGGATTATGGCACTGTCTACAGGGAGGCTATATGGCAAAATCTACAGCGGGGCATTATACTGTGTGGCGGCCACTAAGCGGGCATTATACTGTGTAGGGGTACTACAGGGGGCATAATACTGTGGGCACAATTAGAGGACAAAATAATATGTCCTTGAAGGGGTTTGTTACATATTAAATTATTAAATATTATTATTATACTGTATGGGGGCACTAAAGGGGCATTATAATTTTTTTATGGGGCATTTTTTTTTAATGATGGGGTGGGGCGCCGAAAGATCATTTCGCACAGGGCGCCATCTATCCTAGGGCCGGTCCTGTGTGTGTGTGCAATGATAACAACAACAATGACTATAATGACATTAAAAGTGGACATGTACAAGTTTTATATAGATGCAGGGTGGGCCATCAGAATCGTCTCTTGTGGTAGGCCCATGAAACCTGAATCCGATGCTTCAAAGAGGGCACTATGAAAGTATGTGGGGCAACTTACTGTGTACTGCACAGTGTGGGGCACAATCTGTTATTATTTTTGAGGGTACTAGTTGTGCAGCACTATTTTTGCATCAGTGGGACACTGTTAAAGGCGGTAGCAGGATGGAATGTTTCTGTACAGGGTGAAAATCTCCAGGAAAAGCAGAGCTAAAGACATCTGGGCGCTGCAGAGACTAATCGTGGCCGGGAGAATTCGTCATGTCAGTCTGGGCCGGATGGAGACAATAGGGAAAGTGAATGTGTCCAACCAGAGAAGACGTCACCTGTGATTCACTGGATATAATTGTACTGCATTCATTGCACTGTATTAACAACTTGATAATACTTTGAAGAGTGCTAGTGTAGTACTGGTATGTGATCACTGTATGGGCACTGTATGGTGATATTATTGGTTGCTTTAGTTTTTGTGGTAGATGTGGTCATGGTGTGGAGGTATTATTTGACCCTTGTATAATGATTTTATTTGGTAAGTGCATGATGGTTTAATGAAAGTTAAACTATCAAGGAGGCGTGGCTTGGACATGGCGCTGACCAGACGTGCTGCTTGAGAGCTCCGTTCCTGCACTTCCCTAACCCGCTCATAAGCACATTAATAAGCATCATTTTATCACCCTGATGGTCAGGAAATCCAAGGCCTCCACGGGGACCCCCTACTGTACACGGCAGATGTCTTCAGCCGGCTCTATCCAGAGATTTCTGACCGACGCTGCATCTGGAACATCATCTAAGATGGCGCCGCTGGAGGGGAGGCGAGATGGCGCCGGGACTTCGCTTCCAGAGGGGATATCATCTGCGGCCGGCGTAGCTGCATCAGGTACCGCTAGTACCTTCCCCTCGATATCGGGCTCTCAGGGGCAGTTTCCCTCCTTGCTGGATGGGATTGAGCCGAGCTCTTCTGGGGCTGAGATGGCGCTGCCTACGCGGGACTGTTCGCCTTGTGGTGCCTGTAATGGCGGTCGGGTTTCTCCCTTATCCTCCCCTCATGTGCTGGGGCCTGCAATCCTGCCTTCTACCTCTCCCAGAGATATGGCTGTTCATCCCTCCTCTCATATTGGTGTTACTGCTGTCCTAGGGGATGATTTACAGGGCCTGAGACGACAGCTATCAGCATTGCCCACTAAACAGGACATGAAGCGTTATGTAAACCGCCTGGAGACGACATATAAATCAGAAATACAATCTCTTACTACCAATTTATCTCAATTGTCCGATCAAGTACAGCGGATGGAAAGCGATGTATCCAGTATTACACAGCAACAAGTTTCTCATGCCGACCGATTGGATCAGCACTCTCAGCAGATCCACACATTATTTAATCTTGCTGAGGATCATGAGAATCGGAATCGCCGTAATAATATTCGGCTGCGGAGCATTCCTGAGGATATCTCTCCGGGTCAACTTATTCCTGCTTTACAGTCTCTGTTTAATTCTCTACTTGGGCGCCCTGCTGATGATCCCTTGGAGCTGGATAGAGCACACAGGACTCTAGGTCCGCGCAACCCGGATCCTGATAGGCCTAGAGATGTGCTATGCCGTGTCCATTTTTTTTCTCTTAAGGAGCAGATCATGAGGAAGGCCTGAGATAAAGGCGAGGTTTTATTACAGGGAGTCAAGATTCAGCTGCTGTCTGATTTGTCCAGGATGACTCTGGACAAGCGCCGGGTGCTACATCCTTTACTGGACGTCTTGAGAGAACATGAGATCTCCTATTCCTGGGGTCACCCCTTTCAGTTGCAGGTTCGCAGGAACGGGGCACTGCTGAGTGTTCGTGACCCGAGGGACGTTCCAGATTTCTGTGATGCTCTCCGTTTGCCTAGAGTCTCTCTCCCGGATTGGCCTTATGTTCCCATCCCGCCGCCGTGTCCACGGTCACGCAGGCGAGGTCGTTCTCCTGCTTCTCCTATGAGGCGTCATGATGGGCGTCCTGCGGAGCCGATGTGATGCCCTTTTAATGTCTCTTAATTGCAGCCTGCTGTCGGAGTTTAATTGCAATGTTTATTGCGTTTATCAGCTGAAGCAATTATGATCGGAGTTACATATGGTCATTACTGAGTGGGTCTGCATTATGTTTCACAGGTGATTGCTGTTGGAGACCTGGTGGTCACTAATAGCGGTCGATTGCCGTTAATATGCCACAATTGTGAATGTATATTTTTTTTTATTATTCTTTATTGCTAACCTGTTTGTACATTTACGCTGACAATGAATGTATTCAGGGGTGTTCGCTGTCGGGGTTTCTTTAAGGCCCTACTAACAATGTAACTCCTTATTTAATTATTTTTGGGTAACACACTAAGTGCCTTGGTTTTCCTTTTGTGTTATATCGTTATTTGCTATATAAAATTTGCTGGGTTGGGGGGTGCGGGGCGCTGGCTAGACCTTGTCCTGACACTCCTCCTCTTAGGGTTTCACTGGTTATATCCGGTGTATATTGGATTGTTTCTCCTTGATTAGATCAAGGAGTGGGTGCTTGTTTCACCCGCTTGTTTGTCCTTGTTGTCATGTCTCCCTTCCTTGTCTGTCTTGTCCTTCTCTTCATTGTTGTAGCACATTTCTTGATTTGCTAGAAATACGTGCGTTGGAAATGGCGCAGCTGAAAGTCTGTACCTTTAATGCTAGAGGGCTTAATGTCCCGGAAAAACGGTCGCAGATATTATATAACATGCACAAAGAACGGGTAAATATCCTGTTTTTACAGGAGACTCATTTTCAGGTGGGCCACACTCCACAGTTTACAAATCGCTATTATCCAGTATGGTTCCACAGTGCCAAGGGCGCTAGTATTTGTATACACAAGTCACTCTCTCATAAACTGGTAGACGTTCTGGTTGACCCGGGTGGTCGGTACGTGTTTCTTAAACTGTCCATTCGGAATAAGCTGTTCACCTTGGCTAATATGTACCTCCCCAATCAGGATCAGGCGTGAGTGTGTTGTGGGTATTTGCGGAAATTGGAAGAGTTCACGGAGGGAGTTTTGATTGTGGGTGGTGATTTTAACCTGACGTTCGATTCTAGGCTTGACACCTCGTCGGGCAGGTCTGCGGTACCGAAGTCCCACTTGGGAGCCTTGAAAACTGTGATGCATTCCATGCAATTGATTGACGTGTGGAGGATTCTGCATCCTCAGGTAAGAGAATACACTTACTTCTCCCCGCTACACAATATGTATAGTAGACTGGATGCCTTTCTTATTAGCCACCATTTGCTTACCTGGCATCCTATTTCTGAGGTGGGCCCTATGGTTTGGTCGGATCATGCCCCTGTATTTCTGACACTTACGTTTCCTAGTTCAGTACCCACTTTCCAATCTTGGAAACTTAACGATAATTTATTGGGTGACTCAGTGTGTGTGTCAGCCCTTAAGGACTCACTTAACGTTTTTTTTGAGGTACACACACGTGACACTACCCCATTACCATTACAGTGGGAGGCGCTAAAGTGTGTAGTCAGGGGAGTCCTGATCCAACATGGGGCTCGGTTGAAGCGGGAAAAAGGGGTAGCCATTACGCGGCTCCTTGCTCAGATACGGGACCTTGAATCCCGCCATAAACTAGTGCTTTCCTCGCAGATATTTGCAGAACTTACTGCAGCAAGAGAATCCTTGCATTCTCTGATAGACCAGTCACACGCTCGATTTAGGGACCGGATGAGAAAACACTCGTACGAATTTGCAGATAAATGTGGCAGGTCTCTAGCACGGATACTACATCCTCGCACCCAGGCATCGTATATTCCTAAAATTACTTCTCCCTCGGGCGGTGAGGTTCATGATCCGGTGGGAATCACCGACTGCTTCAGACAGTATTACTCGGCATTATACAATCTTAAAGGCCATTTTCAGGATATGCAGGCGGATGCGTTACGTGATAAAATAGACCGGTATGTACATGACACTGCACTGCCGTCCTTGGGGGGCGGGGAGGCTTTGGGACTCGAGGAGGATTTTTTAGAAACGGAGGTGGAGCGTGCTATTGGGGATTCCCCCTTGGGCAAAAGTCCAAGAACCGATGGGTTTAATAATAAATTCTATAAGACATTTAAGGATCAATTGGCTCCGTTCTTGACGAAAGTTTTTAATTCAGTGTCTTCCTCGTGTCCCTTTGCACCCCAGTCCCTTGAGGCTCATATTACCCTTTTACCAAAACCGGGCAAAGATCCGACGGTGTGCGCAAACTTCCGACCAATATCATTGATAAATGTAGATGTTAAGATTTTTGCGAAGTTACTGGCCTCTCGACTCTCGCCTCTCTTACCAGATTTGGTCACAGATGACCACGTGGGGTTTGTGCGCGGCAGAGAAGCACGGGACAACACTAACAAGACCCTCTTTTTAACATCATACTGCCAATCCCATAAGATACCGATGTGTTTACTTTCGGTCGATGCGGAAAAAGCATTTGACAGGGTACATTGGGTGTTTCTCCGCAGTGTCCTGACACAGGTTGGCCTTGGCGCCATTATGGTGGATAGGATTATGGATCAGGGTAAAGCTGAGCTCTTTGTCCGCACCTGGGCAGTGTGGTCTGGATTCCAGGGTGGTGATGATTTACCTCTCTGGCTGGATGGCCTCTTTTGAATACCTATATAAAGCCTACTTTTTGCGTGTTATGTCCGTATGTGTTTCCCTTTGTTGTCTTGTGTCAGTGTTAGTCTGTCGTATAATGTGCACTTATATGCGATAATTGTTATCCACCTGTGGGGACTGGCTCCCCTAAATAATGCACTATCTTTGCTGCACTTATGGTACTGTTATTTTCATTGCATTCTTATATAGTTTTTGCTTACTGATTAGGAGGCTACCTCCTACTGCTGCTCTGTGTCTTTGCATACTTTATGTGATATTGAAGTGGTTATAGTGCTCTGTATGTGAATTTTGCAAATGTATGAAACCATGTATATGCTGTTTTGTTGTGTATATTTTCAAAATAAAAATCTTTGATAAAGAAAAAAAAAAAGTTAAACTATCAAGTATACATTGGCGCTTATGGTGGAACAAACTATTTAGAGGCAGAACTGATGCATTTATGTATACAGGATCCAGGCACCACAATGCTGATTTCGATTATACAGTAATTTCCAGGAACAGTGTACTGCTGAGATAGTGTATCTAAGCCTTAGGGTATGTTCACACGGCGGGGGTCCGTAACGGCTGAAATTACGGCGATGTTTCAGCCTGAAAACATCCCCGTAATTTCAGCCGTACCGGCATGTGCAGGCGCTTGAACGCCGCGTCGATTACGGCCGTAATTAGCGCTGCTATTCATTGGAGTGAATGAATAACGGCTCTAATTACGGCCAAAGAAGTGACAGGTCACTTCTTTGACGCGGGCGTCTATTTACGCGCCGTCATTTGACAGCGGCGCGTAAATATACGCCTCGTGTGAACAGACAAACGTCTGCCCATTGCTTTCAATGGGCAGATGTTTGTCAGCGCTATTGAGGCGCTATTTTCGGCCGTAATTCGGGGCAAAAACGCCCGATTTACGTCCGTAAATAGGCCGTGTGAACATACCCTTATTATGTGTTTTAAAAGTGTTCTTTTACAGTAGCTTTACTGTCTTCAATAAAGATTTTTTGGGGAGGGACATATGTCATGGACTTGTGACTCTGATTTTCCAGTGCCCAGTAGTCATGGCCGCCATCAGGGCAGTACAGCTGGTACTGCCATCAGGGGCCCGGCCAGAATGATGTAAGATAGGGGCCCGTCGCTTCTCATCAACCTTACACATTTCATTGAGTTCCCCAGCGCTGGTCACTTGGAGAAAGGAATGGACGCTGCAATGTAATAGGGCCCGTTCCTTACCCTGAAGTAACTAATGCTGGGGCCCTGAGAGGACATACAGAAGAGAAAGATGCAGCATGTAGAAGCTCCGTTTGGAGAGATCCCGCGCCCCAGCCAGCTCCTTCTCTACACAGCCGACTGGACCTGCAGGCTGGTGAGTGTGTCCCCCTTTCCCCATCCTGCTTCACATTCCTCCTGACCCCACTTGATTATATATAACTTGATTATATAAAGTATGTTAAAATTTTTCCCTAGCGTTTCATGGCGCAGTTTTGCTAAAAAATTTAAAAAATCGCGGCAAACCACGTGATTTGTGCCACGATTACGAAAATTGCATTCAAAAAAAGGTACAAAACATAGTAAAACTGTGCTATTAGGCTATAGTCAAAGTGAGGTAAAATCACATTTTTGTTGCGATTTTGCAAAAAAAATTACATTTAACTGCACTGAGTAAATAGACTAAGGCCTTATTCAGACAGCCGTGCTCGGTCCTTTTTATATGGACCGTGTATCGGCCATATTTCCCAGACCGACCACAGTTCAGGGAGCCGGGCTCCTAGTAACACAGTTATCTATGATTCTAGGTGTCCCTGTCTCTCCGCGGGAAAACTGTCCCGTACTGTGATCATGTTTTCAGTACGGGACCAGGGACAGTATTCCCGCAGAGAGACAGGGACTCCTTTGTCATAGATAAATATGATCCTAGGAGCCCGGCTCCCTGAACTGTGGTCTTTCCGGGAAATACTGCCGACATACGGTCCATATAAAACGGACCGAACACGGACGTTTTAACAAAGCCACTTCAAAAGTGGCGGATTTGTCTCCTATTTCTTGTGCGGATTGTGCACTGAAAACTCACTACTAGGGTATGTTCACACGACAGCGTCCGTAACGGCTGAAATTACGGGGATGTTTCCGCCTGAAAACATCCCCGTAATTTCAGCCGTAACGGCATGTGCAGGCGCTTGAACGCCGCGTCCATTACGGACGTAATTGGCGCTGCTATTCATTGGAGTCAATGAATAACGGCTCCAATTACGGCCAAAGAAGTGATAGGTCACTTCTTTGACGCGGGCGTCTATTTACGCGCCGTCATTTGACAGCGGCGCGTAAATATACGCCTCGTGTGAACAGACAAACGTCTGCCCATTGCTTTCAATGGGCAGATGTTTGTCAGCGCTATTGAGGCGCTATTTTCGGACGTAATTCGGGGCAAAAACGCCATAATTACGTCCGCAATTAGTGCGTGTGAACATACCCCAAATGTTCACAAACGTGTGTGAAATTACAGTTTTTCACTGACAATTTGCGCCCGTGTGGGACCCGTTCTCACGGATCCCTCATAGACTTGAGTCTATTGAGGGATCTGTAAAAACTGACATAAATGGGACATGTACTATTTTTTTACGGCCCTTTACACGGTCCGTTAAAACAACGGCTGTGTAAATAGCCCCATAGAAAGACATGCAACCATGTGACGGCCGTTAAAACAACGGCCGTCACACTAACATTTAACACGTTCTTCTGTTTAAGCCCTAACTCATTTTCAAAACCCCATGCACATGCAGCAGAAAAAAATCTGCATGTAATTTAGGACATGCTGCTGATTATTAAATCAGCAGCATGCCTATTGTGTTGTAGAATTGGAACGTATTTTACCCTTTAGGGTATATTCACACAGCAAACAAAAAACAAAGCTTTTCAAGTGAAAACAGCCCCTGATTTTCAGCCGTTTTTTATGCATCAAGCATTTTTTGATGCGTTCTTTACGGACGTTTTTTGAAGCTGTTTTTCTATTGAGACAATGAAAAACAGCTCCAAAAACGGCTTAAGACAGGACATGCACTTCTTTTTTATAGGGTGTTTTTTTACGCGCCGTTTACGGCCACGTAACAAAAAACAACCTGGGGGAAAGAAATGCAGTTTTTCCCATTGAAATAAATCGGCAGATGTTTGGAGGCGTTCAGCCTCCGTATTTTTAGGCGTTTACAGTCGAAAAACGGCTGAAAATAGGCCGTGTGAACATATCCTTACAATGCAAAGGGTTAATTTGCTGCAAATACCTAGCACAATCTGTAAGGCTACATGCATACATTGAGGAATTTGGTGCAGAAAATCTGCATCAAAACTGCACGTATATCTGCAGGTAAAATCCGCACCTAAGGACTTGTCCACACAGAATGGAATTGCTGCAGAAAATTTGTGCAGCAATTCCATTGAAAGCTGCAGACGTTCCACTGCAGAAAAAAAACGCAATTTCCGCATTTTCTGCTGCAGAAAATGGTGCGTATTTTGCTGCATTTTTCTCAATATTAGGGGATGGTGACATCTCCTTTGAAAAATGCAGGAACTCAGTCCACTATCAGCAGGAATTTACATGCTGAGGTCCAAAAAATACGCACCAAGTCAATTTCTGGTTGGAATTTTTCCGCAACGTGTGGATGAGATTTGTTACATCACACCTACTTTGTTGCTACTCTATTCTGCTGCGTATTTTCCGTCCGCAATTAAGGACGGAAAAAAATGCAGCAATTCCGCAACGTCTGGACAAGCCCTAAGGGCATGGCCACACGTGGCGGATTTCCTCCGCAACTGTCCGCATCAATGCCTCACAGAATCTGCGTTGCAGATTCTGCGGCGGATCTGCCCAAAATGTGCAGTAAATTGATGCGGACTAGCTGCTGCGGACTGCGGGAAAAGTGCTTCCCTTCTCTCTATCAGTGCAGGATAGAGAGAAGGGACATCACTTTCCCTAGTGAAAGTAAAAGAATTTCATACTTACCGGCCGTTGTCTTGGTGACGCGTCCCTCTTTCGGCATCCAGCCCGACCTCCCTGGATGACGCGGCAGTCCATGTGACCGCTGCAGCCTGTGATTGGCTGCAGCCGTCACTTAGACTGAAACGTCATCCTGGGAAGCCGGACTGGAGACAGAAGCAGGGAGTTCTCGGTAAGTATGAACTTCTATTTTTTTTACAGGTTGCTGTATATTGGGATCGGTAGTCACTGTCCAGGGTGCAGAAACAGTTACTGCCGTTCTCTTAACTCTTTCAGAACCCTGGACAGTGACTATTTACTGACGTCTCCTAGCAACGCTCCCGTAATTACGGGAGCCCCATTGACTTCCTCAGTCAGGCTGTAGACCTAGAAATACATAGGTCCAGCCAGAATGAAGAAATGTCATGTCAAAAAAGCAAGACGCATCCGCAGCACACATAACATGTGCATGACAGCTGCGGACTTCATTGCGGAACTTAGAATCTCCACTGAAGTCAATGGAGAAATTCCGCCATGAGTCCGCAACCAGTCCGCCACAACTCCGCAACATCCCTTGCATGCTGCGGACACCAAATTCCGCACCGCAGCCTATGCTCCGCAGCGGAATTTTACGCATCGTCTAAACGAACACTTCTAAATTCTGCAGCGGAATTCAAGTGAAATTCCGCCACGAGTGAACCCAGCCTTATAGTGCATTCTTAGGTGCGGTTTTTACATTCTGATGTGGAAATACAGTAGGTGCAGGTTTTATGCTGCGGATTTGTTCTTTTTGATTCTTTTTTAAACTGTCAGATACAATTTTCAAGCGGAAACGCTAAAGAAATTGACATGCTGCAGGTTTTAAAATATGCACCGCAGGTCAATTTATATGCATAAAAAAATCTGCAACGTGTAGATGAGATTTCTTGAGCTCTCATTTACTTTACTGGTACTGTATTACGCTGCGGATTTGCTGCACGAAAATACATTCGACAAATCCGCACATAATATGCATTGTGTGCATTTGGCCTAACAGAGTTGTTTTTTTACTCATCCTAAGGCCCCGTTCACGTGTTGGATTTGATACGGATTTCAATGACAATCTGCATCCCATGCATATGAGGTTTCCGCAACCCTGTTCACTAGCTAGGAAAAATTTTCCACATATATTTTTGTCCGCACCATGAAAAGAAATCCACCACCGCAATAAGTAGCATGCGACTTATTTTACACGGAAAAGCCAAGGATAAGCCCCTTTGAATGACCATGGGACTAGTTCTCGTGCGGATCTGCTACACGCTTGTGGCACATCTGCGGCAGAAATCCAAGGGAAGTCTCCGATTTTTGCTGCGTAAAAACACATTGGACTTTTATGGCAATGTAAAAAAGTTAGTGCTCCTTACATCCTCACAAGTGCTTCCCCCTCTCTTAAGGCCCCTTCATATCGTGTTATTGCCCTACGTTTATCATAGAGAAAATCTCCGAACATACACTATAAACAACGTAAACAAAAATTCACAGATCTCCATTATGTCCTTTTAGCCTCCGGCAGTCTGGTATATGTCGGTTTTACCTTTTTTTGAAGGATGGAATAGCATAGTAGGCTTTGCTATTCCATCCTGAGAGATTCCACAAAAAAACTTATACCGCTCCTGACATTACTATATGGACAGTGACGTCAGGAGCTTCCAAATGCTGGACTCCCCAGACAGAGCATCACAAGTGCTCTACCCGCGGACTTTGTCCCTGGGAAAGCTCCTGACATCACTGTCCATATATGTAAAGTGACGTCAGGGGATTCTCCAGGGCCGGAACCCTGGCCAGAGCGTTGCCGACTCTCTGGCCGTGGACTCAAGCTTTGAAAAGCCAAAATCCCTGGGCAGAGCGCTAGTAGAAGCTCTGCCCGGGGACTCCAGCCCCGGGAAAGCTCCTGACAACACTGTCCATTTATGGACAGTGACTTCAGTAGTTTCCCCAAGTCCATTCCCCGGGCGACGTATCCCACTTTATGCCATACAGAAGGATACATTTTGTCTAAATAGAACAAAATCCAGAGCATTAACCGGACACTGCCTGCTCCATGGTTTCATTCATTGTTATTGACATCAGCACCAAAATCAGTTAATACGTATAATGTACAAACGTGAGCACCACATTTTCCATTGCCCAACCCCGGTAATGAAGGGGGGCCCAGACATCTTGGCTGTATGGGGCCCTGAAATTCCTCATGGCGGCCCTGCCAGCAGTAGAGAGAACTAAGAAGAACACTGGTACATTGAGGTTTGGTCTGGGGTAAAATAATTTTGTCTGGTCTGATAATTAAATGCAATGAAAAGTCTTTACCTTTACATGGAGCCGATAATGTTCTTGCTCGAGGGGGTGAGGGGCATTCAAAAATTTGCTATTTGGCCCAGCCTTTTCTAGTTAGAGAGGAAGACAGGCCAATATATCTGATTCTTGTTTACTCTGGCATTTACTGTTGGAGAATGGTCGGCCTTCCACATAAACATTGGGGGAAATTAATCAAAAATGGTGCAAAAGAAAAGTGGAGTGGTTTCCCAAAACAACCAATCAGATTTTGCCTTTTATTTTGCAGGGGTCCTTTAACTTAATTGGTTGCTATGGGCAACTACAAGTATTGTGCCAGTAAACACAATGACACCAACTAAAAAAAAAAAGGATGTTAAAAAAAAATTATATTTACAAGACGGCTTGCAATTCCATTAATAAGATGAGCAAAGACAATATTAGTTGTATAATTTACTTTCGATGGATGTTTACAGAAATTTTTTTTTATTCCTTCCATGATACAGATTTTTGACTCCTCTTTGTTAGATGTTATGTAAGGCCCCTTCTGTTCTTAGAATCAGGTTATCTGCCGACCTAATTGTCTAAAACACGGTCAAGTTAGAAGAGTTCCAGAACAAGCATACGGGGTAGTCTTACATTACAGCTGACTAACAAGAGCGTGTCTACACGCATATAGAACTCATCTCCACAGGACGTTCTTCAAACATGTCTTAGAATGATAAGCTTTGTATTTAACCTACAGGTGCTAAGAAAATTAAAATAATAAAATATTTCCTCTCAGGGAAGTCATGCAGACTCGGCATAGAGTTCCTTTGATGTGATTGAAATTTGTTCAGGCCCCAGTATCAGTTTGTAGTAAATTCGGTAACGCAGGAACATACTGTATGCCTAAAATGATAGCCTCATGCCTGCTAATCAATAAAGGACATAGGACGAGCTGAGATAAATGAAGCACAGTCGGGAGTCTAGACACAAACCGTCTTATCACAAAGACCATTCATTGACGCAGATTGTACATTCATTTCCAAATGGAAAAAAAACCTGACAATTACCTCATTGCACTAATGGAAATATATAAAGATATGTTAAATAAAATGATTGAACCGTTTGTATTTTTGGAGGAGTCAGAAGACTGGCGTCTTTAAGATGAAAATGTAATTTACTGCTAGCTCAGAGCTTGTGGAGATTGGAATAGCAATCAGCGACTTCTGATATCATTCTATCCTGCTATACACAGTGGCAGTAACAGTTGTGATTAGCATTGCAATATACACGTGTAGCATGCTTATACATAGGCAATGTTACTACTGCCGCATGAATCACTCATAATATACATCTAAGCTTCAATTTTCCAGCTGTACCTGCAATGACCTCAAAAAATTTACACCCTGCAACAACACATGGAGGAAGCCAAATGTTTTAGAATAATAATATATAACTTTATTCATATTTCATCAAATATAATTTAAGAGGTATTTTATTAGTCTAGAATGTAAAAAAAAGATCAGAAAAAATATAGTCCACCTCAAATATAATATCCCTCAGAATGGAACCAGTTTAAGCTGCCAAAAAATGTATACACATATAAGTATCCCACATACACATAGTGTAGATGTAGTCACAATCAAAAGGTATAAGGCATCATGCACACGACTGTAGCCATGTGCACTGCCGTGATTTTCAGGTCAGCCCGGGGCAGAGTGTCACCCACAAGCCGCCCGCAAATCGCGCGCCATGCACACGGCCGTGGCCATTATTTGCTATGAGACTGGACCGCAGAACACGGCCGTAATAAGACTTGCCCATTCTTTCTGCGGTCGTGTGCATGGCCCCATACGAATAAATGGGGCCGCATTTCTCCCGTGGATTTTCGGGGGAATCGCGGCCGCAAAAAGCACGTTCGTGTGCATAGGGCCTAAGTCCAAAGTTCTTATATCTATACTTGTAATAGAGGTAGTGAGAAACAAGTGGCAGTGACATCACCAACTGGCAGCATTGTACTTAAAGGGTAAGGCCATTTTTACCACTTTGTTGTGCTATTTCTATTCTGATTTACTGTCGTATTGTCTATTCATGTACTGTATGTACTGTAACTGCCCTCTAATTTATGTTTGCTGCCCATAGAAGAAAATCTATCCCCCTCCTTTCTGGGGATTATTTCAGTAGAATATGTATAAGATAAATATCTCATATGGAGCTCATTTATAATGAGGTTACAAGGTACAAACATTAGAATAATATATTATAATGGAATGCTAAATATTTTTCATAAATATGTCTAAAAACCAAGGCATAAAGACCAATATTATTTAGTTACCATACACAATGCCTTGAATGCTTTTAGGGATTCTGTCATCTGCCTGTAAGTTTTTTGACTAGTTTTTGGACGCGGAAACCTCGCCGCAAAACATGCCAAAAACCGCCCGAAAATGCCTTCCATTGATTTCAATGGGAGGCGGAGGCGTTTTTTCCCGCAAGCTGAAGAACCGGCTTGCAGGTAAAAGAAGGGACATGCCCTATCTTTGGGCGTTTACACCTCTGACCTCCCATTGACATCAATGGGAGGCAGAGGCAGCATATTTTGCTGCGTTTTATGCCTACGGCGCTCAATGCCCGGGGGTGAAAAACGCAGCGAAAATCGGCGTGCAGGCAGAGGAAAATCTGCCTCAAAATTCCAAACGGAATATTGAGGCAGATTTTCCTCCTGCAAAAAACTCAGTGTGAACCCAGCCTAAGAAACCCTACTGTCATTTAACATTTACTCTATTATGACTATTGCTTTCTCTTATAATTGAATCTTGCAAGAAGTTCTGCAGATCTTGAGTATAGAGCTTTAGTATAAACCTTTATTAGATTGACCTTTTAAGCTCATCAATAACCAGCCCAGTTTCGGATTAAAAGTTTGTCTTTTCAAGATGTCTATTACCGATTATTGTGAACTGCTTTAAAATGAGACACACAGGAGACCTAATTATTAATTATCAAAATAGGATTGGGAGAGTGCAGAATATGCTTCTTTTTAAGAGAACATCTAAAATAACATTTACACATCTTCAAAAATGTTTTTTTCCATGGAAAAAACTGTCATCAAAAGCAACCAGCAACTCCAATGAAATAGGGAAAGGGAAATTGTCAGAGATAATCAATCAACAGTTTACTAAACAGTGTTACATTAGTGATGCCACTGTCTACTGTAGCTCTGTGATGTCCAACAAACCCACATTCACGTGGGAAGCTGATGTAATGTCTGAGTGCTGTGTCTTAAATTGGATCTTAGGCTACAAAGATTTTTTTTTATCACACTAGGAAATTGTCACAAGATAAGGTGACTTCACAGTTCCTTGTGTAATCTCCAAAGGCAAGAATATTTGTGAGAATTCTAAAACCCATGACATCCGAGCATCATGCAAAAACATCAAAATTCCTGAATATAAATATACTGTAGCTTAGGTTGTTTGCAATGTCATCATGGTTCCAATCCAATGTCATATTCTGCCCACTTAGACAACTTAAAACAGTTGTATAATGTTATGTTAATTGTTTACACAATTCCTTGAAATTTATTTAATTTATACACCGTTCTAAATTTACATATCAGGATCTTGTAAGCAGAGATTGTCTGGCGCATTAGACTCCACCCATCAAGTACGCTCACCTGTCGTTTCAGGTGACTTTTCAGAGTAAGCTGTCATACGTGTGTACATCAGAATTAACACTATTTGTGGTCATTATATGATGTGTATTCTGCATTTTTTTAGCAGTTTTTCCCTTCTGGAGATTCACAATTTTAGCTAAACTAGTGGGTGGAGCCTAATGACTATCATGTCTTCTATACACAGCATACATAGAGAAGAGGAAGATCATGCTCTCCAACACTTTCTATCACATATATAGAAGCTGCAGCAACATGGAGGCGATTATACAGCAGTAATGAACTGTACAGATGTAAATCCAGCACTAAGGTGAGCTTTAACACTTACTAGGAGTTGTCACAGTGTCTCCGTGTCTCTCTCTGACTCCCTCTCTCTTCCTCACTCTGATCTTGCTACAGATAAAGCCGTCTTTATCTTCCCTTTTAGCGCATTAAATACACAGCGGCAGGATCCTTTATCTTAACTTTTGCAATGACTTTTCAATTATTTTTGTTGTGCGATATCATGCTGCAGCAAGTTATCAGTCAAGATAAAGATGGCTACATCCGCACTTCCTCCCCACTCCCCTCTCCTTAGACATCTATGTGCAGCGTGTAACCTGATGCCTCCGTGATCTGAAAATCTGTCTTGTCTTCAGGAGATGGAAAAAGCTGTATATTCAGAGTGAGTAAACAGGAGGGTGGGGGTAGCGAGAAAAGTAGCATAATAAATGGAGAAAGAGGCAATTTTCTCTAATAAAATATATTACAAAGTTTCTTATACTCGCTTGTACCATTGATTTAGCCATGTATGGCTTTAAAATGGTTTTCCTCTGTTATAAATAAAAAGGAGCAGGACATTGCGGTGTACTTCTTAAAATATCTAACATTTTCTGTGGCCTTGCACTTGACCTTATTTGGGTGTCCTCCTCATCTTCTCGGAACTGTGAGTGCCTCATCAACATATAAATACACATCATTTAGGTATGGATACATATGGTTCAGTGCAGTCATATGTAAATTTACCCATTGCAGCTGCCATTCCGCAGGGCCATCTGAAGGATCAAGCCTATTGTGCCTATAGGTATATCTGGTACTGTTGATAGCTCATCACTGTAGTGGTAGGGGCTATACTTGACCTGTAATGTGATTCCATCCCATAACAATGAATTGATAAGTTTGCACAGTACAAATTGTATGAAAATAAACTACAGTACTTGATTTTAATATTTTTTTTTGTCATAATATCTCTTTTTGACAATCAGAAAATAAATAGCTTATAGACAAAAGCTTCTCGAGATAAACCTAAGAAGGAAGAGTTAGGGGAACAGTACTACAGCCACCTAACAGCTAATGCTGGGCAGGTAGGCTTCCTGTCCCAGCAATATGCAATATAAGAACATCAGCATGCTAATACATTATCATGTTTAGCACTGGTTGTTAAGTGGCTTATTGTCTTAAAATCAGTATCGCCATTAAAACAGTCTGTCACTAAATGCCTCCATGTAATAATTGCTACTTTATCCTTCTTAAAAAAACGAGTTAAAAAAAACTAAAAACACTTGTATTTGAAGAGGGCTCCCAATCTACCAACAGAAGTAACATCGACCATTTGGTAAAATCTCATGCCGTGTGGCCTATAGACGAGTATTGTGTAAGACAGTAACATGTAACTAGACCTCATAAACATATTGCACCCACAAATGAGAAACACAAAAACAAAAACACAAAAATGCAAAACATGGCCAAATGGATGGACCTATCGGACGTCATCAAAATTCTGTCCTTCTGTAATATCTCACTTGTTGAACTCATGCAAGGAAATCATGTAAAATACTAAGGCTGGGTTCACACGACCTATTTTCAGACGTAAACGAGGCGTATTATGCCTCGTTTTACGTCTGAAAATAGGGCTGCAATACGTCGGCAAACATCTGCCCATTCATTTGAATGGGTTTGCCGACGTACTGTGCAGACGACCTGTAATTTACGCGTCGACGTTTGACAGCTGTCAAACGACGACGCGTAAATTGACTGCCTCGGCAAAGAAGTGCAGGGCACTTCTTTGCCACGTAATTTGAGCTGTTCTTCATTGAACTCAATGAAGCACAGCTCAAGATTTACGAGCGTCTTAGAGCATCTCAGACGCCTCGTAAATTACGAGGAGGAGCATTTACGTGTGAAACGAGGCAGCTGTTAACAGTCTGTCTTTTCACACGTAAATGCCTCTCATCGTGTGAACATACCCTTATACTGATAAAGAATCTAACTATTATCTAGATAGGCACATTCTGTTATCTATTCATGTTTTTGCACATATTTTGCATTATATACCTACAGCCAAGGAGGGCATGCTTCATACTAGCTTGTTCAGGGGTTGGAGTCCTGGTTGCAACAGTCTCCAGTCTTCAGCACTGATCCTTTGAAATGCCTATCCTGATTAAAAAGTGATTCAATAAATTGTTATAATTTCCTGCCGGACAAAAACATTGACAGCTGTGAGGTGTGTACGTTTTCACATCAATTTAGGTTTACAAAGTCACTGTCAATTCAAGAAACTTTGCATAAATTAATAGTCCAAGCAAAGATAAGAAACTTTGTAATATATCTTATTATGGACACTTTTTGAAGTCTGCCCCCCCCCCCCACCCGAACTATGAAGACGGAACTCTGATGACACTTTAACCATATATATTTGCAGATTTCTGTTTAGGCGGCCACAGATCAGGCACGGTTTTGAATTTGCTGTAAAAGCAGAATCAGCCATACAGAAGAGAAAAAGCAGAATACTTGAGACCCTAAAGAGGTCAGGATCTTTAAATTGTTTGTGGTTTCCAGAAAAAAACAATCTGCTGTGCGTGAATATAACCTTAACCCCTTCAGGACTGAGCCTGTTTTGGCCTTCAGGATGAAGCCGATTTTTCAAATCTGACATGTGTGACTTTATGTGGTAATAACTTGGGAATGCTTTTACCTATCCATGTGATTCTGAGACTGTTTTCTCGTGACATCTTTTATTTTATGTTAGTAAAAACATGTGGTCGATAAATTCAATATTTATTTGTAAAAAACACAGAGATTTGGAAAATTTCTAAATTTAAATATATCTGCTTGTAAAACAGATAGTAATACCACACAAAATAGTTACTAGTTTACATTTCCCATATGTTTGCATAGTTTTTGGAACATTCATTTATTTTTCTAGGACGTTACAAGGCTTAGAACTTTAGCAGAAATTTCTCATATTTTAAAGACAATTTCAAAAGGCTATTTTTTCAGGGACCAGTCCAGTTCAGAAGTGGCTTTGAGGGCCTTATATATTAGGGAATCCCCATAAATCACCCCATTTTGAAAACTGCACCCCTCTAAGTATTTAAAACAGCATTCAGAAAGTGTTTTAACCCTTTAGGCGTTTCACTGGAATTAAAGCAAAGTAAAGGTGACATTTACAAATTTAATTTTTTTGCCAAAATTCATTTGTAATACATTTTTCTTCTGTACCACAGAAGGTTTTACCCGAAAAATGCAACTCAATATTTATTGCCCAGATTCTGCAGTTTTTAGAAATATCCCACATGTGGCCCTAGTGTCCTAATGGACTGAAATACAGGCCTCAGAAACAAAGGAGCACCTAATGGATTTTGGGGCCTCCTTTTCTTTAGAATATATTTTAGGCACCATGTCAGGTTTGAAGAGGTCTTGTGGTGCCAAAACAGTAAAGACCCCACAAAAGTGACCCCATTTTGGAAACTACACCCCTCAAGGAATTTATCTAGAGGTATAGTTAGCATTTTGAACCCACAGATTTTTTGCTAAAAGTATTTTAATTAGTATGTGAAGAAGAAAATCTATTTTTTTTCTGAAAAAACATAGAAATGTAATCTTTACAAGGAATAAAGGAGAAAAAACACTGCAACATGTGTAAAGCAATTTCTCCTGATTATAGCAATACCCCATATGTGGTAATAAACTGCTGTTTGGACCCACAGCAGGACTCAGAAGGGAAGGATTTTGGATTTCTGATTTTGCTGGAATAGTTTTCAGTGCTGTGTCGCATTTGCACTGGAGGGACCAAAACAGTGGAAACCCCCCAAAAGTGACCCCTCAACTACACCCCTCAAGGAATTTTTCTAGGGGTAAAGTGAGCATTTAGACCCCACAGGTCTTTTGCTAAATTTATTAGAATTAGGCAGTGAAAATTAATATCAACATTATTTCCACTAAAATGTTGATTTTTTTCAATTTTACAAAGGATAAAGGAGGAAAAAGCACCCCAACATCTGTAAAGCACCCCAACATCTGTACGGCAATACCCCACATGTGGTCACAAATGTTTTTTCATTAGAAAGTAATTAACCCTTTCCGGACTGAACCATTTTTTGCTTTTTCTTTTTTGTTTTTCCATCTCCGCCTTCCAAGAGCCATAAAAATTTTATTTTTCTGTCAATAGAGTGGTGTGAGGGCTTTTTTTTTTGCGGGACGAGCTCTAGTTTTTATTGGTACCATTTTTTGATACATACAACTTTTTGAGCACTTTTATTACATTTTTTGGTAGAGCCAAGGTGACCACAAAATAGCGATTTTGCAGTCTTAAATTCTTTATTTTTCACGGCATTCACCATGTGAGTTAAATAATGGTATATTGTAATAGTTTGGACTTTTACAGACACAACAATACCAATTTTGTGTATTTATTTAATTTTTTTCACTAATAATAACTATTTACTTTTGTTTTTACACATTTTATTAGTCCCCCTAGGGGAGTTGAACCAGCAATCAGTAGATCGCTGGTACAATACACTGCAATACTAATGTATTGCAGTACATTCTCATTTTTACAGGGTCTTGTAACAGCGCGATCGCTGTTCCTGTCCCTTAGTCCCGGGTGTTAGCTGTAATACACAGCTGACACCCACAGCGTATGGAGCTGGCTCAGCGCGTGAGCCCGCTCCATACATTACACCCCACACCATGACATGCTATTAAGTCGTGGTGCGCAAAGGGGTTAATGCGCAGCGGATGGTGCAGAGTGAAAAATGACAATTTTCCACTGATATGCCATTTTAGTGCACTATATGTTTTGCTCAGTTTGTGCCACTGAAGACAAATACCTCATAAAATATTAACCAGGTTCTCCTGGGTATGGCGATGCTATATCGGTGGATGTAAACTGCTGTTTGGGCACGCTGTAGGGCTCAGAAGTGAGGGAGCGGCATTTGTGGTCAAAATGCTCCATTTATCACTAGATGAATTACTTGAGGGTTGTAGTTTCCAAAATGGGGTTCCTTTTTACTATTTGAACTCAGAGCCTGTGCAATTATGGGCCAATTTTGTGTAAATCACCAAATTAGGTCTCAAATGCATGTGGGGCCCTCTCAATTCTGAGCCCACTTGTATGTCCAGGAAGAAGATTAGGGCCACATATAGGGTGTTTCTAAAACCAGGAAACACCACATAATAATTAGAGATCTGTCCTTTCACAGTGGCACAAGCTGAGCACAACATATTGGGCACTGCAATGGCATATCTGTAGACCTCAGGACAGGAGCTTTGCAAGTGTGATATGGTGCTTGAAAAACCAATCAAGCTAAACTTGCGCTCTAAAAGCCAAAGTGCGCTCCTTCCTTTCTGAGTCCTACTGTGTGTCAAACAGCCGTTTATGACAACATATGGAATATTATCGTACTTGGGAGAAATTGAATAACCAATTTTAGGGTGCTTTGCCACCAGTGATCCTTGTAAAAAGGAAAAAAAAATAGCTAAAACTCTTCTTGTAAAAAATAAAATTTTTAATTTTCACAGGCAAATTTAAATAAAATCTATGACATACCTCTAAATGCTCATTATACCCCTTGATGAATTCCTTAAGATGTGTAGTTTCCAAAATCGGTTCACTTCTTGGGATTTTTACTGAGCTGATATCTCGGGGGCTCTGCAAATGTAACTTGGCGCCCAGAAACCTACTCATCAAACTCTGCGCTCCAAAAGCCAAATGGCGCTCTTTCCCTTCTGAGCCCTGCTGTGTGCCCAAACAGCAGTTTACAACCACATGTGGGGTATTTCCGTACTCAAGAGAAATTGAGTAAGAAATTGAACATTATGAGCTAGAATGACATCTTCAAATGTAATTTTTCATTTTCACGGCCAAATTCTAATAAAAATCTATTAAAAACCTGTGAAGCCTCACTACTCCCCTAGATTAATTCTTTGAGTGGCGTCTTTATTTTTGAATGGGGTCTTTTTGGGGCTGTTTCTTATGTTTTGGCACCTCAAGGCCTCTGCAAACCTTTAATGGTACCTGAAAAACAACCTTAAAAAAAGGAGGTCCCAAAATCCACAAGGTGCTCCCTCACTTCCTCATTTCTGAGGCCTGTGTTTGAGTCAAGTAGCAGACCAGTGCCACTAATGGGATATTTTTATAACTGCATAATTAAGGTAATAAAAGTTTAGTTGCGATTCTCTGTCAATATCTTCGGTATTGATTAACATTTAATATCTGCAAAAAAAAGTCAAATTTTCACATTTCATCTCCACTCTGCTTTAATTTTTGGGAAACAAAGGATTAACAAATGTACCAAATGCTGTTATGGAAGGTGCAGTTTTTAAAATGGGGTGTTTTATAGGAATTGCTAATAAATAGGCCATTCAAACCCAATTTTGAACTGCATTGGTCCCTAAAAAATTCTGTTTTGGAAATGATTGTGAAAATTATTGTGAAAACTACCGTATTTTTTCCCTCCCGTAAATACTGCCATAAATACGGGTCCTTTGTCACACCTATATAACCGTATTTACGGCCCCTTGCCCATAAATACGGGTCCGTAGTCACCCGTATTCCACCCGTATTTACGGACCCGTTTTCTCTGCTTCTAACACTTAAAAAGAGATATTGCACTGCACTAATCGGCAGCCCCTTCTCTCTATCCAGCTCTGATCAGCAGACTCTTCTCTCTATCAGTGCTGGATAGAGAGAAGGGGCAGCCCTTTCGAGCAGAGTTTCCGCAGCGGAACGCAGCGATAGAAAGAAAAATAAGTTCATACATACCCCGGTTGTCTTGAAGATGCGTCCCTCTTGTGACATCCAGTGGATGATGCGGCAGTCCATGTGACCGCTGCAGCCTGTGATTTTGTTTCGGGTTTTTGAAGGAAGCATTTGAAATCTATATTGTGAGCGCCGCGCATGGTACTCACAGTCCAGGGATAGCAACTGTCCAGGGTGCTGGAAGTGTCAGGGCACATTCAGACGTGGCAGAATTTCTGTGGAATTTCGCTGCGGACAGTCCGCAGTGGAAATCCTTAGCAGACAGTTTGTCCATTGGTTTCCACACCTTTTTAGTTATCTTCGTGCAGACGTTGCGGAAAACTATGCTGCGGACCATAGGCTGCGGTGCAGAATTTTCAGTCCGCAGCATGCACTGTCTGTTGCGGAGAAGTGGAATTTTACTGCGTATTTCAAACTTTGCAATGCAAAAACTGAAATCTGTGGTAAGTCTGCTGTGTTTTCTGCAACGTCTGAATAATTTGTCAAATATGCAAATGTTGGTGCAGATTCATTGCGTAATTGCCCCAAATCTGCACCAACAGTTGCAGCGGAAAAATTCTGTCGCGTCTGAACGTGCCCTTACTGCCGATGAGTGCAGCCCCTATGCTCTATCCAGCACTGATCGTTTAACTCTTTCAGCACCCTGGACAGTGACTACCGCTGGACAGTGAGTACCATGCGTAGCAACGCTCCCGTAATTACGGGTGCACACACGTAGCCACCCATAATTATGGGAGCCCCATAGACTTCTATGGGCCTGCCCGTGCTGTAATTATGGCCCGAAATAGGACATGTTCTATATTTTTCAACGTAAGCAAATGGGAAGGAGCCCGTGGCCAATAGAAGTCTATGGGCCTGTAATTACAGGCCCTAATTACTGCCCGTAATTATGGGCGTTTTTTCGGTCGTGTGTATGGGGCCTTAGCAACTATTTTGTGTGGTATAACTATCTGTCTTATAAGCAGATAAATTCAAATTTACAAAAATGCTTATTCTTACACATTTTTTTAAATAAATCTTAGTGTCAAAGTGTCACTCAGATTTGCTCTTATAAGTAAAAGCATTTCAAAGTTGTAATCACATAAAGTGACACATCTTAGATTTGAAAAAAGAGGCTCTGTCAGAAAGGTAAACTTAGCTAATATGGAAAAGTAATCTAAATAACGAAAATGCCTCTTCCATCTGAAATTTTATTAATTTGACACTGAATTTTACTTTTTATTAACAAACTAATCTGCATGATCTGTAAGTAATATACACTGAATGGCTACTTTATTAGGGACACCTCACTAGTAGAACGTTGTAAGTCCTTTTGTCTTAAGAACATCAGCAATTCATTGTGGCATATATTCCACTAGGTGTTGAAATTGTTCTGCAGGAATGTTGGTCCATGCGGACAGGATAGCTTCTTGCAGTTGCCGCTAATGTGTTCTTCTTTCATAGGGTAAACAGCTTCCGTGAAGAGAAGATAGATATGATATGATAGTTTACCTCCCAATAATGCAGTCATTCACTTACCAAATAATACCACAATACAAGTTCCAAACAATATCTTCACACCATGACCACTTATATCTACCACAAAAACCAATATAACCAACAGTATCAGTCTATAGTGAACATATATTGGTTCCATATGTACCAGTTCTACACTGGCACTCTACATAGTAAACTCATGCTGGAATGCAGTACACTGAATACAGTGCTATTACATCCAGTGACCCACCATGATGTAGTCTCTGCTTAGAATAGTTCACCTTCCATTTTTCTCTCCATTCGACCCAGACTGCCATGATGACTTCTCCCGACCGTGACTCATCTCTGCAGAGTTTGCTGCCCAGAAGTCTTTGCTCTTTGCTTTTTCAGCATATCCTTACCCTGTACAGAAATGTCCCATCCTGCTACCACTTTTTGCAGTGTGCTACTGCTGCAAAAATAGTGCCACATAGATAGTGCCACCCAAAATAATAGTGGCAAACAGATAGTGCCCCACACTGTAAGAGTACTCCCTTAGTGCCCCACAAAGTAATAGTGCCTTCACACAGTAATAGAGCCCCTTTGTGCCCCACATACTTTTATGGTGCCCGCTTTGTGTGGTACACAGTAATAGTGTCCCCAAACAGTGATGCTGCCCCCTTAGTACCACTCACACTGTAAGAATACCCCCTCATATTAATTATACCTTCTTAGTGACCCACACACAATAGGGATGTTACTTAGTTCTCCCAAATAATAAGAATGCCTCCTGTGTTCCCCCATATAAAAAGGATGCCCCCTTAGTTCCTTCCTCACAGTAATAATGTCTCCTTAGTACCACTCACATAATAAGGATGCCCACTTACAGTAACTATGCCCCTTCAAACAGAGCAGCTCACTCTTTGAACCTCTTACAGCCCTTGCGGTCAGCAGCTCGGCACAGACTGTAATGATGATTTCACTGTATCGCTACGGCCTGTGCTGATGGCAGGAGTCACAGGGTGAATGATGGAACAACTTCTTACTCCACCTTTGTATTTAATTGTATTTAGGACCTGACAAAAAGTGGTGCCAGGTCGGCCCAGGTCTCCCTGGGATTTTGGGGCCCAATAGCTGGCGCTATGGCTGCTACGGCGGTATTTACTCCACTGATAAAGAACAGGATTAATTTATGATAAACAGCACCTTCAGTAAACTCAAGATTTTTATCATGCTAAGCAATGCTGCAAGATCTCACAGCATCATTCTTTAGCACCTAAAATCTGTGTCACGTTATCTGATAACTATTCAGATGTAGCCTATTTGCACATTAACATTGGCTTTCCCTTGCCAGTTCTTAGAGCTGGTGCAATAACCATGGCAACAACTAGAATCTAAAATGTATATCTAGAAATGATGTACACATAAACACACAAATAAAACAAGCCTATCTCTGAATTTAAAAGCTAGAGAGAAAATAATGATGTGACGAGACAGAATGATCAAAACGAGAATGCACTCAAAGCTTCCAGAGATATAATTAGGTTCAGTTAATTCAAAGATACAAAAATATAATATGCTCTAATGAATGATACAAATTATAACATTATGCCATTATGAAGATGAATAATGCATTATGTTTAAAGGATTATAATAATAATAATAATAATCTTTATTTATATAGCGCCAACATATTACGCAGCACTTTACAATTTAGAGGGAACATGAAACAAACAATATCAGACATTACATAGTGACAAAGTTCATTTACAATTCAAACCTGGGGAGTGAGGACCCTGCTCGCAAGAGCTTACAATCTATGAGGACATAAGGGAGACACAAAGTGTAACAGTGTTTGTTCTGTACAATAGTCCGGCCATTTTTATACACATGCGGTGGTAACATAAAGCTGCATGAGCCGGTCACCAGCCAGTATCCGTGTATGACGGACATGAAGAGAAGGAGTGTGAGGGAATCTTATTCTGATGACTAATCTAAAAGGCGGGCCATGGAAAGGAGTCAGATTAGGGAATGTTATAGGCCTGTCTAAATAGATGTGTTTTCAGGGCACGTTTAAAACTGTGGATATTGGGAATTAATCTGATTGTCTGGGGTAGCACATTCCAGAGGACGGGTGCAGCACGAGAGAAATCCTGGAGACGGTAGTGGGAGGTTCGGATTATGGAGGATTTTAATCTAAGGTCGTTGGCAGAACGTAGAGTCCGAGTAGGGTGGTAGACAGAGATGAGGGAGGAGATGTAAAGAGGTGCAGCACTGTGGAGAGCTTTGTGGGTGAGAGTAATAAGTTTGAATTTTATTCGGAAGGGGATGGGCAACCAGTGCAGTGACTGGCACAGATTAGAGGCGTTGGTGTAGCGGTTGGTCATAAAGATGAGCCTGGCTGCTGCATTGAGGATAGATTGGAGAGGGGAGAGTTTAGTGAGGGGAAGACCGACTAGTAATGAGTTACAGTAGTCAAGACGAGAGTGAATCAGAGCAACAATGAGAGTTTTGGCAGTTTCCTCCGTAAGAAAAGAGCGGATTCTGGAGATGTTTTTGAGGTGAAAATGACAGGAGCGTGAAAGTGATTGTATGTGAGGAGTAAAGGAAAGATCTGAGTCAAAAATAACCCCGAGACAGCGGGCGTGCTGCTTAGGAGTTATGATAGTGCCACACACAGAGATGGAGACATCAGGTTTAGGGAGGTTAGTAGATGGTGGGAACACAAGGAGCTCAGTTTTAGAAAGATTCAGTTTCAGATAGAGAGAGGACATGATGTTAGAGACAGCGGACAGACAATCACTGGTGTTCTGTATTAGAGCAGGGGTGATGTCACGGGAAGAGGTATATAATTGGGTGTCATCAGCGTAGAGATGGTACTGGAAGCCAAATTTGTTTGTCCAATAGGAGCTGTGTAGAGAGAAAAGAGGAGCGGACCTAGGACTGATCCCTGAGGAACCCCGATATCAAGGGGAAGAGGAGAAGAGGTGGAACCAGCAAATGACACACTGAATGAGCGGTCAGAGAGATAGGAGGAAAACCAAGAGAGAGCCGCGTCCTTGAGGCCAATAGAGTGGAGCATGTTAAGTAGGAGTTTGTGGTCTACAGTGTCAAAGGCTGCAGAGAGATCCAAAAGAATCAGGAGAGAGGATTTACCGTTCGATTTAGCCGCCAAGAGATCATTTGAGACTTTAGTAAGGGCAGTTTCTGTGGAGTGTAGAGTGCGGAAACCAGATTGTAAGGGGTCAAGAATGGAGTTAGCAGAGAGATAGCGGATAAGGCGAGAGTAGACCAAGCGTTCCAGGAGTTTAGAGATGAAGGGCAGATTAGAGACTGGTCGGTAGTTGGCAGCGCTGGATGGGTCAAGTGTTGGTTTTTTCAATAATGGGTTTATAATGGCATGTTTAAAAGCGGAGGGAAAGATACCAGAGGAAAGAGAGAGGTTAAATATTTTAGTGAGGTGACTAGTGACAGCTGGGGAGAGGGACTGGAGGAGGTGTGAGGGGACAGGATCACTAGGGCAGGTAGTAGGACGAGAAGAAGAGAGGAGCCTCGAGACTTCTTCTTCAGTTATTGGGTCAAATGCTGAGAGTGAAGAAGAGGGAGTGCGGGGGGGAAGGGGATCGATGTTACTAGGGGACTGGGAGATAATATCATGCCGGATGTTGTCAATTTTAACTTTAAAATAATTGGCCAGGTCTTCAGCACTGAGATCTGTGATTGGCGTCTGCACTTTAGGACTAAGGAGGGAGTGAAAAGTATCAAAGAGGCGTTTTGGATTATTAGATAGTGTGGAGATGAGAGAAGTGAAGTAGACTTGTTTGGCGCGGTGAAGGGCAGAGTTGTAAGTTTTGAGCATAAATTTGTAATGGAGGAAATCTGCATCCAAATGCGATTTTCTCCACAGTCGTTCGGCACATCTCAAGCACCGGTGAAGAAAGCGGGATTGAGGCGTGTGCCAGGGTTGTCGTCGTCTTTGTCGGGTGGTTCGGAGTGTAGTGGGGGCTGCTTCATCCAATGCATTTTTGAGAGTGTTATTATAAAGTTTGGCAGCCAGATTGGGACAAGAGAGGGAAGAGATAGGGGACAATGAGGACTGTAGACTGTCTATGAGTTTCACAGTGTTAATGGCATGTAGATTTCTGTATGTCTGATACGTAGGGATGACCTGAGGAGGCAGAGAATATTTGATAGTAAAGCAGAGAAGATTGTGGTCCGAAAGCGGGAGAGGAGAGTTAATAAAGTCAGAAACTGAGCAGAGCCGGAAGAAGACCAGGTCAAGTGAATGCCCGTCTTCATGTGTAGGAGAGTTAGTAAGTTGTGACAGACCGAGGGACGAGGTTAAAGATAGAAACTGGGAGGCAGATGAGGAGATTGGGTTATCAATGGGGATGTTGAAGTCACCCATGATGAGAGTGGGTGTTTCAGAGGATAGAAATTGTGGAAGCCAGGCAGCAAAATGATCCAGGAATTGGCGGGGTGAGCCCGGTGGGCGGTAGACAACTGCCACTCGGAGGGGAAAAGGGTGAAAGAGTCTGAGGGTGTGGACTTCAAAAGAGGGAAATGTGAGTGAGGGGACCGGGGGAATGACCTGGAAAGTGCAGTGTGGGGAAAGAAGTATACCTACTCCTCCACCCTGCCTGTTCTCAGGTCTGGGGTCATGAGAGAACTGGAGACCACCATAAGATAGAGCAGCAGGGGAAGCAGTGTCAGACAGGTGTAGCCATGTTTCTGTAAGAGCCAGAAGGTTGAGAGAGTTAGAAAGGAATAAGTCATGAATAAAGGTGAGTTTGTTGCACACGGAGCGAGAGTTCCAGAGAGCACAGTTAAAAGAGACAGGAGAAGACATACAAGGAATGGCAAGAAGATTTGCAGGGTTTCTATGTGTGGCAGGTAAGTGGTTGAGCTTGGCAGAAGAAAAGGGAGGCCCAGGGTTGGGAGAGATGTCCCCTGCAGCTAGTAGCAGGAGAATGGAGAGAGACAGCAGATGGTTCTGTGATTTATGAGAGCGTTTTTTATGTTGGGCAGTGGGATGAGATGGGTTAAGTTGACTGAGGAAAGTGAATAGTGAATGGGAGCTGTACATGGGCGAGGCAAGGAGAGAGGGACTGATGTAGACTGTTTTTGTGCAAGTCTTAAATGGGCGATAGGATTGAAAACCAAGAGCAGCTATAATGATGAGAGCGGTGGCAAACATGTTTGTTTACAGATAGTTAGAAATCTAATATTGAGAGCGTGGGCTAGTTTGTCTGGTTTGGTAATGCAGCTTACCTGTCACTGACCCTGTGCAACTGCCATGTATAACTGCCAGGACACTTTGACAGTATGACACTTAACTGCCATGTATAACTGCCAGGACACTTTGACAGTATGACACTTAACTGCCATGTATAACTGCCAGGACACTTTGACAGTATGACACTTAACTGCCATGTATAACTGCCAGGACACTTTGACAGTATGACACTTAACTGCCATGTATAACTGCCAGGACACTTTGACAGTATGACACTTAGGCAGAGATGACTTCTGCCGTCGTGCCCCCCTGCACGAGTGCCTTCCCCATATGCTACATCTAAGTTTATAGGGGAGTAGATGCTCAGATCTAGGCCTAATTAAGCTCGTTCAGCTATTAATCAAATCAACTAGACACATGAGGTGAAAAGCTATGCAGAGATAAACAAACAAACTAGCAGGTCTGGATGATCATAAAACTTAACGACGATCAAACACTTTGACAAAACTTTGAGATAACATTAGACTATATAGCAAGACAGGAAAGCAGAGTTATATACCATAAAATAAAAGTTTCAGCTTTTTGAAATGCAGCTACAGCAGGGATGAGGTTCATGCAGGAATGAAATGGATTATATACCATAAAATAAAAGTTTCAGCTTTTTGAAATGCAGCTACAGCAGGGATGAGGTTCATGCAGGAATGAAATGGATTATATACCATAAAATAAAAGTTTCAGCTTTCTGAAATGCAGCTACAGCAGGGATGAGGTTCATGCAGGAATGAAATGGATTATATACCTGTATGAAGAGAAGAGAGATGGATGTTAGATCTGTGCCATGTATAACTGCCAGGACACTTTGACAGTATGACACAATAACACTAACTAGTGTTCTGGAATAAAGTAAACAGCATAAAGATAGCACTGATTCAAGATCGGGCAGGGTCATACTCAGAGAGAAACCCTCAAGCCCCTATCTCAAAAATGAAAGCACTGCAGTGGCTTTATAATGTTACAAAGCTTGTATGTTTCTGCCAATCCTGGGACAGAGACAGAATTAAGACAAAAACTTAAAGGGTATGTACATCTGTGAAATGCACTTTTTTTTTTGTTGTAATAAAAAGGCCAATCAGTGTGATTAGTGCAACTTTCTAAATAGTTTTTATTAAAAATTAGTTTTACTTTTTTATATACAGCTGCTCTGTATCCTGTATTCAGAGCAGCTGTATTGCTCGCTATGACCTGAATCCATTAATCCCGCAAACCTAACAAAGTTAGATGTGATAGATTACCGGTGAACCTGTCAGTTCCGCGGACCTGACAAGGGTAGGATTTAGCAAAAAATACAGCTGCTGTGTATACAGAATAAAGGGCAGCTGTATCTCAAAAAGTAAAAATAATTTTTAATAAAAACTATTTAGAACGTTGCACTAATCACACTCACTGACCTTTTTATTAAAAAAAAACTCCTTTCAAAGGTTTACATAGCCTTTAAAGTTTATGTGCACTTTTGCAGCCAATTTTTTATTGCTCCTTGCAAAAAAATAAAAAACATTATTAAAAATATCCTACTGTTTTATGTATGCAGCTCGATGCAAACCTCTGCGTCTCCATGGTTACAAACTACAAACAAACCCCTCATGTAGTCTGATCCTGCAGTCTGTACTACTGCACTCCCTTTGCCCTCTCAGTATTATCTTGTTGCACTTTAGGAAGTAGCAGTAAATAAAATTGGGACTGTAAGGTGTGGCCCCCACGTGCTAGTGGTGTAGGGACCTGGTGCAGGTATATCACGATAAAGATGGAATGAAACAGGAGATTGGTTGTAAAACTCAACTTCTACTTAGGCCGCAGTTAAATGCACTACTGGCCAGAGCAGTAAAATACAACAGGTCGTCTCAATATGAGAGGCTCACAAATTAGGCACGGTCTAGGCAAGTGGTGCCTCAATGATACAGGGGTGGGTCCAGACATAGATGGCCTAGTAGGCCGCAAATGGCTGACTGCTTACTTGCTGGCTGTGCACGTGGGAATGCTCCTGCCCATACCCACCACTGCTCACACGACTCACGCACCCACGGGGAGGTTCCAGCATATCACGAACAACTCACTCCAGAACCTCTACCACTGGCCCAATGAAAAGTGCCATCTATACTCGCAGATAGACACCGCTCTCTAATATTTCCACAGCAGTTTTCCAACACTCTCTCTCTCTCTCTCTCGCTAAACATAGGCCAGGTTTCTCCCAATCTTCCACCCAACCCTAAACACTGAGTGTTTATACATTAGCAGCCACCCCCCCCACCACAAAGACAACGCGTAGCCATGCTGCACTTCATCAACCTGTTATTTCGCGAGAAAGCAGACAAAATAGCGTCTGGTCAGTACATTCTGACACCTACAATTTTAGATACAATCCAGCCAAGCATCGCCACCCTCCTGCAAACAATAATAAACATTGTAATGCAGCACAATGCAAAAAGGCTGGACAGACCACCTAAGTGTCAGAAATCAAAGTACAGTATGAATATAGTGGCCAGACGGACCACTCCACCTTCTAGAACGCCACCTAACAGAAACAGAACATTTTTTAAAAACAAAGTGAATATCAAAAAGCTATATACGGAGACGGTTTCCTGATGGGCCGAAAATACAATAATTCCCTTTTAAGGTTTGGGTTTCCTTCTCCACATAGTACAGGACTCAAAAGTTGTGGTAGAGCCAATGTGTTTCCAGAACTTCCTTCTTAGTTCTTCCCATAAAATGGCATATCCTGCTTCTATTGTAACGCAGCACGCTAGTGAAAAGGAAGGGATTAGAGTTTATGGCCTTGAGGATTTGAAATGCAAAATGTCATTTATGTGAGCATACAAAAATGTCAATAATAAAGTTGTTGAGTGTTGTGTTCATGCCGATAGGTAAGATACAGTGAATGGCTATTAACCATTGGTGAGAAGAGGAGGAATATGAACTAAATTACTCTAAATCTGAATGCATATTTACAGCACTATAAATAGTTACCGTAAGTGGCTTGTATTTATCTTTCTATAGAATAGTATTGGTTAATAAAGTACGGTATCGCCATGTAGCAAAGAACAGTGTTTATCTTCAAGGAAGGAAGGAAGGAGCCCCAACAACTTCTCATTGCTAGCTGTATGCAAGTCAAGCTCCACTTTTATATATCTAGCCAGCAAATGTAAAACAATACCATCTTCGCTATGTACTTTTTTTTTGTACTTTTTCTTCAGTCAAAAGAACAGTTCACGCTGCAATGTGTTACACCATGTACAGGGTCAGTAATATATATATATATATATATATATATATATATATATATATATATATATATATATATATATATATATATATATATAATGTATAGTGCAGATGATTTCAAAAAAATATTGCAATATACTTTATTAACCAATTCAGCATCCTTTATTTAAAACTCCTGAACTGCTGTTCCTTTCATCAGCTACTGGCTGTTGCTAGAGAAAAACCATATTCAGTGCCATACACACTGAATACAGCTACTCTGTGTGGGAGACATTTCAGACTGCCTGCTCCTGAAACATGATGCAATCAGGGAATGCGTTAAGGTTGGGAAAACTGGGTAATTGCCCGGGGCCTCCATCCTCTCAGGGCCCCCTGTACACTATAGCAGTCATAGCGGCTGCTATGGGGCCCGTGGCATGTGCTCATAACATTTATGAGCTGGGTGGCACAGGCCTCCTCATGCCCGGTGGCGTCGCTGGCATGGGGGGGCCCGCTGTTGGCGACTGCTATATTCAATTTTATTGCGTATATAAGATGCTGGGACAGAATCCCTGCACAGGCAGGCATGATGACGTCACTGGAGCATGCCAGCCTATTCAAGGGTCCCGTCTGGAGGCTGTGTGGCTTCGTCCATCGCGGGAAAGGGGCTAGGCAAGTAATTTTTTATATGTTTTGTGGCTGTGTATCTAAAACGGGGGGGGGGGGGATTGCTGTGTACAAGGGCACGGCTATGTGGCACTATGTACAAGGGCACGGCTATGTGGCACTATGTAAAAGGAGGGGCTGCGTGGCACTATCTACAAAGAAGGGGATGTGTGACACTATACAGGGAGAGGGCTGTGTGGCACTATCTACTGGGGGGGGCTGTATGGCACAATCTACTAGAGGGGAGGGCTATGTGGCACTATCTACAAAGGGTGGGTGTGTAGCATTATCTTCAAGGGGGCTGTGTGGCACTATCTACAGGGGGAGGGCTGTATGGTACCACCTACAAGGGGGAGGCCAGTGTGGCACTATCTACAAGGGGGGGCCGTGTGGCACTATCTACTGGCAGGGTGGCACTATCTACAAGAGGAGGTTTATGTGGCACTATCTACAAGACAGGGGACTGTGGCCCTATCTATAAAAAGGGAACTGTGTGGCACTATCTACAAGAGGGGGCTGAGTGGCACTATCTACATGAGAGGACGCTGTGTGTGTCACTGCCTACAAGGGGGGACTGTGTGTGGCGCTATCTACAGGAGGCAGTGAGTGGCACTATCTACAAGACAGGGCTGTGTGGCACTATCTACACGAGAGGACGCTGTGTGTGTCACTGCCTACAAGGGGGGACTGTGTGTGGCGCTATCTACAGGGGGCAGTGTGTGGCATTTTCTACAGGGGGCTGTGTGTGGCGCTATCTACAGAGGGCTGTGTGTGTGGAGCTATCTACAGGTGGCTGTGTGTGGCGCTATCTACAGAGGGCTGTGTGTGGCACTATCTACAAGGGGGGCTGTGTGGCGCTATCTTCAGGGAGCTGTGTGTGGCGCTATCTACAGAGGGCTGTGTGTGGAGCTATTTACAGCGGGCTGCGTGTGGCACTATCTACAAGGGGGGCTGTGTGGCGCTATCTTCAGGGAGCTGTGTGTGGCCGTATCTACAGTGGACGCTGTGGAACTATCTACAGGGGGCACAAAGGTGGCGTTATTACTGTGTGGGGGCACAAAGAGGACATGGTTACTGATAGGGCACTTTTATATTGTCGAGCATTACGGGATCATTATTTACATCTGGGGCACTGTGGATTACGAGTTTGTTCAGAGAATGGTATATAGGTGGGGAGGATGCTGGAAAAGCGGGAAACCAACATGTCTGTATGTGAAATTCTGCAAAGACGAGTCATGGCCGGAATAAGGCGTTACAGTGGTCTGGGCCAAATAGGGTGAAAAAGGAATAGTGAACGACTCTAATCAGAGAAAACATCACCTGTAAATCACTGAATATAAATGTGCTGTAATTACTTATTTTATCTGCAGAACTCCTGTGTAAAACTAGCATCTACCACTATATGGTCACTATATGGTGGTAATATTGGTCTTTGTACAGTGCTTTTTATTCAATAACAGTATGGCGGTATTATTCAGTAACAGTATGGGGGTATTATTCAGTCACTATGTGGTTATGGTGTGGCGGTATTATTTGGACCTTATATTGTGTTATTATTGGTAAAATTTGATTTATAATAGTGAGTTGTGTTCAGTAACAGTATGCAAGTAATATTTAATCTGGTATAGTGGTATGATTTAATAACTGTATATTTATATCGATAATTTTTCTGTGTGAGAGGGTTAGGATATGCGCTTGAAATCAGCAATGCAGTTCTCTGCATACCACCTTCTGAATTGACTGCATTATTGATACAGCAATTCAGCATTTGGGGAACCACTTCTAACTCTGTCCAGGGCCGCACTTTGTCTAAAACCGGCCCTGGATGCATTCAATGTCTTATTGCATTGGGTATTTCTACAACAGACATTTTCAGTTTGTTCCTATCAACCAGCAACACTGATCTTATCTCCCTGTTCTCCTTGCCAGATGCTTTGATGACTAAAGCCCTATTCACACGGCAGGGATAGTCGGCCACGTGACAGCCGCTTATTTACCGACCATCCCACGGCCGCATTAAAAACAATAGAACCCAAATGTGGCTATCCACACGGCCGATTTTTTGACGGCCTGTTTAACCGGGCCATCAAAAAATGGAACACGCCCTAGTTTGGGCTGTTCTCACGGGTGCACACATTTTTTTGCTGTAGGTAGTGCCACAGCCCCCTTATAGATAGCACCTTCCATAGATGGCACCCATCCCACTGTAGATAGCGCCACTGTAGCTCCCTGTAGGAGCGGAATCCCTCTATCTGGGGATTCCCCTTCTAGATGGTGCCCCTGACGTCACTATCCATATATGGATAGTGAAATCAGGGGCAACTTCTGAAGCGGAATCCCCGGCCACAGTGTTGCCAACAGGAGAAGCCCCTAACGTCACTATCCATGTATGGACAGTGACATCAGGGGCAACTCCTGAAGCGGAATCTCTGGCCAGAGCGATTCCGCTCCCACAGGGAGCTACAGTGGCGATTCTACGGGGGGGGGGTGCTATCTACAAGGGGGCTGTGGCACTACCTACAATGGGGCTGTGTGGCACTACCTACAGGGGGCTGTGTGGCACTACCTACAGGGGGCACTGTGGCACTATCTACAGGGGGCACTGTGACACTATCTACAGAGGGCACCAAAATATGTGATTGCTGTCCGAATTGCCGAGAAATCAGCCAAAGCTGCAGTACACGGTTTAATGGTTGTGAAGACATGGTAGCAAGTAAAAACTAGAAGAGAAAAAGCCAGAAACTAATGCAAATAAGCTGAGGGATCAGACAAAGATCTCTATATTCCGGAACCAAGAGAAAATGGTGACTGGGCCATCATGTGACCTTCCTGTGGGTGTTCTTAGTGTATTGGGACCTAAGAAATTGACAAATGAAATTCATCCGTTTTTAAAACAGACAGTGAAAAACAGATGCAAAACAGGTCACATTTGGCCGTTAAAAACGGAAACAAGGCATGGAAACGGATGCAAAAAACAGACCAAAACTGCCATTTTTATTGTCCGACACCCGGACCCTGTGGTGTCAATAGAGCCTTAGGAATGCTAACCTGCGGATGGATTTCCTCGCTCGTCCCTTACTCAATGCATCTGGCAGGGAGAGCAGTGTAACACAGTGTAATTATTATTTTAGCTTTCATTAATTCAAAATAGCATATTGCCAGAATGTCTAGACAAGAGTTTAAAAAAAATTACAGAAAAAACATAAATCTCCCAAATATTATATAGCTACAAGATATTGATGAATTGCATCCTAACTTTTAATTGCCGGCAAGAATGCAGTAAGTGAAATCCAAATTATGATTAGCCGGGCCATATAATTGTTATTGCAAATATCTCTTAATTCGGTCTCTTGTTAATTCAAGGATTAATTTTTATTATTGAAAATGCAAGATGGTAATAAACAGCGGCATGAATTTTGGCGGCATCTGTACAGCTTAATTTTCCTAACAACGCATTATTATGTTTTAAATGAAAAAGAAAATACAATGTCACTTATAACCATGATGGCCATTACTCCAAAGCTATAATGATGTCACAAACTACTTAAAAGTGCATCTTGTTTGATATTTACTATATAGAGCGCCGTTAATAACAAGATATTTTATCTTTCGTCCTAATTAGGGGATTTATTACAACAGATTTTAGTTTCACGTCATGTAAATTAAAATACAGCCATTTATATATTGAAAATAATTTCATTAGATTTAATGATAAAGTACAGTCAAAGGAATGACAATTAAAATAACAGTTAAGGCTATAATGACACGGGTCGGAATACGCTGCAGAAAAATCTGGTCTAATATTCCCACCAAATGGTGTGCATTTTCAGTCCGGAAAATGTCAGACAAAAAAGTTTGCCCATTGAAGGTAGGTACCTTGGTCAGGTCACAGGGATTCCATGTGATGCGATAAAAGTCTTTAAAAGTCGCAATCAGTTTTGATCACAGCATTCAAGGGGTTAATGGCAGAGATCACAGGCTGTGTATTAGGCCGGATTTACACGAGCGTGTGCGTTTTGCGCGCGCAAAAAACGCTGCGTTTTGCGCGCGCAAAAGGCATTTGACAGCTCCGTGTGTCATCCGTGTATGATGCGCGGCTGCGTGATTTTCACGCAGCCGCCATCATAGAGATGAGGTAGTCGACGCCCGTCACTGTCCAAGGTGCTGAAAGAGCTAACTGATCGGCAGTAACTCTTTCAGCACCCTCGACAGTGAATGCCGATCACAATATACACCAACCTGTGAATAAAAAAAGACGTTCAAACTTACCATGAACTGCCTGCTTCCTCCAGTCCGGTCTCCCGGCCGTTGCCTTGGTGACGCGTCCCTCTCTTGTCATCCGGCCCCACCTCCCAGGATGACGCGGCAGGCCATGAGACCGCTGCAGCCTGTGATTGGCTGCAGCCTGTGCTTGGCCTGTGATTGGCTGCAGCTGTCACTTGGCCTGAATTGTCATCCCGGGAGGTCGGACTGGAGGAAGGAGCCGGGACTTATCGGTAAGTCCGAACTTCTGTTTTTTTTTACACGTATATGTATATTGTGATCGAAAGTCACTGTCCATGGTGCTGAAACAGTTTAAGTCTTTGAGCACCGTAGGCAGTGACTGTCTCCTGACGTCGCGTACCCGAACATTTTTTGCCGGGTTCGGTCAAAACGAGTTCGGCCGAACCCGGTGAAGTTCGGTGCGCTCATCTCTAATTTGACACTCCGTTTGGATGTTTGTAACCAGAAAAGCACGTGGTGCTTTTCTGTTTACATTCATCCTTTTGACAGCTCTTGCATGATTTTCGCGCATGCAACGCAGGACCGTCCGTGTGGCATGCGTTGTTTTCACGCACCCATTGAAGTCAATGGGTGCGTGTTGCGTGAAAAACGCAAGAATATAGAACATGTCGTGAGTTTTACGCAACGCACTCACGCAGCGCAAAATTCACGCATCGTCTAAACAGCCCCATAGACTATTATAGGTGCGTACGACACGCGTGAAAAGCACGCGCGTCGCACGCGCGTATAATACGCTCGTGTAAATGAGGCCTTACAGTCATTTTTCTACTCCTGATCGCATGGGCACACTTGCTGTGCCCACGTGATCAGCATGACAAGTATGCCTGTCATGATGCAGCAATATCCTGCCACTCATGCCGAGCATACACGTCATGCGTCGTCAACCAGAAAATAAAATAATAATAAAGATAAAGGCATATTCAAATATTTCAACAGCAGATATCTTGCCTGTTGACAGTTTCCATGTATAAGCTTTTTTTCGACACTTCATGCTGCCTGCTCCTGAAACACGATGCCCGCAATGTCTCAGTGCATTGGGTATTTCTACAACAAACTTTTTCAGTCCGTTCCTAATAACTAGCCACACTGCATCATTGGATAAGATTGATTTCATACACTCACAAAGTGACAAAGTAAAAAGCGCTTATCGACATTCCACGTTGCACGCCAAGCATCTGCTGCCAGCCCCTGAGTTCCGCTTTGTCCGGCTTCTTCCAGGTTATACCGAAAGATTTTATCCAATGCTGCAGTCTGCACTTGGTTTGTTGGCTTTTATCCTTTGCAGAACTACTTTATGTGAAGGCTGGGACACCATGCAGTAGAAACACCAAGTGTGTTCTGATACTTCATCTATAAGGGCATGGCCAGACATGGCGGAATTGCTCTGGAATTCTGTAGCGGACACTCCGCAGCGGACCCGTTTCTCCATTGCCTTCCACAGCTTTTTAGTAGGGTTCGTTTACACGTTGCGGACAATTCCGCTGCGGAGCATAGGCTGTGGTGCGGAATTTGGTGTCCGCAGCATACAATGGTTGTTGCGGACGTGTGGCGGACTGTTTGCGGACTCATTGTGGAATTTCTCCATTGACTTCAATGGAGATTCTAAGTTCCGCAATGAAGTCTGCAGATGTAATGTAGATGTTATGTGTGCTGCGGAGCATATTGCTTTTTTAACATGACATTTCTTCATTCTGGCTGGACCTATGTATTTCTAGGTCTACAGCCAGACTGAGGAAGTCAATGGGGCTGTCAAGGATCTGCCAGGCACAGCTTCTGTATCCACGCCCATAGGTAATCAGTCTGCACCTGCTTCTATGTGTAGCGCCCATGGCAGCGGGACATCGGGTTCACTCACCTCCCGACGCCCGCAGCCATGGATCTGTGAGCGCTGGCCTCCGTCTCCCTCCTAGGAGATGCCAGCGCTCACTTCCGCTCCGTCCGGCCGAGGCCCGTAGGGTGCGCGCACACGCTCGCGCCCGCTCTTAAAGGGCCAGCGCGCGCACATGAAAACAATGTTCATTAACCCACATGATTTCCTGCCCTGTAAGAATGCCCCAGCCCTTCTGATCCTTGCCTGAGCGTTGTTAGTCTTTCCCTGTCTGTCTCGCAAATGGTCCCTTAGTGTCTCCCGTTCCAGCTGTTACCCGTGCCCTGTTACCGTTCCTGTATTCCACATTGTTCCTGTGCCTACCCGTGTTCAAGTGTCATCTGCTACATCAAGTGCCATCTGCCACGTCAAGTGCCATCTGCCACGTCAAGTGTCATCTGCCACGTCAAGTGCCATCTGCCACGTCAAGTGCCATCTGTCACGTCAAGTGCCATCTGCCACGTCAAGTGCCATCTGCTCATCGGATACTGCCCGCCACGTCTGGCGCCACTTTCCGCACCTGCCTCCATCCGTGCTGAAGCCACAGTCGCCTTCCGGACTATTTCAGGTACCTAAGCATTACTGTCTGCTATCTTGCTTTCACATAGACTGTGACCTGGTCAGCTGCCTCCCCGCTACGGCGGAGCGGCCTAGTGGGTCCACAAACCCAGTGTCCGTGACAGTACGCTCAGGCCATGGAACCTGCTGGCCAGCCCAAGACCCCAGTGCAGAAGATTCAGACAGAGATGCATGACCTACGCACTCGTCAGGATCAACTCCTTGAGGCGGTGAATTCTATTCTGGTCCGCCTGGATCTACTCGCTGTTCCACCCCCGGTTCTTCCTCCAGAAGCTGTTGCCGTGCCACTGCCTGTTGCTCCCCCTGTTTGTTCCGGATCCTCAGTTCCTCTGCCTCTTCCTCCTCGCTATGACGGTGACCCCAGAGCATGCAGAGGATTTCTCAATCAATGCACGGTGCATTTTAGGCTACGGTCTCATCTCTTCCCCTCCGAAGAGGCTAAAGTAGCGTTAATTATCTCCCTCCTCGCTGGCAAGGCCCTCGCATGGGCAAACCCAATCTTGGAGCAACAGGGACCTGTATCCGCGGACCTAGCCTTGTTCCTGCAGTCCTTTCGTGCCGTGTTCGAGGAGCCGGGTCAAACATCCTCTGCCGCAGCCACTCTGTTGACCCTCAAGCAAGAAGGCTCCACAGTAGGAGAGTATTCGATCTCCTTCCGTACCCTAGCAGCCGAGCTGGCATGGAACAATGAAGCACTGGTGGCGACCTTCTGGCAGGGACTGTCCTCTCACATCAAGGACGAACTGGCAGCCCAAGACCTTCCTTCTACCTTGGATGCCCTCATCCTGTTAGCCACCCGGGTTGATATGAGAATCCGGGAGCGCTCTCAAGAGGTTCGTCAGGAAAGCCGGGCCCACAGACCAGCACCCCCTGCCCAGAGACCACAATTGTCCACCCCTAGTGCGCTACCTGAGGAACCCATGCAGGTAGACAGAGTCCGGTTATCTGAACAGGAGAATCAGCGCAGACGCTCCTCTAGACTTTGCATGTATTGCAGCCTCAAGGGTCATTTTGTGCGTCAATGCCCACAGAAACCGGGAAACTCCAGTACCTAGGGTTGGTTGGAGAGGCCACTCTAGGTGGAACGTCTTCAAACGTTAAAACCTCTTCCAAATTATCGATACCTGTGGCCATCGTCACCGGACAGGCATCACATCCTTCCTCCGCCTATCTTGACTCTGGAGCGGCTGCTAATTTTATCCACCAAGATCTAGTGGATCGGTTTCAACTACCCACAGTCCGTCTGGAGAGACCCCTGGCTGTTGCCTCTGTGAATGGTCTACCGCTGCCTGATTCAATCATGCTCATCACTGAGCCGGTGACATTACGGGTCGGAGTTCTTCACTCAGAACAGATCTCCTTCCTGGTACTACCCAAGGCTATCAATCCTATCCTGCTGGGTCTGCCATGGCTCCGTCTACACGCCTCGACACTCGACTGGAGTTCTGGAGAAGTTCTTCAATGGGGTTCCAGATGCCATAGCCATTGTCTGTCACAAGTCCGTCCTGTTGTGCCCCCTCTGCCGCAGTCACTCTCCAATCTACCTTCTCAGTATGCCAGTTTTGCGGATGTCTTCTGAAAACGAGAGGCTGAGACGTTGCCTCCACATCGGAATTATGACTGTCCCATTTAACTTTTTCCCAATGCTTCTCTTCCCCGTGGACGAGTATATCCTCTCTCCTTGCCAGAAACTTTATCGATGTCAGCCTATATCAAGGAGAACTTGGAGAGGGGCTTTATTCGAAAATCTTCCTCCCCGGCCGGGGCAGGATTCTTTTTCGTTAAAAAGAAAGATGGATCTCTCCGACCCTGCATTGATTACCGTGGTCTCAATCAGATCACGGTCAAGAACAAGTACCCGTTGCCACTCATCTCCGAGCTGTTTGATCGCATACGAGGAGCCAAAAATTTTTCCAAGCTAGATCTGCGAGGTGCTATAATCTAATCCGGATTCGCCGGGGTGACGAATGGAAGACAGCATTTAACACCCGCGATGGGCACTACGAATACCGAATGATGCCCTTCGGACTGTGTAACGCTCCCGCAGTATTTCAGGAGTTCGTTAATGACATCTTCCGAGATCTCCTCTATACATGTGTTGTAGTTTATCTCGATGATATTCTAATCTTCTCCCCAGATCTGATGACCCATCGGAGGCACGTTCGTCAAGTTCTTCTGCGACTAAGAGAGAATCGCTTGTATGCCAAGTTAGAGAAATGCACCTTTGAAAAGAGGTCTCTGCCCTTCCTGGGCTATGTCATCTCAGATCAAGGCCTTAAGATGGACCCTGAGAAGTTAAAGTCTGTCCTGGAATGGCCACGTCCTCAAGGCCTAAGGGCCATACAGCGGTTCCTTGGTTTCGCCAATTTCTACCGGCAGTTTATTCCGAACTTTTCTTCTCTGACGGCCCCCATCTCTACCCTTACCAAGAAGGGTGTGAACGCTAAGGTGTGGACTCCGGAGGCAGAGTCCGCATTAATTAGCCTCAAGAAAGCCTTCACTTCAGCTTCGATCCTCCATCACCCTGACATATCTCGGCAGTTCTCACTGGAGGTGGACGCTTCCTCTGTTGGTGCACTTCTGTTCCAGAGGAGCTCCAAAGGAAAGGCAGTAGTGTGTGGCTACTACTCAAGACTGTTTTCCTCTGCTGAGCGCAATTATTCCATTGGAGATCGGGAGCTACTGGCTATCAAATTGGCCCTGGAGGAGTGGAGACATCTTCTGGAGGGCGCTGCTCACCCCATTCTGATCTTCACCGACCACAAGAATCTCACGTACCTTCAGTCCGCTCAAAGACTGAATCCTCGTCAAGCCAGGTGGTCACTGTTCTTCACCCGTTTCCAATTTCTGCTCCACTACCGTCCCGCTGACAAGAACGTGAGGGCCGATGCCCTGTCCAGATCATTCGAAACGGAAGACACGGTGGAGTCCCTTCAGACGATCATAGACCCATCCTGCGTTGTCACCGCCAATCCTCTGCAGCTTAGAAATATCCCTCCAGGGAGAACTTTTGTTCGGTTGGCAGACAGAAAAAGAATTCTCCGCTGGGGACACAGTTCTAAACTAGCTGGGCACGCCGGTGTCCGTAAGACGCAAGACCTGATCGCTCGTCACTTCTGGTGGCCCACGCTACCTAAGGATGTCCTGGCAGCACATCGCTATGGACTTCGTCACGGACCTTCCTCTCTCGGCAGGATGCAACACCATCTGGGTGGTGGTGGACGGTTCTCTAAGATGGCACATTTTATCCCGCTGACCGGCCTACCCTCTGCTCCTCGACTGGCAAGCTTCTTCATTCAGCACATCTTCCGCTTGCATGGTTTGCCTCTTCACATTGTGTCCGACCGGGAGGTTCAGTTTACCTCCAAGTTCTGGAGAGCCCTCTGTAAACTCCTGGATGTGAGTTTGGACTTTTCCTCTGCCTATCACCCCCAGTCCAATGGGCAAGTTGAGAGGATCAACCAGATCATGGAAAATTATCTCCGCCACTTCATCTCTTCACAGCACGATAACTGGGTACAGCTTCTACCATGGGCGGAGTTTTCTTACAATAACCACACAAGTGAGTCCACCACCTCCACTCCGTTTCACATCGTGTACAGTCAGCATCCCAGAGTTCCTCTTCCAGTGTCGACTTCATCTCAGGTACCCGCTGCTGACTCGGTCCTCTATTTTGCAGGCGGTAGATCGCATGAAGCGTAAGGCAGATACCAAAAGAAGAGAGCCGCCTCAGTATCTTCCTGGGACTAAAGTCTAGCTGTCCTCTCGAAACATTCGCTTGAGGGTGCCTTCATACAAGTTTGCTGTTTTCCCTTCGAGATCCTGCAACAAATTAACCCTGTTTCCTATAAGCTGCGGCTGCCCCCTACCCTCAGAATCCCTAACTCCTTCCATGTGTCCCTCCTGAAACCAGTGGTCCTGAACCGCTACAGCAAGACCTCTAGTTCCACAGTTGCTTCCAGCGGTCCTTCTGATGTATTCGAGGTAAAGGAGATCCTGGACCGCAAGAGGGTTGGAGGAAGGACTTTCTATCTGGTGGACTGGAGAGGGTTTGGTCCTGAGGAGAGGTCCTGGGAGCCAGAAGAGAACCTCAGCGCCCCTACTCTTATTAAAAAGTTCCTCTCTCACTCTGGTCCCAAGAAGAGGGGGCGTAAGAGGGGGGATACTGTAGCGCCCTTGGCAGCGGGACGTCGCGTTCACTCACCTCCCGACGCCCGCAGCCATGGATCTGTGAGCACTGGCCACCGTCTCCCTCCTAGGAGATGCCAGCGCTCACTTCCGCTCCGTCCGGCCGGGTCCCGTAGGGTGCGCGTGCACGCTCGCGCCCGCTCTTAAAGGGCCAGCGCGCGCACATGAAAACAATGTTCATTAACCCACATGATTTCCTGCCCTATAAGAATGCCCCAGCCCTTCTGATCCTTGCCTGAGCGTTGTTAGTCTTTCCCTGTCTGTCTCGCAAATGGTCCCTTAGTGTCTCCCGTTCCAGCTGTTACCCGTGCCCTGTTACCGTTCCTGTATTCCGCATTGTTCCTGTGCCTACCCGTGTTCAAGTGTCATCTGCCATGTCAAGTGCTATCTGCCACGTCAAGTGCCATCTGCCACGTCAAGTGTCATCTACCACGTCAAGTGCCATCTGCCACGTCAAGTGCCATCTGCCACGTCAAGTGCCATCTGCCACGTCAAGTGTCATCTGCCACGTCAAGTGCCATCTGCCACGTCAAGTGTCATCTGCCACGTCAAGTGCCATCTGCCACGTCAAGTGCCATCTGCCACGTCAAGTGCCATCTGCTCATCGGATACTGCCCGCCACGTCTGGCGCCACTTTCCGCACCTGCCTCCATCCATGCTGAAGCCACAGTCACCGTCCGGACTATTTCAGGTACCTAAGCATTACTGTCTGCTATCTTGCTTTCACATAGACTGTGACCTGGTCAGCTGCCTCCCCGCTACGGTGGAGCGGCCTAGTGGGTCCACAAACCCAGTGTCCTTCACACTATGTCTGTGAGACTAACTCCATCTTCCACCACTCAGGATGGCAGGCTTAGGAGTGGGAGAGCCTATCACAGCCTGGCCAGACGGAGCTAGCTCCTGCCCTCTGTCTATTTATACCTGCCTTTCCTGTTCCTCCTTGCTTGTGATTCTTCTTGTTTGGTTTCCTGGCCCTGCTGCAGCTTCTGTACTATTTGTCCCTGCTTCATATTGACCCTGGCTTACTGACTACTCTCCTGCTCTGCGGTTGGTACCTCGTACACTCCTGGTTTGACTCGGCTTGTTCACTACTCTCCTGCTCTGCGTTTGGCACCTCGTACTCTCCTGGTCTGACTCGGCTCGTTTACTACTCTTGTTGCTCATGGTGTTGCCGTGGGCAACTGCCCCGTTTCCCTTAGCTTCTGTGTCTGTTTGTCTGTCGTGCACTTATTGAGCGTAGGGACTGTCGCCCAGTTGTACCCCGTCACCTAGGGCGGGTCGTTGCAAGTAGGCAGGGATAGAGTGGCGGGTAGATTAGGGCTCACTTGTCTGTTTCCCTACCCCCATCATTACAGGGGCTCCCGTAATTACGGGTGACTACGTGTTTGCACCCATAATTACAGGTGACTACATGTGTGCACCCGTAATTACAGGAGCGTTGCTAGGCGACGTCAGTAAATAGTCACTGTCCAGGGTGCTGAAAGAGTTAAGCAATCGGCAGTAACTGTTTCAGCACCCTGGACAGTGACTACCAATCACAATATACAGCAACCTGTAAAACAAATAGAAGTTCATACTTACCGAGAACTCCCTGCTTCTTCCTCCAGTCCGGTTTCCCAGGATGACGTTTCAGTCTAAGTGACGGCTGCAGCCAATCACAGGCTGCAGCGGTCACATGGACTGCCGCGTTATCCAGGGAGGTTGTGCTGGATGCCGAAAGAGGGACGCGTCACCAAGACAACGGCCGGTAAGTTTGAAATTAGTTTACTTTCACTAGGGAAAGTGCTGTCCCTTCTCTCTATCCTGCACTGATAGAGAGAAGGGAAGTACTTTCACCGCAATACGCAGCAGCTATTCTGCAACGCAGATTCTGTGCGGCATTGATGAGGACAGTTGCGGAAGAATTCCGCCTTGTCTGGGCATGCCCTTAACCTCCTTGATATTGGAGATGGTGAGGAACTTTTGTGTGTTGTCAGTGTGTTGAATTTTTATCCGGACTATACAGTGTGTAGCCCCATTGCATACAATCTTTATATATGACAAATAGATGTAATATATACCCAGGCATCAGGCCTATGCTGCTACAGTATATAATATGCTTTGACCCAACTAAATAATTAAAGAGGAGTTAATATTCTGAGTCCTAACATTACTGTTTTAGTTAATATTTGCATTGCCCATAAAGTACAAATTCTGGTGCATCTTTTCTTAGATCTCTGCATTGCGTTATTCTTTTGTTATTCCTACTGGAAATGTATTCATAAATTGGCAACTGGGTGATAGCAACCGCCTTGTCATTAAGACATGTCTTACACACGCCAACTCTGTCTTATCAGTGCTGACAATGTGTGGAAATACAACCTGTTGACAAGGAGAATGGTAACACCCAGTTGTCAGTTTTTTTTCATACATTTCCAGGAGGAATAACAAGAGGAATGCCACAATGTGAAGCTCTATATGTTTAAATTGTTATTTTATGGTAAATGCAATTATATGCTGAATTATGAAGAGATGAAAAGTCTCTGTAAATTCTGATGCCCCTCATTATCATCATAATACATGTCAGTTCCAGATTACAAGGTAGTTTACACGTTAATCATTCATGATTTTTTTTCCATGCTGGATTTAATAGGATTTTTGGAAAATTGGGTCTCATTTTACTAGTATTATACTTTATATGCATTGAGTTATTTATTACATATAAAAGGATTTATTTATGCCAGGTGGAAAGTTCCAAATTGTGAAAAAAACAAAACAATTATAGCAATTGTTACATAAAACAAATTATAGCGTTGTCATGTCCTTACCTATTAGATTGTAATCTACATTAATGAAAACATAGGACAATAATGGTGAATTTTTAATTGTCATTTCCATGTGCAATAGGTTAAGTATAAGATAAGTGCCATTGCAATGTTATTGATTTTAGTCTATAAGCAACAAAAATTATCTTGTAATTTACAGAGATTCCTATTTGAATTGATATATTCTACGTACATAAACACTTTGAATTGCTGCTTACTCCAGATCTTTTTGATTATTATTTTTACAGATGGAGCTGGCTGGTTTACAGTGGACATCCTATCGCTTCAAAGAAAACATTTTGCAATTACATTGACTATCAGACGCTAAACACAGCTCAGCTAATTAGAGATCTCTCAAAGGATAAAATTGATTTTCTACCTAATCCTTGAGAGATGAGTAGACTAGTTTGTCTTTGGGAATCACAGATATTGAATGGTGGGATACAGTTTAGTCTGGGGTGTAGATTTTATTTATATATATTTGAACACCGCCACCATATATGTTGGTGAATCTCTATTTGTTATATGAACACATTCCCTCATAAACTACGCATATATCGTGTTCATTCCAGGTCTATAAAGCACAGGAAAATAATTGCGCAACTGTTTTTATGGAATATTCAATCCACTATAAACTACCAAGAACAGGAAAATAATTATCTCCGTTTTCTCTTTTAAGAATTCCTTCTCTTCAGACTGTTCTCTTTCTCTTTCTTTCTGCGAGCTTCTCTATGGCCTGATGTTATAGGCAGCCTGTCTCTGGATCCTAGATGGATGGACCCAGGAGCAACTCCACTTTTCTGTTAACTCAACTGATCACTCACTTCAACTCTAACTAACTAACTAACTAACTAACTAACTAACTAACTAACTAACTAACTAACTAACTAACTAACTAACTAACTAACTAACTAACTAACTAACTAACTAACTCCCTCCAACTGTCACTGGACCCCCCTCTATCTCCTAAGCTCTTCCCACCTTCTGGAAACTTCCCGATATAACACACTCTTACATAGGCTGTAAAACAGTGCATTGCAAATTCACATTTACTTTTTAAAGTGACAGTACCTAATAGTGGAAAAATGTCATGAAATACAGTTGCAACACATTATCTTTCAAGTAATGTATTGGGGACATTACATATATATGTACTGAGCTTGGTTCTGGAGTTATATTCATCATAACAACCAAGCTCAATACATATATACAGCACCAAAGAGAAGCTCAAAACATATATACAACTCCAGAACTAAGCTCTGCATATAAATACTGCACCAGGACCAAGCTCAGTACATATATACAGCACCACAACAATGCTTAGTACATATATACAGCACCAGAACAAAGCTCAGTACATATATGCAACACCAGAACCAAGCTCAGTGTAGAGTCCATGGCCACCTTTCGACGCCCTACTCACCTCCCGACGCCTGCAGCCATGGATCCGCGAGCTCTTCCTAGGAGACGCCAGTGCTCACTTCCGCTCCATTCTGCTGTGCGCACAAAGGAAATCGTCATCATCATCAACTGCCATGATTTCCTGGTCTATAAGAAGGCCCCAGGCCTTCTGATTCTTGCCTGAGCGTTGTAAGTTTTCCCAGTTTGTCTTGCAAATGGTCCCTTATTGTTTCCCGTTCCAGTTGTTACCCGTGCTTTGTTACCTGTTCCTGTATCCCGTGCTGTTCTTGTTCCTGTGCCAACTAGTGTCGGAGTCGTGTCACGTCCTGTGTCATCTGCCACGTCCGGAGGGATCCGCCACGTCCTGTGTCATCTGCTATGTCCGGAGGAACTCGCCACGTCTGGTGCAACCTGCGGCACCTGTGTCATCCGCCACGTCTGGCGTAACCTGCTGCTCCCTTCTCCATCTGTGCCAGAGCTGCGGCCACTGTCTGCACTACCCAGGTACCCTTGTGCGGGACATTGTATTGCTAGGGTTTCCTGTTGTTTAGTCAGCTGCCTCACTGCTACGGCGGTACGGCATAGTGGGTCCACTGACCCAACTCGTGACACTCAGAACATATATACAACTCCAGAACTAAGCTCTGCATATAAATACAGCACCAGAACAAAGCTCAGTACATAAATACAGCACCAGAACAAAGCTAAGTACATAAATACAGCCCCAGAACCAAGCTCAGTACATATATACAGCACCAGAACAAAGATCAGTACATATATACAGCACCAGAACAAAGCTCAGTACATATATATCAGAACAACCATATGTATATATATATATATATATATATATATATATGTACTGAGCTTTCTTCTGGTGCTGTATATATGTACTGAGCTTTGTTCTGGTGTTGTATATATGTACTGAGCTTGGTTCTGGTGTTGTATATATGTACAGGCTTGGTTCTGGTGTTGTATGTATGTACTGAGCTTGGATCTGGTGCTGTATATTTGTACTGAGCTTTGTTCTGGTTCTGTATATATGTACTGAGCTTGCTCCTGGTGCCATATCTGTGCATTAGCTGGGAGAGTTCTCGTGGCTTTCTGCGCACGCCACACTGTCCTTCACCCTTCTTATGTGCACAGCCTAACTAAATGGGCTGATCATGCTTAGTATATTGAATGTGCGCAGATAGGCCTATACGTAATGGATGAGTTTAATATAATGTGTGGGTAGGTCTGTACGCTTATGTAGTTATATAAATAGTGTGGCAATCCACACTAAAACATTCTGGACAGGGAATTTCTTTCTTTAGAGTCCACTTTAATGTAGGGGGTATTTGGAATATCAAAATTGTTTTATTTTATTATTATAATCATTTTCAATGGTGCGATACGCCACAAAACACTGTGAACCCCCGCATGTCTTTGTCCGAAAAAAAGGGAACCTGTTGTTAAAAATTTTAATCCTACCCCTGGATAGATAGATAGATAGATAGATAGATAGATAGATGATAGATAGATAGATAGATAGATAGATAGATAGATAGATAGATAGATAGATAGATAGATAGATAGATAGATAGATAGATAGATAGATAGATAGATAGATAGATAGATAGATAGATAGATATGAGATGGATAGATAGTGTATTTATTTATACTTTTTCTGTTATGCTAAACAGTCAGCTCTAAGGTGACTGCTCAACATGACAGACATACACAATGAAGGGGTTAATAGCTGCATTACTAGTAGCTACTTACATACATCTGGTGTAGGGGTCAGAGAGCAGCAGTAGAATTCCTGAACTTAGCAACCGCGGGACACTACGGCTCGTACTGCCGGGGAGGAGCAGACATGCACACGGTGAGTTTTTGCTTTAGCCATTCCTCTCCCTCTAGGTAACGAGGAAGAGGGAAACAGCTAGAAGTGGGCTGATTGGCTGGACGGCACAGTGGGCGGGCCTGCCAAGCAATGAATTGGATTAATTTATTGCAGTGCTACTGCGCCGGCTTCAGCTATGCCACTGTCTGGGGCTCGTCCAGGAGCAGAATCACCGACCAGAGCATCGGCAACGCTCTGGCCAGGGATTCCACTCCTGGAGGAGCCATGACTGCAGAGTCAGCACCCGGCAGCCAAGTGGGGGCCCCCAAGGATAATGGGCCCCGGCACTTGCTGATGCCGGCCCTGTATATATATATATATATATATATATATATATATTTTATATATATATATATATATATATATATATATATATTTATATATATGGCTATTAGTGAGAATGGTGCAACTTTCTAATTACACTTTATTACAAAATATTTTTACTTTTTTACTTTTTCAGCTACATTTGCTTTGTATCCTGTATACAGACCAGCTGTATCGTGTGTTGAAACCTGTATCCATCAGGTCAGCGGGACTGATAGGTTCAGTGACAGCGGGGTCTGTATGTCTATGTGATCGGTAACAGCTCGATACTGTGTGTCAGAGGCATGCAGGACCCACTGTCACTGAACCCATCAGTCCTGCTGATCTGACGGATACAGGATTCAGTGCAAGATACAGCTGCTCTGTATACAGGATACAAAGCAGCTGTATCTCAAAAATCAATAGCGCAGTCGACTGCGGTCACAGTTCGGTCATATACAGTACCAATGATTGCTCCATGTAAACAAGCGCTGATCGACTTTCTAAATTGTTGATCGACACAGACATTACAGACATTATAAAAGGACTTTAAGTATTCCCAAAAGAAAAACAAGCTTTTCCTTTGATTACAATAACTCCTTGGGAATGTTAATCAGAATGCCTCGTTAAAAACTAAATAACACCCTTTTATTATCTACATAACGGTGCTTTGATATGTATAACCGTATAGTAATTATTATCTTCATTTTAAAGCCATTAGCCACAAAGTAATGTATTTATGTAACAGTATTAGCATAAAAATAATACCTTACCATTTGGTTTAATATGAGTGACTGAATAAATTAGCATCATTACTATTGTCTGTTAACAAGTAATTTAGGATGCTGTTGTCTTTCTGTCCCTTTCTTGTAATTTACTTTGTTCTATCACTTGGCTTTTAATAGCACTTCTATGATGAACAGGATATTAGTGCTTTATCCTGTCTGGGATCTTGTGAACTTCTTTCTGAGGTTATTATCGACCTTATCCCATGATATTGCAATCTTTTTTAAATTAAATCTACTAAAAGAACTATTAGAGCTACTTCATACGGCGGATTTTGCGTGGCGGGTCCCGCAGCAAAACCCGCCGCAAAACTATTCCTCTCTCCCATTGACATCAGTAGGAGGTTCGGGCGGAATCCGCTGTTGATCGAGCAGGATGCTTATTTTTCCCGCTAGCTGAATTAGTCAGCTAGCGGGTGTCACGTAGGGTTCGTGGACCCACTGGGCTATACCGCCTTGGCGGTATGGCAGCTGGACAAAAGGGCGCAGGTCAGAGTCTATAGTTCATATAGGGTCCCTGTGGCAGCTCGGACAGTAGCAAGGCAGGCTTGGCTGGGACTAGGCAGCAGGTAGACGTCACGCGTGGAGAAGCAGGACAGGCGTGATATACAGCACAGCACGTCTACAGCTCAGCCCGGCACTAGATCAGGATTCAGGTTACAGGAACAGGGAACACTGGGAGCAGTAAACACTAGGGAACAATTTGCAAGACAAACTTAGAATACGACAACAACGCTCAGGCGTGGGAGGATGGGGCTGGGACCTTCTTATAGCCCAGGGTGCTCTGGGAGCAATCAGCTCAATCTCCAACATGCGTGCACTCTGGCTTCTTAAGTCTGGACTGAGCTCGCGAGCACACCATGGTGGTCACTGTGGAACAGGACGGCCGTATGTGCAGACATCTCTGGAGAGAAGGGCGTCGACTGGATGGAAGGAGTTCGTGGTCAGCGACCACGGACATTACAGTGGGAAAATTAAGCGTCTGACTACCATTGAAATGAGTGGGAGGCAGAATTTTGCAGCTGAGTTCCACAGTTTGAACATACTTTTATGGTACTATAATATATAGAAAAAGGACAAATTCACACAAAATACTTAATGCTCCTATTTTGTTACTTTATCTTTAATGTTAAGTGAGAATACTAAAAAATAGACATAGGTAGACTTAGCACATGAGTCCATTTGAGCTTCGTATCACACAGATCCTGAATGCCGTATCACTACATACCAATGGGGCAATGGATGCCACCATGATGGTACACGCATGTGGAGCCTGCATAAAAAAACAAACAAACACTGCATGCTCCATCGCATGCCATACATCAAGCTTTCTTTCCTGTTAGACCTGACTGCAGTGATTATAAAGGAAAACTCAATCCATGAAACGGAACCTCAATTAAGATAAACAAAAAGCAATAAAGTGTGCAACGCGGTTCTGTTTTGCGTACAATATTACAAACCAAAATTCACTTCATTCAGGCTGCCATAACATGGGGGTATGTTATGGGCTGTAATAAACCTGCAATCCCTGGGCCCTGCGTGGTTCTACTGGATGAAACTTAGATCACTGAAAAATCTTCCTCTCTGTTCACTATATCCTGGTCTATCTGTATGTGTAGATTCTCTACTAGCCGAGTGAGCTCATTGGAGACCAAGAGATGCTCTCGAGATGATAACAATATTTGGTCAAGGCCTGCCACCTGCCTTGAGCACTTGCCTGTTTACCGTGACGACCGTCTGCTACTTGCCCTGACCACTGGCATTGCTAAACGTGAATGAACATCTGTCACTTGCTGTAACTCGCCTGTCCATGTCGAACGTTGTCAATGGAGACTACTCTGGTTATAGCGACCTGGGGATGCTAGCGGCCAAATCCACATCTTCGTACAAAGGATAAAGGGTGAACACCTAGCTATCCCTTACACTCCACTGCCCAGCTTATCCCCATATAAAATCCGTTGGCAGCACAATGGGTACTGTACAAGCCACCCTCTGTTGGCCCCGTGACAGTCTCTACTTCTACGGGCCCCCTGACAGTGTGCTCCTAATTAACTTTTTTTCTACTCCCTACCACATCTCCACGGTATGTTAATGCCAGTTTCCTTTCTTTTGTGGGTCGTGATATATGAAGAGTCAATCTGTTTCTCTGTGTGTTTAACAGTTGTATGTCAGCAGTGATTCAGGAAAAGGTTTTTATGGTACAGAATTTTTTGAGTAAAGTTAATCACTTTCCTCTATGAAGTGTTCAGGTATCAGACAGTTATATTTTTGAAGGCACTTATATGAGATCTTTCCATAAATTTTATTCGGAAGTTCCATGGGATATGTCACAAATATCAGATAGATGCGGGTCCCACGTCTGGGACCCGCACCTATCTCTAGAACAGGGCCCCTAAACCCCGTTCTACTGCTCTGTGTTGCAGCTGAAGCGTGTGATTTCCGACCATGAAGAAGAAAACAGCATAGCTCGCTGAGCTACGCTGTTTATGTAACTCCCATAGTAGTGAATGGCAGTTACGGAAGCAGTGTAGCATGCGAGCTACACTGTTTCCGTAACTACCATTCAGTTCTATGGAACTTACTTTTCTTCTTCATGGTCGGGAATCACACGCGTCAGCCGGAAAAGGGAGCGGTAGAACGGGGCTTAGGGGGCCTCTGACCAAGAGGTGGGACCCACAGCTATCTAAAATTGATGGGATATGTCATAAATGTACACTGTAGTACAAACACAGCGAGCACATGTATCCATGTCACTCTGTCTGATACTGCATGTGAATGGGCCGAACCAGACACAACCACACACAAATGACATTGCTGTGTCAGGTACTGCAGGGAAGGGACCCCTTCATTCTGTTGATCAGTGGGTGACCGGGGGTTGCACCTAGGGCTGGGCAATTATGACCTTTACTAAAATCACATTTAACCTTGATTATGATGAATAAACGATTTTAAGCCAAACCCCTATTTGCATGTCATGACCTTGAATTAATATAGATTCCCTGGGCCTTCTGTATGCTACTGTAAATAATATACTTTCTTGATCCCGCAGCATTCCGTGTTTCAAGGGTGCGTGGCCATTACCTAACAGCGACCGAGGACGCAAGCGCCGCATATCCTTATCCACGGACGTAATCCGTGTCTGAAGAAGGTCGAATGTATAGACCGAAACGTTAAACCTATTTTTGGATTACTACTTTTCACTATATGTGAAATAAAATATCACTTATTGCATAATACCTTGGAATACTGTAAATAATATACCCATGACACTGCCCCTCACATGGTATAATACCCCCATAGCTGCCCCAACACAATATAATTTCCCTATAGCTGCACCGTAAAATGTCTCTATAGCTGCCCTTCACGAAGTATAATGTCCCACAGCTGCCCCCATACAGTACAATGACCCCATACAGCCCCAATAGTGCCTAATAAAAATAATAAAATACATAGTCATCTAAACCCGGTCCAACGACGAGTAGAGGAGATCCATCTGCTCCTTCGGTCTGCGTGGCTCGATGCATATTTTCAGATTCCGCTAGACTTCTGACATATGCCATTGTTTCAGGAATCCTATTGGTCCACGATGTCCTCAATGCCCACCCCATTTACTTCTTGTTTAGCCTCAATACCCACGCTCCACGGCGAGCGGACAATGCTCACCCCAATGGTATATACACGTGGATGATGGGGGTTATATACAGGGATAATGGGGGTTATTTACAGGGATGATGGTGGGCTGGTATTTACAGGAATGATGGGGGTCTTATACAGGGATTATGGGGGTTATATACTGGGATTGCCTAGCCCTACCACACCCATTACACAGTCATAGCCTATCCTAAATATAAGCATCAAGATAGAATCCAAGAAAGCCGGTTTAATAATTATTCAATATCTCTCTACCTCCAAAATTGGACATTACCAAACTGTAGTACACTAGTGGTCAGGGTACAGTATTAGTAAGAAAAATAAATAAATTTCTTCAGAATGAAAATCAGTGGTGTGTCTCTCCAAAAAAAGATGTGATATTTTTCGAGTAGACTATTTTATCCAGTGTAGATGGTTCTCACTTGAGAGATCTGGACAATTGTGTATTTTAGGGAACAATTATTGTGTTACAGCTATCATCTCTACAAATTGGGAAAAAAAGTAAGCAACCTAGGGGATGGCATTTCTTAGGGGTCATTCCCAACTCATATATTTATGGGTCATTCTATTCCAGCCCAGCTCTGGGACCTGCACGTATATCGAGAATGGTGGTCACCCGACTCCCGTTTTGCCTGGTGAGGCAGCTACTGTCTGCTGATTCCAGACAAATACTAAGTGTAGAGGCGGATGCTCTCTCCATTATGTTCTGAGGGAGTATCCCGTGGATATGCCATAAATGTGTAAGTTAGGAATAACCCTACTGTTTTTCATTTTCTTTTTTTTACTCCAAGTCTGACGAGCTGTAGTTTTTAATGGCACCAGTTAATATACCATATAATAAACTGGGAAACTGAAAAAAAAATATTTGTGTGATGGAATGGGAAAAAAACAGCAATTCCTCCATTATTGTTTGAGTTTCGTTTATAAAGGGGTTGTCTGACAAAAAGAAAAATTATTTATTATTTTTCATTTGTAAAATAAAGAAACTTTCTAATATACTTTCGTTTTAAACCTGCACGAATTGCTGGTTTTCAGTCTTTGTGGCATGGACCCGGAAGTTCGGAGCTGCCGTTCTTGGTGTGACGCATCGACACAGGCTCCTGGGAAAGGAACTCCCTTCTCCTCTCTCTGTGTCGATGCACGAATAAAGGGGCTGGCTGGCCCAATTCATCAGTTTATGAATGTCTTAGCTGATGACTTAAGCCAGACAGCCAGCCTCTTTATCCGAGTCATTGATACACAGAGTGGAGGGTAAAGCTCCTTCTCCCGGGTCCACGCGTCAGGGACTGAAAACCTGCAATCTGTGCAGGTTTGAAAAATAAAATTGCTTTGTTATGCCACATTCTGAGAGACATAACTCTTTTACTTTTCAGTAGATGGAGTGATGTGAGGGCTTGTTTTTTGTGGGGCGAGCTGTACCTTTTTTTATGACAATTTTTTGGTACGTACAATTTTTTTCACTTTTAATTCCATTTTTTATTCAATTTTTTAAGGTGACCAACAGCATTAATGGCATTTATTTCTGATTTACGACATTCACCCTGCAGGTAAAATAACATTATATTCGAATATTTAAGACTTTTACGGAGACGGTGTTCCCAAATATGTTTATTTTTTTAATTTTTCACATTACTTTAGGGTAAAAATCACGCCTCTTTCTGATGGTTTACATACCGCAGTCAATAGCGTAGTAAAAGTAGTAAATGTGGTTAAATGGTTGGGATTAGATATTCTCCAATCCCTGCAATTACAGTGAAGTGTTGGGTGTAACATACAGCCGACACCCGCTGAGGATGGAGCTGGCTCAGCCATGACGTACAGTTACTTCAAATGTCGGAAGGGGGTTAAGGCACCTAGTCTTACTATTACGTCAATGTTATCCCACTGGCACTGCCATTGTGTGCGTAACACTCGACAGGAAGACGGCTATAATACACATCTGCTGTCCTGAGATCAGAGGCAACTCAAATCCAGACGGTTAACGAATCCAGTGCCAGGATAAAACCTGATTTCACTTGATTGGCTTGCGGGATACCCACAGTTCAGCACGCTACTGAAAATTGTTCCTACTCTAATCAACAATTACAATTAGAGATGAGCGAATCAATTCTACACAAATTGAATTTGGTTCGATTTTCCCCAAAGTTTCGGATTTGCCAATCTCCAAAACTTTTGGGGTTCATGGTGCACGAATCGTGGCAAAATGGTGGCCGCCGGCACTCACTTACTATTACATAGTTATTAAAAGATCAGCGCTGATGTCTTCCTCTGTGAAGCACCGCTGGCTTGTTAGTACAGACTTTTTCATTGACTATACGGCGATCCCATTCTAAACATGGGGTGTGCTATTTCCCCTTGCCATGCTCAGTGTTATTCAATGGAGTTCACTGATGGACATGCCTGGTCACACACCCCTCCATAAGTGGTCATGTTCAGAGCCATGTTCCTTGGAGCAGGCTGTACTAACAAGGCATCACCGCTTCACAGAGAAAGACATCGTGGCAGATGATAGAACACATCAAAGAGACAGACACGAGTTTTCAGAGCAATCGGGGCACTTGCAAATTGGCGCAACTTTATTCTGACCGAATCGAATCGGACCTGAAACAAATTTCTGGAAATTCGCTCATTCTCTCTAAGTACATTATTCTAAATGCATTAAAAAAATATTTGTATACATAAATATAATTTCCTAGATATTTTGTGTGGCCCCTGCTAGCCTACAAATTTGTTTACACACTATGAATATAATTGAATGTACATAGCTACAAATCTATACTCCTATATGAGTGCACAGACCATTCAGTTAGGTTGTGGACTGTGGGAAAGGGGGTGGGGCAAATCTTCCAGCCTTTTTTCACAACCACTAAACACAAAAGTTTAATGTATAAAAACAGTATCAAATCCAAGTTTAATACAGAAATAAAGTTCCAGAACCAAGTCTATTACATAAATACAGTACCAGGACCAAGCACATCACATTTATACAGTACCAGAAACAAGCTGAGTACATTAATACAGTACTAGAATCAAGGTTAGTAAAGTAATCAATTGCAAAGAACCCTTCCATATAAGTTCGTACTATATGATACTACAACCAAATGTATGACCTGAACATTCGTAAGGGTATGCTGGAAGTTGCTGTTTTACAATCTAGTTTGAAACTGCACTTCATCTTTGCAGATACAGTGAATCCAGTACTGATGATGCGTCACAATCAAAGCAGAGGTGTAGCTAGGTTCTCCTGCACCCGGGGCAAAGATTCAGATTGGCACCCCTCCAACTTATTTCCTGACATCTTCTTCCCCCTCGCCATGTTTGCTTTCTCTACCAATCAATGAGGTGTCATTTTTTTTTTCACCATTTTTTTTAAGTAACTCGAGCATAAAAGCATTTCCACATTTTACAAGTGATATAGTTATATAATGTAGTTAACATGAAAATAGATTAAAGAGGCCGAACACAGCCCCCTGTAAATAGGGCCATACACAGTCCCCCCTTGTAGTTAAAGCCACATAGCCCCCCTGTTGTAGATAGAGCCACACAGCCCCCTTGTAAATGGAGCCACACAGCCCCCCTTGTGGATAGCGCCACACACATCCCCCCTTGTAAATAGCGCCACACACAGCCCTCCTTGTAAATAGTGCCACACACAGCCCCTCTCTTGTAGACAGTGACACACACATCTCCCCTTGTAGATAGTGCCACACACAGCCCCTCTCTTATAGATAGCGCCACACATCCCGCTGTTGTAGATAGCGCCACACACAGCCCCCTGTTGTAGATACCGCCACACACAGCCCCCCTTGTAGATAGCTCCACACAGCCCCCCTTGTAGATAGCCTTACACAGCCCCCCTTGTAGATAGGGACACACAGCCCCCCTTGTATACAGCACCACACAGCCTGCCTTGTAAATAGTGCCAAACTGCTCCCCCTTGTAAATTGCACTACACAGCCCCCTGTAAATAGCATCACACTGCCCCCCCTTGTAAATAGCGCCACACTGCCCCCCTTCTAGATAGTGCCACACACAGCCCGCCGTGCCTTGTAAATAGCGCCACACTCTCCGCCTTGTAAATAGCGCCACATCCACCCCTTTAAAATAGCGCCACACTCCCCCCTTGTTAGCACCACACTGTAAACAGAGCAGCGAGCGGTAGCCTACTGCTACCACTCTCCGCTCTGCCTGACTTGACTTACCAGAGGAGACGAGGAGGTCACGCGGCGCAGGCAGCGGCAGAGTTCTTTCTCACTAGGGTCGGTGACAGCCCGGGAGTGGACCAGTCTGGTCACCTGACCTGAGTCATCTGACCTTATGTCACTGACATGAGGTTAGGTGACAGGTCAGGTGACTGGACTGGTCCACTCCCTGGCCGTCACAGACCCCAGTCAGAACGCCGCTGCATGAACTCCTGGCTCTTCTTAAAGCTGATCGCTGCTGCAGGTGTCTGACATACAGCGCGCTCTGCGGCACCCCTCTTCCCTACCACCTAGTTGCGCCCGGGGCACATGCACCGCCTGCCCCCCATAGCTATTCCCCTGGTCAAAGGAATAATAAACAATGACATTCAGTGACTCACAGTTGACATCTTCTCTGATTGTAGTCATTCTACTTTTCTTATCTGTCCAGGCCCAGACCACTCTCCTGGCCACGACTCATCTGTGCAGATTGTCTCACACCAGATTTCTTTAGCCTCTCACTTTTGCAGCACATCCCAGAACTCTATAAGACGAAATCCTCATAGTGAGTGAAAATGTGCCTCCTGAATATAATACCACAATTGCCTCTGAATAAATTAGTGCTAAACACAGTGCTCCCTGAATATAAAATTGCTACATACACTGTGTCACCTGAATATATTAGCTACACACACTGTAACCTTTCAATATAATAGTGCTACACACACTGTACCCTTTAAATATGATAGTGCTACACACACTGTGCCTCCTGAATACAATAGTTCTACACACACTGTGCCTCCTGAATATAATAATTTCTTGCACTGAGCCCCCTAAAACTAAAAGTGCCACATATTGTGCCTCCTATTAATAACATTACCACACCCTGCGCTCAATGAAAATAACATTGCCACACACTGAACCACCTTAAATTACCTTTTCTACACAATGCACTGCCTAAAAATAACAGTGCAACACATAGTGCCACCTTAAATTAGTGTCACATATAGTGCCCACATAAAAAACATACTAAAGTGCCCCAAAAAACAACAGCACCGCAAATTATGCCCCCCAAAAAAGAACAGTGCCCCACTTAGTGTCGCTGAGAAAAATCACCTTGCCACACTGTGCTGCCCCAAGTAAAAAAATAAATGATATATATATATATATATGTATATACATATATGTATATATATAAAATAAATATATATATATTTTGTAGCGTCCATGGCCAGGGCCGTCGGGTTTACTCACCTCCCGAAGCCCGCAGCCATGGATCCGTGAGCGCTGGTCCCCATCTCCTTCCTAGGAGACGCCAGCGTTCACTTCCGCTCCATTCTGCTGTGTCCTGTAGGGTGCGCGCGCACACTCGTGCCCGGCCTTAAAGGGCCAGCGTGCGCACAAAGGAAACCGTGCCCTTTTACCTGTTCCTGTGTCCCGTACTGTTCTTGTTCCTGTGCACACCAGTGTTGGAGTCGTGTCTACTGCACCTGCTATCGTTTGCCACGTCCAGTGTCTTCTGCCACATCCAGTGTCGTTTGTCACATCCAGTGTCTTCTGCCACGTCCAGTGTCTTCTGCCACGTCCAGTGTCTTCTGCCACATCGGATACTGCCCGCCACGTCTGGCGCTACCTGCTGCATCCGCCTCCATCCGTGCTGAAGCCACAGCCACCGCTGGACTAGTTCAGGTACTATCTACTATTGACTTTCATATAGGCTGTGACCTGGTCAGCTGCCTCCCCGCTACGGCGGAGCAGCCTAGTGGGTCCACATACCCTGTGACCGTGACATATATATACACCGCGTTCCAAATTATTATGCAAATGTTATTTTTCGCTGATTTTCCTAAATAGTCGATGCAAATGACAGTCAGTATAATCTTCAAGCCATCAACCGTTGCAGTATAATGCAAATTTTATTGAACAAATCTCCTAATGATAACAGATTTTTTTTTAGAAGTAAAAAACTCAAAATGCAATGTTTCACATTATTATGCACAACAGAGATCAAAACATTTTAAAGGTTGTAAATTTTAACTAAAATTGTAATTTGTTGAATTTGCAGCATCAGGTGTAAAGGATCTGCCAGGCACAGCTTCTGTGTCAACGCCCATAGGTAATCAGTCTGCACCTGCTTCTATGTCTGTGAGACTGACTCCATCTTCCACCACTCAGGATGGCAGGCTTAGGAGTGGGAGAGCCTATCACAGCCTGGCCAGACGGAGCTAGCTCCTGCCCTCTGTCTATTTATACCTGCCTTTCCTGTTCCTCCTTGCTTGTGATTCTTCTCGTTTGGTTTCCTGGCCCTGCTGCAGCTTCTGAACTATTTGACCCTGCTTCATATTGACCCTGGCTTACTGACTACTCTCCTGCTCTGCGTTTGGTACCTCGTACACTCCTGGTTTGACTCGGCTTGTTCACTACTCTCCTGCTCTGCATTTGGTACCTCGTACACTCCTGGTTTTACTCGGCTCGTTCACCACTCTTGTTGCTCACGGTGTTGCCGTGGGCAACTGCCCCGTTTCCCTTTGCTTCTGTGTCCCTTGTCTGTTTGTCTGTCATGCACAAGTTGAGCGTAGGGACCGTCGCCCAGTTGTACCCCGTCGCCTAGGGTGGGTCGTTGCAAGTAGGCAGGGACTGAGTGGCGGGTAGATTAGGGCTCACTTGTCTGTTTCCCTACCCCCATCATTACATCAGGAGGTCATATTTACAGAAATCAAAAGCTCTTTCAATCAAAAAAAGCTTAACAGGCTAAGTTACATGTTAACATAGGACCCCTTCTTTGATATCACCTTCACAATTCTTGCATCCATTGAATTTGTGAGTATTTGGACAGTTTCTGCTTGAATATCTTTGCAGGATGTCAGAATAGCCTCCCAGAGCTTCTGTTTTGATGTGAACTGCCTCCCACCCTCATAGATATTTTGCTTGAGGATGCTCCAATGGTTCTCAATAGGGTTGAGGTCAGGGGAACATGGGGGCCACACCATGAGTTTCTCTCCTTTTATGCCCATAGCAGACAATGACACAGAGGTATTCTTTGCAGCTTGAAATGGTGCATTGTCATGCATGAAGATAATTTTTCTACGGAAGGCACGGTTCTTCTTTTTGTACCACGGACAAAAGTGGTCAGTCATAAACTCTACATACTTTGCAGAGGTCATTTGCACACAGTCAGGGACCGTAAAGGGGCCTACCAGCTCTCTCCCCATAATTCCAGCCCAAAACATGACTCCGCCACCTCCTTGCTGACATCGCAGCCTTGTTGGGACATGGTGGCCATTCACCAACCATCCACTACTCCATCCATCTGGACCATCCAGGGTTGCACGGCACTCATCAATAAACAACACGGTTTGAAAATTAGTCTTCATGTATTTCTGAGCCCACCGCAACCGTTTCTGATTGTGAGCATTGTTTAGGGGTGGCCGAATAATAGCTTTATGCACACTTGCAAACCTCTGGAGGATCCTACACCTTGAGGTTCGCTGGACTCCATAGGCACCAGCGGCTTCAAATACCTGTTTGCTGCTTTGCAATGGCATTTTAGCAGCTGCTCTCTTAATCCTATTAATTTGTCTGGCAGAAACCTTCCTCATTATGCCTTTATCTGAACGAACCCGTCTGTGCTCTGAATCAGACACAAATCTTTTCCAAGTACAATGATCACGCTTAAAGAGACTCTGTCACCACATTATAAGTGCCCTATCTCCTACATAAGGAGATCGGCGCTGTAATGTAGGTGACAGTAATGCTTTTTATTTAAAAAAACGATCTTTTTTCACAACGTTAGGAGCGATTTTGGTTTATGCTAATGAGCTTTCATAATGCCCAAGTGGGCGTACTTTTACTTTCGACCAAGTGGGCGTTGTACAGAGGAGTGCATGACGCTGACCAATCGGCATCATGCACTCCTCTCCATTCATTTACACTGCACTAGCGATATAGATATATCGCTATGTGCAGCCTCATACACAAACCCTAACATTACTACAGTGTCCTGATAGTGAATACACATGAAATCCAGCCTGGACGTCATGTGTATTCAGAATCCTGACACTTCTGACTCTATTTTTGTGGTTTCACTTGCCGGAATCTCACAAAACAAGAGTCAGAAGTGTCAGGATTCTGAATACACATGACGTCCAGGCTGTATTTCATGTGTATTCACTATCAGGACACTGTAGTAATGTTAGGGTTTGTGTATGAGGCTGCACATAGCGATATATCTATATCGCTAGTGCAGTGTAAATGAATGGAGAGGAGTGCATGATGCCGATTGGTCAGCGTCATGCACTCCTCTGTACAACGCCCACTTGGTCGAAAGTAAAAGTACGCCCACTTGGGCATTAAGAAAGCTCATTAGCATAAACCAAAATCACTCCTAACGTTGTGAAAAAAGATTGTTTTTTTTAAATAAAAAGCATTACTTTCACCTACATTACAGCGCCGATCTCCTTATGTAGGAGATAGGGCACTTATAATGTGGTGACAGAGTCCCTTTAAGTTTTCTTGAAATATCCAATGTTTTCATACCTTGTCCAAGGTATTGCACTATTTCACGCTTTTCGGCAGCAGAGAGATCCTTTTTCTTTCCCATATTGCTTGAAACATGTGGCCTGCTTAATAATGTGGAACGTCCTTCTTAAGTAGTTTTCCTTTGATTGGGCACACCTGGAAAACTAATTATCACAGGTGTCTGAGATTGATTATAATGATCCAAAGAGCCCTAAGACACAATACCATCCGTGAGTTTAATTGAAAAACTAATAATTAAATGTTTATGACACTTAAATCCAATGTGCATAATAATTTGGAACACGGTGTATATATATATATATATATATATATATATATATATATATATACACGCTTATTCCCGTTCCCACGCTGCCACCCAATGACTGCCAACTATTACACATTAATCACAATACTGGTCTCTTTATATGCGCCGGAGGAACCTTTTGGGCCCCCTTAAGCTCCAGGGCCTCCGAGCGACTGTTACTTCTGCACCCCTATAGTAACGCCCCTGGTTTGTAGTGTTCTTGGAGTCATGAATCACAGCATAAATTTATCTTGACATAGCAGAAGGCCATTTCAACACTGTAATTATATTATTCATTATAAAAAAAAGTATGCTCACGCCGTCATCTTTTTTTTTATTTTTCTATCTCGGTTTACTAAAGAGTAACAGAGTCTTACATCACAAAACATAGCAATATTTCAATATCAAATGATAAATTACATCAAAGCAACATCTTGGAATTCACAATCCAGGTCACAGTATACATGAGTCAGAATAAAATTAGCAGTAGCACAGGTCGTACAAGTGAAGCATATTATACAGATAGGGTAGTATAATCACAAATACATTCACAATTGTGATAACAAAGAGTCACGTAGATTAGCATATCTGTGTGTTGTATATTGTGTAAGCGGTGAATCACACCACAGGCCCCACACCTTTATAAATTTCTCCACACATCCCCTATGTCTGTATACCAGTCTAACATAAGAGAGCATGGAATTTACTAAGGCCTTTCATTGGGACAGAGTAGGAGGCCTTGGGCCCATCCATCTAATGGCAATTGACATGTGAGCCATAAACAGTGCCTCCCTCAAAAATGTCTTAGTGTGACTAGACCATATGTCCTCAGAGGTAATCCCAAACAAGCACAATGCAGGCGAGAGGGGGAGTGGAAATTGTAAAATCCCATTGAGTAGGTTTAGAACTTCCTTCCAGAACGACTGAATCCATGGACACATCCATATCATATGCCAGAAATCAGAGTCCAGGGCTCCACGTCTGTGGCATTCAGTAGTAGGGCACCTACCCATCTTATGAAGTCTAACTGGTGTTAAATAACTTTGATGTATTATAAACAACTGTGTCATTCTGTTGTTAGCAGCTGGAGATACCAATAAGTGAGATTGCAAGATATCATTCCACATCCCAGTGTCCATGTCAGGGATAAGACCTTTCCACCTATCCTCTACTGCCAGTGGAGCAGCCGCCAATATTGTCTGTATGAGAAAGGAGTATGTAGCGGAAATTAAACCCCTAGTGCCCTGCGATTTGAGAACCCCTATGAGGGAAAAATTTGATATGTTCCTCCCAGTTTGAGAAAATTGAGAGCGGAGCGCATGTCTGATTTGTAAAAATTTGTAAAAGGCATCCCTTGGAATATCGAAGCCTTCCTGCAGTTGTGCAAATGACTTTACAGTACCCTCTGTATACAAATCCCCTACACATGTTACTCCATGTCCTATCCAGAATTGCGGGTCTAGAGAGGCTGTCATATGTATTAGAGATGGGTTGTGACATAAAGATTGCTCGGCCACAATATCCGTGAATGATATAATTTTTTTGGTCGCCTGCCAGACCTGTGCAGCAACTCTGTGTAATGGTAATAATTTCCTACGAGAGTGAGGCATACCCTCCAATATAGGCCATAGGTTCGGTAGATCCAAATAAAAGGCTAGGTAATGTTCTCTGTTAGGCAAGACATCCATGCTGACCCACGTGGTGAGATATCGCAATTGGCCAGATAAGTAGTACAGATAAAAATCTGGAAGTGATGTACCTCCCAATAATTTAGGCCTCTGTAGAGAGGTCAATTTAAGCTTTGACCTCCAGATCCCCAAATAAAGGAAGGTAAAAGAGCATGTATGGCTTTAAAGAATGACAGCGGTATTGGTACCGCTATGTGTTCTAGCATATAGAGACATTTGGGAAGAATAATCATTTTAACCAGGTTAATGCGTCCCATGACCGCTAAGGGTAGCGAACCCCGTATTTTAAATTTGTCCTTTGTATATTCCAACAGAGGGTAAATATTATTTAGAATATCTGAACCATGAACCTTGCTTATCACAATACCCAGATATTTAAAACTCGGTATCACCTTCAGTCCACATTCTACCGGAGCCCAACCCTCGTCCTGCATTGGTAGAAATAGGACTTAGTCCAGTTGATACACAGTCCAGAAAACCCCCCAAACCAATCTATCAAGTCTATCGCATCAGGTAATGTATCTTTAGGTCTAGACATGAAGAGGATCATATCATCAGCATACAAGCCAACTCTGTTCTCCCTACCTCCAAACTGTATCCCATAATATGACTGATGCTGACGTATAGCCAAAGCCAGTGGGCTAATGCGAATAAGAGGGGTGACAAAGGGCATCCCTTTCTAGTACCCCTTGCCAGTTGAAAATATGGGGATAAGAGTCCATTTACCAAAATTTGAGCTCTAGGGGACTTATATAGCGTGGATATCCAGCCAATGAATAAGGGACCAAACCCAAATCGCTGCAGTACCGCCTGTAAGTAAGGCCATTAGATCGAATCGAAGGCCTTGGCAGCGTCTAACGAGGCCATGACCCAGTCCTCTTTCAAAGCCATGCCAGCTTGCATTATTACCTGTGCTCTTCGGATATTATCTGATGTCGACTTTCCAGGCATGAAAATCCTGACTGATCGAGGTTAATTATTTCCAAGATTACGGCGTTTAATCTATTCGCCAGTATTTTAGTAAGAACTTTATAATCACTATTCAATAATGAAATTGGCAGATATGACCCACAATCCAGAGGATCTTTGACTGGTTTAAGTAATATTACAACAGTGGCGTCATTGAGTGATTCAGGTAGACAACCCTGGGTATGGGAATATAAAAACATGGCATGCAAAACAGGAGTCAACACTTCAGAATATTTACAATAGACCTCCACAGGTATCCCATCAGGACCTGGTGATTTGCACTTCGCTAAATCTCGAAGTGCACGTGTAACTTCCTCCTCTGTAATGTCTGCCTCTAGGAACAGTTTATCATGATCAGACAAAGTGGGAAATGTGACTCCATACAAATAGGCAGAGGGTTCCTCCATGTCATATTGCACCCTAGAGGAATACAAATCTCTATAGTATTGCGCAAACTTGTGCGCTATCCCCTCATTATCCACTATAATATCCCCATCCTGCCTCTTAATTTGAAGAATAGAAGGAGATTCGGAGCTCTGTCGTACAAGGTATGCCAGAAGTTTGCTTGACTAACCACCAAGTTCAAACTGGGTCTGTTTTAAGAAAAATTGTTTTCGGTGTGCCCGTTCCTGCAAAAGCAACAGATATTGTCTCCCAGAGTCAAGTCAATTTTGTCTATTGACATCTGTGGGGTCTGCATCATAAATCGCTTCCAAGTCAGAGCATTTCCCATCTAATTCATCCTCCATCTTATAAGCTGAGCGCTTTAAATATGATATCGATGATTTAAGGCATCCCCTGAGATATGCTTTAGAAGTATCCCACAGAATACCCACATTATCAAAATCCTGGTGAGCCTGAAAAAATACCTGCAGCTGATCAGGTATCCTACCATTTGTATCTATGATCATCAGCCAGTAGGGATGAATCTTCCATCCCCTGGGCCTGGGAATATCCGGGAGTTGAAAACTAGCCAGGACAGGGGAGTGATCAGACACCCCTCTAGGTTTGTACATAATTTGAGGTGACATTACCATTAACAAGTCATTACCGAACATGTAGTCCATTCGTGATAGCGAACTGTGCCCTAATGAGGAACATGAGTACACCCTAGTACTAGGGAATAGAAACCTATATATATCCCACCTCCATCATCAGTAGATGGAGATGTGTATCTGGAGCATGTGGAGGCACCAGCAGCTGGTTATGCCTAAGCCTATCCATAGCATTTATCCATAGTCATGTTAAAATCTCCCATGCAAAGCATTCTAGCACCCGGATATGCCCCTGAGAAGTTAACCGCTTGGTGTAGTACCGACACTGATGCCGGAGGAGGGATATACACCCCTAGGTGGACATAGCAGACATTATTTATGAATGCATGCACAAACACAAAACGCCCATTATCATCAATCCGTACGGCATCCACCTCCCACCTAACGGACTTATGCCTAAGTATGGATACCCCACAGGAGTAGGACGAGTAATAGGAGTGGCAGGACTACTGAACCCACGGTGTCTTCAACACACGCAGTTTATCTGTGATCAAATGGGTTTCTTGTATGCACAAAATATGCGGCGAATACTTTCTGACCTGTGCAAAAACCATTGCTCTTTTCCTGGCCATACCCAAACCCCTCACATTCCAAGACATAACCGTTATCTTAGCCATTTAACAAATTCCACATATGTTATACATAGGAAGTAGTCCCTGATATACATATAACTATACTGCGAACTGATCCATTGTAGGTATGTAAGACTTAAAACATGAAACCTTTCAGGTCTTTGGTACAAAAGGGGAACATATGTACCATGTAACATATTAATATAGCATTCAGTAAAGCAATTAAGCATCAACAGTGACGACATATTACCTTCGCCATAGTGGCTTAACATATACGAGGGAAGAACCCATGTGTCAGTATATGAGTTAATACCTAGTATCTATCTAATCAAGACATAAGAAAAGCGCATGTATGACGGTTCTCTGAACCACGGAAAGCCGTGTACATTATCCAGAATATGCCAGAAAGAAGCAATATGTTAAAAATACAGCGTAGTAAATAGTGTTTCTTTTTCCTTATAAATGAGATATCAAACCATCTACATTTCCAGGATATCTTGAAATTCAAAATTATATAGATATAAATTTGTGAACTACAATCCTAACTAGATCATCATCATACATTTATGCAATAGTATTCTCCTTAGGATTAATCTGCATGCATATATTTAGTTCTAAGACAGCATATTTATAATAATATATGGTTGAAGCCTGAACATGAATATATATCAAGATACTTCTGACTTGCTCAACAATCTAGGTACTTATAATTTATAGTTTACTTAAATAAATATATGTCAATAAATTTATATAGGAAAATAAAATTGAAATCCTGCACTTGTCATTTAACTCCTTCACGCCGCAGCCCTTTTTCAGATTTTCATTTTCGTTTTTTCCTCCCCACCTTCCAAAAGCCATAACGCCTTTATTTTTCCGTCTATATAGTACTATGAGGGCTTGATTTTTGCGGGACGAGTTGTAGTTTTTTGTAGCACCATGTACTTTGCCATATAATGTACTAGGAAATGGGAAAAAAATTATTTGTGGGGTAGAAAATGAAAAAAACACCAATTCCTCTATGTTTTTTTGCGCGCCATTTTTACGGAATTCACTGTGCAATTAAAACAACATGTTAATTTTATTCTATGGGTCAATACAATTACGCCGATACCAAATATATGTCGTTTTTTCTATATTTTACTACTAAGTAAAAAAGAACATTTATTTTTGTTTCGCCAAATTCCGATAGCCGTAACTTTTTTATTTTTCCGTCGATTAAGTGGTATAAGGGCTTATTTTTTGCGGGATAAGCTGTAGTTTTTAATAATACCATTTTGGTGTAAATGCGACGGTTTGATCACTTTTTATTTCATTTTATGTGGGAGATCAGGTGAACAAAAAATAGAGATTCTGCCGTTTACAATTTTTTTTTTTACGGCGTTCACCGTGCGGGTTAAATAATGATATATTGTGATAGTTCAGACTTTTACGGATGCGACGATACCAATTATGTTTATTTATTTATTTTTTTACTATGCTCTAGGGGGAAAATGGGAAAAGGTTTTTGTTTAACTTTTAATTTGTAATTTTTTTTTTACACACAAAAAAAACTTTATTTAACTCATTTTTACTTTTTTTATTAGTCCCCCTAGGGGACTTCAACTAGCGATCGTTAGATCGTTTGCACGATATACTGCAATACTAATGTATTGCAGTATATCGTGATTCTGACAGTCTTCTATGAAGCCCAGCTTCATAGGAGTACAAAGATGGTGGACCTGGGGGACTTCATCAGGCCCCCAGGCAGCCGTGCCAACCAACGTCTCCCCCCAATCTCGCCGCGGGGGGGCCTTTGGGACGTTACAGCCCCCTGTTTTTAGTAATTTAAATGCAGCGATCTCTAAATCGGCATTTAACGGGTTAAACAAGCGGGATCGCGCTAAAACGGGATCCCGCTCGTAACCCGGAAGTGTCGGCTGTAACACACAGCTGACACACTCGCTCTATAGAGCGGACTCGGCCCGTGAGCCCGCTCCATATTCCCCCACCCGGCGTGCGCCGTATATATACGGCGGATGTCGGGAAGGGGTTAAAGTCCAAGATACTATAACATTTCCTGGTTATTCATATGAAAATGTCCACCCTTGCTCACACAGTTGCATATAGATATAGCACAGCTGAATTTATCATTAAATTGTTTTGGGGCGCATCATTTTGTGCATTCTGATAGCTCTCAAACTTAGGGCTCATGTACACCACAATGCAGTCAAGTATAGAACCTGTCCCAATGACACTTCTTGTACTTTACCCAGCAAAGGACAGGTTTTACTTGGGCTCACCGGAGGAGACGATTCTGAGGGCCCATCCTCCATCTATATTGAACACGTACATGTCCACTTTTAATTTCATAATAGCCCTTGCTGTTACCATTGTACACTCAGGATGTATCATCAATAAGGTCTAATAGGTAATTTGTGAATCATCCCATAGGACATAGACCCTAGTGGAAAGAGATTGGCTCCAAACGTGGTTGTCTTCTGCTGGACCTTTAAAGCCTATTATTGTGTTAGAGCCCAGCCTTACCTGAGGATCCTCTGGCTCTCTGGTGGGCCAGTCCGACCGCACCTGTATTACTATATAGTGTCTCTGTGGGGCACAATATTCTCACCTAGAAGCAATTCTCTATACACTGTGCATCTTCCAAAGAGCTATACATAGTGCAGCCACCAGAGAGTGTCCCTGTAGATAAGCTGCCAGAGAGCGTCCCTATGTGCAGTGCAGTCTCCCCTCTACACAGTGCAATGGCCCTTGCTTGGCTACTGTTACCCATCACTGCAAATGAACACTACATTATTGATCCGCACAAAATGGATCTGTATTGCAGATGTGTAGACGAGTCCTTAAGGTAATATGATAGATCCCATGATATCATGATAAACTATGCCAAGTGCCAAACTCTGCATTTGTATAAATAGCATTTATATGAAAATACTAACCTGACTAAACACATTTGACATACATAAGATTATGTTACGTGTACATTATTGCCTCAATTCAACTGATAAATGTACAAATACGCCTCTTAATATTGATGAATAAAATATCCGAGTTGGAACGTGCCAAATTCTAAAATGTAGAAATATAAATTTCATCCTTGTAGACAATACCTGACCTTGTTATATATGACCTAAAGGCATAAATATCTCACAACATTGCATGTATTGTATGTCGTGTCATCATTCATTCTTTCTTATGTACAGCAAAAGTCATGGTTGTAAAATTGCTTCATAGAGAGGCTACTAAATGATTCATCATTGGTCATTCATTCTGGGTAAAATAATATGATCATGTCCCCTTAGTACAGTGTACGTGCCAAACACTGAAATGACAGTGATTAATATTTGAGGAAATTTGCATTTGGATTACAAGTTCTGGATGGGTTCCAGATCTGGATAGCAACCAGTTTGGCTCTGTTTGATTCTTTGGCCATATTCACACACAGTAGCAATCTTTGCTTTTTGGCAGCAATAGTTTTTCAATTATCTCTTGAACCTGTGCTTACTTAGATAGTCAATGAACAGTAATAAACCCTACGAAAACAATTTCCGTTTATTGCTTGACTTAATCATTGTGCACTACGGAACTTTATTATTTCTCTTATTCAGAAAGTTTCTGAACTGAGTGTATATTTCTTTTAGTGACACTGGAGCTGACTGTTTTTTTCTCCATTCCAATTCTGTTTTTTCTTTTCGTGAGGCTTTTTTCAAAACAAATAATATTACAATTTTATTAGATTTCTACTTGTGGATCTACTGTTAGGCCCTGTACACACAATTTTTTGCAGGCAGAAAATATCTGGCTCAGAATTCCTTCAGGAATTTTGAGGCAGATTTTGAATTGCCAGCACTTTTTTTTTTACGCATTTTATGCTGCGTTTTTTTTGCCCGCGTCCGTTAAATCTAATGCAAGGACCAAGGACAGAAAACTAGGTTTACTTGTAAAAGTAGAAAAATATAGAAAAAACTACATATATTTGGTATCGCCGTAATTGTATTGACCCACAGAATAAAGTTAACTTTAATTGCACAGTGAATTTCGTAAAAACGACGCGCAAAAAACATTGGAGGAAGTGTAAAAAATAAAATGTATTTTGTGTCACCAAATTCCGAGTGCCATAACTTTTTTATTTTTCTGTCGATTAAGTGGTATGAGGGCTTATTTTTTGCGGTAAGCTATAGTTTTTAATGATACCATGTTAGGGTACATGCGACATATTGATCACTTTTTATTTAATTTTTTGCGGGAGATGAGGTGACCAAAAAATAGAGATTCTGGCGTTTACCATTTTTTTTTATGGCGTTCACTGTGCGGGTTAAATAATGATATATTGTAATAGTTCAGACTTTTATGGACGTGGCGATACCAATTATGTTTATTTATTAATTTTTTTACTATGCTCTAGGGGGAAATGAGAAAAGGGTTATTTTTTGAATTTTTTGTTTGTTTTTTTTACATAAAAAAACCACCTTTATTTTACTAATTTTTACTTTTTTTTATTAGTCCCCCTAGGGGACTTCAACCAGCGATCTTTAGATCGCTTGCACGATATACTGCAATACTAATGTATTGCAGTATATTGTGATTCTGACAGGCTTAATAGGAGCACAAAGATGGCGTAACTGGGGGTCTTCATTAGGCCCCCAGGCAGCCATAGCAACCATCGCCACCCTGCGATTGCATTGCGGGGGGGGCGTGATGAGCTGTTAGAGGGGATCGCCCCCCTCTTTCTAACTATTTAAATACTGTAGTTGCTATTAACCACGGCATTTAACGAGTTAAACGAGCGGGATCGCTCTGGAGCGTGATGCCGCTCGTTACTCTGAAGTGTCGGCTGTAACATACAGCCGACATCGGCATCGTGTGGAGCGGGTTCACTCCGTGAGCCCGTTCCATACTTCCCCTACCCGACTTTGGCGTATGCATACGTCAAATGTCGGGAAGGGGTTAATGTATAAAAAAAATATTCAAAATTCAAAACCCCCTTATTTTCTACCTAATGTAATTTTTTTTTTTACATAATTGGCTTTGCCACATCCCTAAAAGGCAGAACTATTCAAATATAACATTACTTAACTCACATGGTGAGCGCTGTAAAAAACATTTTAATTACAAACTGCAGAATTCCTGTTATTTGGTCACCTAAACTGCCCTAAAAAATGAAATAAAAAGGGATAAAAAGTCGCTTGTACCCCATAATAGTACCAATAAAAACAAGCCCTCACACTGCCCAATCGATAGACAAATAAGAAAAAGTTAGGGCAAGGCCCCACGTAGCGGAATTGCTCTGGAATTCCGCTGCGGACACTCCGCAGCGTTAATCCGCAGCGGACCCGTTTCTCCATTGCCTTCCACTGCTTTTTAGTAGTGTTCGTTTAGACAATGCGGAAAATTCCGCTGCGGAGCATAGGCTGCGGTGCGGAATTTGGTGTCCGCAGCATACAATGGTTGTTGCGGAGGTGTGGCGGACTGTTTGCGGGCTCATTGCGGAATTTCTCCATTGACTTCAATGGAGATTCTAGGTTCCGCAATGAAGTCCGCAGATGTAATGTAGATGTTATGTGTGTTGCGGAGCGTATTGGTTTTTTAACTTGACATTTCTTCATTCTGGCTGGACCTATGTGTATTTCTAGGTCTACAGCCAGACTGAGGAAGTCAATGGGGCTCCCATAATTACGGGTGACTACGTGTGTGCACCCGTAATTATGGGTGACTATGTGTGTGCACCCATAATCACTGGTGACTATGTGTGTGCACCCGTAATTACGGGAGCATTGCTAGGCGACGTCAGTAAATAGTCACTGTCCAGGGTCCTGAAAGAGTTAAACGATCGGCAGTAACTGTTTCAGCACCCTGGACAGTGCCTTCCGATCACAATATACAGCAACCTGTAAAAAAAATAGAAGTTCATACTTACCGAGAACTCCCTGCTTCTTCCTCCAGTCCGGTTTCCCAGGATGACGTTTCAGTCTAAGTGACGGCTGCAGCCAATCACAGGCTGCAGCGGTCACATGGACTGCCGCGTCATCCAGGGAGGTCGGGCTGGATGCCGAAAGAGGGACGCGTCACCAAGACAACGGCCGGTAAGTATGAAATTATTTTACTTTTACTAGGGAAAGTGCTGTCCCTTCTCTCTATCCTGCACTGATAGAGAGAAGGGAAATACTTCACCTCAATACGCAGCGGCTAGTCCGCATCAATTTAATGACAATTTTGGGCAGATCCGCCACAGAATCTGCAACGCAGATTTTGTGCGGCATTGATGCGGACAGTTGCGGAAGAATTCCGCCATGTGGGGCCATGCCCTTATGGCTTTCAGACTATGGCTTTTGGAAGGTGGGGAGAAAAAAACTAAAATGAAAAAATGAAAATTAGCTGTCTCCAAGGGGTTAATAAATCCGGCCTAAACTACGTCTCCTTGGAACCATGTCCAATTTTTTCAAATTGGGTGAGTGAAGAGAATTTGCATATTTCACCGCAACTTTACCGGTTGCAATTTTTTAGGCACAGTTGATGTCAAAACCTTGCGTAAACTGTACATGTATCAGTCCAGACTTGTTTTATAGCTATATGTCTTTAAATAGTAAAAATTTTCATGTTATACACATACACCAGGCACATATAAAAGCTTCATTTTCAATTCAATCTTCTCAACAATATTAATAGGAATTACTGTACACTAGACATGAAGCTAAACCAAGGGATACATTTCAAGCCGTTTTTTACAGTACATTTATTATTGATTCACGTTTTCATTTTTAGTAAGGCCTACTCTTAAAGTGTTGAATACCTATATACTTATAGACCATTGGCATTCGCCAAAAAAATAATGCGTCCACACAGATCGCAAAACAGAACTCAATACCTATAGAAGACTGTGAAGACAGCTAGTATTTTTTATTGACTGTAATCATATGTACACTTTGATATGTAATTTGAGTTGGTGTTTTATTTTTGTATCCGACCCGGTAGTTCTTGGTTTTTAATTGACCTTTCACTCGGTTATTTAACCAACACCCCACCCTTTCATTTACATACTACCTGAGGAAGAAACCGGTCCGGTTTCGAAACTGTTCATTGTTAAACAGTTGTGTTTTTATATCATCCTGTTATCAATAAATCCTTTCAATATCGACTTTACCGTTATCCTTGAGGAATTTGGAATACACGTCCTTTGGAAGATTCTATTGATCAATAGCGCATAGAAGACACCCGTTTTTTGGCTTTTTTGCTTTTATTCCTTCAGAAAATAAGCGACACATAGCACTGATTATGTACCATGACAATAAAAAATAAACTTTATTATATTCCACATAACAGCATATTGGCCATCACAAAAATAAAAACAATAATACACACAATTTAAAAGGAGAGTGTGGAGAAACAACGTAAATAGTCCCAGTTATATGTTACCATAGTATAAACATCATGTGATGTGGTATAGTACAGAAATCTCTATCCAAAAGGATATATCATAAGCCAAATAATTAAACTCAAGAACAGAGAAGATTCTAGATGTAATATACACCTGGCCAGAAAGCACAAAATGGGCTAAGAAAACTGCACAAACCCGTGGATTGCATGATGGACCAAAAACCGAAAGATCTCCACACAGACCGCCCCCAACGCGCGTTTCGTTGAGAAAGCTGACGGCGAAACGCGCGTTGGGGGCGGTCTGTGTGGAGATCTTTTGGATAGAGATTTCTGTACTATACCACATCACATGATGTTTATTCTATGGTAACATATAACTGGGACTATTTAAGTTGTTTCTCCACACTCTCCTTTTAAATTGTGTGTATTATTGTTTTTATTTTTGTGATGGCCAATATGCTGTTATGTGCAATATAATAAAGTTTATTTTTTATTGTCATGGTACATAATCAGTGCTATGTGTCGCTTATTTTCTGGATATACTAGCTGTCTTCACAGTCTTTTGTACTCTTAAAGTGTAGCTAAACGTTCGACAAACGTCTGACATGTCATTGAGACATGTCAGAAGTTTGGATTTGTGGGGGACCGAGCACTGAGACCCCACCAATCGCTAGAATGAAGCAGCTGAAGCACTCGTGTGAGCGCTCAGCTGCTTCGTGTCTGTTCGGCTTTTTCCAGAAAGCCGATGTATCGGTGTACGGGCTCATAGACTTTCTATTGAGTCCGTACACCAATACATTTTTTTCCAGAAATAGCCAAACAGACACGAAGCAGCTGAGCGATCACACAAGCGCTTCAGCTGCTTCGTTCTAGAGATTGGTGGGGGTCTTCGTGCTCGGACCCACACCAATCCAAACTTCTGACATGTCAATATGACATGTCAGAATTTTGTCGAACGTTTAGCTGCACTTTAACCCTTTCATGCCGACAATCTGTACATACACGTGCTGCCAGGACGTGTATGTACAGATTTCTGTTCAAGCCGACATAGCACTGTGAAAAGCGCTCGGACACCGGCTGTCAGTGTCCGCGGCTCCCCAGCAACCTCTTCTCTGACAGTCGAACCGATTGGTTCGGCTGCAGAGAATATGATCACCGTAATTAACCGCTTCCTGACCGCCCACAGTAAATTCACGTCGGCGCTTGCTGGGCTCTGTGCAGCGCCAACGTGAATTCATAGGGGGTGTTAAAAGCACCATCCGGGTGTCTCAGAGTAGTGCTGACACCCGGATCGCGCTGTTAACCCCTGCCTTTGGTCCCGGAACCTGATTGATTTAGGTCCCGATCATGTGATCGCAGGGAAAGTTTGTTGAAGCAACAAACTGGAAAGTTTGTTGCTACAACAAACTTTCCCGAGGACCTATTGCGGGTGCTGCCGTCGGTTGCATGACAAAACCGGAGGCCATACAATGGCCTCCGGTCTGCCATTCACGGAAGCCTATGAGGACCAGCTGGTCCTCATAGGCTTCCTGTCGGTGTGACTGTCAACGTCACACTGACAGTTTATAACACGTTACACTACCTAGGTAGTATAATGTATTATAGCAGCCATCAGTGCTGCAGGACTTCGAGTAAAAAAAACAAAAAAGTAATAAAAATGTTTTATAAAAGTGTAAAAACAAAAAATGCTTTTTTTCCTATAATAAGTCTTTTATTATAGGAAAAAAAAATAAAACGTTAAAAAGTACACATATTTGGTATCACCGCATTCGTAACGACCCCAACTATAAAACTATAATATTATTGTTCCCGCATGGTGAATATCCCAAAAAATTATTAAAAAACAATACTAGCATCACTATTTTTTTGGTCATTACCCCTCCCAAAATATAGAATAAAAAGTTAGCAAAAATTTGCATGTACCACAAAATAATACCAATAAATACTACAACCCGTCCCGCAAAAAACAAGCCCTTACACAGCTTTTTTGACTGAAAAATAAAAAAAATGATGGCTCTCAGAATATGGTGACACAAAAAATAAATAATTTTATAGAAAAGTGATTTTATTGCGCAAACGACACAAAACATAAAAAAAATTATATACATATGGTATCGCCGTAATCATACCGACCTGCAGAATGAAGTAAAATTTTATTTATAGCGCACAGTGATTACTGTAAAAAAAAAAAGGACACATAAACATTGTTAAAATGTATGTTTTTTTTTAAACTTTGCTTGCCAAAAAAAATCGAATAAAAAAATAAAAAAAAGTTCTGGCGCTCACAATATAACGATAGAAATTGGGCAGTGTCCAAAAGCGGATAAGATTGGGCACCATTTATCAGTGCGACACCGGCCACACATCCATGAATTATTTATTTACTCCCTTATTATACTGTCTTATTATGCCCTGATGTACTCTGCCCAGCTTACATATAACCCCACATTATAAACTGAAATACCAGCAAAACCCCAAACAGAACTATTACCAAGCAAAATCTACGCTCCAAAAGCCAAATGGCCAAACAGCAGTTTATTACCACATATGGGATATTGCCGTAATCATGAGAAATAAAGCTTTACAAGTTTTGGGGTGCTTTTTATTCTTTATTCCTTGTAAAAAAAAAAAAAATTTATATTTTTTCAGAAAAAAAGTAGATTTTCATTTTCACAGACATATTCCAATAAATATAGCAAAAGACCTGTCGGGTCAAGATGCTAACTAGATCCCTAGATAAATTCCTCAAGGTGTGTAGTTTTCAAAACCACTTTTATGGAGATTCCACTGTTTTGGCACCACAAGACCTCTTCAAACCTGACATGGTGCCTAAAATATATTCTAAAAAAAGGAGACCCCAAAATCCTCTAGGTGCTCCTTTGCTTCTGAGGCTGGTGCTTCAGTCCATTATCACACTAGGGCCACATGTGGGATATTTCTAAAAACTTCAGAATCTGGGCAATAAATATTGAGTTGCATTTCTCTGGTAAAACCTTCTGTGCTGCAGAAAAAAATTTATTACAAATGAATTTCGTAAAAAAAAAATGAAATTTGTACATTTCACCTCCTACGTTGTTTTAATTCCTGTGAAACACCTAAAGGGTTAATAAACTTTCTGAATGCTGTTTTGAATACTTTGAGGGGTGCAGTTTTTAAAATGGGGTGATTTATGGGGTCTATCTAGTACATAAGGCCCTCAAAGCCACTTCAGAACTGAACTGGTCCTTGACCAAACAGCCTTTTGAAATTTTCTTGAAAATGTGAGAAATTGCTGCTAAAGCCTTGTAACGTCCTAGAAAAATAAAATAATGTTCAAAAAACAATGCAAATATGTTAATTAGCAACAATTTTGTGTGGTGTTACTATCTGTTTTACAAGTAGATTACATTTAAAATTTGAAAAATTATAATTTTTGCAAATTTTCTTTCAATTTTGGTGTTTTTCACAAATAAGCTATGAATTTACTGACCAATTTTTTCCACTAACATAAAGTACAATATGTCTCGAGAAAACAATCTCTGAATCGCTTGGATAGGCAAAAGTATTCCAGAGTTATTACCACATAAAGTGACACATGTCAGATTTGAAAAAATGGGGCTGGTCATTGAGGCATCGATGACCCTTGGTCCTTAAAGGGTTAAGTAAGTATTACAAGCACTTCATTGTAAGTCAAATTAAAGTGTTGCTATAAACGTGCACAAAAAGCGCCGTGGGTACAGAATATGAAATTACTGAGTTGTAGCCCTTTGCTTTTCTTCCTTCCTGCTAACATCTACATAATGATTAAACGTGTAATACCAAATTGATATTTGCAAATTACAAAAGCACTTTGTGACACCCAAAGGGTTTGATAAAACACAATTTGCCTATAAGGCAACTAACCCTATTTTCCACATTACTAAGAGAAGGTATTGGATTGTTCTATTCACATAATTCCTAATAATGAAAATAACCCCCCTTCGCGCACCGCAACGTACTATTCCGTCATGATAAGTGCATCGTTCGCACTCAGTGACGGAATAGTAAGTCGCGGGAGGAACAACTATTTTGGCCGTCCTGCCATCACATACAGGAGCTGTGATAACTGCTGTCTCGTACAGCAGTTGCCACAGCTTCTTCAGCGGGGACCGATCGCGGTGTCCCCGCTGATTAACCCCTTAGAAGCCGCGTTCAATAGCAATCACGGCTTCTTAGGGGTTAAACTACCATCAACGGCCCGCTACACGATAGCGGGTGGCGATGGTTGCTAATGTAACCGGAGGCCTAATAATGGCATTCGGCTATGCCATCTACGGAAGCCTAGTGGGTCCTGACAAAGTCAGGACCCACTATTCTTGCTGACAGCTCTAATACACTGCACTACGCATGTAGTGCAGTGTATTAGAATTGCGATCAGTGCGTCCTGCCTTCAAGTCCCCTAGAGGGACAAAGAAAAAAGGAAAAAAAGTTGTGTAAAAATAAAAGTTTTAAAAGTAATAAAAAATCCCCCTTTTTCCCTTATCAGTTCTTTATTATTAATATAAACAGATAAACAAGTAAACTATACATAATTGGTAACGCCGCGTCTGTAACGGCCTGAACTACAAAATTATTTCATTATTTATCCCGCGCGGTGAACGCCATAAAAGAAAATAATAATAAACCATACCACAATCACAATTGTTTGGTCCCTTCACCTCACAAAAAATGCAATAAAAAGAGATCAAAAAGTTGCATGTACCTAAAAATGGTACTGATCAAAACTACAGTTCGTTACGCAAAAAACAAGTCCTTGCACAACTTTCTTGATGGAAATATAAAAAAGTTATGGCTCTTAGAATATGGCAACACAAAAAGTATATGATTTTTTATAAAAAGTATTTTATTGTGCAAACGCCATAAGACATAAAAAAACTATAAACATATAGTATCGCCGTAATCGTATCGGACCGCAGAATAAAGTGAATATGTCATTTATAGCGCACGGTGAACGCTGTAAAAAAAATAGAATACAAAACAATAGTAGAATTGCTGTTTTTTAGTCACCACGCCTCTTAAAAACAGAATAAAAACTGATCAAAAAGTCGCATTCACCCCATGAAAATGACAATGAATTCCTCAAAGGGTCTAGTTTCCAAAATGGGGTCAGTTTTAAGGGGTTTTCCCTGTACTGGTATCTCAGAAGCTCTGCATATGCAACATGGCGCACAGAAACCAATCCAGCAAAATCTACATGCCAAATAGCACTCCTGCCTTTCTGAACTCTGCCGTTTATCCCACCAGCAGTTTATGACCAAATATGGGGTATTACCGTAATCGGTAGAAATTGCTTTACAACTGTTGGGGAGCTTTTTCTCCTTTATTCCTTGTCAATATTAAAAATGTGTACCCTTTATTGGAAAAATTTGATTTTCAATTGCACAGCCTAATTCCACAAAATGCAGCAAAAAAAACCTGTGGGATCTAAATGCCCACTTTACCCCTTGATAAGTTCTTTGAGGGGTGTAGTTTGCCAAATAGGGTCACCTTTGGGGGGTTTCCACTGCTTTGGCAGCACAAGACCTCTTCAAACCGAACATGGTGCGTAATAAAAAGGATGCCTCAAAATCCACTAGGTGGTTCTTTGCTTCGGAGGCCGGTGCTTCAGTCCACTAGCACACTAGGGCCACATGTGGGATACTTCTAAAAACGGAAGAATCTGGGCAATAAGTATTGAGTTTACCTCTACTTTGCTCTAAATTCCTGTGAAACACCGAAAGGGTTAATAAACTTTCTAAATGCTGTTTTGAATACTTTGAGGCGTCTAGTTTCAAAAATGGGATGTTTAATGGGGTTTTCTAATATAAAGGCCCATCAAAGCCACTTCAGGACTGAACTGGTACCTAAAAAAATAGAGGCTTTTGAAATTTTATTCAAAATATGAGAAATTGCTGGTTATGTTCTAAGCCTTGTAACGTCCTAGAAAAAAAATGAATGCCAAAAAATGATGCTAACATATAGTAGAGATATGGGAAATGTGAACTAGTCACTATTTTGGGTGGTATAACCTTCTGTCTTACAAGGAGACACACTTAAAGGGAACCTGTCACCAGCATTTTACTGATTAAACCAGCAATACCAGGGGGTAGTGGGTGAAATATCATTTCTATTTAACCTAAAATTGTCTTCTTAGTCGGCTCTGTAGCTTTAATATTCAGTTTTTGAGTGTTCCCACACCGTATGCAAATGAGCATAAAAGAGTCCTATCTTTGTTTGAAAAGAGTCAAATCTTTGTTTGAAAAGAGTCATATCTTCATTCCTCAAGTCTTTCCGAGTTTACCCCGCCTCTTTACTTTTGATTGACAGCTCCTCGCCTTCCCCCAGCACACTAAATCCCGCACTTGTGCATTGATGTCCCCTTCTGGGGTGAGCGTACAACGGGACACCAAATTATTACGATAAAACATGTTTACAGACCGTTAATTACAGTCGGAGGAGGAGTTTAGGAGAGGGGATAACGGCAATAAAATTTTGATAGCTGCGGCCAGTAAGGGATAAGTAAAGTTCAATATGTGAAATGCTGGTGACGGGTTCCCTTTAAATTCAGAAAAATGCTATTTTTTTCAAATTTTCTCTTAATTTTGCTATTTTTCACAAATAAACATTGAATATATGGACCCAATTTTACCACTAACATAAAGCCCAATGTCTCACGAGAAAACAGTCTCAGAATCGCTTGGATAGGTTTAAGCATTCCGAAGTTATTACCACATAAATTGAAATATGTCAGATTTGAAAAATGGGCTCTGAGCTTTAAGGCCCAAACTAGGCTGCGTCCTTGAGGGGTTTAAGACACATAGCCTATATTCTGAAAACAACCCATGAGCCCAGAAACATTATCACTCATATAGATGTAGTGTTCAGTCTCTGCTAACAGCAGTAGAATTAATATACCGCTTAAACTAGAGGGAAGCATCTGCAGACCGCTATCCCAGGATTGATTCTGAGATGATGGGGTGTTAAAACCATTTAACAAAGCCCCCCCCCATATGTTTCGCCGAGATGGCGTCCTCAGGTGTACAATGGGACAATGGCGACGGAAACAGCCAGTCTGAGACTTATAAAGTCTCGTAGAACATCAATAGAGGAGGACCAGTGCACAGGAGCCAATCAGGTGACTTGGTGTATCGTCGGTCATTCAGACACATTTGATAGACAGCTGACTTAGCCAATACACAAAGCTAGAAGAACAGCCAATTGCTTTTTACGTATGGATCATGCTCAGTGGAACCTAAACACTCAGTCTAAGTATGGGTTACTACGGACTGCGCATGTGTATGGACTTAATTAAATTTTTGATATTCTTAATTACAGCGCATGCTCAAAGACTTAGTGCTATCAGATAAAGCTGCCAGATAAGACATTGAGAATTTATACACTAGAACCCAACATGGCATAGGAGTAGAAACCATGAAAAATGTCTTATTTAATGCAAAAGTAGAGAATATGTTAATTTAATCTGTGACACCATAAATTTCATCTAGACCCATAACGCATTTAAATTTGTCAAGGACTGGTACATCTAAAATTATGGGACGGCAATGGGCACACCTATGGCATATACCTTTGCCAATCTGTTTTTGGGTGTATTTGAAGATGAGTATATCTGTAAAGGGTTTGCCAGACACACGTTCTGTGTCGACGACCCGGGGTTATTCAGCCTTCATCAGCTCCAAGGTCTGCTAGAGTGACGCGATCTGTTACCATTTAGGCTTGCAGGCTGAGGAGAGGGAGAACCTATCACAGCCTGGCCTGACAGTTCTAGCTCCCGCCCTTGGTCTATTTATACCCTCACTAGCAGCATGCTCCTTGCCTGTGATTGTCTGGTTTCATGGCTCTGCGATTCCTGCTATTCACCCTATTGACCGCTGTTACTTCTTGACCCTGACTTGCCTGACTATTCTCCTGCTCTGTTTTGCTACTACGTACTCCCCTGGTTTACTCCCCTCGTTCACCTTTGCCTGTTGCTCACTGTGTGTCCGTGGGCAACTGCCCCAACCCCCCCTTGATTCTGTGTTCCCTTGTCTTGTGTTGTCTGTCTTGCACTTACTGAGGGTAGGGACCGTCGCCCAGTTGTACGCCGTCACTTAGGACGGGCCGTGCAAGTAGGCAGGGACTGTGTTGCGGATAGATTAGGGCTCACCTGTCCGTCTCCCTACCCCGATTCATTACATAATCACAGGCCCCTTTTCTTACCCTGGTCCCTGACACTACTATGGACCCCCTTGAGGCCCTGGCTCAGCAAATGCAGGGTCTCTCCCTACAGGTCCAAGACCTGGCTCAGAGGTTCAACCAGCGTGATGCTACCCAGGTAGTGCCCTTCACCTCACCTCTTGAACCCCACCTCAAGTTGCCTGACCAGTTCTCAGGGGACCGGAGGAACTTTTTCTCTTTTCGGGAGAGTTGTAGACTCTATTTCCGATTAAGACCCCACTCCTCAGGTTCTGAGAGCCAGCGAGTGGGTATAATTAGGTCCCGGCTCCAGGACGGCCCCCAGGAATGGGCCTTCTCCTTGGCTCCTGACGCCCCTGAAATTCTTCTGTTGACCTTTTTTTTCTGCTCTCGTGCTCATCTTGTAATGACAGGGTAGGGAGACAGACAGGTGAGCCCTAATCTACCCGCCACTCAGTCCCTGCCTACTTCCAACGGCCCGTCCTAGTCGACGGCGTACAACTGGGCGACGGTCCCTACTCTCACTATGTGCACGACAGACAGACAGACCAGGGTACAAAGAAGCTAAGGGAAAAGGGGCAGATGCCCACGGCAACACCGTGAGCCACAAGAGTAGTGAACGAGCCGAGTCAAACCAGGAGTGCACGAGGTACCAAACGCAGACCAAGAGAGTAGTCAGTAAAGCCAGGGTCAATATTAAGCAGAGGACAAATAGTACAAGCAGCAGCAGCAGAGCCAGGAAACAAGCAGAATCACAGGCAAAGGAGAAGCAGTGGTAGAAGAAGGAGTCACTCTATCAGACTTAGGAGCAGGTGCAGACTGAGTAACCACGGGCGTCGACACAGAAGCTGTGTCTGGCAGATCCTCTACACATCTATGATGAGACTGACAAGACTGCATTGGCCGAGAGTCAACTGGTGACCTTACGTCAGGGTAAGAGACCCGTTGAGGAGTACTGTTCTGACTTTAGGAAGTGGTGTGTTGCTTCTGGTGGAATGACCCTGCCTTGAGGTGCCAGTTTAGATTGGGTCTGTCAAAAGCCCTGAAGGACCTGTTAGTTAGCTACCCCTTCTCAGACTCTCTAGATGAGGCTATGGCTTTAGCGGTACATCTTGACCGACGTCTCAGGGAACGACGACTTGAATGTTCTGGTGCCTTCACCTTTGGCTCCCCTATGATGGCTCCAGAGGTTCCGTTGCTTCGTTCTTCCACAGAGAACTCGAATGAACAAATGCAATTCGGTGCCTCCGTGTCTCACCAACAATGTAGAGATTTCCGCAGGAGGAATGGTCTCTGCTTCTACTGTGGGGATGACAAGCATCAATTAAACTCCTATCCCAGGCGCAAGAATAAGCAGCCGGAAACACTCCCGCGCCTAAGTGACAATCGGGGAGGTCGCTTGGGCGCACAGGTATTTCCCGTTAACATGAAGCCTAATAAAATCTTGCTTCCCTTTCAGGTCTCTTTTGATGGAAGGTCTGCCACCGGCAGTGCCTTCGTGGATTCAGGGTTTGCTGCTAATATTATGTCTGTGGAATTTGCCATGTCTCTAGCTATGCCACTAATTGTTTTGCCTAAACCTGTCCGGGTAGTGAGTATTGACTCCACTCCGCTTGCTAATGGTTATTTTATGCAGCATGTTTTTGAACTCATTGTTGGCTCCATTCATTTGGAGCAGTATTCTGTGTTAGTGATGCAGGGGTTATCGTCCGATTTGATTTTAGGCCTCCCTTGGTTGCAGACGCATAATCCCACTTTTGACTGGAATACTGGTGATCTTACTAAATGGGGTAATGAATGCATGACGTCATGTTTTTCTATTAGTTTGGTTTCTCTCGCTGAGGAGGTGACCACTCTACCTGAGTTTATTCAGGATTTTGCGGATGTCTTTTCTAAAAAAGCCTCCGAAGAGTTACCTCCTCATAGAGAGTACGATTGCGCTATCGACTTGGTACCAGGAGCTAAGTTCCCTAAAGGAAGGATATTTAATCTCTCTTGCCCTGAACGTGAAGCCATGAGAGAATATATCCAGGGAAGCCTGGCCAAGGGTTACATTCGCCCCTCTACTTCTCCGGTAGGTGCTGGCTTCTTCTTCATGGGGAAGAAGGATGGTAGTCTTAGGCCGTGCATCGATTACCGAAGTTTAAATAAAATCACTGTAAGGAACCAATATCCCCTTCCTTTGATTCCTGATCTCTTCAATCAGGTTCAGGGGGCCCAAGGATTCGATCTTCGGGGGGCTTATAACCTTATCCGGATCAGAGAGGGGGATGCTAACTTCTCGGTCATCGCTAAGCCTCTTACGGACCTCACTCTTAAAGGTGCTGATCTCCTCCACTGGCCTCCGGAGGCGGTTCAGGCTTTTGAGATCCTTAAGAGGTGCTTTGTCTCTACCCCAGTGCTGATTCAGCCTAACCAAATGGAGCCATTCATCATGGAGGTTGACGCCTCCGAGGTGGGAGTGGGTGCTGTCTTGTGCCAGGGTACTAGGTCTCTCACCCATCTCCGTCCCTGTGCCTACTTCTCCAGAAAGTTCTCCTCCACTGAGAGAAACTATGACGTTGGCAACCGCGAACTCTTAGCCATTAAATGGGCATTTGAAGAGTGGCGCCACTTCCTGGAGGGGGCTAGGCACCAGGTAACGGTTCTCACTGACCACAAGAATCTGGTGTTCCTAGAATCTTCCCGGAGGCTAAACCCGAGACAAGCTCGATGGGCATTGTTTTTTACGAGATTCATCTTTGTGGTTACCTATGGGGCTGGGTCATAAAATATCAAAGCTGATACTCTGTCGCATAGCTTCATGGCCAGCCCTCCTCCTGCGGAGGATCCCGCTTGTATATAGTTCTACACAGCGGTTCACCCCCCCTATGTATATAGTTCTACACTGCACCTCCCCCTTGTATATAGTATTACACAGCGCTTCCCCCATTGTATATAGTGCTACACAGCGCTCCGTCCTTTTATATAGTCCTGCACTGCACCTCCCCCCTTGTATATAGTGCTACATAGCGCTTCCCCCCTTTTATATAGTGTTACACAGCGCTCCCCCCTTATATATAGTGCTACACAGCACTTCCCCCCTTGTATATAGTTCTACATATCGCTTCCCCCCTTGTATATAATGCTACACAGCCCCCTCCCATATATATATAGTGTTACGCAGCGCTTCCCCCTTGTATATAGTGCTATACAGCACTTCCCCCTTGTATACAGTGCTACACAGCGCTTCCTCCCTTGTATATAGTGCTACACATCACTCCTCTATACCGGAGAGGACAAAATCTTCGTGATATTCTCGTTCAAAGCCATCTCTCTAATCAGAGTGGTGGTCCAAGTACATAGCTGAGGTAAAACACTTTATGGTCTCATCCCTGTGGTAGATATTATTTTTTGTAGATTACTGCCAACTATGGAAAGTTTTAGAAATCCAGCAGATGGTAAAATGTACACGATGAGACAGTTCCTAAATTGTCAAAGTTTTAGAGTTGTCTATGGGGCTATATTCCCATGTCCAAAAATGTATGTAGGGAAAGCAATTCAGCAATTAGGGCATGGTCACACGTGGCGTATTTCTGCAGACACTGTCCACATCAATGCCGCACATAATCTGCGTTGCAGATTCCTTGGCGCCTTTGCCTAAAATGTGAAGTAAATTGCTGCGGATTAGTCGTTGCGGATTCAGGTGAAGAGTACATCCTGCTCTCTTTTGAAACATTCCATCTCAGTCTGGCTATAGACCTCGAAACACATAGGTCCAGCCAGAATGATGAAATATCCTGTTCGTAAAAGAAATCCGCAACGCAACACACATTACATCTGCGGATTAGATTGTGTCATTTTGAAACTCCATTGAAGTCAGTGGAGAAATTCCGCAACAAGTACGCATCAAGTCCGCAACAGCCAGTGTATGCTGCAGACACCAAATTCCGCACCACAGCCTATGGTTCGCAGCAGAGTTTTCCTCCACGTATGCACGAACATAACTAAAAAGGTGTGGAAACCAATGGACAGACTGTCCGCTGCGGAATTCCACAGCAATTCCGCCACGTCTGGACGTGCCCTTAAAGAGACGGTTTTCGAAACCCATCAGCTCAATTAATACTCAAGCTGATACAACACTGTCTCGACATGTCAAGTTTGTACACAATGGCGACCCCAATGTCTTGAAATTTTGGGGGGCCATATCAGAAGAGTTTAGGTCCCAGACGGTAAATCTTGACAGGAAATGATTGCAGAAAGAGGCCTGCTAGATCTATCGACTTAATAGTCTGAGTCCAAATAGACTTAGCGAAGGCTTTACATTTTCTGACTTCATCTGAAATCATCAATATTTTTTCCAAATTTTCTAAATATACAGTATAACATATGCTACATGCACATTACTTGTATGTTGTAAATGCATTTTTGTATAAATTAATTATCTAGTCATAATCAAAAATCCCACATTTGTATTCTTTTATCTTACCGTAATAGCAAGTGAATTTATCTATTAAGACGAGGAGAGCTCTAAAATATTAATATATGTTCATTACGTGTAACTTTTCCTTTTGCTATTCTGAACAAGGACAAACAATTTGGTGTTTATTAATTTTTTTAGCTACCATTTTATAAGTGGTCCCTCAAGCTGTGATTTTTTTTATTGTATACTAGAGTCTGTCTATTACTGTAACCTATATATACTTTAATTTATCATTAATATAGGAGAGGCAACAGCTCTATTTTATCCTAACAATTATTATTTATTCCACTTGAGTCTCAGTATATGGGTCCTAGGCTTTTGCTTGTGGGAAGTGTCTATTCATAACTGTATGCCCTATCCAACTGAATAGATATCCATGCTTTCTCCGGTACTGTTATCTGGCAGCGTTATCTGATGGCACTAAGTCTTTGAGCATGCGCCGTCTTTAAGTATATCATAAATTTATCTAAGTCTATACGCATGCACGGTCCGAAGAAACCCATACTTAGACTGTCTGTTTTGGCGCTACTGAGCATGCTCTGTACTTAAAGAGGCTCTCTCACCAGATTATAAATTCTGAACAATTTTAGATTTCTGCTAATTCATTTCTTAATGCCCAACTGGGCGTTTTTTAACTTTTGATCAAGTGGGCGTTGTACATAGAAGTGTATGACGCTGACCAATCAGCATCATAAACTTCTCTCCATTCATGTCCATTTGTATTCACAGCACAGCTTAATCTCGCGAGCTCACGCTGTGCTGTCACATACACCCACATTAACATTACTGAATTGTCTTGAGAGTGAATAGACATCACCTCCAGCCAGGACGCGATGTCTATTCACACTCTGGTAAAGTTTCTGTGTGACTTACTCACGGCACAGCGTGATTTAGCGAGATCACGCTGTGAAAGACAGCACAGCGTGATCTCGAGATCATGCTGTGCTGTGTGATTAAATCCCACAGAAACTTTACCGAAGTGTCGGGAGTCTGAATAGATATCGCATCCTGCCTGGAGTCAATGTCTAATCACTCTCAAGACACTTCAGTAAAGTTAATGTGGGTGTATGTGACAGCACAGCGTGATCTCGCAAGATCACGCTGTGCTGTGAATACAGATGGACATGAATGAAGAGACGTGTATGACACTGATTGGTCAGCGTCATACACTACTCTTTACAACGCCCACTTGATCAAAAGTTAAAAAACGCCCTGTTGGGCATTAAGAAACTAATTAGCATAAATCTAAAATTGTTCAGAACTTGCTCAAAAATTATCATTTTTCAAAATAAAAACCACTGTTGGGCACTTATAATCTGGTGACAGAGCCTCTTTAAGAAGCAATTGGCTCTTGTAGGAGCTTCGTGTATTGGCTAAGTCCGCTCTATCAAATGTGTCTGAATGACTGACCATACACCAAGTCCCCTGATTGGCTCCTGTGCACTGGTCCTCCTCTAGTGACAGTCTACGAGGTTTTATAAGCCTCAGACTTGCTGTTTCCGTCACCACTTCCTCGATGTAAACCTGAGGACGCCATCTCGGTGAAACATGTCGGGGGGCCTTTGTTGACTGTTTTTAACATACCATCAGCTCAGAATCAATTCTGGCACAGCGGTCTGCAGACGCTTCCCTCTAGTATAGACAGTATTTTAATTCTACTGTTGTTAGCAGAGACTGACCATTACATCTATATGAGTGATAACATGGGTTGTTTTTAGAATATAAGCTATGTGCCTTTAATAAAGGTTATATTCATTATTAGTTATTATGTGAATAGAATAATTCAATACCTTCTCTTAGTAGTGTTCAAAATAGGGTTAGTTGCATTATAGGCAAATTGTGTTTTGTCATAAAATTTACCTGCCAACTACTAGGGCAATTTTTTTTTTATTTTTGCTTTATTGTATTAGAGGTACCCAGAGGGTTTGTCACTTTCCCTACACAGGAGTTAACATAAATGAGTTCTCCAAACCTAAATGGAAAACTTTATAAGACAAGTACAAATTTAAATTGAGCACTTTTATGTTTCTCTTTTTTATTGTGCCTGATGATCGCGTGATCATTGGAATAGCAGTAATATTAGAGACTTGCTGGGGCTAACTCAGGGCCGGCCTTAGGTGGATGATCCCTTGTGCTGTGTTATGTATTGAAGTCTCACGCCTTTCTTATGGTGTAGTATGTAGTTCCTAAATACGTAATAGAGTCTTACAGTGTACAGAAAACATTGCCCAACAGTTGTCTAAATAACATTGCCAAATCAATAAACTAGGTAATGAAGCTGCATTCTAGACAACTGCCTTTCTATAGTATAGGGCACCAGAGTGAGATCAGGGGTGCAAGCTGTGGGTGCTCTGGCCAACAAGGCTAGTGGCGCCCCCTTTAGTAATGATCGCACTGATTCCACACTCTAAGGCCAGCCTAGTACAGTTCTAATAGTCACAATTAAGTATTTAATGAAAGGACTAGTTCAGTCCCACAACCTATAGTCTAAAATAAAGTAAACTTCAGCACCATGATTGATTATTTTTGCTATTGGCGCCCATAAGTGTCTGCACCTATTTAATAATTCTACACACACAAGTAGATGAGAGCAGCCCCTTTGCCTAATTAGAACAACATAAAGGTGAGCACATTTTCTTAATGTGCACCCTGGAATCCATCTTACTGTATACTGACCCTTCATTTCATTAATAGTGACTAACGGTACTGTTAGGGAACGTTCACACCCGGTGTTTCCACCATGGATCATGACATTATTTTTTTATGTAATCCGATAGAAAAAAACAGTCCAAATGCATCCTTATGAAATCGAAGGCATACAGAGGTACAGTAGAGGCCCCGTACACTTGAATGGGAGTAATATAATAGCTCTATACAGAACTAACATGTGCATAAGGCCTAATGGCTTCCTTAAAGAAAGGACAGAATGCTTACAATTTACAAGCAACTAAATTACTAGTGAGAAAAGATTATTAGATAATAACCAGACTTATACTGAGACAAATAAGCCTTAGGTCTTATGCACATGTCAAAGCCGTTTGAACAGAAACTGTCAGGATGTACACAGAGTCCCAGCGGCTCTGTAGTATGGAGCTGTAGGCCCTTCGCATGACTCTTTATGGAGATATAGCAATTCTGCCAGGAGAGAATATTTTCTTATTATTTCATCCAATGGAAAATGGTACAATTTGTATACTGTTACGATCTGTGGGTATGTGGACCCACTAGGCCGCACCGCCATAGCCGAGTAGCAGCTGGCCAAACAACAGTGTACCAAGTCTCTACAAAGTCCAAGCACAAGTGTACCTGTAATAGTCCAGACCGTAGCAAGGTTAGGCACAGATGGTACTTTGACAGCAGATGATGCAAAATTTGACAGGAAGTACTAGGCGTGGCAGATGACACCAGACGTGGTGTATGATCTCAGGTGTAGCAGACGGCACAAAACGACTCCAACACTTCAGAGGGCACAGGAACAAATACAGCACGGGATACAGGATACAGGTAGCAGGGCACGGGAACAGGATACAACTAAGGGACCATTTGCAAGACTAGCATAGGAATACAACACTCAGGCAAGGAGTGAAAGGGCATGGCCCTTTTTATAGTCCAGGGTGATCTGGGAGTAATTAGTAAATTCTTTACATGTGCGTGCGCTGGCCCTTTAAGGCCGGGAATGAGCTTGTGCACGCACCCTAGTGGTAACTGCAGGGCAGGACGGCCGCATGTGCGATCGTGGCCTTTACAATACCCCCCCTTACGCCCCCTCTTCTTGGGTCCAGAGCGAGAGAGGAATTTCTTAATTAGGGTAGGGGCATTAAGACTTTCTTTTGGCTCCCAGTACATCTACTCTGGACCAAAATCTCTCCAATCCACTAAATAGAAAGTCCTTCCTCCTACCCTCTTGCAGTCCAGGATCTCCCTGTCACGATTTGTGGGTATATGGAGGCACTGGGCCGTAGCGGGATAGCAGCTGGCCAAACAGTGTACCAAGTCAATGTCTATATAGTCCAAATACAACGGTACCTGTAGCAGTTCAGAAAGTAGCAACGGCTAGGCTCAGATGGGACCTTGGCAGAAGACACCAGGCGTGATGTAATACAGCAGGCATAACCGATGGCACAACACGACTCCAAATTTATAAGGCAAAGGAACAATGGTAGCACGGGATACAGGATACAGGTAGCAGGTACAGGAACACTGGGAACTGGATAAGACTTAGGGTATGTTCACACGGCCTATTTACGGACGTAAATCGGGCGTTTTTGCCCCGAATTACGCCCGAAAATAGCGCCTCAATAGCGCTGACAAACATCTGCCCATTGAAAGCAATGGGCAGACGTTTGTCTGTTCACACGAGGCGTATATTTACGCGCCGCTGTCAAATGACGGCGCGTAAATAGACGCCCGCGTCAAAGAAGTGACCTGTCACTTCTTTGGCCGTAATTGGAGCCGCTATTCATTGACTCCAATGAATAGCAGCGCTAATTACGGCCGTAATTGACGCGGCGTTCAAGCGCCTGCACATGCCGGTACGGCTGAAATTACGGGGATGTTTTCAGGCTGAAACATCCCCGTAATTTCAGCCGTTACGGACCCCCGCCGTGTGAACATACCCTAAGGGACCATTTTCAAGACTAACAACGCTCAGGCAATGAGTGAAAAGGCAGAGCCCTTTTTATAGTCCAGGGTGACCAAGAGAGGTAAACGTATATTAACAGTAGTGTGAAAGAAGCCTAAGTTTGATAACCAAGTATTTTTTTGTATTTTTCATTCTAAATCTAAATGCTGCAATCAGCTTCTGATAGTTTGTTCATTTTTATAATTACAGACATATTCTATCTCTAATTCTTTTTGCAAAGTGAAGACCATTTAAAAATAGTCTTGGATGCACATTCTATATTTTCATCACTTTCCTTTAGTCTATATTTTATTGAATATGTAGACTGCTTCAGAGAAGAAAATAATTAGATCTTTTGCTAAAGTATTCAATAGTTCATTTTAATTGTGAATCCATGTTATTATGTGCTACATAAATAATATTTTCACATTCAATTTTAGTGCTGGCTTTGGGCTGCAATGGCAGAATAAATATTAAGCAGTTGACAGTTCTAAAAGATCAGTCATTTTACTTCTTGTGTAATCAGAAGGCATGTAAATATATGCAAGTGTCCCTGGAGATGAGATAAACAGCTTTCTACTCTACTGTTGTTTTATTTGTAGATGAAGCACCAGGAATTTATTTTGCCGTTATGTTTGTATTTGGTATATTATAGCATCAGCTTATGTGGAATTCAAGGTCCTTATTGAAAGCGCATTGCATGGGATATATTTAGAAGTAGATCCTGCATCTACATTTAAATATCTCAGTATAATTATTTTTTTTTAAAAAGAACACTATTAGGATATGTTCACACGCAGTGACTAAAAACATCTGAAAATACAGAGCTGTTTTCAGGCGAAAACAGCTCCTGATTTTTCTGACGTTTTTGTAGCAACTCGCGTTTTTCGCGGCGTGCTTTACGGTCATTTTTGGAGCTGTTTTTCAATGGAGTCAATGAAAAACGTCTCCAAAAACGTCCCAAGAAGGGTCCTGCACTTCTTTTGACGAGCCATCATTTTACGCACCGTATTTTGACAGCAACGCGTAAAAAAAAGGCACGTGGGAACAGAACATCAGAAAACACATTGCGAGCAATGGGTAGATGTTTGTAGGCGTAATAGGGGCATTTGTCAGGCATATTTCGATGCGTAAAACGCACGAATTACGTTTGAAAACACTGCGCGTGAACATACCCTAAAAGACATATCAACATCACTCCTTTATTCTGTAAAATGCAGTAAAGACAAGAGGCGAATAATTTTTTTTTATTAAATAACAAACTTGATTCAGAAAGTGACTACTACAAGCCCCATAATAAAGGTGAAATCCATTTTTGTCAAAGGTGTTATTTTTTTAGTTTCGGAGTTTATACAATTCACAATTTCTCTACTTAATTCGTTTTTTCAATTATTCTTTTTTCAGTCTCCCTGCGTCTTTTTAAAGGGGTTTTCCAGGAAGCATCTTTTTTATTTTTGGCCTCTTATACTTCATAAAATAAATAAATACTTTGTGTTGAAATAATATTTTATTCTTCAAAAATAAGAGAGCTAAAAAAAAAGATAGATCCTGGAGAACCATTTTAACTAAAATACACTTGTCATAAATATGGAACAAAATAAGTATAGTTCCTACTACACTAGAGCTATGATTTTTGAGGTTAATTCCAGAGAACTTTTAACTTTTATCAAAGGGCCCTACAAAAGATAAAATGGATTATAGCTGAATAAATACTGGCAGTATTGGCAGATGTAATGTACATCCCTTTATACAGTCAATATCCCTCTTTGGGGTGGACCAAGGTTAGTCAGGAGGGTTCTTTGGTTGGCCAAGGTTCTCACCGAATAATGAGGTTATACCGCAACAGGGCTCATGAGCTGAAACATAGACAACCCCAAGGGCAAATCACTTGTTTTTGTTTATTTAACAAATAAGCTTTAAGTCCTCTTATAGTGATTTGATCTTTGAGTGAAATAAAAATAGCATGGTTTATAATGTAATAAATAGAGAACATAAATTTGTTTTGCATATCTTGATGGGTGAGCCCAAATTACCCAAGTCTTACACTGAGTTTGGTGGTTGCACCATGCTACATTCCATCCTGTGCCATCCCATGCTACAGACTCCAATATTTCTGTAAAAAGGAATAAATATGTCCTGATCATTGCCATCGCTAAGGTTGGGCACCTGGAACACTTGCTTCTGGTTTGCTCTCTAAACCGGGTGTCTGTGCAGAGAAAAAGTTCTTCATACAACTACCATGATTAGAGGTGGATGCTTTTGAATAGATGCATTGACAGTGTTGCAGACTCTCTCTGATCAATGGCTTAAACCAACAAGTCAGAAGTGGGAGGACTTGCAACTGCCAGAGGGAGAGAGATGGCCTTCTAGGGCTGGTAGGTGTTAGAGAAAAAGATGCTACTATACAGGGAGAAAGCACATTTTTCCCCCAAAAAAATGTTATCTTTTTGCTTCTCTGGTAGTACCAAGTTGCGTCAACGGCTGTCAAGGAGCTTGGACTTTTCTTGCTAAGATAAACTTTCTATAAGTCTGTTCTGAGTGACTTATCCTTAGCTCAAGCTCATATCTGCTGCTGCATCTGTTAAATAGAACCCTGAAATTTAATTCAAGGCTCTTGTGGCTTTCACATTCTATATTGTAAAGGTGCTGTACATGTGGAAACATAATGCCCCTTGGCAAATCATTACATTACATTTGAGCATCATACATTATAATATACAAGATGCCATTACTAAATGATGTCCTGAAGTGTCAATCAGGGAGCTAGATATCCTATATGCCATCTACTCTCAGCCATTCAGCATCACCAAGAGGAGTTATATCATTCATTATTAACAGTCCTGAGGGAGGGATAACTTTCTTTTAGCACCTTGAGTGGGTGGACTCATTTTTATGGGGCATTATAGAAAAGCCACAATCTAAACAAAACTGGTTCTCTTATTATTTTTATTAATATTATTATTATTATTATTAGTAGTAGTAGTAGTAGTAGTAGTAGTAGTAGTAGTAGTAGTAGTAGTAGTGTTTTTGTTACTATTATGTATGTTTTGCATTTTTTTCATTCCTATTAATGAATTTCTGTTTTTTTTAATATGTTGTAAAGGGTATGAGCAATTCATAAATAGTAGGCCAAAATGCTTGACTCTTTCCAACAATTGTACAGGTATAACATTGTGATTCAAATTTTAGTCATCAAATTTGCGGTAATACAGTACTGTGCAAACGTTTAAGGCAGTTGTGGAAAAATGCTGCAAAGTAAGAATGGTTTCAAAAATAGAAGTGTTAATATTTTTTTTTTATAAATTAACAAAATTCTAAGTTAATGAATAGAAGAGAAAACTAAATTAAATCAATATTTGCTGTGACCACCCTTTAACTTCAAAACAGCATCAATTCTTCCAGATACACTTGCACAAAGTCATGAAGGATTATAGTCAGGTATGCCAAACAGGTGATAATGATCATCATTTTCATATGTAGGTTGAAACACCATCATTAACTGTAACAGAAACAACTGTGTAGGAGGCTCAAAGAACAGCTAAACTATGCTACAAAAGTGAGGTTGTGGAAGGCAGTTTCATGTCACAGTGCAATGTTAAGGACCGTAGTCGCAGTGGTCGGCCGAAGAAACTGAGCGCAGCAGATCAAAGACACATCATTACTTTCCTTCTAAATCGAAAGATGTCCAGCAATGCCATCAGTGCAGAACTGGCAGAAAGAAGTGGACCCAGGTACACCCATCTACTGTTCGGAGAAGTCTTGCCAGACGTGGTCTTCATGGAATTGTGGCCAAAAGCCATAAGTACCTTCGATGTGGAAACAAGGCCAAGTGACTCAATTATGCACGATAACATAGGAACTGAGGTGCAGAAAAATGGCAACAGGTGCTCTGGACTCATGAGTCAAAATTTGAAATATTAGGCTATAACAGAAGGAAGATTGTTCGCCGAGGGGCTGGAGAGTGATACAATAATGAATGTCTGCAGGCAACAGTGAAGCATGGTGGATGTTCCTTGCAAGTTTGGAGCTGCATTTCAGCAAATGAAGTTGGGGATTTGGACAAGATTAGTAGTGTCCTCAATGCTGAGAAATACAGGCAGATAATTCTCCATCATGCAATACCATCAAGGAGGCATCTTAATGGCTCCAAATTTATTCTGCAGCAGGACAAGAACCCTAAACATTCAGCCAATGTCATTAAGAACTATCTGCAGCATAAAGAAGAACAAGGAGCCCTGGAAGTGATGATATGGCCCCCACAAAGTCCTGATCTCAACATCATCGAGTCTGTCTGGGAATACATGAAGAGACAGAAGGATTTGAGGAAGCCTATATCCACAGAAAATCTGTGGTTAGTTCTCCAAGATGTTTGGAACAACCTTCCTGCCGAGTTCATTTAAAAAGTGTGAGCAAGTGTAACTAGAAGAATTTATGCTGTTTTGAAGCCAAAGGGTGGTCACACAAAATACTGATTTGTTTAGATTTGTCTTCTGTTCATTCACTTTGAATTTTGTTAATTGATAAAAAAAAACTAGTAACACTTTTATTTTTTAAATAATTTTTACTTTGCAGCATTTTTCCACAATTGCCTAAAACTTTTGCACAGTACTATACATATGTCTGAAAAACGAGTAAAAAAGAATGTATAGACGACTCATCTTTGACATGCAAACAGTACTCTAAGTTGTCTATTCAAAGGTCAGCCCAAGAAACATAAAGACATGAGAACGATGCATTGAAGCTGTATGCTTACATCTTTCACCCTTTTAAGCAATCCATCCATCTCGCAGTCCAGCATTTTTCATTAACTGTGACATAGGAATGACATTACCAAGACAAACCAATACTTAGCCCTTTCATATAGTGTGATGAATCAAGTCTTTTACACAGAGGCACAGAGGTAGCATTAAAGAATAGACATTGCTTTGTTCTTGTTTACAGCAAAACCAACACTCACCAGCGCAACCAGGTTTTTGATTGAACCCCTGCAATGTACATGTACCGAATGACCAAATGGATTCTTTGTGCTTTCTATACAAATATGTTTAGAATTCAGTACTAAAAGTTCATAGTGAAAATGTATTTGACATGTTCCCTAAATTGTACAAAGAACTTGAAATCTAAAAAAATCCAATGAAAAGCCATGTATTATAAAGTAGATATTTTTCAGACACTTTTGGTTTCAGACCTTTCTTATGAAAGAAACTTTCTCCCTCTCTATCTATCTATCTATCTATCTATCTATCTATCTATCTATCTATCTATCTATCTATCTATCTATCTATCTATCTATCTATCTATCTATCTATCTATCTATCCATCCATCCATCCATCCATCCATCCATCCATCCATCCATCCATCCATCCATCCATCCATCCATCCATCTATCTATCTATCTATCTATCTATCTATCTATCTATCTATCTATCTATCTATCTATCTATCTATCTATCTATCTATCTATCTATCTCATAACAGGGTTAAAATGGGACTAAAAATGAATACTGGAAGACAAACCACTACAACCCACAGACATACACACATATTTTTAACATTTGTAATTATAAGTTTGTTCACATCACATTGGGCCATAGTCAAGGTCAGGTTCATATCATGTTTTTCCTCTATGTTCAGCGTTCTGTATACACCAAGAAATTCTGGCAATGTATATTTCTAACATGCCCATGTATGCCAAAAGACTGTCTGTTTTGGAGGGGCGTACACAAGTGGCGGTTACAGGGTGAAAACAGCCCCCTTTGTACTCCAATTGCAGCAGCAGCAAATAGGATTGCAGCTGCTACATTTTACGGGAGAGATTCCGTACAGCAGCTGGAGTTTCCAAGGAGCCATATAATTCTGATATATAATACAGCCAGTAGTATAAAGTAAAAGGAAGCAGCACTCCAGGTTAATTGACTACAGTGGTTTATTCACCAATGATGCACACAAGCTATGTTTCAGCTCCTCCTTGGAGCCATTATCAAGCCATGTAACAGTGCTCAGATACAGGTATATATATATATATATATATATATATATATATATATATATATATATATATATATATATATATATATGTATATGTACAGTGAAGGAAATAAGTATTTGATCCCTTGCTGATTTTGTAAGTTTGCCCACTGTCAAAGACCTGAACAGTCTAGAATTTTTAGGCTAGGTTAATTTTACCAGTGAGAGATAGATTATATTTAAAAAAAAACAGAAAATCACATAGTCAAAATTATATATATTTATTTGCATTGTGCACAGAGAAATAAGTATTTGATCCCCTACCAACCATTAAGAGTTCAGCCTCCTCCAGACCAGTTACACGCTCCAAATCAACTTGGTGCCTGCATTATAGACAGTTGTCTTAAATGGTCACCTGTATAAAAGACTCCTGTCCACAGACTCAATTAATCAGTCTGACTCTAACCTCTACAACATGGGCAAGACCAAAGAGCTTTCTAAGGATGTCAGGAACAAGATCATAGACCTGCACAAGGCTGGAATGGGCTACAAAACCATAAGTAAGTCGCTGGGTGAGAAGGAGACAACTGTTGGTGCAATAGTAAGAAAATGGAAGACATACAAAATGACTGTCAATCGACATCGATCTGGGGCTCCATGCAAAATCTCACCTCGTGGGGTATCCTTGATCCTGAGGAAGGTGAGAGCTCAGCCGAAAACTACACGGGGGGAACTTGCTAATGATCTCAAGGCAGCTGGGACCACAGTCACCAAGAAAACCATTGGTAACACATTACGCCGTAATGGATTAAAATCCTGCAGTGCCCGCAAGGTCCCCCTGCTCAAGAAGGCACATGTACAGGCCCCTCTGAAGTTTTCAAATGAACATCTGGATGATTCTGAGAGTGATTGGGAGAAGGTGCTGTGGTCAGATTAGACTAAAATTCAGCTCTTTGGCATTAACTCAACTCGCCGTGTTTGGAGGAAGAGAAATGCTGCCTATGACCCAAAGAACACCGTCCCCACTGTCAAGCATGGAGGTGGAAACATTATGTTTTGGGGGTGTTTCTCTGCTAAGGGCACAGGACTACTTCACCGCATCAATGGGAGAGTGGATGGAGCCATGTACCGTCAAATCCTGAGTGACAACCTCCTTCCCTCCACCAGGACATTAAAAATGGCTCGTGGCTGGGTCTTCCAGCTCGACAATGACCCGAAACATACAGCCAAGGCAACAAAGGAGTGGCTCAAAAAGAAGCACATTAAGGTCATGGAGTGGCCTAGCCAGTCTCCAGACCTTAATCCCATCGAAAACTTATGGAGGGAGCTGAAGATCCGAGTTGCCAAGCGACAGCCTCAAAATCTTAAGGATTTACAGATGATCTGCAAAGAGGAGTGGGCCAAAATTCCATCTAACATGTGTGCAAACCTCATCATCAACTAAAAAAAACGTCTGACTGCTGTGCTTGCCAACAAGGGTTTTGCCACCAAGTATTAAGTCTTGTTTGCCAAAGGGATCACATACTTATTTCTCTGTGCACAATGCAAATAAATATATATAATTTTGACAATGTGATTTTCAGTTTTTTTTTAAATATAATCTATCTCTCACTGGTAAAATTAACCTAGCCTAAAAATTCTAGACTGTTCATGTCTTTGACAGTGGGCAAACTTACAAAATCAGCAAGGGATCAAATACTTATTTCCTTCACTGTATATCAGTGATATACAATAAGCATTTTAATGACACAAAGTACAACTATTAATATAGTTACAAGATCAATGGAACAATGGGTGTATTAACATATAAAACAGTGTTATGCTATAATCAGTGAAGGTGCATGGCATTATTAAATAGATTACTAAAATCGCACTCACTCATCACGGTGTATGTATCAGGTTCCGCAGCGCTTGTCAAAAAACTCACTGTCCATGTGCAGGACTATAATGTGTCCAATCACTATGTGAAATGTCATAATGATGGTATGTAAGGGCATAAAGCTACCAGTGCTATCATAGAAAAAGGCACTACATCCTATGACTGACTGTCCTGACATGCGCAGTCAGTCAGCACAGACCCTGGGGGCCATATGCTGTAAGGGCAAACTGGGCAGAATGAAAGAAGCAAGAGAATGTAAGTTCCCCACGTTCATAGTGCCTACATAACAAAAAGAGCCAGTATATGACTGGGTCTAGGTGTGTTAGCTTAACCCAAGATAGTACCACATCATGTCTCGCAGGACAGATCCCTGTGTCGGGGTCGCAAGTAGGTGGGCTTAAAGAGGTGGAAAAGGCTAATCAACCCACAACCTCTAGATACATACATAGTTAACGTTAGTTATAAAGACACCTGTGGCAATAAATATACAGTCATCTAAAGGTGGAAATGCAGTGTATGGACACACATAATAACAATTAACTAGTGCACTCCTAGCATGGTGCTCAGTAGGGGCTATATCCAAAGAACTATCCAAAGTGATATAGTCCAAAACATTAATTGAATACAGAAAAATATCTAAAAAAAATGACTAGTGACAAAAGAGATGAGGATAAAAAAGTTATATCGGTGTGTGCCATTCATGGTGAGTGCTTAGTCTATGGCATAGTGTTCCAATCTAGGAATTAAAAGAAAAGAAACTATGAGTATAATTTAAATTAAAATAAGGTTATAAAAAGGGCACATATACATCCTACTACTTTGGATCGATAAGGGTGAGAGACTTATGGTCATTAATCAGTGGGCAAATATCAAAATAAAGGCTTTAGATTGAGGTCAATATTCAGTCTCCTAGGTTGTAGGGTATCTAATCTGTTGATACACTTTAATTCGCATCTTTTCAATAGTTTTTCTCTGTCCCCTCCCCTCCTGGGGGGGTGTGATATGGTCTATAACAGAAAATCTTAACTGGCTCGCCCTGTGGCCCATCTCAATGAAATTTCGGGGAACTGGAAACTTGGTTTTCTTAATATTAATAGATGACCTATGAATATTAAATCTAATCTTGCATTCCGTGGTGGTCTCACCTACGTATAACTTGTTGCATGGGCATGTCAAAACGTAGATGACAAAATCAGATCAACATGTGAGAAAATGTTTGATTTTATAGATTTGTTTGTTGGAGGTGTGCACAAATGTGTTGCCCTTAGACATCAGTCCACAGTTATCACAGCCTAGGCAGGGAAAACAGTCAGGTTTAAGCGAAGATGCTAAACTGCGTCCCTGCCTTGCCGGGCCTATGCCACTCTTTACAAATCTGTCCCTTATGTTTCTGTTTCTCCTGAATAACATAAGGGATGGGGATGTCAGCTCAGGGATTCCCTTATAATAATTGAACAGTATGGGTCAGTGTCTTCGTATGATCCTAGATATGTTGTCACACTGGTTGCCGAAAGTCAACACAAAAGGAATTATTTTAGGTAATTCGAGTCTATCCCTTTCCTTCACTCTGTTTTTGTGTGACTCCACTAGTTATTTTTGGGTAGCCCCAATACACAAATTTACCTGTTATTTCAGATAAACGGTCAGTAAGTCTGTACTCGTCGTCCACTATTCTTTGGACATGAGCATCTGACTAGGTGGCAGCGACTTAAACATGCTCTTTGGATGCAAGCTATCGTATCTCAAGAGCTTGTACCGATCTGTCGGTTTTACAAACAGGTCAGTTCTCAATCTTCCCTCCTCAACGTAAACTTTAGTGTCCACGAATTGGATCGTACTCTCTGAGCATATCATCGTGTATTTAATGTTCGGATAAGTTCCATTCAGAAACTCAAAAAATGTATGAAGAGATAGTACATCACCTATGAAGATGAGAAATAAGTCATCAATATAATGCCACCACCGCAGTACCTTGTTGAAGTGGTCAGACATATTTATCAATGTCTCCTTTATATCCTCCATGAAGATATTGGTGTACGTAGGCGACCCCATAGCGGTCCCCTTAAGCTGAATGAAAAAATTGTCACCAATTAGAAAATGATTGCAGGTAAGAATGATTTCCAAGAGACCCAGGATTAATTTTTTACATTCTTTAGTGTAACTGGTAGACTCCAGAGCTTTTTTAATACTGCTTAGCCCCCTCTCATGACTAATGCTAGTATAAAGGTTAGCTACTTCAAAGGAAGCCAGAATGGCTCCTTCTGGTATTGTTACTCCATGTAATTTCACAATGAAGTCAGAGGTGTCACGGATATAAGATCTAGCGGACACAGCAAATCTACGCAAAATCTTGTCAATGAAAATGGCTGCAGGGCTAAGAATTGAATCTTGGCCCTAGATGATTGGTCTACACGGGGGTGACTCTAGATTCTTGTGAATCTTGGGTAGGCAGTAAATTAGTGGATCTACTGGATTTGACAGCAACAAAAAACTGTGTAAAACCTTATCTATTATGTCATTGTCAAATGCATTTCTACTAAGGTTTTGATCCTTTTATGGATACCAGTTACGGGATCTGATGACATATTTATACACATCAAACTCCCCCTTTATATGCGTGTTTGATGGCATCTTTATTGATCAGTTCAGTAAGGGCCATTTTCTCACTCCTCGAGATATTAGATTGCATGCATGGGAACATATCAGACTCAAAATGCTCTTTAATGGTTGCTAAATCCTGCTGCACAGAGGAAATAAAAGTATCAATCACATGTGAATTAATAGGCGGTACAAAATTGCTTTTCCTCCACAAATCACAATACCTCAATTCAAGCATAATTCCGTGGCTGGGCCTGATACAAGAGCATGATTTAATGTTTTTGAAGAAACGTTGTAAGTCAACCTCCAGACCCAGTCAATCCGCCCGTTCTGTAGGTTACTGAGAACCTTAATCTGTGCAGGTGATGGAGTATGAGATTACATATTTACCAACAGTCCTGTTCGTTGTAATCTTATTTCCTCGTTGGTGGTTCGGTCTTCATCGCTTTTCTGCTCCTGGTTACAGGGCTGTCGATTATGTCTCCTGCCGCCCATTCTTGTCCTTCTCCTCCACCCCTCGGGTTTGTCCCTGCAACCTCCAAAATATCCCAATTATTGTTGACATTCTTGTTCGTTTTTTGTTTCTTTTGTTGCTGTTGTTGTGGTATCTTCTAATGCTACATTCAGACGAGCGTAGCTGAACTCGGATGTGAAAAACGGCAGTTTTTCACGTCCGAGGTGCACCTATGTGGGATGCGTTGTCACGGATCCCCGATAGACTAGAGTCTATGGAGGGATGCGTGACACACAGGAAAATAGAACATGTCCTATTTTTTCATGGAACCTTCACACGCTCCGTTGAAATAACGGTCGTGTGAATGGCCCCATTGAAATACATGAGTCCGTGTGACGGCCATTGTTTTAACGGCCGTCACACGGACGAGATACGCGCTTGTCTGAATGAGCCCTAAGTGTCCCATCTTTGTGGCTTATCATCCCTCTTATCCTACTGTTGCCATTTGTAGATCTTCCCTATCTTATAATCTTTGTTATCTCTATGACATTTGTGCCGGTTAGTCTCCTCCTGTTCAAACTGGAACTTGGAAAAAATGTTATTAAACATATTTATATATTAAGAAATCTCATCAACCTCCATAGACGGTTGCAGCTTTTATTTTGCTATCGGAAATCCTAGTATTAGAGGTCTCCACTTCCTTTTGGAGGAATTAAATTTTTAAAAGTATCACATCAAGTGCATACTTATTAGTAAGTCCCCCAAATTTGTTCCAAAATTTAACGTCATTAGGGAAAAGATTGGGTCTATGGTTAGGGGGTAGACCTTGTGGGATCATATTATGTTGGTAATATTTACCCAGTAATGATAGCTGCATAGAAAGAGTGATCAGTCTTTTAGATTCATATTTAAATACACACTCCAAATCCACTTTGGCTGGAACACTTAAAAAAGATACATCTCCCAGAGAGCCGGCAAAGATTCTATCCACATCATCCGCAATGTAAGCAAAGATCAGAGGTGAAAGCTTATTGACCATGGCGGATCATCATAGGCGCGTTTTGGGCGGCCGCCTGGGGCCCAAGGCAAGTACATCGCAGCTTTGTCGCGTCGCAAAAAACGTGACAGAACTGCATTGTGTATGTCCTTCAAGAGGACCTTCAGACAGGACCTTATATTTGCAGTGCTTGTTACTGTTTAGAGATCTGCAGGTCACATGACCACATGTCCTAGTACTGCAGCAAGACTATAGAGAAGACTGAGCTGCTATTTAAGTATAAGGGAGATGGAGGGGGTCTGTATTTAGGGGGTCTGTTCTGGGGTCTGTATTTTAAGGGGTCTGGTTTGGGGTCAATTAGTTTAAGGGGTCTGGGGTCTGTATTATTTAAAGGGGTCTGGTCTGGGGGTCTGTATTAGTTTAGGGGTTCTGGGGTCTGTATTTAGGGGGTCTTGGGTCTGTATTAGTTTAAGGGGTCTGGGATCCGTATTTAGGTCACCTGTTTTTGGGTCTGTATTAGTTTAGAGGTCTGTATTAGTATAGGAGGTCTGGTCTGGGATCTGTATTTGGGGGTCTGTATTAATTTTGGGAGTCAGGTCTGAGGTCATTATTACGTTACGGGTCAGGTCTGGTGTCCGTATTTAGGGGGTCTGGTTTAGCCTCTTTATTTATTTAGGGTGCTGGGGTCTGTATTTGTTTAGGGGGTCTGTTCTGGGGACTGCAATAGTTTAGAAGGTCTGGTCTGGGGACTGCAATAGTTTAGAAGTTCCGGTATGTATTCTAGGATCTGGTCTGGGGTCCGAAATGATTAGTCTGTGTAAACAGGGTTGTCTGGGAATGTGGATAGGTCATCAGTATGGAAAACCGGTCCATGCCAGGACAACCCCTTTAATGTATGGGCCTTGGTGTCTGAATTTTTGTGTTTCTATAGATGCTGGAAATGGCTGCAGAAGTGAAAGGCAAAACTGTCTCTTCAAGAAAAATGACTCCCGTCAGAGAATACATCACTTGTGAGTTACTGGATTTAGAGAGGAGCTGTCCGCTCTCCTGACATATCTATTGTAAGAAAAACTTGTATTCCACATAAAGTCTTTGTGTACCCAGGACTAATAGACAAATGAGTGTTACCATTCCCATTGTCAAAAGGATGTGTCCCTTCATAGTGTGATACTGTCAGCAATGGTTGGAGTCTGTCAGTATGCCGGGACACAGCCCTTTGGCAGAGCGGCGATGGGGAAGGGGGGCCCAAGATTCGGAAACAGCCCAGGGCCTATGGTCTACTTAATACGCCACTGCTTATTCATAGTAGAGAGATCCATAGTAAACTCACGTTATGAACTTAGATGTGATCGGTAACAGCTCGATTCTGCGTCTCAGAGATATGCAGGACCCGCTGACACTGAACCCATCAGTATCTATCACTGATCTGACAGGTTCAGGTCTCAGTGATAGATACAGCTACTCTGTATACAGGACACAAGGCAGCTGTATCTCACAAAGTAAAAATAGTTTTTAATAAAAAGTATTTAGAAAGTTGCACCAAACACACTGATACACATTTTTATTTTAAAAAAAATGTCAAAGGTGTACATAGACTTTACAGGAGCCAGCAGATGGGGTTTTATGAAGAGGATGGGGATGTGCTGGTAAAGCATGGAGCCAAAAATGGCTGTGCAGAAAACTTTACAGAGGCGAGTTATAGCTGGAGGAAGTCATCATGGCAGTCTGGGCAAGATGGAGAATATTGGAAAAAGCAAATGACGCCAATCAGAGAAGATGTCACTGGATTTAATTGTTTATTCTGCCTTTGACTGTGTCTAAACAGTATTTTATTAATTTACTCTATTGAGGGGCTACAGAGACACATACAGCTTGTAATTCCCAGTTTGGCTAAGATATTTATTCTATCTATCTATCTATCTATCTATCTATCTATCTATCTATCTATCTATCTATCTATCTATCTATCTATCTATCTATCTATCTATCTATCTATCTATCTATCTGTTAGCCTATGCAAAAAATTGAGGTAAGTGCATATGTCTGTCTCTGTGTGTCTCTGTGTGTGTATATGTGTCTGTGTATGCGTACATGTTCCAGTTTGTGTGGGTATATGTTTGTGCCTATGTGCCTGTGTCTATATATGTATTTGTATGTGTATATATGTCTCTGTGTATGTGTATATTGTTCTGTGTATCTATCTATCTATCTATCTATCTATCTATCTATCTATCTATCTATCTATCTATCTATCTATCTATCTATCTATCTATCTATCTATCTATCTATCATAATAAGAAAATAGGCAGCACTCCAAAAAATAAGTGAAAAACACTTTGGTCTTTATTAGCCCACATGCAATGTTTCATTCCTTGTGTCGGGTAACCCTTCTCAAGCTTGAAAAACGAAGCCACTTTGCAAGTAGTCTCAAAGGGGTTTTCCCACGAGGGACATTTATGACATATCCACAGGATATGTCATAAATGTCAGATAGATGCGGGTCCCACCTCTGGGACACGCACCTATCTCTAGAATGGGGCACCCTAAACCCCGTTCTAGCTTTGTCTGCTATCACTGACTCTTGGCCACTTCCTGACTTTATGGTCGGGACTTATGAAAACAGCGTAGCCTGCTGAGCTACGCTGTTTCTGTAACTCCCATAGTAGTGAATAACAGTTACTGAAGCAGCGTCGCATACGAGCTACGCTGTTTCCGTAACAACCATTCAGTTCTATGGGGCTTATGAAAACAGCGTAGCTCAGCGAGCTACTCTGTTTTCACCTTCATGGTCGGAAATCAGCCGACACACAAAGAGGTAGACTGGGGTTCTGGGGCCCCATTCTAGAGATAGGTGCGGGTCCCAGAGGTGTGACCCACATCTATCTGACATTTATGGCATATCCTGTGGATATGTCATAAATGTCCCTCGTGGGAAAACACCTTTAATTAAGAATCTCCTATTTTCTTGTATTTATAGCTACTATATAGTCCTATATGTCTCCATGGTAACAGACTACAAACAAACTGTGTGTAGTCTGATACTTCAGTCACCCCTTTCCTTCTGTGATTTAATTCTTACTGACTTAGATTTGATAGGTTAGCAAGAAGTAAACATCGCAATCTGAGTTCAGGATCAAAGTTTGTTTGTAGTCTGTTACTATACATAGGATTTATAATTAAGAATATCTGCAAAGTTGCTCTATCTATCACTTTAGATGCATTGGAGCAATAATACAACAAATTAGTTATGAACGTCTACTTAGGTATGTAAAGGTTTTCAGCCTCTGAATGTAAACAGTGTTTGTATTTATTGACAGCAAACAAAAATCTGAAAAATAAGGAATTGAAACACAAATTATATTAAATTGTATAACTTTTATTTTATTTACATAAAACCCCTTTAATAAAATCTTTCCCATTTTTAAGGCAGAAACGGCAATCACCTAGAAATACTATACAATCTGATCCACACAGTAGTTCAATTATTAAGATGAAACAATGGATACAAAGTGAATTAACAGGGTTTAAATATTGAGTCCTGGTGCTACTCTAGGATTTTCGAGTAGCAGGTTATTGATGTCTGATCAGTATAATATGTTCAGAGGAGAAGAGAAGAGCATTACGCACACAGTAGCAGCTTTCTGTGGCCTAACACGTACCCAGGGTGATGGTATGTATGTATGTGACCACTATGGGGCCCATGGAGTTTGGTCCTTGATTTTGAAGCAGACGCAGATGCTTCTCTCCTCCTATTCTCTCCTTCTATTTCGTTAAATGCAATAGACACTAAACTGGTGGAACGACTACAACATTAAACTAAATGGAATGCAGGAATCTGTCTGCACTGTTCGATACTTGTAGTCTGCACTTCCACGCTCCACGTCTTCTTTCCTCGTATAGTGCAAGATGGGAAGGCTGGAAAAATATATTTAGTTTAGTTGGGCACTGTGACAGGCAGGCATTGTTTTAAGGGCAATGGGGCTAGATGCAAGTGTTTTGGGGGCATGCTGGGGCTGCATTGTCATGTGTAATGTAACAACCATTATAGGGCACTGATTCGATGGTACTGTTTTGGTGGCATATGACTGAATAGTAGTGTTGGATTGAAAGTGACTGGATGCCACTGTTATGAGGGCGCTATGACTGGATGATAGTATTTTGGCACTATACAAATTGTAAAGTGCTGCGTAATATGTTAGTGCTATATAAATAAAGATTATTATTATTATTATTATTATTATTATTACAAAGGAGGTTTTATTTTAGCTCTGCATGTCATTTTTATGTGTGTTGCTTGGGGACTGTGGACACGGCACTGTGGTATTAATTAGGCAGTATATGGCACTCTTATTTGGACACTTGCTAGCTCTTGTTATTTGGGCACTGAAATCAGTATTTAGCCTCTACATAGTAATATTAATCAGAGGACAAAAATGGGACTCATCTTTTTATGTATGCCCCTACTAGGACCTCTTAGCTAAAAGCTGGTCAATTCATCTTTTACTGGTGTAATATTGTAGAGCTTTTGTTTAATGCATACGTCAGGAGCTTTTCCTGGCATATATGTTAAATGGAGGACATTTGGTGACAACTAGAATGTCTTTCATTCAGTAAATTTTGCCCTTAATTAATGCAATGTATTCTGAGAAAGTCTGATGGATAAGATCTGTACAAAAGCATATGACTACCAAAAAGTCTGGTATCGCAAAGGCTGCTGTAAATTTTCAAAACAAGCCTCGAGCTAAAAGAGAAACTTGTCCTTGGATGTCTACTGCATCTGAAGCTTGATTTTGTTAATAGGGAATTATGGTTTATAGTTTAAAAAAATGTCTCTCATAGGAAAGTAAATGAAGACACCCTAGAGCCCCTTCACAAGTTGAAGCATGTCCTGGTATTCTCTGAAGCTTAAAGTTAGTGATAGATCATTCCAAAAATCCGAAAATCTGATATAATGTCCGTATGGGAAGTATACACTGGGTGGCTGGTTGTAGTCTCCAACCATTGGAATGTCTTACTTACATTTTAATCTGTAGACAGAACCTGTGTCTGGCAAATCCTTTACAATTTCATCCAAGTTTCCCATGTGTACAATACTCAATTTCATAAGATCTAAAGTGCTGTGTCCTACACTTGCTTGTCGTGCGTAGCATTTTATTGCATATCCTTCATTCTGTTCTCTTCCTTCCAGGTCAAGTTCTCATCATGAACAACCACTTGGTCATACAGAAAAGGAAACCATCTGCACATTCTGTAATCACGTGCAAGCGCCACAATTCACGATTCTTGGCATTACAATAATATGTTAAGCCCACATGTGCTAATGGGACTTCTTGTCAGCAATAAATTGTAGTTAGATCCTTTCAGTTCTGGTTATATTATGAGATGCATTTAGTACTACTTATAATGAATGCAAATTGTTATACTTCTAACAGAGCAGTAATTAATGTGTGTTCTCTGTAACAACAAAGAACAACTGTAAATCCCTTTGTTCATCAGAATTCAAGGAAAAGGAAGTTTCCAAAGGAGGATGGTAGTCTAAAAATAAAATGATCTCCAGTTTCCCGAGCGCTTTGATAAAGTTTTCAATATAGTATATCTGTGTGATACTTACTATACAGTTAACCTTCATACCAGGGTCAGAGAATGAGTAAATGAAGATGACCCCATGTTCCCACACTGTTCAGAGATAAGAGACTTTTTAGACTTACCATTTCTTTTCATTCCCCTAAAAGAACGGATAAATGTAATGCTCTACAAATGTCAAGACAAACAATTTCCTTTCAGAATTCCCCACAACTGCAATGTGTGAATTTCTTGTGTCTACTTCATTGTAATATCTATCTATCTATCTATCTATCTATCTATCTATCTATCTATCTATCTATCTATCTATCTATCTATCTATCTATCTATCTATCTATCTATCTATCTATCTATCTATCTATCTATCATCTAATCTATCTATCTATCTATCTATCTATCTATCTATCTATCTATCTATCTATCTATCTATCTATCTATCTATCTATCTATCTATCTATCTATCTATCTATCTATCTATCTATCTCTCTCTCTCTCTCTATCATCTATCTATCTATCTATCTATCTATCTATCTATCTATCTATCTATCTATCTATCTATCTATCTATCTATCTATCTATCTATCTATCTATCTATCTATCTGTCTGTCTGTCTGTCTGTCTGTCTGTCTGTCTATCGATCTGTCTGTCTGTCTGTCTATCGATCTGTCTACATACATGTGTTTACGCTCTTTATAATTTTTGTCAGTTTGAATTAGATTTTTGCAATTATATAAATATATACATATATTTATGCCTTTTTAAAGAGAACAAAAATCAGTGCGAAGGCAAAAACAGACAGCCTTCAAGATAGTGGTGGCAATGTCAGTGAGCTTCCTCTGCTCCTGGTCACTAAATAGCTGCTGACAGGAGAACAGGCAGGATTTATTCTCTTTCCTGTCAGCAGTCACTGACACAGCACAGTAGAACGATGCACGCTAGGAATTGCATTTAATAGTCCCAACCAGAGATGTATCTTGAAATTCCCAGACTATAATGCTAATTTTTTACAAGGGCTCTCAACTATCATGCATCATTTATGGTACTGATCTCCTTATATGAGACAGTAGGACCTTTTGGGCCTACTCAGGCTCCATGGCCCAGGTGCGACTGCAACCTCGGCACCATCTATAATTCTGCCCCTGGTCCAAACTCCAAAGGAATGAATGCCAAGTCCTTCAAGTGGTGAAAAAAAAAAAAACAATTAAGGCTGAATTTACACACAGTGTTGTGCTGTGTTTGAGACTTTTTTTTGTGGTGTTTTTGAGTGCAATTTTGGAGTCAGTAAAAAAATTTCTAAAAGCAGCAGCTGGGTTTTTCAGGCATTTTACTCATAGGCTTCTCTGCAGGACTTCAAAAATGCCAGAAAAAAGTATGTACAAAATGACTCTAAATGAAAATCGCTACCAAAAATGCTTAAAAATGGCATAAAAAAAAATGCAATTTACATTTTAATAATGCTAGCATTTTTAGAAGTGGGTTTTTATGCAAAAACAGCGCCACACCTGTCCATGGGTTTTGTCTGGTATTGTAGTTTAGCTCCATTGAAGTTAATGCGGCTTAGCTGCTATACCACATACAACCTGTGTACAGGTGTGGTGCTGTTTTTGGAAGAAAATAGCCATGGTTTTCTAATCCTGTGCAACCCCTTTAGAACTCTGTATACCAGTATCAGAATAAGTAAAAATCATATTGTCAAAATATAATGGACCGTTTATGTAAAATCATGCAAATATTAGCGACAGAGAATGGAAAATCACATAATCAACTAGAGATTTTGAGGGGATCTGGTATTGTAAGTGACGTAATTATTTTCTAGCTTTATTTATAACTTGTAAACTGTTCTTTGAACTGTAATATTATGTGCCTTTTAGCCTTTTGATGGTAATGAATATCACAGTTTAAACAGAATGTCAGCAAAATAATTTGTACGTCATGTTTTCACCAGTTATGATGTTTAACCCCTTCCCGCCGCAGCCATTTTTTCAGATTTTCCATTTCATTTTTTCCTCCCCACCTTCCAAAAGCCATAACTTTTTAATTTTTCCATGGATATAGTCCTATGAGGGCTTGCTTTTTGTGGGACGACTTGTATTTTTTTGTAGCACCATTTATTGTACCATATAAGGTACTAGGAAACGGGAAAAAAAATGTGTGGGGTAGAAAATGAATAAACAGCGATTCCTCCATTGTTTTTTGCTCTTAGTTTTTACAGAATTCACCATTAAATTAAAACAACATGTTAACTTTATTCTGCGGGTCAATACGATTACGGCAATACCAAATTTGTTTAGTTTTTTCTATATTTTACTACTTTTCTAAGGAAAAAACGAACTGTGAAAAATAAAATTAATTTTGCGTCGCCAAATTCTGAGAGCCATAACTTTTTATTTTTTTGTCGATTAAGCGGCATGGGGGCTTATTTTTTGCGGGACAAGCTGTTGTTTTCAATGCTACAATTTTGGGGTATTGATCACTTTTTATTCCATTTTTTGTGGGAGATGAGGTGACCAAAAAATAGCAATTAAGGCGTTTAAATTTAGATTTTTACGGCGCACGCCGTGCGGGTTAAATAATGATATATTGTAATAGTTCTGACTTTTACAGATGCGGCGAAAATTACGGAAAGGGGAAAATGGGAAAATGTTGTTTTTTTTTTAACTATCCATTAAAAAAAAATCTTTATTTAACTGTTTTTTTTATTAGTCCTCCTAGGGGACTTGAACCAGCGATCGTTGGATCACTTGCACTTTATACTGCAATACTAATTGCAGAATTGCAGTCTATTGTCTTTCTGACAGGCTTCTATTAAGGCCTGCCAGAGGCAGGGCTTAATAGGAGCACAAAGATGGCAGACCTGGGGGCCTTCATTAGGCCCCCAGGCTGCCATAGCAACCATCGACATCCCACGGGGGGAGGGGGGTGAGCTGTTAGATTGGCTCGCCCCCTTTTTCTAATGATTTAATTGCTGCGGCCGCTATTGACCCCGGAATTTAATGTGTTAAACGACTAAAAATACGGGGGCTGAATGCCTCCAAACATCTGCCCATTGATTTCAACGGGAAAAACGTCATTTCGTTCCCACAGGGCATTTTTTACGCCCCGTAAAGATAAGTGCATGTCATTTCTTGAGCCGTTTTTGGAGCCGTTTTTCATACTCTCAATAGAAAAACAGCTCTAAAAACGGCCGTAAAAAGCGCATAAAAAATGCCTGATGCATAAAAAACGGCTGAAAAGGAGAGGCTGTTTTTAGGTGCGGTTTTCACATTTTGATGTGGAAATTATTGCGGTTTTATGCTGCGGATTTTAGTGTATTTTTTTTATAAACTTGTCAGATACAATTTGCAAGCGGAAACGCAAGATAAATTTACATGCTGCCAATTTTAAAATACGCACCGCAAGACAATTTACATGTGGAAAAATTCTGCAACATGTAGATGAGATTACTTGAAATCTCATTTACTTTGCTGTTATTGTATTACGCTGCAGATTTGCCACAGGAAAATATGCATGGCAAATCTGCACGTAATACGCATCGTGTGCATTTGGCCTAAGGCCTCCTTCTAACAGAATTTTTCTGCCAATTTAAAGTGCATCAAAAAATCCTTCTAAATATAGTCCTGAACATGCTGTGTTTGGAAAAAAAATGCCACTGACCACAAAATCGCCTTAAAAAATGCCACAAAACAAAACACAATTGCATGTGGTGCTTTTGATATTCTACTATACACTTTAATATAACATTTGGCCGCACTAAATAATGCATAAAGAAATGTTATTAAAAATGCCATTGAAAAAGCCACAAAATATGCAGCAAAACGCCCGAATAAAACTAAGCTAGTGGGTTGCATTCAACTCAAGGTACTGTGCAGCAGGCCATGTGATAGAAAGCTTTTTTTTGTGATATTTTTTTAACTTGTGTAATTTTGTATATATTATTATGCGTTTTTCATGTTCTATTGAGAAATGCTACTGACCTCAAAATCTCCACTACAATGCAAAATCAGAGGCGTAGCTAGGTTCTCCAGCACCCAGGGCAAAGATTTGCCCCCCCCCCCCACCGAACCACTTTCCCGACATCTCCTTCCCCCTCACCATGTTTATTTTCTCTACCAATCAATGAGGTGTCATTTTTTTTCCACATGTTTTTTTTTAATGTAGCTCGAGCATAAAGCCATTTGTATATTTTACAAGCAATATATATCTATATGCAACACCGGAACCAAGCTCATTACATATATACAGCACGAGAACCAAGCTCATTACATATATACAACACTAGAACCAAGCTCATTACGTATATACAGCAACAGAACCAAGCTCATTACATATATACAGCACCAGAACAAAGCTCAGTACATATATGCAGCACCAGAACAAAGCTCAGTACGTATATACAGCACCGGAACAAAGTTCAGTACATATATACAGCATTAGAACCAAGCTCAGTACATACATACAGCACCAGAACAAAGCTCAGTGCATATATATAGCATAAGAAGCAAGATCAGTACATATATACAGTGCCAGAACCAAGCTCAGTACATATATACAGTTCCAGAACAAGGCTCAGTACATATATGCAGTGCCAGAACCAAGCTCAGTGTAACGTCCTCGGTCACAGACCGCAGACTCATCTCATCCTAACAAACGTCTTCCTTCCCGGAGATGCCAGCACATGCGGCCGTCCCTGCCTGCAGTGACCACTAGTGTGCGCGCGCAAGCTCAGTCCCAGGCCTTAAAGGGCCAGCGCGCACACATGTTTAGAGTTGTCTAATTACCCTAGACTATAAAAAGGGCACTGCCCCTTCACTCATTGCCTGAGCGTTGTTGTGTTTACCTGTGTTAGTCTTGCGAATGGTCCCTTAGTGTTTTCCAGTGTTCCTGTTCCTGCTACCTGTATCCTGTGCTACCTTGTTACTGTACCTTAGACAGTTGGAGTCGTGTTGTGCCACCTATCACGTCTGCTGTGTTACACCACGCCTGGTGTCTGCTGCCAAGGTCCCATCCGAGCCTAACCATCGTTACTGTCTGAAAAACCACAGGTTACCTTACTCAGACTATAGACTTTACTTGGTACACTGTGTGGCCAGCTGATATCCTGCTACGGCGGTATGGCCCAGTAGGTCCACGTACCCACAGATCGTGACACTCAGTACATATATACAGCACCAGAACAAAGCTCAGTGCATGTATATAGCATCAGAACCAAGATTAGTACATATATACAGTGCCAGTACTAAGATCAGTACATATATACAGCACCAGAACTAAGCTCAGTACATAAATACAACACCAGCACAAATACAGCTCAATTAAGTGCAACCCCTGCCGTATAGGTTTGCACTAAATTGTATACAGTTCCCAGCAGGACCCGAACAATGGTAAGGATATGCTGGAAGATGCTGTTTCACAAAAAACAAAATCATATCACCCATCATCTTACTGCAGATCATACAGTGACTACAGTGCTGATTAGAGGCAAAATAAACATTTACATTAAGTGACTCACGGGTGACGTCAGATTCTGGTTGTTCTTTTTCTCTTTTCTTCTTCATGTGGTCCAGACCTCTATGACTAAATCTCCCGGCAACAGCCTATTTCTGCAGTTTGCAACTCAGATGTCTTCAGCTTCTCACTTTAAAAAATGTCTGCGCCGATAAACACAGATAAAGTTCTCGTGGTGCCAGACACTGTGCCCCATAATATGATAGCGCCATACACTGCACCTCTAATTATAATAGCACCATACACTGTGTCCCACACACACCGTGCTCCCTGTAGATAGTGCCCCCTGTAGATAGTGCCCCACATAGATCCCCCTGTATATAATGCCCCACATATAGCCCCCTCTGAAAATAGTGCCCCGCGTGTAGCCCCCCTGTATATAGTGCCCCACATATAGCCCCCTTGTAGATAGTGCTCCACATATAGCCCACCCCTGTAGATAGTGCCCTACATATATCTTCCCCTAAAAATAGTTCTCCACATATAGCCAACCCCTTTATATAGTGCCTCACCTATAGCTCCCCCTACAGTGCGCCATATAAAGCCCACCACTGTATATAGCCCCACTGTAGATATAGTCCACCCCTATACATAGTGTCCAACATATAGCCCACCTCTGTATATAGCCCCCTCTGTATATAGTGCCTCACATATCGCTCCCCCTATAGCCACCGTGTAGATAGAGCCGACCCCTGTAGATAGAGCCCCCACTGTAGATTTCATCACTCACATTTTTATTAGGATGAAAAAAAACAAAACTTTACATACTCACCTTCATCCCGTCCAGTGGCAATGCAGACCTTCTCTAATCGTTGAAAGGCGCTGATTGGCGGGGCACTATGACTTGTGGCGCAAAGAAGTAATTGCACCGCTTTAGTCGCTGAAAGGGACTTAATGGCCGCGCACAGAACTTACCCGGCCATTCATCGCCTATAGTGCAGGAGGGGGTGGTGGCTGGTTTCAGAGAGGCAGAAGGTCGGCATCATGGACTGTGCGGCCTTGGTGCCCCCACTTTTCCTTTTAGTTGCGCCCGGGGCGCATGCCCTGCCTGCTCCGCCCTAGCTATACCCCTGTGCAACATACCTGTACCAAAATGCTGTGTATGCAGTCATTCTCATATTTTACTATGGACTATTAACTAATATCTGACAACTACATTGTAGCCCACAAAAATGCAGCAAAATACACCATGAAAAATGTGTCTAAACGCTGTGTGTAAAACTGGCTTCAGGCTTGATTCACACACAGCGGTTTTTGGCGTTTTCATGGAATTTTTATGGCCGTTTTCACTGCGTGTTTGTTTTAGTTAGAAAATGCTGCGGCCAAATGTTACTTTAAAGTCTATAGTGAATTATTGAAAAGGCTACATCCAAAGCATTTTGGTTTGTGGCATTTTTGGGATCTGTGTTGTTTTTTTCAAAATGCAGCATGCTTTGGGTATTGCATTTTTCAAGCATTTTATTTTTTTATAGTCTTCTCTACAGGACTATGAAAATAATTCCAGTAGTTTAAAATGCCAGACAAAAACCCCGTGGGGAAAAAATACGTAAGGCCTTATGCAGTTTTGATGCAAATTTTGCATGCCAAAAACAGAAATAGATCCAGGAGAGGAGACATTTTGAGACTTTCCTTTTTTTTTTTTCTTCTATTTAACTCCATTCCCGGTTTTAGCTTAGAAAATACATGCAAAATCTGAATCCTAGCAGTACAATTAAAGTCAATGGGTTCCATAGGGGTGCAGTCGGTGTCTATCATGTGACGCAGCAGAACAATGGAAATAGCAATACAGATGTGAACAGAGCCTAAGGGTATGTTCACACGGCAGCCTCCGTTACCGTTGAAATTACGGAGCTGTTTTCAGGAGAAAACAGCTCCGGAATTTCAGACGTAATGACAAGTGCAGGCGCTTTTTGCTGCGTCGATTACGGACGTAATTGGAGCTGTTTTTCCATGGAGTCAATGGAAAATGGCTCCAATTACGTCTCAAGAAGTGACAGGCACTTCTTTGACCCGGGCGTCTTTTTGACCGTCGGCACAGTACATTTTAAAGCCCATTCAAATGAATGGGCAGATATGTGCCGACGCTTTGGAGCTATATTTTCGGACGTAATTCGAGGCTAAAATGCCCGAATTACGTCCGTAAATAGGGTGTGTGAACCCAGCCTTATAGACTGTAATTTTTTTTGTTAAGGAACTACAAATAAACTAGGTTAACATCAAATTTGCCTATCCTGTTGAACCCTCTTCCCGACATTTGCCGTATGGGTACGCCATGGAAAGCTAGTGCTTCCCGCAATTTGCCGTATCCATACGCCAAATGCTTGGCACTGGCTCAGAAGCTGAGCCGGTGCCATCATCGCCGGATCTCAGCGGTATCTTACAGCTGACATCCGGCTGTAATGGCGGGTTCCGAAATTAGCTTCGATCCCCACCATTAACCCCTTCAATGCAGCGTTCAAATGTAATCGCTACATTTAAGGTGTTTGCAGCTCATCGGAACCCCAGCAATTAAATTGCCGGTGTTCCGGTGGCTGCAATGGTAACCGGAGGCCTAATACTGGCCTCCCAGTCTGCCTAGCACGGAAGCCGGTCAAGATCCGCCCGGCGGCGGAGTCTGATCGGCTTCCGTAGTCGCCGGCAAGATGGCGTCATCAGCGGTGGAATTCAGCTGTATGTTACAGCTGACATCCACCTGTAATGGTAGGAACTGGAGCTAGCTCCGATCCCTGCCATTAACCCCTTCGATGCAGCAATCGAAAGCGATCGCTGTATCTTAGCGGTTGCTAGCAGATCGCCAGCCCTGACAGGCAATCAGGACTGGCGACTGCTGCTATGGCAACAGGAGACACAATGGCCTCCTGCTCTGCCATTTCGGAAGCCAATTAGGCCCCGCCGGGAGGCGAAGCCTAATTGGCTTGCTGTCAGTGAATAACTGACAGATCTAATACATTGCACTACAGTACGTAGGTAGTGCAATGTATTAGAAAAAAATAAATCTGACAGCTGAACCTTCAAGTCCCCTAGTGGAACTTGAGAAAAAGTGTAACAAAAGTATAAAAAAGTGTAAAAAAAAAGTGAAAAAAATAAAAGTTTGATAACAATAAAAGTTTCAAGTAATATAATAAAACACAATCACCCTTTTTATCTTATCAAGTCCTTTACTTTTGAAAAAAAATAAATAAACCATACGTATTTGGTATCGCCGCGACCGTAACAACCTGAGGTATCAAAATATTATATTATTTATTGCACGCGGTGAACAGCGTAAAAAAAACGTAAAAAACTATACCACAGTTTCTGTTTTTTGGTCACTTTGCCCTACAAATATTGGAATAAAAAGTGATCAAAAAGTCACACGTATCCAAAAATGGTACCTATAAAAACTATAGCTCGTCTCGCAAAAATCAAGCCCTCATACAGCTCAGTCGACAAAAAAGTTAAAAAGTTATGGTTCTCACAACTTGGCGACAGAAAAAAATACATTCTTTTTACAAAAGTTATTTTATTGTGCAAAAAGTAGTAAAACATAAAAAAGTGCTATCAATTAGGTATCGCCGGAATCGTACTGACCCGCAGAATAAAGTTAACATATAATTTATAACGCGTGGTGAACGCTGTATAAAAAAAACTAAAAAAATTATGCCAGAATTGCGTTTTCTTGGTTACCTGGCCTCCCAAAAAATAGGATAAAAGGTGATCAAAAAGTCGCATGTACCCCAAAATGGTACCAATAATAACTACAGCTCTTCTCGCAAAAAAAAGCCCTCATACCACTACGTCTATGAAAAAATAAAATGAGTTATGGCTCCAATAAGTCAGGAAATAAAAAATATGCAGTTGTGCAGCCCGAGGGGAACATTTCTTCTGTTTCAAGAGGCGATTTATCAAGGACCTAAAATTAGGGAACCAGGAAGGGAAGGGCCCAAACATATATGCTGGAAGCGACGGTGCCCGTATTATACCAGGCAGTGCCGCATCTGCCATGAGGCCAGGTGAGCCGACGGCCTCAGGCGGCACCACCTACCCAAACGGGGGGGGGGCGGCATTTTCAGCCCGGGACGGACTGGACCGGGGGGAGGGGCCATGCAGACGCACATAGATAGCAGACGTGCCGAACGTCTGAAACACTCCTCCTCCTCTCTGACGCTGTATGCAGCCAGAGAGGAGCAAGTCTGCAGGAGGAGGGACGAGCAGCACGAGCAGCACGAGGTAAGTTCCTGCCTTGCTGGGACCGGGACCCGTGACGTGAGTATACTGCAAGGGGAAGTCTGGGCATTTTACCGACAGCAGAGGGCTCTATGAAGCTGGAATAATCCACCCCATAGAGCCCTCACATCACTATAATGGAAGGATTAGTGTAGGTAGGGGAGGTTCTGAGCGTCTGACTGTAGAGAGCTCTATAGGGAGGGATTCTGCCCCCCGTTTAGAGCAGTCAGTCAGATACTCAGACCCCCCTAACCTTTCAGTATAGTAACTAGTCAGGGCTCTATGGTGGGGGATAATTCCCCCCTATAGAGCCCTCGGCTGTCAGTAGTACTTGTATTGGGCTTTGTTCACACTAGCATTAATATACGTTTACCTCTCTTCCGTCAGAGGAAGAGAGGATCAATACGTTAAACGGAAAGCAACGGCTCCATTAGAATTACCATTGCTTTCAATGGTAATTCTTTTGTATCAGTTGCTTTCCGTTTGTCTCCGTTCGCTAGGTTTCCGTTCTTTTGAATGGAAATAAAAGTTCTGCAGACTTCACTTTTGTTTCTTTTTAAAAAAACGGAAACTTAGCGAACGGAGGCAAACGGAAAGCAACTGATACAAAAGAATTACCATTGAAAGCAATGGTAATTCTAATGGAGCCGTTGCTTTCCATTTAACGTATTGATCCTCTCTTCCTCTGACGGAAGAGCGGTAAACGTATATTAATGCTAGTGTGAAAGAAGGCTTAGGGCCTGTTCACATCAGCGTTGACATTCCGTTCTGGGGTTCCGTCAGAGGTAACCCCGCAACGGAAAGTCAAACTGAAACCACAGCTTCCGTTTCCGTCACCATTAGCGCAGTCGACTGCGCTATTGATTCCGTCACAAAAACTGAAACCTGCCGGAATGGTGACGAACGGAAACCATTAGCAATGTTTCCGTCACCATTGATTTCAATGGTGACTGAAATGGAAGCTGTGGTTTCAGTTTGACTTTCCGTTGCGGGGTTCACCCAACGGAAACCTCCCACGGAACCCCGGAACGGAAAGCTAACGCTGATGTGAACAGGCCCTAATCCTTCCCCATAAACCTGCCCCCGCTAATTAAAATAAATATATTATATAATGTATATAGCGCTGTATCCGTCAGGTCAGCGAGTTCTGCAGGATCGAGCTGTTACCGATCACATCTAAGTTCATAACTTAGATGTGATCGGTAATAGGCGACCTATTGGATTCAGGTCTCAGCGCTATATACAGCTGCTCTGTATACAGGATACAAAGCAGCTGTATCTCAAAAAGTACAAATCATTTTCAATAAAAAGTAATTAAAATTGCACCAATCGCATTAATAGATATCTTTATATATCATAGTGACATGTCCGAAGTTTTCATCGGTGGGGGACCGAGCACTGAGGCCCCCACCGATCGCTAAAACTAAGCAGCAGAAGTGCTCGGGTGAGCACTGTGCCGCTTCATTTATGATCGACTTTCAGCAGAGTGAGCGGTGTACGTACTCCTAGACTTTCTATTGAGCTCGTACATTGCTCCAAGGAAAGCCAAACAGAATTGAAGCGGCACGCCGCTCACCCGAGCACTTCTGCTGCTTCGTTTTAGCGACTAGTGGGGGGTCTCAGTGTTCGGACCCCACTGATCAAAACATCTGACATGTCAAAAGTTTTTTAAAAAGTTGTTACACTTTAAAGAGAATCTTTCACCTGCCCACAGATTTGCATTTGAGTGCAGCATGTAATGGTCAGGGCTGCACAAACTCTGGGGCACTTTAAAAAAAAAAATCCTACCCTCTTTCCTTACTTAGATATCGGTGCCGTTATGTTTGGCGCCGATATTTAAATAACCCCATGAACTGCCAATGGGGCGGTAATTGGCAAGGGGGCGTGTAACATCGCTGTGACACTGTCCAATCAGCTACGGACAATGTCAACAACAAGAGCTGGAGAGAGGAGAGCATGTGCGCGTGCACACGCTCTCACTCTTCAGCTCTCGGCAGGCAAGTACAAGACTGTGATCTCAGGTGAGAGATCAGTCTTGTCGTCCTTGTCTGCCGAGAGCTAAAGAGTGAGAGCGTGCGTGCGCGCACAGCTCCGATGCCATGAAACAGAAGAAGAATAATTCACACTCTTCTTCTGTTCCTTAGTGGTGGCGGAGCTGCGCGCACGCGCTCTCTCTCCAGCTCTTGCTCTGAAACTGTAGTGATTGCACAGTGTCACGGCGATGTTACACGCCCCCTTGCCAATTACCTCACAATTGACAGTTCAGGGGGTTATTTAAATATCGGGCGCCAAATATTACAGCACCGATATCTAAATAACGAAGGAGGCTAGGAAAAAAATGTAAAGTGCCCCAGAGTTTGTGCGGCCCTCCCCATTACATGCTGCACTCAGCTGCACATGTATGGGGAGGTGAAAGGTTCTCTTTAAAAGAAAGGTGTTATAATTATTTTTTTTTGATATGTTTTATTTTATGGGCCTAATTTTTCTAATTATTTTAATATGTTCCCGAAGGTAGCTATTTATTCATATGTCTGTGGGGGCAGCCAACTTTATTTTTATTTTTCATGCTGTTAATTTTTGTTTTGCAGGTTCCGCTGGACCATTTGAACTACATCGTACATTCGTTGGACTACTTCGCTGATTTAAGCTTTTTTTCTTTTTTTTTTTAATAAAATGGTTAAAGTGGATTGTGTGGAAGAGTTGTCATTTCAATAAAATAAATTTCTTTATGTCTCTGTTTTTTAATACTTCATTACCGCCTTAGTAATGGCTGCTGTCTGATTGAGAGCGTCCATTACTAAGAAGGGGCTTAGTGTTAGCCAGTGATAAGGCCATCACTAACCCCTATTATTACCCCGGTACCCACCGCCACCAGGAGTACCAGGAAGAGCTGGGTACAATCCAGCACCCGACCACCTGAAGTGAAGGGTACTTGGGTGGCCGCAGGCTGGTACTATCAGGCTAGGAAGGGACAAAAACCATGGCCCTTCCCACCCTGGTAATGCTGGGCTGCTGCTGCTGCTTTATTGTATCTGGCTGGCTATGAAAAATGGAGGGGATCTCACGTAATTTTTTTTTCAATTTATTTTTAAAAAATGACGAGGGGTTTCCCCAATTTTTCATAACCAGCCAGATACAATAAAGCAGCTGCAGCCTAGCATCCCCAGGGTGGGAAGGGCCACTTTTTTGGCCCTTCCCAGCCTGATAATACCAGCCTGCGGCCTAACCATCGTTTCAGATGGCCAGGTATTGAATCGTACTCGACTCTTCCCGGTATCCCTGGCGGCAGTGGGAATCGGGGTAATAATAGGGGTTAGTGATAGCCTTTTTACTGGCTAATGCTAAGCCCCAGCCTTAGTAATTGAACGCTGTCAATCAGACAGCTACCATTACTAAGGCCATAATAAAGTATTAAAAAAAAACAGACATAAGAAATTTTTTTTATTGAAATCAAAACTCCCCCATGCAACCCTCTTTCACAATTTTTTTTTTTTTAAAGTAGATCATTGAAGTAGTCCAATGAATCTACGACGTAGTCCAAATGGTCCAGCGGAACCCACCAAAAAAAAGTTAGCAGTATAAAATTTTAAAAAAATAATAATTTGCCACAATAGAAACCCCTGCTCCGCCGTTTGCTCTTGTAAGCCACAGCCTGGTTTAGGCCTGAGGCCTACAAGAGATCGGGAGCACGCTGATGACGTCAACTCCCCGGCACGATGACGTCACTGCATCATGCCGTCCACGCCGGGCCACTGAACTCGGTTAAAAATCATAAGTCAATTAGGTAATAAAAAGGGGGCATAGAAAATGTTAAACCATTTTCAGTGTTAATGCTGCGTTGCTGATCTATGATACTAAAGTAATATAGTAAAAAGGGTTCTTTAAATCTTTTCTATACATTAAACAGCACTTTACAAATAAACAAGAAATGTTTTCCTATGTATTTTTTTTAAATATATTGCGTGTTTGATGTGTAAAGCCAGTAATGAGAAAACTCTGATAGATTGGGGGGGGGGGTGCCTTTTTATAGTTCGCCTCAGGCAGCAGAGGGGCTAGGTTCACCCCTGATACCAGGACAACACTTTCCCAGCAAAATTCCCCAAACTGTAAAGGTGTGGAGTGTGGACCAAAAGGGGGATAAGAAAGGACATTTATCAGTGTGCCCCCGGCCTGTGCAGAAAGGATTGCTTCACAGCGTAACTGTAATGATGGGGGGTGGGGAGACAGACAAGTGAGCCCTAATCTACCCGCCACTCAGTCCCTGCCTACTTGCAACGACCCGCCCTAGGCGACAGGGTACAACTGGGCGACGGTCCCTACACTCAATAGGTGCACGACAGACAAACAGACAAGCGTACACAGAGCTAGGGGGAGAAAGGGGCAGTTGCCCACGGCAACACCGTGAGCAACAAGAGAAGTAAACAAGCCGAGTCAAACCAGGACTGTACGAATCACAAGCAAAGGAGGAACAGGAAAGGCAGGTATAAATAGACAGAGGGCGGGAGCTAGCTCCGTCTGGCCAGGCTGTGATAGGTTCTCCCACTCCTAAGCCTGCCACCCTGAGTGGTGGAAGATGGAGTCAGTTTCACAGACATAGAAGCAGGTGCAGACTGATTATCTATGGGCGTTAACCCCGAAGCTGTGCCTGGCAGATCCTTTACAGTAACACACATCTATGGATCATTTTATTGTTTTTTTTACCCCATTATTATACCACCTGACTCTGCACCTGATGTACTCTGCCCAGCTTATACTTACCCCCACATAATAAATGGAAACACCAGCAATACTCAAACAAATCTACTACCAAGCAAAATCCGCTCTCCAAAAGCCAAATGGCGCTCCCTCCGCTCTGAGCCCTACAGTGTGCCCAAACAGCAGTTTCCTTCCATATATATTGCATCGTCATACCCGGGAGAACCCTTTTAACAATTTTGGAGTGTCTGTCTCCAGTGGCATAAGCTGGGCATGACATATTCACCACTGAAATGGCATATCTTGGGAAAAAATTTTTTTTTGCATTTTCACCATCTGCAGTGCAATCATTTATGGAAGAGACCTGTGGGGTGAAAATGCTCACTACGCCCCTTAATAAATGCCTTGAGGGGTGTAGTTTCCAAATGGGGTCACTTCTGGGGGGTTTCTTTTTATTTTTTCACATCTGAGCCTCTGCAATTGTGAACCAATACTTTGTAAATCTCCAAATTAGGCCTCAATTTTACATGGTACGCTTTCACTCCTGAGCCTGGTTGAATGTCCAGGCAAAAGATTAGTGCCCCATGTAGGGTGTTTCTAAAACCGGGAAACACTGCATAATAATTAGAGGGCTGTCTTGTTATGGTGGCACAAGCTGGGCACCACATATTGGCATATCTATGGAAAAAAATCCCATTTTCACTCTGCAACATTACTACACCCCTAGGTAAATGCATTGAGGGGTGTAGTTTCCAAAAGGGGGTCACTTCTGGGGGGTTTCCACTGTTTTGGTCCCACAGGTGCCCAGAAACCAATCCAGCAACATCTGCACTCCTAATGGCGCTCCTTCCCTTCTGAGCCCTGCCGTGTGCCCAAACAGCAGTTTATGACCGCATATGGGGTATTGCCATACTCGGGAGAAATTGCTTTACAAGTGGTGTGTTCTTTTTTTCCTTTATTTATTTGTTGAGAAAATGAAAAATGTTGCGCTAAAGCTACGTCTTATTGAAGAAAAAGGATTGTTTTTATTTTCACTGCCCAATTCTAATAAATTCTATGAAACATCTGTGGGGTGAAAATGCTTACTACACCCCTAGATGAATTCCTCAAAGGGTGTAGTTTTCTAAATGGAGTCACTTTTTGGGCGTTTTTATTGTTTTGTCCCCTCAGGGGCTTTGCAAATGCGACATGGCCTCCGCACACCATTCCTGCTAAATGTGATCTCCAAAAGCCAAATAGCGCTCTTTCCATTCTAAGCCCTGCCGTGTGTACAAACAGCTGTTTATTACCACATATGGGGTATTGTTTTACTCTGGAGAAATTGCTTTACAAATTTTGTGGTGCTTTTTCTCCTTCAGTCCTTGTGGAAATGAGAAAAAATTAGCTAAACCTAAATTTTCTTTGAAAAAATGTAGATTTTTATTTTCAGGGCCTAATTCCAATAATTTCTGCAAAAAATCTGTGGGGTTAAAACGCTCACTATACCCCTAGATAATTTCCTCGATGGGTGTAGTCTCCAAAATTGGGTCACTTGTGGGGGGGTTTCCACTGTTTTGTCCCCTCAGGGGCTTTGCAAATGCGACATGGCCTCCGTAAACCATTCCTGCTAAATATGAACTCCAAAAGCCAAATAGCGCTCCATCCCTTTTAAGCCCTGCCGTGTGTTCAAACAGCCGTTTATGACCACATGTGGGGTATTGTTTTTCTTGGGAGAAATAGCTTTACAAATTTTGTGGTGCTTTTTCTCCTTCAGTCCTTGTGGAAATGAGAAAAAATTACATAAACCTACATTTTCTTTTAAATAATTTAGATTGTCATTTTCAGGGCCTATTTCCAATAATTTCTGCAAAAAACCTGCAGGGTCAAAATGCTCACTATACCCCTAGATAATTACTCAATGGGTGTAGTTTCCAAAATGGGGGTCAATTGTGGGAGGTTTCCACTGTTTTGTCCCCTCAGGGGCTTTGTAATGGTGACATGGCCTCCGCAAACCATTCCTGCTAAATGTGAACTCCAGAAGCCAAATGGCGCTCCATCTCTTCTAAGCCCTGCCGTGTGTCCAAACAGTCGTTTATGACCACATGTGGGGTATTGTTTTACTCGGGAGAAATTGCTTTACAAATTTTGTAGTTCTTTTTTTCCTTTAGTACTTGTGGAAATGAGAAAAAAAATTGCTACACCTACATTTTCTTTGAAAAAAATTTCGATTTTTATTTTCACGGCCTGCTTCCAATAATTTCTGTAAAAAACCTGTGCAGTCAAAATGCTCACTATACCCCTAGATAATTTCCTTGAGGTGTGTAGTTTCCCAAATGGGGTCACTTTTGTGGGATTTTCACGGTTTTGGCACCGCAAGAGCCCTTCAAACCTGACATGGTGCCTAAAATATATTGTAATAAAAATAAGGCCCCAAAATTCACTAGGTGCTCCTTTGCTTCTGAGGCCGGTGCTTCAGTCCAGTAGCATGCTACGGCCACATGTGGGACATTTCCTAAAACTGCAGAACCTGGGCAATAAATTTTGTATTGCATTTCTCTGGTAAAACTTTCTGTGTTATAAAAAAAATTGGATTAAAAATTAATTTCTGCAAAAAAATATGAAATTTGTAAATTTCACCTCTTAAGACATTTTCTAAATGCTGTTTTGAATACTTTGATGGGTAAAGTTTTTAAAATGGAATTACTTTTTTGGGGTTTTTAATATATAAGGCCCTCAAAGCCACTTCACAACTGAATTAGCCCCTGTAAAAATAGCCTTTTAAAATTTTCTCGAAAATGTGAGAAACTGCTGCTAAAATTCAAAGCCTTGTAACGTCCTAGAAAAATAAAAGGATGTTCAAAAAACGATGCCAATCTAAATGATACATATGGGGGATGTTAATTAGCAACAATTTTGTGTGTTATAACTGCTTGTCTTACAAGCAGATACATTTAAATTGAGAAAAATGCAAATTTTTGCAATTTTTTGCTAAATTTTGGTGTTTTTCCACAATTAAATACTGAACATATCGAGCAAATTTTGCCAGTAACATAAAGTCCAATGTGTCACAAGAAAACAATCCCAGAATCGCTTGGATAGGTAAAAGCATTCTGAAGTTATTACCACATAAATTGAAACATGTCAGATTTGAAAAATGAGGCTCTTTCAGGAAGGTCAAAAGTGGCCAAAGAGGGAAGGGGTTAACAGATCTGTTGGTTTCATAGAGGCAACTGTTATGCCAAAAAGTGTCTGTTTTGACTTGTTTCCGTTAGGATCTATTTTTTTTTTTTTGTTGCAGGACAGACCAATGGAGACTGTCTATCTGTGTTCGGTCTTTCTGTTGTTCTGCTCATAGAAGGTCAATGGTGCCTGATGGAACCCATTGACTGTAATGGGTTTCATCAGCTTTCCATCATGGTGTCTAGCGCAACATGCGGTGCTATTTTGCTTCCATTTTTTAACTGATCTGTGACAGATTGTCAATGCTGAGTTTGGAGCCTTCAACGCAGACATGAACAGAGCCTTGTTTTCTGACCTGTTGAACAACTGGATCCTAACTGATTTGTTTTTCAGTACACTGCAAGTCTAAGGCAACAAGATGCTACAGTATTGGCATCCTGCTACATCCTGTTGCACCATCCTGTTTCACAACTGGGTTTTTTTTGTGATAAAAACAATCAAACCAGGATGTTTTCGCATCACTATGCTAAAATGTGATGTGAGCTTAGCCTAACTCAAACTGTTATCATAGTTAATCATATAAACAATTAAAAGACAAAATCAGCTTTGCTACATCTGTACTGCATTTTGCATTATTTTGCACAGAAGAATTTCCTCTTGTAGACTGATATAAGACAGGACTTAAAATATTTAAATTAGTTTTTAGATTTTACCTGCTAAGGGAAATAGAAAAAAAACAAGATCTGCAGTCAATAATTATTTCTGCATATTCATTCCAAAAAAAAAAAAGGAAAGAAAAAGTCTGGCACATTCCTATAATTCACATTCTCATCAATGTGGAATAACATGCTCAGCAAAAAAATCTGTCTAATACAGAACAAAATTTGTTTTATCACATTTTACCAACACCTTGAAAAAGTGTTAATTAGTCCCAACGCAAACTGTCAGAACAAATATTGGTTCTGGCCATGAATCGATAAATTTTGCAGATTATATGGGAATTAAAACAGCAATGTAAGTGTTTATTAATATTATATTTTAATTCTCTGCCTTTATTTTTACACTTTATACTTAACAGAAATCAAATAAATGCTTCTTATATATTCAAAATATAGCTACACCTATACCTACCAACATTTAAATCCCAAATTGAGGGACACCTCCTGATGTAGGATGCTTACACTACCCTAAACCACAAAGTATCAGATAGGGAAAGTAGCACTGACCACCATGTACCAGACAATAAACATACCACTGAGCGCCGACAAGCAAATAGTATAGTAGGATGCTTAGGATACCGCTCATTACCCAGTACAGAATATAAAACATATTGCTGACCACACATTACAGGATGCTGAAATTTCCAGCGCCCACATTTTCAGTGTTCTCACTGACCCCTGCATCATGGTAAGTACTCAAACACGAGGATTGTACTCAGACAATCCAAATGATCTACTCCCACTAACTGTGCAATTATTCCTATATTTAACAGGAGAATTGATTATCAATCTTTATTCATTTACATTCAAAGAATTATAACTAAACCCTATCAAGGAAATACAAAAGTGAGTTTAAAAATTATTCCATGGACTCCCTTATTTTTGAAAATATGAAAATTATATTTTGAATCTGCTAATCAGAAGATATAGCTTATAAAGAAGAGAGGAGAAAGAGTTTATATTTGTTTGTTTGTGGAATTAAAGTTAGTACTCCAATTTGGAGGAATAAAAGTCCATTTCAAAATCAGCAAACACATGGAGGCACACATTATTGCGATAATAAAAGAGTCTGAATGTATAGCTCTTTGTGGAGAATGCCTCCATGTATTTGCTGATTCAGAGAGGAATATCTCTAATACTGAGTGTGTGATATACTGTAGGAGGAATGCCTCCATGTGTTTGCTGATTCTGAGAGGAATGCCTCTAATACTGTGTGTGTAACATACCGTAGGAGACGTTTCCAATGTTCATAAATTCAAGAGGAATGCCTCTAGCACTTTAAACACTCTAGATCAGGGGTCTCAAACTCGGCCGGGTAAGTGGGCCGCATATAGAAAAAATGGGAAGTTGACGGGCCGCATTACTTTCAAATTTGATACAATACAAAATTATTGTTAATCAATTAGTTATTTGAACTACTATAACACTATATTACTATAATAATAATACTACATTACTATAATAATACCGCTAGGTTTAAAATTTGAGATATTTCTCCACGTGCTTATTTCAACAATCCAGCTTTCCAACTTAAGTGTCGCTAAATGCAGTCCGTTGGCTCAGTTAGCACACATGTCAAGATTGGGCAGCCCCTTTTTAGATAGCTGCCGCAGTGCCCTCTGTGGATGCTGCCGCATTGCCCTCTGTGGATGCTGTCGCAGTGCCCTCTGTACATGCTGCCGCAGTGCCCTCTGTACATGCTGCCACAGTTCCCTCTGTAGATGCTGCCACAGAGTCCTCTGTAGATGCTGCCACAGAGTCCTCTGTAGATGCTGCCACAGAGTCCTCTGTAGATGCTGCCTCAGAGTCCTCTGTACATGCTGCCACAGTGCCGTCCGTACATGCTGCCACAGTGCCCTCCGTACATGCTGCCACAGTGCCCTCCGTACATGCTGCCACAGTGCCCTCCGTACATGCTGCCACAGTGCCCTCCGTACATGCTGCCACAGTACCCTCCGTACATGCTGCCACAGTGCCCTCCGTACATGCTGCCACAGTGCCCTCCGTTCATGCTGCCACAGTGCCCTCCGTACATGCCAAAGTGCCCTCCGTACATGCTGCTACAGTGCCCTCCGTACATGCTGCCACAGTGCCCTCCGTACATGCTGCCACAGTGCACTCCGTACATGCTGCCACAGTGCCCTCCGTTCATGCTGCCACAGTGCCCTCCGTACATGCCACAGTGCCCTCCGTACATGCCCGCCACAGTGCCCTCTGTACATGCTGCCACAATGCCCTCCGTACATGCTGCCACAATGCCCTCCGCAGATGCTGCCACAGTGACCTCCGCAGATGCTGCCACAGTGCCCTCCGCAGATGCTACCACAGTGATGTCAGGGGCTTGGCCAGAGCTGGAGTCCCGGAGCAGAGCCGCTTCTGGCACTCTGCCTGGGATTCCAGCTCTGCTCCTGACATCACTGTCCATATATAGACAGAGATGTCAGGGGCAACCCCAGAGCTGGAGTCCCGGGCAAAGCGCTAGTAGGCTCTTCCTGGGACTCCAGCTGTGCTCCTGACATCACTGGGACTCCTGCTCTGGGGAAGACCCTGACATCATTGTCGATGTATGGACAGCTATGTGAGGGAATTCCACAGAGTCCCGGAGCAGAGCCGATACTAGCGCTCTGCCCGGGACTCCTCTCTGGGCAAGACCCTGACACACTGTCCATATATGGGCAGCTATGTCAGGGAATTCCGGAGCAGAGCCGATACTAGCGCTCTGCCCGGGACTCCGCTCTGGGGAAGACCCTGACACACTGTCCATATATGGGCAGCGATGTCAGGGAATTCCACAGAGTCCCGGAGCAGAGCCTGTACTAGCGCTCTGCCTGGGACTCCGCTCTGGGCAGGACCCTGACACACTGTCCATATATGGGCAGCTATGTCAGGGAATTCCACAGAGTCCCGGAGCAGAGCCGATACTAGCGCTCTGCCCGGGACTCCTCTCTGGGCAAGACCCTGACACACTGTCCATATATGGGCAGCTATGTCAGGGAATTCCGGAGCAGAGCCGATACTAGCGCTCTGCCCGGGACTCCGCTCTGGGCAAGACCCTGACACACTGTCCATATATGGGCAGCTATGTCAGGGAATTCCGCAGCGTCCCGGAGCAGAGCCGATACTAGCGCTCTGCCCGGGACTCCGCTCTGGGGAAGACCCTGACACACTGTCCATATATGGGCAGCGATGTCAGGGAATTCCATAGAGTCCCGGAGCCTGTACTAGCGCTCTGCCCGGGACTCCGGCTCTGGGGAACGCCCAGACATCGCTGTTCATATGTCAGGGAATTCCAGAGTCTCGGAGCAGAGCCGATACTAGTGGCTCTGTGTCCCGCAGGCCGCAGATGACAGCCCCAGGGGCCGCATGCGGCCCGCGGGCCGCGTGCTTGAGACCCCTGCTCTAGATAGTCTGCTTAAGTTTATAATTTTAGGCTGAGTGAGCAGTGGAAGGTTAATAGAAATGCTTCTAAGAGGTTGTTACAACTGATGGTTTAGTGACACTGGGGGTATGCCTCCATTTTGCAATTATTGAGACTATCCATTACCTTAGATAATTCATAGTAAATGTTGTCTGAATTCTTTTAGGAGGAATGCCTGCAGTTGCACCCAAACGAACAGACAACTATTAGTATCTATTTTTTCATATTTAGATTATATAGTGACCAGTGTTCCCTATAAGGTGCACGGCTGCGCGGCCGCGTACCTTCCACGATCTGCCTGCTCACTAAATTTTAAAGCCCGCGCACTGTCAAGGGCGGCGGGCAAATGCAGTGGCGTCGCTAGCACCGGAGGGGGCTACGGTATTAGCGACAGCCACATTGACTTGTATGTGCATCCTCAGGACGCACATACAAATGAATACTATAGGGGGGCGTGGCCAGCAGTCGATGGCGCCGGTCGCATAAACTGAGAGCTCCGCGCCCTGCCACGCAGATCCAGCAGCCTACAGCGGGGAAAGGTGCCTCATATGGGGAAAAAAAGACCCCAAGGGTCTAGACTCACCCCTGCAGCACAGCACCAGGTCGCCGCCGCTCCACCAACGATCGACGGCTACTTTCTTCGGCGGCAAGCCACGCCGCTCCCTCAGCCGCAGCCATCTTGGACAGCCTCGTGTCAGAAGGAAGGGGAGATGTCCGAGCAGGGAGAGGAGACAGTGCCCCACGTACAGGGTAAGCTGAATAGCCGGATGGCTAAAGTTCACCCTCCCAGCTCCCCTAAGCTGTCCTCCACCTCGTCCTGTGAACAGCAGGGAAGGGGGTCCCCTATCCCAGGAGCAATGGAGGCCAGGCCACGAGGAGCATCAGCTCAGTCAGAGGCCCCAGTACACCTGCTTGAACCACCAATGTCACAGCCCTCAGCACAAATGGCCCTACAGATTTGGCCTGCACCTAAACCCCAACGGCCCACGATCCAGCAGCCGGGGAGGAGAGACGATCTGGGGGATACACCATCTTTGACCCCCTATGCCCAGGCCCCTGCATATGCCTCAGATTCTGACCTGGAGGATTCAGCCTCACTTCCTTCAGATGTGCCCCCTATGTGGAGGGAATGTTTCTCACAGTTGCCCACTAAAGAGGACTTTAAGAGTATGATACAAGAAGTGAAGGCAGCTTTTCGTTCAGAATTGGCGGGGGTGTCGCAGCATATACAGCAGATTGCTACGAGGGTGGAGGCTTTAGAAGATGACCACGATGCCACTAGGCGCCATGTTTCTGTGATACAGTCTTCAGTGTCCTCCCAGCTGGCGTCCATTAGAGATATGCAACTGCATCTAGAGGATTTGGATAACAGAGGTCGCCGTCATAATATAAGGATAAGGGGCATACCGGAGCCCTCGGGGTCTGAAGATCTTCCCATCGTGTTAGAGACTATCTTTAACGACCTTTTGGGTGCACCCCCGTCTAATCGGATACCGCTTGACAGAGCGCATAGAGCACTGAAACCAAAATCCATTACATCTCAGCCCAGAGATATCATCTGCTGTGTCCAGGATTTCCGCACTAAGGAGGACATTATGCTTAAAGCCCGTCAGCGTAAAGACCTGGAGTATGCCGGTGTGCCGATTCAGTTATTCCCGGATCTCTCCTGGATTACGTTACAGAAAAGACGTCTGCTTCGTCCACTTCTCGCAGCCCTACGGGACCACAATATTATTTATCGATGGGGGTTTCCGTTCTCCCTTACAGCCCGAAGAGATGGTGTTTCTGCAACCCTGAGGTACCCAGGGGATTTGCCTCATTTCTGTGACTCCCTTGGTATACCAACGCCCAAGATGCAGAATTGGGAGACTCCTTTGCCGCCTTCGTCTCCACCTCCAGTCTGGCAGTCGGTCCGAAATAAGCGGAGGACCTCTCCAAGACGACAGTCTACCCGAAGTTCACCAAGACCTGATTTGAATTGATTGACGCTGCGCAGATACACGGCACCTCCGTAATATATGTGAAGGAGCCTGGTCACCCATACCAGCTGCTCCCTTCGCCAGTTGCACTATCCTAGGCTAAAAATGCATTTAGGATTATATTTCTGATTTTATGTTGTTTCGCTTTAATTCGTTAACGTAAATTGTGGCAGGGCGCGATTGCCCGGGATACACTTGGCTCTTTCACCCCCTTTTTGTTTTTTCTCGGCCTGTACGTATTTATACGTACTTTTGTACTAGGTTCCTCGACTGTTGAGACCCGACCTCCTTTTTTGATAGGGGTAATTTGTTTTGCAGTTCTCCCTCTGTTTTTAGAGAGAGTTGCAAAGGGTAATATTGTATTACCAGTTTTCTTTTGCTTTAATATCACCCGCCCCAGGGTATAGTATTCTCCCTGGTAGTATTTTCTGAGTGTGTTTGAAATTCATTGATCTCATGCATTTCTCTTTGTTCTCACTGCAGATATGTGTATTGTCTCCCTGGTACGTCTTTACCCCAGTGTCTTTCCCTCCCCTCCTACTTTCATCCGAAATAACACTTGAGACGACAGTGAATCCTCCAAGAACCTCCAAGGTAGAAGGACGCCGTAGAACACTGCTTGCTTTGAAACCGACATGGGACTGGCCCCGACATAACTGTGAGCTGTATACATCCGCACTTTCCACATCATTCTTTGCTCTTTCATACATCTTTGACCATGGTTAAATTTGTCACACTTAATGTCAAGGGTCTCAACTCCAATGTGAAGAGACGCTTGCTTCTCAGGGAGTTGAAATCGCTTGGAGCGGAAGTTGCTTTTCTGCAGGAAACACACTTAGATTCATCCGGAACTTTCCAATTTGCCCGAGGGGCGTATCCTGCTGTGTACTCTGCCTCGTCAGGTCGCAAAAGGGAGGGGGTGGCCATTTTGATAGCAGCTTCCTGCCCCATACAAGTTCACACCTCACATCTAGATCCGAAAGGCAGATATGTTATAATAGAGGGGACTTTGCTTGGACAGCCCATTGTTTTATGTAACGTTTACTCTCCTAATACCGCACAGATTCCATTCCTACGTAGACTCCTTTCTAAACTCCAGAAGCTTCCTAGGGGGGCATGGCTGGTGGGAGGAGATTTTAATGTCCCGTTCTCCACGTCCATGGATAGGGTCTCTCTTACACACTCTACTCCGACGCCCACCCTTACAGGACTTTCTACACGTTTTAGGCAACTAATTAGAGAGCACCAGCTCTATGATTTGTGGCGAGTGGATCACCCAGGTGATAGGTCCTATACCTTCTTCTCCCATACGCACAGCACTCATACACGCTTAGATTACTTTTTTGGTAATGTCCCTGCCCTCCGTGCGCTCCAGGGGGCGAATATAGACCCCATCTCTTGGTCAGATCACGCACCAGTTTCTGTGTCCCTACAGATAGGGAAACCAAATACGAGAGTATGTCATTGGCGCTTAAACGAAACTTTGATTAAGTCTCCTGCTCTTAGGGACAGCCTGGCCGGACATATGCGGGAATTTTATGCACTTAATGAGGGATCGGTTCCTTCAGTATCCACTCTTTGGGAGGCGCATAAGGCAGTGATGAGAGGGCAATGCATAGTAATGGGATCTAGATTGAAAAGAGACTCTCGGGCCAAGCGGGTGGCTCTCCATCGGACAATTACTAAGTTGGAGAGAGAAATGGGGATTAAACCGGCGGTCCCGACACTACGGAAATTGATAGAGGCTAGAGCACAACTCAAGGACTTAGCTATGAAGGGGGTAGAAAAGTCATTACTATACACAAAAAGGAAATATTACGACAAAGGTAATAAGGCGCACTCGCTTCTGGCCAGACTATTGCGGGATCAGGCGACTGTTCGTACTCCACAGGCGGTTCGGAATAAGGCGGGCATACTCCAGCATCACCCAGACACGATAGCCACACTTTTTCATGACTATTATAAATCCTTATACCACCTGCCAAATACCTTACCACCTGATCCGGCTCGTCGGAGGGAAACGCTGCAAGCATATCTCTCTTCCTGTGCTCTCCCTAAACTGAAAGATGAGGAGCTTTCATCCCTGAATGCCCCGATCTCTGCGGAGGAATTGTTTGATATATTGAAGGACCTCCCTAGTGGTAAGGCCCCTGGACCAGATGGCTTTACATATGGGTATTATAAGACCTTTGCAGAGATCTTGGTTCCACGGATGGCTTCCTTATTTAATGAATTCCTACAGGGTTCTCCCATCCCTCAAACATTCCTGCATTCTCATATCACGCTGATCCCTAAACCGGGTAGAGACCACGCAGAGTGCTCCAATTACAGACCCATAGCCCTTCTGAATTCGGATCTAAAAATTTTCACCCGTCTTCTAGCTAATAGACTCAATGTTTGGCTCCCTTCTTTGATTCACAAAGACCAAGTGGGCTTTGTGCCTCTTAGGCAAGGAGGAGACAACACACGAAGGGCCCTTGACCTCATTGATGCCCTCCAAAAGCAAAAGGAATCGGCGATCCTTCTTAGTCTAGATGCAGAGAAGGCGTTTGACCGCTTGGGATGGCCATTTATGTTCGAAACTCTAAATTCATTTGGGATTTCGGGCCCTTATTTGACAGCACTGCGTGGTCTCTACTCCAAACCAACAGCGGCAATTAAACTCCCACACTCCACCTCCCCTCCGTTTCAAATCTGGAATGGTACACGTCAGGGGTGTCCCCTATCCCCACTTTTATTTGTGCTATGCATAGAACCTTTAGCAGCTCAAATACGGAAATCCAGGGATATAGCGGGGGTCCAGATACAAGATAAAGAGTTTAAGGTTTCCCTGTTTGCAGATGACGTCCTCTTGACTATCACTAAACCTCATACCTCCCTCCCTAACCTTACTACAGTTCTCCGTAGGTATGGGAGGCTGTCAGGATATAAAACTAATACATCTAAAACGGAAGCGCTCCCTCTTAATGTCCCACACCAGGAGCTCCAGCTACTCAAACACAACTACACCTACAACTGGAAGGAAACCTCCCTGACTTACTTAGGAGTTCAACTCACTCCCTCCTATACGTCGGTTTACAAGGCTAATTTCCCCTCTCTGTTTGTAGAGCTACGTCAGCTAATGGCCAGGTGGGATCCTCTTCCCATGTCATTTTTTGGGCGCATAGCAGCGGTCAAAATGACCTTGCTCCCTAAATTACTGTACTACTTTGAGACTTTGCCGGTAGCAGTACCTATGAAGGAATTGCGGGCCATGCAGTCTTCTATCCTCAGGTTCATATGGCACTCCGGCAGACATCGAATTCCGAAATCAGTTTTATTATCGGGTCGATCTGCGGGTGGGCTATCGGTCCCTGATGTGGTGAAGTACTACTGGGCGGCACACCTCCGTCGCATACCCAGCTGGGTGTCTTTAAGGGCGTACAATAAATGGACCGAAATAGAGAAGCTATGGATGGCCCCGGTCCACCCAAACTCCCTGTTATGGGGTGACCCACTAGTAATGCCGACTGCATCTTTATTGGGTCCCATGAGATTTCAAAGGGAGGTGTGGGAAACCTGTAAAAACCGCTTCCATTTGGCATCGGGTTGCCCGCCCTTGACTTCGGTACTCTACACTCCCACTATCCCGGGGGGCACTACCTCCCGAATAGTCCGATTGTGGACGGGAATTGAGGTATTTCACCTGGCTGATATGGTTGATCCCCACACGCAAGAGCTTCACCCGTTTTCATACTTTCAAAAACATCATAATATTCCCTCCGCTGCGTTCTTTCACTATCTTCAGGTTAGACATTACATGCAGCAAACTTTTAGATCCACGCGGGTTACTGCACCTACAAGCTTCGAAAGGTTATGTCGGTATGCTACCACCACTAGGGGGCTTATCTCAGCCATTTATGCATTATTGCTATCCCCGGAGGGTTCCCCTCCGCCTGGGCATAGATACATGTTGAAGTGGGAGGCCTTACTGAATAAATCCATCCCGCTCTCATTGTGGCAGATTATTTGGTCGCAAGCAGCTAAAACCTCCATCTGCACTGCATATAAGGAAAACCAATATAAAATCCTTATGTTTTGGTACCATACCCCTGCCTTTCTGCATAGCTTCAATCCGGGTATTCCGTCGGATTGCTGGCGATGTAGAGGTCAGAGAGGTGATCTGTTCCATATTTTCTGGAGCTGTTCACTGGTACAACAGTATTGGTTGGAAGTTAAGAACTTGGCATTGGCGGTGTTGCAGCAGGATATTCCCTTAGACCCTCTTCATTACCTCCTAAATGTTCCCCCTAGGTCTTTGGGGAAATCACCAGCTCGACTCTTTCGACACTTTCTTACAGCCGCTAAGACGTTGATAGCATGGAAATGGAGACAGACAACCCCTCCCTCCCACATCGACTTAGTAACTAGAATTAGGGAAATACGTACAATGGAGCATATGACGGCCTCTATTGACAATGAACTGGACAGGTTCAAAGTGGTGTGGGACCCGTGGGACAAGTATTGGATACAGGGAACTCAAGATTAGGTGGTAGGTGGAGCTCCGACTATCCCCCCCCTCCTCACCCCCTTAAACCCCTGTGTTTTTTCCCAGATGTTTTGTCTGTCTATTGAAAGTTACTGTCTTACTATGTGAATTGCATGGCCCTTCATGCTGCTCTAAGTTATATGTATATTGTTGAAAAATTTTCAATAAAAACACAGTTGAAACCAAATGAATACTATAGGCTGCAGGTCACGTTAGGCCTGCAGCCTATAAAGCGCTGGGAGTCGCGCAGGCCGGCGTGATGACGTCACATCATCACGCCGGTCTGCGCATGCGCCCCGCCGGAGAGGCAGTGTAGCGCTCCGTCTGTTGCAATAACGGGCCAAGGTAAGTACAATCTTATTTTTTTTTAAGGAACTGTGTGGCAGTATATACAGGTGGAGGGGGGGCTGTGTAGCACTATATGCAAGGATAAGAGGGGGGCTCTGTAGCACTATATACAAGGGGAGAGGGTGAATATGTAGCACTATATACAAGGGGATGAGGGGGGCTGTGTAGCGCTATATACAGGGGGGGCTGTGTAGCGCTATATACAGGGGGAGAGGGCTGTGCAGCGCTATATACAAGGGGAGAGGGGGCTGTGTAGCGCTATATACAGGGGGGAATTGCTGTGCCGCGATATATACAAGGGGAGGAGAGGGGCTGTGTAACACAATATACAGGGGAAGGGTGCTGTGTAGCTCTATATACATGGGGAGGAGGGGGCTGTGTAGCGCTATATAGAAGGAGAGAGGGGGAATGTGTAGCACTATATACAAGGGGAGGAGGGAGGCCTGTGTAGTGCTATATACAAGGGAAGGAGGGGGGCTGTGTAGCGCTATATAAAGGGGGGGAATTGCTGTGTAGCGCTATATACAAGGGGAGGGTGACTGTTTAGCACTATATACACAAGGGGAAGAGGGGGGCTGTGTAGCACTATATACAAGGGGAGGGGGCTGTGTAGCACTATATACACAAGGGGAAGTGGGGGCTGTGTAGCACTATAAACAAGGGGGGCGCTGTGTAGCACTATATACAAGGGGAGGGAGCCTGTGTAGCACTATAAACAAGGGAAGGGGGCTGTGTAGCACTATATACAAGAGGAGAGGAGGGCTGTGTAGCAGTATATAGAAGGGGAGAGGGGGCTGTGTAGAACTATATACAAGGGGAGTGGGGCTTTGTAGCACTATATACAAGGGGAGGGGGGCTGTGTAGCACTATATACAAGAGGAGGGGGGCTGTATAACACTATATACAAGGGGAGGGGGGCAGTGTAGCACTATATACAAGGGAAGGGGGGCTGTGTAACGCTATATACAAGGGGGAAGGGGGGCTGTGTAGCACTATATACAGGGGGGAATTGTTGTGTAGCACTTTATACAGGGGGGCTGTGTGGCAGCATCTACAGGGGTCTGTGTGGCACTATCTTCAGGGGTCTGTGTGGCACTATCTACAGGGGGCTGTGTGGCAGTATCCACAGGGGTCTGTGTGGCAGTATCTACAGGGGGGGTCTGTGTGGCACTATCTACAGGGGGGTCTGTGTGGCAATATATCTACAGGGTGGTCTGTGTGGCACTATTTACAGAGGGTCTGTGTGGCACTATCTAAAGATTGGTCTGTGTGGCAGTATCTACAGGGGGGTCTGGGTGGCACTATATACAGGGTGGTCTGTGTGGCAGTATCTACAGTGGGGTTGTGTGACAGTTTCTATAGGGGTCTGTGTGGCAGTATCTACAGGGGGGTCTGTGTGGCACTATTTACAGGGGGATCTGTGTGACACTATCTCCAGGGGGGCTGTGTGGCACTAGCTATAGGGGGGCTGTGTGGCAGTATCTACAGGGTGGTCTGCGTATGACACTATCTGCAGGTTGCTGCGTGTGGCGCTATCTGCAGGGGCTGTGTGTGATGTTATCTACAGGGGGTGACGTTATCTACAGGTGGATGTGTGTGACGCTATCTACAGCGGGGCTGTGTGTGTCGCTATCTACAGGGGGTGAAGCTGTCTACAGGGGGATGTGTGTGACGCTATCTACAGGGGCTGTGTGGATCTCTCTACAGGGGGTCTGTGGCACTATTTACAGGGTGTGTGTGTGCATCGCTATCTACAGGTGGTCTGTGTGGCTCTATCTATAGGGGCAGTGGTGTAACGAAGGATTCTTTCATTGATGCCAATAATTGGTGCTTATAACTGTTTATGTTACTGCTGTACTTGTAATATGCTGTGCAGCACTATATACAAGGGCAGGGGGACTGTGTAACGCTATATACAAGGGGAGAGGGAACTGAGTAGCATTATATACAGGGGGAATTGCTGTGTAGCACTATATACAGGGGGCTTTGTGGCAGTATCTACAGGGGTCTGTGTGGCACTATCTACAGGGGTCTGTGTGGCACTATCTACAGGGGGCTTTGTGGTAGTTTCTACAGGGGTCTGTGTGTCAGTATATACAGGGGGTCTGTGTGGCACCATCTACAGGGGGGTCTGTGTGGCACTATCTATGGGGGTGTCTGTGTGGCAATATATCTACAGGGTGGTCTGTGTGGCACTATTTCCAGGGGGTTCTGTGTGGCACTATCTACAGGGTGGTCTGTGTGGCAGTATCTACAGGGGGGTTGTGTGGCAGTATCTACAGCGGGGGGGTCTGTGAGGCACTATCTACAGGGTGGTCTGTATGGCACTATCTGCAGGGGGGTTGTGTGGCAGCATCTACAGGGGTGTCTGTGTAGCAATATATCTACAGGGGGTCTGTGTGGCACAATTTACAGGAGGGTCTGTGTAGCACTATCTACAGGGTGGTCTGTGTGGCAGTATCTACAGGGGGTTGTGTGGCAGTATCTACAGGGGGGTCTGTGTGGCACTACCTACAGGGGGGTCTGTATGACTCTATCTACAGGGGGTCTGTGTGGCACTGTTTCCAGTGGGGCTGTGTGGTACTATCTACAGGGGGGTCTGTATGGCACTATCTATATTGGGGCTGTGTGGCAGTATCTACAGGGGGTCTGCGTGTGGCGCTATCTGCAGGGGGCTGTGTGTGGCACTATCTGCAGGGGGCTGTGTGTGATGTTATCTACAGGGGTGACTCTATCTACAGGTGGATGTGTGTGACGCTATCTACAGGGGGGCTTTGTGTGTCGCTATCTACAGGCAGGGGCATAGCTAGGGGGGGCAGGCGGGGCATGTTCCCTCGGGCGCAGCTTAGAGGGGGGCGCCAGCACCACCTCCTCCTGCACTATAATTGTACCTGTGTCTATAGGAAACAGGTACAATTAGAAGCAATGAATGACCGGGCACGTTCCGTGCCCGGCCATTCAGCGCCTTTCCACGAGTGAAGCAACTGGTACCTTTTGTACCAGTGAAGCTTCCGTCGATGAAAGGCGCTGACTGACAGGGAAAGTCATCCTGCCCAGCCAATCAGCGCCTTTCATAGACGCTGCGTTCAACCACCAGGAGACCTGCGCAGAAGAGAGCAGGTCTCCATGGCTGCCGGACGGCGTGGGAGCGGGAATAAGGTGAATTTAAATATATTTTTTTTAATTGTAATGAAAGTGTGTGGCATTATCTACGGGGGGGGGGGACGACATTATCTACAGGGGGCTTTATCTACGGAGGGGGGACTTTATCTACATGGGGGGGCTTTATCTACGGGGGGGATTTATCTACACGCGGGGGGCTTTATCTACGGGGAGTGTCTATCTACAGGGGGGGCTATATACTGGGGTGGGCTATCTATGGAGCACCATATACAGGGGTGGGCTATAGCTACAGGGGGGCTATATAGTATATAGCCCCCTGTAGATATAGCCCACCCCTGTATATAGCCCCCCTGTAGATATAGCCCACCCCTGTAGATATAGCCCACCCCTGTAGATATAGCCCACCCCTGTACATATAGTCCCACTGTATATATAGCCCACCCCTGTAGATATAGCACACCCCTGTAGATATTGTCCTCCCCTGTAGATATAGTCCACCCCTGTAGATATAGTCCCCCTGGATATAGCCCACCCCTGGATATAGCCCACCCATGGATATAGCCCACCCCTGGATATAGCCCACCCCTGAATATAGCCCACCCCTGAATATAGCCCCCCTGGATATAGCCCACCCCGGGATATATCCACCTGTAGATATAGCCCCCTGTAGATATAGCCCCCCTGTAGATATAGTCCCCCAGTAGATATAGCCCACCCCTGTATATAGTCCCCCTGTAGATATAGCCCACCCCTGGATATAGCCCACCCCTGGATATAGCCCCCCTGTAGATATAGCCCCCCTGTAGATATATAGTCCCCCTGTAGATATAGTCCCCCTGTAGATATAGCCCACCCCTGTATATAGTATCCCACAAATAGCTCCCCCTATAGTGCTCCACAGAAAGCCCACCCCTGTATATAACCCCCACTGTACATATAGTCCACCCCTGTATATAGTGCTCCACAGATAGCCCACCCCTGTATATAGCCCCCCTGTAAATATAGTCCACCCCTGGATATAGTGCTCCACAGATAGCCTACCCCTGTATACAGGGGTGGGCTATCTGTGGAGCACTATATACAGGGGTGGACTATCTAGTGGAGCACTATATACAGGGGTGGACTATATGCACAGGGGGGCTATATACAGGGGTGGGCTATCTGTGAAACACTATATACAGGGGTGGACTATATGTGGAGCACTATATACAGGGGTGGACTATATGTGGAGCACTATATACAGGGGTGGGCTATATCTACAGGGGGCTACATACAGGGGTGGGCTATATCTTCAGGGGGCTATATACAGGGGTGGGCTATCTGTAGAGCACTATATACAGGGGTGGGCTATATCTACAGGGGGCTATATACAGGGTTGGGCTATACATGTAGCACTATATACAGGGCTGGGCTATATCTACAGGGGGCTATATACAGGGGTGGGGTATCTGTAGAGCACTATATACAGGGGGCTCTATGGCAGGCACTATCCACAGGGGGCACAGTGTGTGTGTGTGTGTGTGTGTGTGTGTGTGTGTGTGTGTGTGTGTGTGTGTGTGTGTGTGTGTGTGTGTGTGTAGGACGCAGTGTATGGTGCTATTATAATTAGAGGTGCAGTATAATGGTATAATGTATAGTGGTATAATGATAACTTTATATTTTTTTATAGGTGCAGAAATGTTGGAAAAGTGAGAAGCTGAAGACATCTGAGAGGCAAACTGCAGAAATGGGCTGTGACTGGGAGAATTCATCATAGAGGTCTGGACCGGATGGAGAAAAAGAACTAGAATCTGAGACGTCACCGGTGAGTCACTTAATGTAAATGTTTATTCTGCCTCTAATCAGTAATGTAGTCACTGTATGATCAGCAGCGAGATGATGGGTGATATGATTATGATATGATTTATTTTTTGTGAAACAGCATCTCCCAGCATGTCCTTACCATTGTTCGGGCCATGCTGGGAGCTGTATTTTGACGCCATACTTACCTATACAGCCGGGGTTGCACTAAATTGAGCTGTATTTGTGCTGGTGTTGTATTTATGTACTGAGCTTGGTTCTGGGGCTGTATATATGTACTGAGCTTGGTTCTCGTGTAGTATATAGAACTATATTGCTTGTAAAATGTACAAATGTTTTAATGCTCGCGTTGCATAAAAAGAAATGTGGAAAATAAATTACACGTCGATTGGTAGAAAAAACAAACACGGCGAGGGGGAAGGAGATGTCGGGAAAGAGGTTAGGGGGGGCGCCAAACTGAATCTTTGCCCCGGGTGCTGGAGAACCTAGCTACACCTCTGTCTACAGGGGGTGAAGCTGTCTACAGGGGGATGTGTGTGACGCTATCTACAGAGGCTGTGTGGCACTATCTACAGGAGTTGTTTGGCGCTCTCTACAGGGGGTCTGTAAAATAAACTGTTTATTTTACTGCTGTACTTGTAATATTATAGTATTTAAAAAAGTAATTTAAAACTAATTTAAAATAAGTTTTCTTATTCTCTTATTTATTCGGTCTTTTAGCTTTTCCTGGGGTATTACTTTTGGTCATCAGATCGCCCACCATTGATGGAGACTTGCCCTGCTCGCTAACTGCCCCGCTCAGGAGCTGCCAAGATGCCAAGACCACATTATAAACTGAAACACCAGTAAAACACTAAACAAAACTACTACCAAGCAACATCTGCGCTCCAAAAGCCAAATGGCACTCTTTCTAGGCCTGGCAGTGTGCCCAAAGGACTACATATGGGGTATTACTGTACTCTGGAGAACCCACTTAACAATTTATGGGGTGTGTGTCTCCAGTGGTACAAGCTGTGCACAACACATTGCAATTTTCAATATGCAACATCTATTGTGTACTCATTTCTGCAAAACCTGTGGGGTCAAAATGCTCACTACACCTCATGATAAAATCCCTTAAAGGGGTGTAGGTTCCCAAATGGGGTCACTTCTCGGGGGTTTTCACTGTACTGGTACCTCAGCGCAATGCAACATGTCGTCAAAAAATAATTTTGTAAAATCTCCACTCCAAAAACTAAATTGCGCTTTTTCCCTTTAGACCCTTGCAGTGTGTCCAAATAGCAGTTTAAAACCATATATGGGGTATTTCCTTACTCAGAAAGAATTGTGTAAAGCATTTTGGGGTGTCTTTTCTACTATATTCCTTGTGGAAATTAAAAATTATGAGCTAAAACGACATATTATTGGGAAAAAATATATTTTTTAATTTTCACGTCCCGATTCTAATAAAATCTATAAAATACCTGAGGGATCAAAATGCTCACTACACCTCTAATTACATTTTTTGAGGGGTATTGTAAAGGATCTGCCAGACACAGCTTCTATGTCGACGCCCGTGGTTAATGAGTCTGCATCTGCTCCTAGGTCTGATAGGGTGACTCGATCTGCTACCACTCAGGCTGGTAGGCTGAGGAGTGGGAGAACCTATCACAGCCTGGCCAGACAGAGCTAGCTCCCGCCCTCGGTCTATTTATACCTTCATTTCCTGCTCTTCCTTTGCCTGTGATTCTGTCTTGTTTCCTGGCTCTGCTGTTCCTGCTAGTACTATTGACCTCTGCTTCAAATTGACCCTGGTTTTACTGACTACGCTCCTGCTTTGCGTTTGGTACCTCTTACACTCCTGGTTTGACTCGACTCGTTCACTACTCTTGTTGCTCACGGTGTTGCCGTGGGCAACTGCCCCATTTCCCTTAGCTTCTGTGTACCCTTGTCTGTTTGTCTGTCGTGCACTTATTGAGCGTAGGGACCGTCGCCAAGTTGTACGCCGTCGCCTAGGACGGGCCGTGCAAGTAGGCAGGGACTGAGAGGCGGGTAGAATAGGGCTCACCTGTCTGTCTCCCTACCCCGACCTTACATAATCACAGCCCATTGTAAAGGATCTGCCAGACACAGCTTCTGTGTCGACGCCCGTGGTTAATCAGTCTGCACCTGCTCCTAAGTCTGATAGAGTGACTCCTTCTTCTACCACTCAGGCTGGGAGGCTGAGGAGTGGGAGAGCCTATCACAGCCTGGCCAGACGGAGCTAGCTCCCGCCCTCTGTCTATTTATACCTTCATTTCCTGCTTCTCCTTTGCCTGTGATTCTGCTTGTTTCCTGGCTCTGCTGCTGCTGCTTGTGCTATTTGTCCTCTGCTTCATACTGACCCTGGGTTTACTGACTACTCTCTTGCTCTGCATTTGGTACCTCGTACACTCCTGGTTTGACTCGGCTCGTTCACTACTCTTGTAGCTCACGGTTTTGCCGTGGGCATCTGCCCCTTTTCCCTTAGCTTCTTTGTACCCTTGTCTGTCTGTCTGTTGTGCACAATGTGAGAGTGGGGACCGTCGCCCAGTTGTACGCCGTCACCTAGGACGGGCCGTTGCAAGTAGGCAGGGACTGAGTGGCGGGTAGATTAGGGCTCACCTGTCTGTCTCCCTACCCCGCCATTACATAATCACAGGCCCATATACATTTTCTACCCTGGTCCCTGACACACTATGGACCCCCTTGAGACCCTGGCTCAGCAAATGCAGGGCCTCTCCCTACAGGTCCAAGCCCTGACTCAGAGGGGCAACCTGCATGATGCTACCCTGGTAGTGCCCCCCACCTCACCTCTTGAACCCCATCTCAAGTTGCCTGACCGGTTCTCAGGGGACCGGAATACTTTTTTTTTCCTTTCGGGAGAGTTGTAGGCTCTATTTCCGTCTAAAGCCCCACTCCTCAGGTTCTGAGAGCCAGCGCTTGGGTATAATTATTTCCCGGCTCCAGGATGGGCCCCAAGAATGGGCCTTCTCCTTGGCTCCCGACGCCCCTGAGCTTTCCTCTGTTGACCTTTTTTTTTCAACTCTCGGGCTCATATATGGCGAGACTGAAAAGACTGCCTTTGCCGAGAGTCAGCTGGTGACCTTACGTCAGGGTAAGAGACCCGTTGAGGAGTACTGTTCGGACTTTAGGAAGTGTTGTGTAGCTTCTCGGTGGAATAACCCTGCCTTGAGGTGCCAGTTTAGATTGGGTCTGTCGAACGCCCTGAAGGACCTGTTAGTTAGCTATCCCTCTTCTGACTCTCTAGATCAGGTAATGGCTTTAGCGGTACGTCTTGACCGACGTCTCAGGGAACGACGACTTGAACGTTTTTGTGCCTTCTCCTCTGCCTCCCCCATGATGGCTCCCGAGGTGTCGTTGCTTCGTTCTTCCACGGAAAACTCGGATGAACCTATGCAACTCGGGGCCTCCGTGTCCCCCCAACAACGTAGAGAGTTCTGCAGGAAGAATGGTCTCTGCTTCTACTGTGGGGATGACAAGTATCAAGTGAACAACTGTCCTAGGCGTAAGAATAAGCAGCCGGAAAACTCCCATCTGGGAGGTCGCTTGGGCGCACAGGTATTTCCCGTATACATGAAACCTAATAAGATCTTGCTTCCCTTTCAGGTCTCTTTTGGTGGTAGGTCTGCTACCGGCAATGGCTTCGTGGATTCAGGGTCTTAATATTATGTCTGTGGAATTTTCTATGTCTCTAGCTATGCCATTGATTGAATTGCCTAAACCTGTCCCGGTAGTGGGTATCGACTCCACTCCTCTTGCTAATGGTTATTTTACGCAGCATACCCCTGTTTTTGAACTCCTTGTTGGCTCGATGCATTTGGAGCAGTGCTCTGTACTGGTGATGTAGGGATTATCATCCGATTTGGTTTTAGGCCTACCCTGGTTGCAGATGCATAATCCCACGTTTAACTGAAACACTGGGGATCTTACCAAATGGGGTAATGAATGCATGACGTCATGTTTTTCTGTTAATTTTATTTCTCTCCCTGAGGAGGTGAACACTCTACCTGAGTTTATTCAGGACTTCGCTGATATTTTTTCTAAAAAGGCCTCCGAAGTGTTACCTCCTCATAGAGAATACGATTGCGCAATCGATTCGGTACCAGGAGCTAAGCTCCCTAAGGGTAGGATTTTTAATCTCTCTTGTCCCGAACGTGAGGCCATGAAAGAATATATCCAGAAAAGCCTGGCCAAAGGTTACATTCGCCGCTCTACTTCTCCCGTAGGTGCTGGCTTCTTCTTCGTAGGGAAGAAGGATGGTGGTCTTAGGCCGTGCATCGATTACCGAAACTTGAATAAGGTCACTGTAAGGAACCAGTATCCCCTTCCTTTGATTCCTGATCTCTTCAATCAGGTTCAGGGGGCCCAATGGTTCTCCAAGTTTGATCTTCGGGGGGCTTATAACCTTATCCGAATCAGAGAAGGGGATGAGTGGAAGACTGCGTTTAACACGCCCGAAGATCATTTCGAATATCTCGTCATGCCCTTTGGGTTGTGTAATGCTCCCGCGGTCTTCCAGAATTTCATAAATGAGATTTTAAAAGACTACCTGGGGCTATTTCTTGTAGTGTACCTTGATGACATACTTGTGTTTTCCAAGGACTGGTCCTCCCACATTGAGCATGTCAGGAAGGTGCTCCAGGCCCTTCGGGAAAACAAACTCTTTGCTAAATCCGAAAAATGTGTGTTTGGGGTGCAGGAGATACCATTTTTGGGTCAAATCCTCACTCCTAATGAATTCCGCATGGACCCTGCCAAGGTTCAGGCTGTGGCTGAATGGGTCCAACCTGCCTCCCTGAAGGCGTTACAGTGCTTCCTGGGGTTTGCTAATTATTACAGGAGATTTATTGCTAACTTCTCGGTAAGCCCCTTACGGATCTTACTCGCAAAGGTGCTGATCTCCTCCACTGGCCTCCGGAGGCGTGCCAGGCTTTTGAGGTCCTTAAGAAGTGCTTTATCTCTGCCCCAGTGCTGATTCAGCCTAACCAAATGGAGCCATTCATTGTGGAGGTTGACGCCTCCGAGGTGGGAGTGGGTGCTGTCTTGTCCCAGGGTACCAGGTCCCTCACCCATCTCCGTCCCTGTGCCTACTTCTCCAGGAAGTTGTCGCCCACTGAGAGTAACTATGACGTGGGCAACCGCGAACTCTTAGCCATTAAATGGGCATTTGAAGAGTGGCGCCACTTCTTGGAGGGGGCTAGGCACCAGGTAACAGTCCTTACCGACCACAAGAATCTGGTTTTCCTAGAATCTGCCCGGAGGCTAAACCCGAGACAAGCTCGATGGGCGTTGTTTTTTTACTAGATTCTACTTTGTGGTCACCTATAGGACTGGGTCTAAAAATATTAAATCTGATGCACTGCTCCCGTAGCTTCATGGCCAGCCCTCCTTTGGAGGAAGATTCTGATTTTGTTTTGCCCCCAGGTATAATCATATCTTCTGTTGATTCTGACTTAGTCTCCGAAATTGCGGCTGATCAAGGTTCAGCTCCTGGGAACCTTCCTGAGAGCAGGCTGTTTGTTCCCCTGCAATTCCGGCTAAGGGTACTCAGGGTACTCTGCACTATCTGGCCATCCAGGCATCCTGGGTACCAAGCACCTCATTGCCAGAAACTATTGGTGGCCTGGGTTGCCTAAAGACATTAAGGCCTACGTCGCTGCTTGTGAAATTTGTGCTAGGTCCAAGACTCCCAGGTCCCGACCAGCGGGCTTACTATGTTCTTTGCCCATTCCCCAGAGACCTTGGACCCATATCTCCATGGATTTTATCACTGATCTGCCTCCATCTCAAGGCAAGTTGGTGTTGTGGGTTTGTAGTAGACCGCTTCAGCAAGATGTGCCACTTTGTGCCCCTCAAGAAACTACCCAATGCCAAGACGTTAGCTACCTTGTTTGTCAAACACATCCTGCATTTCCATGGGGTTCCTGTCAATATTGTTTCTGACAGAGGAGTACAATTTGTTTCATTGCTTTGGAGATCTTTCTGTAAAAAGTTGGAGATTGATCTGTCCTTCTCCTCGGCCTTCCATCCTGAAACTAATGGCCAAACTGAGAAGACTAATCAGTCTCTAGAACAATATTTAAGGTGTTTTATCTCCGACTGTCAATATGATTGGGTCTCCTTCATTCCCCTCGCCGATTTTTCCCTTAATAACCAAGTCAGTAACTCGTCAGGGGTCTCCCCCTTTTTCTATAATTTTGGGTTTAATCCACGGTTCTCCTCCGTTTCACCTGGTGGTTCCAACAATCCCGAGGTAGATGTAGTTCATCGAGAACTGTGCACAGTCTGGGCCCAGGTTCAGAAGAACCTAGAGGCGTCCCAGAGCATACAAAAGACTCAGGCAGATAGAAGACATTCTGCTAACCCCTTGTTTGTGGTCGGGGATCTGGTGTGGCTGTCTTCAAAAAATTTGCGTCTTAAAGTTCCGTCCAAAAAATGTGCTCCCCGGTATATAGGGCCGTACAATGTCATTGAGGTCCTTAACCCTGTCTCCTTCCGGCTGGAGTTACCCCCGTCTTTTCAAATACACGACGTGTTTCATGTCTCCCTCCTGAAACGCTGCTCCCCATCCTTGGCTACATCGAGGAAACCTCCGGTCCCTGTTCTCACCCCTGAAGGGGTAGAATTCGAGGTGGCCAAGATTGTGGACAGCAGGATGGTCCAAGTCTCCCTCCAGTACCTGGTCCATTGGAGAGGATACGGGCCTGAGGAGAGGACTTGGGTACCCGCCCGGGATGTTCACGCTGGGGTATTGCTCAGGAGGTTCCATCTTTGGTTCCCCAATAAGCCAGGTCCACCTAGGAAGGGTCCAGTGGCCCCTCATAAAAGGGGGGTACTGTAAAGGATCTGCCAGACACAGCTTCTATGTCGACGCCCGTGGTTAATCAGTCTGCACCTGCTCCTAGGTCTGATAGAGTGACTCAATCTGCTACCACTCAGGCTGGTAGGCTGAGGAGTGGGAGAACCTATCACAGCCTGGCCAGACAGAGCTAGCTCCCGCCCTCGGTCTATTTATACCTTCATTTCCTGCTCTTCCTTTGCCTGTGATTCTGTCTTGTTTCCTGGCTCTGCTGTTCCTGCTAGTACTATTGACCTCTGCTTCAAATTGACCCTGGCTTTACTGACTACGCTCCTGCTCTGCGTTTGTTACCTCGTACACTCCTGGTTTGACTCGGCTCGTTCACTACTCTTGTTGCTCACGGTGTTGCTGTGGGCAACTACCCCATTTCCCTTAGCTTCTGTGTACCCTTGTCTGTTTGTCTGTCATGCACTTATTGAGCGTAGGGACCGTCGCCCAGTTGTACGCCGTCGCCTAGGATGGGCCGTGCAAGTAGGCAGGGACTGAGTGGCGGGTAGATTAGGGCTCACCTGTCTGTCTCACTACCCCAACATTACAGGTATAGTCTCCAAAATGGGATCACATCTGGGGAATTTCTACTATACTGGTGCTTCAGGGGTTCTGCAAATTTCGACATGGGCCCCAGAAACCAATAGAGTCAAATCTGCGCTGGAAAATCCAAATGGTACTCCGTCCCTTCTGAGCCCTGCCGTGGGTCCAAACAGCAGTTTATTACCACATATGGGGTATTGCCGTAATCAGAAATTGCTTTACAAATGTTGTGGTGCTTTTTCTCCTTTATTCCTTGCAATAATTAGAAAATTTTATGTTTCTTCAGAAAAAAGATTTTCATCTTCACAGACTAAATCCAATAAATTCATCAAAAAAACCTGTTGGGCCAAAATGCTAACTATATGACTAGAAAAAATCCTTGAGGGGTGTAGTTTCTAAAATGGGGTCACTTTAGGGGGTTTTCCACTGTTTTGGTCCCTCCAGGGCGTTGCAAACACGACACGGCACTGAAAACCATTCCAGTAAAATCTGCGCTCCAAAATCCAAATGGCGCTCCTTCCCTTCTGAGCACTGCTGTGGGTCCAAACAGCAGTTTATTACCACATATGGGGTATTTCTGTAATCGGGAGAAATTGCTTTACAAATTTTGGGGTGCTTTTACTCCTTTATTCTTTGCAAAAATTAGAAAAATCTATATTTTTCCAGAAAAAAAAGTAGATTTTCATTTTCACAGACTAATTTGAATAAATTTAGCAAAAAATCTGTTGGGTCAAAATGCTAACTATACCCCTAGATAAATTCCCTGATGGGTATAGTTTGCAAAATGGGGTCACTTATGGTAAGTTTCCACTGTTTTGGCACCACAACACCTCTTCAAACCTGACATGGTGCCTAAAATACATTCTAATAAAAAGGAGGGCTCAAAATCCTCCAGGTGCTCCTTTGATTCTGAGGTCGGTGTTTCAGTCCATTACCACACCAGCGCCACATGTGGGATATTTCTAAAAACTGCAGAATCTGGGCAATAAATATTGAGTTGCATTTCTTGGGTAAAACCTTATGTTTTACAGAAAAAAATGTTTTATACATTAATTTTGGCAAAAAAAATTAAATATATAAATTTCACCTCTAATTTGCTTTGATTCCTATGAAACACCTAAAGGGTTAAAACACGTTCTGATTTCTGTTTTGAATACTTTGAGGGGTTCAGTTTTCAAAATGGGGTGATTTATGGGGGTTTCTAATATATAGGCTCCTCAAAGCCACTTCAGAACTGAACTCATCCCTGAAAATATAGCCTTTTGAAATTTTCTTGAAAATGTGAGAAATTGCTGCTAAAGTTCCAAGCCTTGTAACGTCCTAGAAAATTAAAGAGACGTTAAAAAAATGATGCCAACATAAAGTAGACAGATGGAATATGTGAAATAGTAACTTTTTTTGTTTGGTATTACTATCTGTTTTACAAGCAAATACATTTAAAATGAGAAAAATCATAATTTTTTTAAATGTTCTCAAAATTTTGGAGTTTCTCACAAATAAGCAATGAATTTATTGACCAAATTTTTCCACTAAGATAAAGTACAATATGTCACGAGAAAACAATCTCAGAATCAGTAGATACAACAAAGCATTCCCAAGTTATTACCACACAAAGTGACACATGTCAGATTTGAAAAAATGGGTCTGGTCCTGAAGGCCAAAATGAGCTTGGTCCTCAAGGGGTTAAGAAACTAATTAGCATAAATCTAAAATTACCTAGTCAGAGCAGTGAGGAGGGAGCAGGAGCAGAGTGATAGAGAGAGAGGCAGAGAGAGACACAGAGTCTACTGCAGCTTCCTACATAGGCTGGATTCACACGAGCACATTAAGTCCGTAATGGACGGAACGTATTTTGGTCGGAAGACTTGAAAACATGATTACAGTATGGCACAGTTGTCCGGCAGCGAGGCAGGGACTCCTAGCGTCGTACATAAGTATGATGCTAGGAGCCCAGCTCCCTGCAGTGTGTTCGGTCCGGGTCTTCCGGCCGAAATTCGTTCCATTCATTACGGACGTAACATGGTCGTATGAATCCAGCCTAAGTGTTATATCTCCCCCAGTGCTGGAGTCACAGCTACACTGCTCATTACTGCTGTATTATCTCCTCTATGCTGCTTTTATTTTTATTTTATACATAGTAATTCAGGATGTTCTCTTCCCCATGTGTAATGTATGGCAAACATGATATTTTTATTTTATAGATAGTAATTCAGGATGTTCTCTTCCCCATGTGTAATGTATGGCAGTTAGTCTCTACCCACCAGCTGAAGGAAAACTGAAAATTAGAGATAGAGCCTATAGAGGAAAAACTGCGATATAATGCAGAATACAAGTCATATAATGGCCATAAATAGTGTTTTTTCTAATGTACACACATATGAAAGCTTATTCTAAAATGTCACCAGAAAAGTTAGGTATGCTTTAAGATTTGAGATTTTTCCTCTACAATCTTACATACCTGCAACTCACAGTGGCTCACTGGCAATACATGGGGAGGCTACTTCCCATCACCAGTCAATGTTTCCATACCTACTCTGGCATAGGGCCCACACACATGCCACGGGGCACTTAGAGAACAACCTGCAACCTGTTGTGTGAAGCTGTTTATAAGGCTTTTGTCTGCCCACTGAAAACTGCTAGACAGGAACAGCCACCTTTTATAGGCATTGCCCCAGTGTGAGGATGCAGAAAGGCCACGCTAGTCTCCTCCTTCCCGCTGTTTTGGCACAGCAATCATGCCAACTAAGATGGCGTCTGGGTCGTTTCTCCTTGCCCTAAACAATTTAGATACAAAAGAGCCAACCATCTTTAACCATTCCTGCCAAAATGAAACCAATGTTACAATACAAATAAAGCAATATATGTAATCTTTGCACATATCTTCCTCAATTCCTGAGGGGAGAAAACAAGATAAAAATAATCATGTATACATTTTAAGGTACAGCGCAACAAAAATACATTGTAACCTGGCAAAATTACACAAATGCAAATAACTTAATGCCCCCTTTAAAGCGTAACTAAACGTTTGACAAACTTCTGACATTTCATAGAGACATGTCAGAAGTTTGGATTGGTGGGGGTCCGAGCCCTGAGACCCCCACCAATCTCTAGAACAAAGCAGCTGAGGTGTTCATGTGAGCGCTCAGCTGCTTCGTGTCTGTTTGGCTTTTTCCGGACAATCGATGTATCGGTGTACAGGCTCATAGACTTAATATTCAGTCCGTACACTGATACATTTATTTCCGGAAATAGCCGAACAGACACGCAGTGTCTAAGCACTCACACGAGCACGTCACCTGCTTCGTTCTAGCGATTGGTGGGGGTCTCAGTGCTCGGGCCCCCACCAATCCAAACTTCTGACATGTCACTATGACATGCCAGAAGTTTGTCAAACGTTTAGCTACACTTTAAGGCCTGATTCTCACGAACATTTTAAACGTCCGTGGATCGGCCGTTGAAACAGCTGCCATCCCACGGACCCATGAAATTCAATGTGGCAGTTCACACAGCCGTTGTTTCAACGGACTGTGTGAAGGGTCCGTGCGAAAAATAGGACATATACTATCTTTTCACGCATCACGCATAGACTCTCAACTATGGTGGATGCGTGACATTGCGTCCCGCAGCGCTGAGCACGGATGCACCCCGGACGTGAAAAACTGCAGTTTTTCACGTCCGAGATGCGCAGTGCTCGTGCGAATCAGGCCTAAGGATGGAAATGTTCCTACATTTGATAGCGAAGGAAAGTAGGGACAATTTGCATGTATGCAGTAGTAGCTATTTACCACTACAAGTAGTAATGGAGTAACCCACAAAGTCAAAACGAGGGTATAAAGGGAAGAACCATATACAGTAACTTATTCTTTTATGTGGACACCTCAAAATGAAGTTTAGAGAATACCGCTACATTTAGGGCACAATAATAGTTAACAATGGGTAATCCAACTGAAAAACTTGGTGGAGAAAAAAATTAATAACGGAAGAGGGAATCCCAGAATTGTGCTGATGTTTGCAAAGATAATGCATAAGATAATATGTATAATACATTTTTAAATGTTGAAATAAAGACTAATTATGTTAAGTATAAAGGTCCTCATCTACATCGATAGCCGTTATACTGGTTCCACTGACATGAGGCCATGCCAGGACAATCCTTGGCAGCTTTTATTGCCAAAAGTTATCAATTTATTGGTTATTGCTATGTACAAAAATGATCCATGCAGAATTGTGTAGCATGAAAATTCTTTTTTGTTGGAATGCTGATGAACAAGGAACATGGAATGACTTTGATTATTGTCTCTCTATTAAACTCTATTGCCGAAGTTTGCTAGGTTATATTGTCTTATGCTATTTTAGGTCTTATTTATTTCATACAAAAGTTTCTTTATAGCTTTGTCAAGTTACTTTTTTAAGAAATTTTACTAGGTGGATACCATGTTAGAATAAGTAAAAATGACAGGAAGTCAAGTATATTTACTTATTAACTCAGACAAGTACTCTAACTTCCGAAATAACTTTCTTTCCAATTTCCGAGCCAAGCAAACATGGGAAAGTTTTGTTGGCATGTCTGGCAAGTGTATATATTAATGGAGGTTGTTTGTTTGTTTATTTTAATATGATAATCTCTTATCCCTACAGAATATTAAAACTTGTTACATGGAAACACTGTTCTCACATACTGCGAATCACACCACCTAATATTAAAATGGTGTTGACAGAACTGGAACATTAAATGTGAGTATTCCACACGACTTGGATGATATTATTCAGCATGAAGTGCCTCCTACGAAATGTCACCTGGAGAACATTTTAAGCCTTTACTTAGACTCATAAAGCTGCAGCAGTAATGATATGATTAAGAGTAAATACACGTGTTTACCTTGGTCCAATATCCAGACTACATGATGGCTGAATGCAAATGTCTTATTCCCCTTTTTAATAATATTAACAAGCATTATGGGTTATGACAGATTTCTGCGAAAGAAGCTGCTTTTATTTTTAACCACCTTAGAATTTGAAATTTCCACATATGAATTGGCTACATAATCCTGGCTACTTTTCCAAAATGGCAATAGATCTTCATCAATTTATTTAGTAAATACAGTAAAAATAACAAATACCTTGACATTTCAGCAGCTCAATTGTTCACTTGTGTAAGTCTCTGTTCACATCTGTGTCGTGGTTTCAATTTATAACCATGATGCAGTATTAGATCTGTCATACAATGGATACCACAATGGGGTCCTTTGTGTTCCGTAGTGGTGTCTGTTGTTTTGAGAGGAAGTTAACTTTTTCAGTTAAATAAGACAAAATGTGCAACAGAAGCTCAGAACAGCACCTCTAAGACAGAGTGGAAAAGGGCCTAAAAATATACACTTTTCTATTTAGCCATTACTGACTTTTTGGTCTCCTATACTGGTAAGAGACAAAGTTACTGGTTAACAGACAGAGTAACAACCACTACTGGAGGCCATTACATTGCCTACAGTGGTTGTCACTCACCTTAACACAGACCCTACATGGCATAAAAAATCTGTATTGCTAATCTGAGTTTAATTTCCCTTCTGCTCCCTCACTACTGTTGCTCTATCTAAGTGGTTCTGGATGTGCTCTAATCTCGGTGTTTGATTCATTGATCAAGAGGCATAGGATTAGCAATGCTTTAAATACTGGAAATGCAACACAGAGGAAAAAATAATTTATCCCCTTAAGAACGTGGCTAATTTTCAGGATGCAGTAAATGTTTCCATTTTGCTGCACTGCAGTCTGAGAGCAATACCTTTTTTCCCTGTCTTTACTTTTTGCATTTCTAAGAATCAGTATTTTATTTCTATACTTTTTTTTTTAGAACAAAATGTACAAATATTTAAATTATGCCATTATTTAATTTTTACATTTTTCTCTGAGCACTTGAAATTAGATTTTTAATTTGTACGGGTTGTGACAATTAAGGGGATACCTAATATGTATATTTTTTATGTTTTATGACTTTGATTAAAACAATTTTTTATAAAAATTATCATGTTTTTTTTTTCTTTTATTTGTATATGTTTTCTTTATCACACAATGGGAGTTTTACTTTTACATTTTATTTTTTTATTATAATGCATTGACATTGAGATGGAAGCCTGTCCTTTGTCATCCAACTTGTAGTCTTTTTCCCATGAAAAATAATGAATTTTGTTCTCTTATCTTAAAACGATAAAATTCTAGAAACAAGCTGTTTAAACTTTTGTTATATGGCCCATCAGATATGGCTCACCACAAACTGTTTCAACTTTTGTTACTCTTTCTTAGATATGGCCCATCAGATATGTTTCACCACAAACGGTAAAGATTCTTCCTCTTTTCTAGAGATAACCCATTACAAACTCTGAGCACGTGGCTAAGAATATGATGACTACATTTCATGTGACAATGTATACATGTTCTCGTTATGATTGGATGGACCCAAATCCATGGCCCCCTCTTATGTGATTGGAGAGGGAGGAGACATGGCCAACATTGATTTGATTGACCAAAAGCCACGGCCCGTCTTATATGATTGGAGAGGGGGGAGACATGGCCAACAGCCCTTTTAATGATATATAACATATGTATTGTTCCTTGATAAATTAGAGAAGTTGGATTACACTTACATATTGTGTCAAGTGTGTTGTTTCTCCCCGATGCATCGTATCCATTGCATGCTCTCCCACCTATTTGAAACCAGATAGAGACTACAATGAGGTCCAGCTGATGACCTGCCTAAATTGATGTCCACAACAGAATAAATGTGTATTCCAATGCTTTAGGCCCCATGCACACGACCGTATAAAACGGAGCCATTCACTTTCATTGAACACTGACACCTTTCCGTAGCACTACGGAAGGGTGTCCGTGCCGTGGAAATGTTCTGGGAATTATGGAACATGTCCATTCTTTCGCATTTTGCGGGCCGTGCTCCCATACTTTGTATGGGAGCACGGGCCGAAAATGCGGCTGTCAGTCAGCGGCCGGCTGTGCCCGCAATCGCGGGCCGTGATTGCGGGCACGATCGTGTGCATGGGGCCTTACTGCTTGTGCATGTGAAATGTACAGGCAGCCTGCGTGATCACAGCACTATGTTCGTATGGCACTGAGAATTAAATGCCAGCTCCTATCGCCGTACATTTAAAGAGCAGGCTTGGAAGGGTTTAAACAGTGACATGGATGGTTATAAAATAATATAGTCTCAGAGAAGCCAAGATAAATGCAACTGAACAAGTCTTTACTACAGTACCAACCTAAGTAGGAGGTACCAGCCATACTGGAGTCACGTCACTTCTTAAACAGTTCTTACAGTTCTTAAACGTTACATAACCCAGAACAATATTTGGACAATTAAGATACAAGGGTAGTAGAGGTAGCAACAGAGGTTCTCCTTCATTATTCTTTCATGGACGAATCTAATTATCTTCCCTGATACAGGGATATTTTAAACTATGGAGATTCAGATCCGCTTTCTCACAGTTTTCCTCTCATCAATATTGCGCCAACTTATTGTCTAACACTGACCTGCGTGCTGCTTGTTAGAATAACCTAACAGTACCGCTGCAGTCTCTTTGTCGCACTCGGCAGCTCCTACATACTTAGCTGCTCCATAATATGCTGCCCTCTGTAGCAGCCTCTTTTCCTAGCTTCGTCCCTCAAGCAGCACATAGTCCTTAACAACATCTAGCACACTTACTCCTCAGCCATCTATTTGCTTCTCCAGAACAGCCATCACTGCAGGACTCTGGTCATAGCTCTATCTCACAGGTGGAATGTCTCAACAGCTGCCTTCTTGGTGCCTCTGCAGTCTCAGCTGCCTAGCTCTACTCTGATGCCCAGAGAGTCTGTCTCACATCAATAGCAGTTATCATATGCAGCAGCCTCCAGATAGCAGCCTCTCACAGTGGGATCCACAGCTGCTTTCTCAGGCTGCAGCAGCCATTGTGGCAGGACTCACTAGCCCACACCCCCAGCAAAGGGGAATGTGCCCCACATGGCACATGCCCGCCTTTTATCCTCTGGCACCAAACTCCTTCTATATAGAGATTTAGCTCCTTTCCATACATGAGGTGCTCTACAGCACACTCACTAACTTGAAGACTTGAATATGTGGTCATGTGATCACAGGTTCTGCAAGCATAACACAACAGCACAATACAAAATAGCTATGGAGTTTATTCACTAAGTAGCAGTAAAACACTATATTATACTATTGTATACACAGACAGGTTCACAACGGCAGCACACTTGGTCTTAATTTGCAAATAAAAATACAAAACTCAAAAGGAACAGCAACATTTTAAGGTCCCCAAACACTCATCAAAGAGAATGAGAATATCCCAAGTTGGGCCTAGGGTCTGACACAGTAATGGAGTCTAGTTTTAAGCAAAATACGCTAAAGTCTATGAACCATTGTTTTGTGTAATGCAAGGGGATATACAGATATTCTACATAGCACCCTATGGTGGGCCCAAATTATGATATCCTGACAGTGGTAATATGATTTTCATCAGGTTCATCTATGGCTGCAATGTACTGGAATAGTTGAGTGTTTTTTTATCAAAACTATACCTTACCATTACCTAGCAGACACCACTATTCCTTCTAATTTTTGCAACTTGGAGGTTCGAATGTTATAAATGAAGTTTCTTGAACATCCTGTATATTGTGATACCCATTACAAATGAAATACTCATAAGATTAATTAAAAATGATGTATTATTTTTAAACAATTTGTATTTGTATGGTTTTCCTTTTCTCCCTATTCACATTAGCCGTCTTCACAAAATCCACTGTTACAGGGAACGTAAAATATAAAGTATATACACACTATATAATAACACAAGTTAATTATTTTTCCAAAGTCCACAGGTTTATTATTGTCTAGGACAAGGTGGAGTTTCCTTCTGTCTGCATCCTTTTTCTGTCTCCTTCCAACTACTCCCAATCCACATGTGGAGCCACGAATAAACCTAGTGTTGTGTAGTTTGTGCCATCATAAACACTTTCTTTCTTAGCCCCTTCCCGCTGTGGCCACTTTTGACCTTCCTGCCGGAGCCTCATTTTTCAAATCTGACATGTGTCACTTTATGTGGTAATAACTTTGGAATGCTTTTACCTATCCAATCGATTCCAAGACTTTTCTTCTGACATATTGGACTTTTTGTCAGTGAAAATATGTAGTCAATAAATTCAATATTTATTTGTGAGAAACATTAGCATTTTCCTAAATTTAAATGTATCTGCTTGTAAAACAGATAGTAATACCACACAAAATAGTTACAAGTTAACATTTCCCACATGTCTACTTTGTGTATGCATCATTTTTTGAACGTCCTTATATTTTTCTAGGACGCTACAAGGCCTAGAACTTTAGCAGCAATTTCTCACATTTTTAAGAAAATTTCAAAAGGCTATTTTTTCATGGGCCAGTTCAGTTCTGAAGTGGTTTTGAGGGTGCTATACATTAGAAATCCCTCATAAATCACCCCATTTTAAAAACTGAACCCCTCAAACTATTTAAAACACCATTTAAAAAGTTTCTTAACCCTTTAGGCGTTTCACAAGAATTAAAGAAATGTAGAGGTGGCATTTACAAATTTCTTTTTTTGCAGAAATTCATTTGTAATTCATTTTTTCTGTAACACAGAAGGTTTTACAAGAGAAATGCAACTCAATATTTATTACCCAGATTCTTCGGTTTTTATAAATATCCCACATGTGGCGCTGGTGTGCTAATGGACTCAAACACTGACCTTTTTAGTAGATTATATTTTATGTACCATGTCAGGTTTGAAGAAGTGTTGTTATGCCAAAACAAAAGAAACTTCCCAAAAAAGACACAATTTTGGAAACTCATCAATGGGTGTAGTGAGCATCTTGAACCCACAGGTGTTTCATAGATTTTATTTGAATTTGGACGTGAAAATATATTTTTTTACATTTTTCCAATAAGATGTCTTTTAGCTGAAAAAAATCAATTTCCACAAGGAACAAAGAAGAAAAAGCCCCCTAACATTTGTAAAGCAACTTCTCCAGGGTATGTATATACCCCATATGTGGTCATAAACTGCTGTTTGGGTACACAGCTAGGCTTAGAACGAAAGGAGCTCCATTTGGCTTTTGGAGCGCAGATTTTGCTGGATTGGTTTCTCGGCACCAAGTCGCATTTGCAAAGCCCCTGAGGTACCAGTACAGTGGAAACTACCCAAAAGTAACTACATTTAGGAAACTACACCCCCTGATGAATTAATCTAGGGGTGTAGTGAGCATTTCGACCCCACAGGTGTTTCATAGTTTTTATTAGAATTGGGCAGTGAAAATAACAAAATAATAATTTCTTCAATAAAATGTAACATTTTTCATTTTCTCAACAAATAAAGGAAAAATAGAAACCTAACATTTGTAAAGCAACTTCTCCAGAGTACGAAAATACCTCATATGTTGTCATAAACTGCTTTTTGGGCACACGGCAGAGCTTAGAAGGGAAGGCGCGCTATTTGGCTTTTGGAGCACAGATTTTGCTGCATTTTCTTTCTTGGCACCATGTCGTGTTTTCAAAGCCCCTGTGGGACCAAAACAGTGGAAACTCCCCAAAAGAGACTCCATTTGGGAAACGACACACTTTGTGGAATTTACCTAGGGGTAAAGTGAGCATTTTGACCCCACAGGTGTTTCATAGATTTTATTAGAATTTGGCAGTGAAAATAAAAATATATATTTTTTCCAATAACACGCAGATTTAGCTCAAAATTTTACATTTCCCCAACAAATAAAAGGAGAAAAATCACCCCAACATTGTAAAGCAATTCCTCCCGAGTACGGCAATACCCAATATGTGGTCATAAACTGCTGATTGGGCACACGGCAGGGCTCAGAAGGGAAGTAGTGCCATTTTGCATTTGGAGTTCAGATTTTGCTGGATTGGTTTCGGGGCGCTATGTCACATTTGCAATGCCCCGGTGGGACCAAAGCAGTGGAAACCCCCCAGAAGTGACCCCATTTTGGAAACTACACTCCTCAAGGTATTTACCTAGGGGTGTAGTGATCATGTTAACTCTGCAGGTGTTTTCCAGAAATTAGTGTGCACTAGTTGTTGCAGAATGAAAATTTTAATTTTTCCATATATATATGCCAATATGTGGGGCCCAGCTTGTGCCACCATGAAAAGACAACTCTCGAATTATTATGCTGTGTTTACCCGTTTTAGAAACACCCTACATGTGGCCCTAATCTTTTTCCTGGATGATCGACAGGGCTCAGGAGTGAAAGATTACCATGTGAAATTGAGGCCTAATATGACGACTTACAAAGTATTGGTTCACAATTGCAGAGGCTCAGATGTGAAATAATAAAAGAAACTGCTGAGAAGTGACCCCATTTTGGAAACTACACCCCTCAAGGCATTTATTAAGGGGTGTAAGTGAGCATTTTCACCCCACAGGACTTTTCTGTAAATGAATGCGCTGCAGATGGTGCAAAGTAAAAATAGCAATTTTTCCCAAATATGGTATTTCAGTGGCAAATATGTCATGCCCAGCTTGTGCCACTGGAGACACACACCCCATAAATTGTTAAAAGGGTTCTCCCTGGTTTTGCGATGCCATATATGTGGGAACGCTGTAGAGTTCAGAAGTGAGGGAGCACCATTTGGCTTTTGTAGCGTGGATTTTGCTTGGTAGTAGTTTTGTCTGGAGTTTTACTGGTATTTTAGTTTATAATGTGGGGACATATGTAAGGAGGGCAGAGTACCGTACATCAGGGGCATAGTCAGGTGGTATAATAATGGGGTAAAATAATCCATAGATGTGTGTTACGCTGTGAAGCAATCCTTCATGCACAGGCCAGTTTCGCACTGATAAATGGTGTCCTTTCGTATCCCCCTTTTGGTCCACACTTGGCACCTTTGCAGTTTGGGGAATTTTGCTTGGAAGTGTTGTAATACGGGCACCCTCGCTTCCAGCAGATTAGTTTGGGCCCTCTCCTTCCTGGTTCCCTAATTTTAGTACCTTGATAAATCCGTAATGGAAGACAGGAGGCCATTATTAGGCCTCCTGTTGCCATAGTAGAAGTCATGCGATGGCAGGGCTGCCGATTTGCTACAAACCACTAAGATGCAGCGGTTAATGGCAGGGATCAGAGCTAGCTCCGGTTCCTGCCATTACAGCGGGGTGTCCAGTGTAATATACGGCTTCTTGATGATGGTACCGGAAGCCTTTTATGCCCCACCTCTGAGCGGGGCATAGGAGGCTTCCATTTCTGGCAGACCCAGAGGCCAATATTAGGCCTTTGTTTGCCATTTCTGCCACTGGCAATCCAGCGATCACTTTTCTGGGGTCCCGGTGGCTAAAAAAAACCCTCATATGCTGCAATCTTTATTGAACGCAGCATCTGAGGGGTTTATTGGCCGGATTGGATCGGAAGCTAGCTCCGGTCCTAGCCGTTACATCAGGGTGTCAGCTGTAACATACAGCTGGCACACGGCGGTGATGGGGCGGGCTCACAATTTCTTGTTCACTACACTATGATTGGCAAGTCACCACCCCGCACAAGATCTGCACGCTCATCTCCTGAAATACTCTGTGCTGCTGTGAACTCTGCTCTTACCATTACGTGGTGACTTGCCAATCATGTGAAGGTGTTCTGGAGGACAGGAGTGGAGGAGAGGTAACAGACTGAGAGCTACGTAATGGTAAGAGCAGAGTTCACAGCAGCACTGAATCTGCATGCTCATCTCCTGAAATACTCTGTGCTGCCTTAAACTCTATGGACAGGTCAGGATCCTGTTTCTTTTAAATGCTGCACTGTAGCGCAGCCTTATATAGTGGATCGAGCGGGTTCCCCAGCAGCATTTAAAAGAAACCGTGTTTGTGTATGTGTGTGTTTGTGTATATATGTGTGTTTGGGTATGTGACTTTGTCTGTTTTTGTTTTTATATGTGTGTTTGTGTATATGTGTGTGTGTGTATATATGGGTGTGTTTGTGTATATGCGTTTGTGTATATGTTTGTGTATATATGGGTGTATTTGTGTATATGTTTGTGTGTAGATGTTTGTGTGTGTTTTTGTATATGTGTGTGTTTGTGTATATGTGTGTATATGGGTGTGTGTTTGTGTGTATATATGGGTGTGTTTGTGTATATGTGTTTGTGTATATGTGTGTTTGGGTATGTGTGTTTTTGTTTGTATATGTGTTTGTGTATATGTGTTCGTGTATGTGTGTGTATAACTGTGTGTGTGTGTGTGTTTGGATATGTGTTTTTGTTTGTATATGTGTGAGTTCGTGTATATGTGTGTGTGTTTGTCTGTTTATGTGTGTGTATATCTTGTTGTGTTTGTGTATATGTGTGTGTTTGTGTATGGTTGTTTGTGTGTGTGTGCGTGTATATATGTGTGTAGGTGAGTAGAAGTATTGGTATTGTTCACATTGATAACTGTTTTTTTATGTTGTTGCAGATTTTGATGTACCGATTGGACTACATCTTCGATTCGTTGGACTACTGCGTAGATCTACGTTTTTTCAAATTTTAATAAAATGGTTAACGAGGGTTTTGTTGGGGATTTCTTATTTCAATAAAAAAGAATTGTCTTTGTGTTTTTTTTTAAACTTTATTAGTGCCTAGATAATGGCAGTTGGCTGATTGACAGCATCCATTATTAAGGCGGTACTTAGTGTTAGCCGGTGCAGAGGCTAGCACTAACCACCCATTATTACCCCGGTACCCACCACCACCAGGGGTGTCGGGAAGAGCTTGGTACGATCCAGTACCCGACCATCTGTTGTGATGGTTGGGTACTGGGGCGGCCGTAGGCTGGTATTATGAGGCTGGGAAGGGCCAAAATCAGTGGACCTTCCCACCCTTGTAATGCTAGGCTGCTGCTGCTGTGTTGTATCGGGCTGGTTATAAAAATGGGGGGGACCCCCACGTCGTTTTTTTTTTTTAATTTAACAAATTTAGCAATAGACGGGTCCCCCACATTTTTAATAACCCGCCATATACAAGGCCGCAGCAGTCTGGCATTACATTGGTGGGAAGGGCCACTGGTTTTGTCCATTCCCAGGCTAATAACACTGTGTTGTATGTGGCTGGTTATGATAAATTGGGTGGAACCCCATGTCTTTTAAAAAAAAATAAAATTAAATAAATAATTTAAAAAAATGACGTGGCGTCCCCCCCACTTTTATAACCAGCCAGATACAACACAGCAGCAGCAGCCTAGCATTACAAGGGTGGGAAGGTCCACTGTTTTTGGCCCTTCCCAGCCTCATAATACCAGCCTGCGGCCGCCCCATTGCCCGACCATCACAACAGATGGTCGGGTACTGGATCGTACCTGGCTCTTCCCGGCACCCCTGGTGGTGGTGGGTACCGGGGTAATAATGGTGGTTAGTGTTAGCCTCTGCACCGGCTAACACTAAGCCTCGCCTTAGTAATGGATGTTGTCACTCAGACAGCGGCCATTACTAAAGTGGTAGTAATAAAATTTGAAAAGAAAAAGACAAAGATATAGATAAAATATTTTATTGAAATAAAGCATCCCCAACACAACCCTCATTAACCATTTTATTGTAGAAAAAAAAACGTCATCTAAGTAGTCCTCGAAACCGATGTAGTCCAAACACCAAACCTGTGAAAAAAAATAATTAAATAAAACATGTCGTAGGCTTAGATTCAGTTTAATGTGTGATACTGACTGTTATACCATGTATAGAAGCCTGCCGTGAAGTTGACTTAGATACAGGGCGCCAGCAGACAGTATCATACATGGCCATACATACATATATACAAACATACATACAAGCATGCACATATATACATGCAAATATACATACATGCAAACATACACACATATATACATGCAAACTATCATACATACATGCATACACACACACACATGAAAACATACATACATACAAACAAACATGCAAAGATACATACATACATATATACAAGCATGCACAAATATACATGCAAACATAAATACATGCAAACATAATTACATACATTTACATATATATAAACATACATGCAAACATACATGCAAAAATAAAAACATGCAAACATACATACATGCACATATATACATACATACATGACAACATACATACAAACATACATGACAACATACATACATACATACATGCAAACATACATACATACACACATGCAAACATATATACATGCAAATATACATACAAACATGCACATGTATACATACATGCCAACATACATGCAAACATACATGCACATATATACATACATACATACATACATACATACATACATACATGACAACATACATACATGCAAATATATACATGCAAATATACATACATACACACATGCACATATATACATACATGCCAACATACATGCACATATATACATACATGACAACATACATACATACATACATACATACATGACAACATACATATATATATATATACACACATGCAAATATACATACAAACATGCATACATACATACATGCAAACATACATTCATGCAAACACACATACATGCAAACATACATACATACATACAAATATACATACACACATGCACATACATACATACATACATACATGACTACATACATACATACATGACAACATACATGCAAAAATACATACATGCAAACATACATACATACATACAAATATATACATGCAAATATACATACAAACATGCACATATATACATACATGCCAACATACATGCACAGATATACATACATGACAACATACATACATACATGCCAACATACATACATACATACATACATACATGCCAAAAAAAATAATAATACGTTCATACTTACTTTCCTCCTGTCCGGCCTCCAGCGATGACGTTTCATCCATGTCGCCGCTGCAGCCTGTGATTGGCTGTAGAGGCGGTCACGTGGGATGAAGCGTCATCCTGGCGTGCGTGACCGCCACTACAGCCTGTGATTGGCTGCAGCGGCGAAAGGGATGAAACGTCATCGCTGGAGGCCGGACAGGAGGAAAGTAAGTACGAACGTATAATTTTTATTTTTTTATTACATTTATTAAAATTGTATTTTCCGCGCGCCGAGCATGTACTGTGAAGGTTGCTGAAAGAGTTAGTGCAGCCCATTAACTCTATCAGCACCCCGGACAGTAGCATGCTCGGCGCAGGGAAGTGACAGGTTCGGTCAGAACTAGTTCGGTCCGAACCGAACTTTTTTGTGAAATTCGGCGAACTAGCCGAACCGAACTTTTGATAAGTTCGCTCATCTCTACTTATAATATATCGATTAACTTTTATTAACTTTATTTTAGGAGAGTTGAAAATAAGCAGCTATTCCAGCATTGATTTTCACGTTATACATTTACGATTAAGGGGATACCAAATATGTATAGGTTTTATATGTTTTCCTACGTTTTCGCGATAAAAACCGTTTTAGAAAAAAATTACTTGTTTTTGCATCGCCGCATTCCAAGAGCCGTAACTTTTTTATTTTTCCGTTAATGTGGCCATATGTGGGTTTGATTTTTGCGTGCCAATGTGTAGTTTTCATTAATACTATTTTGGGGTACATAGGACTTATATATTAACTTTTATTTTATTTTTTTTATCGGGGGAATGGGAGAAAAGAGAATTTTGCCGTCGTTTTTTTGTGTTTTCATCTGGCGGTTTAATTAATGTACTAATTTTATTGTTCAAGTCGTTATGATCGTGGCGATACCATATATGTGTATGTGTTATTTGTTTTGACACTTTTACTAAATAAAACCAAATTTTCGGCCAAAAATGTAGTTTTATTTTATTTTGACTGTAATTTAAAAAATTTTTTTTTTACAAACTTTATTTAACTTCTTTACATTTTTTTTATAGTCCCACCAGGGGGCTTCTCTATGCAATCTGCTGATCAAATATATAATGCTTTGGAAACCCGACGGCGCCCTGCGATTTCTTTGCCGGGGCGCCGATGGGGTGACAGAGGGCGCTCCCTCCCTCTGTCAAACACATTAGATGTTGCTGTCGCTATTGACATTGGCATTTAATGGGTTAAGCTGCCGGAATCGGAGCGCGCTTCGATTTTGGCAGTTGCGGCAGGAGCCAGGCTGTGTATAACAGCCGTGCTCCTGCCGCTGATCGCGTGTGTACACTGGCAGTACCCACGCGATCAGAGGACGGATATATCCGTCCTTTTGCGGGAACTAACTCCATCCTTCGTTGTAAAGAGGTTAAATTAAAAAGAATAGCTAAGGTAACAAATGGATGGGCATGCTTTTTAATCTGAATCTGGCTAGGATCTATTACTTTGAACAGGCTGAATAGTATAGTCTAAAGAAAAAAAATCACGGCACAGCTTTCATTTTCAAGAGCCAAATTTAAAATGTGCTTACATAGTGTGACATAAGATGGCGAAGCAAGAAAAAGTTTTTTGCGTGTTGTCATTTGCAAGAATGGGATCTGTTGTGACAGTACAGCGAAACCTTCAGGGCATGCCCAGACGTGGCGGATTTGTTCCGCTACTGTCCGCATCAGTGCCGCACAGAATCCGCGTTGCAGATTCTGTTGCAGCTCTGCCCAAAATGGGCATTAAATTGATGCGGACTAGCCATTGCGTATTGAGGTGAAGTAATTCCCTTCTCTCTATCAGTGCAGGATAGAGAGAAGGGACAGCACTTTCCCTAGTGAAAGTAAAATAATTTCATACTTATCGGCCGTTGTCTTGGTGACGCGTCCCTCTTTCGGCATCCAGCCCGACCTCCCCTGATGACGCGGCAGTCCATGTGACCGCTGCAGCTTGTGATTGGCTGCAGCCGTCACTTAGACTGAAACGTCATCCTGGGAAGCCGGACTGGAGGAAGAAGCAGGGAGTTCTCGGTAAGTATGAACTTCTATTTTTTTTACAGGTTGATGTATATTGTGATCGGAAGTCACTGTCCAGGGTGCAGAAACAGTTACTGCCGATCACTTAACTCTTTCAGCACCCTGGACAGTGACTATTTACTGACGTCACCTAGCAACGCTCCCGTAATTATGGGTGCACACATGTAGTCACCCGTAATTATGGGTGCACACACGTAGTCACCCGTAATTATGGGTGCACACACGTAGTCACCCGTAATTATGGGTGCACACACGTAGTCACCCGTAATTACGGGAGCCCCATTGACTTCCTCAGTCTGGCTGTAGACCTAGAAATACATAGGTCCAGCCAGAATGAAGAAATGTCATGTTAGTAAAACCAATACGCTCCGCAGCACACATAACATCTACATAACATCTGCGGACTTCATTGCAGAATTTTGAATCTCCATTGAAGTCAATGGAGAAATTCCGCAATGAGTCCGCAAGAAGTCCGCTACACGTCCGCAACAAACATAAATTCCGCTCCGCAGCCTATGTTACGCAGCGGAATTGTCAGCAACGTGTATACGAACACAACTAAAAAGCTGTGGAAGGCAATGGAGAAACGGGTCCGCTGCGGAATTTCAGAGCAATTCCGCCACGTCTGGCCATGCCCTCAGAATAAATTTGGTAAATGTGCTCTGCATAGAAACTGCATTTCGCATTGGGTGAAGCAATTCCAAACCACTGGGTGTTTATATCATGGGAAAAGTCTGGGCCGCCCATAGACACAACATTACAATTTGGGTCTCAGAAAGACCATATTTGAGCACATGAGGGGCTCAAAGTAAACGTGTTCTGTGCAATGAGCTGGCACAAAGTCTATGATCTGCTCTTTATTGCTGAGGATACTGTCACTGGCCACTCCTACCTGGACATGTTAAAGGAATGGGTTATGACAGAACTGGACTACCGCCTAGACATCTGCCATGTCAACAATGGTAATTACTTTGAACATTCGAAGTGTATAGATAAAACTTGGAGAGATAATGTTTCTTTTCATGTTTTTGTGTTATGTTCTCTCAGTTATGAATACTGAGGCTACAATTTTGCACCATTCTTTTTGAATCACCCTGTATATATAATATATATATATATATATATATATATATATATATATATTATTTTATTTTTTTATATATATATATATATATATATATATATATATATATATATATATATATATAGCGAAATCCAATATACAGGACAGAACTCCAAGTTCAGTGAAGAAATCGGATCTCTTTAATCACCACATGCAACGTTTCAGCCCTACTCCATGGGGCCTTTCTCAAGCAATATATATATATATATATATATATATATATATATATATATATATATATATATATATATATATACACACAGTGAAGGAAATAAGTATTTGATCCCTTGCTGATTTTGTAAGTTTGCCCACTGTCAAAGACATGAACAGTCTAGAATTTTTAGGCTAGGTTCATTTTACCAGTGAGAGATAGATTATATTTAAAAAAAAAACCAGAAAATCACATAGTCAAAATTGTATATATTTATTTGCATTGTGCACAGAGAAATAAGTATTTGATCTATTTGGCAAACAAGACTTAATACTTGGTGGCAAAACCCTTGCTGGCAATCACATCAGTCAGACGTTTTTTGTAGTTGATGATGAGGTTTGCACACATGTTAGATGGAATTTTGTCCCACTCCTCTTTGCAGATCATCTGTAAATCATTACGATTTTGAAGCTGTCGCTTGGCAACTCGGATCTTCAGCTCCCTCCATAAGTTTTCGATGGGATTAAGGTCTGGAGACTGGCTAGGCCACTCCATGACCTTAATGTGCTTCTTTTTGAGCCACTCCTTTGTTGCCTTGGCTGTATGTTTCGGGTCATTGTCGTGCTGGAAGACCCAGCCACGAGCAATTTTTAATGTCCTGGTGGAGGGAAGGAGGTTGTCACTCAGGATTTGACGGTACATGGCTCCATCCATTCTCCCATTGATGCGGTGAAGTAGTCCTGTGCCCTTAGCAGAGAAACACCCCCAAAACATAATGTTTCCACCTCCATGCTTGACAGTGGTGACGGTGTTCTTTGGGTCATAGGCAGTATTTCTCTTCCTCCAAACACGGCGAGTTGAGTTAATGCCAAAGAGCTCAATTTTAGTCTCATCTGACCACAGCACCTTCTCCCAATCACTCTCAGAATCATCCAGATGTTCATTTGAAAACTTCAGACGGGCCTGTACATGTGCCTTCTTGAGCAGGGGGACCTTGCAGGCACTGCAGGATTTTAATCCATTACGGCATAATGTGTTACAAATGGTTTTCTTGGTGACTGTGGTCCCAGCTGCCTTGAGATCATTAACAAGTTCCCCCCGTGTAGTTTTCGGCTGAGCTCTCACCTTCCTCAGGATCAAGGATACCCCACGAGGTGAGATTTTGCATGGAGCCCCAGATCGATGTCAATTGACAGTCATTTTGTATGTCTTCCATTTTCTTACTATTGCACCAACAGTTGTCTCCTTCTCACCCAGCGTCTTACTTATGGTTTTGTAGCCCATTCCAGCCTTGTGCAGGTCTATGATCTTGTCCCTGACATCCTTAGAAAGCTCTTTGGTCTTGCCCATGTTGTAGAGGTTAGAGTCAGACTGATTAATTGAGTCTGTGGACAGGAGTCTTTTATACAGGTGACCATGTAAGACAGCTGTCTTTAATGCAGGCACCAAGTTGATTTGGAGCGTGTAACTGGTCTGGAGGAGGCTGAACTCTTAATGGTTGGTAGGGGATCAAATACTTATTTCTCTGTGCACAATGCAAATAAATATATATAATTTTGACTATGTGATTTTCTGTTTTGTTTTTTTTATATAATCTATCTCTCACTGGTAAAATTAACCTAGCCTAAAAATTCTAGACTGTTCATGTCTTTGACAGTGGGCAAACTTACAAAATCAGCAAGGGATCAAATACTTATTTCCTTAACTGTATATATATATATATATATATATATATATATATATATATATAAATAGAGAGCGAGAAAGAGAGCGAGACAATATTAATGAGAAGAAACATTATGTGTATAGCAAACAAACACAAAGATGCAGCAGCATTATGCAGGCGCTAAGATATTGTTTATCCAAGCATCAAATATATTTTTCTTACTTTAAATTGCATTATTGCTATATTTACTATACTTATAAATGTGAGGTTATTAGCGCACATTTTGATCAAATTGTGTGAGCCAGACATGACAAGGCGACTTCATACATATGGGTCCATACACTAAACATTATACCTGTACAATAGGAGACACCTCTCTCACTCTCTTTGGCCGAGGACTACAAAATGTATTCAGGCTAGGTAAAGTAGGAATCAGCTTAAGGCCTCATTTACACGAGCGTGTGCGTTTTGCGCGCGCAAAAAACGCTGCGTTTTGCGCGCGTTTGTATTGCGTATGCACTGCGTATACGCAGCCTTGTTGCGTTTTAAACGCGCGCACGACTAGCGTTTGCATCGCGCGTAAAAAACGCAGAGGGGATTAGTGGGACGCCCGCCTACAAATAGGCCAGCTGGCCCAACCCCTGCTTGCTGGTAGAAATCTGTTTGCAAGCTTATTTCCGCCTCTGCAGAAACCACAGTGTTTGTTTTTCCCTTCAAATTGGAATCGCTTTGACACCCAACTATTATGGCTTCGCCAGCACTGGCGCGTGTGCTTCTTCTCTGGATGATCTCACGTCGGTTTGGCCAGCGCCGACACATGCTGCAGCACCACACGCCTGGAAGAAGTCGCATTTGGGTTCATCCACTTGTGGCCCAACGTACAATAAAAGGGCATTTCCATACCCTGTTTGAGGACTTACGCCGGCATCCCGACAAATTTCGATCCTTCTGCCGCATGTCTGTGGCCACATTTGACCTTCTGCTTGAGCAAACTCGCTCTGGTCTCACCTTCCAGAATACGAACATGAGACGCTGCATTTCGGCCGAGGAACGGCTGCTTGTGACCTTGAGGTATGTATGAAGCTGCTATAACTTAGTCCATGCCGCTGTCTGCTTCACCAGCCCCCCACTAACATGTGTTCTTCCTTTCTTTTTCTTTCTCTTTATTTTCTAGATTTCTGGCCACAGGCAATAGTTATCATTCGTTGCATTTTGAATTTCTTTTGGGAGTGACCACCATTTCCTTAATTGTCATATCCACCAGTGTCGTGTTGTGGCAGAGGTTAAAGAGCACGGTCATGCCTCAGCCCACGACAGAACAGTGGCTAAGTATATCAGAGGGATTTCTTAGAGCTACTCAATTTCCAAATTGCATTGGTGCCCTTGACGGCAAACACATTCGTGTGAGAAAGCCCCCACGCAGTGGCTCGCAATACTATAACTACAAGCAGTATTTTTCTATGGTATTGTTAGCCTTGGCGGACACTAATTATTGTTTCACTATTGTTGACATTGGCTCGTATGGAAGCTCGGCAGATGCACGCATATTCCGTACATCAAGAATGGGGAAGCGACTCGTGAATAGGCGACTGGGGTTGCCGGAACACTCCATCCTCCCGGGCTCCAGCGGGCCCCCAATCCCGTATGTAATCGTGGCAGATGAGGGGTTTGCACTCACAAGGCAAGTCATGCGTCCCTTTGCAAGAAGGGGCTTGGATGACCGTAGGCGCATGTTCAATCTCCGCCTGGGCAGAGCTCGGCTATGTGTGGAATGTGCCTTTGGCATTATGTCGAACAGGTGGCGTGTCTTTCTGTCAACAATGCAATTGTCCATGCATAATGTCACACGTGTTATCCAAGCGGGTGTAGTTCTGCATAACTTCTGCCGCATTAATGATGCAAACTTTGATGCTGACTATATCCTAACACATGCAGACACCACGGACAATGTCCCGGTGATTCCTCTCGGCCGATCTGTCTCCTCCGGCCTTCGAGTTCGTGATACTTTGGCGGCATATTTTGAGTGCCCATCTGGACCAGCACCGTGGGGGGCTGATGACCTGTGAAGGGGTGAATGTTCTTTTGACGCTTCACTACCCACCTGAGATGTGGGCATTTTTTGTTTTGATTATTTTGGGGGTTGGGGTTGGGGTAGGGACTCGCAAAACATGAGGACCCTTGACGCGGGTTGCGAGCTTATATCTCTCGGGGTTTGAGCAGGACTTTACACAGTTGCCGACTTACTTTGCCCATATATCCTGTTGTGCGGACTCCAGTTAGGGAAGTCCAATTGCAAGTGTACTTATTTTGCTTCAGGGCCCATGGCAGGACCTAAACTTTGCAATCCCTTTCAAGCCATGTCAAACCCCGAGAGATTAACTAAAAACCTCATATCACATGTCCATGCATTGGTCCAAAAGGCCAGAAGTGTGTGAGAGTGTAGGCTAAGGAAATGTGTGGCAAACCTTGTGTTGTGTGGTCTAAATGATTAATAAAACGAAATCAAACCATTAACCATAATTTTTTTTATTTAGGGATTCGGACCAATCGCAAATTTTGGGGACAAAAACTTAGACACCAACATGGTGTAACGAAATACAAAATAAAAACATGATCCCACAACATACGTGGCCAGGCCTGCACCACACACAACAGTGCCGTCCAAATATATTGGCACCAACACACTCAGAGGTGTTGGTATAGTTGTCCTGGGGAGGCATATGCCTGCATTTCAGCACCACTATGCTGGACCTGGAGCTGGGTAGGTTGTTCCTGGCCAGCATAGTGGTGCTGATGTGGTGGGTGGAATGTGGGCCCTGCGAAGTGGGGAGCCATAGGGCGCATGTATGGATGCGGACGGGCCATCTGGGGAACAGGGTGGAATTGCCCAGGCACCTGGGCCGTGGGTGGCGGCATGTAATTATTTCGCCACTGCTCTATTGCCGTGAAACACATATGGGGATTGTGTGGTGGTCTGCAAGCGTCGATCAATGTGACGATCGACGCCTGCAGACGGCCCATAAGGTCCATCGGCACCAGGCGTAGGAGGGGGACAATGCTGCGGCCGAAGGCATCATTGCCATCCTCCTCTGCGGCTCGCCTCAGATAGTCCAGTACCCGCGTATCCACCTGGGCAGATGTGGAGGGCTGTGGGGCACGAACACGCCGACTGCGGGCTCGCACGGGCCGCTCCTGGGCTGGAGAGGCAACCGGCCGTTCTGACTGGCCTGGTGCGGGCTCCTGGGGTGTCGGCTCGGGGCTGGGTGGCAGGATATTGGGAGCAGGGGGTTCGGCCACAGACTCCCCCACGTCAGTCTCCTCTGCTGTGTCCTCCAAATTGTCGGTGGTTCTACAAGGAGCAAAAAAAGTATGAGTACAATATCTAACATTGCCCACAACAACACGTTGGCAGACAGGACCTGGGCAAACACACATTACACTCATGCAACGACATAAATGCTTACGTGCGCATATCCATGATGTCCTTCAGGAACATCAGCTGCTTAGTATAAATGTAGGGCCGTTTGCGAGATGCCCCATCTCCGCTGCGTCCCTTGTCACCCATCTCTCGCCTGAATTGATCACGGCAGCTCCGCCACCGTGTCTTGATATCTTGGACTGGTGTATGTAACAAAAACATAACACGCCATCAGAACTATCACCTCTCACTACAAAATGAAGGGCCCTGCAATGGCAATGCGGTGGGACGTGGGGAAGCACCTGCTCCACCAAAGTTTCTCGTGCTCATGAGCGCAATACACATACAGGGCCCAGGTTTTCGATAGGCATGACAGGCATTGACAGAAAATGCCAGGTACTCACCCAACCGAGTGCGGTCACGGGTTCGGCCTGTCTCCCACTCTTGCCCAAAGAGGTTTTTGGCCACCAACTCCCATGCGTCCTCCTTCACCGTCCTGTTATGATACTCCTCACATCTGGTATCCCATATCGCTGGATGCTCCTGGACAAAAAGTATGAGGCGCTCCACATCCATCCCGCGCGGCATGGCTGTAGTATATGGCTGTGAAACGCTCCAAACTATCCGCACACAACTCTCCTGGCACTGGCTAGACTTGCCCCCTCGCACTTGAAAGGCAGGCACTTCCTGGTTTGGAGTAGCTTTGTGTAGCTTTATAGACTAATTAGAATGGACATAACAGCTCTTGCGTGTTTTTTGCGCATGCAACGCAGGACCGTCCGTGTGGCATGCGTTGTTTTCACGCACCCATTGAAGTCAATGGGTGCGTGTTGCGTGAAAAACGCAAGAATATAGAACATGTCGTGAGTTTTACGCAACGCACTCACGCAGCGCAAAATTCACGCATCGTCTAAACAGCCCCATAGACTATTATAGGTGCGTACGACACGCGTGAAAAGCACGCGCGTCGCACGCGCGTATAATACGCTCGTGTAAATGAGGCCTTATTCTAAACTAATTAAAAACAGCCAAGATGGAGGCATTTACCACCACCAAATGTACAATTCAAAAGACAAAATAAGTCAGCACCTCCTAACATAGTGAAACGAATGGTCAGGTACAAATCTGCAGAAATAAAATGACAATGAATCCATATATCAATGTTTGCAAGCAGTTTATGTTAGCGCCCGCAGAGTGCTGCTGCATTTTTGTAATTTGTTCCTAATGCATTGCAGTGCCAGCAATGCAGGCTAGATTTCCTCTTACAAGACTCTCATGATAACTGTTCTATATTTTATAGCTCATGAATATGTATATTGCTTACAGGTATTTTCAGAATCTTAACCACACATATAGCCAGGTTGTGTGCTGGAAATGTTTTGTCATCTTTGAAGCAGTCATGGACGTGGTTTATACTTACCACTGGTATCAGTGGTTTTTGGCCTTGTGGTTTTTAAAAAAAAATTGGTCACAATTGTAAGTATGTGTGGAATGCTATTAAAGTATTTTTAACTTAATAAAAATAAAACCTATTAGAAAATGAACGATCTACACTTGTGGAAATAACTGCACTTAACTTACAAAAAATGCCTGATTATTAAAAGATCATTACTGGAAAGTTTTCTTTGATGAGGGATAAAAATGTATAGTTTAACTTCAACTCTAAAAATATTTACTTGGAAAACAAGCCGTTAAATGATGTGTCAATTGAGCAGTGTAGCAAGATTTATTATGGTATACAGAACATAGCTTATTTTATGCTGGGTGAATAGTTAGGTTTTCATTTCAATTATTATTCCAAAGGGAAAGTTCAAAAACATACAGTAATTGAGGATAAGAAAATATGCATAAGGAAAATAAACCTTTAATAATACCAATTATCTGTTTTAACTGTAGTTGCTGGTTGATACTAAATAATACATTTATTTCAGTGAGTATAAGACTTTTTAGGACATATACAAGAAACTCATGCACAAAGCAAACCTGCGTGCAAGGAGCCTGTACAGGGGTAGAGGACCCCATTCTCTCACTAGGTGGGTAACTCAGTGGCATTGTCACAATGGAGAGTAAGTTGCATACATGAGTTAAATAACTGGCAGTAAGTTATGTTCACAAAAAGTTTATGAATAACAGTCCCTGGAACTCTGGATCAGACAAAGCATATGCGGAACTGGAGGAATATTTGGTGGGCACATTCATAGGACCTCAACCCAAAGGTGCAACACAACCCCAAAGGGCATGTTCACATGTGACAGAATTTTTCCGCTGCAAATGTTGGTGCAGATTTGGGGCAATTACGCAACGAATCTGCACCAACATTTGCATATTTGACAGGTAATTCAGACGTTGCAGATATCACATTGGACTTGCCACAGATTTCAATTTTTGCATTGCAAAGGCTGAAATCTGCAGTGAAATTCTGTTTGTTCTCTGCAACGTCGTGAACATGCTGTGGACGGAAAATTCTGCACCGCATCCTGATTTCCGCACAGTTATTTTCTGCTACGTCTGAACTAACTTTCCTAAAAATGTATAGAAAGAAATGTAAAAAACGGTTGCTGCAGAATTCCACTGCGGACTGTCCGCAGCAGAATTCAAAAGCAATTCCGCCATGTGTGATTCTGCCCAAATGCTGACAGTGTTAGAAGTCTTGAAGTTTGGCTTGATTCCAGTTTGAATGGAAAAAGTTGACAAACCCATGATTTGCATTCATATAGTGTGAAATCCTTGTAAGTTGGTGTTTATTTTACCTTGCCGCCCTTGTTTTCTGGGTTCGAGTTCGATCAAGGACAACATCTGCATAGAGTTTATACAGGGCCGGTTTTAGACAAAGTATGGCCCTGGGCAAAGTTAAAAGTAGGGCCCCAAATGTTGAATTATTGTATCAATTATGAAGTAAATTCAGAAGACGGGGTGCAGAGAACTGCATCGCTAATTTCTAGCACATCCAGGAGTGTTGCAAGCCCCAAAGCATATGTCCCCGTCTCACACAAAAAACGTATCTATATATATATATATATATATATATATATATATATATATATATATACACTACCGTTCAAAAGTTTAGGGTGACTTAGAAATTTCCTTATTTTTGAAAGAAAAGCACAGTTTTTTTCAATGAAGATAACATTAAATTAATCAGAAATACACTCTATACATTGTTAATGTGCTTAATGACTATTCTAGCTGCAAACGTCTGGTTTTTAATGCAATATCTACATAGGTGTATAGAGGCCTATTTCCAGCAACCATCACTCCAGTGTTCTAATGGTACATTGTGTTTGCTAACTGTGTTAGAAGGCTAATGGGATGATTAGAAAACACTTGAAAACCCTTGTGCAATTATGTTAGCACCGCTGTAAATAGTTTTGCTGTTTAGAGGAGCTATAAAGCTGACCTTCCTTTGAGCTAGTTGAGAATCTGGAGCATTACATTTGTGGGTTCGATTAAACTCTCAAAATGGCTAGAAAAGAGAGCTTTCATGTAAAACTCGACAATCTATTCTTGTTCTTAGAAATGAAGACTATTCCATGCGAGAAATTGCCAAGAAACTGAAGATTTCCTACAACGATGTGTACTACTCCCTTCAGAGGACAGCACAAACAGCCTCTAACCAGAGTAAAAAGAGAAGTGGGAGGCCCCGCTGCACAACTGAGCAACAAGACAAGTACATTATAGTCTCTAGTTTGAGAAATAGACGCCTCACGGGTCCTCAACTGGCAGCTTCATTAAATAGTTCCCTGCAAAACGCCAGTGTCAACGTTTACAGTGAAGAGGCGACTCCGGGATACTGGCCTTCAGGGCAGAGTGGTGTGAAAGCAAAAATATTTTCCAAAGTGTTTTAGACTTAATGTATATCTTATATACCTATATCCTTATATGCTTGTACAAGTTAGTTATATTAGAAGGTAGATGCTCTGGGACTTTAAGGAGTAGTGCCGTGTGCAAAGTACTACGCAGTAATAATAAGAATTAAAATGGAGAATCATAGTGCGTGTGCAAAACACTACGCAGCAATAATAAGAATTAAAATGGAGAATCAGTGCTGTGTGCAAAGCTACGCAGCAATAATTGGGAAGATGAGGGAACGGCCCCCCTAAGAGCCAATTAAGTTGTGGAACTTTATCTAAACTTTCTGACTCATTTGTTGTTGAAATTTTGTTATAAATATCCGTGCTGATAAGAATAAAGTAGAAGCATTTTCATACAGTAACGTGTCTGTGTGTTTTTGCTACTCCGAGCTGCTCGTATTCATAGGATGATTTTTAAAAGCTAATTTGGAGCTGGATGGAACTCAAGGCGTAGTGTATGCTAGAATTGCACTCACAGTTTATGGCGCCCGAACAGGGACTGCGGCACTAGGAGCCAGAGACCACCCGAACCAGGCAGAGGAGACCGGACGGGAACGTGTAGACCAAGAGCTGCAGCATAGTGTAAGAAGATTTGATTCTCACATTTTGCTCTGCATCTCCCCGTCTGGCCCCCCCTATTTTCGGATGACTAAGGCGCCACCTTAGGGAGTAAGGTATGAAGCCGCAGTTCCAGAACCCTGTACTCCCTTAGAAAGTAAGTGCCTGACTTCCATCTCAGTTTGTGTGAAAGAGGAAACTCCTGTTAGAAGTCAGTTTAGTTTGTTATACTTCTAATCTATTTTGTGTGTGTGTGCGTGTCGGAAAGTGCTGCTCAAAGAGGAAACTCCTGTTAGAAGTCAGTTTAAGTTATTTTTAGGGTTGAAAGGATACCCAGTTTAGTTAGTTTGATTTCTGGGGTGAAAGAGACCCAGAATAGTAGTTTAGTTTGATTTCTGGGGTGAAAGAGACCCAGAATAGTAGTTTAGTTTGATTTCTGGGGTGAAAGAGACCCAGAATAGTAGTTTAGTTTGATTTCTGGGGTGAAAGAGACCCAGAATAGTAGTTTAGTTTGATTTCTGGGGTGAAAGAGACCCAGAATAGTAGTTTAGTTTGATTTCTGGGGTGAAAGAGACCCAGAATAGTAGTTTAGTTTGATTTCTGGGGTGAAAGAGACCCAGAATAGTAGTTTAGTTTGATTTTTGGGGTGAAAGAGACCCAGAACACTTTGATTTTTGGGGTGAAAGAGACCCAGAACACTTTGATTTTTGGGGTGAAAGAGACCCAGAACAATTAGACTTTTGGGGTGAAAGAGACCCAGAAGATTTTGGGGTGAAAGAGACCCAGAATAGTAGTATTAGACTTTTGGGGTGAAAGAGACCCAGAAGATTTTGGGGTGAAAGAGACCCAGAATAGTAGTATTAGACTTTTGGGGTGAAAGAGACCCAGAAGATTTTGGGGTGAAAGAGACCCAGAAGATTTTAGGGTTGAAAAGATACCCAGTTTAGTTGTTTGATTTTTAGGGTTAAAAAGAGACCCAGAAGAGTAGTATTAGAAGTTGTCTGCATGAGCGTGCGTGTCTGTTGGACTTGTCTAAATTTCAGTATAAAAATAAAATAAAAGATAAAGAAACCCGGGAGTTTGCTGGTCTGATGGAGAGGTCTGGCTTTGCATCTGTGAATTACAAAAAAACCGCGGTAGGTAAGGAGCTTATTCTTACACCATTCACACATGTATTGCGTAAGCCTCAAAATTTAGCTGGCAGTTTATCCAGCAGTGGTATGAAAGATGAATCCAAAAAGGTATGTTGAAACTTTCTGTGTAATGAAAGGTTGCAGAGGTGCGTACGTGATTTTGAACTGTTGATATGAAATACATGAGAGAATTTTTGCCAGCAATTATATTGTTAACCAGGGAGGAATGCAGTGACGTAGCGCATGGCGGAGAGAAGTCGTAACTCACATGTGAAGTATTTGAAATGAAAGGATTGTAGTACCAAAAGCTATATCCCGGCAGTGAAGGGTTTGTAGATGTGTGAAATGAATGTGACTAACTCCTGTTTGATTCAATGGAGGTTCGTAAAGTATGTGAAGGCAAAAGAACACACTGTAAGGAAAAAGATTGTCGAAGAGGCTGGCAGCCGTACGATGGGAAGTTTGCATGTGATAAAGACAATGGTTTGTGGAATGTTGAGAAATGGAGTGGAGTGGCCAGGACAAGGCATAAGTTAAAATGACAAAGCAGGTGATTACAGGTGGTGACAAGTAAGTTGATGTGAGAAAGAACAATTTGGAAAAAGGTGTAAATTTTGATAGGAGGAGTGAAGGAAACGGAGCAGCCGGGTACAATGCAGTGACTAATGTGGGTCAGAACAGGGGGAGTGTAACATGTGTGATGTGATGAGACATCTGTGTGATGTGTGGAGTGTAACATGTGTGATGTGATGAGACATCTGTGTGATGTGTGGAGTGTAACATGTGTGATGTGATGAGACATCTGTGTGATGTGTGGAGTGTAACATGTGTGATGTGATGAGACATCTGTGTGATGTGTGTAATGTAACATGTGTGATGTGATGAGACATCTGTGTGATGTGTGTAATGCAACATGTCTGAAGTTTGAAACTAATGGCCACACTATAAAGCAGAACTATATTGTATGTTCTTATCTTGAACAGCAGTAATGTCTAAAATTCCTAGTGTTTTGTGTATGGGGTTAAAAATCCGAATGGAATGTTTCTTATCTTCGCGCACGCGCAGTTGTCTGTAACTACACCAAGCAAGAAAAATATAACAGCCGGCTGGATCTGTCTATAAAAAGATAAAAGTTACACTGCAGATTTATGTGTTATGATATAAGATTTAATGTTGGAATGTTTTGATGTTGATTCAAATTAATTAAACTACAGATATTGTGAGACACGGGGTTTTGAACATGTATGTGCCCCCTCTGTTCCCTATTCTTATGTACAGCTTATTGGTTTGCAGTAATTAATATTACCAGATATATTATTTTCTGTGTTATTGAATAACTAATTATATTTGTTTTGTTTTTGTTATCACACATGAGGCACGTGCTATGGGGCTGCCTAAATGTTATTTTTGAAAATGTGAGATGTTTTACAGGTAAATGGTTGCAGGTCATTTTAAAGATAAAATGTATTATTGTCAGGAGAAAGTAATCTTTTTTGTTCCAGGCTGTTGTGTATTACAAGGGGTTAAATTAGTGCCCCCCCAATAGAGTGTTTAATCTCATTATGTTAATATGTAGTTTTGAACCCTGCTACATTATTTTCGCAGAGTCCAAATAGGAGGGAATGTTGAAGGGACTGATCAGGTAGTTTTTGTTTTTTTGTTCTCCTTTTTACAGGCAATTTTATAGCCCCTTCACAGCCAGAGGGAGCTATGCCAAGCACTGCCCTATCCCAGTGGCTGAGAAAGATTTCCCAATGTTGAAGGGACTGATCAGGTCGTTTTGTTTTGTGTTTTATTTTGTTTTGAATTAATGAATTTGGTTCTAGGAGATCTACAAAATGTGTATGAGCTTCAAGGACCATCCCCCTCCAGCATATTTACACAGGAGGCAGAGGTGACGTCACTCACAGATGAGTCTTTACAGATTTAGATGGGGAGAAGGAAAAATAAAAAAAATAAAAATAAAATTTTTGTCGGAACATTGTTTATTTTATGCCAGATTTCAGTAACATATTTTGTTTGTTTTTGTATTAATCAGGTATTTACAGGACCTGGTGGGTGGGATTTACAAGTGTTCTGGATTATCAGATGAATGTGGAACAATAAAACTCCATCCTTTTGAAATGTTCTATCTGTATGTGACATGGGTTTCCAATGTAAATTTGTAATGTAGACATACTTTATCATATACAGCATGTGTAGAACAGGATACGAGGCACAAGGTAAATTACCCAGAAACCACTCTCACCTTCTTGTTCATCTCAAGGAGCAGAGCTGGAGGTGCTCGCTGAGGCTTGTAACCTGGCAGAAGGTAAGACGGCCGACATTTACACTGACTCTAGGTACGCTTTTGGCATCGCCCACAATTATGGGCCCATTGGTAGTAGGAACTTTATTGGATCATCGGGTAAGCCAATTGACAGAGCAAGAGAAGACAGACATGACAACAAGAGAATGTGCAGCCAGGTATCAGTAAATTGGCTTGTCCCTGGATACAATAATGCCACCACTAGGTTTGTAGCAGCCTGCATGATGTGCGCACGGCATGACATAGGTAAAACAGCAAAGGTACCTGTGAAAAGTGCAGCCCGGCCAGATTACCCGTCCCAGCGACTGCAGAACATACAACTACCCGAGGTAGAAGTGTATGACAATGTGCTCGTGTGTGTAGACCTGTTCTCAGGGAGGCCTGAAGCCCGGCCTGTATCGTCCCCACTGCAGAACTTGTGTGTAGTGACAGGGGAATAGTGTTCTCCAAAATATTGAACTGATGTTTGTACAATAAGATGTCAGTAGTTCTCCAAATGTTGTCCCAAATTTAGTTTGTTTAATAACTGTATTCAAGAAGTCAAAACTGTGGTTACGTTTTATGTAGAGTTCTAGACCAGCGTGCCTCAGTATTGGACTATAGGAGGCGTCAGATAAAGGTACAGAAATGGAATATTCCCATTTGAAAACATTTTTATTTATTCCTTTTTTTTGTTGTTGTTGGAAAGGAAAATTGTGAAAAGAAAATTATGTGCAGTATATATATATAAAAGAAGAAAAATGAGTTTGCATGTATCACTTCTAGTTATTGCTCAATGTGAACGTTTAATGTAAAGATGTTATTTGTTAATGTTTTTTCCCCCCTAATTGAATTATCTAATTAAGATCAATTAATGTTTATGCGATGAAAAAGTTTGTTCTCCACAGGAAGAGTCCAACTGGGAGCGGAAGGAGTGGGAACCAGATTCTGACAGAATGTGGACGGATAAGGGAACGTGAACCGGTAACACCCAAGGCACTCTTGATAGCACTTGTATTGATGGTGTATGACCTCACATATGCTCCAAGACTGCAAGGATCGATTTGGTCTAATTGGTATGTCCCAGGCTTTACAGCTGGTGCTGCTAAATTCTGTTAGAGCTGTTTGATTTGCCTACAGAACAGTCCTGGTAGACCGGTGCCAACCTTATCATACCCGCCTACCACAAAGAGAACAGACCTTGAGAGGCCTTCCCATGCAATACAAATTAGAGTAGGAAAAATTGGTTTGCGACATTTGTCAGATAAACATGTGGAATCTGTGTATATTTTGGTGAGCTGGAAATGTTCCAGGCAATCAGCTCAGATCAAGGTACAAATCCTGCTGAAAAGAGTGACACCAAGTGCAAATGAAATGTACCCAATAATTACATATCTTCTAGGTGCCCTGTCCATTGGAGCAGAGAAGTTTTTCATATATAAAAGGTGTTTGTTTGTTTGATTTAGTTTAAGGGCCTGACATTGTTATTGTATGTACTTAGAACAACTTTTATAGTACGTAGATGTTATCACCAGATTAGTAACAATTGACAAGGGTTGGGGTTCCCCAGCAAGTGCCAGTAAACATGAACTAAAAGATTTTTAATGCGATGAACTCCATTACTGAGATGCGGCAAACGCAGCCGGAGCCAGTACAACGCGTTTGTCATGAACTGACGGAAGTGTCACAATTCCAAGCAGCCGCCCAGACAAGTAAGAAGACAGCTGAGCGGAGGGTTTGTGGGGTCACAATAACACCCCACTAATCCGCCTACGTGGGATCTCACACCAGGCTCACAGCATGAGGTGTTGTGTATAGCCCGGTGACGTATACTAAGAGAGACGGTTTGGTCCTTCTCGTCTGTCAGACACCAAGTCCTGATGACATCAGCAAAGATCAAAGTAAAGACCAAAGACCTGAGTGAATCTGTCAGCAGTATCAAGCGTTTTAATAAGTAAGTGACTAGGAGGGGGTAATCATAAATACCCCATTGGACACCACTGTGCAGTCTGACTCCACAATTGTATGGGTTACCCTGAGGCCGACAGTCAGTGAAGAACAGAAGATAGAAGAGGATGATGATGATAATGATGATGTACAAGATTTGTCAATACACTAGTGGGACCCCATACCCAAACTGGACATTGGTGATGGCATCATATAAGTTGTGGCCCTATTGATATATTGTTTGAGTATTATAATCATAATATATAATTTCTGTAATTAAAATATGAGAAAAGGGAGGGTTTGTAAAGGACGGTTTATTTGCTTATATTCTCTGTATGAAATTACATTGTGAATTATCAAGCAGGATGCCGAATTACAAAGATATGTATGATGTGAAAGTGATTATGATAATGTTTAAATGATTTAGTTTTGTGCAGCAGCCATTTTGTCTGGAGTTCCCATCTTGGTTCTTTTGTAGTGAATAAGAAAGTAATTTCCTTTAACACAAGTTATGTTGATTTCATATGTTTTATCTTTGATTTTGGGCTCCCATATGAAGCTTGTAGAGAAAGAACAGGGAGTGAGAAGGGAGAGTGGCAAATATGCTTGTGGGAGAGACTCCCCCATCTTACAGAAAATGTTTATATATAGAGATAAAACCACAGAGTGTATGTATGGTTACGGAGGACCCAACACACTAAAACCTTTTTATTACAGGTACCCTTTTCTGGATGTACATTTAATGTTAGTTATATAGAATGGAAGAACCAGACTATTGTATTTTCCCCGGATTTGGATGAGATTGTAAGCACAGTATGGGTACCGGACCCATTGCCAACACTTAATATTAGTTTCCCCTTAGATGAGTTGAACAAAGTTCTAAAAGACGCAGAAGAGTTAAAAGAGATGGTTAGGAGACATAATGTTACACTACAAACAGTCAAAATGAATGCTGTTATAAGTGGGAAGACATTTAGGATCCCAGATTAAGGAGGACACGGCTCATCACTGGTATGATATATATGTACTGTACACAGGGTTTTCTGCCAGTTCAGTGTTAAGCTATTTATTCCAACTATTAATATGTATTACGATTGTTTTTGTTATTATGACTTGTTTTAATTGTTATGTGTTTTATAAGATACGAAGAGCTCTCACAGCGAGGTCTCTGGAGATAAGTGACAGGTTGTTGTGAAATTAGAGGCAGGTAAAGATTACCAGACCTATAAAGTCACAAAAGGGGGGAAATGTGAAAGCAAAAATATTTTCCAAAGTGTTTTAGACTTAATGTATATCTTATATACCTATATCCTTATATGCTTGTACAAGTTAGTTATATTAGAAGGTAGATGCTCTGGGACTTTAAGGAGTAGTGCCGTGTGCAAAGTACTACGCAGTAATAATAAGAATTAAAATGGAGAATCATAGTGCGTGTGCAAAACACTACGCAGCAATAATAAGAATTAAAATGGAGAATCAGTGCTGTGTGCAAAGCTACGCAGCAATAATTGGGAAGATGAGGGAACGGCCCCCCTAAGAGCCAATTAAGTTGTGGAACTTTATCTAAACTTTCTGACTCATTTGTTGTTGAAATTTTGTTATAAATATCCGTGCTGATAAGAATAAAGTAGAAGCATTTTCATACAGTAACGTGTCTGTGTGTTTTTGCTACTCCGAGCTGCTCGTATTCATAGGATGATTTTTAAAAGCTAATTTGGAGCTGGATGGAACTCAAGGCGTAGTGTATGCTAGAATTGCACTCACAGTGGCAAAGAAAAAGCCATATCTGAGACTGGCTAATAAAAGGAAAAGATTAATATGGGCAAAAGCACACAGACATTGGACAGAGGAAGATTGGAAAAAAGTGTTAAAGACAGACGAATCGAAGTTTGAGGTGTTTGGATCACACAGAAGAACATTTGTGAGACGCAGAACAACTGAAAAGATGCTGGAAGAGTGCCTGACGCCATCTGTCAAGCATGGTGGAGGTAATGTGATGGTCTGGGGTTGCTTTGGTGCTGGTAAAGTGGGAGATTTGTACAAGGTAAAAGGGATTTTGAATAAGGAAGGCTATCACTCCATTTTGCAACGCCATGCTATACCCTGTGGACAGCGCTTGATTGGAGCCAATTTCATCCTACAACAGGACAATGACCCAAAGCACACCTCCAAATGATGCAAGAACTATTGAGGGAAGAAGCAGGCAGCTGGTATTCTATCTGTAAAGGAGTGGTCAGCGCAGTCACCAGATCTCAACCCCATAGAGCTGTTGTGGGAGCAGTTTGACCGTATGGTACGCAAGAAGTGCCCATCAAGCCAATCCAACTTGTGGGAGGGCCTTCTGGAAGCATGGGGTGAAATTTCTCCCAATTACCTCAGCAAATGAACAGCTAGAATGCCAAAGGTCTGCAATGCTGTAATTGCTGCAAATGGAGCATTCTTTGACGAAAGCAAAGTTTGAAGGAGAAAATTAATATTTCAAATAAAAATCATTATTTCTAACCTTGTCAATGTCTTGACAATATTTTCTAGTCATTTTGCAACTCATTTGATAAATATAAGTGTGAGTTTTCATGGAAAACACAAAATTGTCTGGGTGACCCCAAACTTTTGAACGCTAGTGTATATATATATATATATATATATATATATATACAGTTATTAAATCATACCACTATACCAGATTAAGTATTACCTGCATAGTGTTACAGAACACAACTCACTATTATAAGACCAATGTTACCAATAATAACACAATATAAAGTCCAAATATTACCGCCACACCATAACCACATAGTGACTGAATAATACCCCCATACTGTTACTGAATAATACCCCCACATCATAACCACATAGTGACTGAATAATACCCCCATACTGTTACTAAATAATACCTCCACACCATAACCACATAGTGACTGAATAATACCACCATACTGTTACTGAATAATACCACCACACCATAACCACATAGTTACTGAATAATACCCCCATACTGTTACTGTATAATACCACCACACCATAACCACATAGTGACAGAATAATACGCCCATACTGTTACTGAATAATACCACCATACCATAACCACATAGTTACTGAATAACACCCCCATACTGTTAATGAATAATACCACCGCACCATAACCACCGTGACTAAATAATATCCCCATACTAATTCTGACTGATACCACCGTACCGTAACCACATAGAGACTGAATAATACCCCCATACTGTTACTGAATAATACTGCCATACTATAACCACATAGTGACTGAATAATACCCCCATATTGTTACTGAATAATACCACCACACCATAACCACATAGTGACTGAATAATACCCCAATACTGTTAGTGAATAAAAACCCCTATACAAAGACCAATATTACAATGATATAGTGACCATATAGTGGTTGATGTCAGTTATACACAGGAACTCTGCAGACAATATAAGTGATTAGAGCACATTTATATCCAGTGACTCACAGGTGATGTTTTCTCTGATCTCTTTTTTTCTCCCTTTGGCCCAGACCTGTGACGATGCATTCCAGCCACGACTTGTCTCTGCAGAATCTGACACTTCGTTTTTTTTCTCGCTTTTCCAGCATCCTCCCCACCTAAACATCATTCATCCTCTAAATAAACTTGTAATCCACAGTGCCCCAGATAGTAATAATGATCCCTTAGTGTTCTACACTATAAAAGTGCCCCATCAGTAACCCCTTTGTGCCCCCAAACAGTAATAATGCCGCCTTTGTGCCTCCTGTAGATAGTGCCACAGTGTCTCCTGTAAATAGCGCCACACCATCCCCTGTAGATAGTGCCACACATAGCCCCCAGCAGATAGCGCCACACACAACACCCCTTTGTAGACAATGCCACACGCAGACCCTCTTGTAGATAGTGCCACACAGGCCTCCCCCTTGTAGATAGTGTCATACAGCCCCCTCTAGTAGATAGTGTCATACAGTCCCCCTAGTAGATAGTGCCACAGCCCTCCCCGTATAGTTCCACACATCCCCCCTTTGTATATAGTGCCACCCAGCCCCCTCTTCTTCATAGTGCCACTCAGCCCTCCCTTGTACATAGTGCCACACAGCCCCCTTGTAGAGTGCCACAAAGCCCGCTTTATAGATAGTGCCATACTGCCCCCTATTTGATAGTGCCACACAGCCCTCCCTTGTACATAGTGCCTCACAGCCCTCCCGCTTGTAGATAACACCACACAGCCCCCCAAAAAAATTGTACTTACCTAGCACCATTCCCGCAATGGACGGAGCGATCCACAGCCTCCGGACGGGACACTTGTGTAGGCCAGTGTAATGCAGTGACGTCATCACACCGCCCTGTGCATGGATTCTGTCCCAGCATTTATATCTATATTATTCAATGGTATCTGCGTCCTGACGATGCAGATACAATTGAATGTGGCAGTCGCTAGCACTGCCCCCCCCTGATGCTAGCAACGCCACCTGGCATAAGAGGGCGGCGCGGGCCCCCTCCTTCCGCGGGCCCCATAGCAGCCATTACGGCTGTTATAGTGGGCAGGGGGCCATGAGAGTATGGGGGCTCTGGGAAATTGCCTAGTTTGCCCCCCTAACGCCAGCCCTGAGTTTATATGTCCTCCATCAGTTTTGGGTAGGTTTTTTTCCGGTTACTCTAATTTCCTCCCACACTTAAAATACATACAGATAGGGAATTTAGATTGTGACTCGTGAGCCCACTGTGGACAGTGAGTGATTTCTGTACAGCACTGCGGAAAATGTTGCCGCTTTTCTAAATAAATAAATAAAATATCTGTAGCCAATCTATTGTTAGAACAAATTGCAACATTATATATACAAACTATGGCTATTTTTTATTTATTTTTTTAAACCTAAGGACAGAACACTCATCTAGCATGCTGCTTCAGCCAAAAAACTAACATCAACAAAACATTTGTTTCTCCAAAGATGAGAACAATGTTCTAAAAATACAGAGACACAGATCATCGAGAGTTATGTCAACGTATTTTACCGACTATCAGCCAAAAAATCATCATAACATATAAGATGGGCTTTGGAGAAAAAATAGCTCTTCCAGATAATAGAGTGTGTGCGTGCTTTCAGTCTCTCTGTACCATGATGTACTGTACAAAAAGATTTGCTGATGTTATAGAAAAAATTTCCAGCAGCCTGAACATCAGTGTGGCAGAACTGCAGCCAATGTTTGGCTGCAACAAAAGGACACATTTTCTTGTCATAGCATTTCCAACCTCAGCTATTTATAATAATTAACCACTATTCAGCATATTCAACAGAATTGAGCGCAACTTGCCTCTTACTATGAATCAAAACACAACCTTACTATGCTGTCCTGATAATTGGGAGGATTATTATTTTATCTTTTTAGTAGTTTTTAACTTAGCAGCAGTCTATTTTTTTTAAGTGCTTATAAAATTAGCTTAGATTTACTACAATTATTAATAATGACTTACGGTATATAGTGCCTTCATATTTTGTGGAGAAAAACATTACAGGTAGAAAAGATATATGTGCCATAGAGACAGCCCCTGCATCTCCTATGGGGTACATGGATATATGGGTGCTCATCTTATATTGATTTCAAACCCATTTTCCCATGGCAATGGTAATTAGTGCAGTATCCCTCATTTCCTAAGGTATACCAAAGTTAAAAACAATGAAAGGAGTGAACCAAACTGTTAGTCACACCATCCTTCTATGTTATGGATGGTAAGTGGAGGAGGTGGACAGGAACTTTATTATCCCATATGGTATGTAGGTGTGAACCAGCACCAGAATGGTGAACTGATTTTATTTGTGCTAGATTAGCCTCTGTGTACCACTTATAATCCAACAGGTAACATACACTATAAGGACATAAGTATTGGGTTACCTACACATTACACCTACAGGAGCTTTTATGACAACCCATTCTGAATCCATAGCCACTAATATGGAGATGGTCTTCCCATTGCAGCTAAAATAGGTTCCACTCTTCTGGGAAGACTTTTTACGTATGTCTGTGGGGATTTATGCTCATTCATCCAGAAGAGCATTTGTGAGGTCAGACACTGATGTTGGACAAGAGGTCATGGCTTGCAATATCTGTTCTAGTTCATCCTAAAGGTGTTCAATGGTGTTAAGGTCAGGGCTCTGTGCTCATCAGTCAAGTTCTGCCAAACCAAACTCACCCAACCATGTCTTTATGGACCTCTCTTTATGCACTGGGGCACAGTCATGCTGGAACAGAAAAGGGCTTTCCCCAAACTGTTCCAACAAAGTTGGAGGGATACAATTGTTCAACACATCTTGGTATGCTTAAACATTAAGATTTCCCTTCTTTGAAACCAAAAGGCCTAAGCCAACGCCTGAAAAACAACCCCATAGCACTATCCCTACTCCACCAAACTTTACAGTTGGTACTATGCAGTCAAACAGGTAACATTCTCCTGGCATTTGTTAAACTCAGACTCGACAATCAGACTGCCTGATAGAGAAGCGTGATTCATGTCTCAACATAACACATTTCCACTGCTCCAGAGTCCAGTGGCGGCGTGCTTTAGGGTATGTTCACTCGCTGAGCCAAAAACATCTGAAAATACTGAGCTGTTTTCAAGGGAAAACAGCACCTGATTTTCAGACGTTTTTTGAGCAACTCGCGTTTTTCACGGCGTTTTTCGCGCCGTTTTCGCGCCGTTTTTTCGGCCGTTTTTCGGCCGTTTTTGGAGCTGTTTTCAATAGAGTCTATGAGAAAACGGCTCCAAAAACGTCCCAAGAAGTGTCCTGCACTTCTTTTGACGAGGCTGTAATTTTACGCGTCGTCTTTTGACAGCTGTCAAACGACGACGTGTAAATTACAGGTTGTCGGCACAGTACGTCGGGAAACCCATTCAAATGAATGGGCAGATGTTTTCCGACGTATTGGAGCCGTATTTTCAGGCGTAAATCGAGGCATAATACGCCTCGTTTACGCCTGAAAATAGGTCGTGTGAACCCAGCCTAACACCACTCCATCTGACGCTTGGCATTGTGCTTGGTGATGTAAGGCTTGCATGCAGCTGCTCGGCCATGGAAACCCATGAAGCTCCTGGAGAAAATAGTTCTTGTGCTGATGTTAATGTAAGAGAAGGTTTGGAGCTCTACAGTTAGGGTATGTTCACACGGCCTATTTACGGACGTAAATCGGGCGTTTTTGCCCCGAATTACGCCCGAAAATAGCGCCTCAATAGCGCTGACAAACATCTGCCCATTGAAAGCAATGGGCAGACGTTTGTCTGTTCACACGAGGCGTATATTTACGCGCCGCTGTCAAAAGACGGCGCGTAAATAGACGCCCGCGTCAAAGAAGTGACCTGTCACTTCTTTGGCCGTAATTAGAGCCGTTATTCATTGACTCCAATGAATAGCAGCGCTAATTACGCCCGTAATTGACGCGGCGTTCAAGCGCCTGCACATGCCGGTACGGCTGAAATTACGGGGATGTTTTCAGGCTGAAACATCCCCGTAATTTCAGCCGTAACGGACGCCCTCGTGTGAACATACCCTTATTGAGTCAGTAGAGCAGTGGCGACTTTTATGCACCTCAGCACCTGGTGACCACGCTCTGTAACTTTATGTGGTCTGCCACTTTGTAGCTGAGTTGCTGTGGTTCCTAAATGCTTCTGTTTGCAATAATATCACTCATAGTTGATCATGGAATATATAGGAGGGAAGAAATTTCACAAACTGACTTGATACAACAGTGGCATCCTACATTTTACAGTACCACGCTCAAATTCAGTGAGTTCTTTAGTACAACCCATTCTTTCACAAATGTTTGTAAAGGCGACTGCATGGCTAGGTGCTGGATTTTATACACTTGTGCCAATGGGACCGAATAAAACACCGGAATTCAATGATTAAGGCCCCATGCACACGACCATAGATTTCATCTGTAATTACGAACCCATTAATTTCTGTGGCCGATGGACACCTTCCCATGAACATATGTCCATGCCATAGAAAGGCTCCACAAAAGATAGGACATGACCTATTTTTTACTTTTTACAGACCGTGCTCCCATACTTTAAATGGGACCACGTCTCGCAAATGCGGGTGGCCGTCAGCGGCGCGGTCGTGTGCAAGGAGCCTAAAAGGTGTGTCCCAATACTTTTGTCCATATAGCGTATGTGAAATATACAAATCATAGTATAGCAGAGCACATGCTAATGTCATATAGACTATGCCCAACCATACAAGCTTACTATTTTTTAGGGTGCAGTCACACACGGCAGATTTTGTTGCTGAAATTTCTGCGACTGAAAATGAGTTCCATTCATATGAATGTAACTTGCCGAAATCCATGCACATGCTGCAGAAACAACCTCATTCAGGTAAATTAAACTGATATTGAGTCGCATAAATTTCTGCAACAAATCTGCCGCATGTGACTGCCCCCTAATAAGAAGGGTAGGATACAAGATATGAGATAAACATTATTTACAGTTGGAGAGATTGGTGCTTTATCACTGGGAGGTAATTTTGGAACAGTAGTTGCAGTTGACATACCTGTCTCAAGAGGTGAGTTTTGAAAGTTTTGGGGAGGAGATAAATATGATCATATAACATCGGGTATACTATTCAGACAGCTTAGATTATGTAAATAGATTTAGGCTTCTGTGACATAACAGGACTCAAAAAGGTGGGTAAACCTATACATTAAGGGGTTCATTTGTAAAGAAAGGTTAAGGAAATCGGGGTTGCATTGTTAGTCTGCTTTATTCATCATCTACTAGGTTCTACTTCAATGGGGAGGGGGGGGGGGCATATGTGCCTTCTATGGAATAATATTTGCCTAGTTATTGACTTAGGTATTGAATGTTCTCAGAGCTTAGCATATATTGTCCATTGTAAGCCTAGTAAATCTCTGTTATCAAGGTGGGCTTTACTTTATCAGAATGTATAGATTACATGTTTCAATCTATATGTCTGTTTGAGACATTTTAATAAAGACAGGCTATTTTAGTTTTATACTACCATCTTTTGTTTGTATTTTATGTAGGTATATTATATAGTGACATTTCCTTCTGCTCTATTGGTGACATTACAATAAATATTTCTTGGTTTACACCCGACAATTTATTATCAAATAAGTTCTTCATTCAAATGATAGAATCTCATTGGATGGCTTCCACATATGACTAAAAATTTAGAAGCCCTAGATTAATGCTAACCCTTCCCCAACAATTGAATTGCTCTGTCTACCATTGAATAATTAATTAAGCATACAAGCAAATATGCCAAGATAATGGTTGGAGAGGACTATTTTGTCTTGACAGGTGATGTCCTTTGTTAATACCAATGACATTTTTTACATGGCTTCTGCTGTTATCATTCAAAGTTATTCATCTCTAAAGTTTCATAGCAACTAGGAAGAATCAAAAGAGAAACCCAGTCACAGAGCTATATCTTTGTTTTATATCTTCATAAAAACATGATGTAACTGCAGCTAGGACTAAATAGAAAAGGAAAAATATGAGTGACTGACTCATACAAGCCAATATTTTTAATTTCATGCAGCATAAAAACATACAATCCATCACAATATACTAATTATTATTTCTCAATGATCCTATTTTAGGATTCTACATAATGACGGCAATTTGTTAACATCATTAAGTCTGATGATACCAGTTTTAGGGTATGGGTTATGGAGTAGAACACAGCCTGGGAAGAGCAAAAATAGAATTACAAAAGACATGCAAATCTTTCTTGGACCTAGAAAGTTATAGATTTACAGTATGACTATGGTCCAGTCTTAGAGAAATCTGAAGTTAGTAGTTACTGGACCTTTATTAAAATATAATCTTAATATATAAATATCAGCAAAATAACATTGGATATGTCCAAAGATTTTATAATGGACAAACAAATGTAAACTACAATTCTCTCATCACAGTCCTCCTGCATGGAGACCACATTTTAACAGTTTGAGTTACATAGTTACATATAGTTACATAGTTACATATAGTTACATAGTTACATAGTTGGTACGGTTGAAAAAAGACACATGTCCATCAAGTTCAACCACGGGACGGGAAAAGGGAAGGGAAACATTTCTACACATAGGAGCTAATATTTTTTTCGTTGTAGGAAATTATCTAAGCCTTTTTTAAAGCCATCTACTGTCCCTGCTGTGACCAGCTCCTCCGGTAGACTATTCCTTAGAGTCACAGTTCTCACAGTAAAGAAGGCTTGTCGCCTCTGCAGCTTGAACCTTTCTTTTTCCAGACGGAGGGAGTGCCCCCTTGTTTTTTGAGAGGGTTTTACATGGAACAGGATTTCACCATATTTTTGTATGTGCCATTAATATATTTATATAAGTTAATCATGTCCCCCCTTAGTCGTCTTTTTTCAAGGCTAAATAGATTTAATTCTTTTAATCTTTCCTCATAACTTAGATTCTCCATGCCCCTTATTAGCTTCGTTGCTCTTCTTTATATTTTTTTCTAATTCCAGGGCATCCTTTCTATGAACTGGAGCCCAGAAGTGAACTGCATATTCTAGATGAGGCCGCATTAATGATTTGTAAAGTTATACTATACATGTGCCGTATTATTTTTAAAATATCTATATACAGATGTAGCCAAGTTTATCTTGACTTTGATAACTTGCTGCAGCGTGATATAACATAACAAAAGTAATTGAAAAGGTCAAGTTAAAGTTTCCTGACACTGTGTATTTAATGTGTTAAAAGTCAAGATAAAGATGGCTACATATGTACACTGAGATATACCAAAACTATGGCAACAGACAGTTGCATTAACTTTGTACCAGATTTTATTATAGACCAATAGATTTACTATAAAGGTCCACATCCTTGTTCCCTATGTAACTGGAGGACTGGGATTCCCAGTCCCCCATTTCACCGGGTAAGGTAGCCGCCAGGTTGCTCAGCTGTTTCTGTGACTCCATAGACACATACACAACCACCTCTCCCACCTATCAGACACTTATGTCTACAGAATATGCTATTAAAGGGGTTGTCCAGGCTGGGGGTAGTGTTTTATATTGATGACCTATCCGTGGGAAAGACACAAGGATTGTACTCAAAGGGTTTACTCCCACTAACTTTGTAATTGTATATATATATATATATATATATATATATATATATATATATATCTGTTTGATTAAACATTTCTTTATGGATATACACTAAAATAATTTTAACTAACCCTACTAAGGACAAACAATTGTGAATTAAAAGTTTAATCCATCGACTCCCAATTGTAAATGTTAATTTTCAAGCTAATATTGATAAATAGAACTATAGAGGGAAGGGAGGTATGCAATACTGGCTCAAAGGTAGAAAAACCTGGTATTTTAGTAAGTAGAAAGATGTTGTTACAATCATAGGTCTCTTATATGATTTGAAACCAGGAGGTACATTTAGGACATTAGAGGCATTCCTCTTACTTTACTTTCTGATATCTACTTGAAGCTAGAAATGAAAGGAGGCATTCCTCCTAAGAAGACAATGTTTTACATACTAATCCCAACACATTCCTCTTGTTCCTTCGCTGTTATCAAACCACTCATCCAATACCTATAAAACTGGTCATGCAGAATAAAGATCTTAATTCCTCTTAATTAGCTATCCACTATCTTCTAAACTAAAGAAAATGAAGGCACTCCTCCCAAGATTATTCTGACTTCTAATCCCTACATACTCATATTATCCCTCTATTGTTGCTATATTAATAAATTTGTCAATTATAAGGGTAATTATTCATGGATTGTGTACAGGGGCGTAACTAGGAAAGACTGGGCCCCATAGCAAACTTTTGACTGGGGCCCCCCTCCCCTGGGTGTCACCACACAACCCCCCCTTGTAGATAGTGCCTTTTTTACAGCCCCCCCTGTAGATAACGCCATACAGACCCCTGTAGATAACTCCATACATCCCCCTCTGTAGATAGTGCCATACAGCCCCCTCTGTAGATAACGCCATACAGACCCCCCTGTAGATAACTCCATACAGTCCCCTCTGTAGATAACGCCATACAGCCCCCTCTGTAGATAACGCCATACAGACCCCCCTGTAGATAACTCCATACATCCCCCTCTGTAGATAGCGCCATACATCCCCCTGTAGAGAACGTCATACAGCCCCCTCTGTAGATAGCGCCATACAGCCCCCTTTGTAGATAACGCCATACAGCCCCCTTTGTAGAAATCGCCATATAGCCCCCTGTAGATAAAGCAATACAGCCCCCTTTGTAGATATCTACAGAGGGGGCTGTATGGCACTATCTACAAAGGGGGCTGTATGGCGTTATCAACAAAGGGGGCTGTATGGCGTTATCAACAAAGGGGGCTGTATGGCGTTATCAACAAAGGGGGCTGTATGGCGTTATCAACAAAGGGGGCTGTATGGCGTTATCTACAGGGGGGTCTGTATGGCGCTATCTACAGGGGGGACTGCATGGAGTTATCTACATGGGGGACTGCATCGCGTTCTCTACAGGGGGGGTCTGTATGGCGTTCTCTACAGGGGGGGCTGTATGGCGTTCCCTACAGAGGGGGGGCTGTATGGCGTTCCCTACAGGGGGGGGCTGTATGGCGTTCCCTACAGGGGGGGCTGTTTGGCGTTCCCTATAGGGGGGGCTGTATGGCGTTGCCTACAGGGGGGGGCTGTATGGCATTCCCTACAGGGGGGCTGTATGGCGTTATATACAGGGGGATGTATGGCGTTCCCTACAGGGGGGGCTGTATGGCGTTCTCTACAGGGGGGCTGTATGGCGTTATCTACAGGGGGATGTATGGCATTCCCTACAGAGGGGGCTGTATGGCGTTCTCTACAGGGGGGTCTATATGGCGTTCCCTACAGAGGGGGGGCTGTATGGCGTTATCTACAGGGGGGCTGTATGCAGGGGCGTAACTAGGAAAGACTGGGCCCCATAGCAAACTTTTGACTGGGCCCCCCCTCCCCTTGGTGTCACAACCCCCCCCCTTGTAGATAGTGTATTTTTTGCAGCCCCCACTGTAGATAACGTCATACAGTCCCCCTGTAGATAAAGCCATACAGCGCCCCCCTGTAGATAACGCCATACAGCCACCCCTGTAGACTGTGTGGCGTTATCTACAGGGGGGACTGTGTGGCGTTATCTACAGGGGGGACTGTGTGGCATTATCTACAGGGGGGACTGTGTGGCGTTATCTACAGGGGGGACTGTGTGGCGTTATCTAAAGGGGGGACTTATGGCGTAATCTACAGAGGGGGACTGTGTGGCGTTATCTACAGGGGGACTGTATGGCGTTATCTACAGAGGGGGCTGTATGGCGCTTAAGCCATACAGACCCCCTGTAGAGAACGCAATACAGCCCCCCCTGTAGGGAACGCCATACAGCCCCCCCTTGTAGGGAACGCCATACAGCACGCCCCCCTGCAGGGAACGCCATACAGCGCCCCCCCTGCAGGGAACGCCATACAGCGCCCCCAACCCCCCAAAAAAATGCGACCTACAGTGTGAGAAGACAAGACATGTATCCCCTATCCACAGTTACGCCACTGGCTGTATGGCGTTATCTACAGAGGGGGCTGCATGGCGTTATCTACAGAGGGGGCTGTATGGTGTTCCCTACAGAGGGGGCTGTATGGCGTTCCCTACAGGGGGCTGTATGGCGTTATCTACAGAGGGGGCTGTATGGCGTTCCCTACAGGGGGGGCTGTATGGCGTTCCCTACAGGGGGGCTGTATGGCGTTATCTACAGGGGGCTGTATGGCGTTATCTACAGGGGGCTGTATGGCGTTATCTACAGGGGGGCTGTATGGCGTTATCTACAGGGGGGCTGTATGGCGTTATTTACAGAGGGGGCTGTATGGCGCTAACACCATACAGCCCCCCCTGTAGAGAACGACATACAGCCCCCCCCTGTAGGGAACGCCATACAGCCCCCCCTGTAGGTAATGCCATACAGCCCCCCCTGTAGGGAACGCCATACAGCGCCCCCCCTGTTGGGAACGCCATACAGCGTCCCCAACCCCCCAAAAAAATGCGACCTACAGTGTGAGAAGACAAGACATGTATCCCCTATCCACAGGATAAGGGATACATGTGTGATCGCTGGCAGCGATAGGGAGAACGGGGGACTGAAAGTCCCCTGAAGTTCTCCATGACTAACCTCTGACTTCCGGCGTCTGCGCAGCTCAATAAAAATGAAAGGAGTGCTGGTCACGCATGCGCACAAGCGCGACCGGTGCTCCATTAATTTCTACGGAGCTGCCGATACAGACCCCGGAAGTCCAAGGTTTGTGATGGAGAACTTCAGGGGACTTTCAGTCCCCCGTTCTCCCTATCGCTGCCAGCGATCACTCATCTATCCCCTATCCTGTGGATAGGGGATACATGTCTTTTGTTTAATGGCAGAGCGGGGAGATACCTCCCTGCTCTGCCATAGTGTTCAGTGGCGTCGCGCTGTATCAGCCATAGCGGCTGCTAGCGGAGCCTCCGGCAATGGTGGAGGCCCGTGCCGGCGGGCGACACGGCCCCCCCATGCCGCGGGCCCCGTAGCAGCCGCTACGGCTGCTATAACGGTAGTTACGCCACTGATTGTGTATTAAAATTACAAAAAAAGTCCCTAAAAGAGCCTCCCTACATGTTTCGCCACACAGAATGGCATCATCAGGGGAGAATGGCTGATTCTTGAATAGGAGCAGAGTTGCAGTACTGCAGCACGGTCGCTATACTGTGACTGGTGCCCTCTGATTCAGGGTTCGACTCCTGCATAGCCTCCTGCGCCTGGAGGCAACCGTAATAGCTGATCCGTGCGGGGTACGGGTGTTGGAACCCCACCAATCATAAACTGATGACCTATCCACAGGATAGGTCATCAGTATAAAAAAAACAGCCCCAGCCAGGAAAACCCCTTTAATGTCTCTGGTGGCATATGTCATGAGCTTGTAGACACAATTTGCTTAAAGGCTATGTACAACTTTGAAATCTTATTTTTTTTTAATAATAAAAATGTCTACCAATGTGTTTGGTGCAACTTTCTAAATACTTTTTATTTAAAATTATGTTTACTTTTTTTAGATACAGTATCAAGCACCGAAACCTGTATCCGTCAGGTCAGCGGCACTGACGGGTTCCATGACAGCAGGTCCACACAAGATCTAGCTGTTACTGACCACATCTAAGTTCATAACTTAGAAGTGATCGATAACAGATGGATTCTGTCCCACTGTCGCTGTTGTCAGTGCCGCTGACCTGATGGATTCAGGTCTCAGCGCAAGATACAACTGCTCTGTATACAGGACACAAAGCAACTGCATCTCAAAAAGTAAACATAATTTTTAATAAAAATAATGTCTCCAACTCCTTAGTGCAAATGCACCTTTAAACATTTCTTTCTATATTTGTAAAAATGCCAGAGAAATATGTCAGAAAAACAGCAAAAAAAACGTAATGCGTGAACATAACCTGAAGCAAGCTGAATAAAAATAAATCACGCCAGTAAGAACATTTATATGCCTCTTAACAATCTTTTCTATGGATTTTTAGAAAAGTGAAGCATTTTATCACCACAGGATGCACTGGTCATCTGAAAGAAAAAGTTGATACTAGCAGTATAGTTAAAGAGAACCTTTCACCTCCCCATACATGTGTAGCTGAGTGCGGCATGTAATGCGGAGGGCTGCACAAACCCAGGGGCACGTTACATTTTTTTTTATACCTCCCTCCGTTATTTAGATATCGGTGCCGTTATATTTGGCGCCCAATATTTAACCCCTTAGTGACCACCAATACGCCTTTTCACGTGAGTCACTAATGGGCTTTAGGCTAGGCTGACGCCTTTTCACGTCAGCCCAGTCTAAGTCCTGCAAGGGTCTCCCGTGCAGGCAGGAGCCGGGGCTCTGCTGTCTGATGACAGCTGAGCTCCTGCTCCAACACCCGCGATTGAAGTTTACTTCGATCGCGGGCGTTTAACCCGTTAAATGCCGCCGTCAATAGCGACCGCGGCATTTAACTTTGTTTACAAAGGGAGTGCGCTCCCTCTGTCACCCATCGGCGGCCCACGAATGCAATCGCGGGTCTCCGATGGGGTGTCATGGCAGCCGGGGGCTTGATAAAAGCCCCCAGGTCTGCCCTGGACATATGCCTGTTAGGACGCGCCGGAGGCACGTCCTAACAGATTGCCTGTCAGATTTACACTGACAGGCAATAATGCTCTGGTATACGAAGTATACCAAAGCATTATAGCAGCGATCGGAATATCGCACAGTAAAGTCCCCTAGTGGGACTAATAAAATAAGTCATCAAAGTGAAATAAAGATTATTAATAAAAAGTACAGTCAAAAAATAAATAAAATCATTTTTTTCCATAAAAAGTGGTTTTATTTAGTAAAAGTGTAAAAAAAAAAAAAAAAAGTACACATATGTGGTATCGCCGCGACCGTAATGACTCCATTAATAAAGTTAATATGTCATTTAAAACGCAAGGTGAACACCGTAAAAAAAACCCGCGAAATTGCAATTTTTTTTCCATTGCCCCCCAAAAAAGTCATAATAAAAATGAATCAATAAGTCCCATGCACCCCAAAACAGTAACAATCAAAACTACGTCTTGTCCCGCAGAAAACAAGCCCAAAAAATCACTACATTGATGGAAAAATAAAAAAATTACGGCTCTTGCAAAGCGATGATGCAAAAACAAATAATTTTAGTTCAAAAGTGTTTTTATTGTGCAAAAGTCGTAAAACATAAAAAACCTCTACATATGTGGTATCGCCGTAATCGTACCAACCCATAGAATAAAGGTAACATGTTAATTACGTCGCACAGTGAACGGCGTCAATTTAAAAACGCATAGAACAATGGCGGAATTTCAGGTTTTTGTTATAATCCCCCCCAAAAAGTTTAATAAAAGTTAATATAAAAATTATATGTACCCAAAAATGGTGCTATTAAACAGCACAACTAATGCCGCAAAAAACAAGTCCTCATACAGCTATGTAGACGAAAAAATAAAAACGTTATAGCTCTTTGAATGCAACTATAGAAAAACGAATAAAATAGCTTGGTCATTAAGGCCTAAAATGGGCTGGTCACTAAGGGGTTAAATAACCCCGTAACTGTCAACGGGGCATGTACTGGCGAGCGGGCGTGTTACTATCTCTGTGACACTGTCCAATCAGATATGGACAGTGTTACAGCAAGAGCGAGGAGAGAGAGTGGGCGTGCGAGAGCTGGGGAGCGCTTGCACTGTCCGTAGCAGAGACTCGCCCCTTTGCCAGTTCGGCGCAAAATGTACAAGACTGATCTCTCACAGGAGCTGAAGAGATGAGAGCGCGCATATGCGCTTTCCTCTCCACAGCTCTTACACTGTCCGTAGCAGTGACACGCCCCCTTGCCAGTTCGGCAGAAGACTGATTTTGAAAGCTAAAGAGTGAGAGCGTGTGCGTGCTCATGCGCACTCTCTCCTCTATCCTCGCTCTTGCTGTAACACTGTCCATATCTGATTGGACAGTGTCACAGCCATAGTAACACCAAACATAACGGCACCGATATCTAAATAACGGAGGGAGGTAGAAAAAAAATGTAAAGTATCCAAGGGTTTGTGCAGCCCTCCCCATTACATGCTGCACACAGCTGTACATGTATGGGGAGGTGAAAGGTTCTCTTTAAGGTTATCTATTTAGTTTGTCTTAAAGGCAAATTCCATTCCATGACAGTCATGTATGAAATTAAATGTCCCCTTGATTAGCTAAAATGAATAAATTATAATAGTGTGAATGTTAAAAGATATATTGAATAGGTTTCTTTTTTTTTTTTTTTTAGAGAACTTAGTCAAAAATCGTAGACAATTGATGGTTTATAAAAAACAAATAAAGATTGTAAAGATTCTTAAAAACATTTTTATAAAACTCAGAAAATTAACCCTTTCAGGACACATCCTGTTTTGACCTTAAAGACAAAGACGATTTTTTCAAATCCGACATGTGTGAATTTATGTGGTAATAGCTTTAGAATGCTTTTACCTATCCAAATGATTCTGAGGTAATTTTCTCGTGACATATTGTACTTTATGCTATTAAAAAAATTGGGTTGATAAATTCAATATTATTTGTGAAAAACACCAACATTTTGAGAAAATTTGCAAAAATTAGCGCTTTTCTAAATGTAAATGTATCTGCTTCTAATACAGATAGTAATACTACACAAAATAGTTAATATTTCACACATCCCACATGTCTACTCTGTTGGCATAATTTTTTTTTAACGTTCTTTTCTTTTTCTAGGACGTTACAAGGCTTAGAACTTTAGCAGCAATTTCTCACATATTTAAGAAAATTTCAAAAGGCGATTTTTTTTCAGGGACCAGTTCAGTTGTGAAGTGGCTTTGAGGCGCCCATACAATACAAACCCCAATGAAACACCCCATTTTAAAAACTGCACCCATCAAAGTATTAAAAACAGCATTAATAAAGTTTCTTAACCCTTTAGGCATTTCACAAGAATTAAAGCAAAGTACAGTAAGGGTGAAATTTATCAATTTCATTTTTTTTTTGCAGAAATTCATATATAATCCTTTTTTTCCTGTAACACAGAGGGATTTACGAGAGGATCACAACTCACTATTTATTGCCCAGATTCTGCAGTTTTTAGAAATATCCCACATGTGGCCTTAGTGTGCTAATTGACTGAAACACAGACCTCCGAATCAAAGTAGTACCTAGAGGATTTTGAGGCCTTCTTTTTATTTGAATATATTTTAGGCACCATGTCAGGTTTGAAGAGGTCTTGTGGGGCCAAAAGAGTGGAAACACTCCCAAAAAGATACCATTTGGCAAACTACACCCCTCAAGGGGTATAGTGGGCATTTTGACCCCACAGTTTTTTTTGCTGAATTTAGTGAAATGAGGCCGTGAAAATTTTAATCGCAATTGTTTCCAATATAACGTAGAAATTTTACATTTTTACAAGGCATAAAGGACAAAAACTCCCCAACATATGAAAATCAATTTCTCCTGATTTCGGTAATACCCCATATATGGTAATAAACTGATGTTTAGACACATAGCAGAGCTCAGAAGGGAAGGAGTGCCATTTTGCTTTTGGAGCTCAAGTTTTATCTTCGGGTGCCATGTCGCATTTGCAAAGCCCCTGTGGGACAAAAACAGTGAAAAACACCCAAAAGTGACCCCATTTGTGAAACTACACCAGTCCAGGAATTTATCGAGGGGTATAGTGAGCATTTTGACTCCACAGGTTTTTTTGCTGACTTTAGTAGAATTACGCCGTGAAAATGAAAATCTAAGTTTTTGTTTCTAATAAAATTTAGTTTTAGCTTGATTTTTCCATTTTCACATAAAGTAAAGGAGAAAAAGCATTTTGAAATCTGTAAAGCAACCTCTTCTAAACACAGCAATACCCCATATGTGGCAATAAACTGCTATTTGGACACACAGCAGGGCTTAGAAGGAAAGGGCCACAATTTGGCTTTTGAAGCTCAATTTTTGCTAGAATGGTTTGTAGCGCCATGTCACCTTTGCAAAGCCCCTGTGGGACCAAATCGGTGAAAACCCCCCAAAAGTGACTCCATTTTGGAAACTGCACCCCCAAAAGGAATTTATTGAGAGGTATAGTGAGCCTTTTAACACCACAGTTTTTATGTTGAATTTAGTGGAATTAGGCCATGAAATTGAAAAGCTACATTTTTTCCGATAAAACGTGGAAACTTAAATTTTTTACAAGGAATAAAGGAGAAAAAGCACCCCAACCTTTGAAAAGCAATTTGTCCCGATTACGGCATAACCCCATATGTGGTCATAAACTGCTGTTTGGACACACTACATGCCTCAAAAGGGAAGGACCACCATTTGGAGCTCAAATGTAGCTGGAATGGTTTTCAGGTGCCATGTGACATTTCATAATGGACCAAAACAGTGGGAAACCCCCAAAAGTGACCCCATTTGGCAAACTACACATCTTTAGGAATCTATCTAGTGGTATAGTGAGCATTTAGACCCCACAGATCTTTTGTAGAATCGATTGGAATTAGGGCTCATTTACACAAGCGTGTTATACGTCCGTGCAGCGCGCGTGATTTTAACGCGCGTCGCACAGACCTATAATAGTCTATGGGGCCGTGCAGACAGGTGCGCGAATTTCACGCAGCGTGAGTCCGCTGCGAAAAACTCACGACCTGTTCTATATTTGTGCGCTGTTCGCGCATCACGCACCCATTGAAGTCAATGGGTGCGTGAAAACCACGCATGTCACACGGAAGCACTTCCGTGCGAACAGCGTGATTCGCGCAACAGCAGTGAAAAGGATGAATGAAAATAGAAAATGACCACGTGCTTTTCTGTTTACAAACATCCAAACGGAGTGTCATAATGATGGCGGCTGCGCGAAAAGCACGCAGCCGCGCATCATATGCTGAGGCCACACGGAGCAGTTAAGGGCCTTTTGCGCACGCAAAACGCTGCGTTTTTTGCGTGCGCAAAATGCACACGCTCGTGTAAACCCGGCCTTAGGCCGTAAAAATTAATATCAAGGTTTTTTCCACTAAAAAGTTGATTCTTTTTATTTTCACAAGGGATAAACGAGAAAAAGTGGCCCACATTTGTAAAGCAATTTCCCCTGAGTACGGCAATACCCCAAATGTGGTCATAAACTGCTATTTGTACACAGCAAGGCTCTAAAGGGAAGGAACACAATTTGTTTTTTGGAGTGCAGATTTTACCAAATTCGTTTTCGGACAGCATGTTAAATTGAGCTAAGGTACCAGTACATTGAAAAGCCTTGAAAAATTACCCCATTTTGGAAACTACATCACTGAAGAAATTCATTTAAAGGTATAGTGAGCATTTTGACCCCACAATTGCCATTTTTCCACTGATATGCCATTTCAGTGACCAATATGTTGTGCCCAGCTTGTGCCACTGTAGACACACACCCCATAAATTGTTAAGCGGGTTCTCCAGAATACAGTAATACCCCATATGTGGTAATAAACTGCGGTTTGGGCACACTGTCATGCTCAGAAGGGAGAGCCATTTGGCTTTTGGACCGCAGATTTTGCATGGTAGTAGTTTTGTTTGGGGTTTTACTTGTATTTCAGCTTATAATGTGGGGGCATATGTAAGCTAGGCAGAGTACATCAGCGTATATATAAGCTGAGCGGAGTACATCAGGGTATATGTCAGCTGTGCGGAGTACGCCTGAATATGTTAGCTGGGCGGAGTACATTAGGGTATATGTAATCTTGGCGGAGTACATCAGGGCGTATGTAAGCTGTGTGGAGTACATCAGGGTATATGTAAGCTGTGCGGAGTACATCAGAGTATATGTAAGCTGTGCGGAGTACATCTGAATATAATGTGGGGGCTTATGTAAGCAGGGCGGAGGGCATCAGGGTATATGTAATCTGGGCAGAATACATCAGGGCATATGTAAGCTGTGCAGAGTACATCAGGGTATATGTAAGCTGTGCGGAGTACATCAGGGTATATGTAAGCTGTGCGGAGTACATCTGAATATGTTATCTGGGCGGAGTACATCAGGGCATATGTGAGCTGTGCGGAGTACATCAGGGTATATGTAAGCTGTGCGGAGTATATCAGGGTATATGTAAGCTGTGCGGAGTACATCTAAATATGTTAGCTGGGCGGAGTACATCAGCGTATATGTAAGCTGAGCGGAGTACATCAGGGTATATGTAAACTGGGAGGAGTACATCAGGGTATATGTAAGCTGAGCGGAGTACATCAGGGTATATGTAAGCTGGGCAGAGTACATCAGGGTATATGTAAGCTGTGCGGAGTACATCTGAATATGTTAGCTGGGCGGAGTACATCAGGGTATATGTAATCTGTCCGGAGTACATCAGGGCATATGTAAACTGTCCGGAGTAGGGATGTCACGATACCAGAATTTGGACTTCGATACCGATACTTCGTTTAGTATTGCGATTTCGATACCAATTTCGATACTTTTGCCAACAGTAATAATAAAAAAATTCTTCCGTTTTCTGAGGTGAGGCGCGACGTGTGATGAATTTTGAACGCACCTCACATTAATAGTAATTAATCCCATCATGTTTCTCAGTCATAATGGGTTAATGTGCGAGGTACATGATGGGGTTAATTACTATTAATGTGAGGAACATGGAGGTTAAATTCATCGCACCTCGTACCTCACATTAATAAGTGAATGAAAGCTGTGTTTATTTCATTTTTTTACAGCGTACACATCATAAATGATGCAAAAAAATTGTTGTGCGCGCCATTATTGAATGTGTATATTTTATGTATTGAGACTTATTTTAATGTTTATTGTAAAAAAGGTGTATGTGTATTTTTTTTTTAATTTAACAATACTTTGTTTTTACATTATTTTTAAACTTTAATGTACTGACATATATCAGATATATGCCAGTACATTAACCTGTGGACGGATAGCACACAGGCAGTTGTTAGGACATACCTCAGTATGCCCTAATAACAGGAAATATGGTAAGACAGCCCTGGGGTCCGTCAATAGACCCTGGGCTGTCTGCCCATATATGGTATGGCCCTCGATCGCGTCACAGGAATTCCCTGTGACGCGAACCAGGGGCATCCCCCCTTCTCACTTTCCCCTGAATGCTGCAGTCAGCTGTGATCGCAGCATTCAGGGGAATAACGGCGGAGATGAGAGGTTTCTCTGATCTCCACCGTTATAGAGCGGGGCTGCAGCTGTGTAATACAGCCATTGCCCCGCTCCTGACAGGAAGTGCGTGCGCGGTCAGCATGAGGTGATGCGGCCGGCGCTGCAGTAATGAGCGGCAGTTCAGGCACTGAAGACAGAACATGGGGGTGTTTTGCAGTGCGCCCGCCATGCTCTGTCTTCAGTGCCGCTGCTCATTAGTGCAGCGCTTGCCGCATTGCGTCATCCTGACCCCGCAAACTTATCATGACTCAGGAGCGGGGCTGTGGCTGAATTACACAGCCGCAGCCACGCTCTCATACATTCATGTGTTACTATACTGAGCTGTGCGGCTGCGCAGCTCAGTATCGAAATACAGTAAATAGCGGTATCGAACCGTTTAGGGATGCACAGTATCGAAACAGTATCGAAGTTTTGATGCACCGTGCATCCCTAGTCCGGAGTACATCAGGGTATATGTAAGCTGTGCGGAGTACATCAGGGGATATGTAAGCTGTGCGGAGTACATCAGGGCATATGTAAACTGGGCGGAGTACATCAGGGTATATGTAAACTGGGCAGAGTACATCAGGGCTTATGTAAGCTGTGCGGAGTACATCTGAATATGTTAGCTGGGCGGAGTACATCAGGGTATATGTAAGCTGTGCGGAGTACATCAGGGTATATGTAAACTGGGCGGAGTACATCAGGGTATATGTAAACTGGGCAGAGTACATCAGGGCTTATGTAAGCTGTGCGGAGTACATCTGAATATGTTAGCTGGGCGGAGTACATCAGGGTATATGTAAGCTGTGCGGAGTACATCAGGGTATATGTAAGCTGTGTGGAGTACATCAGGGTATATGTAAGCTGTGCAGAGTACATCAGGGTATATGTAACCTGTAATAAATAAATGGAAATGTCAGCTCACCCTCCCAGGTGCACGAAGACGATCTCCAAACTATAGGAACAAAATTCAGGAGAAAAAGATCAGCACTCCTTGTGGAATTTGAAAAAGAAATCTTCTTTATTTATTTAAATAGCCAGCAGAAAGGCCGAACAGCCTGAAGTGGACAAAATACATAAAGCGCCGTCCCCTCTGACGCGTTTCTAGCTGACAAGAGCCATTACTCATAGATAGGGGAGGGAATGAGAGTGTGTGGCTGAAATAACAGCCAGGAAAGAAAACCACCCACTCTAATCAGGTGTATACAATGATCACAAAAGTGAATGACATATAAAACATACCAAAATGTCTAAAAATTTAACTATAAAATCACAGACCAAGTACAAAAATATATGGAGTATTAACCCCTTAATGACCAGCCTATTTTAAACCTTAATGACCAAGCCATTTTTTTAATTTTTCCATCGTTGCATTCCAAGAGCTATAACTTTTTTATTTTTGCGTCGACATAGCTGTATAAGGTCTTGTTTTTTGTGGGACAAGTTGTGTTTTTTAATAGCACCATTTTGAGGTACATATTATTTATTGATTAACTTTTATTAACTTTTTTTTGGGGGGGAATAGAAAAAAAACTGAAATTTTGCCAAACTTTTTCGCGTCCTAAATCTACGCCGTTTACCGTGTGGCATAAATAACACAATAACTTTATCCGGCGGGTTGTTACGATTGCAACGATACCAAATTTGTATAGTTTTTATATGTTTTACTACTTTTACACAGTAAAAACACTTTTTTTTCAAAATTATTTGTTTTTGTGTCTCCATATTTGAAGAGCCATAACTTTTTTATTGTTCCGCCGATGCAGTTGTATGAGGGCTTTTTTTTGCGGAAAGACTTGTCGTCTTTATTGGTACCATTTTGGAGTAGGTGCGAATTGTTGATCACTTTTTATAAAAAAATTAGGGATTCACAGAAAACAGCAATTTTTCCATAGTTTTTTATTTATTTTTTTACGGCGTTCACCATGCAGGTTAAGTAATGTAATTAATTTATAGTCGGGGTCGTTACGGACTCGGCAATACCAAATATGTGTAACTTTTTTACTTTATTTTTTTTTTTTTTATAGTAAAGCAGTTTGTAAGGGGAAAAAGTGGGTTTTTAAATTGTTTCAATTTTTTTTTTTAATTATCTTTATTAAACTTTTTTTTACTTTTTTACTAGTCCCACTAGGAGACTTTAATATGCGATCATCCGATCACTATTATAATACACTGCAATACTTTTGTACTGCAGTGTATTATGCCTGTCCGTTTAAAACGGACAGGCATCTTCTAGGTCATGCCTCCGGCATGAACTAGCAGGCATTCACTACAGGCAGACCTGGGGGCCTTTATTAGGACCCCGGCTGCCATCGGAGACACAGACACTCAGCGATCGTATCGCCGGGTGTCGGTGGGGGAGAGAGGGAGCTCCCTCCCTCTCTCCAAAACCACTCAGATGTGGTGCACGCTATTGAGCATCGCATCTGAAGGGTTAAAATAGATGAGATCGATACTGATATCGATCTCACACATTCAAGCAGGGACGCCCCCATCCCTCAGCTACCTCTGGCAGCTGAAAGCAGGGAGATTTGACAGCTCCCTGCTCTGTTTATTCTGATGCAGCGCCGTAAAAAGTCTTATGCATCAGAATAAAGCCCATTAGTTGCCGCCGTGAAAAGGCGTATTGGCAGTTCATAATAAGATCATTTCTCACATTAAGACCATTGGGGACTATAGTATTTAACATGAGAATCCAGTATCCCTCACGATTTAGTAGTGCTCTCCTATGATCACCATCTCGCACTGGTTTGTTAACTCTTTCAATTCCTGAAAACTGAAAGCTGCTGATATTGCCTTGATGCATAAGACTAAAGTGTTTGGATGCATTAGAAGGATTTCTAACTTCAGGATTAGTGGCTCCATTGAGATGTTCTCTAATTCTGGCCTTAAGAGGGCGACTTGTGCACCCAACATAGGATAAATTACAGAGAGTACAGTTTATTTGATATACTACATGTCGTGTGTTGCAGTTGATGAATTGTTTTATTTTATGTATAGTCCCATCAATAGCCGAACTTACATCTTTTTTTATTTTATTCTAATTATAAAGGACTTGATCAGGGAAACAGGGCAATTATTGTTTTTATCACTTATAACTTTCATTTATTTATTTTTCTTAAATTATTTTTTTGACTTTTTTTTTTACACTTACTTGTGGACTTGAAGATCTGATCTTCTGATCCTCTGTACAATACACTGCACTACTTATGTATTGCACTACCAGTGTATTGTAACTGTCATTTTTCATCTGACAGTTAAGTCTATTAGATCCTGCGTTGGACAGGACCTAATAGGCTTCCGTACCTGGCCACCAGGAAGCAGTTTCTAGGCGTCCTGGTTTCCATAGCAACCATCGTAACCCGCGATCTCTCGCGGGGCGGGGTGTACAGAGGGAGCCCCATCCCACTGTCAACCACTTCAATGCGGCAGACGGCATTGATCGTTGAATTGAAGGGGTTAAACGGCGGTGATCAGTGGTAACTCCGACCTTCGCCGTTGCATTGGGATGTCAGCTGTATATTACAGCTGACACCCGCTGAAGATGAAGCGCGCACAGCTCCTGTGCCCGCTTTATCTTCATGACGGGTCTGGTACGTCGGATTGCGGGAGGTTACTTTCAATGCCGATGTACCAGACCCCTCAATTTGCGGGAAGGGGTTAATATTAACATCCATTGTGGGATAAATGTTTTAGGGGCTCTTGAGAGACTATCGTATATACAGAAGTGTCACGACTCTGGGGAATGCGGACCCACTAGGTCGTTCTGCCGTAGCAGAGTAGCAGCTGGCCAAACAATAGTCAATAACAGTCTCTAGGACAAGAGTACCTGGATAGATGATTTGACAGGCACTCGGCGTGGCAGACACATGACGTAGCAGACACGTGGCGTAGTAGACACGTGGCAGATATAACACTTGGCTTCACACTGGAACAAACACAATTAATGGATACGGGATACAGGGTATGGGAACACAGGATACAGGATACAACTAGGGGACCATTTGCAAAAATGAACATGGGCAGACATAACAATGCTCAGGCAAGAAGGAATAGGGCAGAGCCTTTTTATAGATCCTGGTGTGCTGGGATAGAATGGGGGAGATTTTCTTGGTGCACGCACTAGCCCTTTAAGGTTGGGAGCAAGCGTACGCACCCTATGCAAAGCAGCAGCAGGTGAGGACAGTCTTGTGTGCCGTCTTCTCACAGGAGGGAGATGCCGACAAGAGCTCACAAGTCTGCGGACGCGGCCATTACAAGGAGTATCCACTCTCAGGCAGCACACCAAGCTAATGTGCGTTGGATGAGTGTCAGACCTCGTGATAAACCCCCTTACCCCATGTAAATTGTAAGAGAAAAGATAAGTCAGCACTCCATGTTAGAGATGATAATAATACATTTACATTTTTAAACATTTTCATCTATATCAAGTAGTACACGACCGTGTCAATAGTTAAAGTAGCGGGTTTTACCACTTCATTAGGCTACAAAGAAAAAAAAGAGAGTACATATATGAGTGTACAGGAACCAAACAATACAGCGGTACAGAAATACAATAATAGTACAAGGGTACAAGAGAAACATAATATGAATTGGGACACTGAATTGTAGCAACAAGAAAATTCTATTGCAAGACCATTAATGAAAGAAAGACTAAAATAAAAAGAATAAAATACAATTCACTACAAAAAAAAGCAACCAATACTAATTGAAAAAAATGAAAAGTTACTATCACCTTTAACACTTTAACATGGAGTGCTGACCTATCTCTTCTCTTTCTATTTACAGGAGTATGTGACAATAAATAGTATTATAAGTGACAGCCAGCACGGTTTTACTAAGGACAGAAGTTGTCAAACCAACCTGATTTGTTTTTATGAAGAGGTGAGCAGAAGCCTAGACAGAGGGGCCGCTGTGGCTATAGTGTTTTTGGACTTTGCAAAGGCATTTGAATCTGTCCCTCATAGACGTCTAATGGGTAAATTAAGGACTATAGGTTTAGAAAGTATAGTTTGTAATTGGATTGAGAATTGGCTCATGAACTGTATCCAGAGAGATGTGGTCAATGATTCCGACTCTGAATGGTCCCCGGTTATAAGTGGTGTACCCCAGGGTTCAGCGCTGGGTCTGGTAATAGTCAACTAATTTATTAACTCTTTCTGGACTAAGCCATTTTTTTCTTTTTTGTTTACATTTTTCACTATATGACTTCCAAGAGCAATAACTTTTTTATTTTTCCGTCAATTGAGTGGTGTAGGGACTTATTTTTGCGAGAGGAGTTGTAGTTTTTATTGGTACTATTTACAGTACCATATAATGTACTGGGAAACTGAAAAAAATTTCGGTGGGAATTGGAAAAAACTGTGATTCCTCAATTGCTTTTTGGGTTTCATTTTTACAGCTTTCACCGTGCAGTAAAAACGACAACTTAACTTTATTCTGCGGCTTAATACGATTATGGTCATACCAAATTTATAATTTTTTTTTATATGTTTTACTACTTTTACAAAGAAAAATCTATTTGTTGAAAAAAAAAATTGTTTTGTTCCACCACATTCTTAGAGCCATAACTTTTTTATTTTTTTCTGTCGATTGAGCTGTGTGAGGGCTTATGTTTTGCGGGATGTGCTGTAGTTTTTATTGGTAACATTTTTCGGTACGTACAATTTTTTGATCACTTTTTATTAGCATTTTTTAAGTGTTAAGGTGACCAAAAAACAGCGATTCTTGTGTTCTAAATATTTTGATGTTATATTGTAATACTTCAGACTTTTATGGATGGGGCGATACCAAGAGTTGTGACATTACCTTTGAGGAAAAATAGGAAAAGGTTTTTTTTTAACTTTTAATATTTTTTTTAAATTTAATTACATTTTTATTTACACTTTTTATTAGTCCCCCTAAGGGATTTGAACTAACAATCGTCAGATCACTGGTACAATACAATGCAATACTAATATAATTTGCAAAGTCCAAAAATACGGAAAAATGATTTTTGGTGTAATCTATGGATCCCCCAATATATCTGAGAAGATGGAAGGCCAGATATATAAACAAATGGAGCGGGCTGCACAGGCTGGTACTCTAGTGGTTATGGGAGATTTTAATTGGGGTCATGGTTCGGCTACAACTGCGAAGGGGAGAAATTTCCTAAACCTGTTGAATGGTAATTTTATAGTCCAGTGTGTGGAAGAACCGACTAGAGGTGAAGCTCTGTTGGATCTGATCATTTCTAACAATGCAGAGCTTGTTGGGAATGTCACTGTTCGCAAAAACCTTGGTAACAATGACAACAATATAGTTACATTGTACTTATTCTGTATAAAACAAAACAGGCTGGGAGGGCAAAAGCACTTAATTTTAAGAATTCAAATTTCCCCAGGTTGAGGGCTGCAATTTAGGACATAGACTGTGAAGAACTAATGTCAAATAGTGGATCAAATGATAAATGGGAGATCTTAAAATCTACTTTGGGTAATTATAGTGCAAAATTTATTCCTATAGGTAACAAGTATAAACGACTAAAATTAAATCCCACATGGCTTACACCTTCTGTGAAAGGGGCAATATATGACAAAAAAAGGGCATTTGAAAAATAAAAATCTGAGGGTACAGCTGTAGACTTTGTAAATTATAAAGAGCTTAATAAAATATTGTAAAAAAATAAGTAATAGAACAGCAAAAATACAAAATGAAAGGCAAGTGGCCAAATATAGCAAAACATATTCGCAAAATTCTTCAAGTATATAAATGCAAAAATGCCAAAGTAGGACTCCTAAATAGTGGTAATGGGGAGTTGGTCACAGGTGATCAAGAGAATGCAGAGTTACTAAATGGGTTCTTTAGCTCTGTATATACAACAAAAGAAAGAGCAGCTGATGTAGCCGGTGCCAGTGTTGTTAATACATTAATTAATATACAGAATTGGCTGAATGTAGATTTGGTCCAAGCTAAGATAAATAAAATAAATGTGAACAAGGCTCCGGGACCACTTCAGTTATTTCTACCCCCCTCTTCATAATATTCAGAGATTCTCTAGTGACTGGTATAGTGCCAATGGACTGGTACAAGGTAAATGTAGTGCCTATTTTCAAAAAGGCCTCTAGGTCTTTCCCCCAGTTAAGTAATAAGCTTAACATCCATCAAAATGTTTGAGGGGCTATTGAGGGACTATATACAGGACTATGTGACCAAAAACAGTATTATAAGTGATGAATTTGGCAGAAGTTGTCAAACCAACCTGATTTGTTTTTATGATAAGTGAGTAGAAGCCTTGACAGAGGGGTGTAGTGTTGGTGGCCACTCACTCTCCCTAGCAGCCGCCAGCCTCGTTGTTCTCTGCGCCGGCGTCTCCTGCTCTGGGATGCCTGTGCACTCTGCTCTCTTCACCGCTCTGTGTTACTTCCTCATTGCCTGAGCAATGTTGTGTCTTACCAAGTGTTTGTCTGCAAAGGTTCCCTAGCTATATTCTGTATCCCATATCCCGTATTCCGTATCTGTGTCCGGTGCTTTGTCAAGTCCAGTGTCCGAGACGACTTCACTGCCCGTGTCCTGTATCCGAGACAAGTCCTGTTATCCCGCACAAGCCAACTTCCGATAGTCCAGCACAAGCCAGCTTCCGATAGTCCGGAAAAAATTATCTATACAGGTACTCTTGTCATAAAGACTATTATTGAGACTCATTTGGCCAGCTGCTACTCCGCGACGGCAGAGTGGCCAAATGGGTCCATATACCCCACAGTTGAGACAATGGGCTACTGTGGATATAGTGTTTTTGGACTTTGCAAAGGCATTTGACACTGTCCCTCATAGACGCCTAATAAGTAAATTAAGGTATATATGTTTAGAAAGTATAGTTTAGATTGAAAATTGGCTCAAGGACCGTATCCAGAGAGTTGTGGTCAATGAGTCCTACTCTGAAGAGTCCGGTTGTAAGTGGTGTACCCCAGGGTTCAGTGCTGGGACCACTAATATTCAACTTATTTATTAATGATATAGGGGATGGGATTAAGAGTACTGTTTCTGTTTTTGCAGTAGACACTAAGCTATGTAGTATAGTTCAGTCTATGGAAGATGTTCGTAAATTTTGAGCTGATTTGGACACACTGAGTGTTTGGCCATCCACTTGGCAAATTAGGTTCATGTGGATAAATGCAAACTTATGCATCTGGGTACCAACAATCTGCATGCATCATATGTCCTAGGGAAGCTAAACTGGAAGAGTCACTTGTTGAGAAGGATCTGGGTGTACTTGTAGCAGGGGCATAGCTAGGGGGGCAGGCGGGGCATGTGCCCCGGGCGCAACTTAGAGGGGGGCGCCAGCAGGGCCGGACTGGCCGGTGAACAGAGGGCCGGGTGCTCGCACAATCAATGTCGGATAGTGTTGGGCTCGGGCACTGCTGCCCCCTGGTGTTCACAACTACACTTTGCTTAGAGATGCTCCTCTGTCATGATGGGCGGGTGCAGTAAAGAAGTCTAGTGATAATTGGCCGTGCTTCGGCTAATGAATGCTAGTCTTGTTCTCTGCACAGGTTCCCAGCTAATCAGTAGAGTCCTGCCTGCCTACATGTAGAAATCAAGCCTAGCATTGATTGGCTGAGCATTAGCCAATCAGCGCTAGGTTTGCTTTCTGCTTTGCCCACAGAGCACAGGTTTAGTTTTGCTGCCGAGAAGAAGAAGACTCGAGCCCCTGCCAGGTATGTGACTCACAACTACGGCACAGCACTAGCAGGTTTATCTCTTCAGCAAAGCTGCAACCAGCCTGCTAAAGTGATGGGGGATCAAACAGTATATAGGTCATGGGTGGTGCACACTGGTAATGGTCTGCATCTGCAAGCAGAAAGTAAGTAAATACAGGAATGTGAGTGAAGTGGTGTGTTTGATTGATTTTTGTAGTGTGATTGGTGCAGTATTTACATTGTATATCCATTGTATGAGTGATATATGCTCTTTGTGTGAGCTATATGTGGGTCTAATGTTTTATGGTGTCTGCGTGTGAGGTATGCATCTAGTGTGAGAGTGGTGTGTATTTAGTGTGTGAGTGGTGTAGGGATGCACGATGCATCGAAACTTCGATACCGTGCATCCCCAAACGGTTCGATACCGTTATTTCATGTATTTCAATACTAACACATGAATGTATGAGAGCGGGGCTGCGGCTGTGTAATGCAGTTATTGCCCCGCTCCTGAGTCCTGACATGTGCGCGCCATCAGGATGATGCGATGCGGCCAGCGCTACTCTAATGAGCGGCGGCACTGAAGACAGAACATGGCGGGCGCACTACAAAACACGCCCCTGTTCCGTCCTCAGTGCCTGCGCCGCCGCTTATTATAGTGCAGCGCTGGCCGCATCACCTCATGCTGACCGCGTGCGCACTTACTGTCAGAAGCGGGGCAATGGCTGTATTACACAGCCGCAGCCCCGTTCTATAACGGCGGAGATCAGAGAAACCCCTCATCTCCGCCGCCATTCCTCTGAATGCTGCGATCAAAGCTGACTGCAGCGTTCAAGAGGAAGTGGGACGGGGGGATGCGCCTTGGATCGCGTCACAGGGAATTCCTGTGACGCGATTGAGGGACATACCATATATGGGCAGACAGCCCAGGGTCCATTGAAGGACCCCAGGGCTGTCGTACCATATTTCCTGTTGTTAGGGCATACTTAGGTATGTCCTAACAACTGCCTGTGTACTATCCGTACACATTATAATGTACTGTAATATAGATATATGTCAGTACATTAAAGTTTAAAAATAAAGTAAAAACAAAGTAATGTTAAATAAGAAAAAAATACACACACACCTTTTTTACAATAAACATTAAAATAAGTCTCAATACATAAAATATACATATTCGCTATTGGCGCAGCCGTAATAACCTTCACAACAATTGCGTCATTTATGATGTGTACGCTGTAAAAAAATAAAATAAAAAAGGCTTTCTTTCACTTATTGTGGGGTACGAGGTATGATGATGAATTTAACCTCCATGTGCCTCACATTAATAGTAATTAACCCCATCATGTATCTTACTCATTAACCCATTATGACTGAGAAACATGATGGGGTTAATTACTATTAATGTGAGACACATTCAAAATTAATCACACCTCGCGCCTCACATCAGAAAACGGAAGAACTTTTTTTTTTTTTATTACTGTTGGCAAAGTATCGAATTGGTATCGAAATCGCAAGACTAAACGAAGTATCGGTATCCAAATTCTGGTATTGTGACATCCCTAGAGTGGTGTGTGTGATATAGTGATGGGGGATCAAACAGTATATGGGTCATGGGTGGTGCACACTGGTAATGGTCTGCATCTGCAATCAGATAGTAAGTAAATACAGGAATGTGAGTGAAGTGGTGTGTTTGATTGATTTTTGTAGTGTGATTGGTGCAGTGTTTACATTGTATATCCATTGTATGAGTGATATATGCTCTTTGTGTGAGCTATATGTGTGTCTAATCTATTATGGTGTCTGCATGTGTGGTATGCATCTAGTGTGAGAGTGGTGTGTATTTAGTGTGCTGTACTGATTTTGTCCAGTGTGTGAGTGGTGTGTGTGATATAGTGATGGGGGATCAAACAGTATATGGGTCATGGGTGGTGCACACTGGTAATGGTCTGTATCGGCAAGCAGAAAGCAAGTAAATACAGGAATGTGAGTGAAGTGGTGTGTTTGATATGATTTTTATAGTGTGATTGGTGTAGTGTTTGCAGTGTATATCCTGTGTATGGTGCTATTATAATTAGAGGTGCAGTGTATGGCGCTATTATATTTAGGGGCGTAGTGTGTGGTATAATGAGAACTTTATCTTTGTTTATAGGTGTAGAAATGTTGTAAAAGTGAGAAGCTGAAGACATCTGAGCGGCAAACTGCAGAAATGGCCTGTGACAGGGAGAAGTCATCATAGAGGTCTGGACCGGATGGAGAATAAGAACTAGAATCTGAGACGTCACCGGTGAGTCACTTAATGTAAATGTTCATTCTGCCTCTAATCAGTAATGCAGTCACTGTATGATCTTCAGCGAGATGATGGGTGGTATGATTATTAGAGATGAGCGAACTTATCAAAAGTTCGGTTCGGCTAGTTCGCCGACTTTCACAAAAAAGTTAGATTCGGACCGAACTAGTTCTGACCGAACCTGTAATTTCCGTGCGCCGAGCATGGTACTGTCCAGGGTGCTGAAAGAGTTAATGGGCTGCACTAACTCTTTCAGCAACCTTGACAGTACCATGCTCGGCGCACGGAAAATACAATTTTAATGTAATAAAAAAAAAAAATACGTTCATACTTACATTCCTCCTGTCCGGCCTCCAGCGATGATGTTTCATCCATGTCGCCGCTGCAGCCAATCACAGGCTGTAGTGGTGGTCACGCACGTCAGGATGACGTCAGAAGGCCGGCCTCCAGGGATGACGCTTCATCCCACGTGACCGCCTCTGCAGCCAATCACAGGCTGCAGCGGCCTCTGCAGCCAATCACAGGCTGCACCGGCCTCTGCAGCCAATCACACGCTCCTCTCCTGAAATACTCTGTGCTGCGCTGCCTTAAACTCTGTGGACAGGTCAGGATCCTGTTTCTTTTAAATGCTGCTGGGGAACCCGCTCGATCCACTATATAAGGCTGCGCTACAGTGCAGCATTTAAAAGAAACAGGATCCTGACCTGTCCACAGAGTTTAAGGCAGCACAGCGTATTTCAGGAGATGAGCGTGCAGATTCAGTGCTGCTGTGAACTCTGCTCTTACCATTACGTAGCTCTCAGTCTGTTACCTCTCCTCCACTCCTGTCCTCAATAACACCTTCACATGATTGGCAAGTCACCACGTAATGGTAAGAGCAGAGTTCACAGCAGCACAGAGTATTTCAGGAGATGAGCGTGCGGATCATGTGCGGGGTGGTGACTTGCCAATCATGTGAAGGTGTTATTGAGGACAGGAGTGGAGGAGAGGTAACAGACTGAGAGCTACGTAATGGTAAGAGCAGAGTTCACAGCAGCACTGAATCTGCATGCTCATCTCCTGAAATACTCTGTGCTGCCTTAAACTCTGTGGACAGGTCAGGATCCTGTTTCTTTTAAATGCTGCACTGTAGCGCAGCCTTATATAGTGGATCGAGCGGGTTCCCCAGCAGCATTTAAAAGAAACAGGATCCTGACCCGTCCACAGAGTTTAAGGCAGCACAGAGTATTTCAGGAGATGAGCACGGCCGGCCACGGGCAGCCGGTCGTTTTTCCGAGCCGTGCTCCCATTATAAAGTATAGGAGCACGGCCCGTAAAATAAAAAAATAGAACATGTTCTATCTTTTTAAAGGCAAGGGCACCTTCGCGTGAGAAAACGGGAAGGTACCCGTGGCTAACAGAAGTCTATGGGCCCGCTATTTCGGGTCGTAATTACGACCCGTAATAACGGGTGTTTTTACGGTCGTGTGCATGAGGCCCCGTAATGACGGGTGACTACGTGTGTGCACCCGTCATTACGGCAGCGTTGCTAGGCGACGTCAGTAAATAGTCACTGTCCAGGGTGCTGAAAGAGTTAACTCATCGGCAGTAACTGTTTCAGCACCCTGGACAGTGAATTCCGATCAGAATATAGAGTAACCTGTCAAAAAAAAAAGACGTTCATACTTACCGAGAACTTTCTGCTTCCTCCAGTCTGGTCTCCTGGCCGTTGCCTTGGTGACGTGTCCCTCTCGACATCCGGCCCGACATTCCTGGGTGACGTTACAGCCCATGTGACCGCTACAGCCAATCACAGGCTGCAGAGGCCTCTGCAGCCAATCACAGGCTGCAGAGGCCTCTGCAGCCAATCACAGGCTGCCGCATGAGAAAAGAAGGTCGGACTGGAGGAAGAAGAGGGACTCGTCACCAAGACAACGACTGGGTACGTATGAACTGATTTTTATTTTATTTTTAATCAGCAGCCTCTTTTCTCTATCAGTGATTGATAGAGACAAGTGGCTGCCGATTTGTATAATATTTTTGACCGGGTTCGGTCAAAACGGGTTCGGCCTAACCCGGTGAAGTTCGGATTCACTGCGAACTGAACTTTTCCTGATGTTCGGACCGAAACCGGGTTCGGTTGTCCCGGTTCGCTCATCTCTAATGATTATGATATGATTATTTTTTTTTAAACAGCTTGTCCCAGCATATCCTTACCATTGTTCGGGCCATGCTGGGAGCTGGAAACAATTTAGTGCAAACCTATATGACAGGGGTTGCACTAAATTGAGCTGTATTTGTGCTGGTGCTGTATATATGTACTGAGCTGGGTTCTGGTGTTGTGTATAGAACTATATTGCTTGTAAAATGTACAAATGTTTTTATGCTCGAGTTACATAAAAAATTGTGGAAAAGAAATGACACGTCATTGATTGGTAGAGAAAACAATCATGGCGAGGGGGAAGGAGATGTCGGGAAAGAGGTTGGGGGGGCACCAAACTGAATCTTTGCCCCGGGTGCTGGAGAACCTAGCTACGCCTCTGCTTGCAGATCATAAACTAAATAACAGCATGCAATGTCAATCAGCTGCTTCTAAGGCCAGCAAGTTATCGTCTTGTATTAAAAGAGGAATAGATTTGCGGGACAGGGATATAATATTACCACTTTACAAAGCCTTAATGTGGCCCCTGCAGTTCATAGAAAGGATGCCGTGGAGTTGGAAAAAATACAAAGAAGAGCAACTAAACTAATAAGGGGCATGGAGAATCTTAGTTATGAAGAAAGATTAAAATAATTACACCTATTTAGCCCTGAAAAGAGACGACTATGGGGGGACATGATTAACTTGTATAAATATATAAATGGCCCATACAAGAAATATAGTGAAAAACTGTTCCATGTGAAATCCCCTCAAAAAACAAGTAGGCACTCCCTCTGTTTGGAGAAAACAGCAGGAACAGTAGATGGCTTTAAGAAAGGCTTAGATAGTTTCCTATAACAAAAAATATCAGCTCCTTTGTCACTGTATAGAATTTTTGTTTGAATGTTGATCCAGTCGGATTGCCACATGGGATCAGACGGGATTTTTTCCTTTTTTGGGAAGATTGGTTAATTCCTTATGGGTAATTTTTATATTTATTTTTTTATTTCATATTTTTTGTTTTTGTTTTTATAAACATTCCTCTGGATTAATAGGGGCAAAACAAATTTCTATAATTTCTCCCATCCCTTCCCTTCTCCCAGCGCTTTTTTTTAACTTGATGGACATAAGGCTTTTTTCAACCATGCTAACTATGTAACTATGTAACTATGCATATTGTAATTTATATAGGCTTATGTTAAGCCCTTCCAGAGGCAGAGCCTAATAGAGGTAGAAGAAGGCAGTCCTGGGGACCTTCATTAGGCCCTCGGGCTGCCACGATAACCATCGGCACCCTGCACGGGGAAGCTGATGGACTGTCATAGGGGGCCGCCCCGTCTTTCTAATGGATTAGATGCCGCAGTTGCTATTGACCACGGCATCTAAGTGGTTAAACGGCCAGGAACAGAGCGATCTCTGTTGTTGGCCATTAGCGCAGGGTGTCAGCTGTAATACACAGCTGACACCTGCAGCGTATGGTGCTGGATCAGCGCGTGAGCCCGCTTCATACTTCACCCCCCACACCAGGACGTGCAGTTATGTCCAGGTGCATGAAGGAAGTAATGAGATAGAGGATGGGATTAATTGCACTGTTTAAATTTTCTGCAGATGACACCATGCTATGTAGCATAGTTCAGTCTATGGAAGATATTCATAAATAAAAAGTTGACTTGGATACACTGAGTGTTTAGGCATTTACTTGGCAAATGAAGGTTTAATGTGGATAAATGTCAAGTTATGCACCTGGTTACGAACAACCTGCATGCATCATATGGCCTAGGTAGAGCTATACTGGGAGAGTCCCTTGTTGAGAAGGATCTGGGTGTACGTGTAGATCATAGACTAAATAACAGCATGCAATGTCAGTCAGCTGCTTATAAGGTCAATAGGATACTGTCATGCATTAATAGAGGCATAGACTAGCAGGACAGGGACATAATATTCCCTCTTTACAAAGTATTAGTGCAGCCTCGATTCTAATATGCAGTTCAGTTCTGGGCACCAGTTCATAGTAAAGGATGCCCTGGAATTGAAAAAAATACAAAGAAGAGTAACTAAACTAATAAGGGGCATGAAGGAACTTAGTTATGAGGAAAGATCAAAAGAATTACATCTATTTAGCCTTGAAAATAACTAAGCGGGGACATGATTAACTTGTATAAATATATGAGTGGCCCATACAAAAAAATAGGGTGAAAATCTGGGCCATGTAAAATCTTCTATCGTCTGGAGAAAAAAAGGATCACCCTCCAGAGGTGAGAAGCCTTCTTTACTGTAAGAACTGTGAATCTGTGGAATAGCCTACCGCAGGAGCTGGTCACAGCAGGAACTGTAGATGGCATCAAAAAAGGCTTAGATAATTTCCTAGAACAAAAAAAATATGAGCGCCTATGTCAATGTATAAAATCAATAGGGGTAAAAAAAAGTTCTAAAGTTTCTCCAATCCCTTCCCTTTCTCCCATCCCTTGGTTGAACTTTATGAACATATGTCCTTTTTCAACCATACTAACTACTAGTATAGAAAACCCATTACACGGGTTTGCTAGCAAAAGGAATGATAAGTATTTGTAAAAAATATTATAAAAAATATAAGTGTATGTTAAAACCTAATTACCAAAATTTGAAACCTAAGAAAAATGTGGAAGCGTTAGCTGAATAATAGATTATTCACCCAGGGTAAAGGACGTGGACCTCCTTCCGTTTGTTACCCTATAGTGTAGTAAATGATACCTGCAGTCCTGTGTAACACCACAGATAACACAGTGATAACTCTTTGAGTACAGATAATGTAGTATGATTAAATAGAGGGAGGGAGGAGAAGAAAAGTTTGTGGTCCACAATGGAATATTAAAAGTACTGAACACCCGACGCGCGTTTTGCCAGCATTCTGGCTTCATTCTGACCCCTAGAAGAAGTCAGAATGCTGGCGAAATGTGTGTCGGGTGTTCAGTACTTTTAATATTCCATTGTGCAACAATAGGTCCTTTAGCTATCTAGTACACTACATATCCTGTACGCAGCTAACTTGTTGCCACATCCGGATAGGCCATCAGCTGTTCTGGATGGTAACCAGAGAGGTCTCGCGATAATAGAGCGTAGCCTCGCTGGGTTTGACTCAGCAGTGGAGCGGAATTCAGCGCTCAACTGCCTTTTCCTCCTGCCTCGTCGGGAGGTTTGTCCTTCCGGCATCCCACACCGGACAGCCTCTCCTGCATCACCGCCCCAGCTCTTTCCCATTGGGGCGCCGCTGCAGATGACTACCTTGTCCGGAGTGGTTCCGGTTACATAAGCTGCACATACCAGGAATTCATATCAGGCCACATGGGCATGGCATAGCGGGATTCTCTCGCTTCTGCCGGCTTATAGTTCCGGACGGCAGCCCCCCGCACTGCTGCTCTACTGACCCTAGTGGAGCACCGCTGCGGGAGATTGCACTGTCCGGACTTCGTTCTGACAGTTTCCTACCAGGCGACTACCAGCATCAGCATTCACGTGCTGTTTCTTGTTCAGACTGTGGTTCACAGGTTATAGTAACACACACGTTACATTGTTTTTTTGGCACATAGGGGAGTGTGAGTTTAGGGGTCACTCACACATACCCAATTGCACTAATTGGAACTTTTATCATTATTTGTTTATTTTAATTAAATTAATAAAAGTTATATATTATAAGACCACACACTTTTCTTATCCTCCCTCCATTTAATCATACTTACCTAGGTGGGGTACACCAATGTGGTCTATCTCTCACATATTTATTGTGTGATTGGTGGCCCCTCTCTCATTACTTCAGAGAATGTAGTAGTGTTACCTGCAGTCCTATGTAACACCACAGATAACACACAGTGATAACTCTCTGAGTACAGATAATGTAGATGTTACCTGCAGTCCCATGTAACACCACAGATAGCACACAGTGATAACTCTGAGTATAGATAATGTAGTAGATGCACACAGAAATATATACACATACAAATACATATATAGGCACTTAGACACACAAACACACACACACAAAGACACACATACACACATACTGGAACTTATACACACACAAACACAGAGACACACCGACAAATAGAGGCACAAACAACAGACAGACTGAGCACTCACATCTCCTTCCTCACAGGCTTCTTGCAGGTCGGGCTGTGGGCGGAGTTAACTGTGCCTCGGATACCACGTCCTTGCCAAATATATATATATATATGATGTATCTAAGTAATATAGTTACTCTGCTACTGTAGAATTCAGGACACTACTTTAATGCTAGCAAAATTTCAGAACATTGGCCAACTATACCAATCCCCCCCACCCATCCCAAGATCCCAACTCAAATAATAAGACAGAATCAGAGGGTTGGATTAAATTGGCCACAGCACCCATTTTATTAACAAAACTCTAAATAAATAGAAAAAATATAATACCATAAATATAAAAAACATTCCACTTAATCACCCTAATCATAAGACTCCATAAAACTGTAATTTTTTGCCCACATATTCCATTTTATATTCAGTCATCCACCACAGGCTCAGTGGCACCATGAGGAACAATAACCACCCACTGCCTGGGACAACACCTAGCAGGAGCCCAAAATAAACTAGACCGGAATAACTCTATATATGTATAATATTTGGAGGGAACATACCCATGATGAATCCCCCCACAACAATTTAACACCAACTCCAAGAACCCCCAGACCACCAACCCCGCTGTCATGACACCCGCACCACAGAAGATGTGGTCCCCACAAGGAAAACAGCGCTTCTACGCTCAGTGTAAACGCAGCAAAGCAGGAATGAAATGAACTATTAAAACAATATGGAGAGTGCGTAGGACACCTTCCTTCTCTGCCGCCTAAACTGTTGGCGATACCATCATTCCCGACAGCTTCCCTTTGTTTAATAATATTTATTTTCTGTCGTTTATATAGCACTAGGAGCACGGTACAGAAATGGCACTCCCAATCTATTTTCTATGTCCCCCATACATGCACACTATGGCCAATTCCATAGGAAACCGGAGGACTCCAAAGCAAACATGGGGAGAACATTCCATGCAGATGTCTCTTTCATACCCAGGACCAAATTGTAATGCAACAGTGCTAACCGTCATGCTGCTCTACTTACTTCTTTTCTAAATATAATTGTTCCACTCATAATGGGAGTTAAGGTGTCTACTGGTTAGCACATTTGCCTTGCAGAGTTAGAGTCCTAGTCGACATCTAAAAGGACAACAACTACATGGATTTTTATGTTCTCCTGTGTATGTGTAGGTTTCCTTACACACTCCAAAAAGCATATATATAGGTTTATTGACTATGAAATTGGTCCTAGTGTGTGTGTCTGAGATAGGAAAATTAGATTGTGAGCTTAATTGGGGACAGGGATTAATGTGAATGGTGATATTCTCTGTACATCGCTGTAGAACACGTTGACACTATCTAAGAAATGTGAATAAAATAATTCCAAAAATACAAGTAAATTAGGGAATGGTTGTAAATTCGCTTCCCTAACACACAAGCATGCAGTCTCTGAAGGTAAACATAGTTATTGCCAAGAGGTTTTAGTGCATTCTGAATATTTCTAAAATTGCCTGTGTGTTTTTCGAAAGAAATAAAATACAGCTTTCAAAATGTTATGATGCGGGACTTCAGTGCACTCATATCAAAAATTTGCTGGTAAAATGCTTCTTTCCAATACTCTTAAGAGTAGCAAAGCTTCTCCAAAAAAGTTTACTGCACCTATAAGACATGAATGTTTAAGAATAGAACTTAATACCTGACTTATCTGAGAGATGGAATATTTTGTTCATTTATCGAAATAAATAGTAACAGTAATAAGATTATATTCTTTAAGACTGTTTCTCAAGAATTTTAAAGTATAAAACCGGCTTTTGTAATAGCCTGCTTAACAGTTCTAACCACAATTCTTTAAAATCCTTTTTTAACATAGTAGTCGTGTAACACGCCCACCAAGGCTGTTAGTTTATGATTTAGTCATCAGACATAGAACATAAAAGAATATAACAAACACTCCTGTGACAACTGCACTAAATTTGACTTTTAGTCATTTTGATAAATCGAATGGCACTTTAGTTTTAGTGCACATCTTTTCTCTGTAAGAATATAGTCATAAATCACATTGTCCGCCTACTCATCGCATATGTATAGTTAGAACAGTTTTGACAATGCATTTGATGTTTAGTGTATATATGGTATTCATGTCTGTGGGCAAGTTGGCACTAAAGCCGCCTTAAGTGAAAATAGAAAAAGGTATTACTAATAAGTTTTCTGACACTAAATAAAAGTTCCTGGAAAAATCCCCTATAATAAGCAAATAGTTTTAGTGTATTTTATATTTATAGCAAATGAAGCATATACAAGTATGTATGTATACAGTGGATATAAAAAGTCTACACACTCCTGTTAAAATGCCAGGTTTTTCTCATGTCCAAAAATCAGTCCTAGATGAACCATTTCAAAACTTTTTCCACCTTTAATGTGACCTATAATCTGTACAATTGTATTGAAAAACAAACTCATCATTTACGGTTGAAAAATAAAGAACAAAAATAATGTGGTTGCATAAATATGACCACCCTTAAACTAATAATTTGTTAAATTACCCTTTGACTTTATGACAGCATTCAGTCTTTTTGGTGACTGTGTATGTATTGAGTGTGTCTATGTATGCATGTACAGTATGTAGTAAGTATGCGTATTTGGTCACCTATGTGTATGGTAAGTGTGCATATACATGTTTCTATCTATGTAACAGTTGTGCATACCCTATGTGTGTACAGATGTAGCCATCTGTATCTTGACTTTTAATGCATTAAATACCCAGTGGCAAGAAACTTTAACTTGACTTTTTCAATGGTTTTTGTTATGTGATTTCACGTTACATAGTTACATAGTTACATAGTTAGTACTGCTGAAAAAAGACACATGTCCATCAAGTTCAACCAAAGGACGGGAAAAGGGAAGGGAAACGTTTCTACACATAGGAGCTAATACTTTTTTGTTCTAGGAAATTATCTAACCCTTTTTTAAAGCCATCTACTGTCCCTGCTGTGACCAGCTCCTGCGGTAGGCTATTCCATAGATTCACAGTTCTCACAGTAAAGAAGACTTGTCGCCTCTGCAGGTTGAACCTTTTTTTCTCCAGACGGAGGGAGTGCCCCCTTGTTTTTTGAGGGGGTTTTACATGGAACAGGATTTCAGCATATTTTTTGTATGTGCCATTAATATATTTATATAAATTAATCATGTCCCCCCTTAGTCGTCTTTTTTCAAGGCTAAATAGGTTTAATTCTTTTAATCTTTCCTCATAACTCAGATTCTCCATGCCCCTTATTAGCTTCGTTGCTCTTCTTTGTATTTTTTCCAACTCCAGGGCATCCTTTCTATGAACTGGAGCCCAGAACTGAACTGCATATTCTAGATGAAGCCTCACTAATGCTTTGTAAAGTGGTAATATTACATCCCTGTCCCGTGAGTCCATGCCTCTTTTAATACACGACAATATCTTGCTGGCCTTTGAAGCAGCTGATTGACATTGCATGCTGTTGTTTAGTTTATGATTTACAAGTACACCCAGATCCATCTCAACAAGTGAATCCCCCAGTGTAGCTACCCCTAGGACATATGACGTGTGCAGGTTGTTGGTACCCACATGCATAACTTTACATTTATCTACATTAAATTTAATTTGCCAACTGGATGCCCAAACACTTAGTTTGTTTAAATCCGCTTGCAATTCACGAACATCTTCCATAGACTGTACTATATTACATAGCTTGGTGTCATCTGTAAAAATAGAAATAGTGCTATTAATCCCATCCTCTATATCATTAATAAATAAGTTGAATAATAGTGGTCCCAGCACTGAACCCTGGGGTACAGCACTTATAACCGAGCACCATTCAGAGTAGGAATCATTGACCACAACTCCCTGGATACGGTCCTTGAGCCAATTCTCAATCCAATTACAAACTATATTTTCTAAATCTATAGTCCTTAATTTACCCATTAGACGTCTATGAGGGACAGTGTCAAATGCCTTTTCAAAGTCCAAAAACACTATATCCACAGCGGCCCCTCTGTCCAGGCTTCTGCTCACCTCTTCATAAAAACAGATCAGGTTGGTTTGACAACTTCTGTCCTTAGTAAAACCGTGCTGGCTATCACTTATAATACTATTTATTGTCACATAATCCTGTATATAGTCCCTCAATAGCCCCTCAAACATTTTCCCCACGATGGATGTTAAGCTTACTGGTCTATAATTACCCGGGGAAGACCTAGAGCCCTTTTTGAAAATAGGCACCACTTTTCCCCTCGCCAGTCCCTTGGCACTGTACCAGTCACTAGAGAATCTCTGAATATTATGAAAAGGGGACAACCTAAAAATGAACCATAAAGGGACATAGCCTTGAGGCGTTTATTCAGCCATTCATCTCCTTTGACCTTCTGCGCTCTGCATCATGTCCCAGGGTATGTGCTAGCTGTTTATTTGATTGTGTCTTAGTCAGTGTTTTATTCATATTCTGGTGATCTTCTTGAAATTATTTGAGTTTTCTTGACACTTCATTCTTCCGTGCATTAGATATATCTTGCAGGTTATAGTGGGCATGGATATTATCCATTGTCTACTTTTGTGTACCGCTATCATCAGTTGGTAGTAATATACCTTGTGTGGACTTTGCTATCTATATTCATAGGTGCACTATTATACTATATGCACTATTGGAGCGTGGTCTGGTCAAAGTTTTGGATGATTGACTCTGCTGTCATGGTTTATTCCATCTGACCCTGCTGTTTGTATTTCTGTGTATGACGTATCCCATTCTCTTTTCATTATATGTTATTGTCGATTATATTCAATAAAGTATTTTGTTTGCATCTTTGTATATTATTTTAGTATACTATCTTTCTTAGGGCTATGTCCCTTTATGGTTCATTTTTAGGTTGTCTACTTACAATAAGGGACCCCAATATACACCATCTCTCTGGTGTGAGTTTTTTTTAGGTTGTCCTATTATGAAAAGGGGGACAGAAATAACTGAACTAAGCTCTTTAAGAATTCTAGGGGGTATCCCATCTGGTCCCGGGGCCTTGTGTGTTAATTTAGCTTGGACCATATCTACATTCAGCCAATTCAGTATATCAACTGATATATTAACAGCACTGGCACCAGCTACATCAGCCGCTCTTTCTTCTGTTGTATATACAGAGCTAAATAACCCATTTAGTAACTCTGCCTTCTCTTGATCCCCTGTGACCATCTCCCCATTACCTCTATTTAGGGGTCCTACATGTTCATACCTTTGCTTTTTTGCAGTTATATACTTGAAGAATTTTTGGGGATTTGTTTTACTATCCTTGGCCACCTGCCTTTCATTTAGTTTTTTTTTGCTAATTTTATTACATTTTTACATATTTTATTACACTCTTTATATTTTACAAAGGCTACAGATGAACCCTCAGATTTGTATTTTTTAAACGTTGCAGCAAGTTATCAGAGTCAAGATAAACTTAGCTACATCTATATATTTGGAGAAAGGAAAACGCTGCATTCCAGCATAAAATCCTCATACCATCTGTGATTCACGGTGGCGGTGGTATCATGGTTTGGGCCTATTTTGCTGCATCTAGGCAAGGATGCCATCATTGATGGAACAATGAATTCTGAATTATACTAGCAAATTCTAAAGGAAAATGTCAAGACATCTGTCCGTGAGCTGAATCTCAAGCAAACGTGGGTCATGCAGCAAGACAATGCCCCTAAGCACACAAGTTGTTCCACCAAAGAATGGTTAAAGAATAAGAAAGTTAACGTTTAGCAATGGCCAAGTCAAAGTTCTGTCCTTAATCCAATAAAAATGTCGTGGAAGGATCCGAAGCGAGCAGTCCATGGGAGGAAACCCACCAACAACTTGGCTACATCTGTATGTATCTGTAAGTGCATGTGCTTACTGTATGGGTGTGTGTGCTCGTGTAAATATATGCCTGTCGTGGCTGTATTATTTTGCCTCTGTACGGCAGTGTTATTTAATATTTTAGCGCTGTATAACATTGTCCAGGTTTATGATATGGCTGTGCTAGTTATGCTTTTTTTTCATGACTGCACTGAATATATCTAGCAAGTGCTTATGATGTGCGTCTGTGTGTATTTGGTCTCTTTTACATGGCGCTCTTTAGGTCACTATTTTGCATCAGTACTTGTTAGCTAAAATCAGGAGTGGATCCAAAACAAGGAAGAAGTGCAAATCTTTTCATTAAATCTCTTCTCTGTGTAGGTTTCACGTCTGGTTTTGGTTTACAAATACAGTTAATGCAAAATACTGGCATGTGAAAGAGGTCGTTGTGTGCATGCGCACTTGTATATTCAAAATCCTGCAAATGCCTCTGAAGAGTAGAATCAGAATATGAAAGCCAAAGTAATAGCCAGAAGTAGGAACTGAGTAGAAACAAAAAGATTGACCCAAAGTAAGCCAAGAGACATACAGCAACCAGTTGTTACAACCAAGCCATAACCAGACAACACAACCAAAGGTCAAGCGAGAATCAGTACCAGGAGCAAAGTGAATATCATGACAGTAGAATCAGACTGTTACACTTCAGCTCAGATATTAGAATAACTTGTTAACCCCCCATCCCATAAGACAATCAGATCGTTTGCTATAGTACTAAAATGACAGAAAATCGATGGCTAAAACACTGCAGTGAGGGTATGCTATTATTATCGTGCAATACTTCCATCAACTGCTATGGTTGTGAAGGACACAGTTGCATGAAGCTATAGACAAGAGCTCCAATACAAAGGTAAGGAGGAAACTAAGCAATATAATAATAATAATAATCTTTATTTATATATCACCAACATATTCCACAGAATTTTACAATTCAATAGGTACATGTACAGATATCAGATATTGCATAGTGACCAAATTAAATTACAATTCATACAAGAAGAGTGATGGTCCTGCTCACAAGAGCTTTCAATCCATGAGGAAATAGGGGTGAGTCAAAGTTTAAAAGTGTTGGTTTTGTTCAGAGGTCCAGACATCTTTTATAAAAATGGGGTAATAAACATAAAGCTGCATGAGCCAATCACTCTGCTAGTTTCTGTGTATGCACAGCTAATGTATAAAGTGCATTAGGGTGCAAGCAGCGTGGGGGATACTGTTGAAAGAAAAAGTTCAGGTTTTAAGGAATAAGAAGTTGGGGGGGGGGTAAAAGAAAGGAGTCAGGTTAGGAAATGTGAGAGGCCTGCTTAAAATTATGCGGTTTTAGGGCATGCTTAAAACTGTCGATGTTGGAAATTAATTTGGTTGTCCTAGGCAGTGCATAAAAGATAACTGGTGCAGCGTGAAAAAAGTTCTGGAAATGGGAGCTGGAGGTTCAGATTATGATGGGACTTGGTCTAAGATCATTGGCAGAACCTACAGCACGAGTAGGGTGGTAGACAGAAATGAGGGAGGAGATGAAAGAAGGTGCAGCATTGGGAAAAGCTTTGAGGTAGAGAGTGCTATGTTAAAATTGTATTCTAAAATGAAAGGGCAACCAGTGCAGTGACTGGCAGAGGGTAGCAGCATTGGTGCAGCGGTTGGACAGAAGATAAGCCTGGCTGCAGCATTTAGGATAGATTGGAGAGGGGAGGGTTTGGTAAGGGGAAGGCCGATTAGTAATGAGTTACAGTATTCAAGACGAAAGTGAATCAGAGCGACAATAGGTGAGTTTCCACTGTAAGAAAAGGGCAGATTCTCGAGATGTCTTTGAAGTGCAAGTGACATGAGGGTGCAAGTAATTGTATTTATAGAGCAAAGTAGTCGAACATAACCCCAAGACAGCAAGTATGCTGCCTAGAAGTAATGGTAGTACCCAGGGCTGGCCTTAGGAGTGTACATCCTGTGTGAGTGCACAGGTTACTGCAGCCTCCCTGCATGTGGGGGGCGCTACTGAGCAGGCCCTTTGAGCTCTATATCCTCTGCTCCACACACAGAGGGAACGGAGGCAGCAAGAGTAGAGAAGGAACTCGGCCCACATCCCGCCTCTGCAAGAAGCCTGTTAGCCTATGCAAAAAATTGAGGTAAGTGCATATGTGTGTCTCTGTGTGTCTCTGTGTGTGTATATGTGTCTGTATATGCGTATGCATACATGTTCCAGTTTGTGTGGGTATATGTTTGTGCCTATGTGCCTGTGTCTATATATGTATTTGTATGTGTATATATGTCTCTGTGTATGTGTGTATTGTTCTGTGTATCTATCTATCTATCTATCTATCTATCTATCTATCTATCTATCTATCTATCTATCTATCTATCTATCTATCTATCTATCTATCTATCTATCTATCTATCATCTATCTATCTATCTATCTATCTATCTATCTATCTATCTATCTATCTATCTATCTATCTATCTATCTATCTATCTATCTATCTATCTATCTATCTATCTATCTATCTATCTATCTCATATACCAGGGGTGGACACAGACAGCTGGGGGCCCCCGTGTAAGAACAGCATATGGGCCACCTGCTCTCCAATATCTTATTATAGATCACCATCTTATGTCACTTTAACAATCTATCAGTAATTGTTAGTCATAATTGTATGACCTCAGGCATTTACATGCAATCTAATAGACAGTGGGCCTCCTTACCCATTGAGCCACTGTGCATCTGCACAGGTTGCACCAATTGTATGTCCGCCCCTAACATATAACTTCCTTTTATTTAAGTACTGAAAGCTACACTTATAATACATTTTATCGTTTCTTTTTTTTTTTTATCACAAGTGGCTCCCATATTCCTCTAAACTGCATTTTAAGGTTAAAGTAATATACAACAGCAAAAAATTTCAGCCCAACTTAGCAACATGAGCATGAGGCAAAGATGTGGCGGGATATTGTGTTTTCTGCAAAGAGGCTTATCGCTTACTCCAAAGAGACAACGTCATTAAGCCCTTGAAGGGGGAATCGAAAGATAAATGTAATACTTCTCTTATGGGATTAATAGGTTTCAGTGGGGCTATCAACGCCATAACTTCAAAGGTACTTATCAACTAAATCCGGCCATTCCATCCTTATTTGCCAACACTACTCAAAAATGTGCAGTGTCTACTAATAACTTTTGCTGAATACACCATTACTTATTAATGTGTCTTTTCTCTTAAGATATTACTCTTTTACTTAAATTATGATTTTATTATTACAGCATAGATTCAGAAAACTCACTCCAAATAATTCAAATATTTTACTTATGGAAATGATCATGACATGTATGTTACAATGCACTGTACCAATGCTAGAAATGTAACATGATTGCGGCTGCATAACTCATAGGCTGTAAAAAAAGATCTAAAAGGGGGCATAGACATTTTGGTTACATTACGACAAAAAGTACATGGATGCTTAGGTCTCAGAGTCTAATATGGGTCCATAAATGTACCTCCATGTGTCCCTGATTTTATAGAGATGAAAAGATTTATGCCATAAAGAGCCACATGCCGTATTACACAGGTATTTTCCCCTGGTCACATCGATTTTAGGGAAGAATAGTGTGCCTCATGAAGGTACTTTAATACGGGATCCAGACATGACTTTGGATATGCAAGTTCTACTGTCCATTTGATTTCCCATAACATATCAATTTAGCTCATTACATAGTGCTGTGTTGAGGAACCACTCTGCCGCCTCTATTATTATACTCTTTTTGTAATGAAATTGATAAACTGTCTTTGAATTTCATGTTGTCTTGTTTCTGTAAACATGTAATTAATCAATTAAAAACACATGAACATATCATGGCAACTAATCGAATTACAGTTATAATTTTTCTAAAGCAGGTTGAAAAAGAAAACGGCTACTTGATTGATTTTGATAGTCCTTATAAATACCCCACTATTGTTTTTAGTTTAATTTGACCTGTGTTACATCATTACTTTTTAGTTTTAATGTTTAAACCTTTAAATATCAATGTCTTAAAATAAATGATAAGGGCCCTTACTTTGGCTACACAGACACTGGTTCTGACACTGAGCTTATATGTACAGTATATATGTATATGTATATGTATACACCTACCTAAGATTGTGCAGGCTCTCCTCATGCCGCCATAACATCTCTGATTCGTTGAGGCATGCCAAGACATTAGCAGCATATCCTTTAAACAGAACCTTTCACTACCACATACATAAGCAGCTGAATGCACCATGTTATAGGCGCTGCTGCACAGAACCTGGGGCACTTTGAATTACCTGTCTAGCCCTTGCCATTCTGGAGATATCGGTGTCGTTATTATTGGCGCCCTAGGCCGATTCTAACTTTTTTGCTGCCTGAGGCAAAAATTGAAATGGCGCCCCACAAATCTTGATTGACATTCCTCTGGCTGTTCTACATCACTATCACCCTCCAACTCTTGCAGATGCGCCGTTGCCTTGTACTCCCCTGTCATTCACGGTGCAGCAATGAAACCGGGCAGAGTACACCTTGCTGCACCCGAGAAAGTTTGAGGAGACTGGTAGTTATTTAGAACAGCCAGGAGAATGTAAATCAAGCAAGGAAAGGTTGGTTTGGTTTGAGGACCTATATTACTCTTCAGGACAGCACCGCCCCATGACCCTTTAAATAGTAATACAGCGTGAGCCGTTTTAAAAGTTGATATTATAGATTTTGCTGCATCTGAAAAAAAACATACAGTGGAAAATGTGGAAATATTATCAGGTCATGTATTACCGTATGATGGCAGTTCAAGGGTTTAAAACTACCTGACAGGTTCCCATTAACCCCTTCCTGCTCCTGGACATAATATTAGGTCATGGTAACTGCATCGTTCACGCTCCATGACCTAATAGTATGTCACAGGAGGATCGGCCATTTCGTCCGTCCTCTGGGCACATACAGGAGCTGTGACAACTGCTGTCTTGTACAGCAGTTGCCGCAGCTCCTTCAGCGGGGACCGATCGCGGTGTCCCCACTGATTAACCACTTAGAAGCCACGTTCAATAGCGATCGCGGCTTCTTAGGCGTTAAACTACCATCGACGGCCTGCTACATGATAGCGGGCGGCGATGGTTGCTATGGCAACTGGAGGACTAATAATGGCCTCTGGATAAGCCTTCTACGGAAGTCTAGTGGGTCCTGACAAAGTCCGGACCCACTATTCTAGCTGTCAGCGAGTAGCTGACAGCTCTAATACGCTGCACTACGCATGTAGTGAAGTGTATTAGAATTGCGATCAGGGTCCCCTGCCTTCAAGTCCCCTAGTGGGATAAAATAAAAAAGTTTAAAAAAGTAAAAGAAACAAGTTGTGTAAAAATAAACGTTTTAAAAGTAATAAAAAGTAAAAATCACTCTTTTTCCCTTATCAGTCATTTATTATTATTATTATTATTAATAAAAATAAATAAACAAATAAACTATGCATAATATGGTATTGCAGCGTCCGTAACGGCCTGAACTACAAAACTATTAAATTATTTATCCCGCAAAGTGAACGCCCTTAAAGAAAATAATAAACTATACCAGAATCACAATTTTTTGGACTCTTCACCTCCAAAAAAATTTAATAAAAAGAGATAAAAAAGTTGCATGTACCTAAAAATAGTACTGATCGAAACTACAGTTCGTTACGCAAAAAATAAGTCCTCAAACGGCTTTCTTCATGGAAAAATAAAAAAGTTATGGCTCTTAGAATATGGCAACACAAAAAGTAAATGATTTTTTATAAAACAGTATTTTACTGTGCAAACGCCATAAGACATAAAAAAAACCTATAAACATATGGTATCGCCATAATCGTATCGCCCCACAAAATAAAGTGAATATGTCATTTATAGCGCACAGTGAACGCTGTAAAAAAAAAGGAATAAAAAAATAGTAGAATTGCTGTTTTTTAGTTACCACGCCTCTTAAAAATCGATAAAAAGTGATCAAAAGGTCGCATGCACCCCATGATAACGACAATGAATTCCTCAAGGGGTCTAGTTTCCAAAATGGGGTAAATTTTAGGGGTTTTCCCCTGTTCTGGTACCTAAGAAGCTCTGCAAATACGACATGGCACCCAGAAACCAATCCAACAAAATCTACATGCCAAATAGCACTCCTGCCTTTCAGAGCTCTGCCGTTTGTCCAACCAGCAGTTTGTTACCACATATGGGGTATTGCCGTAATCGGGTGAAATTGCTTTACAAATTTTGGGGTGCTTTTTCTCCTTTATTCCTTCTCAAAATTAAAAATGTGTACCTTTTATCGGAAAAAATAGATTTTCAATTGCACAGCCTAATTCCACAAAATGCAGCAAAAAACCTGTGGGATCTAAGTGCCCACTATACCCTTCAATAAGTTCCTTGAGGGGTGTAGTTTGCCACGGTTTTGGCACCACGAGACCTCTTCAAACCGGACTTGGTAATAAAAAGGAGGCCTCAAAATCCACTAGGTGCTCCTTTGCTTCAGAGGCCTGTGCTTCAGTCCATTACCACACTAGGGCCACATGTGGGATATTTCTCAAAACTGCAGAATCTGGGCAATAAGTATTGAGTTACATGACAAAAAATGTAATTTTCACCTCTACTTTACCTAAAGGGTTAATAAACTTTCTAAATGCTGTTTTGAATACTTTGAGGGGTCTAGTTTCTAAAATGGAGTGTTTTATGGGGGGTTTCTAATATATAAGCCCCTCAGAACTGAACTGATACCTAAAAAAAAAGAGGCTTTTGAAATTTTATTCAAAATATGACAAATTGCTGCTTATGTTCTAAGCCATGTAACGTCCTAGAAAAAAAAGGATGTTCAAAAAATGATGCCAACATATAGTAGACATATGGGAAATGTAAACTAGTAACTATTTTAGGTGGTATAACCCTCTGTCTTACAAGCAGATGCGTTAAAATTCTGAAAAATGCTATTTTTTAAAAATTGTATCTAAATTTTGCTATTTTTTTTTTTACAAATAAACACTGAATATATTGATCAAATTTGACCACTAACACGAAGCCAAATGTCTCATGAGAAAACAGTCTCAGAATCGCTTGGATAGGTTTAAGCATTCCGAAGTTATTACCACATAAAATAAAATATGTCCGATTTGAAAAATGGGCTCTGAGCCTTAAGGTTAAAACAAGGCTGCGTCCCTAAGGGGTTAAATAAACAATTAATTGTAACAGTTCCATCTGCCCTGCAATTTTGTTATTATAAATATATCCTTATAGTTATAGCACCAGAACCAAGCTCTCACATATAGACGGCACCAGAACCAAGCTCAGTACATAAATACAGAACCAGAACAAAACTGAGTACATATTTACAGCTCCGGAACAAAGATCAGTACATAAATACAGAACCAGAACCAAGCTCAGTACATATATACAGCAGCAAACCAAAGCTCAGTACATAAATACCACACCAGAACAAAGCTCTATACATGTTTACATCACCAGAACCAAGCTCAGTGCATAAATACAGCACCAGAACAAAGTTCGGTATTTCACAAAAAAAAATATACCACCCATCATCTCACTGCAGATCACGCAGTGACTACAGTAGTGACTAGAGGCCAAATAAACATTTACATTGAGTGACTCACAGGTAACGTCTTCTCAGATTCTAGTCGTACGTTTTCTCTTTTCTTCTTCATCCGGTCCAGACCTCTATGATGACTTCTCCTGGCTATGGCCCATTTCTGCATTTTGCCGCTCAGATATCCTTAGCTTCTCACTTCTCCAACATTCCGCACCTATAAACAAAGATAAAATTCTCATGATTCCACACACTACGATCCTAAAAATAATAGTGCCATACACTTCACCTCTAATTATAATAGCACCAACCACTTTGTCCCGGATTATAATAGCACCATACACTGTGTCCTCCACACACACACACACACACACACACACACACACACACACACACACACACACACACACACACACAGTGCCCCCTGCAGATAGTGCCCCCCATAGAGCCCACTGTAGATAGTGCCCCTCATAAAGCCCCCTGTAGATAGTGACCCTCATAGAGTCCCCTGTAGAAAGTGCCCCTCATAGAGCCTCCTGTATATAGTGCTCCGCATAGAGCCTCTTGTAGTTACTGCTCCCCATAGAGCCCCCTGTAGATAGTGCCCCCATATAGCCCCCTGTAGATAGTGGCCCCATATAGCCCCCTGTAGATAGTGCACCACATATAGCCCCCTGTAGATAGTGCCCCCCATGGAGCCCCCTGGAGCTTATGCCCTACATAGATTCCCCTGTAGATAGTGCCCGAAAAACAGCCATCTGTAGATAGTGCTCCCCATAAAACCTCCTGTAGATACTGACACCCAGAGTCCCATGTATATAGGGCCCCCTGTAGATAGAGCCCCCCTGTAGATAGAGCCTCCTGTAGATAATGCCACTCACAACGTTAACTTGAAAAAAAAACTTTACTTTCTCACCTGATCCCATTCCCACTCCGTCCTCTAGCAACGTAGGTATGTTCTCTTCTGACCAGGTCTGCTAGAGCTGTAAGAAACAAGCAGCACAATGACATCGCTGCCGCCGAAAAGAAGCTGTCTTCTGCTCCTATCAGCCAGTGATGAGAGGACTGTGTGAACTAGCGATAGAGATCACTAAGCAGAAGCTGTTCTGACACTGTCCACAGCTGATTGGACAGTGTCAGAGCGCTGACTATCACACCCCCTGCCCTTTCCATGTCCAGGAATGCCCCTCTAACAGTACTGGGCTAATTTACATATCGGCCGCCAATAATAACGGCACCGATATCTCCAGAGGGGCGGAGGCTAGACGGGTAATTCAAAGTGACCCAGGGTGTGTGTAGCATTGCCTGAAACACGGTGAAATCAGCTGCACATGTATGGGGACGTGGAAGGTTCTCTTTAAGTACCTGTACATTTTGAGGGGTGGGCCTCCATTAATCTAACTGTTTTTTTCCAGCACATCCCGCAGATGCTAGATAGAATTGAGATCTAGAGAATTTGGAAGAAAAGTCAACATTTTTAGCTCTTTATCATGTTCTTTAACCCCTTCAGGACCGAGCTCATTTTGGCCTTCAGGACCAGACCCATTTTTACAAATCTGACATGTGTCTCTTTATGTGGTAATAACTCCGGAATGCTTTTACCCGTCCAAGTGATTCTGAGATTGTTTTCTCGTGACATATTGTACTTTATGGTAGTGAAAAAATTTGGTCGATAAATTGAATATTTATTTGTGAAAAACACCAAGATTTAGAGAAAATTTTCAAAAATTAGCATTTTTCTAAATGTAAATGTATCTGCTTGTAAAACAGATGGTTATACCACCCAAAATAGCTACTATTTCACATATCCCATATGTCTACTTTATGTTTGCATCGTTTTTTGAACGTCCTTTTATTTTTCTAGGACGTTACAAGACATAGAACTTTCTCAGCAATTTCCTACATTTTCAAGAAAATTTCAAAAGGCTATTTTTTCAGGGACCAGTTCAGTTGTGAAGTGGCTTTGAGGGCCTTAAATATTAGAAAGTCCCCATAAATCACCCCATTTTGAAAACTGCACCCCTCAAAGTATTCAAAACAGCATTCAGAAAGTGTTTTAACCCTTTTAACCATTTCACAGGAATTAAAATAAAGTAGAAGGGAATTTTACAAATTTCATATTTTTTGCCAAAATTCATTTGTAATACATTTTTTTCTGTAACACAGAAGGTTTTACCCAAGAAACGCAACTCAATATTTATTGCCCAGATTCTGCAGTTTTTAGAAATATCCCACATGTGGCCCTAGTGCGCTACTGGACTGAAGCAAAGGCCTCAGAAGCAAAGTAGCACCTAGTGGATTTTGGGGCGTCCTTTTTGTAGAATATATTTTAGGCACCATGTCCAGTTTGAAGAGGTCTTGTGGTGCCAAAACAGTGGAAAACTCCCAAAAGTGACCCCATTTTGGAAACTACACCCCTCAAGGAATTTATCTAGGGGTATAGTTAGCATTTTGACCCCACAGGTTTTTTGCTAAATTTAATGGAATTAGTCTTTGAAAATGAAAATCTACTTTGTTTCTGAAAAAACATAGAATTTTCTAATTTTTACAAGGGATAAAGGAGAAAAAGCCCCCCAACATTTGTAAAGCAATTTATCCCGATTACAGCAATACCCCATATGTGGTAATAAACGGTTGTTTAGACCCACACCAAAGCTCAGAAGGGAAGGAGCGACATTTGGATTTTGGAGCGCAGATTTTGCTGGAATTGTTTTTGGTGCCATGTCGCGTTTGCAACGCACTGGAGGGACCAAAACAGTAGAAACCCCCAAAAGTGACCCCATTTTGGAAACTACACCCCTCAAGGATTTTTTTTAGGGGTATAGTTAACATTTTGACCCCACAGGTTTTTTGCTGAATTTATTAGAATTAGTTTGTGAAGATGAAAATCGACTTTGTTTCTGAAAAAACATAGAATTTTCTATTTTTTACAAGGAATAAAGGAGAACCCCCCCCCCACATTTGTAAAGCAATTTCCGATTACGGCAATACCCCATATGTGATAATAAACTGTTGTTCAGACCCACAGCAGGGCTCATAAGGGAAGGACTGCCATTTGGAGCGCAGATATTGTTGGAATGGTTTTCGGTGCCATGTCGTGTTTTCAAGGCCCTGGAGGGACCAAAACAGTAGAAACCCCCAAAAGTGAACCTATTTTGGAAACTACACCCCTCAAGAAATTTTTCTAGGGGTATAGTTAACATTTTGACCCCACGGGTCTTTTGCTGAATTTATTAGAATTAGTTTGTGAAGATGAAAATCTACTGTGTTTCAGAAAAAACATAGAATTTTCTAATTTTTAAAAGGAATAAAGGAGAAAAAGCACCCCAACATTTGTAAAGCTATTTCTCCCGATTACGGCAATACCCCACATGTGGTCATAAACGGCTGTTTAGACCCACAGAAGGGCTCAGAAGGGAAGAAGTGCCATTTGGAGCGCAGATATTGTTGGAAAGGTTTTCGGTGCCATGTCGTGTTTTCAAGGCCCTGGAGGGACCAAAACAGTAGAAACCCCCAAAAGTGACCCCATTTTGAAAACTGCACCCCTAAGGTATTCACCTAGTGGTTTAATGAGTGTTTGTACCGCTAGGTTTTCATAGCCAGAATCATGGTATTTAGGTGGTTATTTTTTTACCAAATCTATTATTTTTGGTACATGGTTGCCTTCCACAGCATATTAACCCGTAGAAGTGCATTTGCCAGTGTATGTAACTGTGTCATGCCAACAAAGCAGATGACCAACAAATGTGTCAGTCCACAGGTGTTAACAACAGTTAAAGCAGGGAGAATTTAAATTAGAACTGTATTGGACTGAAGGGCAATATATTTGAGAACTGGAGGAAAAAAATTAGAACTTGAGCATGTTCACAGGATGAAAGAACAGGGCTTTATAATGTCACTTCTTTTTTTCAAAGGGACTAGTCATACATCTCTTTAGCCCCATCAATCAGTTATAATAATAGGCAAACTCAGTAAAATTATCAAAAAAAATATGTATTGAAGGAATATTACATTTATATGAAATGATGCTGTCAAATAAAAATTTAATTTTTATCTCAAGTATGCTATTTCAGTGATTCCAACTGACATTATTTTGAAAACTCTACCCTTCAAGGTATTCATCTAGGGGTATAGTGAGCATTTTGTTAGGGGTTTTTCAAAAATATTTTAATTTTGTGTGACCAATTATAACGTGAAACCACGTAGGTATTTATCTAGGGGTATAGTGAGAATTTTGTTAGGGGTTTTTCAAACATTTTTTAATTTGGTGTGACTAATTATAACGTGAAGCCACTTTAGGTATTCATCCAGGGGTGCAGTAAGAATTTTTAGTTTTGTTTGGGCTTCTTTTAAATTTTGTGGGCAAAAATTATTTAATATAAAATTACTCTGCTTCAAAAATCAATTTAGAATGGCCAATTTGTAAAATAAACGGGTGTATAAATAAAATAATCTAAAACTCAGTGGAGGTATGTTAAATTTTGAAGCATTTATTGATGCATAGGCTTGGCTTTTTGGGGCATGTCTCACACTGGTAGATAGTGTCTTTCCTAATGCCTTTTTTGGAACACACCCGACATCTTTTCTGGGATCTTGTTTTCTTGTCAGTGGGGGGATTTACTGAGGGAAAGTCCTGGCCTGGGATTATACGGCAACTATAATCTCCCAAAGAAGTGCCCTCGCCTCCTGGGTTGTCAAACAAAAGGGCCTTGATTATTGTCTCCTGAAATTGGAGAAATGTGTTTCGATTGCCTGCGTATCTGGACACCACAAATGTGTTATACATTGCCATTTGGGTGAGGTGGACTGCCAGCTTCTTGTACCAGGTCTTACTTTTACGCATGGCACTATACGGCTTTATGACCTGATCAGATAGATCCACCCCACCCATAAAGCGGTTATAATCCAGGACGCAGGCAGGCTTGGAAGTTGTGGTGCTGGAGCCACGAACTGGAACATTGATGCTGCTATCCTTATGGATGCTAGTTAGAATGTGGACATCTTTCTTGTCCCTATATTTCACTAGCAACATGTTGTCACTGCACATTGCTTTGCTTTCCCCTTTTGGCAAAGTCTGGCCCAGGAGGGTTTTGGGGAGGCCCTTAGAATTTTTTTTTATTGTGCCACAGGCCACTGTCGCTCTTGCCAAAAGGCACTTTTGGAGAGGGATGCTGTTATAAAAATTGTCTATATAGACATGATATCCCTGGCCAAGTAGCGGGTGTACAAGATCCCACACAATTTTTCCGCTGACAGTAAGGGAAGTGGGGCACTCTGGGGGATCGATTTTGGAATCCCTTCCCTCATAAATCAATGGGTGTACCCGGTGGAACTTTCGCAGATTTTATATAGCTTTATTCCATACCGGGCCCTTTTATTTGGGAGGTATTGACGGAAGTGGAGCCTTCCCTTAAAACTGACGAGAGACTCGTCGACCGCAATATTTTTATCTGGGGTGTAGATTTGGGCAAATTTTAAATTCAAATGATTTATGACAGGCCTTATTTTAAATAAACGGTCATAATTTGGATCATTGGGGGGTGGGCAGCGGGTATTATCTGCGTAATGCAGAAATTTGAGGACGACCTCAAATCTTCTTCTGGTCATAATGGTGCCATAAGGGGGGGTATAATATAGGACATCCGATGACCAGTAGTCCCTAATGCTGGGTTTCTTTATGAGGCCCATATTCAGTAACAGGCCCCAAAATTTGCAAAGCTCCTCAAAGTTTGTGGGGGTCCAATTTTGGTCTTTGGCATAGTAGGATGTGGGATTGTTGGCGAGAAATTGTTCCGCATATAAATTAGTCTGTTTGACCATTAAATTTATAAATTCAGCGGAGAAAAATAATTTTAAAAAATCGAACACTCCAAACCCCGTGGTCTCCACTTGGATTCCCGAGGATGCGGTGAAGTTGGGAACCTGGGGGGCATAACTTGTAGCAGGCATCCATATCGCCTCACTATCGGGGGGGTCAGAACCAGCAACTCTTCTGTGCTGCAGGGGGGGCTCATCAGACTCGCTAGACGAAGATGATGTCAGCACGAACTCCATTTCATCTTCGCTAGCAGAGTCTGTATCTGAGCACAGCATAGCGTACGCCTCCTCTGGGCTATAAAATTTCTGTGCCATATTGTAGTAATGGACACTATAATGTAACAGCTCTAATTTTATTGTAACCCTAAAATGTAACTGTCACTAAGAAAAAAAAATTTTTTTTAGAATTTTTTTTTTTATATATTTTTTTTGTATTTTTTTATTTTTTATTAACTGGAAACAAACTGGCGCTCTCAAAAACGTAGGAGCGGGATGGAACGGACTGGGTCACTGCATAAAACTGTGACTGTATGTGGCACGGCAACAGTGAATGGTGGCGATCTGTGTGTATCGGACTGGATGCTGACACGGATCAAAGTTCTCTCGCTGGGCAGTGAGGGGACGATCTGGGGGTATTTAGGCTATTGCCTAATCTAATATGGCGCAGTATTTTCACTGGGGTAATGGGTTGGCGATTTGGGGATTATTTTCTAACTACTGGGACAGGAGAGATCTGAGGAGATCTGGGAGGATCTGGGGAGATCTGGGGAGATCTGGGGAGATCTAGAAGAGATCTTTATTCACTGTATTTTAACTTTTTCTGTCTGACAGGGCTTCACACGACGACTCTCACAAGCTCTTTGACAGAAATGAGCTTGTCAGAGTCGGCGATGAGGAGAATTCTCTGTGTTTTGTTTACATATGCTGTGATTGGTCATTCATTTTTGAATGACCAATCACAGTCATCGACGTCACAGGACCACTTTGATTGGTCCTGTACCGGCGAGCAGCAAGTGTTTGTTGCTACTCGCCGCCGTGATCTGCCTGCTGTCACCATGTCAAGTGACATGGTGACAGTTTATCGTCTGGACGTAACTGTACGTGATAATGCGGGAATGCACCGCAGATTATGACGTACATTAACGTGATCCGGCGGGAAGGGGTTAAACAATTCTTGTACAATGTTTGCAGTGTGGCAGGGCACATTATCCTGCTGAAAGGAGGCCACTGCCATTAGGGAATACCATTGCCATGAAGGGGTGTACTTGCTTTGCAACAATCTTTAGTTGGGGGTACGTGTCAAAGTAAAATCCACATGAATGCCAGGACCTAAGGCTTCTCAGCACAACTTGCCCAGAGCATCACACTGCCTTCGAGGAAGCTGGCTTTTTCTTAGTGCATCCTAATTTCTTCCCCAGGTGTGTGATGCATATAGACCCGTCTGTCCACATGATGTAAAAGAAAATGTGACCTTTTTAGACCAGGTCACCTTCTTCAATTGCTCCATGGTCCTGGTTCTGATGCTCAAGTGACCATTGTAAGTGCTTTCGGTGGTGGACAGCGGTCAGCATGGGCACTCTGACCGGTCTGTGGCTATGTAGCCCCAAACGCAGTAAACTGCAATCTATCACAGACAGCATTAAAGGGGTTTTCAGGGAATTAGATCTTAGGATAGGTCATCAATATCGGATCAGCAGGGGTCCGACTCCAGGCACCACCAGCAAGTAGCTGATTGAAAGGACCGCGGCCTGATATGGAACCAGCCCCTTCAATCAGCTGATCAGTAGGGGATTCCGGGAGTCGAACCTCCACCAATCTGATATTGAATACCTATACTAACAATAGATCATCAATATCAAAGTCTGGGAAAACCCCGTTAACTTTACAGCAATTTGTGCTACAGTAGCTCTTCTGTGGGATCAGACCAGACTGGGATAGCCTTCGCTCTCCACGAACATCAATTAACCATGGGTGCCCAAGACCCTGTTGCCAGTTCACCAGTTGTCCTTCCTTAGACAACTTTTGCTAGGTGCTAATCACTGCATATTGAAAACACCATAAGACCTATCATTTTGTAAATGCTCTAACCCAGTCATCTAGCCATTACAATTCGCCCTTGTCTAAGATGTTTGGATCCTTACCCTTGCAGACTGTTCTTTTGCTGCCTAATGTATGTGACTCTTTACAGGTACCATTGTAACAAGATAATCAATGTTAGGCTCTGTGCACACCACGTTAATGCCTTCCATCGGGAGTGTCCTTCAGGAGGAGTCATGATGTGTACCTCCAACGGAAAGCTGCAATCGATGACATTGAATAGACATATGGACATGTTTATCGTGTACGTTGGGAGGTTTCAAGACGTGTGTGTGTGTGTGTGTGTGTGTGTGTGTGTATACAGTGGTGCTTGAAAGTTTGTGAACCCTTCAGAATTTTTTATATTTCTGCATAAATTTGACCTAAAACAACATCAGATTTTCACACAAGTCCTAATCAACCTAAGAACCTAATCAAACAAATGAGTCAAAAATATTAGACTTGGTAATTTATTTACAATGTAACATAACTGTCAGTGGAAAAAGTATGTGAACCTTAAGGCCTCATGCACACGACTGTGCATTTGCAGCCGAATACTATTCGCCATTGCGGAGCAGAAATTGTGGATAGTATAATACACGTGCTAACCTATAGGCCAATGCACAATACCGTGGTTACCATGGCTTCCGGGCTCATTGAAACAATGTACATTTTGGGTGTGCAAAGTCAGTGATTGCGAATGGCCCGGGGATGACACTCCACAGCCCGTCGTTGACGTAATCAAGGACCGTGCACACAGCTACGACCGTGTGCATGAGCCTAAGGATTAGCAGATAATTTGAAGGTGAAATTAGAGTCAGGTGTTTTCAATCAATGGGATGACAATCAGGTGTGAGTCGGCGACCTGTTTTATTTAAAGAACAGGGATCTACCAAAGTCTGATCTTCACAACACATGGAAGTGTATCATGGCACGAATAAAGGAGATTTCTGAAGACCTCAGAAGAGGAGTTGTTGATACTCATCAGCCTGAAAAGGTTACAAAACCAGCTCTAAGGAGTTTAGACTCCACAAAACCACAGTCAGACAGATTGTGTACAAATGGAACAAATGCAAGAACATTATTACACTCCCAGGAGTGGTCGACCAACAAAAATCACGCCAAGAGAGTATAATAGTCCACGAGGTCACAAAGGAACACAAGGTAACGTCTAAGCAGCTAAAGGCTTTTCTCACATTAGCTAATGTTAATGTTCATGAGTCCACCATCAGGAGGACTGTCACATGTGGGTACGGGGACCCACTGGGCCGTACCGCCTTTACGGTATGGCAGTTGGCCAAAAGGACACAGGTCAAAATCTATACTTCATATGGGTGTACCTGCGGTAGCTTCAGACAGTAGCGAGGCAGGCTCGGAAGGGACTTTGGCATAGGCAGACACCCGGCGTGGTATAGCAGGACAGGCGTGGTACACAGCACAGCACGGCTCCAACTCAATACGGTGCTTGACCAAGTTAGCACGGTGTAAAAGGACATATATATCATATATAAATAATATATATATATGCGCCACACACGCACACACGTGTGTAAAAGGGCTGGTATAATAGCGGGTTTCAACCTACTTGTGTCCCCCTCTATTACTACCTCCTTTATAAACAGGGTCACTAGGGTTATGCCTACTTCCCCTACCTTTTCCTTTACTAACGTTAATCTACTTGCTTTGCTTCTACTCAAGGGAATAAGACCTTATAGTAAGTACAATTGTATAGTAAATAAAGGGTAATATTTATTACTAACAATAATCACACTTATATATAAAATACACCAAACACAGAACAAAGTAACCGATCACCGTATAGTATCAGTATACCCCAATACATATAACACGTTAATATATACTGAGTATACTCACACTATACGTAGTACAGTATATTCACACTATACACACGGTATCACAGTCCTAATTATAACGCCACCCACGTACCTAAACATACATAGAAGTTACGTTACAACACAATACACATGTACATGCTCACTGTTTCTGTACCACTGCTTCCTAGCACTAACTATCCCTGTACACTAAGGGTTAATAGCAAGGGTTACCAGGTAAATGGTGGGAAAGGGTTAAACGGGTACCAGGGGATAGCAGGTAAATGGTGGGAAAGGGTTAAACAGGTATGCAGGTAAAGGGTTGAAGTAAGGAAGGGGGAGAGCATAACGTGTAGCTGCTGCTACACATGGATACTTAGCAGTCCATGTGGTAGTTGGTGTGTCGTCAGGTGGGCAGGAAAAGAGAGCAGACCAGGAGGGAAGTGGAGTCCGTTGGTAGCAGGAAATAAGAGAGAGAGTGTGAGGCCGTTGACCCTCTTATACCTTGTCCGAGCACATCTGTGTGACATCACAGCTCATGCACGTGAAAGGGGGGGCCTGGGCCTCATGGCTACCTCATGGAATACCATTATCTAGTAGGGGGATGGAAGGGCAGTTGGAACTTCCTGCTTCCTGGAATGGCTTAGCCCGCCTTTCGACAACCTTTGTACGCAATCCGTTATCTTTCCAAATCTTTTCAGTATCTTTATTGAGGACAAAACAATCTTTGTGGGCCGATATCCATGTCTCTATCATGGCAGGTTAACATCCCTGAGGAGGAGGTGATGTCTTGGTACCTAGGAATCTACTGTGGGATGGAGCACCGCCTTCTATTTCCCTTCTGACATTCAATCCATCATCGTATTGACCATACCAGTTCTCAGTTTGAGGTGGCAAATACCTACAAGGATGTGCGTATACCTTACCTGTCCCTAAGGGTTCCTACACACTACCCAATCATACATACAAAATGTAAAATAATCAAACATACAAAAATATTCCCCCCAAACCATAGGTATATGTACATATAGAGATTCATGCTCAACCAGCATCTTTCACTACTCCTCCATAAACACGTGAAAGGTACACACGTAAATGGGGTGACTACAGGCTGTAAATATATGTCCGCCTACACGTACATACTCACTCGCTGTGGAACGGGCACAGCCTCACTGAGTATGCCTATGTTGCGGACACATATCTACACCTAGAATGTCTATATGTACAGGTTGAAAGTTTTTGTACGACACATTGATTCATATTACATTACACAAATATATATATCCATAAACTTGACGATTACGGGTCGCAGGACAGTATTGGTGTTATGTCCTTAGTCCAGGTTCATGCTTAAACGCCTGACCTAGTTTACTTGGTCGGCGAGTCCTTTCACCCATCAGTACTATCACAGGGTGGATGAGCAGGTTGAAGAAGAAAATTGCTTTGGGGTTGTACCCAAACAGGCTCTCCCATCAGGACATCTCTGAGTCTCTTTTCAGGGAATGGGATGGAGGCTCGATTCTCACACTTTTTAAGCTCCTCCACGATATCCTCTTCCTTACTAAACTCAGGATCATCTGAAGTCTTACAGGAGCATCTGAGCGGATATCGAGCCTGTACTCAGGGGTGACTGGAGTTCTTCCATTCTGCTACATCGATACCTGTGATAATACAAAAAGGTAAAAATGCTCCTTGGAGGAGTATTCCTCTTCCGGTGAAATTAGTCGCACAGATGGTGTAGTAAACATATTGCACTCGGTACCAACTCCAATACCCTTGACCCATGTATCTTACGCTTGAAGAGGGTATTGGGTTGACCTTCATCTCACAGGTCCCCTCGGTATCTCAACACTGGTACCTAAGCACCCGGTCCTAACTACCTTGGCAGAGGATCGCATACTCATCATTTCACCATCCATTTGTACATACAGATATGGATGGCTGCCCTTATAGGTTAGGATATATGAGGGGAGCTGTAGATGAAGTACCATTTTGTGGATCTTCACAATTATCATGTTTGTGGAACTATATCCCTGTCTTACCAAACCCATTATCTTAAAATCAAGATATGGGTGTAATGCCAGGGTATCCTCCCCCTGTCAACCTTTTCTAAAGGACCACTCCAGTTAAACACAAAAGAATCAGCCATACTGTAATTCACTGTATTTAATTGCACTCACATTAGGTCTCAGATGAAGTTGTGTTACCTGTCTGAACCCCCCAGGTCTCGGTGCACAGAATAACACAAAACACTACACCGTGAACTTATGTTACCTGTTCGCACTGCTCAACCTGAGTTCATAGTATAATAACAACTTTAACGTTATCCTAATAGAGAGCAATTAAAACATTGGGCGCAAATACACCACTATCCAATGGTTGATTCTCAAGTTGTTTTCCTGGAGTGGTTTTCTAATTATGCATTATAAATACAGGCAACACCTATATAGTATAACTACATAACTACTGATAACCAGGAATATACCACAATAGAATTTGTGAACGAGCCACAAAAGAAAACACAATGACAACAAAAGAACTGGGAACAAACAACAGACCATAAACACACAGTACAGACATCAAAGATATAACACCTTACTGTGAACATGTAAATTATGGCCTACTTAAAATTCACAGCTGAATTCCAAACCAGTTGTTGTTCGTTATTCAGATCTTTGAACACATGGTTTAGCAAATGTGTGGAGGAGATCGTCATGTAGCCATTTTGTCCTTTCCGAAATCCACAATTTGATGTAATGTGGCCATTTTTTATTGCTTCATTACTAGGCTTTCCACGGTTGCTCATACCATGGCAGTTTCTAGCAATATGTCCCATCTGACCACATTTAAATCATTTAACAGGACCACATTGCTTAGTACCCAAAAACTTGCAGTACTTCGCAATATGGCCTGAGCCGGCACATGCAAAACATTTAACAGTACATGCTCTGCTGGATTTAGGGCAGTCACCAGTGCATGATCTCTTAAAGTTCTGCATGGCTAGGGACACAATTCTGATTATCGTACGCTTACATTTGCGTAACACTTTCGTAACAATGTTACCTTCAGGTTTCTGGATGGGATCACGATTTGGGACATCTGATCCATCACACTTTCTACTCCCCCCTTTTTGCCATGTAGAGGGCAAACTTACAGCAGAATCAGGCCTTGAAAAAGGCAAGGCCGATAATCTTTTTGAGAAATGTTTTATGATGTTTTGCATACTGGCAACCAATTGTGACCTAGCAGCAAGCTCATTATTCAACTTGGCAATGATGGCATCCGTATATGCCACCTTATCCTTAAACGCATTGATCACAGCATAAGACCCAGTCAGCTGTGCATCAATATCATCACCACGATTTTTCAAAACTATCACTTGCGATTCCAGAATGTAAATTTGCTTATCTCTATCAATTTTACATGGAGAATTCTCTGCCAGTTGTGTCTGCAAAGCACAAACCTGCTTCACATTGTTGACACAACACTGGCAGTGAAGATTTGGGGAATCACTTTTCATTTCTGAGTTCTCAGGCTTCCACGTCTCTTCATAAACACATATCAGTTTAGCCAGCATGTGGAGCCTTTTGGAGGTTTTGTTAAAAACACTCCTCTTGCTTATGCACATCTTATCATGCGCATAAGCCTCGTCCAGCAGAGTGGACCACAGCATTCCTGCTGACTTGTACGTAGAGGGGGGTACTGGGTTGAATGAACTATGTTTAGAAAGTTTTTTAAGTGTGGAGAAATCCATACTCACTCTATCAGACGTCATCTCAGTATGCAATGTCTTCCTTTTCCCTTGCTGCATAAAAAAGGTCCTTTTCTCCGGAATGCCTTTTCCCGACCGGCTGGACTTCACCTGAAGGACACCAGCATCAATATTTATCTATCAGAAGTCATCTCAGTCTGCAATGTCTTCCTTGTCCCTTGCTGCAAAAAAGGTCCTTTTCTCCGGCACGCCTTTTCCCGACCAGCTGGACTTCAACTGAAGGACACCGACGTCGATACCTCCGAAACTCTTGTGTTGCTTGATCACCCGACGATTCGTCGCCGTAGAACAACACACCGCAAAGCAAAATAAAAGACGTTAATACCTCAGAAAAGAAAACAAAAAAAACAATAGGTTCGCTGATATCAATTGTCCTTAAATAAAATTGTTACTCGTCCAAACTTCAAGGTCTGGGTGCACAGTATAACACAACACTTAGCCGTGTACATATGTTATCAGTCCACACCTCTCCGTCTATCTTCAGTTCACGTTATAACACAATTTTATTGTACAAAAAAAAAAAATTCAAAAATTTACAACAGTTTGGGCCTTGGCTCGTCATATGTAAAAGGACTTATATATATCATATATAAATAATATATATATATATATATATATATATATATATATATGCACTACACATGCACGTGTGTAAAAGGGCTGGTATAATAGCGGGTTTCAACCTACCTGTGTCCCCCTCTATTACTACCTCCTTTATAAACAGGGTCACTAGGGTTATGCCTAGTTCCCTTACCTTTGCCTTATACTAACGTTAATCTACTTGCTTTGCTTCTACTCAAGGGAATAAGACCTTACAGTAAGTACAATTGTATAGTAAATAAAGGGTAATATTTATTACTAACAATAATCACACTTACATATAAAATACACCAAACACAGAACACAGTAACCGATCACCGTATAGTATCAGTATACCCCAATACATATAACACGTTAATATATACTGAGTATACTCACACTATACATAGTACAGTATACTCACACTATACACACAGTATTACAGTCCTAATTATACCGCCACCCACTTACCTAAACATACATAGAAGTTACGTTACAACACAATACACATGTACATGCTCACTGTTTCTGTCCCACTCCTTCCTAGCACTAACTATCCCTGTACACTAAGGGTTAATAGCAAGGGTTACCAGGTAAATGGTGGGAAAGGGTTAAACAGGTACCAGGGGATAGCAGGTAAATGGTGGGAAAGGGTTAAACAGGTATGCAGGTAAAGGGTGGTAGTAAGGAAGGGGGAGAGCATAACGTGTAGCTGCTGCTACATGTGGATACTTAGCGGTCCATGTGGTAGTTGGTGTGTCTTCAGGTGGGCAGGAAAAGAGAGCAGACCAGGAGGGAAGTGGAGTCCATTGGTAGCAGGAAATAAGAGAGAGAGTGTGAGGCCGTTGACCCTCATACCTTCTTCGTGCACATCTGTGTGACATCACAGCTCTTGCACGTGAAAGGGGGGGCGGGGGCCTGGGCCTCATGGCTACCTCATGGAATACCATTACCTAGGAGAGGAATGGAACGGCAGTTGGAACTTCCTGTTTCCTGGATTAGTTCACTGTTTATGGTTTCCATCCCCCAGGGTGTCTGATTACCTGGTAGGGAGATGAATATACACCGTTCTGGAGGGACAATTATATCTATCTATGCTCACATGTACATAGATATAAATATATAAAACGCTTCCCTTTACACACAGGATACAGGTTACAGGTAGCAGGAACGGGAAACACTGGGAACTGGAAGACACTAGGAGACCATTTGCAGAAGCAAACTAGGGTAACGACAACAAAGCACAGGCAAAGCAGGAAGGGGCTAGGCCCCTCTTATAGTCCAGGACTAAGCAACAATTACCGGAAATGTTTAGATGCAGTTATTGCTGCACAAGGGGATAACACCAGAAACTGAATGAAAAGGTTCACATACTTTTGCCACAGATATGTGATATTGGTTCATTTTCCTCAATAAATAAATGACCAAGTCGAAAATTTTTTACTCATTTCTTTGATTCCGTTCTCTTTATCTACTTTTAGGACTTGTATGAAAATCTGGTGTAGTTTTAGGTCAAATTTATGCAGAAATATAGAAAATTCTGAAGGCTTCACAAACTTTCAAGCACCACTGTTTCTATCTATCTATCTATCTATCTATCTATCTATCTATCTATCTATCTATCTATCTATCTATCTATCTATCTATCTATCTATCTATCTATCTATCTATCTATTTCCGAATTTACGAACAGAGCGTAAATCTGAAAGCTCAACAAGCGCTTTTTCCAACAATGTAAAAACAAAATTGCCATGACATAGTTTAGTAATGTGAGTATTAAAAAGAAGGCATAGTATGTAGAATAACATAAATCATGGATCGCAAACGGTATCTCGAGTAGATATATTCACACAGAAAAGGTTGGACACATAAACCCATGAATGGTTAATATTGATTAATGATAGCTCTTATAGCGTTTTCTCTTGAAAATTTCTCTGCTCATCAATCTACTAGTTTTAATATTCCTTATAATTCTTTCAAATTCTCAGTATGGTACTAAGTGGTATGTTGAAATTTTGCCATAAGGTCCCGAATTTCAGTTTGTGAGAAATGTGCTTCAATAAATGTTTTCCTTTTAAAAAAAACTATACAGTTTTCGTTCCTTTATGCTTTTCAGTCTCCCCCCTGTCTACAAAGAAATAATTTTGAGCTGGGAGGTAATATCTGCCATTAATGGGACCTGGAGGTGAAGCCAATTAAGCAAAACAGAGCATTTGGCGATAAGCAAAATTATATGAATTATGGTGAGAAACTTAGGATTAGATTAGATCTTTCTCCTATATAGCATTGTACAATTATGTATGTGTTTGCTAACATTTTGGATGTTTGGTTAATCTATCAGGATTATTTCTTGTTACTGGTATATTGAAAGCATCTAAGGCTGCATGTATAGTATAAGTTTGAAATGTGATTCTCTACATCTTTCGTTGGGTACATGTTTACCTAAGAACATTTACTCTTCTAATATGAGGAAGGAGACACTTGGAATGCAGAACACCCTTTTCCAGTATGAGAAATAAGGAGGTATAATTGCAGTCCCACATTTACCCCTAATGTGATTATACAAAACCTACATTCTCATTTAGATACTCCAGGACAGCATTTCTTAAAAGGCCTTCAATCGTTTTACCAACAATAGAGGTTAAACTTACAGGCCTGGAGTTCTGGGTTCACTTTTTGACCCATTTTTTAATATTACCATAACATTTGCTATGCACCAGTTCTGTGGAACAGACCCTGGCATTTTACACAGTTGAGTCACATTTTTATGACCACAAGCTAATATCCAGAGTAACCGCCGTGTGCAGCACAGACAGCAGCTAGACAGGCAGGAAGTGACTCAATAAGGTGCTGGTAGGTTGTCTCAGGTATTTGGAGACATGCTGACTGCAGTGTATCCCACATTTTCTGGATCGTGCGTTGGGGAGGATCCATAGAGCGAACAAGACGATCAAGGTGGTCCCACAGATACTCAATTGGGTTCAAGTCTGGCAAATTAGGGGGCCAGAGAAGTACTTGGAAGTCTTGGTCGTGCTCTTCCAACAACTGTCGGAAATTTCTAACTGTGTGACATGTCGCATTGTCTTGCTGGAAGATTCCATCTGCCCCAGGGAAGACAAACAGCATGTATGGGTGGACGTGATCTGCAATGATGGATTCATACCCAAATCGTTTCAGAGTGCCTTCCACATGATTGAGTGGACCCAGAAAATGCCATGAAAATATTCCCTCAGAACAGAATGCTGCTGTCACCAGCTTGTTCGAGCAATGGTTGCAGGGTGTTTGTTCTCTGATGTTTCTCACCTGACACGCCAGTGTCCAACCGTTCGATGAAGCAGAAAACGTGACTCATCGGAGAAGACAACCCTTTGCCAATCATCGGTGGTCCAATTTTGATACTGCCGTGCAAACAATAACCGTTGTTAGCATAGGAGCAGTGACCATCTGTCTGCCTCGGAGCCCCACACGCAGTAGGGTTTGCTGAACTGTTGTTTTAGACATACGTCTGTTAGCCCACTGGTTGATTTTCATTGTAAGCTGCTCCACTATAGCGTGACGTTTGGCCCTCGCACACCTTCATAGCCGACATTCACCTCTCACATCAAAGGCACAAGGTGCTCCACAGTTTCCACGTCGGTTCTTCCCAATACCATTTCTCCACTCACGATACACTATCACCACAGCAGCATGCAAACAGTTCACAAACTGCGCTGTTTAGAAATACTGCCACCCTTGACCTGAAAGACAATAATCATCCCTTTTTGCAACTCTGATAAATCGCAAATTTTACCCATGACAACAACAACGAGTGATATGTGTTTAGACAGCCTATCACACATAAGGTATGTACCTTTCACAATACATTTTTCTAAAAATATCCCATTCAGTATTTAGTATTGCTAAGAACATTATTCCAGTCAACAAGTTTAAGGGCATCTCTAAGCTGATCAAACTTTGCCTTCCTGAAGTTGATGTTTTAAGACAAGTGGAAGTTAAAGGGGTTTTTCCACGAGGGACATATTATGACATATCCACATAATATGTCATAAATGTTAGATAGATGCGGGTCCCACCTCTGGGACCCACACCTATCTCTAGAACGGGACCCCTAAACCTTGTTCTAGCTTTATCTGCTATCACTGACTGCCAGCCACTTCCTGACTTTATGGTCGGTAGTTACGAAAACAGCGTTGCTTGCTGTGCTACGCTGTTTCCATAAGTCCCATAGTAGTGAATAGCAGTTATGGAAGCAGCGTAGCATGCAAGCTATGCTGTTTCCGTAACTACCATTCAGTTCTTTGGGGCTTACGAAAATAGAGAGCTACGCTGTTTTCGTAACTACCGACCATAAAGTCAAGAAGTGGCTGGGAGTCAGTGATAGCATTCATGGTCAGAAATCAGCCGACACATATATAGAGGTAGAACGGGGTTTAGGGGCCCCGTTCTAGAGATAGGTGCAGGTTCCAGTGCATCTACCTGACATTTATGACATATCCTGTGGGTATGTCATAAATGTCCCTCGTGGGAAAACCCCTTTAATTATATTATGGTCACTATGTCCTAGTCCCCCCCCCCTGTACATATGTTTGTCTGTCAGGTCTTTTAGATAGTATTCATTACAAAAAGGCGCTCCCGCTAGTTGAGTCCTGCACCAGTTTGGTAAGGTAACAATCTTTAGTGATCGACAGAGACCTGTTTCCTTTATGAGATCCACAGGTTTCAGTTTCCTAATTCCTATCTGAATAGTTGAAGTCACCTATTATAACAACCTCATTGTGATCTATTTGCCTTACCAGAAGATTTTCTCTAGATTCTGTTATATTTGGTGGCCTATAGTAAACCCCTAACAGTTTTTTATTATGGTTTTTCCCTCCATATATTTCTACCTATAGAGACTCCACGTGATCATTTCCCTTACGTATATCGTCCAGTAGTGTGGGTAATCGACAAAACATTACATAAAGGTAAACCCCTCTTCCCTATGGTCAAGTCACAATTCAAAGTGTGCTCTAGTGGTTTTCTAGTTAGCAAGAGGTGAGTAGGTTGGGTTAGATATCCATTATACGCCGAGATAACGGCCACGCTGCTAGTATTGTATTGTTTCTGGACATGATTTTTGAGTTGTGATATATAAGCAATGAGTTTGCCTTTTAATACGCCCTTTACTGTTTCCCAATCAAGGGAAGAGTTTCCTTTGTGCTGTTATTAAAATTGTCGTACTCAAGCCACCCACCCCATAGACACTCCAAAAAAGAGTAATCATTAGTGAGGAAAGAAGAGAAATGTCATATGTAAACCGTACCTTCAATGCTGAGTGGTGAAAGGTCTGAAATGATCAATTGTTCTATATCTGGCTGGGATACATGAGGTAGCAGCGAGGCCCCACAAATGCATAATCTATCCTGGACCAGGACCGATAAGCATGTGAACAGTGCAGGATCATCCGTACGCCAAACATCTGTCAAATGCAAATCGTATGTTAAGAACTGTAGGACTTGCATAAGTGACCTATTGGACATTTTCTGTCCTCTGTAGTCTGCATAACCGTGTTGAAATATCCAGATATAGGGGTCTAGTACTTTCTTGGTTTGTAGTGACTTGAAAAATAATTTATTATCTTTACCGGGCCCATAAACTTTGCAAATTATGAGTTTCTCCAGAAGGATATCTAGAGTGACATAAACAAGCCGACTCACAGTATTACGATTTTATAGTGATAGCTACAGTTAGTTAGTTCATAGGTCCTTTCTATGAGGATAATAAGTGAATACTTAAGCGGGGGAGAGATGATGTGTGGACCGTGACAGCAGCGGAGCTCCCATCTCCCTCGTGTTCACATGTCATCACCGGAACTGGAAGTTCCAGAGGGTTATTTTTTTGTTGGATTCAGTATAAATCAGGGCTGGACTGGCCATCTGGCAGTTCTGGCAAATGCCAGATGGGCCGGTGAACAGTGGGCCGCCTGCTGGCCGACCAAACAATTAGTGCCGGCGGCCCGCTGCGCCTCTAAGGGGTCGCCGGAGGCACTGAAACCAGCCACCGCCACCTCCCCCTCCTGCACTAATTGTACCTGCCTTACAATGATGCTGATTGGCAGGGCAGAGTGACTTGCCCTCCCAATCAGCGCCTTTCCCGTCATCGCACCGCTTCCGTTGTTGAAAGGTGCTGTTTGGCGGGGCAAGTCATTCTGCCCTACCAATCAGCACCATTGTTCAACCTCGGCAGACCTGCTGGCCTACATTGACAGAGGACAGCATGGGAACAGAATCAAGGTGAGTATGTAAAGTTGTTTTGTTTCCTGTTAAAAGTGTCAGTGGCATTATATACAGTGGGAGAAGCTATATGTGGGACACTACACGGGGAGCTATGTATGGGGCAGAGTCTAAAGTGGAGGCTATATGTGGGACAGTGAGGGATGCTATATGTGGGGCACTCTATACAGGGGGAGCTATATATGGGGCACAAACTACAGGGGAGACTATATGTGAGGCACAGTCTACAGGGGATGCTATATGTGGGACACTAAGCGGGGGCTATATGTGAGGCACTATATACAGGGGTAGCTATATGTGGGACACATTCTATAGGGGAGGCTATATGTGGGTCACTATCTACACGTGGGGCTATATGTGGGACACCATATACTGGGGGCTATATGTGGGTCACTATCTACAGGGGAGACTATATGTGGCACACTATCTACAGGAGGGCAATATGTGGGGCACTACAGGGGGGGCTATGTGTGGGGCAGAGTCTACAGTGGAGGTTATATGTGGGATACTAAGTGGGGGCTATATGTGGGACACATTCTATAGGGGAGGCTATATGTGGGTCACTATCTACATGGGGAGCCATATGTGGGACATCATATACCGGGGGGCTATATGTGGGGCACTATCTACAGGGGAGGCTATATGTGGCACACTGTCTACAGGAGGGCTATATGTGGGGCACCACAGGGGGGCTATGTGTGGAGCAGAGTCTACAGTGGAGGCTATATGTGGGACACTAAGGGGGGCTATATGTGGGACACAAATTACAGGCGAGACTATATGTGGGGCACAGTCTACAGGGGAGGCTATATGTGGGACACAAAGAGAGGGCTATATGTGGGGCACTATATACAGGGGGAACTATATGTGGGACACATTCTATAGGGGAGGCTATATGTGGGTCGTTATCTACACAGGGGCTATATGTGGGACACTATATACCGGGGGGCTATATGTGGTGCACTATCTACAGGGGAGGCCATATGTGGGACACTATCCACGGGGGGGCTATATGTGGGCCACTATATACAGGGGAGGCTATATGTGGGACAATATCTACAGGGGAGCTATATGTGGGGCACTATATACAGGGGGCGCTATATGTGGGGCACCATCTACAGGGGGGCTATATGTGGGGCACTATCTACAGGGGGCTCTATGGGGGCACTATCTACGGGGAGCACTGGGTGTGTGTGTGTGTGTGTTTGTTTGTGTGTGTGTGTGTGGGACACAGTGTATGGTGCTATTATAATCGGGGACACAGTGTATGGTGCTATTACAATTGGAAACACAGTGTATGGTGCTATTATAATTAGAGGTGCAGTGTATGGAACTATTATATTTAGAAGTGTGTGTACATTTACAGTGTGTGTCACCATGAGAATTGTATCTTCGTTTATAGGTGCAGAAATTTTTGAATAGTGAGAAGCTGAAGACATCTGAGCGGCAAACTGCAGAAATGGGCCATGGCCGGGAGAAGTCATCATAGAGGTCTGGACCGGATGGAGAAGAAAAGAAAAAAAGAACAACTGGAACCTGAGATAGTCACTTAATATAAATGTTTATTCTGCCTCTAATCAGCACTGTAGTCACTGTATGATCTGCAGCGAGATGATGGGTGGTTTGATTATGATTAGATTTTTTTTAAATGAAACAGCATCTCCCAGCATATCCATCATTGTTTGGGCCATGCTGGGAGCTGTAGTTTTACGTCGTACAAACCTATGCGACAGGGGTTGCACTAAATTGAGCTGTATTTGTGCTTGTGCTGTATATATGTACTGAGCTTGGTTCTGGAGCTGTATATATGTACTTAGCTTGGTCCTGGTGTTATATATATGTGCTGAGTTTGGTTCTGGAGCTGTATATATGTACTGAGCTTGGTTCTGGTGTTGTATGTATGTACTAAGTTCAGTTCTGATGCTGTATTTATGCACTGAGCTTTGTTCTGGTACTGTATTTATGTAACGAGCTTGGTTCTGGAGCTGTATTTATGTAATGAGCTTGGTTCTGATGCTGTATATATGTATGAGCTCGGTTTTGGAGCCGTATATGTCAGAGCTTGGTTCTGCTGTAATTATATATATTTATAATAACATAATTACAGGGCAGAGGGAATTGTTTTCAATTCATTGTATATTTAATGGGAGCCTGTCTGGTAGTTTTAACCCATTAAACCGCCACCATGCGGTAATACATTACCTGACAATATTTCCAAACATTCCCCTGTATGTTGTTTTCAGATGCAGAAAAATCTATAAAATCAACTTTTAAACTGGCGCACGCTGTATGCTAATTACTCATTAAAGGGCCATGGGGCAGTGCCGCTATCCTGAAGAGTCAGAGTTCTGCCTCCAAACCCACCTTTCCATGCTTTATTGACATCCCTCTCGCTGTTATACATCACTACCAGTCTCCTACAACTTTACCTTGATTACCTTGTACTACTTGGGCACACACGATGCAGCGAGGTGTACTCTGCCCGGCTGCACCACGCATGCCAGTACGAGACAACTGCGCATGTGCAAGAGTTGGATGAGGCTGCTAGTGATGTAGAACAGCCAGGGGGATGTCAATCAAAATCTGGGGGGCGCCATTTCAATTTTGGCCTCAGGCAGCAGAAAAGCTAGAATCGGCCCTGCGGACAGTGGTGAACACAAGCACCAACATTACAATAACTGCTGCCTCCTGGTGTTTGAAACCACATCTTTCCGAAATTAATTTCTGGGTACTCTGCAATGATGCTAAGGAGCGCTGCAGAAATGAAGTATAGTGCTTGCTGGCCGAGCCACAGCTAATCAGATCTATACTTGTTTTCTGCACTGATGCCTCGCTCATTAGCACACGTCTCTGGTGCCGCAGAGGAAAAGGAGAATCAGTACCTGCCAAGTCTGCATGTACAAATCAAACCTAACGCTGGTTGGCTAAGCATCAGCCAATTAGTGATAGGCTTGCTCTTTCTACTGCCCCCTGAGCACAAATATGCATTTGTGTGAGTTTTGTGTCTTCTTCTAATGTATTAGTGGCATTTGTGTGTGTGTGTTGTTTGCAGTGGTATGTGTGGTATAAGTCTAGTGTGGGTCACTATCTACATGTGGGGCCATATGTGGGACATCATATACCGGGGGGCTATATGTGGGGCACTATCTACAGGGGAGGCTATATGTGGCACACTGTCTACAGGAGGGCTATATGTGGGGCACCACAGTGGGGCTATGTGTGGAGCAGAGTCTACAGTGGAGGCTATATGTGGGACACTAAGGGGGGCTATATGTGGGACACAAATTACAGGCGAGACTATATGTGGGGCACAGTCTACAGGGGAGGCTATATGTGGGACACAAAGAGAGGGCTATATGTGGGGCACTATATACAGGGGGAACTATATGTGGGACACATTCTATAGGGGAGGCTATATGTGTGTCGTTATCTACACAGGGGCTATATGTGGGACACTATATACCGGGGGGCTATATGTGGTGCACTATCTACAGGGGAGGCCATATGTGGGACACTATCCACAGGGGGGCTATATGTGGGGCACTATATACAGGGGAGGCTATATGTGGGACAATATCTACAGGGGAGCTATATGTGGGGCACTATATACAGGGGGCGCTATATGTGGGGCACCATCTACAGGGGGGCTATATGTGGGGCACTATCTACAGGGGGCTCTATGGGGGCACTATCTACGGGGAGCACTGGGTGTGTGTGTGTGTGTGTGTGTGTGTGTTTGTGTGTGTGTGTGTGTGTGGGACACAGTGTATGGTGCTATTATAATCAGGGACACAGTGTATGGTGCTATTACAATTGGAAACACAGTGTATGGTGCTATTATAATTAGAGGTGCAGTGTATGGAACTATTATATTTAGAAGTGTGTGTACATTTACAGTGTGTGTCACCATGAGAATTTTATCTTCGTTTATAGGTGCAGAAATTTTTGAATAGTGAGAAGCTGAAGACATCTGAGCGGCAAACTGCAGAAATGGGCCATGGCCGGGAGAAGTCATCATAGAGGTCTGGACCGGATGGAGAAGAAAAGAAAAAAAGAACAACTGGAACCTGAGATAGTCACTTAATATAAATGTTTATTCTGCCTCTAATCAGCACTGTAGTCACTGTATGATCTGCAGCGAGATGATGGGTGGTTTGATTATGATTAGATTTTTTTTAAATGAAACAGCATCTCCCAGCATATCCATCATTGTTTGGGCCATGCTGGGAGCTGTAGTTTTACGTCGTACAAACCTATGCGACAGGGGTTGCACTAAATTGAGCTGTATTTGTGCTTGTGCTGTATATATGTACTGAGCTTGGTTCTGGAGCTGTATATATGTACTTAGCTTGGTCCTGGTGTTATATATATGTGCTGAGTTTGGTTCTGGAGCTGTATATATGTACTGAGCTTGGTTCTGGTGTTGTATGTATGTACTAAGTTCAGTTCTGATGCTGTATTTATGCACTGAGCTTTGTTCTGGTACTGTATTTATGTAACGAGCTTGGTTCTGGAGCTGTATTTATGTAATGAGCTTGGTTCTGATGCTGTATATATGTATGAGCTCGGTTTTGGAGCCGTATATGTCAGAGCTTGGTTCTGCTGTAATTATATATATTTATAATAACATAATTACAGGGCAGAGGGAATTGTTTTCAATTCATTGTATATTTAATGGGAGCCTGTCTGGTAGTTTTAACCCATTAAACCGCCACCATGCGGTAATACATTACCTGACAATATTTCCAAACATTCCCCTGTATGTTGTTTTCAGATGCAGAAAAATCTATAAAATCAACTTTTAAACTGGCGCACGCTGTATGCTAATTACTCATTAAAGACATAGACATTTCAGCCAAGACTAAGGACGCAGTAGCATCCGAAACGCGTAGGCTCTGAGGACATCACCGCCCGCTTACCCTCACACCAGGACTATACCTCTGGACAATCTTTTAAATCAAAGAACATTAAACTTGGAAATCTGCTTCCATTTTAAACTTCACGCAGCGCTGGATCAACCCTTTCCTCTCCTTTCCGTACTCATTAAAGGGCCATGGGGCAGTGCCGCTATCCTGAAGAGTCAGAGTTCTGCCTCCAAACCCACCTTTCCATGCTTTATTGACATCCCTCTCGCTGTTATACATCACTACCAGTCTCCTACAACTTTACCTTGATTACCTTGTACTACTTGGGCACACACGATGCAGCGAGGTGTACTCTGCCCGGCTGCACCACGCATGCCAGTACGAGACAACGGCGCATGTGCAAGAGTTGGATGAGGCTGCTAGTGATGTAGAACAGCCAGGGGGATGTCAATCAAAATCTGGGGGGCGCCATTTCAATTTTGGCCTCAGGCAGCAGAAAAGCTAGAATCGGCCCTGCGGACAGTGGTGAACACAAGCACCAACATTACAATAACTGCTGCCTCCTGGTGTTTGAAACCACATCTTTCCGAAATTAATTTCTGGGTACTCTGCAATGATGCTAAGGAGCGCTGCAGAAATGAAGTATAGTGCTTGCTGGCCGAGCCACAGCTAATCAGATCTATACTTGTTTTCTGCACTGATGCCTCGCTCATTAGCACACGTCTCTGGTGCCGCAGAGGAAAAGGAGAATCAGTACCTGCCAAGTCTGCATGTACAAATCAAACCTAATGCTGGTTGGCTAAGCATCAGCCAATTAGTGATAGGCTTGCTCTTTCTACTGCCCCCTGAGCACAAATATGCATTTGTGTGAGTTTTGTGTCTTCTTCTAATGTATTAGTGGCATTTGTGTGTGTGTGTTGTTTGCAGTGGTATGTGTGGTATAAGTCTAGTGTGTAAGTGTTATGCGAGGTATATGTTTCGCATTTGAGTAGTGTGTGCGGTATGTGTCCAGTGTAAGTAGTGTGTGGGTTATGTGTCTAGTGTCTGGTACGTGTCTAGTGTGTGAGTGGTATGTGTCTAGTATGTCAGTGGTGTGTGCAGCATCTTTGCCGAGTGTGAGTAGTGTGTGTTCAACATGTGTCCTTGATGTGGGTTGACAATGTGCGGCATATGTCTTAGGTGTTAGTGGCGAGAGTGGAGGATATATCCTAGGTGTGAGTGGTACATGTGTGCCATATATCCTAGGTGTGAGTGGTGGGATGTGTTCTAGGTGTAAGAGTTGTGCGCACGCACACCTAAGGACACATCCGCACGCATCTGTCCTAGGTGTGAGTGGTGTGCGTGCGTTTGTGTCCTAGATGTGAGTGGTGTGCATCTGCATGTGTCCTAGGTGTTAGTGGTGTGCATGCGCATGTGTCCTAGGTGTGAGTGGCACGAATGCAGCATGTGTCCAGCTTGTGGGTTGCATCTGTGCATCATGTTTCCAGGATGTGAGTGTGTGTGTGTGTATGGCTGAAAATAAAATATAAATCATACTATTTAGTTACAGTATGGTGATATTTTAGCATTGTATACTGGTATAATTTGCAATCTTTATACGTCAGTATTAGGCCATGATCACGCAATCAGGATTTGATTAGGACTAAGTCCCTGATTCCGCAACTAAATCCCTTTCAAATCCACTAACATTCTGCATCCATTACAACTGAATGGGCTATTTTATACCCCATTCACATGCAGTGGAAAGAAGTCTGTTTGAATTTTTTTCCGCTCTGCAAAAAAAAAAAATCATCTAGAATAATGACCATGTTCATTATTCTCGTGGAAGTGCAGTGGATTAGTTGGAGTTGGAGCTATCCGGACTACTCTGCTTTCATTTACACCTGTTTTAATAAATCTCCCCATGTCTTATATAGCTGAAAGGTGGTCCCAGCTCAACACCTGGCGGCTGCATATGGCCTGCGGTGGGCCTGTGTGCTTAAAAATGGCAGGACTGATTTTAAGTCCCAGTCCGGCAATGGTAGGAATCCGATAGAAACAAGATTGTGGAATGCTCCATCCACATTATGGAGGTATTCCTGCCTACACGCATTGCTTCTAGGGGAGAACATCTTCGTAATACAATGCTGTAAGACAGCACATAGAGTTCTTATGACTCCACAGTACGAAGCCGCAGGAATTCTGTGTGCATCTGTACATGATCTGTGTACATACTCCGAGTCCATATTCATTGCCTGACTTATAGAAATAACAGCCTCATTTATCTGAGTTGTCCAGTAATAAGAAATTAATGGCCTATCCTATATAGAACATCAATATCTGATCGGTGGGGGTCCGACTGCCGGCACCCCACGATCAGTTTTAAAGGGGCCGCGGCTTCCCTTTTATTCCTTATCTATGAATTGTGTTTATTCTTTATTTTCTTTTACTTTTTAACAATTTTGTTAAACCTTTTTTTGTCTCACTAGGGGACTTTTACCTATGATTTTTGCTTTGAAAAAATAATTCATTGGAATACCTCTGTATTCCAATGCAAAAATGCCTGTAATTTTTTTTTTATTAATTTTAATTAGAAATAATGTATTGTATTTAATAATAGGAAAGAGACAAAAATCACTATGTTACCAGTTTTATCCAATTATCAAAAAATGTTTCCTAATCTCAATTTTTCCAATAATTTAAAATGATTCAGATGCTGAGAACACTTTCCTTTGATCTGACAGGGGAAAAAAAAAAATCGGAGATAATGTTAGGAAATGCATTTTCTGAACATCCCAGCATTTATGTGACTTCTATTTAATTTAACTATGTTTTTAGATTTTTTTGCTAACTTCACAGAAGACAGGAATAATTTGTTACTTGACCTACTGCAGACAGATTTTAACCTACAAAAAATTAACATGTTTCCATCGCCAGGCACAATCCATTTATTTCTAACTTTTCAGCATGTATTCATGTTCTGAGAGAAATTCACCCACACAAAAAAGCACACAGTGCCAGAATCTGGAAATCTTTCATATCTGTTTAACAGCCAAGGTAACACCTGCTCTTTTGACATGCATTAAATTTGATTCGCGGATTGAGTTGTTAGAAAAAAAAAAAAGAATAAAATCAATTTTCTATTTGGATTATGCACGAAGGAGTTCACAGATGTCAATTACAAGATTTTATTAGGGTGAATCAGCTCATTAGAAAGTACTCGGGCAATTTGCATAATTTTACACCAAAGTGTGTTTTTTCAACATGTATCATGTTATAAACCGTATGAGTTTGTGAGCTGTCATTTTGTGACAGGAAAGCAATTTAGAAGGTGGCAAGACTATACATTATATATGCGCAATGCAAAACATATTTACACATTGTTAATCTAATTTGCATCTAACACCAAAAATGGAACTTCTACTTGTACAAACCCTTAGCAAGAACAAATACATATGATAGGAACATTGTATTTAAATTAAAACCCAGAATACATTTCCGAATAAACATTTTGCTATTATCCTAAAGGGGTTGTCCAAGATTGAAAAAAAAGGGTGTATTTTTTTTCTCTCCCAGAAAAAGGGCCTCTCTCATCCATGGGCTGTGACTGGTTATGAAGCTCAGCTCTATTTAAGTGAATGGAGCTGCAATACCAGACACAGCCCATTGAAATGTGTGGAGTTTTTCTTAGAAAAAAAAATTCCGGACAACCGCTTGGGGCAAAATTGATACACTTTATTATGCCTAGTGCAGGGTCTGAGGGGTGGTGCATGACACAGGGATTCTCTTTATAGTTTTCTTTAAATGCCTGTGTTATGCACTGTACCCCCCCCCCCCTGCCATAGCACAGTGTGCTCACTAGTTTTGCCCAGTATATTCCTTTAAAAAGGCGATTTTAAAAAGCTGATTTTTTTTTTTACTGGTTAAAACAGCATAGTAGACTACTTTGTTCTTAGTTCTTTCTTTTGTATATAGTTCTATTTTTTTTTGTCATGTAACCATACCTGACCAAACACTGTCGTGTGAATAAGGCCTAAGACTAACTGCAAAATATTCAGTTTTCATTTTAAATGCATTGGAACAATAATAATAAAATGGTTGCCTCGCTATACTAAATTAAAATGTATTGTTGTGAAATGCATTTAAAAAATATGAAATATTGAATAATTTTTACTCAGGTTTTGACAAATGTTTTTTTTACCTTTTTAAAGATTCCATATTTATTCATATAAATATTGTTTAAAAAGCAAATGTTCTACCAATGATCCAATTCTACTCGAGTCACCAACTGATAACTGAAGGCCAGTATTTTGGTTCATATTTAGAACATTTCCGTTTTAAAGTTTAAGTCTTATTGGAGGACAGAAGTTAATCTAGAAGAGTTGGTATGAATATACTGTATAAAAAGAGGGTTTAAAAAAAAAAAGACAGATTATAGCAAACTATATAAAAATGGTAGTAACATCTCTCTCTGTTCTGGTAAATAAACATGGAAAATAATATAGACGCTGGATACACTAAATGAAAGACAATTCGCAAAACTTATTTCTTAAAATCCATCTGCAATTTTACGAGAAATGTTTCACAGCAAAAATACAAAGGAAGCAACTTTCATTAACTCAGAAAGGATCTGGCACCCCCGTTAAAACAAGTCATGAAAAAGACAGACAATAACTGGAAACAGCCAGCACGAAGAAAATGTTGAAAGATGATATGGTACAGTAACAGCACCGATGGGATTTCAGATGTATAAATATTTGGAATATGATTTACAGTAAATGGTGAACAATCAGCGGAAAATCTCTATGATGTATTCCTCAAATTTTCTCTGCCCACTAATGAATATGTCATGAATTTAAACGAAAGATTTAAAAAGAAACAGAAGTCATAAATAAAGGGCAAGAGGGCAGCACCTGGTATTACATTATTTGAAGAGGCTCTTTCACCAGATTATAAGTGCCCTATCACACTGTGCAGTGAAAGTAGCTGGGCTGGAACAATGAGAAGTGTATGATGCTGATTGATCACTGATTGGTCAGCGTCATACACTTTTCTCCACAACGCCCAGTCGGTAAAAAGTAAAAACACGCCCAGTTGTCTATTAAGAAACAAATTAGCATAAATCTAAAATTGCTCATAACTTGCTCAAAAATGATCGTTTTTCAAAATAAAAACCACAGTTGTAATCTACATTACAGCGCCGATCACATTATGTAGGAGATAGGGCACTAATAATCTGGTGACAGAGCTTCTTTAAATGGAAGATAGAGAAAAGGATGTCCAACATAATAATGGATACAGCATTGCTGTTAGGGACTTGTCAGCGAGGTCCCCTGATTATTGTATTTGCTATTTATAGAGGGCATTTGTCCTGGGATGAGATAAAAATAAATGGTGTTTCTAGGAAATGCTGTTCTCTATAGCAATATATCTTTAGCATATTGCACTCTGCTGGTAAGGCAATAGCTTTTCCAAACTTTCATTCAATGAGTATAAGGTCTCACACACGTGGCCCTATTATGGGCCCATGTATTGTTCGGATTCATAATATAGCACCCATAGAAATTTAAGAGCCCTAACTGTGCCTCTGATTTCACCGTACAACTGTGCCCTGAAGGCCTGTGCGTGCGGCTTTGCTGTGCCCATGAGACCTAACTGATTGAACAACAGACAACAAATAAAATAGAGTAGTGGACATGCTATCAGGTAAGGGCTGGTGATTTATGTTCTTTTCCTTGCTCCTTCTGTTCTCCTAATTTATGTGTATCCCAGTTCTACTGTATCCTATAAGCACTATAGCATATGATTCAAATTATAGAACCCAAAAAGGTCTATCCACTATAGATAATACTGGATCCTAGAAATACAAAAAACAACAACAATTTCACCACTCTTATAAGATATCTGATGCCTCATAACAAGTAACAGCCTCCCAAACAAAGGGAAACAATGTATTGTTAAAGTTAAACGACTTATCTCATGAAGACATATTCAGATAGATGTCATAGCGCAGTGCAATCCCCCTTTATAAGCCAGAGCGTCTAGACCAGGGGTCTCAAGCACGCGGTCCGTGGGCCGCATGCGGGCCCTGGGGCTGTCATCTGCAGCCCGCGGGACACAGAGGCGCTAGTACAGACTCTGATCCGGGACTCTGGAATTCCCTGACATCGCTATCCACATAGGAACAGCGATGTCTGGGGCTTCCCCAGAGCCGGAGTCCCGTGCAGAGCGCTAGTATAGGCTCTGTTCCGGGACTCTGTGGAATTCCCTGACATCGCTGTCCATATATAGACAGTGTTGTCAGGATCTTCCCCAGAGCCGGAGTCCCGTGCAGAGCGCTAGTATAGACTCTGCTCCGGGACTCTGTGGAATTCCCTGACATCGCTGTCCATATATGGACAGTGTGTCAGGGTCTTCCCCAGAGCGGAGTCCCGGGCAGAGCGCTAGTATAGGCTCTGCTCCGGGACTCTGTGGAATTTCCTGACATCGCTGTCCTTTTTTGGACAGTGTGTCAGGGTCTTCCCCAGAGCGGAGTCACGGGAAAAGTGCTAGTATCAGCTGTGCCCCGGAACTCTGTGGAATTCCATGACATCGGTGTCCATGTTTGGACACACAATGTCTGGGGCTTCCCCAGAGCCGGAGTCCCGGGCAGAGCGCTAGTATAGGCTCTGCTCCGGGTTTCTGTGGAATCTTCTAACTTCACTGTCCAAATATGGACAGTGATGTCTGGGGCTTCCCCAGAGCTGGAGTCCCGGGCAGAGCGCTAGTATAGGCTCTGCTCTGGGACTCTGGGGAAGCCTCTGACATCGCTGTCCATACATCGACAGTGATGTCAAGGGCTTCCCCAGAGCAGGAGTCCCATTGATGTCAGGAGGACAGCTGGAGTCCCAGGAAGAGCCTACTAGTGCTCTGCCCGGGACTCCAGCTCTGGGGTTGCCTCTGACAACCATGTCCATATATGGACAGTGATGTCAGGAGCAGAGCTGGAATCCCAGGCTGAGTGCTAGAAGCAGCAGTGAGTCCAGCTCTGGGCAAGCCCCTGATATCACTGTCCATATATGGACACTGATGTTGATGGCTTCCCCAGAGTTCCGGCGCAGAGCCTAAACAAGTGCTCTGCTCTGGGACTCCGGCTCTGGGGTTGCCCCTGATATTACATTCCGGTCCAGGAGGATCCCCTGACGTCACTGTGTATGGACAGTGATGTCAGGGGCTCCAACAGTAGAGGAATCCCCAGCCAAAGCGTCAGCAATGCTCTGGCTGGGGATTCCACTCCTAGAGGGAGCCCCAATGGAGCTATCTACTTGGTGTGTGTGTGGCATTATCTGCAGAGGACACTGTGGCAGCATCTGCAGAGGGCACTGTGGCAGCATCTGCGGAGGGCACTGTGGCAGCATGTGCAGAGGACACTGTGGCAGCATCTATGGAGGGCACTGTGGCAGCATCTACGGAGGGTACTGTGGCAGCATCTACGGAGGCCACTGTGGCAGCATCTACGGAGGGCACTGTGGCAGCATCTACAGAGGGCACTGTGGCAGCATCTACAGAGGGCACTGTGGCAGTATGTACAGAGGACACTGTGGCATTATCTAGGGGTGTGTTGCATTACCTACAGAGGGCACTGTGGCATTATCTACAGAGGGCAGTGTGGCATTATCTACAGAGGGCACTGTGGCATTATCTGCAGAGGGCACTGTGGCAGCATCTACAGAGGACTCTGTGGCAACATCTACAGAGGGCACTGTGGCAGCATCTACAGAGGGCACTGTGGCAGCATCCACAGAGGGCACTGTGGCAGCATCCACAGAGGGCACTGTGCAGTATCCACAGAGGGCACTGTGGCACTATCTAAAAAAGGGCTGCCCAATCTTGACACGTGTGTCTGCCAAACACTGCTAACTGAGCCGCCAGACTGCTTTTAGCGACACTTAAACTGGAAAACTGGATTGTTGAAATAAGCACGTGGAGAAATATCTCACATTTTAAACCTAGCGGTATTATTATAGTAGTGTAGTATTATTATTATAGTAATATAGTAGTTCAAATAACTAATTGATTAACAATAATTTTGTATTGTATCAAATTTGAAAGTAATGCGTCTCGTCAACTTCCCATTTTTTCTATATGTGGCCCACTTACCCGGCCGAGTTTGAGACCCCTGGTCTAGACCGTCCATGTATTACATAGTCGGCCACTCATTTAAATGACTGGCCCCATGATTCTACAGCGACCCTCCGAAGCTTCTTCCTTCGGTGATAACAACTGATGTCAGAGGGATCTAAACTCAGACCTATGGCAATCAGTTGATCTTCAGGTCTACTTCAATCTAAAAAGGTGTTGCTATGATAAGGTAACTGTTTGAAAGCACTAGGGGTCTACATACAGAAGAGGGGACAACATCTGCTGCTGGTTCATGTTGTTATGGAATAAATATATGTATAATGTATCTGGGGCCCCAAGGAGTGAAATGTTATAGAGGAGAACATGTGTTACAATAGAATGGGTATTTTAGAAAGGTTAAGAGAGGAAATAGTTTGCAGCTGCTCTGCTGTCCATTGAAATTGCGAACAGATGGCGGTCAATCACTTGACCAACCCCCCTAAGCATAAAAGGAAACCTAAGGGAATACCTTGTGTTCCACCAATGGGAAAGAAGGATGTAAGGATTGAATATACAGATGACTCATATGTTATGGAATGTTTTTTGTTCTGACGCTATAAAAGCGACCACTACAGTTAAATAAAGTCAGAAGGATTTTTACTTTGAGAAACGTCTCAGTGTATCTGTTACTTCTCCGAGCAGCTCGCACCCCCCCCCCACCTGATTTGAACCTGCATGGAGATCAAGGCGTAACGTGACCTCAAATTGCGATCACAGAAATTGGCGCCCGAACCAGGGACTTGACCAGAAGGACGGCACCCCACCTAGGGGATCTCCCGGGACTTGAATGGCGACCACCCGGACGAAGGAACGTGCAGACCACTGCTGCAGCAAGGTAAGAAGACTTAATTCTTACAAACTCTGCTCTGCACCTTCCTGTCTGGTAGGTCACCTTCCCGGTAGTACTCCTGAGGGATAGAGGGGCCACATGAGGGTATTTTTAGTGTAAAAATCTGGTCAAGTCTATATGTAATCCTACCCTCAGGATAAAGTGCCTGATCTCCATGACAGTATTTGTATGAATGTTGTAGAAACCCAGTTTTGTGTCACAAATGCATTTTAGAATAAGGAAATTGTTTTTGGAAAAAACTTCCGATAATCCGGCAAATTACCAGAAACATGTGTACATGCTTCAGGTGACTACGGGGATTATGATAGGCTAAATTTAAGCCCGGAAATCGAAAATTTTGTGCAATCTGATAATCCGGAAAAATGCCGAAAATGTGTGTACAGCATTGAGGTACTTGCAGAGATTATCATGCACTGATTTTCAGCTCAAAATTCCAGAATTTTGTGCAATCTGATAATCCGGCATGTCAAATGAACAGCTTGATTTTACGTTTGCCTTGTTATTTGGATTAGGAATATTTGTCATGGTGCGGAGGGCACGTACTCGAGTGGTGTCTCAGACGAAGAAAGTAAGATAGTTATAAAAGGACTGTGAAAGGGAAAGATCCTCTGGCCAGAGTAGAGTAAGTACGGAAACTAGAACTGTCTAAAATAGATGAGAAAGAAATTCATCTGTCAGTAGCTAAAATCTGTAACAAAATAAGAAGTATCAAGTGGATAAGTAACTGTCGAAAATAGGCAAGAAAGAAATTTGCCTATCAGGAAACTTACCCCTTGAATTACTTAGGGTGTGCCAAAAAAGGCCACCACTTACAGTCACATGAGGAACTTGGTGTTCCTATTAAGGAGTTTCGAGGGGATAAGTAACTGTCTAAAATAGGTGAGGAAAAAAATTCACCTATCAGGAAAATTACCCCCTACGTAACTTAGGGTCTGCCCATAGGCGACCACTTATAACTAGGCAAGATGGGGAACTTGGTGTTCCTATTACGAGATGAGCACCCACAAGGACTGACAGCCAAACAGGCAGTAGCAGAAAGAGAAGGTAAAAAGGCAACGCAAGGAACGAATCAGTTAATGAAGGCATGTGGAATGGGAAAAGCGGGAAGATTAGATCGGGAAAAATATAGATGATATAATGAGCAGATCCTTTGTGGGATTATTGTTTAGTTGGTTGTAATTTGGCTCAGTTGGATAGTGAATTAGCAAGCACCTGTTAAAATGGTGTAAATTTATTAGGGGATTGTAAATCCAGAACCACACAGAGTCAAATGACAAAGCAGATTGGAGTAGATGGATTGTAGCATCTTTTAGAAAGCAACAAAGAGCCTACAAATGTATGTAATGTTAATACACTGAAGTAAAAGTGCAGGAGGTTGTCAGAGGAAATTCATATATTATAAAGTAAAGTTTAAAGCAAAGGGAGGTATAGAAGTAGTAGTTGTTTTAATGTTGCAAATGACCTTATAGTAAATTCCCATATGGTATAATTTAGAATCAACTAGTGTGACAAGAGAAGGGGGAGGTGAAGAACAGCTGCTGGTGATATAAGAAATGTAATCTTGTTCTTGAAATGAATGGACACAACATTAAATGCTGAAATAGATATTTTGTATGACTTTGTGTCATATTGTATGTATTAGAAAACAGGACCAGCCGACGCCCGGTAATGGCGTCCGTACCTCATGTTGAGTGTGTCCTCATTGTTGGTGGGAAACCCCCTGCGCACTGTTTCCAATGGGAGAGGCTGCCCCCCCCTGCCCCTGATGTGGCCACGCCCGGCCCATCCAAATCAGTATGAAATAATCACCTTGTTAATTTTGTCATTTGTAGTGTTTTTTTCTATTTACAGAAGTTCCAGTTTTAGTTCACTGATGAAACAACACGTAATTATAATATAGAGATGGTGGCCGACAGATTGTACGGTTAAACATTAACGTAGATAATTTCTATACAATGGTGTGATAAATGATTGCAGATACGTATGTTGTTTTGCCGGCATTGAAAGTGTTAAGTTGTGAGAAGTTGTGAGAAGTTGTGAGAAGTTGTGAGAAGTTGTGAGAAGCTTTGAGTGTGTGACCCCCCTCCCTCCCCCCTAAAGTGTGCTGTGTTTGGGAGGAGGAGGAGGGGGGCTGACTGGGTGCAGTCTGCAGGGCTGATGAGACAAAGGGATCTCAATATGCACTGCTGAGATATATATATATATATCAGTAATGTCTACAAACCGAAATACATTTCCTCTCTTTTGCGCAAGCGCTGTTGGTTATAAAAGTTACGATATTTATGTGTTATGATGTGATCAGATTTCATGTGTTTTGATAATTCAGACGTATTAAACTACAGATACTGTGAGACACGGGGGTTTGAAAATGTATGTGCCCCCACCGTTATACTGTTTATTGGTTTGCAGTAATTAATGTTATCAGAGATAATATTTTCTGTTTTATTGAATAACTAACTACAATTGTTCTATTTTTGATTTCACATAGAAATTATGTCATTGTAAAGATCAAATGTTTGTCAGGAAAAAGTCATTTTTGTTTCAGGCTGTTGTACATTACAGGGGGTTAAATGAGCGGTTATGTTGAGATGTAGTTTTGAACTCTGCTACATCACTCTCGCAGAGTCCACAAAGGGGGGAAGGGTGAAGGAACTGATTAGGTACAATTTTGGTTTATGTGTAAGAGACCATCCCCCTCCAGCAAAGTTACACAGGAGGCGATGTGACATCACTCACACGAGTCTTTATGGATTTAGATGAGGGAGAAGGCAAAACAAAACTTGTATATTACTGCTATTCTAACTCAAGTACAACCTAAGCATTTGTCAACTGCAAGACATTTGAGATTAACCTGTGCACTCCTTCTCCCTGAGCAGGTCACACTCCATAGCTGTACTACATTGAACGCAGCTACCTTACTGCCTTTGGAGCAAGGGGGAGAAGAGGTAGGTAAAGTATGGTCACAATTTTTGCCTGAAACTGATGAACATGATTGTATGGCCCTTATGGCCCAGGAAACAGTGGGGTTTGCACATGTAAAAGATACCCCACTCCAAAACCCAGACCCAATACTCTTTGTGGATGGTTCAAGGTATTGTGTAGAAGGATCTTTTCTTACAGGATATGCAGTAACCACCGAAGATGTAGTCCTAGAAGCAGCCTCCTTACCAGCGTCCCGCTCAGCACAAGAAGCGGAGCTTAAGGCCCTGGCAGCAGCATGCCAACATGCAGAAGGAAAGACAGCAAATATATACACTGACTCTCGATATGCTTTTGGGATTGCACACGATTATGGCCCCATATGGAAGGCTAGACAGTTTTTGACCTCTGCAGGTACACCTGTAAAGAATGCAGACTTTGTAAAATACTTGATGGAGACCCTGATGTTACCCACAGAAGTAGCAGTAGTAAAAATTAAAACTCACACTAAGGTGAGTTCACCAGAGACAAAAGGGGAAATGCCCTGGCAGACGAAGCGGCAAAGCAAGCAGCACAGAAGCTACCCGTGTTAGCAGCCGTATGTCAGATAAACGATCCAGAGGAAACAAGACCAGCTGTAAGCCCGAAACTACTGCAAAAACTTCAAGGACAAGCAACAGAAGAAGAAAAAGACAAGTGGACGGCCCAAGGAGCAACGCTACGAAAAGATGGCCTCTGGCAGTGCCAGAATAAACTGTGCCTGCCTAAGACAATGTTCCCAATGATGGCCCAAATAACACATGGAGAGACACACCAGTCAAAAACGGCAACGATGGACTTGGTTAACAAAACCTGGTATGCTCCAGGGTTTAGTGTGATGGCCAGCAGTTTTACACAAGGATGCATGATCTGTGCAACACATAATATTGGAAGAACTGTAAAAGTACCACAGAAGCACACACCCAGACCTATATATCCGTTCCAGAGACTGCAGATAGACTATATTCAATTACCAAAAGTCGGTACCTATGAGTATGTGCTTGTTTGTATTGATCTCTTTTCAGGATGGCCAGAAGCTTTTCCAGTAACCAAAGCTACAGCCGTAGCCACAGCAAAGAAACTGATCAACGAGGTGGTGTGCAGATATGGAGTTCCAGAGGTGATCGAGAGCGACAGAGGAACTCATTTTACGGGTGAAATCATGAACCATGTGTTGTCAGCTCTAGGCATAAGTCAAGCCCTACATACACCATACCATCCACAAAGTAGTGGGAAGGTTGAGAGACTAAATGGGACTCTCAAATTGAAAATCCAAAAAGCAATGGTAGAAACCGGGAAACCATGGACCGAGTGTCTACCATTAGCCTTGTTCTCAGTAAGATACACGCCCACAAAAAGAACAGGTCTCAGCCCATATGAGATCTTATTTGGGTCGGCTCCCAGATTAGGATGTTATTTTCCACAGGTGCTCCAAATGCAGTATAGTAGACTAACAGATTATGTATAAACGCTGAACAAACAATTGACCAAGGTGTATGCACAAGTATTTGCTTCCATTCCAGGTCCTGATTCAGTTGACGTATAAGCTAGAACCAGGAGATTGGGTCGTTGTCAAAAGACACGTGAGGAAGAGCCTTGAGCCAAGGTTTGATGGTCCTTTTCAAGTCCTACTCGTTACAAGCACCTCAGTGAAGCTCGAAGGAAAGACAAGCTGGATTCACGCCAGTCATTGTAAAAAGGTTCTTCAGCCAGAAGAATGAAGATCTTTGCGGTTGTTGCGGCGGTTGTTGCGTGTGCTCTTATACAAAAAGGCAGAACTGCTACTCCTGTACACGTAATCAGTACAGAATCACTGGAACAGTTCAGGACAGGGTGGGCGAATGCCACAGTGATAGAAAGCAGGGTAACTACACCTGTAAGGCCAATGACCCGTGTTATACTACAAATGTGACTACAACCGAAGGGACTTGGAAAAAAGGACCACATGGAGGGACTGTGTACCTTCACATAGACAAAACAGCCAACATTAGCATACAAGAAGAGACGGCTGTTGTTTTGTTGTTATGAACCAGATTTACAGTATCTACAGAAATATACAACCAGTAAAAATAGAAACAAAATGATAAATAAGATTTATGAAAGATGCAACAAGGAGAGGCTCAACTCTACGATTGTAATAAAAGAAACTGATGGGATGATATTATGTATGAATAATAGCCAAATAAGAAATAGAAGATATTTTGTATTCTTGATAACAATTTGAAGAGATAGTTTTAAGCCACATATAACAGTACAAAGTCTGGAAAGAATCGCACACACTTGTAAGAGTGCTGTAACCCAACAGCAGAAAAAGAATGTACACTTCAATATTTCCTTCCCTGAATCCCCCAGCTGTCATAGACAAAAAAGAGAATGGTATGACCCGCTATGAGGAGGGGCAGGAACGGGATTAGGAGTATTGAATGGTATACAGGTAGAAACAGTTATGAACAAATGAAACTCAGTGGGAGACGACACATCTACTGCATTAAGGATAGGGGCCTCATGGTTACCTACTACATTTGCCATACAACAGAAAGGGTTAGCTATAGATGAACTGTTTCTAAATGTTTTTAATGAAAGTATGCTAACCGAATATAGAACATTACAGAATGTATCAACTTTTGTAAATTGGACAGTATGTACGCTTAAAACGATGTGGCAACAAGAACAGATGAATAATTTTAAGAATAAATTGTTTAGTAGTCATGTTAGGCAATGGACAGACATTCTGCCCATAGGAGAGAGAAATGATACGTGGTTATTGTTACAGCCTGAGTATACTGAGTGTACACCTAGATGGTGTGCAGGAAGACTAATAGCATTTCATGTGAAAAATCCTACTCTATTATGCAAATTTATTGTTATGCGAATGGTAATGATTGATCCGGTGACATTATTAGGACAATATTGGATGCCAGAAATAAAAGGAACACACATAGACTCTCAAAATAAGACAAGGAATATAGATTTGTGCCAGTTAACAGAGCAAGGATATGTATGTAATCAGCAGTCAGGGATATATGAACCCTGTCTAATGCAGCACCAGGATAATGTATGCGCACTCACTATAATCCCAGAAGCTAACCTACAGGTTTATATTGAAGTAGGTCCACAGCATGTATGCTTAATAACTAACGACAAGCAGACCCTTAGCCAGTTTAATCTCATAGGACCATTTTCAGGATGTCTATACAATGTGACGCATTTGACTTGGGGGAACCAAACTATAGTGTTCCTGCCTACTTTAGAAGAAATAATGTCCACTGTATGGGTACCTGAACCTTTGCCCTATGGAAATTTTAGTTTGCCACTGGAAGAGTTAAAACAAGTGTTACAAAAGTCTAAAGACGTAAAGAAATTGATAGCAGCCCATAATGTAACTCTAAGTAAAGTGAAAGTATTGGCTACAATAGCAGCTAGGGAAGTAATAAATTTATCGTCAGCAATAAAAGATTCTAGTGCCCATCATTGGTATGACGTTTTTACAGGATTTTCCCCCACTGCCACTAAGATACTGCATGTGTTATTCCAACCCTTGATATGTTTCATAATATTGTTTATATTGCTTACATGTTTCAATTGTTATACATTTCGCAAAATAAGGGAAGCATTCAATCAGAGGCCTATACATTATGATGAAAGAGTGTTGTGAGATTACCCCACCTACATACCTGTGTGAATCAAGTGAAGAAATGGATCGAAGCCTTGCTATCAGGAGATAGAAGTAGCATTGGAATTTAGGTGTTGGTAAAATCACAAAAGGAGGGATTGTTATGGAATAAATATATGTATAATGTATCTGGGGCCCCAAGGAGTGAAATGTTATAGAGGAGAACATGTGTTACAATAGAATGGGTATTTTAGAAAGGTTAAGAGAGGAAATAGTTTGCAGCTGCTCTGCTGTCCATTGAAATTGCGAACAGATGGCGGTCAATCACTTGACCAACCCCCCTAAGCATAAAAGGAAACCTAAGGGAATACCTTGTGTTCCACCAATGGGAAAGAAGGATGTAAGGATTGAATATACAGATGACTCATATGTTATGGAATGTTTTTTGTTCTGACGCTATAAAAGCGACCACTACAGTTAAATAAAGTCAGAAGGATTTTTACTTTGAGAAACGTCTCAGTGTATCTGTTACTTCTCCGAGCAGCTCGCACCCCCCCCCACCTGATTTGAACCTGCATGGAGATCAAGGCGTAACGTGACCTCATTGCGATCACAATGTCATCACTGGAAACACTGAAATGTGGTTGTTCGGTCTGATCCCTTCTCATACTATAATATGCATAATAATGGAGGCAGAAACTAATAAAATGATTTTTATTTATTTTACTTAGGCTGAAGTGGAAACAACAAGAAACAGAAGTATTATAACGATAAATATACGATCTCGCTCTAGAATTAACACAAAAGTCTATATCTTCTTTATGGATCTTCCAGAGCTGTGGTATTATTTGTTGTATTAGTCCAGTTAAGATGTACCATAGTATTTCACTCCGTTATGGTGATATTCAATCAAACAGTATTACAGTACTCACTCTGAATATTTCCTTTGTTGGTTTCTTTAAAGCAGGCTGACTTCTTTTTGAGTTCCTATGTTGACCTCTTGCGGGTAGCTCCTTCGCACTGCAATCCCTCCGACAGACTGTCAGCTGTATCTCTATCCTTGTGCTCTCTGCAACAAGTTCCTGCTTTTCTTACCGCTAGACTCTCTCACACAGCTTCCCAACAATGCGCCCGCCTTCTGCCTGGAACTAACAATGCACACCACTTCCTCTTCAGGTTTCCTCTGCTATTCCAGTCCTTTTGACCAGTGTACCAGTTCCGTCTCCTGACTGATCCGGAAGTTGCGTAGGTTAATATAACGGTTAGGTAAAGTATTGCTGATACCCCTTCCGGCAAATATGCAGGTCCGTTTCTAGCATAATAGTCCCTCACGGGCGTTGGCCTGTTAACACAAACTGACGGACTATTACCTCAGAGCATTAACAGGGTACTGTGTCTGCAGACACGTCTGCAAACACAGTTTTAAAGTAGTGATAGTTTGACGCCATCACTTAAATGCAGCACTCAAAAACGAGCGCAGCATCTATGGTGTTTACAAGCAGATCGGAACCCCGCAATTAAATCGCAGGGTTCCGATGACTGCTCTGGCAGACCAGAGGCCTAACAATGGCCTCCTGTCTGCCAGGTACGGAAGCCTGCTAGGTCCCGCCCAGAGGCATTGTTACAGCTGACACTGTGCTGTAACGGCAGGAAACAGAGCTAGCTTCGATCCCTGCCATTAACCCCTTAGATGCCGTGATCAAAAGCGATTGTGGCATTTTAGTGGTTTGTAGCAATTGGCGTCGATACAATGTGATATTGAGGATGCCGATCGTTGCTATTTCAACCGGAGGCCTAATAATGGCCTCCTGGTCTGCCAGGTATGATAGCCTATAGATAGGACCTAATAGGCTTGCTGTCAGTGAATGACTGACAGCTCTAGAGCATTGCTCTACGTGGGTAGTGTAATGCATTAGGGTAAAGATCAGAGGTGCAGGCCCTCAAGTCCCCTAGTGGGACAAAAAAAAAAGTTGAAAAATGTTAAATATAAGTGTAAAAATAAAAGTTCCAAGTTAATAAAAACAAACTTTGCCCTTTTTCCTATAATAAGTATTTTATTATAGGGGAAAAAACGTAAAAAGTTTTAAAAAGTAAACATTTTTGGTATTTCCGCGTCCGTAATGACCCGATCTATAACACTATAATGTTATTTTTCCCACACGGTGAACAAAAATAAATAAAAATAAATAAATAACAAACAATGCCATAATCACTATTTTTTTTATCACCACCCCTCCCAAAACATGGAATAAAAAGTGATCAAAAAGTTGCATGTGCCCCAAAATAGTATCAATAAAAACTACAACCCATCCTGCAGAAAACAAGCCCTTACACAGCTTTTTTGACTAAAAATAAAAATGTTCTGGCTCTCAGAATATGGCGACACAAAATGTGCAGAGTGTCCAAAAGCAGATAAGATCAGGCACCATTTATCAGTGGAACACTGGGCATAAATCTCTGATATATTATTTATTTACCCCAGTATTATATCCTCTTATTATGCCCTGATGTAATCCACATAGCTTACATGTACCTGGATGTTCTCCGCACATATGCCTCCACGTTATAAATTGAAATACCAGCAAAACCACAAACAGAACAACTACCAAGCAAAATCTGCGCTACAAAAGCCAAATGGTGTTCCCTCACTTCTGAGTATTACAGCATGCCTAAACAGCAGTTTACGTCCATATATAAGGCATTTCGGTACCCGGGAGAACCAGCTTAGCAGTTTACAAGGTGTGTGTCTTTGGTGGCACAAACTGGGCACAACATATTGTGCACTAAAATGGCATATCAGCGGAAAATGTCAATATTCACTTTGCACCATCTGCTGCGCAGTAGTTTCCAAAGTAGGGTGTAGACTCCAAAATAAGGGTCACTACTTGGGGGTTTGTTTTACTATTTGACCTCAGGGCACTGCAATTGTGGACCAATGCTGTGAAAATCACCAAAATAGACCACAAATGCGCATGGTGCTCTTCACTTCTGAGCTCTGTCATATGTCCAGGCAGATGATAAATGCCTTGAGGGGTGAAGTTTCCAAAATGGGGTCACTTCTTGGGGGCTTCCACTGTATTTGGTAACTTAGGGTATTGCAAATGCGAAACTAATCAGTGACCAATCAGCGTCATACACTTCTCATTGTTCCAGCCCAGCTTCTTTCACTACAGGGCGTGATTGTGCAGTGAAAGAAGCTGGGCTGGAACAATAAGAAGTGTATCACTGATTGGTCAGCGTCATACACTCCTCTGTACAACGCCCAGTTGGTCAAAAGTAAAACACGCCCAATTGGTCATTAAGAAACTAATTAGCATAAATCTAAAATTGCTCATAACTTGCTAAAAAATGATCGTTTTTCAAAATAAACACCACTGCTGTTATCTACATTACAGCGCCGATCAGATTATGTAGGAGATAGGGCACTTATAATCTGGTGACATAGCCTCTTTAAAAATGAATTTCTGCAAAAAAAAGGAAATTTGTACATTTCATCCCTACTTTGCTGTAATTCTTGTGAAAAGCCTAAAGGATTAATAAACTTTCTAAATGCTGTTTTGAATACTTTGAGGGGTTCCGTTTTTAAAATGAGGCGATTGGGGTTTGCATTGTATGGGCCCCTCAAAACCACTTCACAATTGAACTCGTCCGTGTAAAAATAGCCTATTGAAATTATCTTGAAAATGTGAGATATCTCTGCTAAAGTTCAAAGCCTTGTAAAGTCCTACAAAAATAAAAGGATGTTCAAAAAACAAATCCAATCTAAAGTAGACATATGGGAAATGTTAATTAGCATTTATTTTGTGTTGTATAACTATCTGTCTTACAAGCAGATACATTTAAATTTAGAAAAATGCTAATTTTTTAAATTTTTCGCTACATTTTGATGTGTTTCACAATAAAATACTGAAAGTATCGACCAAATTTTACCACTAACTTAAAGTATAATGTGTCATGAGAAAACAGTCTCAGAATCGCTTGGATAGGTAAAAGCATTTCAAAGTTATTACCACATAAAGTGACACATCAGATTTGAAGAATAGGGCTGCGTCCTGAACTAGTCCACGTCCTTAAGGGGTTAAAGAGTAATTAACATTTAGCGTTTTAAAAGTTGATTTTATAGATTTTGCTACATCTGAAAAAACATACAAGGGAATGTTTAAAAATATTGTGAGGTCATGTATTACCGCATGGTGGCGGTTCAAGAGATTAAAACTACCTGACAAGTTTCCATTAAATAGACAATGAATTGCGACAATCACAACTGTCCTGCAATTTTACTATTATAAATATATCCTATATAATTACAGCACCAGATCCAAGCTGTCACGTAGGGTTCGTGGACCCACTAGGCCGTACCGCCTTGGCGGTATGGGAGCTGGCCAACAGGGCACAGGTAACAGTCTATAGTTCGTATAGGGTACCTGTGGCAGCTCGGACAGTAGCAAGGCAGGCTTGGCTGGGACTAGGCCAGCGGGTAGACGTCAGGCGTGGAGTAGCAGGACAGGCGTGGAATACAGCACGGCACGACTACAACACAGCACGGCACTTGACCAGGATAGCACGGGATACAGGATACAGGAAACACTGGGAACTGGAAAACACTGGGAGACCATTTGCAAAGACAAACTAGGATATGACAAACAACGCTCAGGCATCTAAGCAAGGGTCTCGGCCTCTCTTATTGTCCAGGGCACTCATGGGCTGATTAAACATTAAAGTCCGATGCACGCGCACCCTACTGGACCCGGCGCAAGATAAGTGGAAGTAAGCGCTGGCGTCTCCTGAGGAGGAGACTGGGGCCAGCATTCGCACACCTATGGCTGTGGCCGTCAGGGGGAGAGTGAATCTGACGGCCCGCAGCCACGGACATGACACAAGCTCATAACATACAGTACCATAAAAAAGCTCAAAAAATATATACAGTACCAGAACAAAGCTCATACATAAATACAGCAACAGAATCAAGCTCAGTACATATATACAACACCAGAACCAAGTTCAGTACATAAATACAACATGAGAACCAAACTCAGTACATAAATACAACACCAGAGCCAAGATCAGTACATATATACAACACTAGAACCAAGCTAAGTACAAATATGCAGCACCAGAACAAAACTCAGTACATAAATACAGCACCAGAACCAAGCTCTGTACATAAATACAAAACCAGCACAATTATAGCTAAATAAAGATATAATTTGCAAATTTGGTGCAACCCCTGCTGTATAGTTTCGTACAGCGTAAAACGACAGCTCCCAGCATGTGCCGAACAATAGTAAGCACATGCTGGGAGTTGCTGTTTCACAAAAAAAAGATATGACCCATCATCTTGCTGCAGATCATACAGTGACTACAGTACTGACTAGAGGCAGAATAAACATTTACATGAGTTACTCAAAGGTGATATCTTCTCAGCTTCCAGTCGTTCTTTTTCTCTTTTCTTCTCCATCCGATCCAGACCTCTATGATTACTACTGCCGGCCACGTCACATTTCTGTAGTTTGCAACTCAGAAGTCTTCAGATTCTCACTTTTTAAACATTTCCACACCTATAAACAAAGATAAATTCTCAAGGTGCCACACACTACACCCCTAAATATAATAGCTCCATACACTGCACCTCTAAATATAATAGCGACATACACTGTGTCCCTAATTATTATAGCACTATACACTGTGTCCCTGATTATAATAGCACCATACACTGTGTCACATACACAGTGCCCCTGTAGAGAGTGTTCCCTCATAGGGCATCCTGTAGATCGTGCCCATCATAGAGCCCCCTGTAGATACTGCCCCTCATAGAAACCCCAGTAGATAGTGCCCCTCATAGAGCCTCCTGTAGAAAGAGCCCCACATAGAGCCCCCTATAGACAGTTTGCCCTATAGAGCTTCCTGCAGATAGTGCTTCCATAGAGCCTCCTGTAGATACTGCTCCCCATAGAGCCGTATGTACATAGTGCCCCCATAGAGCACCCTGTAGCTGTAGATAGTGCCCCCTGTTGATAGTGCCTACTTAGAGATAGTGCCCTTCATAGATTCCCTGTAGATAGTAGCCCTCATAGATCCCCCTATAGATAGTGGCCCCAATCCCCTGTAGATAGTGGCCCCCATAGAACCCCCTGTAGGTAGTGCCCCACATACAGTCTGCTATAGATAGTGCCCCACATATAGGCCCCTGTAGATAGAGCCCACCTGTAGATAGAGCCCCCCCTATAGATAGAGTGCCAGTCACCTGATCCCGTTCCTGCATTGTCCTCTATCAGTCCTGGTCTCTTCTGACCAAGTCTGCTGAAGCTAGACGTCGCAAGCAGCGCAATGATGTAATCGCGCCACTTGCGTTATTGAAAGGCACTGAATGGCAGGGCAGGGCAGGGCAAGGAAATAATGTTCTTTGCCCTGCCAGCGCTAGTTATCCATGTAATTGCATCTGCGTCCTATAGACGCAGATACAATTATAGTGCAGGAGGGGGTGGCGGCAGTTGGTTTCAGTGGTGTTGCCGCCCCCTCAGAGAGGCAGCAGTCTGCCGCCTGAGGCGAGACGCTCACCTCACCTCATGGATGGTGCGGCCCTGCATATACAGTGAAGGAAATAAGTATTTGATCCCTTGCTGATTTTGTAAGTTTGCCCACTGTCAAAGACATGAACAGTCTAGAATTGTTAGGCTAGGTTAATTTTACCAGTGAGAGATAGATTATATATAAAAAAAACAGAAAATCACATTGTTAAAATTATATATATTTATTTGCATTGTGCACAGAGAAATAAGTATTTGATCCCTTTGGCAAACAAGACTTAATACTTGGTGGCAAAACCCTTGTTGGCAAGCACAGCAGTCAGACGTTTTTTGTAGTTGATGATGAGGTTTGCACACATGTTAGATGGAATTTTGGCCCACTCCTCTTTGCAGATCATCTGTAAATCATTAAGATTTCGAGGCTGTCGCTTGGCAACTCGGATCTTCAGCTCCCTCCATAAGTTTTCGATGGGATTAAGGTCTGGAGACTGGCTAGGCCACTCCATGACCTTAATGTGCTTCTTTTTGAGCCACTCCTTTGTTGCCTTGGCTGTATGTGTCGGGTCATTGTCATGCTGGAAGACCCAGCCACGAGCCATTTTTAATGTCCTGGTGGAGGGAAGGAGGTTGTCACTCAGTATTTGACGGTACATGGCTGCATCCATTTTCCCATTGATGCGGTGAAGTAGTTCTGTGCCCTTAGCAGAGAAACACCCCCAAAACATAATGTTTCCACCTCCATGCTTGACAGTGGGGACGGTGTTCTTTGGGTCATAGGCAGCATTTCTCTTCCTCCAAACACGGCGAGTTGAGTTAATGCCAAAGAGCTCAATTTTAGTCTCATCTGACCACAGCACCTTCTCCCAATCCCTCTCAGAATCATCCAGATGTTCATTTGCAAACTTCAGGTGGGCCTGTACATGTGCCTTCTTGAGCAGGGGGACCTTGCGGGCACTGCAGGATTTTAATCCATTCTGGCGTAATGTGTTACCAATGGATTTCTTGGTGACTGTGGTCCCAGCTGCCTTGAGATCATTAACAAGTTCCCCCCGTGCAGTTTTCGGCTGAGCTCTCACCTTCCTCAGGATCAAGGATACCCCACGAGGTGAGATTTTGCATGGAGCCCCAGATCGATGTCGATTGACAGTCATTTTGTATGTCTTCCATTTTCTTACTATTACACCAACAGTTGTCTCCTTCTCACCCAGCATCTTACTTATGGTTTTGTAGCCCATTCCAGCCTTGTGCTGGTCTATGATCTTGTCCCTGACATCCTTTGGTCTTGCCCATGTTGTAGAGGTTAGAGTCAGACTGATTAATTGAGTCTGTGGACAGGAGTCTTTTATACAGGTGACCATTTAAGACAGCTGTCTTTAATGCAGGCACCAAGTTGATTTGGAGTGTGTAACTGGTCTGGAGGAGGCTGAACTCTTAATGGTTGGTAGGGGATCAAATACTTATTTCTCTGTGCACAATGCAAATAAATATATATAATTTTGACTATGTGATTTTCTGTTTTTATTTAAATATAATCTATCTCTCACTGGTAAAATTAACCTAGCCTAAAAATTCTAGACTGTTCATGTCTTTGACAGTGGGCAAACTTACAAAATCAGCAAGGGATCAAATACTTATTTCCTTCACTGTACACTGCAAAGATAGATTTCTGCAATGGTTGGTGTCATTCACTGTATATGTCTTCCGCTGTGATTGGGTTAAATGCTATAGGATCTGGTTACTGCAAGGACCATGAATTTTGTACTTTACCATGATTCAACAATGACTAAAGCTGCTGAGATTGTCCCTCTAAGCATTGCAACAAAGTGTAGTTATTAGTTATTACATATGATTGTTTGATCATTTTGGTTGTGTTATGTAGTTACTTAGGTTTCCTTTATCTAATATTATATTTTGTTCTTCAGAAGCCAGTCAGTGTGATAACTAGTCAATAATAGGAAACATCTGGGGTGGGGATTGTGGGTGCAAATGCACAACAATGCACATTGTTTTCAAATATACAACACTGTACATTATCTTTTACTTGTATAGTTCTTGTGTATATTTTTTTCAAATACGGGTCCAGTAATTCTCCCAGAACATTGATCATTAAGTTGTTTCCCTTAGGTATGCAGTTAAAATAAATTTGGGCTGATTTTTCTTCCTGAAGTTGCAATATATGTCCAGCAGACCTTTGTCTTATGGTGTGTTGAAGGTTATTCAGTCCTGACCATGACGTCATTTTGTCTGGTTCAGAGTATGGTTTACATGCTGCATCTGTGGAAAATTTCAAGTTTGTTACAAATGCTGACTGTATTTTTCCATGTTTTACAAGCTAAAATAGACAAATATATCTCAATACGTGGAATGTAATAGATATATAGATAATGCTCTGGGAAAAGGCTGGAATCATATGAAAATAGATGCTGACCAGCCTACTTTAGCGTAAACATTAGCTTCCGAGTTGGCATCTTTGAAAATGTTGCTACCAAGGTCTACCATGTTAAGTTGTCAATAGAAGGGTTTCTCAATGTTCCTAAGCAATAATATACAGTATATATATATATATATATATATATATATATATATATATATATATATATATATATATAATCAATGGACAGTACAGAGAGCTGTCTAATGATCTTTTTACATTGAGGCCTGTGACCATGACCATCTAGAAAAAAAAAGGTTTTACTATTATCATAGATGGGGATTCTACATTAAAAGAGCTGTGAGACTATGGTACTCACTGCCACAGGATGTTGCGATGGCTGTTTCCTTATAAAAGTTCAAGGTGTCTGGAGGTTTTACTTGAAAGATATATTACAAGTTATGTTTACTATGACTAAAGGTATTAAACCGTGCCCTGCCCTGCGGGAGCCTTATAATCTGCCGTCGCCTGAATTTTTTAGATATCTCCAGGTGAAACACTTTGTCTAATTCCTACTTTCTTCCGTTTCCTAAAATCATCACACTCACAATATTTGAACAAGGATGCAGATCATCTCCCTACTCTCCAGGCCAAATTTCTACACTTTGTTCCAGCTTGACAATACACATCATTCCCAAAGACCCCTGGGAAGCGTTACTTAATAGACATATTTTTTGGGATAAATAGGATGAATTTCAACGTACATGGTCATGCTGGATCTCTTACATACAACCATCCATTTAGACCTCATAAACATCTTCCATGGACGGATGTATGCTTTTATTCTTGCACTGTCTGATGGACCATCCCACCCCTGTCCCACCCCTGCCCCACCTTTCTTTCTCTCTTCTTTTTCTCTTATTCTCTCCTCTAAACTCCTGGCCTTTTTGTGCCTCTTTCCTTACTGAATTCAGTCTTGAGTTTGTTACGACTATTATAATTTTTCTACCACATTCCCCTTGTTGGGCTAGGGATCAAACATTCTCTTGATATCACACTAAATATCTGGTGCCCTGGCCTTACCTGATTTGATGTTGGTCTGGTAAGGCCAAGGCTACACTGAGACTTTTTTGGAGAGGTCATGTGAGCGCACGTGTCGTAAGCTCTGTCCACCTCACACACATGCTTCCTGCTACCACTTTCTGCTCTGCTAAGACTGTTGGTTTTTTAAGTTCTCCATGTGCTCTACATGTGCCCTACATGTGCCCTACATGTGCCTTTGCCCCTAGCCTCTAGCAGGATGGGGTCTCATGGATTTTCTGAATAGCTCACATTACCCACATTGTTTAATTGATCGCTCTGACCGGGGTGATCGCACCTACCTGCTCTGACCCTGGACTTTTTGGCTTACTACTGGCTCATAATTGCTACCATTGCTACAATTGACATTACTAACTCTTCAAACACAGCTACTATTGCTGCTACCAGTGTTATCACCAAAACCTCAATGATGCTGCCACTGTCACCGCTGTTACCACCATTGCTGCAATACTGTGATCATTGCTGCAAAGTAATTAGCACATAGCTATCCCACTGGTACAGGGTTATCTCTAGCGAGTTCTGGCTGTTTCAGGCTGTATTTGGGATCAACGACTGCATCCATCGGCACCTGTCAGTATTACCATTATGCAGATCAAGATAAAAAGTGGTAAAGGAAGGCTTTTGCCTTCTGGATGGTCGTCACGGGCCGCTGTTGGCTAATGTTAGCTACTGACTGTTATCGTGTTACTGTGCATAGTGGCTCTAATAACTCTTGAAGCTAATTAAAAAAAGGTGTTTGTCAAGAGGTGCTACCAGGAATTTGTTCAAACGAAGCACAAACAGAATCGTGCCTTGTTGTATTGTGTATATTAGTGGCCATGCTCTGGTCAAGCCCTAGAAACACATTGACTCTGTGACTGATTTTTCTGAAGCTGATGTAGTTGTTCTCGTTAAGACTTTTAAGCTACTTTCTGGTGAACTCTGCGGTGAATTTTTTTGTTCGGATTAATTATGGAATTTTTGTAGCTGCTAACCCTTTCCTTCTTTAACCAAGAGTTAAATTTAGGTGGGCTAAAGCGGATAGGATAAACTCGACTCCAACACTAGACTTCACTCAGGAACAAACACAGTTACTGGATACAGGATACAGGAAACAGGATACGGGAACACTGGAAACAGGATACAACTAAGGGACCATTTGCTTAAAACGAACATGGGAAGACAACAACAACAGCACTCAGAGACAGGAAGGAAGGCAGGACAGACTTGAGTAGGGCAGGGAAAACAGGGATAGGCTGGGGAATAGTATAATGGTGCGTGCTGGCCCTTTAAGAGGTCACCAGGGCACGCGTACGCATCATAAGGGAGTGAGGCACAGAGGAGAGTAGTACACGCCATAACAAATGCTGGCGGCCGCTAAAGGAAGCTGGATAGCTGCGAATGGCGACCACCAGCGCTACAAGATGTGTGGTAGGGTGAATCACCCAGAACATGGTTAAACAAAGTTTATTTCAAGTACGCACTACTGTCCTGTGTATATTAGTAATTTTGTTCTGGTGAAGCTAAAAAAGCACAAAGACTCTGTGTATCTTTTTAGAAGCTGTTCTCTCTAAAATGCTTATGAAACATTTTTGATATCTAATTTTTTGTGGACTTTGCAAATAAACTCTGTAGATGGATATTACAGGTTTAATTACAGACGGAGTATAGCTGTTAAAACAATCTGAATCAAGGAATACAAATGGACTATAATTTGTCTTTGTAGACCGGGTTTTTTCATGTGTGTTGTTTTTCTGTCAGTAATTAGAAGCAAGCTATTTTGGGACTAGTAAATCCAAAGTGGTGTGAGGTTAACTACTCCCTTATATCTAAAAATTAGGGGACTGCTTATCTCTGGCTGTGTAGGGGTATTCCTGCTTTGGTGAAATTTTTTTAACGTGTCAGGACGCGGTAAATCCCATCTCTCCCTTCAATATGCCTTATTCTAAATTAGCAAAAAGATATTTTTCAATGGCGAAAAGCTCAACTCAACTTAAAAAGTACTGAGGGAGATGAGGGAATTGTAGCGCTCCATTCTCCTATTAACACATTGAAACAAATGGGTCGGATTTTCCATGCCAATCCTTCGGCCTAATAGGGGATAGAAAATCTAAACCTGATGCCTGTGATGATCAGGTGGCTGAATTTGATGGCTCCAGTGTGGAGCAATTGGACCCTGATCTAACTAAATCACGTGAATGGAAAGATATAGAGGGTTTTCAACTGTCAGAATCGTACCGTCATTTACCTAGTCCCTCTTAACCATCTTTAAGGGGGATTGTTGGGAGAATTCAAATTTGCAATTCAAGAATTGAACTTCTTACTGAGCAGACCTCCCACATTAAAAGTAAAGTATCGCTAGTGAGAAGCAATTTATTGAATCTCAGAGAATGCTTCAAAGAAGCTGAAGGTAAAGGTAGCTCCCTAGAGCTGGAAAAGGTCCCCCATATTATTGCCAAAGCGCAGGCATTAGTTGCTGAAAATGCAAGGCTTATTGATAAAACTACTGATTTGGAGAACTGTTCTAGATGCGCAAACCTGTGTCTTTTAGGGTTCTCGGAAGGATCAGAAAAGGGAGATTGTTTGGGATTTATTAAAGGTTGGATCCTTCAGAATTTTGATAAACAAATATTTTCTAACCTATTTTTTATTGAAAGAGCTCATAGGGTTCCCCTTTTAGTGGGTAATAAAACACTGCCCATTCTGGTAAAATTGTCGACCTCCATTGATTGTGGGATGAGTTTTTTTGTTTTATCTTGAATTATGCTTAGAATTATATCTTAGATTATCCGAGGGCTGAAAGATCTAATTAAAAGAGCTGAACTTTTAAAAAGGACTTGCTTGCAGGGAACCCATCTGACCATTAAAGATCTATTTCTTTTGAGCAGAAAATGGGTTGGCTTGGCCTATCATTCTTTTTTTTTTCAGAATATGCTAGAGGAGTATCGATTCTGATTCACAAGAAATGTAATGTTGAAGTTATTAAGTCAGTTGTTGACAAACAGGGAATTTGCGTAGGTCTTTATTATAAGCTGGATGGAATGCATTTTGTTCTTTTTTTAAAAAAAAGTTTTTATTATTGCTTTTATATACTTTTACATATCATTTATAAGAGAAAAAGATCACATATAAAAAACACTTTTACATACAAAGGTTCCAATATATTGAAAATCTCCCTCCCCTCAGGACTGCACCGTCCATGAGGCGAGATAAGCGAGATTTCATGCAGTGAGGTGCTCTCAAAGGCAAAACTGTAACGTATTGGTGGGTTGTCCCTTTAGATCACAGCATGGCATGTGTTGCTGACAACTAGATTGCTCTTATATTGAGCTTTTGCCAGACTATATTGTTCAGACCCTCACTGCATAGATTTAGATTTGTGCATTTATCTTTCCCTCTCTATTCCCATTTAACCATTTTTCAATATTATACCAATGCAGTATGGTGTTAAACATGGTATAATGTTAAATTGGATTTGAAATTACAATAGAGTGTTCTTAATTGAGGGACCGTTTACCCTTTCCCTGCTAGGTAACATATACAGTACCTTCTCAAGACGGTTTTATTCATATAATCTAGAGACCTTTTGATCCTAATGCTTCTTGCCCTTCTTTTTCCCTTATTTTCCACTTTCCACCTTTGTGCTATATATGTGGGACACTACAGGGGGGGCTATATGTGGGGCACTATACACAGGGGGTGCTTTATGTGGGGCACTTTCTACAGCGGGTCTATTTGTGGGGCATTATGTACAGGGAAGCTATTTGTGGGCACTATCTAGGGGGGAAATATGTGGGGCACTATCTAAAGCGGGCTGTATGTGGGACACTATATACAGAGGCATCTAGGTGGGACACTATCTACAGGGGGTTCTATGTGGGGCACTATCCGCATGGGGCTCTATGGGGGGGCACTATCTACAGGGAGAACTGTGTGTGTGTGTGTGTGTGTGTGTGTGTGTGTGTGTGTGTGTATGTGTGTGTGGGACACAGTGTATGGTGCTATTATAAACAGGGACACAGTGTATGGCACTATTATAATTAGAGGTGCAGTTTATGGCACTATTATATTTTGTGGCTTAGTTTGTGGCACCATGAGAATTTTATCTTTGTTTATAGGTGGAGAAATGTTTGAAAAGTGAGAAGCTGAAGACAGCTCAGTGGCAAACTCTGCAGAAATGGGCCGTGGCCAGGAGAAGTCATCATAGGGTCTGGACCGGAAGCAGAAGAAAAGAGAAAAATAACTAGAATCTGAGACGTCACCAGTGAGTCACTTAATGTAAATGTTTATTCTGCCATTATTCACCACTGTAGTCACTGTATGATCTGCTGCAAAATGATGGGTGGTATGAATTTTTTTTTGTGAAACAGCATCTCCCATTATATCTTTACCATTGTTCGGGCCATGCTGGGAACTGTCGTTTTACGCCGTACAAACCTATACAGCAGGGGTTGCACTAATTTGATCTGTATTTGTGCTGTTTTTTTATTTATGTACTGAGCTTTGTTCTGGTGCTGTGTATATGTACTGAGTGTAACGATCTGTGGGTATGTGGACCCACTAGGCCGCACCACCGTAGCGGGGTAGCAGCTGAACCAAACAACAGTGTACCAAGTGAATATAAAGTCCGAGCACAAGGGAACCTGTAATAGTCCAGATTGTAGCAACGGCTTAGGCCCAGATGGGACCTGGGTGGCAGGTGATGCAAAATGTGGCAGATGACACCAGACGTGGTGCAAATCAGCATTCGTAGTAGACGGCACAACATGACTCCAACACTAGAGATGGCACATGAACAAATACAGTGCAGGATACAGGTAGCAGGGCACGGGAACACAGGGAACAGGATCCACCTAAGGGACCATATGCAAGACTAACAGGTGAATACAAACAATGCTCAGGCAAGGAGTAAAAGGGCAGAGCCCTCCATATAGTCCAGGGTGATCATGGGCTAATTAGTGATGTTTTACATGTGCGTGCACTGGCCCTTTAAGGCCGGGCGTGAACGTGCGGACGCACCCTACGGGACACGGAAGTGAGCACGGGCATCTCCTGAGGAGGAGACACGGACCAGCGCTCACAAGTCCATGGCTGCGGCCGTCGAGGGGTGAGTAGCCTTGATGGTCCGCGGCCGTGCATATTACACTGAGCTTTGTTCTGGTGTTGTATGTATGTACTGAGCTTGGTTCTCATTCTGTATATATGTATGTGCTTTGTTCTGGTGTTGTATTTAGGTACCGAGCTTTGTTCTGGTGCTGTATATATGTTATGAGCTCTGTTCTGGAGATGTATTTATGTACTGAGCTTGGTTCTGCTGTTGTATATATATATATGTATATATATATATATATATATATATATATATATATACATTGAGCTTTGTTCTGGTGCAGTATATATTTAATGAGCTTGGTTCTGGGGATGTATATATTTACTGAGCTTGGTTCCGGGGATGTGTATATGTACTGAGCTTGGTTCTGGGGATGTATATATGTGCTGAGCTTGGTCCTCATGCCGTATATATGTATGAGCTTTGTTCCGGTGTTGTATATATGTATGAGCTTTGTTCTGGTGCTGTATATATATGTAGTGAGCTTTGTTCTGGTGCTGTATTTATGTATTGAGCTTTGTTCTGGTGTTGTATTTATGTACTGAGCTTTGTTCTGGTGTTGTATTTATGTACTGAGCTTTGTTCTGGTGCTGTATATATGTACTGAGCTTGGTTCTGGGGCTGTATTTATTTAGTGAGCTTGGTTCTAGTGCATTATTTATGTAGAGAGCTTGGTTGTGGTGCTGTACAGCGTGTTCCAAATTATTATGCACATTGTATTTATTTTTTATAATTAAACTCATGGATGATATTGTGTCTTAGGGCTCTTTGGATCATTGTAATCAATCTCAGACACCTGTGATAATTGGTTTGCCAGGTGTGCCCAATCAAAGGAAAACTACTAAAGAATGATGTTCCACATTATTAAGCAGGCCACAGGTTTCAAGCAATATGGGAAAGAAAAAGGATCTCTCTGCTGCCGAAAAGCGTGCAATACCTTGGACAGGGTATGAAAACATTGGATATTTCAAGAAAACTTAAGCGTGATCATCGTACTGTGAAAAGATTTGTGGCTGATTCAGAGCACAGACGGGTTCGGTCAGATAAAGGCATAATGAGGAAGGTTTCTGCCAGACAAATTAATAGGATTAGGAGAGCAGCTGCTAAAATGCCATTGCAAAGCAGCAAACAGGTATTTGAAGCCGCTGGTGCCTCTGGAGTTCCGCGAACCTCAAGGTGTAGGATCCTTCAGAGGCTTGCAAGTGTGCATAAAGCTATTATTCGGCCACCCTTAAACAATGCTCACAATCAGAAACAGTTGCAGTGGGTTCAGAAATACATGAAGACTAATTTTCAAACCGCGTTGTTTACTGATGAGTGCCATGCAACCCTGGATGGTCCAGATGGATGGAGTAGTGGATGGTTGGTCAATGGCCACCATGTCCCAACAAGGCTACGAAGTCAGCAAGGAGGTGGCGGAGTCATGTTTTGGGCTGGAATCATGGCGAGAGAGCTGGTAGGCCCCTTTAGGGTCCCTGATGGTGTGAAAATGACCTCTGCAAAGTACGTAGAGTTTATGACTGGCCACTTTCTTCCGTGGTACAAAAAGAAGGACCGTGCCTTCTGTAGCAAAATAATCTTCATGCATGACAATGCACCATCTCATGCTGCAAAGAATACCTCTGTGTCATTGGCTGCTATGGGCATAAAAGGAGAGAAACTCATGGTGTGGCCCCCATTTTCCCCTGATTTCAACCCTATTGAGAACCTATGGAGCATCCTCAAGCAAAATATCTATGAGGGTGGGAGGCAGTTCACATCAAAACAGAAGCTCTGGGAGGATATTCTGACATCCTGCAAAGATATTCAAGCAGAAACTGTCCAAATACTCACAAATTCAATGGATGCAAGAATTGTGAAGGTGATATCAAAGAAGGTGTCCTATGTTAACATGTAACTTGGCCTGTTAAGTTGTTTTTTTATTCAAAAAGCTTTTGATTTCTGTAAATATGACCTCCTGATGCTGCAAATTCAACAAATTACCATTTTAGTTCTCTTTACAACCTTTAAAATGTTTTGATCTCTGTTGTGCACAATAATTTGAAACAGTGCATTTTGCGTTTTTTACTTCTAAAAGGAGGCAGCCAAATCTTATAGGCGACAGGTTTGATCTGCTGTAGGATCTCGAAGGGTCAGAGGAACCTGGGAGCAAATTTGCAGGACGGCACCCTTAGTCGGATATTCCTAGAAGACAGCCAGACCTTCGTGCCAGGGAGAAATTGAGGAGGTTCTCTTCTCCTTGTGTCAGCCTTCCATTTCATGAGGTCGACTGCCATTAGGATGGAGGATCGAGTCTGCTGCCAGATCTGCAGGAAGTCTCTAAAAGCGGAGTCAGCCGCTGGTACCTCGGAAGTATCGGGGACCCGGAGAGGAATTCATGGGTGTTGGCCATAGACAATGAAGAACGTTGTATTCTTTGTGGACTCGCTGGTGTGATTATTGTAGGAGAATTCAGCCCAAGGGAGCAACTGCACCCAATCATCGTGCTGCTTGGAGGTGAAGTGGCGTAGGTAGTTCTCCAAGAACTGATTGATCCTGTCGACCTGACCATTGGACTGAGGATGGTAGGCTGAGGAAAAGTCCAACTTCACACCGAGGAGTCCACAGAGGGCTCTCCAGAACTTTGAGGTAAACTGAACCCCCCGATCAGACACGATAAGCCATGCAGGCGGAAGATGTGTTGGAGAAATAGTTTGGCCAGCTGAGGAGCAGAAGGAGGACCGGTCAGAGGAACGAAGTGTGCCATCTTCGAAAACCGATCCACCACCATCCAGACAGTACTGCATCCGGCAGAGAGAGGCAGGTCCATAATAAAGTCCATAGCTATATGCTGCCAGGGAGCACTGGGCACAGGCAATGGCTGGAGCAAACCAGCAGGTCTGGAGTGAGCGACCTTGTTGGCTGCACATACAGAACAGGAAGAAACAAAGTCCATAATGTCCTTGGGCAGCGTGGGCCACCAGAAATGACGAGCAATCAGTTCCCAGGTCTTACGGACCCCCGCGTGACCTGCCAGTCTAGAGGAGTGTCCCCAGCGGAGGATTCTTCCACGATCAGCCAGGTGCACAAAGGTCCTCCCTGGAGGAATGTCCCAAACTTGCAGGGTATTGACAAAGACAATGCAAGACGGATCAATAATGCTCTGTGGAATCTCCATGGTGTCTTCCATCTCGAAAGACCTGGACAAGGCATAGGCCCACACATTCTTGTCGGCGGGCGATAATGGAGCTCAAACTGTAACCTAGTAAAAAGCAGTGACCACCTGGCCAGACTAGGGTTCAGTCGTTGGGCCGTCTGGAGGTAGGTCAGATTCTTGTGGTCTGTAAAAATTAGGATCGGATGAGCTGCGTCCTCTAGTAGATGTCTCCACTCTTCCAGAGCCAATTTGATGGCCAGTAACTCCCGATCCCCAATTGAGTAGTTGCGTTCTACGGAAGAGAAGAGCTTAGAGAAATATCCACATACCATTGACTTACATCGTTATATATAGTTACATAGTTCGTACGGTTGAAAAAAGACACATGTCCATCAAGCTCAACCAAGGGATGGAAAAAGGGGAAGTAAAAAATTTCTACACATAAGAGCTTATATTTTTTTGTTCTAGGAAATTATCTAAGCCTTTTTTAAAGCCATCTACTGTCCTTGTTGTGACCAGCTCCTGCGGTAGACTATTCCATAGATTCACAGTTCTCACAGAAAAGAAGACTTGTCGCCTCTGCAGGTTGAACCTTTTTTTTCTCCAGACGGAGGGAGTGCCCCCTTGTTTTTTGAGGGGGTTTTACATGGAACAGGATTTCACCATATTTTTTGTATGTGCCATTCATATATTTATATAAGTTAATCATGTCCCCCCTTAGTCGTCTTTTTTCAAGGCTAAATAGGTTTAATTCTTTTAATCTTTCTTCATAACTTAGATTCTCCATGCCCCTTATTAGCTTCGTCGCTCTTCTTTGTATTTTTTCCAACTCCAGGGCATCCTTTCTAAGAACTGGAGCCCAGAACTAATCTGCATATTCTAGATGAGGCCTCACTAATGCTTTGTAAAGTGGTAATATTACATCCCTGTCCTGCGAATCCATGCCTCTTAATACACGACAATATCTTGCTGGCCCTTGAAGCAGCTGATTGACATTGCATGCTGTTATTTAGTTTATGATTTACAAGTACACCCAGATCCTTCTCAACAAGTGACTCCCCCAGTGTAGCTCCCCCTAGGACATATGATGCATGCAGGTTGTTCGTACCACGGTGCATAACTTTACATTTATCTACATTAAACCTCATTTGTCAAGTGGACGCCCAAACACTCCGTTTGTTTAAATCCGCTTCCAATTCACGAACATCTTCCATAGACTGAACATTACTACATAGCTTGGTGTCATCTGAAAAATAGAAATAGTGCTATTAATCCCATCCTCTATATCATTAATAAATAAGTTGTATTATAGTGGTCCCAGCACTGAACCCTGTGGTACACCACTTATAACTGGGGACCATTCAGAGTAGGAATCATTGACCACAACTCTCTGGATACCGTCCTTGAGCCAATTCTCAATCCAATAGCAAACTATACTTTCTAAACCTATGGTCCTTAATTTTCCCATTAGACGTCTATGAGGGACAGTGTCAAATGCCTTTGCAAAGTCCAAAAACACTATATCCACAGCGGCCCCTCTGTCTAGGCTTCTGCTCACCTCTTCATAAAAACAAATCAGATTGGTTTGACAGCTTCTGTCCTTAGTTAAACCATGCTGGCTGTCACTTATAATACTATTTATTGTCACATAATTCTGTATATAGTCCCTCAATAGCCCCTCAAACATTTTCCCCAGAATGGATGTAAAGCTTACTGGTCTATAATTACCCGGGGAAGAACTAGATCCCTTTTTGCCTTGCGCCAGTCCCTTGGCACTATACCAGTCACTAGATAATCTCTAAATATTATGAAGAGGGGGACAGAAATAACTGAACTAAGCTACTTAAGAACTCTAGGGTGTAACCCATCTGGTCCCGGAGCCTTGTGCACATTTATTTTATTTAATTTAGCTTGGACCATCTCTACATTCATCCAATTCAGTATATCAACTGATATATTAACAGCACTGGCACCGGCTACATCAGCTGCTCTTTCTTCTGTTGTATATACAGAGCTAAAGAACCCATTTAGTAACTCTGCCTTCTCATGATCCCCTGTGATCAACTCCCCATTACCATTATCTAGGGGTCCTACATGTTCAGACCTTGGCTTTTTTGCATTTATATGCTTGAAGAATTTTTTAGGATTTGTTTTACTATCCTTGGCCACCTGCCTTTCATTTTGTATTTTTGCTAATTTTATTACATTTTTACAGATTTTATTAAGCTCTTTATGTTTTACAAAGGCTACAGCTGTACCCTCAGATTTGTATTTTTTAAATGCCCTTTTTTTTGTCATGTATTGCCCTTTTTACAGAAGGTGTAAGCCATGTGGGGTTTAATTTTAGTCGTTTTTACTTGTTACCTATAGGAATAAATTTTGCACTATAATTACCCAAAGTAGATTTGAATTGCAGCCCTCATCCTGGGGAAATTGACCTTCTTAAAATTAAGTGTTTTTGCCCTCCCAGCCTGTGTTTGTTTTTTACAGTATATGTTAAATATAACTATATTATGATCACTGTTACTGAGGTTTTCATAAACATTGACGTTCCCAACAAGCTCTGGACAGTGGCAGATTATCATTAGGGCGGTTCGGGCGGCCTCTCGGGGCCCAAGTCTCCCGGGGGGCCCATGGCCAGATGAACCACACATGATCGCACGGCCCACCTCATGCCCGGTGGGGCGTCGCTAGCACCGGAGGGGGCCCCGGTGTTAGCGGCAGAAACATTCACACATCAATGAAAAGTTACTATAGTAACTGGGGCCTATGTAACAAACTACACGGGCCCCTGTTACTATAGTAACTGACAGTACTTACCCCTCCTCTTCCTGGAGCGCATCGGAGGTTCTGACGTCACAGTGCTGTGTGCTGTGCGCAGCGCATAACGTCACGACACTTGATGGAGTGAGGACCTGCGGCCGAAGAGGAGGTAAGTTTAATTCTAGTGTCTTGCTGAAGCTGATGGGTTGGTGTATTGGTGTAATGACGGGGTAGGGAGACAGACAGGTGAGCCTTAATCTACCCGCCACTCAGTTACTGCCTACTTGCACGGCCCATCCTAGGTGACGGCGTACAACTGGGCGATGGTCCCTACGCTCAATATGTGCACGACAGACAAACAGACAAGGGTACACAGAAGCTACGGGAAATGGGGCAGTTGCCCACGGCAACAAGAGTAGTGAACGAGCCGAGTCAAACCAGGAGTGAACGAGGTACCAAACGCAGAGCAGAAGCGTAGTCAGTAAAGCCAGGGTCAAAATGAAGCAAGGTCAATAATGATAGCAGGAGCTGCAGAGCCAGGAAACAGGAAAGAATCACAGGCAGAGACAAGCTGGAATTGAAGGTATAAATAGACCGAGGGCGGGAGCTAGAACCGTCTGGCCAGGCTGTGACAGGTTCTCCCACTCCTGAGCCTACCAGCCTGAGTGGTAGCAGATCGAGTCACTCTATCAGACTTTAGGAGCAGGTGCAGACTGATTAACCACGGGCGTCGACACAGAAGCTTTGTCTGGCAGATCCTTTACAGTACCCCCCTTTTATGAGGGGCCACTGGACCCTTTCTAGGTGGACCTGGCTTATTGGGGAACCGAAGATGGAGCCTCCTGAGCAATACCCCAGCGTGAACATCTCGGGCGGGTACCCAAGTCCTCTCCTCAGGCCCATATCCTCTCCAATGAACCAGGTACTGGAGGGAGCCTTGGACCATCCTGCTGTCCACAATCTTGGCCACCTCGAATTCTACCGCTTCAGGGGTGAGAACAGGGACCGGAGGTTTCCTCGAGGTAGCCAAGGACGGGGAGCAGCGTTTCAGCAGGGAGGCATGAAACACGTTGTGTATTCGAAAAGACGGGGGTAACTCCAGTCGGAAGGAGACAGGGTTAAGGACATCAATGACCTTGTACGGCCCAATATACCGGGGAGCAAATTTTTTGGACGGGACTTTAAGGTGCAATTTTTTTTAAGACAGCCACACCAGATCCCCGACCACAAACAAGGGGTTAGCAGAAGGTCTTCTATCTGCCTGAGTCTTTTGTATGCTCTGGGACGCCTCTAGGTTCTTCTGAACCTGGGCCCAGACTGTGCACAGTTCCCGATGAACGACATCTACCTCGGGATTGTTGGAACCACCAGGTGAAACGTAGTAGAGAAATTACAGAAAAAGGGGGAGACCCCTGACGAGTTACTGACCCGGTTATTAAGGGAAAATTTGGCAAGGGAAATGAAGAAGACCCATTCATATTGACAGTCAGAGATAAAACACCTTAAATATTGTTCTAGAGACTGATTAGTCCTCTCGGTTTGGCCATTAGTTTCAGGATGGAAGGCCGAGGAGAAGGACAGATCAATCTCCAACTTTTTACAGAAAGCTCTCCAAAACAATGAAACAAATTGTACCCCTCTTTCAGAAACTATATTGACAGGAACCCCATGGAGACGCAGGATGTGTTTGACAAACAAGGTAGCTAACGTCTTAGCATTGGGTAGTTTCTTGAGGGGCACAAAGTGGCACATCTTACTGAAGCTGTCTACTACAACCAACACCACCGACTTGCCTTGAGATGGAGGCAGATCGGTGATAAAATCCATGGAGATATGGATCCAAGGTCTCTGGGGAATGGGCAAAGAACATAGTAAGCCCGCTGGTCGGGACCTGGGAGTCTTGGACCTAGCACAAATTTCACAAGCGGCGACGTAGGCCTTAACGTCTTTTGGCAACCCAGGCCACCAATAGTTTCTGGTAATGAGGTGCTTGGTACCCAGGATGCCTGGATGGCCAGATAGTGCAGAGTCATGATTTTCCCTGAGTACGCTTAGCCGGAATTGCAGGGGAACAAACAGCTTGTTCTCAGGAAGGTTCCCGGGAGCTGAACCTAGATCAGCCGCAATTTCGGAGACTGAGTCAAAATCAACAGAGGAAATGATTATACATGGAGCCGGGACATAATTTTACCCACTCGCTGGCTCTCAGAACCAGAGGAGTGGGGCCTTAGACGGAAATAGGGCCTACAACTCTCCCTAAAGGAGAAAAAAGTCTTCTGGTCCCCTGACAACCGGTCAGGCAACTTGAGCTGGGGTTCAAGAGCTGAGGTGGGGGGCACTACCAGGGTAGCATCATGCTGGTTGCCCCTCTGAGCCAGGGCTTGGACCTGTAGGGAAAGGCCCTGCATTTGCTGAGCCAGGGTCTCAAGGGGGTCCATATATGTGTCAGGGACCAGGGTTGAAAAGGTATATGGGCCTGTGATTATGTAATGATGGGGTAGGGAGACAGACAGGTGAGCCCTAATCTACCCGCCACTCAGTCCCTGCCTACTTGCACGGCCCGTCCTAGGCGTACAACTGGGCGACGGTCCCTACGCTCAATATGTGCACGACAGACAAACAGACAAGGGTAGACAGAAGCTAAGGGAAATGGGGCAGTTGCCCACGGCAAGACCGTGAGAAACAAGAGTAGTGAACGAGTCGAGTCAAACCAGGAGTGAACAAGGTACCAAACGCAGAGCAGGAGCGTAGTCAGTAAAGAGAGGGGCAAAATGAAGCAAGGTCAATAATGATAGCAGGAGCAGCAGAGCCAGGAAACAGGAAAGAATTACAGGCAGAGACAAGCAGGAAATGAAGGTATAAATAGACCGAGGGCGGGAGCTAGAACCGTCTGGCCAGGCTGTGATAGGTTCTCCCACTCCTGAGCCTACCAGCCTGAGTGGTAGCAGATCGAGTCACTCTATGAGACTTAGGAGCAGGTGCAGACTGATTAACCACGGGCGTCGACACAGAAGCTGTGTCTGGCAGATCCTTTACAGTTGGGGTCCGACACCCGGGACCCCCGCCAATCAGCTGTTTTGAAGGGGTTGCAGCCGCTCATACGAGCGCTACTTCCCCTTTATTCCGTTCACTTTCTCACACTGAATCGCCGGCAAGATCGTGTCAGCGATTCACAGTGTGAGCAAGTGAGGGAAATGAAGGGGAAGCAGCACTCGTACGAGCGGCTGCAACCCCTTCAAAACAGATGATTGGCGGGGTTCCCGGGTATCTAACCCCAACCCATCAGCTATTAATGGCATATACTGAAGATAGGCCATCAATGTTTAGGGACTGGACAACCTTTAAAGCCTACCATGTGTTAGGCTTAGATACAGGGCCCCAGCTTATACTGCATAAGAATACTGTCTGCTGGACCCTGTATCTAAGCCTACCTTAGGCTTAGATACAGGGTCCAACAAACAGTATCACACATGCACATGGGCCCTTCGGTTGAGGGGTTCCATCTGGTTAACCCCTTAACGGAAAGGCAAATAGAAACCTTAGCTTCCGTTTGCATCACCATTGATGTCAAATGTGATGGAAACTTTGCTAAAGATTTCCGTTTGGGGGGATATTCATTTGTATCTATAGGAGGCTGTGCGTAACGCTCTCTACGGGGGGATGTGTGATATCCACAGGGGGCTGTGTGTGGCGCTATCTGTGGGGGTGTGTAATATCCACAGGGGCTGTGTGTGGCACTATGTACAGGGGGCTGTGTGTGGCACTATCTATGGGGGTGTGTAATATCTACAGGGGCTGTGTGTGGCACAATGTACAGGGTACTGTGTGTGGCGCTATCTATGGGGGGGTGTAATATCTACAGGGGGCTGTGTGTGGCACTGTACAGGGGGCTGTGTGTGGCACTATGTACAGGGGGCTGTGTGTGGCACTATGTACAGGGGGCTGTGTGTATGTGGTGTTTTACAGTTTATGGTATTATTATATTCAGGTGCGCAATGTTTGGTGCTATTATATTTAGGGGTACAGTATGTGGCACCATGATAACTTTATTTTCATTTATAGGTGTGGAAATGTTGGAAAAGTGAGGAGTCGAAGACATCTGAGTGGCAAATTCTTCAGAAATCAGTCATGGCCGGGAGAAGTCATCATGTGCTCTGTACCAGATGGAGAAGAAAAGAGGAAAAAAACTACTAGAATCTAAGACGTCGTCACCTGTGAGTCACTAGATTTATAGAGAATCTGTCACCTCTCCTGACATGTTTATTATAGGAAATCCTTGTATTTCACGAAAATTCTTTCTGCAGTCCAGGACTGATAGACAATTCCCCTTTTTAGGAGGATGTATCCCTGCACAGTATGATACTGTCAGTATGTAGGGACACAGCCCTGTGACAAGGGGAATCCGTAACACCCATTTGTTAATGCTTGCCCAAAAAGGTAGTGTTAAAAATAGTTAAGGCGCGGCAGGGCGGCGGTGCGCAAGGGGGGCCCATCGTCTACTTAATCTGCCACTGGCTCTGGATTATTAGAAATGACCAGATCCAACAGAGCTTCATCTCTAGTCGGGTCTTCCACATACTGGCCCATAAAATTTTCCTGCAACAGGTTGAGGAAATCTCTCCCCTTTGCAGTTGAAGCCGAACCATGACACCAATTAATATCCCGGTAATTAAAATCTCTCATTATCACTACAGTACCCGCCTATGCAGCCCGCTCCATCTGTTTATATAGCTGAACTTCCATCTCCTCAGTTATATTGGGGGGTTCTATAGATTACACCAAAAGTTATTTTTTCAGTGTTTAAGTCCATTTGTAATTCCGCTCTGTGGCTTGAATAGCTGCTCTGTGGCTTGAATAGCAAGTGGTTTGTATATTAAGTGGAGTTCCAAAAACCGGATTGATTTACTGTGTTGTGTGTGACAAAGTGGGGGGCCATTGTATGTGATATATGTATTGATTGCTTGCTTGCTACAAAGTTTGCAAAAGTGACATAATTTGTAACCATTTTTCCTTTGCAGTTTCCTGAGTAGCTGAGTAAGGGGGAGGGGTTAGCTGCTACCAGGTGGTATAAATCAGGCCTCACTACTCTGTAGAGCCTGCTCTGTGGCTTGAATAGCAAGTGGTTTGTATATTAAGTGGAGTTCCAAAAACCGGATTGATTTACTGTGTTGTGTGTGACAAAGTGGGGGGCCATTGTATGTGATATATGTATTGATTGCTTGCTTGCTACAAAGTTTGCAAAAGTGACATAATTTGTAACCATTTTTCCTTTGCAGTTTCCTGAGTAGCTGAGTAAGGGGGAGGGGTTAGCTGCTACCAGGTGGTATAAATCAGGCCTCACTACTCTGTAGAGCCTGCTCTGTGGCTTGAATAGCAAGTGGTTTGTATATTAAGTGGAGTTCCAAAAACCGGATTGATTTACTGTGTTGTGTGTGACAAAGTGGGGGGCCATTGTATGTGATATATGTATTGATTGCTTGCTTGCTACAAAGTTTGCAAAAGTGACATAATTTGTAACCATTTTTCCTTTGCAGTTTCCTGAGTAGCTGAGTAAGGGGGAGGGGTTAGCTGCTACCAGGTGGTATAAATCAGGCCTCACTACTCTGTAGAGCCTGCTCTGTGGCTTGAATAGCAAGTGGTTTGTATATTAAGTGGAGTTCCAAAAACCGGATTGATTTACTGTGTTGTGTGTGACAAAGTGGGGGGCCATTGTATGTGATATATGTATTGATTGCTTGCTTGCTACAAAGTTTGCAAAAGTGACATAATTTTTAACTATTTTTCCTTTGCAGTTTCCTGAGTAGCTGAGTAAGGGGGAGGGGTTAGCTGCTACCAGGTGGTATAAATCAGGCCTCACTACTCTGTAGAGCCTGCTCTGTGGCTTGAATAGCAAGTGGTTTGTATATTAAGTGGAGTTCCAAAAACCGGATTGATTTACTGTGTTGTGTGTGACAAAGTGGGGGGCCATTGTATGTGATATATGTATTGATTGCTTGCTTGCTACAAAGTTTGCAAAAGTGACATAATTTGTAACCATTTTTCCTTTGCAGTTTCCTGAGTAGCTGAGTAAGGGGGAGGGGTTAGCTGCTACCAGGTGGTATAAATCAGGCCTCACTACTCTGTAGAGCCTGCTCTGTGGCTTGAATAGCAAGTGGTTTGTATATTAAGTGGAGTTCCAAAAACCGGAGTTCAAAAGAGGAGTTAAAGCCCAAGTAAGTGCTCTTCTACTTCTTTATCTTTTTGATTAACACCTGTTCGCTGTTTGTTTTTGTAACTGGGATAATGGACAGCAAGATTGGAGGTTTTCTTCAGTGCACAGTTTGCCATATGTATGCACGACTGGAGCCGGAGTTCCAGGGTGAATATCTCTGTGGCAGATGTGAGCATATTGTTCACCTGGAAGCTCGTATTAGAGATCTGGAGGAGCAGAATGCAACACTGAGGAGGATAGACAATTTTGAACGGAGCTTGCTGCTCACAGAGCATGCAGTTAGTGGGTTACAACTGGAGGGTGAAGACATGGGTGAGCAGGATCAGGTAAGTAGCTGGGTTAATGTAGTTAGGGGCAGTAGAAAGGGGTCAAAGACAAGGAAGGCCGATCCGGTTTCTGACATTCCAGGCAAAATTGCCAAGTTGGGTGATGATGCGAGGGTGTCAGTCTCAGAAATGGCAGCCCTAGTGGATACTGATCTCCCTAACAGCCGGGAGAACAGCCCAGCTAGTAGTCGGCGGGATGGTAATGCAGGTAAGCCAAGACAATTGATAGTCGTAGGGGATTCTATAATCAGGAAGACGGATAGAATTATTTGTCGCCAAGACCACCTCAACCAAATGGTTTGCTGTCTCCCTGGTGCCAGGGTTCGGCATGTGGTGGAACGGGTGGACAAATTGCTGGGAGGGGCTGGTGATGATCCAGCTGTCGTGGTCCATGTCTGTACCAACGACAGAATAAATGGTAGGTGGAGGAGCCTTAAGAATAATTTTAAAGAACTAGGCTACAAGATGAAGGGAAGGACCTCCAAGGTTGTATTCTCAGGAATATTGCCTGTGCCATGCGCATCACAGGAAAGACAGCGGGAGCTTAGGGAGTTAAATGCATGGCTGAAGTCTTGGTGTAGAGGAGAAGGATTTGGGTTCCTAGAGCACTGGGCTGACTTTTCATTGGGGTACAAACTGTATTCTGCAGATGATTTGCACCTATATGGAAGGGGGTCCGCTGTGCTGGGGGAGAGAATTCTAGCTGGGGTGGCGGAGTATTTAAACTAGGGCTGAGGAGGGAGGTCAATGTAGAAAAAAAAGGGGTAGCCAGGTTATAGAGGGGTCAGACTATATTGGTGGGGGGAGAATCAAAACCACAAAAAAGGCCATACTCACTAGGTAGGTGGGTGGGTGAAAACCCGTTCCCATCAGGACGCAGACGGGTCAAAGAATGCTGCAGAAGGAGTGTGCATTAAGTAGTGATAGCCACTCCCACTAGTCTTGAGGGGAGTGGCGGACTAAGTGCTCAAAGGTGTGCGATAAATGAGTGTCAGTGTAGTGCTAGGGTGTGAATGGATGGTAAAAAATAAATATGTATGTATGAAAGTGTGTAATAATGTAATAAAAATAAATAAATAAATAAATGTGATGAATAGGGGTCAGTGCTGTGAATAGTACATGGGGTGTCAGTACTATGTGTAATACGTGGAGGGATAATGTGCTGGTCGTCAGGCATGGCGTATCTTGCCGAATAACAGCCTATTTGTAACGCCGCTAGTGTTAGCTAAAGCGGGCTGCTCTGCATTCCAAACCAAACGCCAGCACATCATGCCCTCCCAGCATATAAGACCCGGCTGCGTCCTGAAAAAAAGTGTAGTATACGTAGTAAGAAATATCCATGAAACATGGGGTATTAGTTGTTATTTTGGCCAAAAAACGCAAAGCTCGCAACCCAACGTCAAGGGTCCCCAGTGCCTTGCGAGTCCCAGTGCCTTGGTGGGGGGAGAAACAGAATGTGGGGAGAGGACTAGACAACAAGATAAGGAGATCCTTTCGTTACAAAACATCAGTGTAAATAAAAAGGACCGATTAATGTCAAATCACATTTCTGATAATAAAAGTGAAAAACTGACAGGCAAGTTAAAGTGTATGTTCACAAATGCCAGAAGTCTAGCAAGCAAAATGGGGGAGCTGGAGGCCTTGATACTGGAAGAAAATATAGATATAGTTGGTGTTGCTGAAACATGGCTGGACTCTTCACATGACTGGACTGTAAATCTACAGGGTTTTACACTTTTTCGTAAAGACAGGACAAATAGGAAAGGTGGTGGTGTATGTCTGTATGTGAGAAGTGATGTGAAGGCGAGTGTGAAAGAGACAATAGTGGGTGAAGACTGTGAGGAGGTTGAAACCTTGTGGGTGGAACTAGAAAGGGAGGTAAACACTGAAAAAATTACTTTTGGTGTAATCTATAGACCCCCCAATATAACTGAGGAGATGGAAGTTCAGCTATATAAACAGATGGAGCGGGCTGCACAGGCGGGTACTGTAGTGATAATGGGAGATTTTAATTTCCGGGATATTAATTGGTGTCATGGTTCGGCTTCAACTGCAAAGGGGAGACATTTCCTCAACCTGTTGCAGGAAAATTTTATGGGCCAGTTTGTGGAAGACCCGACTAGAGGTGAAGCTCTGTTGGATCTGGTCATTTCTAATAATGCAGATCTTGTTGGGAATGTCAATGTTCGTGAAAACCTCGGTAACAGTGATCACAATATAGTTACATTTTACCTATACTGTAAAAAACAAACGCAGGCTGGGAGGGCAAAAACATTTAATTTTAAGAAAGCCAATTTCCCCAGGATGAGGGCTGCAATTCAGGATATAGACTGGGAAGAACTAATGTCAAATAATGGAACAAATGATAAATGGGAGATTTTCAAATCTACTTTGAGTTATTATAGTGCAAAATTTATTCCTACAGGTAATAAGTATAAACGACTCAAATTAAACCCCACATGGCTTACACCTTCTGTGAAAGGGGCAATACATGACAAAAAAAAGGGCATTTAAAAAATACAAATCTGAGGGTACAGCTGTAGCCTTTGTAAAATATAAAGAGCTTAATAAAATCTGTAAAAATGTAATAAAATTAGCAAAAATACAAAATGAAAGGCAGGTGGCCAAGGATAGTAAAACAAATCCTAAAAAATTCTTCAAGCATATAAATGCAAAAAAGCCAAGGTCTGAACATGTAGGACCCCTAGATAATGGTAATGGGGAGTTGATCACAGGGGATCATGAGAAGGCAGAGTTACTAAATGGGTTCTTTAGCTCTGTATATACAACAGAAGAAAGAGCAGCTGATGTAGCCGGTGCCAGTGCTGTTAATATATCAGTTGATATACTGAATTGGATGAATGTAGAGATGGTCCAAGCTAAATTAAATAAAATAAATGTGCACAAGGCTCCGGGACCAGATGGGTTACACCCTAGAATTCTTAAAGAGCTTAGTTCAGTTATTTCTGTCCCCCTTTTCATAATATTCAGAGAATCTCTAGTGACTGGTATAGTGCCAAGGGACTTGCGCAGGGCAAATGTGGTGCCTATTTTCAAAAAGGGCTCTAGGTCTTCCCCGGGTAATTATAGACCAGTAAGCTTAACATCCATCGTGGGGAAAATGTTTGAGGGGCTATTGAGGGACTATATACAGGATTATGTGACAATAAATAGCATTATAAGTGACAGCCAGCACGGTTTTACTAAGGACAGAAGTTGTCAAACTAACCTAATCTGTTTTTATGAAGAGGTGAGCAGAAGTCTAGACAGAGGGGCCGCTGTGGATTTAGTGTTTTTGGACTTTGCAAAGGCATTTGACACTGTCCCCCATAGACGCCTAATGGGTAAATTAAGGACTATAGGTTTAGAAAATATAGTTTGTAATTGGATTGAGAATTGGCTCAAGGACCGTATCCAGAGAGTTGTGGTCAATGATTCCTTCTCTGAATGGTCACCGGTTATAAGTGGTGTACCCCAGGGTTCAGTGCTGGGACCATTATTATTCAACTTATTTATTAATGATATAGAGGAAGGGATTAATAGCACTATTTCTATTTTTGCGGATGACACCAAGCTATGTAATATAGTTCAGACTATGGAAGATGTTCATGAATTACAGGCAGATTTAAACAAACTAAGTGTTTGGGCGTCCACTTGGCAAATGAAGTTTAATGTAGATAAATGTAAAGTTATGCATCTGGGTACCAACAACCTGCATGCATCATACGTCCTAGGGGGCGCTACACTGGCGGATTCACTTGTTGAGAAGGATCTGGGTGTACTTGTAAATCATAAACTCAATAACAGCATGCAGTGTCAATCAGCTGCTTCAAAGGCCAGCAGGATATTGTCGTGTATTAAAAGAGGCATGGACTCGCGGGACAGGGATGTAATAATGCCACTTTACAAAGCATTAGTGAGGCCTCATCTAGAATATGCAGTTCAGTTCTGGGCTCCAGTTCATAGAAAGGATGCCCTGGAGTTGGAAAAAATACAAAGAAGAGCAACGAAGCTAATAAGGGGCATGGAGAATTTAAGTTATGAGGAAAGATTGAAAGAATTAAACCTATTTAGCCTTGAAAAAAGACGACTAAGGGGGGACATGATTAACTTATATAAATATATTAATGGCACATACAAAAAATATGGTGATATCCTGTTCCTTGTAAAACCCCCTCAAAAAACAAGGGGGCACTCCCTCCGTCTGGAGAAAAAAAGGTTCAAGCTGCAGAGGCGACAAGGCTTCTTTACAGTAAGAACGGTGAATTTATGGAATAGCCTACCGCAGGAGCTGGTCACAGCAGGGACAGTAGATGGCTTTAAAAAAGGGTTAGATAATTTCCTAGAACAAAAAAATATTAGCTCCTATGTGTAGAAATTTTTCCTTCCCTTTTCCCTTCCCTTGGTTGAACTTTTCAGCCGTACTAACTATGTAACTATGTAACCCACAAGGTTTCAACCTTCTCACAATCTTCACCCTCTAATGTCTCTTTCACACTCACCTTCATATCACTTCTCACATACAAACAGACATACACCACCACCTTTCCTATTCGCCCTGTCTTTCCGAAACAGTGTAAAACCCTGTAGATTTACAGCCCAGTCATGAGAAGAGTCTAGCCATGTTTCAGCAACACCAACTATATCTATATTTTCTTCCAGTACCAAGGCCTCCATTTTGCTTGCTAGACTTCTGGCATTTGTGAACATACAATTTAACTTGCCTTTAAATGTTTCACTTTCAGTATCAGAAATGTGATTATTTGACATTATTTGGGCATTTTAATTTTAATTTTCATTGCTGTTTTCTAATGAAAGGATCTACTTATCCTGTTGCCTAGTCTTCTCCCCGCAGTCTGTTTCTCTCCCCACCAATATAGTCTGACCCCACTATAACCTGAATACCCCTTTATTTTCTACATTGGCCTCCCTCCTCTGTCCCAGTTTAAATACTCCGCCACCCCAGCTAGAATTCTCTCCCCCAGCACAGCGGACCACCTTCCATTTAGGTGCAAATCATCTGCAGAATACAGTTTGTACCCCAATGAAAAGTCAGCCCAGTGCTCTAGGAACCCAAAGCCTTCTCCTGTACACCAAGACTTAAGCCATGCATTTAACTCCCTGAGCTCCCGCTGTCTTTCCTGTGATGCGCATGGCACAGGCAGTATTCCTGAGAATACTACTTTGGAGGTCCTTCCCTTCAGCTTGTAGCCTAGTTCTTTAAAATTATTTTTAAGGCTCCTCCACCTACCATTTATTCTGTCGTTAGTACCTACATGAACCACAACAGCTGGATCATCACCAGCCCCTCCCAGCAATTTGTCCACCCGTTCCACCACATGCCGAACACTGGCACCAGGGAGACAACAAACCATTCGGTTGAGACGGTCTTGGCGACAAATTATTCTATCCGTCTTCATTATTATAGAATCCCCTACAAGTACTAATTGTCTTGCCTTACCTGCATTACTATCCCGCCGACTACTAGCTGGGCTGTTCTCACAGCTGTTAGGGAGATCAGTATCCACTAGGGCTGCCATTTCTGAGACTGACACCCTCGCATCATCTCCCAACTTGGAAATTTTGCTTAGAATATCAGAAACAGGATTGGCCTTCCATTTCTTGTACCCTTTTCTACTGCCCCTAACTACATTAACCCAGCTACTTGCCTGATCCTGCTCACCCATGTCTTCACCCTCCAGGTCTACCCCACTAACTGCGTGCTCTGTGAGCAGCATGCTCCGCTCAAGATTGTCTATCGTCCTCAGTGTTGCATTCTGCTCCTCCAGATCTTTAACCCTTTCAAGAACGAGCTCATTTTGACCTTCATGACCAGCCCCATTTTCTCAAATCTGACATGTGTCAATTTATGTGTTAATAACTCTGGAATGCTTTTGCCTATCCAAGCGATTCTGAGATTGTTTTCTCGTGACATATTGTACTTTATGTTAGTGGAAAAATTTGATCAATAAATTTATTGATTATTTGTGAAAAACACCAAAATTTAGAGAAAATTTGCAAAAATTATGATTTTTCTCATTTTAAATGTATCTGCTTGTAAAACAGATAGTAATACCACACAAAATAGTTACTATTTTACATATTCCATATGTCTACTTTATATTTGCATTGTTTTTTGAACATTATTTTATTTTTCTAGGACGTTACAAGGCAGCAATTTCTCACATTTGGAAGAAAATTTCAAAAGGCTATTTTTACAGGGGCCAGTTCAGTTCTGAAGTGGCTTTGAGGGCCTTATGTACTAGATAGACACCATAAATCACCCGATATTAAAAACTGCACCCCTCAAAGTATTCAAAACCGCATTCAGAAAGTTTCTTAACATTTTAGGCGCTTCACAGGAATTAAAGCAAAGTACAGGTGAAATGTACAAATGTTATTTTTTTTGCTGAAATTCATTTGTAATACATTTTTTTCTGTAACACAGAAGGTTTTACCCGAGAAACGTAACTCAATATTTATTGCCCAGATTCTGCAGTTTTTACAAATATCCCACATGTGGCCCTAGTGCGCTAATTTACTGAAACACCGGCCTCAGAACGAAAGGAGCACCTAGTGGATTTTGGTGCCTCCTTTTTTTAGAATATATTTTAGGCACCATGTCAGGTTTGAAGAGGTCTTGTTGTGCCAAAACAGTGGAAATCCCACAAAAGTGAGACGGTTTTGGAAACTACACACCTCAAGGAATTTATCTAGGGGTATATTTAGCATCTTAACCCCACAGGTCTTTTGCTATATTTATTGGAGTATGTCTGTGAAAGTGAAAATCTACTTTTTTTCTGAAAAAATATAAAAAATAATAATATTTGCAAGGAATAAAGATTAAAAAGCACCCCAAAACTTGTAAAGCTACTTCTCCTGATTACGCCAATACCCCATATGTGGTACTAAACTGCTGTTTGGACCAACGGCAGAGCTCAGAAGGGAAGGAACGCCATTGGGATTTTGAAGCGCAGATTTTGCTGGATTGTTTTTCAGTGCCATGTCGCGTTTGCAACGCCCTGGAGGGAGCAAAACAGTGGAATCCCCCCAAAACTGACCCCATTTTGAAGACTACACCCCTCAAGGAATTTTTCTAGGGGTATAGTTAGCATTTGACCCCACAGTTTTTTTGCTGAATTTAGTGGAATTAGGCCGTGAAAATGAAAATCTACTTTTTTCTGAAAAAACATAGAAATGTTTAATTTTTACAATGTAGAAAAATCACCCCAAAATTTGTAAAGCAATTTGTCCCGATTTCAGCAATACACCATATGTGGTAATAAACGGCTGATTGGACCCACGCCAGGACTCAGAAGGGAAGGAACAATATTTGGCTTTTGGAGCTCAAATTTAGCTGGAATGGTTTTCGGGTGTCATGTCGTATATGCAATGCCCCTGAGGTACCAAAACAGTGGAAACCTCCCAAAAGTCCCTTTAGGGGACTGGAACGAGCGATCATTAGGTCGCTGGTACAATACACTGCAATACTAATGTATTGCAGTATAATGTCATTTTACAGGCTCCTGTAACAGCGCGATCACTGTTCCTGTCCGTTAGTCCCGGGTGTCAGCTGTAATACACAGCTGATACCTGCAGAATATGGAGCGGGCGCAGCGCGTGAGCCCGCTCCATATATAACCCCTCGCACCACGACATGCTATTAAGTCGTGGTGCGCGAAGGCGTTAATGCCCAGCGGATGGTGCAAATTGAAAATTAAAATTTTCCACTGATATGCCATTTTAATGCACAATACGTTGTGCCCAGTTTGTGCCACTGAAGACAAATACCTCATACAATGTTGAGCGGGTTCTCCCGGATATAAAATATCATATATGTGGACGTAAGCTGGTGTTTCGGCACGCTGTGGGGTTCAGAAGGGAGGGAACGCCATTTGGCTTTTGGAGCGCAGATTTTGCTTGGTAACTGTTCTGTTTGGGGTTTTGCTGGTATTTCAATTTATAATGTGGGGGCATATGTAATCTGTGCGGAGAACATTAGGACATAATAAGAGGGTATAATAATGGGGTACATAAATAATAATCCGCAGATATGTGGCCGGTATCGCACTGATAAATGGTCGCCCAATCTCATCTGCTTTTGGAACGCTCTGCACATTTTGCATCGCCATATTCTGAGAGCCAGAACGGTTTTATTTTTTTCTCCAATGGAGCTGTGTGAGGGCTTATTTGTTGCGGGACAATCTGTACTTTTCATTGGTACCATTTTAGGGTACATGTGATTTTTTTTTATCACTTTTTATTAGATTTTTTTGGCAAGCAAAGTGACAAAGAAACATAAATTCTTTTTTGTAATTTTTTTTTTTACAGTGTACACCGTGCGGTACAAATGACATTTTACTTTATTCTGCGGGTCGGTACAATTACGGCGATACCATATGTATATAGGTTTTTTTATGTTTTGTGGCGATTGCGCAATAAAATCACTTTTCTATAAAATTATTTATTTTTTGTGTCACCATATTCTGAGAGCCATAATTTTTTATTTTTCCATCAAAAAAGCGGTGTAAGGGTTTGTTTTTTGCGGGACGGGTTGTAGTTTTTATTGGTATTATTTTGGGGTGCATGCGACTTTTTGATCACTTTTTATTCTATATTTTGGGAGGGTTGATGACCAAAAAATAGTGATTCTGACATTGTTTTTTAATTATTTTTTTGCGCTGTTCACCGTGCGGGAAAAATTATGTTATAGTTTTATAGTTTGGGTCGTTACGAACGCGGTGATACCAAATATGTGTACTTTTTTTAACATTTTCATTTTTTTCCTATAATAAAAGACTTATTATAGGAAAAAAAGCATTTTTTGTTTTTGTAACTTTTATAACTTGTTTTTAGACTTATATAAAACATTTTTATTACTTTATTTTTTACTCTTTACTTTACTTTTTACTTGAAGACCTGCAGCACTGATCGCTGCTATAATACATTACACTACCTAGGTAGTGTAACGTATTATAAACTGTCAGTGTGACGCTGAGAGTCACACTGACAGGAAGCTTATGAGGACCTGCCTCCGGCTGGTTCTCATAGGCTGCTGTGCATGGCAGACCCGGGGGCTGTTATATGGCCCCCGGTTCTGCTTTATAACCGACTGCAGCACCCGCAATCGGTCCCCGGGAAAGTTTGTTGTAGCAACAAACTTTCCAGTTTGTTATAGCAACAAACTTTCCAGTTCGTTGCTACAACACACTTTCCCTGCGATCACATGACCGGGACCTGAAATAATCAGGTCCCGATCATATCTCCGGGACCAGAGGCAGGTGATAACAGCGCGATCCGGGTGTCAGCGCTACTCTGAGACACCCGGATCGTGCTTTTAACACCCACCGTGAATTCACGTCGGCACTGCACAGAGCCCAGCAAGTGCCGACGTGAATATACAGTGGGCGGTCGGGAAGCAGTTAATGCGAGCTTCCAGGTGACCAACATGCTCACATCTGCCACAGAGGTATTCACCCTGGAACTCCGACTCCAGTCGTGCATTCATATGGCAAACTGTGTACTGAAGAAAAGCTCCAATCTTGCTGTCCATTATCCCAGTTACAAAAAAACAGTGAACAATTGTTAAAGTTAAAGAAGAGTACTTACACGGGTTTTAACTTTTCCTTTTAACTCCGGTTTTATAACTCCACTTATATCACAAGCCATTTGATTCGGCTAGCTCAGAACAGAGCTAGCTCAGACTGAGTTTTGCAGGCTAATTTATACCACCTGTGTCCAGTTAACCCCTCCCTCTAGTCAGCTGATCAGCAGGAAGGAAGATGCAAAGAAAAAAAGATTTTTAAATTGCCCTTGGGACTTCTCTGGAACAAGAGTGCACCAGCACCGACAGAGGATGCGTCCACCTCCAATGAGAACTGCAGAGAGACATCCGGATGATGGAGGATAGAGGCTGACGTGAAGGCACTCTTCAGGCTATTGAATGCGGACTTTGCCTCGGGAGTACACACCTTGGCGTTCATGCCCTTCTTAGTGAGGTTAGAGATAGGAGAAGTCAATGAGGAGAAGTTTGGAATAAACTGTCTGTAAAAATTGGCGAATCCCAAAAAGCGCTGTATGGCCCTCAAGCCTTGAGGGCGTGGCCATTCGAGGACAGACTTTACCTCCTCAGGTTCTATCTCGAGGCCTCAATTCGAGACGATGTAGCCCAGGAAGGGTAGAGCATCAAACACGCACTTCTCCAACTTGGCATACAGCCGATTCTCCCTTAACCGTAGCAGAACTTGATGGACAGGTCTCTGATGCGTCATAGGATCTGGAGAAAAAAATCAAGATGTCATCAAGATAGACCACAACACAAACATAGAGGAAGTCACGGAAAATGTCATTAACAAACTCCTGGAAGACCACGGGAGCATTACACAGGCCAAAGGGCATTACTAGATACTCATAGTGTCCATCACGGGTGTTAATTGCAGTCTTCCATTCGTCACCCTGGCGAATCCGGACTAGGTTGTAAGCCCCATGCAGGTCTAGTTTAAAAAAAAATCTTGGCACCACGTATACGATCAAACAGTTCAGAGATCAGTGGCAATGGATAATTTTTCTTCAGACGAAGAAGAACCCGGCTCCTGCCGGGGAGAAAGATTTTCGTGTGAAGCCCCTCTCCAAGTTCCCTTTCACATAGGCGGACATGGACAGAGTCTCTGGCAAGGAGAGAGGATATACCCTACCACGGGGAAGGGATGGACCAGGAATCAGTTCGATAGGGCAGTCATACGCCCGATATGGAGGCAATGTCTCCGCCTCCCTCTTGCTGAAGACGTCCGAAAATGCAGCATAATGACTCGTCAATCCTGCCAATGACCGAGGCAGAGAAGGCTGAACCGAACGAATCTGCACCAGGCAACGGCTTTGACACTCAGGGCCATACTGGAGAACCTCACTAGAATTCCAGTCCAGGACTGGGGCATGCAGTCAGAGCGAAGGCAGGCCCAGCATCACAGGGTTAACAGCTTTGGATAGGACATAGAATGACAGAAGTTCGGAGTGAAGAGCCCCAAATTGGAGCCTCAGCGTCTTGGTCACAGTTATAACATGATTTGTGTTTAGGTCTTTGGAAGGGGGCATCTTTTGATTATGTGAGGGTCCTTTATGTATCTAAGGGGAGCATCAGGTTATGTATATTTTGTACCTATATTGTATATTATCCATATGACTAGCATGCTCTTAGATGCCCTTCTCAGCCTTCTCAAGGGGTAGGTATTGGTATCCTTGATACCCTTTACATTTTTCCCATTGTTAATTATGAATATTGGCATATTATGATTACCATATTTGAATACCAACATTTACATACTCTTATGTATTTAATACACATATTATTAATACAATGGGTAAAATATTTATTTCTGCACCAGTGCACATTATTTATGTGCATAATATTGTGATAGCCCCACATAATGTATGAAGTACTGAATATCTAGATATATAATATGATCTTCTTACATATATGTTCCAATATACTAGGTTTATCTATACTTATTTATTATGCTAGTATAGATAGAGTTTGGGTTTTATATATATTTTTTAATACATGCTACTATGGGTTTATTTGGATATATACATATTTCTCCATGGCTATATATTTTATCACACTTCATATATACACATAGTTTCATAATGTTATAAATCTTTTTGATATAATGAATAGATGATATCTTGATCTTATTATATTTATAGACACGTCTTCTAACTCAAATATTTATTATATTTTTATTACTTATATAATATATTTTTTAGACAAACTTTTATAAATATAGATATATATATATATTTTTCTATCAAACACGTTAAGTATAATTATCTGCTCAATGTACATGTAACATATTTTTTGATTAATAGTGTTGTATATTTTTCAGGCGCAGTCGTAATCTTCTTTTTCACATTATTATGTATTCCCCTCTAATTAATTATTTATATTTTTTTCTCTTTCACTTTCACTTGCACGTGTGTTCACTCACCCTATTCACTTCTTGTATTTTGCACTATTATTTACTTGTCTAGTATATTTATATATTTTTATGCGGTCTTGTGATTAAAGGATCACTATGTTTACATGTGTTTATTATATACATATAATTTCATTAATATAATATTTTTTTATTATTCACATTATGTATTTGGGTATATTGATGGATGTCTATGTATTTATTTATTGGATATCGCTATTTATTGGATATATATGTGAGAAAATATTTTGTTATCTATTTTTCTATCTATTTATGTATATGTGTGTATTGATGTATGTATATTTATGGAGTTATTTTGCACCCGGTTTCTGATCTGTGTCGGTGTCGGCATGTGCTGGGATATCCACGTGTAAACGGCGTACCAATGTGATCTAACGATGCTGGTCAAGGCATGGCGTGGTTTATGTCTCCTAATGTTGTGACACTCCCTCTATCCTTCCACACTTATATATAATAATCTTGCATTATGCCACTCTATAAGATGGCGCAGCGTCCCTCATGTCCACCTGACGTGGATGATATAGCTCCTCCTTTGAAGCCTCGGTGTGGTTTCTGACGCGTACGCGTGGTGCACAGACTTAGGGAGACCACCGTGTAGGCTGTGACTCTCGCACCCGGATGAGTGCCTCTGCGCATGCGCGGTCCTAGCGGTCATGGCGTCTTGTGGATCTAGCTCGTGTCCGCAGCTGGAATCCTCCGGTCCTGTGATATGGTAGGCGTGGAAATAAAGCTAATTTAGTATGCCTATAACCTGTGTATAATCCATGTGTATTGGTTACCGACACGGTTCACTCCCATTGCACTACATATTTAAAGGTCTGTTATCCCATAAGTCAGTACCCCTTGAGAAAGCTGATGGCGAAACGCGCGTCGGGGGTGTCTAGGGTGGTTATACACTTGATTTAGGACATATCATGCAGTCTACAGGTTGGTAATGGTCTTTAGGGCTTTTATTTTTGCCTCTCCTCTATATCTGTTAAGCAGTGATAATATACTGCTCACTGCTGTACTTTTAAATTGAGGTTACAGCCTTGGTTGGGTATATATGGCTTACTTGCTTTATTTCATACTGCTTATGGTATACCCTTTTGGGCTTGAATTTAGATTATTGTACCGTACCACATCACATGATGTTTATGTCTATTAGCATGTTATTTGTATATGTCCTTGTATCTCCACGCTTGTCTTTTATTGCTTGTATCATTGATTTTATATTTTTTTGATGGCCAATTATTGTTATGTGTATTTCAATAAAGTTTTTGAATATTTCCATGGTACAAATTGTGTGCTGTACATTATTTATCCAGTTGTGGGTATATTATATATGTCTTCACATTTCGTGATAGGTATTTTTATTTTTTATTTTACAGTTATAACTGGGTCTGGCAGAGGTAGTCCATTTACTGAAGCAACTGTCAATGGGCTCTCCAGAGGTGTGGTGGGTAATTGAAGAAGGTCCACCAGGTCTCTATGGATGAAATTAGTAGCGGATCAAGAGTCCAGATACGCAGAGACCTGATGCGTTCTCTCACCGGACACTATGGTCACAGGTATGGACAATTTAGACGGAAGTCCTCTCTTACCCAAGGTTGTCACTCCTAGCAACCCTAGGCTTTGGGATCTTTGGGGGGACAGGCGCACAAGATGGCCACCGAGGCCGCAATAAAGACAGAGACCAGAAGTGCGTCTGCGTTGTCTCTCCTGGGTGGATAGCTTACACTGGTCCATAATCACAGACTCCTTAGGAGAATCGACATCTGAGGACAGTAGGTGTTGCTGCAAAGTAGGGACCAGACTAGGAAGAACTCCCTCCCGACGAACCTCTTGGAGGCGTTCTCGGATCCGTATATCAATCCGGGCGGACAGAAGGATGAAGTCATCCAGGGTAGATGGCAGGTCTCGAGCGGCAAGTTCATCCTTAATTCCATGCCACAATGCAGCCATCAGGGCCTCATTGTTCCATAACAGCTCTCCCGCCAGGGTACGGAAGTGGATGGCGTACTCACTCACGGAGGTGTCTCCTTGGCGTAGGTTAATCAAAGAGGCCGCTGCAGATGAGACCCGACCAGGCTCCTCAAACACCATACGAAAAGTCTGGAGGAAGGCTTGGAAGTCACGGGTCTCTGATCCTTGTCTCTCCCAGATAGGCTTCGCCCATGCAAGAGCCTTGCCAGTGAGGAGAGAGATGATGAAAGCGACCCTTGCGCCATCATAAGAAAATGTTCTACTATACAGGCTGAAGTGGATCTGGCACTGATTCAGAAATCCACGACAGGTACTTGCGTCTCCATCATAGCGGTCAGGAAAAGGCAAATAATCATGTGGGTCAACACTGCCAAGAGGTGTAGTCTGAGGATCAACACTGCCAGGAGGTGTAGTAGGAGGAACGGCAGCCTGTGCCTCCTGCCGACGTGTAAGAATGTTCAACGCCTGGAGGAGTTGGTCCTGTTGAGACCGGAGGTCTAGCATATCCGCCCGCATCTCTTGTGACGTCGTCATGGTCTTGAATAGACCAGTGGGGTCCATGGCCTGAGCGTACTGTCACGAAGGGTCTGTGCACCCACTGGGCCGTACCTCTTTGACGGTATGGCAGCTGGCCAACAGGGCGCAGGTCAATGTCTATAATTCGTATAGGGTACCTGTGGCAGCTCGGACAGTAGCAAGACAGGCTCGGCTGGGACTAGGCAGCAGGCAGGCGTCAGGCGTGGTGAAGCAGGACAGGCGTGGTATACAGCATGGCATGACTTTAGCTTCAGCACAGTACTCAACCAGGATAGTACGGATTGCAGGTAACAGGAACAGGAACAAGAACACACTAGGAGGCCATCACATAGACAAACTTAGGAAACAACAACAACAACGCTCAGGCATCAAAGCAGGGGGCTGGAGTCCTCTTAAAGTCCAGGGTACTCACGGCCTGATGTTCATCAAATTCCTGCCATTTTAAGAGCGTGCACGAGCGTGCGCGCGCACCCTACGGGATCCGGCTGAGGTGAGTGGAAGCGAGCGCTGGAATCTCCTGAGGAGGAGGCTGGGGCCAACGCTTTCTGATTCGTGGCTGCGGCTGTCAGGGGGAGATTGGAGCTGACAGCCCGCAACCACGGACATGACAGTATGAGCATGATTCTGAAGCTGTAATTATATAGTATATGTTTATAATTACAAAATTGCAGGGCAGATGGAGTTGTTTCTGTTCATTGTATATTTATTTGGAATTTGTCAGCTAGTTTTAACCCGTTGAACCTCCACCATGCGGTAATACATGACCTGACAATATTTCCAAACATTCCCTTGTATGTGTTTTTCAGATGCAGCAAAATCTATCAAATCAACCTTTAAAACAGTGCACACTATATGCTAATTACTCATTAAAGGGTCATGGGGCGGTGCCGTTATCCTGAAGAGTCACATAGTCCTACCTCCAAACCCACCTTTCCTTGCTTGATTGACATCCCCCTGGCTGTCATACATCACTACCAGTCTCCTCCAACTTTCTTGGATGCACCATTGCCTTGTACTCCTTAGGCACACACCGTGTAGCAAGGTGTACTTTGCCAGGCTGCACCGCGCAGTACAAGGCAACAGCGCATCCGAAAGAGTTTGAGGTGGCTGATAGTGAGGTAGAACAGCCAAGGGGATATCAATCAAAATCTGGGAGGCGCCATTTCAATTTTTGCCTCAGGTAGCAGAAAAGCTACATACAATCGGCCCTGCTCCCCCTAAGCACACAGATATATATATATATATATATATATATATATATATTTTTTTTTTTATGTATATATATATATATATATATATATATATATATATATATATATATATATATATATAGTAAAGTGGATAGATTTTATATTTCTTTGTCCCATCTAGAGGGTTATATTTAAAATCACACAATATAGTGTTCTGTTCTTCTGGGTCTAAGATTTTATCCAAATACCTTCCCCACCTTTGTTGATTTTTTTTTTTCCTTCTTAGGCTCGGCAGAGAGCAGGTCTCTTCTTTCCATTTTAACTATGGTTTTAAGATCAGGAATTACCTCCTTAATTGTAGGGGCTGTTTTAAACAATCAATGTCTCAAAATATGTTTTTTTTAACCACTAATAGCACCATAGGTAGGGTTTGAAGGGGGTATCCCCCTTTGCCCTTTTTTCCCTCATAATGCAGTAAACACAGCCATGGATCGAGTATAAACTCATTCCAGCCCAGACGATAAACAAAATCTCTCACTTCTTCCCAAAATATTTTTAACATCTTACACTCACAAAAACAGTGCATCAAATTTGCCCCAGGATGTCCACATTTGTGGCATACTGTTTATGGCCTTTTATGTACTCCACCAATGGCAAATTGTATGCCACATAGGCATTATTATACATCATAAATGCGACTTCTCTCCATTTTTCGGACTTACATACGTTATTAATCGTAGTCAGACCTTAAAGGGAATGTGTTGCCAGAAAAACATGTTTTTTTTTTAAAAATTAAACATTTAGTGTGTGGGTGATTAAACATTGTTCAAATTTTTTTTATTTTTTTCGCGAGTCAGGAAATATTATAAATTTTTTCTAATTTATAATACTACCCATTTTTGGTCACTAGATGGAGCTAGTTCCCAAAATTGCAGCATTGCAACATTGGGTTAAAAGCCCTCGCTCTAGTGAGCTCTCAGCATCCCCCCCTCCTTTATCCTGGCTAGTGCCGGGATAAACGAGGGGTTTGAAAGGTTTAACCTCCTACACTGTGTGTCGCCATTTTTTGAGGTAACCCACAGTGTAGTAGGTTTACATACAGTAGTAAACACACACAAACACTAACATACATTGAAATCTCTTACCTGCTCCTGCCGCCGCGGCTCCCTCCGGCCCGTCCGCTCCCTTTGCTGCCGCTGTTCCATGTGCACAAGTCCGGAAGCCGCGACCGGAAGTAGTAATATTACTGTCCGGCCGCGACTTCCGGTCCACAGGAAAATGGCGCCGGACGGCGCCAATTTCGAATAGGACTGTGTGGGAGCGGCGCATGCGCAGTTCCCACACAGACGCCGTACACGGCAGTCAATGGGACGGGAGCCGTTCACAGTCCCTATGGGACTGTGGCTGCCGTATTCCATGTCTGTGTGTGTCGTTAATCGACACACACAGAAATGGAACAAAAAATGGCAGCCCCCATAGGGAAGAAAAAGTGTAAAAATAAGAAACAGTAAAACACAAACACACAAATGAATATAAACGTTTTTATTAAAGCACTAACATCTTTAACATATAAAAAATTTATTTGTGATGACACTGTTCCTTTAATTATCCTTTCTTTAACCTCCTCGTATGGGAGATTGGTCTCCAGATATTTTTTCCATCTTCCAATATTTGCTTTAACCCCTGTTTCCCTTAATTCCTCTATTTTCCCCCAGTATCCTATACACACGCGAGATCCTCAATTCTCTTTCAATAAACATTTCATCCATTATCGATTCACTGAATGCTTTTGGCTGCTGTCTCCATATAGTGTTATATAATGACTTGATCTGTATTTTGTTCTTTCTACAATTTATCTTCCACCTCAATATAAAATATCTGTTTTGAATTTGTTGGGGCTAATCCTAAATTTCCAGTCTACATTGTGGGATATTTTAATAAGGTCATGAATGGCAACATGGATAGATGGCCTATTGATTCTAATTATTCCGAAACTACTGACTATAATTTCAACAAATATATTACAAATTTTGGTTAGCTTGATGGCTGGCGGCTGCTGAATCCCAATTTAAAAATGTACTCCTGTTATTCTTCATCATACAATGTAATGTCTCAAATTATTTACAAACAGATAAATCGGGTCTGGCAACGATAAGCGGTATTAAAAATTGTGTCAGATGTGTATCAGATCATAAACCTATTGAAATCAAGGTGCGGTCAGTCCAACTAAATGGACTTCGCCCTTTTAAGCTTCAACAATATTGGCTTGAGGATCTGAATAATTGCTCAGAAGTAGTTTGTGGGAGTGGGATTCATTTAAAGCCTATGCACGAGGTATTTTTCTGGGAGGTATTACCTATCAGAAGAAGCTTGCCTTTGTCCACTTGTCCCATTTGGCAGCCGAGGTTCAACAAAAGGAAGATTTATTTATCTTAGATCCCTCTGAAGTTAATAGAGCAACTTGGGATTCCATACAGGTCAAGTATAAAAATGCTAGGCTAGAAGAAGGACAGAAACCAGCTTTATCTCATAACAATAAAATATATGAGGATGGAGAGAAGCCACATGTCTGGTTGGCTAAGCTGATCAGAGGTGTACATGCTGACTCTTCCATTTCTGTAATCAAAAATTAACATGGGATTTTATATAATGAAACAAAGGATATTATGAATAAGGCACTTGGGAAATTAATCTTATAAAATTGCCTTTAGATTAATCCTTGAATGTGAAGTCCCCCTTTTCCTGTTTTGAATTTCTAGAAGTATTAAAAGCCATGCCGAGAAATAAATCCTCGGGTCCAGATCGGCTCCCTGGGGAATTTTATGTTAAATACATGGATATAATGATTCTGGAGTTATTGAAAGTCTTCAACCCTGCATTTGAGCTGGGCTCCCTCCCAAATTCTAAGTTAGAGGCCACTATGACTCTTATTAAAAAAACAGGATAAAGATGCAGTTGACCCAGCCTCGCATAGACCAGTATCTCTGTTAACCCTATCAGGACGGAGCTCATTTTGGCCTTCAGGACCAGCCCCATTTTTTCAAATCTGACATGTGTTACTTTATGTGGTAATAACTCTGGAATGCTTTTGCCTATCTAAGCGATTCTGAGATTGTTTTCTCGTGACATATTGTACTTTATGCTAGTGGAAAATAAATTATTAATAAACAAATTTGGCCAATAAATTATTCTTTATAAATAAAGAATTTGTCTATGGGTATAGTGAGCATTTGATCCCATAGGTTTTCTGCTGAATTTAGTGTAATTAGGCCGTCAAAACTTCTATTGTTTTTTATTATTTTTTTTTTACGCCGTTGACCGTGCGCTATAAATGACATATTTAATTTATTCTGTGGGTTGATGCGATTACGGCGATACAATATGTATATTTTTTTTATGTTTTATGGTGTTTGCACGATAAAATCACGGTTTTAAAAAAATTATTTTGTTTTTGTGTCGCCATATTCTAAGAGCCACACCTTTTTTTTTTCTATCAGGACAGCTGTGTGAGGGCTTATTTTTTGTGGAACAAACTGTAGTTTTTATCGGTACAATTTTTGGGTACATGCGACTTTTTGATCCCTATTTATGCAATTATTTGGGAGCTGAAGTGACTAAAAATAGTGATTCCGGTATCGTTTTCTTATAAAAAATGTTATGGCAATCACTGTGCGGGATAAATTACATTATATGTTTATAGTTCAGGCCGGTACGGACGAGGCGATAGCAATTATGCATAGTTTATATTTTTTTTTCTAATAATAAAGGACTTTATAAGGGAAAAAAGGCGATTTTAAAATGATATTATTTTGACATTTTACTTTTGTACATTTTTTGTAACTTTTTTTTACTTTTTTTTTTTTTTAGTCCTACTAGGGACTTGAAGATCCGATTGTTGGATCGTTGTTATAATACCCTGCAATACTTATGTATTAATATGTAGACTCCAAACAAAGTTATAGTAAGGGCTGGAGACTGTTTAAACCACCACTGCCCCCCCCCCCCCCATATCATCTAGGCGGCTCCATGAACTAATCTATATAACACAGAGAAACAATTGAGAGCCTTTAACGCCAATGTATATATATAAAAGTTTAAAATTTTATTAAACAAACACCATACAAGTTAAAATAAACAAAAAGATATGACTCTAGTATAACAGGCAGAGACTGCACAAAATTTTGTTGCTAACTATAGTCTATGGGCAAGCATGTAGATATATTAGATAGAAATCTATTACAGAAATGTATTACAGAGACCGTACATTGAACAAAGTTAGCTGTCAAATCATGGACTTACCCATAAGTAGCAACAGAGAGTAAAAGAGTGTCTGCTCCGCCGTATAAACCCAGACGCGCGTTTCGCCATGTATGCTTCCTCAAGGGGATGAATACGTGGCGAAACGCGCGTCGGGGTTTATACGGCGGAGCAGACACTCTTTTACTCTCTGTTGCTACTTATGGGTAAGTCCATGATTTGACAGCTAACTTTGTTCAATGTACGGTCTCTGTAATACATTTCTGTAATAGATGTCTATCTAATATATCTACATGCTTGCCCATAGACTATAGTTAGCAACAAAATGTTGTGCAGTCTCTGCCTGTTATACTAGAGTCATATCTTTTTGTTTATTTTAACTTGTATGGTGTTTGTTTAATAAAATTTAAAACTTTTATATATATACATTTTCGTTAAAGGATCTCAATTGTTTCTCTGTGTTATATAAAATACTTATGTATTGCAGGGTATTATATCTGTCAGTTTCACACTGACAGGAGGCATATTAGGTCCTGCCTCTGGTAGGACGTAATCGCCTTCAATAGATGGCAGACCGGAAGCCTTTGTTAAGCTTCCGGTTGCCATAGCAATCGCCCCCCCAGCAACAATCGGCCCCCGTAATCGCGTAGCGGGGTGCCGATGTTGCTATAACAACTTAAATGCGGCGGTTGCTATTGACTGACGCAATTAAGGGGTTAATCGGTTTGGATCACCGCTGTGATCCGACCCGATGTTTTCTCCCAGTACTAAGGCTGCTAGTAGAAGCCTGTACTGGGAGATGCCGGCCTGCGGGGAGCGCCTCTGTGCTCTGTCAGGAGCACACATAGATTAACGGGCTGCAGGCACAAGGACCAGCTCTGCAGCCCGTTAATCTACGTGGGGTGGTCGGGAAGGGGTTAAACTCAGACTATAAGGTATTGGCAAAAGTGCTTGTTAACAGATTGTTTACTGTTATTCCAACCCTGATGCATAAAGATCAGGCAGGTTTTCTACCAGGCTGCTCAACTGCTGACAACATTAGAAAACTATTCTGAGCTCTACAACACCCCTCAATGGTGTCAAAGCGGGTGGTGTTTTCACTTGACATGGTCAAAGCTTTTGACCGTGTCAAGTGGGACTGTATTAGGTAAATTTTGGATAATTTTGGCTTTGGACCGAGGATCTATTGTTATATCAAACCCCTGAAGCAAGACTTAAAATTAATGGGCAACAATCAGAAACTTTCTCTCTGAAAAGGGGGGCTCGGCAAGGATGCTCCTTGTCCCCTCTTCTTTTCATCTTAGTGGTTGAGCCACTGGCGATTGGAATTCGCTCAAGACCAGATCTAGAGGGGTTCAAATGCTCGGGATATGAACTAAACTATATGCCGATCACTGTCTTTTCCAGAGATTGCTCTGCTTGGCTCAGGAAAAGAAATGATTGGAAAAGGCTCCTTTGGAAAGTTTTCTGGAATTAAAATTAATGCACGTAAATCAGCTGTCCTTGATGTAGGCAGTAATTTTTCTCAGCAGACTGCAATCTGTGGACTGAGCTTCCAGAGATCATTCAATTATTTGGAAATAATGATAGCTCGTGCCCCAGAAAAATATATTCATCTCAACGTTTTACCACTATTTAGAAAATTGAGAGAAAAAGTACGTGAAAAACCCTCCCTCTTTCGCTGGGAACGAGAGCATTATTAATCAAGATGGTTTGTTGGACACTAATTCTATATACCCTTCAGAACTCACCAATACTGCTACTAAAAGGAATATTTCATACATTGGATTCTGTTACTAGAGATATTCTATGGCATGGTAAAAAAAACACGCATCAGTCTTGATGCATTGAGAGCTCATCCGAGGTTTGGTGGGTTGTCTATCCCTGATTACAGAAATTACTTTATTGCCTCCCAGCTTCAACAACTAATTGGGTCAGATATTTCCATCCTTAAATTCTCATATCCTATCTCGAATCCCAATTTGAAATGGGTTTACTCTATTTTTTCAGCTTTGGAGATGAACCTTCTGGCAAAATATAAAGGGATTGGCCTATGGGATCAAATAAAAAGGATGTGATTTATTTTTTATTTAATTTTTTTCTCTGTTACACCTATATGGCACAAATTGAAGGATGAAATTTATCTTTTTGGGTGGAAACATTTTTTACTTATCACTAGATATTGAGAATGAGTTAATTAATACTTTTCCACATCTAATCTCTAAATTCTGGTTGTCGTTTAAGGACTATCTTTACTATCTACAGTTAAAACATTATCTGACTAGAATGCTCCCTGTTTATAGGAGAATTGAGACAGGTTCCCTTATGTTAGACTGCCTAATTAAATCATCTATTAAAAAAGGGGCTATGGCCAAAATTTACAGTTTGCTAAAAAAGACAATGGAGGATATTCCAGTGGAGGGGGGTTTTAGAAAATGGAAAGCAATCTGTCCAGATTTGTCAGAAGAAGATTGGATGGCAGCTCTGAAATCCATATGTAAATTTACCCATAATCTCTCGTTACGTTCATCTCAGTTATTTTTATTTTATATGGTATATTTTACTTCAAAACTACTCTTTTCATGGGGTATCAAAGCCGATTCAAATTGCCCCCATTGTATGACCTCATCAGCAGTTTTAATGCATCTACTGTAAAGGATCTGCCAGACACAGCTTCTGTGTCGACACCCGTGGGTAATCAGTCTGCACCTGCTCCTAAGTCTGAGAGAGTGACACGATCTTCTACCAGTCAGGCTGGGAGGCTGAGGAGTGGGAGAGCCTATCACAGCCTGGCCAGATGGAGCTAGCTCCCGCCCTCTGTCTATTTATACCTGCATTTCCTTCTCCTCCTTTGCCTGTGATTCTTTCCTTTTTCCTGGCTCTGCTGCTCCTGCTATTATTATTGACCTTGCTTCATTTTGACCCTGGCTTTACTGACTACGCTCCTGCTCTGCGATTGGTACCTCGTACACTCCTGGTTTGACTCGGCTCATTCACTACTCTTGTTGCTCACGGTGTTGCCGTGGTCAACTGCCCCATTTCCCTTAGCTTCTGTGTACCCTTGTCTGTTTGTTAGTCGTGCAATTATTGAGCGTAGGGCAGTTGTATGCCGTCGCCTAGGACGGGCCGTTGCAAGTAGGCAGGGACTGAGTGGCGGGTAGATTAGGGCTCACCTGTCTGTCTCCCTACCCCATCATAACATAATCACAGGCCCATATACCTTTTCTACCCTGGTCCCTGACACAACTATGGACCCCCTTGAGACCCTGGCTCAGCAAATGCAGGGCCTCTCCCTACAGGTCCAAGCACTGGCTCAGAAGGGCCACCAGCATGATGCTACTCTGGTAGTGCCCCCCACTTCACCTCTTGAAACCCACCTCAAGTTGCCTGACCGGTTGTCAGGGGACCGGAAGACTTTTTTCTCCTTTCGGGAGAGTTGTAGGCTCTATTTACGTTTAAAGCCCCACTCCTCAGGTTCTGAGAGCCAGCGAGTGGGTATAATTATGTCCCGGCTCCAGGAAGGGCCCCAAGAATGGGCCTTCTCCTTGGCTCCTGACGCCCCTGAACTTTCCTCTGTTGATCTTTTTTTTCCGCTCTCGGGCTCATATATGACGAGACTAACAAGACTGCCTTTGCCGAGAGTCAGCTGGTGACCTTACGTCAGGGTAAGAGACCCGTTGAGGAGTACTGTTTTGACTTTAGGAAGTGGTGTGTAGCTTCTCGGTGGAATGACCCTGCCTTAAGGTGCCAGTTGAGATTGGGGCTGTCGAACGCCCTGAAATACCTGTTAGTTAGCTATCCCTCTTCTGACTCCCTAGATCAGGTTATGGCTTTAGCGGTACGTCTTGACCGACGTCTCAGGGAACGACGACTGGAACGTTGTTGTGCCTTCCCCTCTGACCCCCCCATGATGGCTCCTGAGGTTCCGTTGCTTCATTCTTCCATGGAAAATTCGGATGAACCTATGCAACTTGGGGCCTCCGTGTCTCCCCAACTACGTAGAGAGAATGGTCTCTGCTTCTACTGTGGGGATGACAAGAATCAAGTGAACAACTGTCCTAGGCGTAAGAATAAGCAGCCGGAAGAACTTCCGCGCCTAAGTGACCATCGGGGAGGTCACTTGGGCGCACAGGTATTTCCCGTATATATGAAACCTAATAAGATCTTGCTTCCCTTTCAGGTCTCTTTTGAGGGTAGGTCTGCCACCGGCAGTGCCTTCGTGGATTCAGGGTCTTCTGCTAATATTATGTCTGTGGAATTTATGTCTCTAGCTATGCTATTGATTGACTTGCCTAAACCTGTCCCGGTAGTGGGTATCGACTCCACTCCTCTTGCTAATGGTTATTTTACACAGCATACCCCTGTTTTTGAACTCCTTGTCGGCTCCATGCATTTGGAGCAGTGCTCTGTACTGGTGATGCAGGGATTATCGTCCGATTTGGTTTTAGGCCTTTCCTGGTTGCAGATGCATAATCCCACGTTTAACTGGAATACTGGGGATCTTACCAAATGGGGTAATGAATGCATGACGTCATGTTTTTCTGTTCATTTTATCTCTCTCCCTGAGGAGGTGAACACTCTACCTGAGTTTATTCAGGACTTCACTGATGTTTTTTCTAAAAAGGCCTCCGAAGTGTTACCTCCTCATAGAGAATTCGATTGCGCAATCGATTTGGTACCAAGAGCTAAGCTCCCTAAGGGTAGGATATTTTATCTCTCTTGTCCCGAATGTGAAGCCATGAGAGAGTATATCCAGGAATGCCTGGCCAAGTGTTACATTCGCCCCTCTACTTCTCCGGTAGGTGCTGGCTTCTTCTTCGTAGGGAAGAAGGATGGTGGTCTTAGGCCGTGCATTGACTATTGAAACTTGAATAAGGTCACTGTAAGGAACCAGTATCCCCTTCCTTTGATACCTGATCTCTTCAATCAGGTTCAGGGGGCCCAATGGTTCTCTAAGTTTGATCTTCGGGGGGCTTATAACCTTATCCACATCAAAGAGGGGGATGAGTGGAAGACTGCGTTTAAAACGCCCGAAGGTCATTTTGAATACCTCGTCATGCCCTTTGGGTTGTGTAATGCTCCCGCGGTCTTCCAGAATTTCATAAATGAGATTTTAAGAGACTACCTGGGGGTATTTCTTGTAGTGTACCTTGATGACATACTTGTGTTTTCCAAGGACTGGTCCTCCCATATTGAGCATGTCAGGAAGGTGCTCCAGGCCCTTCTGGAAAACAAACTGTTTGCTAAGACCGAAAAATGTGTGTTTGGGGTGCAGGAGATACCATTTTTGGGTCAAATCCTCACTCCTCATGAATTCTGCATGGACCCTGCCAAGGTTCAGGCTGTGGCTGAATGGGTCCAACCTGCCTCCCTGAAGGCGTTACAATGCTTCCTGGGGTTTGCTAATTATTACAGGAGATTTATTGCTAACTTCTCGGTCATCGCTAAGCCTCTTACGGATCTTACTCGCAAAGGTGCTGACCTCCTCCACTGGCCTCCAGAGGCGGTCCAGGCTTTTGAGGTCCTTAAGAAGTGCTTTATCTCGGCCCCTGTGCTGATTCAGCCTAACCAAATGGAGCCATTCATCGTGGAGGGTGACACCTCCGAGGTGGGAGTGGGTGCTGTCTTGTCCCAGGGTACCAGGTCCCTCACCCATCTCCGTCCCTGTGTCAGCTTCTCCTGGAAGTTCTCGCCCAGTAAGAGTAACTATGATATTGGCAACCGCAAACTCTTAGCCATTAAATGGGCATTTGAAGAGTGGCGCCACTTCCTGGAGGGGGCTAGGCACCAGGTAACGGTCCTTACCGACCGCAAGAATCTGGTTTTCTAAGAATCTGCCTGGAGGCTAAACCCGAGACAAGCTCGATGGGCGTTATTTTTTACTAGATTCAACTTTTTGGTCACCTATAGGGCTGGGTCTAAAAATATTAAGGCTGTTGCACCGTCGCGTAGCTTCATGGCCAGCCCTCCTTCGGAGGAAGATCCTGCTTGTGTTTTGCCCCCAGGTATAATCATTTCCTCTGTTTATTCTGATTTAGTCTCCGAAATTGCGGCTGATCAAAGTTCAGCTCCCGGGAACCTTCCTGAGAACAAGCTGTTTGTTCCCCTGCAATTCCGGCTAAGGGTACTCAGGGAAAATCATGACTCTACACTATCTGGCCATCCAGGCATCCTGGGTACCAAGCATCTCATTGCCAGAAACTATTGGTGGCCTGGGTTGCTTAAAGACTTTAAGGCCTATGTCGCCGCTTGTGAAATTTGTGCTAGATCCAAGACTCCCAGGTCCCGACCAGCGGGAATTCTATGTTCTTTGCCCACTCCTCAGAGACCTTGGATCCATATCTCCATGGATTTTATCACCGATTTGCCTCCGTCTCAAGGCAAGTCGGTGGTGTGGGTTGTAGTAGACCGCTTCAGTAAGATGTGCCACTTTGTGCCCCTCAAGAAACTACCCAATGCTAAGACGTTAGCTACCTTGTTTGTCAAACACATCCTGCGTCTCGATGGGGTCCCTGTCAATATTGTTTCTGATAGAGGGGTACAATTTGTTTCATTGTTTTGGAGAGCCTTCTGAAAAAAGTTGGAGATTGATCTGTCCTTCTCCTCGGCCTTCCATCCTGAAACTAATGGCCAAACTGAGAGGACTAATCAGTCTCTAGAACAATATTTAAGGTGTTTTATCTCTGACTGTCAATATGATTGGATCTCCTTCATTCCCCTCGCCAAATTTTCCCTTAATAACCGGGTCAGTAACTCGTCAGGGGTCTCCCCCTTTTTCTGTAATTTTGGGTTTAATCCACGGTTCTCCTCCGTTTCACCTGGTAGTTCCAACAATCCCGAGGTAGATGTCGTTCATCAGGAACTGTGCACAGTCTGGGCCCAGGTTCAGAAGAACCTAGAGGCGTCCCAGAGCATACAAAATACTCAGGCAGATAGAAAACGTTCTGCTAACCCCTTGTTTGTGGTCGGGATCTGGTGTGGCTATCTTCTAAAAATTTGCGCCTTAAAGTCCCATCCAAAATATTTGCTCCCCGATATGTAGGACCGTACAAGGTCATTGAAGTCCTTAACCCTGTCTCCTTCCGACTGGAGTTACACCCGTCTTTTCGAGTACACGAGGTGTTTCATGCCTCCCTTCTTAAACACTGCTCCCCGTCCTTGGCTCCCTCAAGGAAACCTCCGGTCCCTGTTTTCACCCCTGAAGGGGTAGAATTTGAGGTGGCCAAGATTGTGGACAGCAGGATGGTCCAAGGCTCCCTCCAGTACCTGGTCCATTGGAGAGGATACGGGCCTGAGGAGAGGACTTGGGTACCCGCCCGGGATGTTCACGCTGGGGTATTGCTCAGGGGGTTCCATCTTCACTTCCCCAATAAGCCAGGTCCACTTAGAAAGGGTCCAGTGGCCCCTCTTAAAAAGGGGGGTACTGTAAAGGATCTGCCAGACACAGCTTCTGTGTTGACGCCCGTGGGTAATCAGTCTGCACCTGCTCCTAAGTCTGAGAGAGTGACACGATCTTCTACCAGTCAGGCTGGGAGGCTGAGGAGTGGGAGAGCCTATCACAGCCTGGCCAGATGAGCTAGCTCCCGCCCTCTGTCCATTTATACCTGCATTTCCTGCTCCTCCTTTGCCTGTGATTCTTTCCTGTTTCCTGGCTCTGCTGCTCCTGCTATTATTATTGACCTTGCTTCATTTTGACCCTGGCTTTACTGACTACGCTCCTGCTCTGCGATTGGTACCTCGTACACTCCTGGTTTGACTCGGCTCGTTCACTACTCTTGTTGCTCACGGTGTTGCCGTGGTCAACTGCGCCATTTCCCTTAGCTTCTGTGTACCCTTGTCTGTTTGTCAGTCGTGCACTTATTGAGCGTAGGGACCGTCACCCAGTTGTACGCCGTCGCTTAGGACGGGCCGTTGCAAGTAGGCAGGGACTGAGTGGCTGGTAGATTAGGGCTCACCTGTCTGTCTCCCTACCCCATTATAACATCTACTCTGGAGGTGCATAGATTACATAGCTGTTGGCAAAATGTTTCGGCACACCTCTCTTTCTGCTTTGATGTAAAGGTATCTCCGGATTCTGTACTGTGTATTCTGGGGTCAGATTTAAGGTTGGCTGGCTAGGCTTAGGGACATTTTTTTGGCTCTATTAGGGATTTCTTTAGCAAAAAAATTGATACTTCAAAATTGGAAGGGTCATAAACCACCTACGGTATGTTATCTTCTTGGGTGATAAATAAATTTGCAGCTGCTGATAAACTTCAAGACCGGTTCTTTTTCAGGAATGATTGAATATTTGGTTCCTGGTTGGCTGAATTGGGGGGTTGGGTTACATGTGGGAATATGTATATTGATTTTTGTGGATAGATTTCTTTTTGTATTATGTTTTCTGATTGAATAATATGTAATTGAAGAAAATAATACAAATAAATTACAAAAATATTTATTTTATATCTACAGTTAGGTCCAGAATTATTTGGACAGTGACACAAGTTTTGTCATTTTAGCTGTTTACCAAAACATATTGAATATACAGTTATATAATCAATATGGGCTTAAAGTGCAGACTCTCAGCTTTAATTTAAGGGTATTAACATCCTAATTTGAGGAAGGGTTTCGGAATTACAGCTATTTAATATGTAGCTGCTTCTTTTTCAAGGGACCAAAAGTAATTGGACAATTATCTCAAAAGCTATTTAATGGGCTGCATGGGCTATTCCCTCGTTACTCCATTATCAATTAAGCAGGTAAAAGGTCTGGAGTTGATTCCAGGTGTCACATTTGCATTTGGAAGCTGTTGCTGTGAACCCACAACATAAGGTGAAAGGAGCTCTCAATGCAAGTGAAACAGACCATCGTTAGGCTGAAAAAAATGAAGACATCCATCAGAGAGATAGCACAAATGTTAGGAGTTGCCAAATCAACAGTTTGGTACATTCTTGAAGAAAAAGAGCGCACTGGTGATCTCGTGAACTCCAAAAGGCCTGGACGTCCACGGAAGACAACAGTGGTGGATGATCGCAGAATCCTTTCCATGGTGAAGAAAAACCCCTTTACAACATCTACCCAAGTGAAGAACACTCTCCGGGAAGTAGGTGTATCAGTATCTAAGTCTACCATAAGGAGAAGACTTAATGAGAGCAAGTACAGAGGGTTCACGACAAGTTGCAAACCATTAATCAGCCTCAAAAATAGAAAGGCCAGATTAGACTTTGCCAGATAAAATGTAAAGAAGCCAGCCCAGTTCTGGAACAGCATTCTATGGACAGATGGAACTAAGATCAACCTGTACCGGAATGATGGGAGGAAGAAAGTATGGAGAAGGCTTGAAACGGCTCATTATCTAAAGTACACCACATCCTCTGTAAAACATGATGGGGCAGTGTGATGGCATGGGCATGCATGGCTGCCAAACGCACTGGGTCACTAGTGTTTATTGATGATGTGACTGAAGACAGAAGCAGCCAGATTAATTCTGAAGTGTTCAGGGATATATTTCCTGCTCAGATTCAACCAAATACAGCAAGGTTGATTGGACGTCATTCACAATCAGACCCAAAACATACTGCGAAAACAACCCAGGAGTTTTTTAAGGCAAAGAAGTGGAATATTCTGCAATGGCCAAGTCAATCTCCAGATATCAACCTGATGGAGCATGCATTTCACTTGCTTAAGACAAAACTTATGGCAGAAAGACCCACAAACAAGCAACAACTTAAGACTGCCGCAGTAAAGGCCTGAAGACTGCCGCAGTAAAGGCCTGGCAATGCATCACAAAGGAGGACACCCAGCGTTTGGTGATGTCCATGGGCTCCAGATTTCAGGCAGTCATTGCCTGCAAAGGATTCTCTACAAAGTTTTAAAAAAAACTTTATTTATGGTAATGTTAATTTGTCCAATTACTTTTGAGCCCCTGAAATGAGGAGGCTGTGTAGAAAAATGGTTGCAATTCCTAAACTTTTCACAGGATATTTTTGTTCAACTACTTGAATTAAACCTGAAAGTCTACACTTCAATTGCATCTCAGTTGTTTCATTTCAAATCCAATGTGGTGGTATGCAGAGCCAAAATCATGAAGTTTGTGTCACTGTCCAAACAATTCTGGACCTAACTGTATATACGTACTGCCCTGCCTCTTTGATAAAGATGCTACAATACCTATTTGAGCTGTAATGTTTTCTTTGCTCTTTCTTGTACTTGGGTTTGTACTTTTGTAAAGACAAACATTCAATAAATACCATTGTAAAAATAGAAGTAATGTTTACTAGACTACTGGAGATGGGTCAATGATCCAGGGATGTATTCGATTTACCAGCTTTGGAATAGATTTTCCTCTGGATCAATACTGCTCCATAATAGGTTGATTTTGATGAACTTGTGTCTTTTTTAACCTTACTATGTTACTATATTATACTCCTATCACAAAATACAAGCAGGATAACCAGTGCAATGCAAAATATAACATCTTTAGTAGATACAAGATAAAATACAGAATATAGAATGGAATGACAAACCCATGATGCAAGAATCCCTACACAAGTACTAAAAACTTCCCAGACTAAGCAGGTGGCGAAACACGTGTTGGGGATCAGGGCCCCCATCTTTTGGTCTGTATTCTGTCCTCCTTTTTGTGCCTGTCTAGCCTAATTATTTTCCCTAACTCGATACTTGTTAGTATAGGGCTGCTGCATTTATTGATCCGGCACTTGCACTTTGTTGTATTTACCCATGCATTTTTTTTCTATAGGAGGTTTTTAATACTTGTGTGGGGATCCTTGCATCATGAGTTTGTCATTCCATTTTATATTCTGTATTTTATCTTGTATTTAATAAAATTGTTATATTTTGCATTATACTGGTTATCCTGCCTGTATTTTGTGATAGGAGTATTTGATTTGCTATTCAGGTGGGATCAATTATTGGTGATTTTTGAGTCATCTTTTGGAGGAATATGTTACTATGTTGTGTGGGTAGACTAGTCATTTATAATGGTGGAGATTATAGATTTGCTAATTATTTTGTCTTTAACATTGGCAGTTTTTCGGAACTATTCATTTCATTATAAATCGACAGCAGTGCTTCTCAAACTGTGAGGACCCCCCCCCCCCCAATTGTTGGTAGCAGGAAGTTTTGCCAGTGAAACTGAAAATTGTTCTTCACACCGCTCTCTATGGTTGCAACAAGTTCTGGTTGTGATTTAACAACATAACTGCGTCCTTTGTGCTTATTTTAATTTTCAGGAAACAAATTTCAAGATAGAGGTAAGTTTAGAAAAATTAGCATGGGCTACAACCAATGGGGAAGGAAGCCCTGAGGTACACTACATGTTGAATTACTTAACGATTTAAAAAAAAAAATAATAATAATTAAGTACCAAAATGTTGAACTTCCCAATGTTATACTATAGTGCAGATGCTAAAGATCCTGTTTGAATGAAGTTACACTTTTTAGAAGTTTGTTTCAGAATTATTATCACTGGTATTAACCAAACTTTAGATTAAGTGTAAAAGAGCATTAAACCTGTGTATTTTGAAAATTCTTCTGCACCGTAACCTTTTCATTCGCTTAAAACATGAGTTCTGCACATTTGCTGTATGATCTATTTTGAACATGTACAATGTACTGCCCTTTAAATCAGACTGCAAACCTTTCATCATAGCTGTGTCTGGTTATATGGCCTGTTTAATATCTATAAAGCATTCGTAACCAATGGCAGTATTCTCTTAGTTCAACATTATGGTCATGCTTACTGAACTTCTTAAAACTAAGTTCACACACAAAACGTACTTATGGTTATGGTGGCAATTTGTACAGCTTTTTTTATTTATTTAAATGCTGCGTCCAGATGTTACTTTAAAGTCTATGGTAAAAAACGAGAAAGCCTATATACACAGCACTTTAGTTTGTGGTGTTTTTGTAGTTTTATGGGGTCAGTGGTGTTTTTATTTTAAATGCAGCATGCTCCAGGTATAGTGTTTTTTCTGCCATTTTTTCCATAGGCTTTCCTATAGGACTTAAAAAAACACCAGGGAAAACACATGTACAAAATTATACTAAATAAAAAATGCAACCAAAACAGTATAAACACGATACAAATTGCTGGTGTTTTTATATATACATTGTTTCATGCAGTTTGAAACACCAGGCAAAAACCCTGTGTGAAGAAGGCCTTCAAATTTATATATGGTATGGACGTTGGTATTTTTATGGAGTTTAAACAGTTTATATAAAATTTTAAGATATATTTATTTTAGTTATGATGGCAATGTTTGAGGGGGGGGGGGGCAGACTTTTACATTATGGTGGTAGACTGGAATATTTGTAAATCTCTACTCATGCTTAAGCCCTACGCAGCCTAGTTTGGGCTGGATGCAGCAATATTTTTAGTTTTTTCATCTCACATTCCAAGAGCCATAACTTTTATTTTTTGCCATCAATGTAGCTCTATAAGGACTTGTTTTCTGAGGAATTAGTTGAATTGAACCCTTTTGGGATACATATAATTTATTTAATAACTACTATACATTTTTTTTTAGAGGGAATAAGAGAAAAAAATGTTTTTTTACCAATATTATTTGTTATTTTATTTTCTGGCATTTAACGTGCATTATCAATGGTTTGTTAACTTTATTCTGCAGGTCAATAAAGATTACAGCGATAACACATTTCTAGAATTTTTTTTAATACTTTTGTACAATAAAAACAGGCTGTTGTTTTTAGAAAATAATTTGTTTTTGTGTCAACACGTTCCAAAAGCCATAACATTTGTATTTTTTTTTCGACAACATAGTACATTACCTTCTTCTTGTATTGTTTTGTGTATAACTTTCTTTTTCTTTTTTTCATATACAGTTCCAGTAATTCTCCCAGACCATTTTTCATTAGGATGTTTCCCTAATAAGTTTAGGCAGATATTTCTTCCTGTAGTTGCAATATATGTCCAGCAAACCTTTGTCTTATGGTGTGTTGAAGGTTATTCAGTCCTGACCATGACGTCATTTTGTCTGGTTCAGAGTATGGTTTACATGCTGCATCTGTGGAAAATTTAAACTTTGTTACTAATGCTGACTGTGTTTTTCCATGTTTTACAAGCCGAAATAGCCAAATATATCTCAAGACATGGAATGTAATAGATATATAGATAATACTCTTGGAAAAGGCTGGAATAATACGAAAAGGGATGCTGACTGGCCTAGTTTAGCGTAGACATTAGCTTCTGAGTTGGCATCTTTGGAGATGTTGCTACCAAGGTAAACCATAGATAAAATACAAGAGAAGAAGGAGTCAAATACTATTAGGATATAAATTGCCAAAGGCATAGAAAAAAACCACATATTTTATTGGACAATACAAAATACATGATTTAAAATACAGACTACAAATCAAATCACTGAATCTCTCCAAATGTATAGGAGGAAAAATGTGACCACAGTGGTTAAATGTATATATACAGGAAAGAGAAAGTACTCAAAAGACAGTTATATCAATTTACTCAAAAGATGGATTAACTAAAGATGTACGGCAAAATGCAAAATATGCACATATTCATATCCAATAATGTATTAAGTCCCCAATACAGTGAGTCTTTGTAACATATAGTGGAGGATGACGTAACTAGTGAAAACTAATAGTCTTGGTTGCACCCACACTAGCTATATTTAGAGGACAGAATAGTCAACAGCTTATCCAAGCCTCAGTTGAAAGTATAGGGTTTACAGAGTAAATAGCATAACAAGTCGTCAGATTATAGTAAACCTGTATCAATTACTAACCCATGTGGCTCCTCAGATGTAACGACTCCCGAGTGTGGAGAAACCCCAGCGCACGTTTCGCGTAGATGGCTTTTTCAAGGGGTGTTCTGAATCGTATTAATTAGACCTCTTAAATACTATAGGTCAGAAGATCAGCTGATTTACAGGCCAATAGAGGCCTGGATATGTTCAGCCGTGCGTGTCAAAGTCGAACCATCGCGAGACTCCCGCACCGAGCCGTCGAGACCCGACCACGCATGCGCAGCTCCGGAAACCGCTCACGCGCAGACGGGTACAATCAACAGCACGAGCGAGGTCCAGAGACGACAAGCCCGACACGCACAGATGAAAAATAAGGTAAGAAGTGGGAGAACCATGATGAAAATTACAATTAAACCAAAAAGGGTCAGAAGTCATAGAAACAGTTAAACTACCAATTAGTATATAGGTCATTTTATAAAAAATGATCACAAAAGCGTAATCCACCAGATGTACATAGATGCACCGTGGTGGTATAACAGATCTCAACAATGTCAAAGAATAGAAATCTTCCAGAAATAAAGAAAAGATATGTCCTAATGAAAAAAGTATAATTAACCCCTTCGCGCCATTTCACGTACAGTTACGTGATGGGAGATGGCCTTTTCGCGCATCTCCACGTAACTGTACGTGATGGAGATGAAGCTGGCTCAGTAGTTGTGCCAGCGACATCACCGCCGGGTGACAGCTGTATGTTACAGCTGGCACCCTGAGGTATAGGCCAGGACTGGAGCTAGCCTCCGATCCGACCGATTAACCCCTCACATGCTGCGTTCAATAGAGATCGCAGCATGTGAGGAGTTTATAGCCATCGGCACCCCAGCAACGTGATCGCTGGGTTGCCGGTGGCTGCAAAGGCGATCGGAGGGCTAATGCTTACCTCCCGATCAGCCTGTAACGGAATCCTCCTATGCCCCGTCGTCGGCGGGGCCCAGGAGGCTTCCGGTACCATCGGCAAGATGGCGCCGGCTCAGCTTCCGGCTCAGAAGCTGAGCCGGCGTCATCAGCAGTGGGTGTCCGCTGTATGTTACAGCGGACACCCCGATCTATCGGCAGGAACCGGAGCTAGCTCCGATTCCTGCCATTAACCCCTTCAATGCAGCGATTCAATGCAATCGCTGCATCAAAGTGGTTTGTATGCAATCGGCAGCCTTGCCATGCGATGGCAAGGCTGGCGACTGCTACTATGGCAACAGGATGCCTAACAATGGCTTCCTATCTGCCATTACGTTAGCCGATTAGGCCCCGCCCGGAGGCGGAGCCTGATCGGCTTGCTGTCAGTGAACAACTGACAGTTCTAATACATTGCACTACATAGGTAGTGCAATGTATTTGAACATCAAACAAACAGTTGGACCTTCAAGTCCCCTAGTGGGACTAAAGAAAAAGTGTAAAAAAAAGTGTAAAAAAAGTAAAAATAAAAGTTGTAAAACATACAATAAAAGTTTCAAGTAATAACACAAAACACAATCGCCCTTTTTCCCTTATCAAGTCATTTATTATTGAAAAAAATAATAAAGCCATACATATTTGGTATCGCTGCGACCGTAACGACCTGAACTATAAAAATATTATGTTATTTATTCCGCACAGTGAACGGCGTAAAAAAAAAAAAAAAAAAATACTGACATAATTGCTATTTTTTGGTCACTTTGTCTTCCAAAAATTTTAATAAAAAGTGATCAAAAAGTCGCATGTACCTAAGAATGGTACCTATAAAAACTATAACTCGTCTCGCTAAAAACAAGCCCTCATACAGCTCCGTCGACGAAAAATTAAAACCGTTATGGCTCTCACAACTTGGCAACAGAAAAAATCCATTCTCTTTACAAAAGTTATTTTATTGTGCAAAAAGTTGTAAAACATAAAAAGTGCTATAAATTAGGTATCACCGGAATCGGACGGACCCGCAGAATAAAGGTAACATGTAATTTATAATGTGTGGTGAACGCTGTACAAAAAAAAACTAAAAAAATCACCTGGCCTCCCAAAAAAAAAAGGATAACAGGTGATCAAAATGTCGCATGTACCCCAAAATGGTACCAATAAAAACTACAGCCCGTCCCGCAACAAACCAGCCGTCATACCACTACGTCTATGAAAAATAAAATTAGTCAAGGCACCAATAAATCAGGAAAGAAAAATATGTAGTTGTGCCGGCTCGAGGGGAACATTTCTTCTGTTTCAAGTGGCGAATTATCAAGGCCCCTAAAATTAGGGATCCAGGAGGGGAGGGCTCAAACATATCTGCTGGAAGCGACGGTGCCCGTATTATACCAGGACAACACTTTCCCAGCAAAATTCCCCAAACTGCAAAGGTGCGGAGTGTGGACCAAAAGGGAATAAGTAAAGACCATTTATTAGTGCGACACCGGCTGGTGCAGAAAGGATTGTGTCACAGCATAACACACATCTATGGATTATTTTATTGTTTTTTTTTTACCCCACTATACCACCTGACTATGCCCCTTATATACTCCGCCCGCCTTACATGTACCCCGACATTATAAACGGAAACACCAGTAAGACTCAATACAAGACTACTACAAGCAAAATCCACACTCCAAAAGCCAAATGGCTCTACCTCCCTTCTGAACCCTACAGTGTGCCCAAACAGCAGTTTACTTCCACATATATGGCATCGCCATACCCGGGAGAACCCTTTTAACAATTTTTGGGGTGTGTATCTCCAGTGGCACAAGCTGGGCGCCACATATTGGCATATCTATTGAAAAAACATTTTCACTCTGCAACATCGAGTGCACACCAATTTCTGCCAATCACCTGTGGGGTTAATATGCTCACTACACCCCTAAGTGAATACCTTGAGGGGTGTAGTTTCCAAAATGGGGTCACTTCTGGGGGGGATCCACTGTTTTAGTCCCACAGGGACTTTGCAAATGCGACATAGCGCCCAGAAACCAATCCAGCAAAATCTGTACTCCAAAAGCCAAATGGCGCTCCTTCCCTTCTGTGCCCTACTCTGTGCCCAAACAGCAGTTTATGACCACATATGTGGTATTGCCGTACACAGGAGAAGTTGCTTTACAAGTGTTGGGGTGCTTTTTTTCATTTATTTGTTGAGAATATGAAACATTTTCAGCTAAAACTACGTCTTATTGAAGAAAAAGGATTTTTTTTATTTTCACTGCCCAATTCTAATAAAATCTATGAAACACCTGTGGGGTCAAAATGCTCACTACATGCCTAGATGAATTCCTCAAGGGGTGTAGTTTCGTGAATCGTGTCACTTTTGGGGAGTTTCCACTGTACTGGTACCTTAGGAGCTTTGCAAAAGTGACATGGTGTCAAGAAACCAATCCAGCAAAATCTGTGCTCCAAAAGCCAAATGGCACTCCTTCTCTTCTGATCCTTACCGTATGCCCAAACAGCCGTTTATGACCACAAATTGGGTATTGCCGTACTCCAGAGAAGTTGCTTTACAAATGTTGGGGTTCTTTTATTCCTTTATTTGTTGAGAAAATGAAAAATTTTGAGCTAAAGCTACGTCTTATTGGAAAAAAATGTTTTTTTTTTATCTTCACGGCCCAATTCTAATAAAATCTATGAAACCCCTGTGGGTTCAAAATGCTCACTACACCCCTAGATGGATTCTTCAAGGGGTGTAGTTTCCTAAATGGAGTCACTTTTTTGGTGTTTTCACTGTTTTGGTCCCTAAGGGGCTTTGCAAATGCGACGTGGTCTCCGCAAACCATTCCTGATAAATTTGATCTCCAAAAGACAAATGGCGCTCTTTCCCTTCTAAGCTCTGCCGTGTGTCCAAACAGCCGTTTATGACCACATGTGGGGTACTGTTTTACTCGGGAGAAATTGCTTTACAAAAGTAGTGGTGCATTTTCTCCTTTTAGTCCTTGTGGAAATTAGAAAAAATTAGCTAAACCTACATTTTCTTTGAAAGAATGTAGATTTTCATTTTCACGGCCTACTTCCAATAATTTCTGCAATAAACCTGCGGGGTCAAAATGCTAACTATACCCCTAGATAATTTCCTCAAGGGGTGTAGTTTTCAAAATGGGGTCACTTTTGGGGTATTTCCACTGTTTTGGCGCCGCAAGAGCCTTTCAGACCCGACATGGAGCCTAAAATATTTTCTAATAAAAAGGAGGCCCCAAAATCCACTAGGTGCTCCTTTGTTTCTGAGGCCGGTGCTTTAGTCAATAAATGCACTGGGGCCACATGTGGGGTATTTCTAAAAACTGCAGAATCTGGGCAATAGTTATTGAGTTGCATTTCTCTGGTAAAACTTTCTGTATTACAAAAAATATAGATGAAAAATGAATTTCTGCAAAAAAAAAAAGAAATTTGAACATTTCACATCTACTTTGCCTTAATTCCTGTGAAACATCTAAAGGGTTAATAAACTTTCTAAATGCTGTTTTGAATACTTTGAGGGGTGAAGTTTTTAAAATGGGGTGACTTATCGAGGGTTTCTAATATATAAGGCCCTAAAATCCACTTCACAACTGAACTGGCCCCTGTAAAAATAGCCTTTTGACATTTTCTTGAAAATGTGAGAAATTGCTGCTAAAGTTCTAAGCCTTGTGATGTCATAGAAAAATAAAAGGATGTTCAAAAAACGATGCCAATCTAAAGTAGACATATGGGTGATGTTAATTAGCAACAATTTTGTGTGGTATTACTATCTGTCTTACAAGCCGATACATATAAATTTAGAAAAATGCTAATTTTTGCAATTTTTCGCTAAATTTTGGTGTTTTTCACAATTAAATACTTAATGTATCGAGCAAATTTTGCCAGTAACATAAAGTCCAATGTGTCACGAGAAAACAATCTCAGAATCGCTTGGATAGGTAAAAGCATTCCGGAGTTATTACCACATAAATTGAAACATGTCAGATTTGAAAAAATAGGCAGTGTCCTTAAGGCCAAAACAGGCTCAGTCCTTAAGGGGTTAAAACAGTGAAGAAGTGACAGTGTATAAAGCAATAATAAATCAATAAACATATAAATAACAAATAATGATTGAGGCAAAAAAATATATATAACTGACATAAAACAAAAAAATAATAATAATAATGATAAGATGCTGACAACAAATAAAAATGTCAGCAATAATAATATATAAGCCAATATAGTGATTATATATAAAAATAATAAATATCCCCAGAATAGATAAAACTGTAACAAACTAATATTTCCGTATATATTTCTACATGGATAACCACGCAATAGTAAAGAAATATATATGTGACAAAATGAGAAATATGAATAAACGAATAAGGTAAACCATGTTAAGTTGTCTATACCAGTGTTTCTCAACATTCCTTAGCTAAGTATCCCCTACTCAAATAAATTACACAAAAGTTTTTCCAAGGATGCATTATGATTATACACTGTGCTGCACACTAAAATGCCAGCATGAGGACAGTGAATGTACTCTCTAGAGATATAGCATGTACCCCCTTGGATACATGCAACACAGGTTGAGAACCAAGGGTCTACACAAAAGGACAGCAAGGGACAGACAAGGGTCTACACATGAGGACAGAAATTGTACCCTCTATAGACATAACATGTAGCCCCTGGGGTACACGCAAAACTGAATGAGGACCAAGGGTCTATACAAAACAGGCATATAACATAGTTTTTCCACTATAAAATCCGTAGTCAAACCATACATGGAATATTGTGTGCAGTTTTGGGCACCAGTGTATAAGAAGGACATAGCTGAACTGGAGTGGGTGCAGAGGAGTGTGACCAAGGTAAATAAGGAAATGGGTTGATTGCAGCACCAAGAAAGGGGTTAACCTGGGGTTATTCAGTTCAGGAAAAAAACAGCTTCAGGGCAATGTAATTACAATGTACAAAAATATCAATGGACAGTACAGAGAGCTGTTTTTACATATGTTGTTTCATGCAGTTCAAAACACCAGGCAAAACCCTTGTGTGAAGGAGGAGTTTAACCCCTTCAGCCTGTTTTGGCCTTGTGGACACAGCTGATTTTTTTCAAATCTGACATGTCACTTTATATGGTAATAACTTTGGAATGCTTTTACCTATCCATGCAATTCTGAGATTGTTTTCTCGTGACATGTTGTACTTTATGTTAGTGAAAACATTTGGTCGATAAATTCAATATTTATTTGTGAAAAACACCAAAATTTAGAGAAAATTTGCAATTTTTTTCTAAATTTAAATGTGTCTGCTTGTGAGACAGATAGTAATACCACACAAAATAGTTACTAGTTAACACTTCCCACATGTCTACTTTATGTTTGCATCGTTCTTCTATGTCTTTTTATTTTTCTAGGACGTTACAAGGCTTAGAACTTTAGCAGCAATGTCTCATATTTTCAAGATAATTTCAAAAGGCTTTTTATTCAGGGACCAGTTAAGTTGTGAAGTGGCTCTAAGGGACTTATATATTAGGAAGTCCCCATAACTCACCCCATTTTAAAAACTGCACCACACAAAGTATTCAAAACAGCATACACAAAGTCTCTTAACCCTTTAGGCGTTTCACAGGAATTAAAGCAAAGTAAAGGTGAAATTTACAAGTAATATTTTTTTTCCAGGAATTCATTTGTAATACATTTTTTTCTGTAACACAGGAGGTTTTACCTGAGAAACGCAACTTAATATTTATTGCCCAGATTCTGCAGTTTTTACAAATATCCCACATGTGGCCCTAGTGTGGAAATGGACTGAAGCACCGGCCTCAGAAGCAATGGAGCACCTAGTGGATTTTGGGGCCTGCTTTTTTTTAGATTACATTTTAGGCACCATGTCAGGTTTGAAGAGGTCTTGTGGTACCAAAACAGTGATGTGAGGTTAGGTGACCGGACTGGTCCACTCCCGGGCCGGCAGTGGCTTAGGTATAGGGGTCGCAACGGTCGCAGTTGCGACCAGGCCCTAAGCCTGGGGAGTCCGCAGGGCCCCCGTTGCCACACAGCACTGACCGCGCTGGTCTCGCTTCCAACTGAATCTGCATCCACAGTTTTGGATGCTGTGTAAGGGCTTGTTTTTTGCGGGACAGGTTTATTTTTTATTGGTACTATTTTGGGATATATGAGACTTTTTGATCACTTTTTATTCAATATTTTGGGAAGGGGGGTGACGAAAAAATAGCGATTCTGATATTGTTTTTCATTTATTTTTTTTGCGCTGTTCACAGTGCAGGAAAATATATTATTATAGTTCCATAGTTTGGGTCGTTACGAACTCGGTGATATTTGTGTACTTTTTTAACGTTTTCCTTATTTTCCTATAATAAAAGGCTTATAGGAAAAAAACTTAGAACATAACTTTTATTTTTAAACTTTTCGAAAACCCATTTTTTAGTTTTTGAAAAAAATTTTTGGGCCCACAAGGGGACTTGAGGACCTGCAGCACATTTGTTGCTATAGACGCTGACAGTCACGCTGACAGGAAGCCTATCAGAACCAGCCGGAGGCCTCCGGTTGCCATGCTAACCATCGGCACCCCCTGCGATCGTATCGCGGGGGCTGCCAATCTCCTATAAACCCCTTAAATGCGTCGATCGCAATCGATTGTCGCATTAGACGGGTTGATTGCAGAAATTAGCGGCGATGGTCCGCTGGGCGGCAACAGTGGAGTTTCAGCTGTCGGAGACAGCTGACCTCCCAGTTCCCGATGCATACTGTAATTAAGGTTAAACAATATCTATACATTTTTACGATATATTTATTTTAGTCATAATAAAAAAGTTTGTGGCGGGGTGGAAGACTATTGTGTCATGGTGGTAGGCTGGAAGATTTGTAAATTTCTACTCATGCCTAACCCCTTAAAGGCACAGCCTTGTTTGGGTACTTTTAGTTTTCCCATTTTCGCATTCTGAAAGCCATAACTTTTATATTTTTCTATCGATGTAGCTATAGGAGGGCTTGTTTTTTGTGGAATAAGTTGTGTTGTTTTTTTAATACATAACGTTTTTATTAAGAAAAACAGAGGTATCGCATACATTGAAATATACATACGAATAGCGAGACATCCCCCACTGACAGCTATAAAAATATACATTACAAAATCCAAGTGAGTCGTAGAGTACAAAATATTTGTTTTCAAGCATACAAAATAATGTACAATAAGTAGTCATGGAGTCACAAGAACCTCAGAATATATGCAATCCCTGAGTAGGAAGATTATACATCAAAATTTGAGATGAAAATCCAGTTAAGGAAACAAAACAAAAAGAAACAAAACTAAGCAGAACAAAACTAAGCATAGCTCACAGGGTCACAGACAGGCAAGGATAAATGACTTATGTGTAAAGAGAATCCACATAATAGCAGGAAGCAGTCCATTTGTCCCAAGGAAGACATTGTGATGCATGGGTTCTTTGCAGAAAAATCGTACGCTCCATGATACAGTTTAAATTTACATATTGAATCACCTCAGTCAACGTAGGAGTGGAGGTCTTCTTCCAATACTTAGCGATAAGAATTCTTGCAGAGCACATTACATGGAAAATAATCGTCTTATCGTGAGAATGAAAATCGCCTAATCCCACATTAAGCAAGGCCAGCGCCGGGGTACATTCTAGTGGGAATTGTAGGACATTTGATAATAATTTATCTATTTTCTCCCAAAAGGATCTAAGAGCTGAACAATACCAAAAAATATGTTTAAGAGTACCCACCGCCGAGCAACATCGCCAACATATATTGGAAGAATTAGGATAGATGATGGAGAGGCGGTGATGCGTCAGGTACCACCTATATAGTACTTTTCTAGAAGCTTCTAAGTGGTGAGTAGATTTGGACAGCTGAGAGGCCAGAGAAAAAGTGGCGTCCCAATCTACACTGCCCGGGGGTAAAGATAAATCTGTGTCCCACCATTCAACACATTGGAGGGTAGATTGTTTCAAAATATCCAAAATAGCCAGATATGCCTTTGAAACTCCTTTTGCAGTTTTAGCGTGTTGATAAAAAAATAATTTGTAAAGGGATTTAGAGGAAAGGGAGTTACTACTTATTCCCAATAGGAAATGACGTATTTTGACATATTTATAAAATTCAGTTGCTGGCAAGTGAAACTTAGTGGTTAGCTTTGCAAAAGTAGGAAGAACACCTCCACTCCAAACATCCCCAACAGTCCCAATACCTCTTGCCTCCCAGAGACACAAGTTCATATTCTGAATCAATTGTGAGAGAGTCCGAATAGACATCTCAGCTATCCGCAGAGGGAAAAGGGCTTTTTTTAACCACCATCAGTTTCCACGAAGATAAAGCAGCCTGGATGGTTAACATAGGTGGCGAAGGGATGGACAGTTTGAGCGCCACAGCCCATAAATAGGAATCAAGGGAGTCAAAATGCCCCCATGTCCTTTCAATGAGAACCCAATGTTTTGACAGCATGGGGTGCAACCACTGTTGCAACTGATCCAAAATGCAAGCATGATAGTACGCTGTAATATGAGGAAAACCCAGACCGCCTTGTGATATAGGAAGATATAGAACGAAAATAGCAACCCTAGCTTTTTTTTTTTTTCCATACATATTTTACCAATAAATTCTGAAGTTTGTGTAAGTACGAAGCAGGAATCCAGATAGGCAAGTTTCTAAACAAACAAAGGATTTTAGGCAAAATCAACATTTTAAGCGCTGCAATACGCCCTACCCATGAGACTTCAAACCTAAGGTGCTCGTCTAACTCCTTAGTTAGCTGGCCCAGTAAAGGGGGATAATTGAGAGCATACATCTGAGATGCTGGATATGCTAATTTAATCCCTAAATAAGGTAACCCTTGAGAGGACCACTGAAAGGAGTACAAGGTGTCACGAAGCGGGTTAGTGGACCCACTAGGCTGTACCGCCGTAGCGGGAAGGCAGCTGGCCAAACCACAGGAAACCCCAGAAATACAATGTCGCGCACAAGGGTACCTGAATAGTACAGATGGTGGCCGCAGCTCTGGCACAGATGAGATGGGTGCAGCAGATGGCGCCAAACGTGGCGGATGACACAGGAGCCGCAAGTTGCGCCAGACGTGGCGGATTCCCCCGGACGTGGCAGATGACACAGGACGTGGCAGATTCCTCTGGACGTGGCAGATGACACAGGACGTGGCAGATTCCTCTGGACGTGGCAGATAACACAGGACGTGGCAGATTCCTCTGGACGTGGCAGATGACACAGGTCGTGGCACGACTTGATACTAAGGCAAAGCACGGGAAACAGGAACGGGGAACAAGGCACGGGTAACAACAGGAATGGGAAACACTAAGGGACCATTTGCAAGACAGACTGGGAATACTAACAATGCTCAGGCAAGGATTAGAAGGCTAGGGGCCTTCTTATAGACCAGGAAATTGTGGCAGTTGATGATGATGACGATTTCCTTATTGCGCGCACTGGCCCTTTAAAGCCGGGCGCGAGCGTACGCGCGCACCCTACGGGACACAGCCGAACGGAGCAGAAGTGAGCGCTGGCGTCTCCTAGGAGGAAGACGGGGACCAGCGCTCACAGATCCATGGCCGCGGGCGTCGGGAGGTGAGTGAACCCGACAGCCCGCGGCCATGGATGCTACAGTATCCGCCCTCTTACGCCCCCTCTTCTTAGGGCCAGAGTGAGAGAGGAACTTTTTAATAAGAGCAGGGGCACTGAGGTTCTCTTCTGGCTCCCAGGATCTCTCCTCAGGACTAAACCCTTTCCAGTCCACCAGATAGAAAGTCCTTCCTCCTACCCTCTTGCGGTCCAGGATCTCCTTTACCTCGAATACATCAGAAGGACCGCTGGAAGCAACTGTGGAACTAGAAGTCTTGCTGTAGCGGTTCAGGACCACTGGTTTCAGGAGGGACACATGGAAGGAGTTAGGGATTCTGAGGGTAGGAGGCAGCCGCAGCTTATAGGAGACAGCGTTGATTTGTTGCAGGATCTCGAAAGGACCAAGGAACCTGGGAGCGAACTTGTATGAAGGCACCCTCAAGCGAATGTTCCGAGAAGACAGCCAGACTTTAGTCCCAGGAAGATACTGAGGCGGCTCTATTCTCCTAGTATCCGCCTTTCGCTTCATGGGATCTACCGCCAGCAAAATAGAGGACCGGGTCTGTTGCCAGATTTGCAGGAAGTCCCCATATGCAGAGTCAGCAGCGGGTACCTGAGAAGAAGTTGATACAGGAAGAGGGACTCTGGGATGTTGACTGTACACGATGTGAAACGGAGTGGAAGTGGTGGACTCGCTTGTGTGGTTGTTGTACGAAAACTCGGCCCATGGAAGAAGCTGTACCCAGTTATCGTGCTGTGAAGAGATGAAGTGGCGGAGATAATTTTCCATGATCTGGTTGATCCTCTCAACTTGCCCATTGGACTGGGGGTGATAGGCAGAGGAAAAGTCCAAACTCACATCCAGGAGTTTACAGAGGGCTCTCCAGAACTTAGAGGTAAACTGAACCCCCCGATCTGACACGATGTGAAGAGGTAAGCCATGCAAGCAGAAGATGTGCTGAATGAAGAGACTCGCCAGACGAGGAGCAGAGGGTAGGCCGGTCAGCGGGATAAAATGAGCCATCTTAGAGAACCGGTCCACCACCACCCAGACAGTGTTACATCCTGCTGAGGGGGGAAGTTCTGTGACGAAGTCCATCGCAATGTGCTGCCGGGGGGCGTTAGGTACAGGCAGAGGTCGAAGCAGGCCGGCAGGCTTGCTGTGAGTCACTTTGTTAGAGGCACACACCGTGCAAGCAGAGACAAAGTCCTGAACATCTTTAGGTAGCGTGGGCCACCAGAAGTGACGAGAAATCAGGTCTTGGATTTTTCGGACACCGGCGTGCCCAGCCAGTTTCGAACTGTGTCCCCAGCGGAGAATTCTTTTTCTGTCTGCCAACCGAACAAAAGTCCTCCCAGGAGGGATGTCTCTAACCTGCAGAGGATTAGCAGTGACAATGCAGGACGGGTCTATGATGGTCTGAAGGGACTCCACCGAGTCTTCCGTCTCAAACGATCTGGACAGGGCATCGGCCCTCACATTCTTGTCCGCGGGACGGTAGTGGATCAGAAACTGGAAACGGGTGAAGAACAGCGACCACCTGGCTTGACGAGGATTCAGTCTTTGAGCGGACTGAAGGTAAGTAAGATTCTTGTGGTCGGTGAAGATCAGGATGGGGTGAGCAGCGCCCTCCAGAAGATGTCTCCACTCCTCCAGAGCCAACTTGACGGCCAGCAGCTCCCGATCTCCAATGGAGTAATTGCGCTCAGCAGAGGAAAACAGTCTTGAGTAGTAGCCACATACTACTGCCTTTCCTTTGGAGCTCCTCTGGAACAGAAGTTCACCTGCACCAACAGAGGAAGCGTCCACTTCCAGTGAGAACTGCCGAGATACGTCAGGATGACGGAGGATCGAGGCTGAAGTGAAGGATTTCTTGAGGCTAATAAATGCGGACTCTGCCTCTGGAGTCCACACTTTGGCGTTCACACCCTTCTTGGTAAGGGTCGAGATGGGAGCCGTCAGGGAAGAGAAGTTAGGAAAAAACTGCCGGTAGAAATTGGCAAATCCCAGGAACCGCTGTATGGCCCTTAAGCCTTGGGGACGTGGCCACTCCAGGACAGCCTTCACTTTCTCAGGATCCATTTTGAGGCCTTGATCTGAGATGATGTAGCCCAGGAAGGGCAGAGAACTCTTCTCAAAGACGCACTTCTCCAACTTGGCGTATAAATGATTCTCCCTCAATCGTAGTAGAACCTGACGGACATGCCTCCGATGAGTCGTCGGATCTGGGGAGAAAATCAAAATATCATCGAGATAAACAACAACACAGACATAGAGTAAATCCCAGAAGATATCGTTAACGAACTCCTGAAACACTGCGGGAGCGTTACACAGTCCGAAGGGCATCACCAGGTATTCGTAGTGCCCATCCCGGGTGTTAAATGCGGTCTTCCATTCATCACCCCGGCGAATCCGGACTAGATTGTAAGCCCCACGCAGGTCTAGCTTAGAAAAAATGTTGGCCCCTCGTATGCGATCAAACAGCTCAGAGATGAGAGGCAGCGGGTATTTGTTTTTGACTGTGATCAGATTGAGGCCCCTGTAGTCAATGCAGGGACGAAGGGATCCGTCCTTCTTTTTAACTAAGAAGAATCCAGCCCCGGCCGGGGAGGAAGATTTTCGTATAAAACCCCTCTCCAGATTCTCCTTGATATAGACCGACATGGATAGAGACTCTGGCAAGGAGAGAGGATATACCCGTCCACGGGGTAGAGAGGCATTAGGAACCAGTTCAATGGGACAGTCATAAGTCCGATGTGGAGGCAGAGTCTCAGCCTCCCTTTTGCTGAAAACATCTGCATACTGAGCAAATTGGGAAGGCAATCCCGCCAACGACTGAGGCAGAGGAGGCTTGACAGGATGGATCTGCAACAGACAACGACCATGGCACTTGGAGTCCCATTGGAGAACCTCTCCAGAATTCCAGTCCAGGACTGGGGCATGTAGTTGAAGCCAAGGCAGGCCCAGCAGAACAGGATTCATGGCCTTGGGCAAAACAAGGAAAGAAATATATTCAGAATGAAGTACTCCAACCTGGAGCTTCAACGGCTTGGTTTTAGAGATAATGGGATCAGGCAGAGGCAGTCCATTAACTGAGGCAACAGCCAAAGACGTCTCCAGGGGAACTGTGGGCAACTGAAGATAATCCACCAGCTCTCTCTGGATGAAGTTTGCAGCAGAGCCAGAGTCAAGATAGGCAAAAAGTTGATGCGTCCTCTCGCCGGATACCAGGGTCACAGGAATAGTCAATTTGGAAGCGAATGCTCTGTTAGGCTCCATTCCACCTAGGGTTGTCTCTCCAACCAATCCTAGGCAATGGGGTCTCTCCGGCCTCTGGGGACACAAACGCACAACATGGCCTCCATGGCCGCATTACAGACAAAGTCCAGAAGTGCGTCTGCGTTGTTTCTCCTGGGTGGACAATTTGACATAATTGCCCTGCATCGGATCCACTGGTGGGACGACTGAGGAGGATTGCGGGACAGCAGAATCCAGCCTGGGAAGTTCTCTCCCCCGGAGAACCTCTTGGGAACGTTCCCGGATCCTCATGTCGACACGGGAGGCGAGTAGGATAAGATCGTCCAGGGTGGATGGCAGATCACGAGCAGCCAGCTCGTCCTTGATCCCTGAAGACAGTCCCTGCCAGAATGTGGCCACCAAAGCCTCGTTGTTCCAGGTCAATACAGCAGCCAGTATATGGAACTGAATAGCATACTCGCCCACGGAGTGGTCTCCCTGGTGTAGGGTTAGCAAGGATGCAGCAGCCGAAGAAACTCTTCCAGGTTCCTCAAAGATCGAGCGGAAGGTCTGTAGGAAGCACTGCAAGTCCCGGGTCTCTGGTCCCTGATGTTCCAACAGAGGATTGGCCCATGCCAGGGCTTTGCCAGAAAGGAGAGAGATGATGAAGGCGATCCTGACGTCATCTGAACAGAAGGACCTGGCATGTAGTCTGAAATGGATCAGGCACTGATTCAAAAATCCCCTGCAGGTCCTCGGATCTCCGTCATAGCGTGGAGGTAGCGGCAAGAAACACAGGGGGTTGGTACCGGTACAGACAGGAAGTGTAGCAGGCGGAACCGCAGGAACGGGTGCGGAGACGACTGTGGTTGGAGCGAGCAACCGATGGGCTATGGCGTTCACCGACAGGAAGAGCTGGTCTTGTCATGACTGGAGATCCTCCATCTCAGCCAGCATGGCTTGTGTCGTCAAAGTCTCAGGTTGAACAGCGGGGGCCATGGCCTGAGCGTACTGTTACGAAGCGGGTTAGTGGACACACTAGGCCGTACCGCCGTAGCGGGAAGGCAGCTGGCCAAACCACAGGAAACCCCAGAAATACAATGTCCTGCACAAGGGTACCTGAATAGTCCAGATGGTGGCCGCAGCTCTGGCACAGATGAGATGGGTGCAGCAGATGGCGCCAGACGTGGCTGATTCCTCCGGACGTGGCAGATGACACAGGACGTGGCGGATTCCTCCGGACGTGGCAGATGACACAGGACGTGGCAGATTCCTCCGGATGTGGCAGATGACACAGGACGTGGCAGATTCCTCCGGACATGGCAGATGACACAGGACGTGGCAGATTCCTCTGGACGTGGCAGATGACACACGTCGTGGCACAACTTGATACTAAGGCAAAGCACGGGGAACAAGGCACGGGGAACAACAGGAATGGGAAACACTAAGGGACAATTTGCAAGACAGACTGGGAAAACTAACAACGCTCAGGCAAGGATTAGAAGGCCAGGGGCCTTCTTATAGAGCAGGAAATCGTGGCAGTTGATGATGATGACGATTTCCTTATTGCGCTCACTGGCCCTTTAAGGCCGGGCGCGAGCGTGCGCGCGCACCCTATGGGACACAGCTGAACGGAGCGGAAGTGAGCGCTGGCGTCTCCTAGGAGGGAGACGGGGACCAGCGCTCACAGATCCATGGCCGCGGGCGTCGGGAGGTGAGTGAACCCGACGGCCCGCGGCCATGGACACTACACAAGGATTGCAAAGACTGAACCACAGGAGGTGGTAAACCCATATTCATAATTTGTGACTTATTTTCATTTAATTTATAATAAGAGATAGCACTAAATGTGTTCAGGATAGTCATAATATGCGGGAGGGAGGCACAAGGATCAGACAGAACCATAAGGTCATCGTCGGCAAATAGCCCAATTTTGTGTTCAGTTTGCCCAACAGTTACCCCTCGAATTTCTGCGGTTGATCTTATGACCTCCGCCAATGGTTCCATCACTAGAGTGAAAATTAGCGGGGAGAGCGGACATCCCTGACGAGTGCCATTAGAGATGGAGAACGGGGAAGATTGATAACCTGAAGACAGTACCGTAGCGGAAGGATGGGTGTACAAGGCCATAATAATGTCTCAGGCTTTCCCTATGATGCCAAATTTGGTAAGAACAGCGTCTAGGTATCCCCCGTGCACACGGTCAAATGCCTTCTCCGCATCCAAAGATAGAAGCAGAGAAGGCGTCCGACTGCGCCCCACCCAGTCAATGAGATCCACAAACCTCCTCGTCCCATCCACCGAGGATCTCTGTTTAATAAATCCAACCTGATCTTGATGAATCAATTGAGGTAGTATTAAAGCCAATCTCATGGCCAGGATTTTAGAGTACAATTTTAAATCTGTGTTAAGTAAACTGAAGGGTCTAAAATTTTGCGGACTATCAGCAGGTTTGCCTGGTTTTGGTAAAGTTATAACCGTGTCCCGGAGCATTTCCGGAGGTATTTGACCCGTGGAGTGAATATGCGTGAAAAGATTTAAAAGTTGGGGACCTAGAATAGATCAAAATTTTTTAAAATAGTCATTAGTAAGACCATCAGGACCTGGAGATTTCTGGGATTTTAGGGAAGTTATAGCATCCATAATTTCTATAAGTTGGAAAGGCTGGGATAAAGCAGTCAATTGAGACGGCGAGATTCGCAAAAGGAAAGTAGACTCCAAACAGTCTGCAATGTCAGAGGGGGAAGGCTGAGGAACAGCAGGGTCTTGATTTAAGTTCTAAAGAGAAGAGTAGTATTGTGCTATAGAGATTGCAATATCCTGTGGATTAAATATAATTTCATTTTGCTGGTTATAGAGGAAGGGAACTCTAGCCTTAAAATCTTGATGTTTTAATTGTTGCGCTAAGAGGGTTCCTGCTCTATTGCTATGTCTGTAGTACTTAACTTTTAGTCGCCGTAACGCTCTATCGTAGTTATATAAGTCAAGTTGATGCAATTGTGTATGGAGGTGACTAATCACACGAGATCTGTCCGCACATACCTTTCCCTTGTTCAACTGCGTAAGACGGAGAATCTCCTCTAATAGTTGAAGCCTTTTAGCTTCCCTAAGTTTTTTGTCTCTAGCTGCCAAGCTAAGGAAATGTCCCCTCATATAGGCTTTATGAGCACACCAGACTGTTGCCGGGGTCACATCAGGAGTCGTATTAAATTTAAAGAACTCTTCCAGATTGGAAATATGTGAGTCTTGGTATTGAGGGGAATTTAAAATAAAGTGATTAATGCGCCAAGGAAATGAGGGGGGTTTATTAAAAGTTTCAGATATTGACATTGAAATGGGTGCATGGTCTGACCACGTGATGTGTCCTATTTGAGTGGAGGAGACCCTATCAAATAAATTTTTGTCTACAAAGAACATATTAATTCATGAGTAAGTACCGTGGGTAGAGATGAGCGAACTTATGAAAAGTTCGGTTCGGCTAGTTCGCCGAATTTCACGAAAAAGTTCGATTCGGACCGAACTAATTCTGACCGAACCTGTAATTTCCGTGCGCCGAGCATGGTACTGTCCAGGGTGCTGAAAGAGTTAATGGGCTGCACTAACTCTTTCAGCAACCTTGACAGTACCATGCTCGGAGCACGGAAAATAAAATGTTAATGTAATAAAAAAATAAATACGTTCATACTTACATTCCTCCAGTCCGGCCTCCAGCGATGACGTTTCATCCATGTCGCCGCTGCAGCCAATCACAGGCTGTAGTGGCGGTCACTCACGTCAGGATGACGTCAGAAGGCCGGCCTCCAGGGATCTCAGTCAGTTACCTCTCCTCCACTCCTGTCCTCAATAACACCTTCACATGATTGGCAAGTCACCACCCCGCACAAGATCCGCACGCTCATCTCCTGAAATACTCTGTGCTGCTGTGAACTCTGCTCTTACCATTACGTGGTGACTTGCCAATCATGTGAAGGTGTTATTGAGGACAGGAGTGGAGGAGAGGTAACAGACTGAGAGCTACGTAATGGTAAGAGCAGAGTTCACAGCAGCACAGAATCTGCACGCTCCTCTCCTGAAATACTCTGTGCTGCTGTGAACTCTGCTCTTATCATTACGTGGTGACTTGCCAATCATGTGAAGGTGTTATTGAGGAAAGGAGTGGAGGAGAGGTAACAGACTGAGAGCTACGTAATGGTAAGAGCAGAGTTCACAGCAGCACTGAATCTGCACGCTCATCTCCTGAAATACTCTGTGCTGCCTTAAACTCTGTGGACAGGTCAGGATCCTGTTTCTTTTAAATGCTGCACTGTAGTGCAGCCTTATATAGTGGATCGAGCGGGTTCCCCAGCAGCATTTAAAAGAAACAGGATCCTGACCTGTCCACAGAATTTAAGGCAGCACAGAGTATTTCAGGAGATGAGCACGGCCGGCCACAGGCAGCCGGTCGTTTTTCCGAGCCGTGCTCCCATTATAAAGTATAGGAGCACGGCCCGTAAAATAAAAAAAATAGAACATGTTCTATCTTTTTAACGGCACGGGCACCTTCCCGTGAGAAAACGGGAACGTACCCGTGGCTAACAGAAGTCTATGGGTCCGCTATTTCGGGTCATAATTACGACTCGTAATAACGGGTGTTTTTACGGTCGTGTGCATGAGGCCCCGTAATGACGGATGACTACGTGTGTGCACCCGTCATTACGGCAGCGTTGCTAGGCGACGTCAGAAAATAGTCACTGTCCAGGGTGCTGAAAGAGTTAACTGATCGGCAGTAACTGTTTCAGCACCCTGGACAGTGAATTCCGATCAGAATATAGAGTAACCTGTCAAAAAAAAAAGACGTTCATACTTACCGAGAACTTTCTGCTTCCTCCAGTCCGGTCTCCTGGCCGTTGCCTTGGTGACGCGTCCCTCTCGACATCCTGCCCGACATTCCTGGGTGACGTTACAGCCCATGTGACCGCTGCAGCCAATCACAGGCTGCAGAGGCCTCTGCAGCCCATCATAGGCTGCAGAGGCCTCTGCAGCCAATCACAGGCTGCCGCGTAAGAATAGAAGGTCGGACTGGAGGAAGAAGAGGGACTCGTCACCAAGACAACGACCGGGTACATATAAAATGCTTTTTATTTTATTTTTAATCAGCAGCCTCTTTTCTCTATCAGTGATTGATAGAGACAAGTGGCTGCCGATTTGTATGATATTTTTGACCGGATTCGGTCAAAACGGGTTCGGCCGAACCCGGTGAAGTTCGGATTCGCTGCGAACCGAACTTTTCCTGATGTTCGGACCGAAACCGGGTTCGGTTGTCCCGGTTTGCTCATCTCTAACCATGGGGATGCGAAAAGAATGTAAAATCTTTTTCATTTAAATGTTGCAAGCGCCAAACATCCATCAGTCCTTCTACAGACATAACCTTAAATAAATCAGAGGGAGAATGCGTAGCACCAGAAGCTGTAGAATCCAAAGAAGGCCACATGACTTTGTTGTAATCTCCTACCATTACAAGATGCCCCTTTTGAAACTTATGAATCTTTTTAAAGAGTCTGATAATAAATCGAATCTGATGGGTGCTTGGTACATACACATTGACAATGGTGTATTGCACATTATTCAAATGACATACCAGAATAATATATCGACCTTCGGGTTCTATGTGTACAAGATCTTGCACAAATGCAACCGAGTGGTTAATTAATATAGACACTCCCCTCTTGTTTGAGACTGCCGGAGCTGTATATACATGGGGAAAGTGCTTAATTTTTAGCCGAAAAATATCTGAATGATTCAGATGCGTCTCCTGTAAACAAATTACAGATGCCTGCAACTTCTTGGCTTCAGCCCATAGCATAGATCGTTTGAAAGGGCTGTTCAGCCCTTTAGTGTTCAGAGAGGAAAATCTAAGCACCATAGTGAAAACCAAAAAGACAATGTCTCAAAAAACATACCCCGCGGTTTAGTAGCACCGCATCTATTCTCAGTGTGGTAGTAAGACATATTAAAGTATGACCAGTGAGCTTAGCTAACAGAACAACCAAGTCCAATCTGCGGACCAGGAAACAAAAAACAAAGTAAAACAATCCAGGCCACACCCGACGAACCGATAATGCAAAACTAGAAGGGAGGGAAATCTGCATCAACAAATAGCAGACATGACCCCACCCTAGGCCATAATAATGAGAGAGCTCACCAGACCGAAATAGGAGGAGAAAAGGGCATAAAACAATTGCAGCATATATCTGCCTCCATGAAGGCTACTTATACACACAAAATGCATTCCACCAGTGTAAGTAAAAAGCAGAATGAAACAGCTGTTTACAGTTAAGATATAGATGACCGACGGTGTCGGACTTCTCGCCACTCCGCATCAAGGCGGTGAAGCTTCTTAGGCGGAGAGACGGCACGAGGCAGTGAGGAGGATCCAAATTTAGAGAGTCCCCCAACCTCCAAATTCCAACTGTTAAGGAGAGCCGCGGCCTTGGCTGGAGTATCCACCACATGTTTTGAATCCTTGTACGAGATAATCAGTTAAACAGGAAAACCCCATTTATAGGGAATCTGGCAGTCACGAAGAATCCATGTAGTTGACACAAATTCTCTCCTGCGTAGTAAAGTAGCTGCAGAAAGGTCGGTAAATAGCTGTACATTCCGGAACCGGTCAGGAAGAGAGATCACATTCCTAGCGGCAAGCAGGAGCTTATCCTTGAAGTGGTAGAAATGGATACGGGCAATCACATCTCTAGGCTTCGAGGCCGGCAGGGATTTTGGTTTAGGGATACGTTGTGCCCTGTCGATCAGCAAATCCGACTGCGAAGCCTCCGGCAAGAGGGCCACAAAAAGATCCATTAAGTATTCCACCAGTTGAACATTTTGTTATGTCCTCAGGTATACCCCGAAAGCAAACATTATTGCGACGTGACCGGTCTTCCAGGTCCGCAATTTTACATGTCAGCGCTTCCACTTGTTCTTCCAAACATGTATTAGTATCCACCAAATCATTGTGAGCAACAGAGAATTCTGCCAGCTTATTCTCAATATGAGAGGTTCTGTCCCCCAAGGCTATGAAATCTTTCTGGAAATCATGAAATGCATGCTGGATAGACTGTTGTATAGATGCATGAAGATCATGCAGCAGATGTTTAAGTGCAGCTTCAGTCACTGGCTTATCAGCCTCAGTATTATGCAGCAGCCCAGACGCCATGTTAAGCACATGCTCTGCAGGAGAGTTAGCAGTACTCACTGTTGGAGAAGATGGCGGCCTAGAGGAAAACATCCCAGCATGAGAAGCAGAGTGCAGCAGCGAGGCATCGGAGGACCGAGGAAGGCAGGGTGAGGAGACTGCGAGGCCTGCACCTCTAACAGCCCCTGAAGACCGCCGACTGACTGCAGGGTCTCCTGGCAGCTCTGAAGATGGCGAGCCGGCGTCATTTTGAGATCGTGCCGCCGGAAAAAACTCTGTGAGCTTTGCTGCGGCCGGTTTCTTACGAATCCTCCCCATCTTGGCAAGTTAAGTGTCCGGTAGCTATCCGGTTTGCGTTAGTGACAATTAGAGTCACTGATGAACTCTGTGTGAGCCGATGTTAGCCGATTACAGCCTAGGAGCTAGGGAGCCAGATCCAAACACGTCCTACTCCATGCGCTAGCGGCCACGCCCCAAGTTGTGCTGTTTTACCTTTTGGGGTAAATATAATGTATTGAATAACTTTTATAAAGTTTTTTTGGAGGAGAATTGGAAAACAAACTTTAATTTTGCTAATGTTTTTTGGATTTTATTTTTACTGCATAACGTGCATTATAAATGATTTGTTATCTTTATTCTGCGGGTCATTAAAATTACAGAGATAATACATTTTTATAGTTTTTTATGTTTTACTACTTTTGCACAAAAAAAAAACATTTTTTAAAGTAAAGAATTTGTTTTTGTGTCGCCACATTCCAAGAGCCATAACATCTCTATGTTTCCATCTATGCAGCATATAAGGGCTTGATGTTTGTGAAATGACTTGTAGTTGTAATTTTTTAGCATTTTGGAGTACATATGACTTTTTGATTACTTTTTATTCCTGTTTTTGTAATGAACAAAGAAAAGCTATTCTGGTTTTTTTACATTTTTAACCGTGCAGAATAAATAACATGTTAATTTTATAGTATGGGTAGTTACAGATGCGATAATACTAATTATGTGTATTGTTTTATTCTTTTTTTTACAATAATAAAACATTCTTTTTAGTTTTCTTTAAAAAAAATTGATATTTATATAGTCTCATATAGGTCACATGATCATGTGATCCTTTGATCCCTCAGATAATGCACTGCAATACTTTTGTATTGCAGTTTTTTATGCCTACGATTCTATTATTTTAAACCTTTCAGGACCAGTCTAATTTTTGATTTTATGTTTCTGTTTTTTCCTCCCGCCTTCAAAAAGTCATACATTTTTTATTCTTTCATTGACACAGCTATATGAGATATTAATTTTTACGGGACAAATTATACTTTCTAATGGCATTATTTAATATTATGTGTGATAAGCTGGAAAAATATTCGAGATGGGGTGGAATTTAAATAAACAGCATTTCCACTATTTTCTTACGGGTTTCCTTTCATTTCATTTCATTTTCACTGTACGGTAAAAATGACACTTTACCTTTAATCTGTGGGTCAGTACAATCACGGTGATACCAAATTTATATTGTTTTTGTTAGGTTTTAGTACCTTCATCCCCTTAACGACATTAAGGGGAAGTATGGAGCGGGCTCACGGGTGCGGAGTGCGCTCCGTACTCAGCGGGTGACGGCTGTGTAATACTGCAACAGGCAGATGACTTTGATTCCGCCCGTTTAACACCTTAAATGCTGTGGTCAATTGCGACTGCAGCTTTTAGATAGTTACAATCAGGGCGGCCACCCTCCAATACGCCATCGCCACCTACATTAGTATTACAGTATCTCATGCAAGTGATCCAACGATCGCTGGTTCAAGTCCCCTAGGGGGACTAATAAAAAACAATGAAATAAAGTTTTTTTTAATATTCCAAAAATATATATATATATTAAGGGTAGGAGCACACACGGCGTGTTCTAGGCCGATAGGCTGTGTCAAGCTTCGCAGCATATACGCCTAGAACACCGCAGGGAATGCCGTCCGAAAAACCGCACCACATTGTGAAAAACGTTTATGCTTAGTACTCTTTATACTCTTTATATTCTTCTCTGCGTGTAGTCCGGCCTCCTGGGGTGACGTTGCAGGCTGCAGCGGTCACATGAGATGAAATGTCATCCCAGGAGGCCGGACTGGAGAAGAAGCAGGGAACTCCGAGTGTAATGTCCCCCAAGACATTACTTGAGAGATAATGTGTTGTAACTATATTTCATGACCTTTTTGCACTTTTAGGTACTGTCACTTTAAAATAAGAAATGTGAAGTTACAATGTACTATGTTAGAGCCTATGCAGGAATGTCTTATACTGGGAAGTTTCCAGAAGGTGGGAGGAGCTTAGGACATAGAGGGGGGTCCAGTGGCGGTTGGAGGGAGTTAGTTGGATTCAGAGTGACAGAGAGAGCAGTTGGAGCTGGAGAGGAGGAGAGTGGTACCTGGGTCCATCCATCTAGGATCCAGAGACAGGCTGCCTTCATCATCCGGCCATAGTAAAGCTCGCAGGAAATAAGCAAACAACCTTAAAAGAAGGAAATCCTCTGACATCTATTGAGAGTAACAGGAATCCATTTTGTGGACAGTGAGCAATGTCACCTTATCAAGTCGGTGAGTCTCATTCTGCACCTATACATGTGTACTACCCTTACTGAGAGCCATTACACAGAAACAGAAAGCTGCATTTATGGACAGATATCTTACCGTCCCCCTGAATTGACGAGGGTAGGAAGACCCAAGGAAAGCAGAGAGAAAGGGTCCCCCGCTCCTGCATCTGGCGCTTCCTCATATTATCTATAGTAAGAAATGTGCCTCCATACCATATGGAAGAATGTAACCGCCATTTTATATGGAAAACTTAAGTAAATTGTGTCGCGAGCAAGCTTGTTATACTGCCACTCTTCAGCCGCCTGTCTTATTTTTCACCCATAACACCAAGGACACCCCAAAACACCATCAGGACCGGAGCAGACACAGGGAGTGTCCCGGGGGATATTCAGAGACTACCATCCTCATTTACCCATGCAAACCCCCTCATCACTAGCTGTGAGTGGCCCTGAGAGTAAGGGAAGGCCTGTTGGCCATCGTTATCCAAACTGAGAGCCGAACCGGCTGCCAATTTGTGGGTCTACGCCTTTCCCCTTTCCCATCGCTCCTCGGGTCACCCGCTCGCACGCTACATGGGTAAGTCTAACTTATTTTTTCTTACTTGCGTTTTTTACGCAAGAAATGTCGCAACACATACCAGTTTTTTGTAGGTTTAAGCACCCCATTGAATTCAATGGGGAAAACCTGCAACAGTAGAGCTGCGATTCCGCAGCATTAATTGACATGCTGCGGTTGAGGAAACCACACCGCAGGTTAATGAATGTGCGTTTTTTTCGGCAGCTTTTTTCCGCTGTGTGGGGATGAGATTGTTGAAATCTCACCCACACTGCTGCTACTGTAAAACGCTGCAGATTTTCCACAATGAATCCGTTGCGGAAAATCCGCAGTGTTTATGCTGTGTCTGTTCGTACCCTAAAAGTAAAAAAACAAAACTTTTTCCCATTTTTTCACAATAAAAGTTAGCATAACTGATATTGCTGCATCCGTAAAAGTTCGAACTATGACAATATAGCATTGTTGAACCCACTCGATGAATGCCGTAAGAAAAAATATATATAAAACACGCAAATTTTTATTTTTTTGGTCACCTTAGCTCTAAAAAATTATGTAATAAAAAGTGATCAAAAAGTCACATGTACCCCAAAATGATATAGGCGAAAACTGCAGCTCGCCCCGCAAAATGTAAGCCTTCACACCGCTAAATTGATAGAAAAATAAAAAATTATGGCTCTCAGGATATGGCGGCACAAAACATTTTTTCTTTAGCAAATAATTTTATTGGTGAAACATAAGAAAACCATATAAATTTGGTATTGCTGTAATCATATCAACCTGTAGAATAAGGTCAATAGATGTTGTAAAAACAAAACTCCCCCAAAAAATGGTGTAATCGCTGTTTTTTGCCCATTTCAACCCACAAATATTTTTTTCAGCTTCCTGGTGCGATACAATAAATGGGTGCCATGAAAAACAACAACTTGTCCTGCAAAAAATAAGCCCTAATACGGCTATTTCGACAAAGAAATAAAAAAGTTAAGGCTTTTGGAAGGCGGGGAGGAAAAAGCAAAAATAAAAAAGCTCAAATTGGCCTGGTCTTTAACCCCTTCAGTACCAAGCTCATTTTGGCCAGACCCATTTTTTCAAATCTGACATATTTCACTTTATGTGGTAATAACTCCGGAATGCTCTTACCTATCAAAGCGATTCTGAGATTGTTTTCTCGTGACACATTGGACTTTATGATAGTGGAAAAATGTGGTCGATAAATTCAATATTTACCAGTGAAAAACACCAAAATTTTGTGAAAATTTGCAAAAATTAGCATTTTCTAAATGTAAATGTATCTGCTTGTAAGACAGGCAGTTATACCACTCAAAATTGTTGCTAATTAACATCCCCAATATGTCTACTTTAGATTGGCATCGTTTTTTGAACGTCCTTTTATTTTTCTATGACGTCACAAGGCTTAGAACTTTAGCAGCAATTTCTCACATTTTCAAGAAAATTTTAAAAGGCTATTTTTACAGGGGCCAGTTCAGTTGAGAAGCGGCTTTTAGGGCCTTATATATTAGAAACCCCCAAAAAGTCACCCCATTTTAAAAACGTAGAGGTGAAATTTTCAAATTTCATTTTTTTTGCAGAAATTCATTTTTAATCTATTTTTTTTGTAACACAGAACTTTTTACCAGAGAAACGCAACTCAATATTTATTGCCCAGATTCTGCAGTTTTTAGAAATATCCCACATGTGGCCCTAGTGCGGTAATGGACTGAAGCACCGGCCTCGGAAGCAATGGAGCACCTTGTGGATTTTGGGCCTCCTTTTTATTAGAAAATATTTTAGGCACCATGTCAGGTTTCAAGGGCTCTTTCGGTGCCAAAATAGTGGAAATCCACCTAAAGTGACCCCATTTGGGAAACTACACCCCTTGAGGAAATTATCTAGGGGTATAGTGAGCGTTTTGACCCCGCAGGTTTTTTACAGAAATTATTGGAAGTAGGCCGAGAAAATGAAAATCGTCATTCTTTCAAAGATAATGTAGGTTTAGCTAATTTTTTCTAATTTCCACGAGGACTAAAGGAGAAAAAGCACCACAACATTTGTAAAGCAATTTCTCCCGAGTAAAACAATACCCCACATGTGGTTAGAAACGGATGTTTGGACACACGGCAGAGCTTAGAAGGGAAAGAGCGCTATTTGGCTTTTGGAGCTCAAATTTAGCAGGAATGGTTTGCGGAGGCCATGTCGCATTTGCAAAGCCCCTGAGGGACCAAAACAGTGAAAACGCCAAAAAAGTGACTCCATTGAGAAAACTACACCCCTTGAGGAATCCATCTAGGGGTGTAGTGAGAATTTTGCCCCCAGAGGTGTTTCATAGATTTTATTAAAATTGGGCAGTGAAAATAAAAAAAATCCTTTTTCTTCAATAAGACGAAGCTTTAGCTCCAAATTTTTAATTTTCTCAACAAATAAAGGAAAAAAAGAACCCCAACATTTGTAAAGCAACTTCTGTGGAGTACGGCAATACCCCACACGTGGTCATAAAATGCTGTTTGGGCACACGGCAGGGCTCAGAAGGGAAGGAGCGCCATTTGCTTTTGGTGTACAGATTTTGATGCATTTGGTTTCTGGTCGCTATGTTGCATTTGCAAAGTCCCTGTGGGACCAAAAGAGTGGATCCCCCCCAGAAGTGACCCCATTTTGGAAACAACACCCTCAAGATATTCACCTAGGGGTGTAGTGAGCATGTTAACCCCACAGGTGTTTTGCAGAAATTCGTGTGCACACGATGTGGGAGAATGAAAATGGGAATTTTTCCTTAGATACGCCAATATGTGGTGCCCAGCTTGTGCCACCATAACAAGACAGCTCTCAATTATTATGTGGTGTTTCCCTGTTTTAGAATCACCCTACATGTGGCCCTAATCTGTTGCCTGGACATTCGACGGGGCTCAGGAGTGAAAGAGTACCGTGTAAAATTGAGGCCTAATTTGGCGACATATAAAGTATTGGTTCACAATTGCAGAGGCTTTGATGTGAAATAATAAAAGAAACCCCTGAGAAGTGACCCCATTTTGGAAACTGCACCCCTCAAGACATTTATTAAGAGGTGTAGTGAGCATTTTCACCCCACGTGTCTTTTCCATAAATGATTGCGCTGCGGAAGGTACAAATTAAAATTTTCCCTAGATATGCCTATTCATTGTCAAATATGTCGTGCCCAGCTTGTGCCACTTTTTTTTATATACAGCGTTCACCGTACGTTATAAACTACGTTAAGTTTATTCTGCGGGTCAGTACGATTCCGGCGATACCAAATTTATAGAACTTTTTTATAACTTTTTGCACAATAAAATTAATTTTGGAAAGAGAATGTATTTTTTCTGTCGCCAAGTTGTGAGAGCCATAACTTTTACATTTTTTCTTCGATGGAGCTGTATGAGGGCTTGTTTTTTGCGAGACGAGGTATAGATTTTTTAGGTACCATTTTTGGATTCATGCGACTTTTTGATCACTTTTTATTTCAATTTTTGGAAGACAGTAACCAAAAAAACAGTAATTATGGCAGTGTTTTTGAGGTTTTTTTTTACGGCGTTCACTGCGCTGGATAAATAACATAATATTTTTATGGTTCAGGTCGTTGCGGTCGCTGCGATACCAAATATGTATGGCTTTATTATTTTTTTCTATAATAAATGACTTGATACGTGAAAAAGGGCGATTGTGTTTTGTGTTATTATTTGAAACTTTTATTGTATGTTTTACAACTTTTATTTTTACTTTTTGTACACTTTTTTTTAAACTTTTCTTTAGTCCCACTAGGGGACTTGAATGTCCAACTGTTTGTTTGATGTTCTAATACATTGCACTACCCATGTAGTGCAATGTATTGGAACTGTCAGTTGTTCACTGACAGCAAGCCGATCAGGCTCCGCCTCTGGGCGGGGCCTAATCAGCTTACGTAATGGCAGACAGGAGTCCATTGTTAGGGCTCCTGTTGCCATAGTAACAGTCGCCAGCCTTGCCATCGCATGGCAAGGCTGCCGATTTTCTTCAAACCTCTAGGATGCAGCGATCACAATGGATCGCTGCATCGAAGGGGTTATTGCCAGGAATCGGAGCTAGCTCCGGTTCCTGGCGATAGATCGGGGTGTCCGCTGTAACATACAGTGGAGACCCACTGCTGATGACGCCGGCTCAGCTTCTGAGCCGGAAGCTGAGTCTGTGCCACCTTGCCGATGGTACCGGAAGCCTCCTGGGCCCCGCCGACGACGGGGCATAGGAGGATTCCGTTACTGGTGGACCGGGAGGTAAGCATTAGCCCTCCGATCGCCTTTGCAGCCACCGGCAACCCAGCGATCACGTTGCTGGGGTGCCGGTGGCAATAAACTCCTCACATGCTGCGATCTCTATTGAACGCAGCATGTGAGGGGTTAATCAGTCGGATCAGAGGCTAGCTCCGGTCCTGCCCGATACCTCAGGGTGCCAGCTGTAACATACAGCTGTCACCCGGCGGTGATGTCGCTGGCTCAGCTCCTGAGCCAGCTTCATCTCCATCACGTACAGTAACGTGAAAATGTGGTAAGACACCAGTTTTCTTGACGTTACTGTACGTGATCCGGCGGGAAGGGGTTAAGGCGTTAACGTAAAATGTTAAACTTTAAAAAAAAAAATTTGCATCACCATATTGTGACCTACGTAACTTTTCTATATTTCTCTGTATGCAGCTGTGTAAGGCGTCTTTTTGTGCAGGCAAAGATGTAGTTTTTATTGATACCATTTGGGGGAATGTCTGGCATTTCGATCACTTTTTATAAAAAAATTTGCGGGGGTTGAAGTGGGAAAAAAACTGTTTGCCACTTTAACCCTTTTTCCCGCTACGACGTTCACCATATTGGATAAAAATAATTATATTTTTATAGTTCGGGCATTTTCGGATGCGGGAAAACCTAATGTGTTTATGTTTATTTTTGTTTATTTATTTTTATATGTGATCTGGGGAAAGGGGGGTGATTTGAAATTTTATATTTGTTTTATATTTTGTAAAATATTTTTTTATTACTATTTTTTAGCCCCCCTAGGGGGCGTGTACCTGTGGCCATTAGATCACTTATGCCATAGACTGCAATATTACAATATTGCAGTCTATGGCAAAATCAGTGCATTGCTATTGAGACCTGCCACAGGCAGGTCTCTAGCAATCTTCCTATATCAGGGGTGGGAGCATTCACAAGCCTCCTGGCTGCTATAGGAATACACCTCCCACGATTTCGCCATTCGGGATCCGGTGACCGGCTCAAGGTGAAAGGGAAAGTAAAAACCCCCTCTGATGCCGGTGGTCACATCTGACTCCTGCATCAGAGGGGTTAAATGCTTGCGATCAGAGTCTCTGAGCGCAAGCATTGCCACTGGGTCCCTGCTGTGTAACACAACAAAGCTCGGCTTCTGAACGGGCGCCATTTTTAAATACCCTTTCAAACTGTAAATCGCCAGATTAGCGATGAAAAAGGGTTAAACAAACAGGCAGCCTATTAGGTCCTGCCACCAAAAGGTCAGAGCAGACATGGAAGCCATTGTTAGGCTTCCAGCTGCCATGGTTACCCATCGGTATACCATGGGTGCGCCAATTGGCTTGTACGAGGGAGCCTGGCTGTGGCAGCAAGGTTTTAGCTATATGTTAAAGATGACACCCGCTGTGGATGGCGCGGGCGCAGCTCCGGAACCTGTGCCATCCACGTGCCGTAATATTTCAGTGTGGTGCGGGAACTGCTTATTCCCCATGCCACACTATCATTCCACAGTGCGGGAAGGGGTTAATAAGAAGAAACTAGATGGTGGCAAAGTATGAGGAAAGATTCTAACATACAGTATGCTGATGATAATAATAATAATAAAATTAATTAATTATTATTATAATCTTTTTACTCATTGTCACGTTCAGTAGAATAGATTGATTCCAATAGGTTTCCTGTCAAAAGGACCCCTTCAGCAGAACACAGAATTATAAGCTCTAAACGAGATACACTCAGCGACAGAAAATGGCAAAGGTAAGTATAATATATACAGTATAAGTCTCGGAGCTTTGTAGTGCAAAGCAACCACCAAATTACAGATACCAATATAGTTTGTCTTTTTCTCACCGCTCCTCCACTTGTTGCTTAGGCTGAATTCTTCCCCACTTTTATTCTCCCCATGTTGTCGTTCACAAGACAAACACTTGCTTTCCTCTCGCTCAGTACGAACCCATATTCAAAGCAAAGACTCCTCTACTGACAAAAACGGAGCTCCAAACTGTTGGCAAGTAGTAGTTTGACAAGATCATCAGACCTGGTATCCTTGGGCGGTATCCTTCGCAGTAAGAGAGGAATTCTAAGGGTATGTTCACACGGCTTATTTACGAACGTAATTCGGGCGTTTTACGCCTCGATTTACGTCCGAAAATGCGCCTCGATAGCGTTGGCAAACATCTGCCCATTCATTAGAATGGGTCTTACGATGTTCTGTGCACACGGTCATCTTTTTTACGCCCCGCTGTCAAAAGGCGGGGCGTAAAAAAGACGCCCGGGTCAAAGAAGTGCCTGTCAATTCTTCCGACATAAATGGAGCCGTTTTCGATTGACTCCATGGAAAAACAGCTCCATTTACGTCCGTAATGGACGCAGCAAAATAGCACCTCAACATGCCATTACGGCTGAAATTACGGTGCTGTTTTCTCCTGAAAACAGCCCCGTAATTTCAGCCGTTACGGACGCTGCCGTGTGAACATACCCTTAAGAGAAACAGAGGGAAAAAATTTTGAGACCGACACTGGGTGGAATCCGTATAAAGTGTTTTTTTTGCGCTTTATTAATTAAAACTTCTTATAAGAGCATGCCATCACCACACTGATCAATTCCAGGATCAAACCCAGCTAGTTTTGCCCATTTCAGCTTTGTCAGGGTACAGTACAATAAGTAATTTATTTATTTGTTATCTGTCATTTTATGTAGATTAATTTTATATGAAAACTGGGAAAAAGTGTTTAAAGGTGAACATACGCTTTAAAATTAAAATTCTTTCTTTATAGTCCTGCTCTTATTTTAGACCTTTTCAATAAAAAGTATTCTTCTTAATTAATAATAATAATAATAATGGGGAAAAAATTAAGAGCTGCTGGAAATCTGCTAGTACTTGTAACAAATTTCTTGTAAAGAAATATTTTATAAACCTAATGCATTATTTTGACAAACTGAGCTGGCAAATGTATATATTTTTAGCGATAAATCTGCGTTCTTCTGTCTCCAAGCTCTTAAACTGTAACAATACGAATGAGTGGTTATATTAAATTAACACAGAAATTTTGTTTAATTTGTATCCCTTAATTGCATACTTCAAATTCCAAGTGCAAAATAATTTTGGACAATTTATTAAATTTAAAGCCTGTACTGTTAGTTTCAAAATACAATATATGTATAAATAACTGCTAAAATAAAGCAGAAAGAACAACATTACTTATTTTATATCCTTTGTCAAGCTGCTTAATAAAATTACAACTGGGCATTGTATTCATATTGACAAATCGAAAATATTAATAAAGTTTTCCCGTCCCAGATTGCTTGCTCTTTCCATAACCCTCATAGATTTGAATGGAGAGAGTCATCTGGCCATTTCTCCATTCTGTCTGTGGCTGGATGCAGCTACATCGTCTGGCGGAATAGAGGTCATGGGGCCTTTATTCGTACCCCACCATTTAACATTGATGCTATGTCCTGTTTACCATCTAACCCTTCCCGCTGCAGCCATTTTTATTTTATTTTTTAGTTTTTTCCTTCTCAACTTCCAAAAACTATTTTTTTTCCCGATTTCTGTAGACATAGATATATGAGGGCTTTTTTCTTGCATAACAAGTTGTAGTTTTGAAATGGTACCTTTTAACGTACCATAAAATGTACTGGGAAACTTTAAAAAAAAAAAATTATTATAGGGTGGGTAGTATAAGAAAAAAACAGCAATTACTCCATAGCATTTTGGGTTTTGATTTTACGGTGCTTACCTGGGGAAGGGCAACTACACATTTAGAGGGCAAGATATTGCAAAGAGAGAACTGGGACTTATTAATGAAACTGGGGGTAGAACAGAGTAAAAAAAAAGTTATTAAGAAAACGTCTAAATGAATAAAATTAACAAAAATATATAAATGTTATGCTACACAACGCTACAAGCCTGGCAAATAAAATTGGTGAACTGGATTTAATAATTTTAGAGGAAAAGTATGACATAGAAGAAATAACTGAGACATGGCTGGATGATAGCTATGACTGGGCAGCTAAGGGTAACAGTCTGTTCCAAAAAGGATCGTAAAAAGCGGAAAGGAGTACGGGTTTGCCTGAAGCCCACACTACGGGACAATATATGTGAGGGAAATGATCATGTGGAGTCTTTATTGGTAGAAATGCATGGAGGGAAAACCATCTCCTCTCTTGAGGGATCACACAATCTTATCGTCCTTGTCTGCAGAGAGCTGAGGAGTGAGAGTGCACACCTCCGACGTCGCTGCTGATGATACTCCCGCTGCCACAGAACAGAAGAAGAAGAATTCACATTCTTCTTCTCCGCTTCTGTTCAGTGGTGGCGGCAAAGCTGCGCATGCGTACGTGCGCGCACACGCTTACCTTTCTCCAGCTCTTGCTGTGACACGGTCTGTAGCTGATTGGACAGTGTCACAGTGATAGTAACATGCCCCCTTGCCAATTACACAATTACAATTACAATTGACAGTTCAGGGGGTTATTTAAATATCGGGCCCAATATAGAACGGCACCGATATCTAAATAACGTAGGAGGATAGGAGAAATATTTAAAGTGCCCCAGGATTTGTGCAGGCCTGGCTATTACATGGAGCACTCAGCTGAACATGTATGGGCAGGTGAAAGGTTCTCTTTAACCCCTTCAAGACCAAGCTATTTTTGGCCTTCAGGACCAGACCCATTTTATCAAATCTGACATGTGTCACTTTATGTGGCAATAACTCTGGAATGCTTTTACCTATCCAATCGATTATGAGATTGTTTTCTCGTGACATATTGTACTTTAGGTTAGTGAAAAAATTTGGTCGATAAATTTATTGCTTATTTGTGAAAAACACCAAAATTTTGAGAAAATTTGAAGAAATTATGATTTTTCTCATTTTAAATGTATCTGCTTGTAAAACAGATAGTAATATCACACAAAATAGTTACTAATTAACATTTCCCATATCTCTACTTTATGTTTGCATTGTTTTTTGAACATCATTTTATTTTTCTAGGTCGTTACAAGGCTTAGAACTTTAGCAGCAATTTCTCATATTTTTAAGAACATTTCAAAAGGCTATTTTTTTCAGGGACGAGTTCAGTTCTGAAGTGGTTTTGAGGGCCTTATATATTAGAAACTCCCATAAAACACCCCATTTTGAAAACTACACCCCTCAAAGTATTCAAAACAGCATTCAGAAAGTGTTTCAACCCTTTAGGCGTTTCACAGGAATTGAAGGAATGTAGAGGTGAAATTTTCAAGTTTCATTTTTTTTTACAAAATTCATTTGCAATACATTTTTTTCTGTAACACAGAAGGTTTTACCGAAGAAATGCAACTCAATACTTATTGCCCAGATTCTGCAGTTTTTAGAATTATCTCACATGTGGCCCTAGTGTGGTAATGGACTGAAACACAGGCCTCAGAAGCAAAGGAGCACCTAGTGTATTTTGGGGCCTCCTTTTATTAGAATATATTTTAGGCACCATGTCCGGTTTGAAGAGGTCTTGTGGTGCCCAAAACAGTGGAAACCCCCAAAAGTGACCCCATTTTTGAAACTACACCCCTCAGGGAATTTATCTAGGGGTATAGTTAGCATTTTGACCCCACAGGTTTTCTGCTACATTTATTCGAATTAGTCTGTGAAAATGAAAATCTACTTTTATTGTGGAAAAACTCTGAAAAATCTGAGAAAAAAGCACCCCAACATTTTTAAAGCAAATTCTCCCGATTACGGAAATACCCCACTTGTGGTAATAAACTGCTGTTTGGACCCACGGCAGTGCTCAGAAGGGAAGGAACGCCATTTGGATTTTGGAGTGCTGATTTTACTGGAATATTTTTCGGTGCCGTGTCGCGTTTGCAACGCCCTGAAGGGACCTAAACAGGGGAAACCCCCCAAAAGTGACTCAATTTTGGAAACTATGCCCCTCAAGGAATTTTTCTAGGGGTATAGTTGGCATTTTGACCCCACAGGTTTTTTGCTGAATTTATTAGAATTAGTCTGTGAAGATGAAAATAGACTTTTTTTCTGAAAAAACATAGAATTTTCTAATTTTTATAAGGAATAAAGGAGAAAAAGCACCTCAACATTTGTAAAACCATTTCTCCTGATTACGGCAATACACCATATGTGGTAATAAACTGCTGTTTGGATCCACGGCAGGGCTCAGAGGGGACGGAGCACCATTTGGATTTTGCAGCTCAGATTTTTCTGAATTGGTTTCTGAGGACCATGTCGCATTTGCAGAGCCCTTGAAGTACCAGTATAGTAGAAACTCCCCAGGTGTGATCCCATTTTGGAGACTATACCCCTCAAAGAATTAAATTAGAGGTGTAGTGAGCATTTTGATCCCTCAGGTGTCTTACAGATTTTATTAGAATTGGGCCGTGAAAATGAAAAAATATTTTTTTCCAATAACCTATAGATTTAGCTCATCATTTTTCATTTACACAAGCAATACAGGAGAAAAGACACCCCAAAATGTGTGACAAAATTTACCCTGAATAGGGAAGAACCCCATATGTGGTTGTAAACTGCTATTTGGACACACAGCAAGGGTCTAAAGGGAAAAAGCGCAATTTCGTTTTTGGAGTGGAGATTTTACAAAATTTGTTGTTGACTCCATGTTGCATTTCGCTGAGGTACCAGTACAGTGAAAACCCCCGAGAAGTGACCCCATTTGGGAAACTACACCCCTCAAGGAATTAATCTAGAAGTGTAGTGAGCATTTTGACTCCAAAGGTTTTGCAGAAATTAGTGCACAGTGGATGTTGAAGATTTAAAATTGCCATTTTCCACAGATATGCTATTTCAGTGCCCAATGTGTTGTGCCCAGCTTGTACCACCATAGACACACACCCCATAAATTATTGTTAAGCGGTTCTCCAGAGTACAGTAATACCCCATATGTGGTCATAAACTGCTGTTTGTGCACACTGCCAGGCTCAGAAGGACCGCCATTTGGCTTTTGGAACACAGATTTTGCTTGGTAGTAGTTTTGTTTAGTGTTTTACTGGTGTTTCAGCTTGTAATATGGGGGCATATGTAAGCTGTGAGGAGTACATCAGGGTATATGTAAGCTGGGCGGAGTGCATCATGGTATATGTTAGCTGGGCGGAGTGCATCAGGGTATATGTTAGCTGTGCGGAGTACATCAGGGTATATGTAATCTGTTCGGAGTACATCAGGGTATATGTAATCTGTGCGGAGAACATCAGGGTATATGTAATATGTGAGGAGTACATCAGGGTATATGTAAGCTGTGCGGAGTACATCAGGGTATATGTAAGCTGCGCGGAGTACAACAGGGTATATGTAAGCTAGGCGGAGTACATCAGGGTATATGTAAGCTGGGTGGAGTACATCAGGGTATATGTAAGCTGGGCGGAGTGCAACAGGTCATAATAGGATAATGTAATAATGGGGTAAATGAATAATAAAATTAATTATCCATGGATAGTGACGTACGCTTTCAACCAATCCTTTATGCACAGGCTGGATTTTTGGGTGTAGGAGTCGCACTTCCAAAGGGTGTCTGTGGTATTGTACAAAATATCCGCACTCCAGCATTGCCTAATCTTTGACTTCTTCACTAGCCCCATATGTAGCACAGACCCCAAAATGTCATCGTTTTCGCTGCATTTACAGGGTCTACCAATGGGGGCTGCAAATTATGACGTGGGGTTTTGGATGAAGAACTGCTGCACGTATAAATTAGTCTGGGCCGTCGTTTTGCATTATTGCGTTCCAAGAGTCATAACTTTTTATTTTTCCGTTGACGAGCTGTGTGAGCGCTTGATTTTCATGGGATGAGCTGTAGTTTTTATTAGTATCATTTTGGGGTAAATGTGATAATGTGATCAGTTTTTATTCAATTTTTTGGGGGGTGAGGAGACCAAAAAACAGAAATTCTCTCGCTGTTTTTTTTTAATCAATTGTTAACGGCGTTCTCTGTGCAGCATGTTTGCTTTATTCTGCGGTTTGATACGATTATGGCAATACCAAATTTATATAGTTTTTATATGTTTTACTACTTTTACACAATAAAAACCCTTTTATAAATAAAATGTTTTAGTGTCACCATATCCTGAGAGCCATAACTTTTGTATTTTTCTGTAGACGGAGCTGTGTGAGGGCTTGTTTTTTGCGTGACACACTGTAGTTTTTATTGGTACTATGTTTGGCTACGCGCAACTTTTTGATCACTTTTTATTCCATTTTATTGGAAACAATGTGACCAAAAAAGGAAATTCTGCCATTGTTTTTTATTGTTTTTTTTTACGGTGTTCACCGTGCGGGATAAATAATATGATATTTTTATAGGTCACGCCGATACGAACGCGGCGATACCTATTAGGTCTAGTTTTTGTCTTTTTTTCCATTTTTTTCTAATTATAAAGGGCTCGATCAGGGAAACAGACCGATTATTGTTTTTATTACGTAAAACTTTTATTTATTTATCTAAAACTTTTTTTAACCTTTTTTTTTTACTTTTTATTTTACACATACTAGGGGACTGGAAGATCTGATCTTCTGATCCCCTGTGCATTACACTGCACTACTTCTGTATGTACTTGTGTAGTGCAGTGTATTATAACTGTCATTTTACAACTGACAGTTGAGCCTATTACGTCCTGCCTCGGGCAGAACCTAATAGGCTCCCGTACCTGGCAACCAGGAAGCCGTTGCTAGGCTTCCTGGTTGCCATTGCAACCATCAGAACCCCGCAATTTTTCACGGGGGGCCAACGGGGTACAGCGGCATTTGAGGGGTTAAATGGCGGCGATCGGAGATAACAGTGATCGCCGCCGTTGCAGCGGGATGTCAGCTGTATATTACAGCCGACACCCGCTGACGATGAAGCGCGCACAGCTCCTGTGCCTACTTCGTCCTCAGGGCGTTACTGTACGCCCATTTGCGGGAACGAGCCGCTAAAAAGGACGTACAGTAACGCCCATTTACAGGAAGGGGTTAATATTAAGCAATAGACCTTGCAGAATAACAAAGGTGCAGGTTGGGGGGCACCTAGGAAATAGTGACAATAATGTAATTTACTTTCACTTGTCTTTCAATAGGATGTTTTGTCAAGAAGCCACAAAACACTGAACTTCAGGAAGACAAAGTTTGATCAGCTTAGAAATGCCCTTAACCTCGTTGACTGATAAAATGTTCCCAAAAATAAAAGTGCAGATACTACTGTAGATGGGATATTTTAAATGCATCTTAAATTGTTATTGTGAGAGGTACATACAGGGGAAGACCAATGGAGACAGAGAGACTCATTGTGAAAGAGAGTAAAACTAACCTTAACACTTTCATGACCAAGGGCCACCGATGCCACCGATGCCCCTGTGTTATTTATGTGTGTGTGTGTGTGTGTGTGTATATGTATATATATATATATATATATATATATATATATATATATATATATACATATATATATATATATATATATATATATACATATATATATATATATATATTTATATATATACACTACCGTTCAAGAGTTTAGGGTCACTTAGAAATTTCCTTATTTTTGAAAGAAAAGCACAGTTTTTTTCAATGAAGATAACATAAAATTAATCAGAAATACACTCTATACATTGTTAATGTGATAAATGACTATTCTAGCTGCAAACGTCTGGTTTTTAATGCAATATCTACATAGGTGTATAGAGGCCCATTTCCAGCAACCATCACTCCAGTGTTCTAATGGTACATTGTGTTTGCTAACTGTGCTAGAAGGCTAATGGATGATTAGAAAACACTTGAAAACCCTTGTGCAATTATGTTAGCACCGCTGTAAACCGTTTTACTGTTTAGAGGAGCTATAAAACTGACCTTCCTTTGAGCTAGTTGAGAATCTGGAGCATTACATTTGTGGGTTCGATTAAACTCTCAAAATGGCTAGAAAAAGAGAGCTTTCATGTTAAATTCGACAGTCTATTCTTGTTCTTAGAAATGAAGGCTATTCCATGCGAGAAATTGCCAAGAAACTGAAGATTTCCTACAACGGTGTGTACTACTCCCTTCAGAGGACAGCACACACAGGCTCTAACCAGATTAGAAAGAGAAGTGGGGGGCCCCGCTGCACAACTGAGCAACAAGACGAGTACATTAGAGTCTCTAGTTTGATAAATAGACGCCTCACAGGTCCTCAATTGGCAGCTTCATTAAATAGTACCCGCAAAACGCCAGTGTCAACGTCTACAGTGAAGAGGCGACTCCGGGATGCTGGCCTTCAGGGCAGAGTGGCAAAGAAAAAGCCATATCTGAGACTGGCTAATAAAAGGAAAAGATTAATATGGGCAAAAGCACACAGACATTGAACAGAGGAAGATTGGAAAAAAGTGTTATGGACAGACGAATCGAAGTTTGAGGTGTTTGGATTACACAGAAGAACATTTGTGAGACGCAGAACAACTGAAAAGATGCTGGAAGAGTGCCTGACGCCATCTGTCAAGCATGGTGGAAGTAATGTGATGGTCTGGGGTCGCTTTGGTGCTGGTAAAGTGGGAAATTTGTACAAGGTAAAAGGGATTTTGAATAAGGAAGGCTATCACTCCATTTTGCAACGCCATGCCATACCCTGTGGACAGCGCTTGATTGGAGCCAATTTCATCCTACAACAGGACAATGACCCAAAGCATACCTCCAAATTATGCAAGAACTATTTAGGGAAGAAGCCGGCAGCTGGTATTCTATCTGTAATGGAGTGGCCAGCGCAGTCACCAGATCTCAACCCCATAGAGCTGTTGTGGGAGCAGCTTGACCGTATGGTACGCAAGAAGTGCCCATCTAGCCAATCCAACTTGTGGGAGGGCCTTCTGGAAGCATGGGGTGAAATTTCTCCCGATTACCTCAGCAAATTAACAGCTAGAAAGGTCTGCAATGCTGTAATTGCTGCAAATGGGGCATTCTTTGACGAAAGCAAAGTTTGAAGGAGAAAATTATTATTTCAAATAAAAATCATTATTTCTAACCTTGTCAATGTCTTGACTATATTTTCTAGTCATTTTGCAACTCATTTGATAAATATAAGTGTGAGTTTTCATGAAAAACACAAAATTGTCTGGGTGACCCCAAACTTTTGAATGGTAGTGTAGATCGCTGTTACAATACACTGCAATACTTATTGCAATACTTATTACAGGCTTTTTTTTTTTTTTTTTTGCTACTATTAAGCCCTGCCTTTAGCCTTTATCGGGCCCCTTGGCTGCCATGAAAAGCAAAAATTAGGTGATTTTTTTTAAAATTTTGATATGGATTACAACCAATGGCGAGTCGTAGGCATCACCACATTCCCTGCTGGAGAGGCCACAGTAGAAAAATATGGATAAGCACTGGGCTACAGTATATATATTCATATGTATTTAGTGATAGGTTATTAGTGATTTAGTGATTAGTGATTAGTGATTAGTGATTAGTGATCGGCAGTTTCAGATGTAGTTGTCCACTGCCGGACCTCATTTTTCACCATTAAAGGATCCTCTGGTTTTCTCGTGATTTACAATGATATATGAATTAATCCTCATTAATTAGTTGACTGTAACAATTTGGACTTTAGATACAATGATACCACATATAATGTTTTTTATGTTTTACAAATCAATCCACATTGTTGTCATTTTCTTTATACTTTGTGCTAATATGTATTATAATGCAGCTTCCAACTTTTAACTTAAAATCTAGAAAAGCTGGCCTTAAGCAATGTTTGTTTCCTGTGTGTCTCCATTGTTGTGTGTAATGCCTGGAGAACACTGGCATCAGGCTATTTTACATGAACAGAACAGCAACACATACTATTATAGATCTTTAGTAACGTGAATGAGGGACAAACTAATGCAACTTAACAATTACTTTACAAAGGACAACATGCTTTATGGATTTCAAACCTTGAGACAAGATAATGCATCTATTGTGACATCCCATATACACAACAATGTCACCAAATAAAAGCACCCGCATTATAGAGTCCTTTTATGTTTCCATTGTGTCAGTTAGTCTGTACATCATTCCAATATTTATCACAAAATAAAAATAGAAAAGCACATGCATGAATAATACAAAAAAAAAGAGGCTAGCAGTGTGACATTAGTGTGAAATCAAACACACAAAAACCAAAAGTTTCCATTTGTTGTTGTTTAAAGGACCAGTGTCACGAAAAAATTTTTTTTTACATCAATTTGACTTTAGTGTGTTATTAAACATTTTTTTATTTATTTGTGTGTTTGTGTTTTACTTTTTTTTATTTTTCACTTTTTCTTCCCTATGGGGGCTGCCAACTTTTTTTCCATTTCTGTATGTGTCGATTAACGACGCATACAGACATGGAATACGGCAGCTACAGTCCCATAGTGAATGCGAACGGGGCCCGTTCCATCCACTATGCTGTACGCCGTCTGTGTGGGAACGGCGCATGCGCCGCTCCCACACAGTCCAAGTTGAACTGTGCGACGTCCGGCGCCATTTTCCTGTGGACCGGAAGTCGCGGCCGGACAGTAAGATTACTACTTCCGGTCGCGGCTTCCAGACTTGTGCACTTGGAGCGGCGGTAGCAGACGGAGCGGACGGACCGGAGGGAGCGGCGGCGTCAGGAGCAGGTAAGTTATTTCTATGTATGTTCGTGTTTTAGTGTGTGTTACTACTGTATGTAAACCTACTACACTGTGTGTTAGCTCAAAAAATGGCGACACACAGTGTAGGAGGTTTGACCGTTCAATCCCCTCGTTTCTCCCGGCACTAGCCAGGATAAAGGAGGGGGGGTTCTGAGAGCTCACTAGAGCGAGTGAGTTTTCTCAAATATTGCAGCATAAAGCAATGTGGTTGCTTTACCACATGCAATGCTGCAATTTTGGGAATTGCTCCATCTAGTGACCAGCGCTGGGAAATATTATAAATTAGAATCTAATTTATAATATTTCCTGACTCGTGAAAAAAATAAAAAAATTAGAACAATGTCTAATCACCTACACACTAAATGTTTAGCTTAAAAAATAAAAATAAAATTTCTAGCGACACATTAAATTTAAGGACACGAACAATTTTTTAAATATTTCCATCTTTGCATTCCAGCGCTTTTAACTTTTTAATTTTTTTGTCCGACGTAGCTGTACGAGACTTTGTTTTTTGCGGGACGAGTTGTACTTTATGTAAGTATAATTTATATGGTACATTTACATTATCGTTTCATTTCTATAAATTTTTTTTACTTTGGCAAAAACATAGAAAAAAAAGCAGTTCCGCTGCAGTTTTCGTTATTTTTTTTTACACTATACACCGATCATCATAAATAACATGAAACATTTATTGTACAGGTTGTTACAGACGTGGAGATACTAAATAGGCGTATATTATTTAATGTTTTGGGACTTATATTTTGAAACGTTTATTGTAAAAAATGTGTATTTCTGCATATTTTTTTAAATATTTTTCTTTTTATTTAACAAAACTTTTTTTTTTATTAATTACATTTTTTTTTAATCCCATAAAGGGATTTTTCATTTTGATTTTTGAACTTTAGTGTACTTGCATATATCTATATGCCAGTACATTAGCCTGTGTACTGATTGTACACAGGCAGTTGTTAGGGCATACCTAAATATGCCCTAACAACAGGAAATATGGCCAGAAAACCCTGGGGCCCCTGGACTGTCTGCCCATACCAGGTAAAGCCATCAATCGCGTCACACAGAATTCCTGTGATGCGATCAAAGGGGAGACCACCTACTCACTTTAGCTTTGAATGCCACGATCAGGGCATTCAAGGGGTTAACGGCGGAGAGAAGAGGTTTCTCTGCTCTCCGCCGATAGAGCTGGGCTGCGGCTGTGTATTACAGCCATTACAGCTGCTGCCCCGCTCATCGTGGCGCGCGGACACTGGCTGCAACACAGGACAAAATACTCGTCCTAATGTGCTAAGTACCCGCTGCTCAGGACGAGTATTCTTGTCCTGTGTCGGCAACCAGTTCAAATGTAATTATGAAGTAAATATTATTACACTACACCTTAACCTTTTCACCCTTGGAAGGTTTTTTGCTGTTTTTTTTTTCTCTTTCTCTCACTTTCTCACTCTCTCTCTCTATCTCATAGTCTCTCTTGTTCTATCTCTTTCATTCTTTCTCGCTCTCTCATGTTTTTATTCTTTTTTTTAGCATCTGAATTAATTGAGGCATCTGGACTAGGGGTCTGCCTTTATTGTGGGCTCTGGTATGGGGTCTGCATTAAAAGAGTTATCCGGGAATTTAAAATTGAATGCCTATTCAGTTGTCAATTTATTCATACATGCAGAATAAGGGCATACACAGGACCAGCCTTAGGTTGTATGTCGCACTGTGCAGGACTCTCTATTGCTGCCCTCTACATACCCAAAAAATAACCACATATAAAGACACGCACATACTGGAACATATTTATACTGTACATACATAAAAACAGATGTTTAGACAAACAAGCAAAAATATATGCACAAATTCTGGAATATATACATTTATAAAGGTAAATATATAGACATACAGACACATATTCAGACACACACAGACATATAAATACAAAGACAGGTACATACACAAATACATACAGGCACATATATAGATATACAGGTGCATATATACAAGCACAAAGACACATTCACATACAGACCCATATATCCCCCACAGGCACATACAGTATATGCACAGTGCTGATAATGCAGAAGATGTTACATGCACACCACAGATAACACACAGATAACACACAGTGATAACTCTCTGAGTACAGATAATGTAGTGGATGTTATTTGCAGTCCTATTTAACACCATACAGGGTGGCATGCCATGAGGCGAGGTGAGCTTTTGGCCACAGGCGGCAGGATACAGCATTTGTAATCGGCGGCACAGCAGCTAAGAACTGCTGTCCGACTCCCATGTAATAGAAGTTGTTGTCTGTGCTGCTTGCTAAAACTCCCTGTGATACTTTAATATCTCCCCCTCCAGCCCACCTTCCCTACTCTTCAGACAACCTCTCCTCCTGCTGGTGTTACCAGTCGGGACGTGAGGGAGGGGGATGGGAGACTATCTGCGGGCACTGTGTCGGGCTGTGAGCAGGAGAAACGCTGGAGTGAAGGCTCTCACCCCATCAAGCTGCTGAACTCCCTTCCCAAATATCCTACATAAAAAGTAAGTGCATGTTTGTATACAATGTGTACTTTATATGTGTATAATGTGCCTATGTATATGATGTGTGCATGTAATGTGCATATTCTTATGTCTGTGATGCGTACATATTTATAGTGTGTTTGATGTGTACATGTATATATAGTGTGTGTGATGTGTACATGTGTAAATATAGTGTGTGTGATATTTACATGTGTGTGTATATATATATATATATATATATATATATATAGTTTGTGTGTGTGATGTGTACATGTATATAAAGTTTGTGAGTGCAGAACGCTATAGCTGTTGTATTTATGTCACCCGTAGTTTAAATACTGCAGATTTTGCCAACGGATTTTGTTGTGGAAAATCTACAGCACAAGGGCTTATCCACATGTAATGGATTTGCTGCAGAAAATTTCTGCAGCAATTCCACAGAAACTAGCAGAAATTCGTGGCAGGAAAACCGCACAAATTCCTGTGTTTTTTTGCTGTAGAAAATAATGCGTATTTTGCTACGTTTTTCTCAGTGCTGGGAGATGGTGACATCTCCTCTAAAAAACGCAGCAATTCAGTCCACTATCCGCAGCAGGAATTGAATACGGAATACACACGTCAAGTCAATTCCTGGTCGGAGATTTTACGCAGCATGTTAATGAGATTTTTTATCTCTCGTCTACTCTCTGCTACTGTATTCTGCTACGTATTTTCCGTCCGCAATTCCGGACAGAAAATACGCAGCAATTCCGTTACGTGTGGACAAATTTGAACAAATCTCATACACACGCTGCGGAAAAAACACTCAATTTGACCTGCGGTGCGGCATGTATTTGCATAAATGCTGCTTATTTGTTTCTGGTTTTCCCCATTTCATTCAATGGGCAGGTAAAACCCGCAACAAATAACAGATATTGTGTTTTTTTTGCTGTGGAAAAGCAGAGAAAAAATGCAACTCAGAAAAAATGTAAATCTTATACTTACCCAGAATTCAGTTTCTTCGTCCGGGCCGGCCAGCCTCCAATGGCAGGCTGCAGCAGTCACATGGGATGAAACATCATCCCAGGGCTGCAGGATGTCGGAGGGAAGCGTCGCCTTGTTAAGTATCGATTTTTTTCTGCTGTTTTCTGCAGCGACCATTTCTGGCCGAAAAACTGCACCACAATATGGTGCGTTTTTTTTTTTAGCTTTAATTCCCTACGTCACACAGGGCGGATACGCTGTGTGCTTTTACACAGAGTATCCACCCTGTGTGAACATACCTGTACAGTATATACATATAGTAGCTGCTGTCTTACAACGATACAGCTGCAAACCACGCCAACATGCTGTATTCCCACAAGTCAGCGCAGTTTTCAAATTATTGTTAATGTCCATGCAGTTTTTTGCAGACATTAACAATCATTTGAAAACCAAACCGACTTTTGGTAAAACTGCATGTGCTACGTGTTGTACTGGACAATGGTTGTTGTTACGATCTGATTAAATCTATCAGATTACAGGCTATTTACACCTTTTAAAGGGATTTTTTAAATATATATATATATATATCTATATATATATATATATATATATATATATATATATATATATATATATATATATATATATATCAGTGTGTTATGTGCAACTTTATCATTTGTTTTTATTAAAAAAATCTTTTTACTTTTTGAGATACAGCTGCTCTGTCCACTGGACTGACGGGTTCAGTGTCAGCAGCACCTATGTGTCTCTGACATGCAGGATCCATCTGTAATAGATCACATCTAAGATACAAATGGAAACCATTAGCAACGTAAGCATCAGTGGCGGATTATCATTTGGGCGGCACATCATTTTAAGGAAACTACTTTGCAGCGTGCTAGCACCGCTAATGGGGAGGAGGGACGGGCTGAGAGGGAATAGGGACACACCGTCCGCCCTGCTGCCTTTCTGAGGAGGCGGCGGCGCAACTGAAACCAGCCGCCGCCACCCCCATATGCACTAATTGTACCTGCGTCTATAGAACACAGGTACAATTACATGTATAAGCGCTGAATGGCCGGGTACGTTCTGTGCCCGACCATTCAGCACCTTACAATGACGCTGATTGGCAGGGCAGAATGAGTTGTCCCACCAATCAGCGCCTTTCAACGTGTTGAAAGGCGCTCATTGGCGGGGGAAGTCATTCTGCCCTGCCAATCAACGATGGTAGAGGCGCGATGACGTCATTGCACCGCTTCCATTGTTGAAGGGCGCTGATTGACGGGGCATGTCATTCTGCCCTGCCAATCTGCACCTTTCAACGATGCAAGCGGCGCGATGGCGTCGCTCATCCCCAGCAGACCTGCTCAGAACAGAGCAGGCCTGCATTGACACAGGACGGCGTGGGAACGGGATCATGGTGAGTATGTAAATTTTGGAGTTTTCAACTAAAAGTGTGGGCGGCATTATATACAGGAAGGGGGGAGCTATATGTGGGACAAAATCTACAGGGCAGGCTTTATGTGGGACACAATCTACAGGGGGACTATGTGTAGGGCACTATATACAGAGTGCGCTATATGTAGAACACAATCTACAGGGGGCTATATGTGGGCCAAAATCTACAGGGGAGGCTTTATGTGGGACACAATCTACAGGGGGACTATATGTAGGGCACTATATACAGGGGGAGCTATATGTAGAGCGCTATATTCAAGGGGCTATATGTAGAGCACTATCAACAGGGGGCTATATGTGGGGCACTATCTACAGGTGGCTCTATGGGGGCACTATCTATGGGAACACTATCTACAGGGGGCTCTATGGGGGCACTATCTACAGGGGGCTCTATGGGGGCACTATCTACAGGGAGCACTATGTGTGTGTGTGGGACACAGTGTATGGTGCTATTATAATCAGGGACACAGTGTACGCAGTTATTATAATTAGAGGTGCAGTGTATGGTACTATTATATATAGGGATGTATTGTGCGGCACCATGATAACTTTATTTATAGGTGCAGAAATGTTTGAAAAGTGAGAAGCCCAAGACATCTGTGCGGAAAAGTGCAGAAATGGGTCGTGGCCAGGAGAAGTCATGGAGGTCTGGACCGGATGGTGAAGAAAAGAGAAAAAGAAGAACTAGAACCTGAAATGAAGTCATCGGTAAGTCACTTAATGTAAATTTTTGTTCTGCCTCTAATCAGTACTGTAGTCACTGTATGATCTGCAGCGAGATGATGGGTAGTATGATATTTTTTGGGGTGAAACAGCAACTCCCAGCATATCCTGGGGTTGCACTAAATTGAGCTGTATTTGTGCTGGTGCTGTATTCATGTACTGAGCTTGGTTCTGGTGCTGTATTCATGTACTGAGCTTGGTTCTGGGGCTGTATTTATGTGCTGAGCTTGGTTCTGGTACAGTATTTCCGTAAGTCCCATAGAACTGAATGGTAGTTACGGAAACAGCGTAGCTCGCATGCTACGCTGCTTCCGTAACTGCAATTCACTACTATGAGTTACGGAAAGTCCATGGTCAGGAAGTGGCCCAGAGGCATTGATATCAGAAACAGGTAGAACAGGGTTTAGGGTCCCGGATCTAGAGATAGATGTGAGTCCCACCTCTGGGAACTGCACCTATCTGACAGGATCCACATGATATGTCCCCCTTTAAAGTGTAACTAAACTTGTAAAAAACTTCTGACATGTCATTGTGAAATGTCAGAAGTTTTGATCGGTGGGGGTCCGAGCACTGAGACCCCATGGATCGCTAAAACAAAGTGGCAGAAGCGCTCAGATGACCACTGTGCCGCTTAGTTTCTGATCTGCTCTTCTCAGAAAGCCGAGCAAGCGGTGTATGGACGTACACCACTCTGAGGAATGCCGAATAGTAGTGAAGCGGCGCAGCATTCAATCGTGTGCTTCTGACGCTTCACTATAGCTATCAGTGGGGTCTCAGTGCTCGAACCCCCCACCGATTAAAAATTCTGACATATCACTATGACATGTTAAAAGTTTAGTTACACTTTAAAGAGAGGTGTTATAATTTTTGTTTTATTATTATTTTTTTTTCTTTAATAAAACAGTCCATCAGTGTGTTTGGTGCAACTTTCTAAATACTTTTTATTAAAAATGAGTTTTGCTTTTTACTTATATCCTGAATATAGAGCAGCTGTATCTAGTGCTAAAACCTGTATCTGTCAGGTCAGTGGCACTGACGGGTACAGTGTCAGCGGGTTGTGGGGGTTGAATTGTGTGTGAGGGGGAAGGAGGGGGCCCAAGTTGTGTCAAAATCCCAGGCCCCATGGTACACTTAATCCGCCACTGGTAAGCGTTACCATGGAAATCAATGGTAATGCAAATGGAAAGCTATGGTTCTGGTACTGTATATATACTGAGTTTGGTTCTGGTGCTGTATATATGTATTGAACTTGGTTTTGGTGTTGTATTTATATACTGGACTTTGTCCTGGTACTGTATTTATATACTGAGCTTTGTTCTGGCACTGTATATATGTACTGAGCATGGTTCTGTTGCTGTATATATGTACTGAGATTTGTTCTGGTGTTGTATTTATGTACTGAGCTTGGTTACATAGTTACATAGTTTGTATGGTTGAAAAAAGACACATGTCCATCAAGTTTAACCAAGTGATGGGAAAGGGGAAGTAAAACATTTCTACATATAGGAGCTAATATTTTTTTGTTCTAGGAAATTATCTAAGCCTTTTTTCAAGCCATATACTGACCCTGCTGTGGCCAGCTCCTACGGTAGTCTATTCCATAAATTCACCGTTCTCACAGTAAAGAAGGCTTGTCACCTCTGCAGGTTGAACCTTTCTTTTTCCAGACGGAGGGAGTGCCCCCGTTGTTTTTTGAGGGGGTTTTACATGGAACAGGATTTCACCATATTTTTTGTATGTGCCATTCATATATTTATATAAGTTAATAATTTCCCCCCTTAGTCGTCTTTTTTTCAGGGCTAAATAGGTTTAGCTCTTTTAATCTTTCCTCATAACTTAGATTCTCCATGCCCCTTATTAGCTTCGTTGCTCTTCTTTTTTTTTTTCCAACTCCAGGGCATCCTTTCTATGAACTGGAGCCCAGAACTGAACTGCATATTCTGGATGAGGCCACACTAATGCTTTGTAAAGTGGTAATATTACATCCTTGTCCCGCGAGTCAATGCCTCTTTTAATACACGACAATATCTTGCTGGCCTTTGAAGCGGCTGATTGACATTGCATGCTGTTATTTCGTTTATGATTTACAAGTACACCCAGATCCTTCTCAACAAGTGACTCCCCCAGTGTAGCTCCCCCTAGGACATATGATGCATGCAGGTTGTTCGTACCCAGGTGCATAACTTTACATTTATCTACATTAAACTTCATCTGCCAAGTGGACGCCCAAACACTCAGTTTGTTTAAATCCGCTTGCAATTCACGAACATCTTCCATAGTCTGAACATTACTACATAGCTTGGTGTCATCTGAAAAAATAGAAATAGTGCTATTAATCCCATCCTCTATATCATTAATAAATAAGTTGACTAATAGTGGTCCCAGCACTGAACCCTGGGGTACACCACTTATAACCGGTGACCATTCAGAGTAGGAATCATTGACCACAACTCTCTGGATACGGTCCTTGAGCCAATTCTCAATCCAATTACAAACTATACTTTCTAAACCTATAGTCCTTAATTTACCCTTTAGACGTCTATGGGGGACAGTGTCAAATGCCTTTGCAAAGTCCAAAAACACTATATCCACAGCAGCCCCTCTGTCTAGGCTTCTGCACACCTCTTCATAAAAAAAAATCAGGTTGGTTTGACAGCTTCTGTCCTTGGTAAAACCGTGCTGGCTGTCACTTATAATACTATTTATTGTCACATAATTCTGTATATAGTCCCTTAATAGCCCCTCAAACATTTTCCCCGCAATTGATGTTAAGCTTACTGGTCTATAATTACCCGGCGAAGACCTAGAGCCCTTTTTGAAAATAGGCACCACATTTGCCCTGCGCCAGTCACTTGGCACTATACCGGTCACGATAGAATCTCTAAATATTATGAAGAGGGGGACAGAAATAACTGAACTAAGCTCCTTAAGAACTCTAGGGTGTAACCCACCTTGTCCCGGGGCCTTGTGTTCGTTTATTTGATTTAATTTAGCTTGCACCATATCTACATCCAATTCAGTATATCAACTGGCAGCGGCTACATCAGCTGCTCTTTCTTCTGTTGTATATACAGAGCGGAAGAACCCATTTAGTAATTCTGCCTTCTCTTGATCCCCTGTGACCAACTCCCCATTACCACTATCTAGGGGTCCTACATGTTCAGACCTTGACTTTTTTGCATTTATATGCTTGAAGAATATTTTGGGATTTGTTTTACTATCCTTGGCCACCTGCCTTTCATTTTGTATTTTTGCTGATTTTATTACCTTTTTACAGATTGCATTAAGCTCTTTATATTTTACAAAGGCTACAGCTGTACGCTCAGATTTGTATTTTTCAAATGCCCTTTTTTTGTCATGTATTGCCCTTTTTACAGAAGGTGTAAGCCATGTGGGGTTTAATTTTAGTCGTTTATACTTGTTACCTATAGGAATACATTTTGCAGTATTATTACCCAAAGTAGATTTGAAAATCTGCCATTTATCATTTGTACCATTATTTGACATTAGTTCTTCCCAGTCTATATCCTGAATTGCAGCCCTCATCTTGGGGAAATTGGCCTTCTTAAAATTAAGTGTTTTTGCCCTCCCAGCCTGTGTTTGTTTTTTACAGTATAGGTAAAATGTAACTATATTTTGATCACTGTTACCGAGGTTTTCACGAACATTGACGTTCCCAACAAGCTCTGCATTATTAGAAAGACCAGATCCAACAGAGCGTCACCTCTAGTCGGGTCTTCCACAAACTGGCCCATAAAATTTTCCTGCCACAGGTTGAGGAAATGTCTCCCCTTTGCAGTTGAAGCCGAACCATGACACCACTTAATATCCCGGTAAATAATATCTCCCATTATCACTACAGTACCCGTCTGTGCAGCCTGCTCCATCTGTTTATGTAGCTGAACTTCCATCTCCTCAGTTATATTGGGGGGTCTATAGATTACACCAAAGTAATTTTTTCAGTGTTTACCTCCCTGTAATTCCACCCACAAGGTTTCAACCTCCTCACAATCTTCACCCTCTAATGTCTCTTTCACACTCACCTTCATATCACTTCTCACATACAGACATACACCACCACCTTTCCTATTCGCCCTGTCTTTCCGAAAAAGTGTAAAACCCTGTCGATTTACAGCCCAGTCATGAGAAGAGTCTAGCCATGTTTCAGCAACACCAACTATATCTATATTTTCTTCCAGTACCAAGGCCTCCAGCTCCCCCATTTTGCTTGCTAGACTTCTTGCATTTGTGAACATACACTTTAACTTGCCTTTAAATGTTTCACTTTCAGTATCAGAAATGTGATTATTTGACATTATTTGGGCATTTTTATTTTCACTGCTGTTTTGTAATGAAAGGATCTCCTTATCTTGTTGCCTAGTCCTCTCCCCACCGTCTGTTTCTCCCCCCACCAATATAGTCTGACCCCTCTCTAACCTAACTACCCCTTTATTTTCTACATTGTCCTCCCTCCTCAGCCCTAGTTTAAATACTCCGCCACCCCAGCTAGAATTCTCTCCCCCAGCACAGCGGACCCCCTTCCATTTCGGTGCAAATCATCTGCAGAATACAGTTTGTACCCCAATGAAAAGTCAGCCCAATGCTCTAGAAACCCGAAGCCTTCTCCTCTACACCAAGACTTCAGCCATGCATTTAACTCCCTGAGCTCCCGCTGTCTTTTCTGTGATGCGCATGGCACAGGCAGTATCCCTGAGAATACAACCTTGGAGGTCCTTCCCTTCAGCTTGTAGCCTAGTTCTTTAAAATTACTCTTAAGGCTCCTCCACCTACCATTTATTCTGTCGTTGGTACCCACATGGACCACAACAGCTGGATCATCACCAGCCCCTCACAGCAATTTGTCCACCCGTTCCACCACATGCCGAACCCTGGCACCAGGGAGACAGCAAACCATTCGGTTGAGGCGGTCTTGGCGACAAATTATTCTATCCGTCTTCCTCATTATAGAATCCCCTACAACTATCAATTGTCTTGGCTTACCTGCATTACCATCCTGCCGACTACTAGCTGGGCTGTTCTCCCGGCTGTTAGGGAGATCAGTATCCACTAGGGCTGCCATTTCTGAAACCGACACCCTCGCATCATCACCCAACTTGCCAATTTTGCTTGGAATGTCAGAAACAGGATTGGCCTTCCTTCTCTTTGACCCCTTTCTACTGCCCCTAACTAAATTAACTCAGCTACTTGCCTGATCCTGCTCACCCATGTCTTCACCCTGCAGTTCTACCCCACTAACTGCATGCTCCGTGAGCAGCAAGCTCTGCTCAAGATTGTCTATCTTCCTCAGTGTTGCATTCTGCTCCTCCAGATCTCTAATGCGAGCTTCCAGGTGAACAACATGCTCACATCTGCCACAGAGGTATTCACCCTGGAACTCTAGCTCCAGTTGTGCATACATATGGCAATCTGTGCACTGAAGAAAACCTCCAATCTTGCTATCCATTATCCCTGTTACAACAAAACAGTGAACAATTGTCAAAGTAACAGAAAAGTAGAGTACTTACTGGGGCTTTAACTCCTCTTTTTAACTCCGGTTTTAGAACTCCACTTATATCACAAGCCACTTAAACCCCCAAGCTCAGGATTTATGTATGTATTGAGCTTTGTTCTGTTACTGTATATATGTACTGAACTTTGTTCTGGTGCTGTATATATGTACTGAGCTTGGTACTTTATATAAGTACTGATTTGGTTCTGTTGCTGTATTTGTGTACTGAGCTTGGGTCTGGTGCTTGGTTCAGGTCTTGTATTTATTTACTGAGCTTGATTCTAATGCTGTATGTATGTATTGAGCTTTGTTCTGGTACTGTATATATGTACTGAGCTTGATTTTGGTGCTGTATATATGTGCTGAGCTTGGTACTGTATATATTTATCGAACTTGGTTTTGTTGCTATATTTGTGTACTAAGTTTTGTTCTGGTGCTGTATATATGTAATGGGCTTTGTTCTGGTGCTGTATATATGCATTGAGCTTTGTAATGGTGCTGAATATATGTACTGAGCTTTGTTCTGGGGTTGTATATATGTACTGATCTTGGTTCTGGTGTTGTGTGTATATATATAAATGTACAGAGCTTTGTTCTGGGGCTGTATATATGTACTGAGCGGTTTGATCTGGTGCTGCATATATATACTGAGGTTGGTTCTGGTGTTGTGTGTGTATATATGTACTGAAGCTTTGTTCTGGTGCTGCATATATACTGTATATGTACTGAGCTTTGTTCTGGTGCTGTATATATGTATTGAGCTTGGTTCTGTATATATTTATCGAACTTGGTTTTGTTGCTTTATATATGTATGAGCTTTGTTCTGATGTTGTAATTATGTAGGATATATTTATAATACAAAATTGCAGAGCAGATGGAATTGTTGCAATTCATTCTATATTTAATGGGAACCTGTCAGGTAGTTTAACCCCTTGAACTGCCGCCATGCGGTAATACATGACCTGACAATATTTCCAAATATTCCCCTGTATGTTTGTTTCAGATACACCAAAATCGAAAATATGAACTTTTAAAATAGTGCACGCTATATGTTAATTACTCTTTAAAGTGTCATGTGGCTGGGGTGGTGCCGCTATCCCGAAGAGTCACACAGTCCTAACTCCAAACCCACTTTTCCATGCTTGGTTGGCAACCCCCTGGCTGTTCTACATCACTACCAGTTTCCTTCAACTTTCCTGTATGCGCTATGGCCTTGAACTCCGTGGGCACACACCGTTCAGCGAGGTGTACTCTGCCCGGCTTCATTGTTGCAATGCACCTGCCGGGGGAGTACAAGGCAATGGAGAAGGCCGTTAGTATTGTAGAACAGTCAGGGGGATGTCAATCAAGATCTGGGGGCGCCATTTCGATTTTCGCCTCAGGCAACACACATACACACATACACACACACACACACACACACACACAGCATATATATATATATATATATATATATATATATATACCGTTCAAAAGTTTAGGGTCACTTAGAAATTTCCTTATTTTTGCAAGAAAAGCACAGTTTTTTTCAATGAAGATAACATTAAATTAATCAGAAATACACTCTATACATTGTTAATGTGCTAAATGACTATTCTAGCTGCGAAGGTGTGGTGTTTAATGCAATATCTACATAGGTGTATAGAGGCCCATGTCCAGCAACCATCACTCCAGTGTTCTAATGGTACATTGTGTTTGCTAACTTTGTTAGAAGGTTAATGGATGATTAGAAAACACTTGAAAACCCTTGTGCAATTATGTTAGCACCGCTGTAAACAGTTTTGCTGTTTAGAGGAGTTAAAAACCTTTGAGCTAGTTGAGAATCTGGAGCATTACATTTGTGGGTTCGATTAAACTCTCAAAATGGCTAGAAAAAGAGAGCGTTCATGTGAAACTCGACAGTCTATTCTTGTTCTTAGAAATGAAGGCTATTCCATGCGAGAAATTGCAAAGAAACTGAACATTTCCTACAACGGTGTGTGCTACTCCCTTCAGAGGACAGCACAAACAGGCTCTAACCACAGTAGAAAGCGAAGTGGGAGGCCCGCTGCACAACTGAGCAACAAGACAAGTACATTAGAGTCTCTAGTTTGAGAAATAGACGCCTCACAGGTCCTCAACTGGTAGCTTCATTACATAGTACCTGCAAAACGCCAGTGTCAACGTCTACAGTGAAGAGGCGACTCCGGGATGCTGGCCTTCAGGGCAGAGTGGCAAAGAAAAAGTCATATCTGAGACTGGCTAATAAAAGGAAAAGATTAATATGGGCAAAAGCACACAGACATTGGACAGAGGAAGATTGGAAAAAAAGTGTTATGGACAGACAAATCGAAGTTTGAGGTGTTTGGATCACACAGAAGAACATTTGTGAGACGCAGAACAACTGAAAAGATGCTGGAAGAGTGCCTGACGCCATCTGTCAAGCATGGTGGACGTAATGTGATGGTCTGGGGTTCCATTGGTGCTGGTAAAGTGGGAGATTTGTACAAGGTAAAAGGGATTTTGAATAAGGAAGGCTATCACTCCATTTTGCAACGCCATGCTATACCCTGTGGACAGCGCTTGATTGGAGCCAATTTCATCCTACAACAGGATAATGACCCAAAGCACACCTCCAAATTATGCAAGAACTATTTAGGGAAGAAGCAGGCAGCTGGTATTCTATCTGTAATAGAGTGGCCAGCGCAGTCACCAGATCTCAACCCCATAGAGCTGTTGTGGGAGCAGCTTGACCGTATGGTATGCAAGAAGTGCCCATCAAGCCAATCCAACTTGTGGGAGGGGCTTCTGGAAGCATGGGGTGAAATTTCTCCTGATTACCTCAGCAAATTAACAGCTAGAATGCCAAAGTTCTGCAATGCTGTAATTGCTGCAAATGGAGCATTCTTTGACGAAAGCAAAGTTTGAAGGAGAAAATTATTATTTCAAATAAAAATCATTATTTCTAACCTTGTCAATGTCTTGACTATATTTTCTAGTCATTTTGCAACTCATTTGATAAATATAAGTGTGAATTTTCATGGAAAACACAAAATTGTCTGGGTGACCCCAAACTTTTGAACGGTAGTATATATATATATATATATATATATATATATATATATATATATATATATATACAGTGAAGGAAATAAGTATTTGATCCCTTGCTGATTTTGTAAGTATGCCCACTGTCAAAGACATGAACAGTCTAGAATTTTTAGGCTAGGTTAATTTTACCAGTGAGAGCTAGATTATATTAAAAAAAAAAAATGAAAATCACATAGTCAAAATTATATATATTTATTTGCATTGTGCACAGAGAAATAAGTATTTGATCCCTTTGGCAAACAAGACTTAATACTTGGTGGCAAAACCCTTTCTGGCAATCACATCAGTCAGACGTTTTTTGTAGTTGATGATGAGGTTTGCACACATGTTAGATGGAATTTTGTCCCACTCCTCTTTGCAGATCATCTGTAAATCATTAAGATTTTGAAGCTGTCGCTTGGCAACTCGGATCTTCAGCTCCCTCCATAAGTTTTCGATGGGATTAAGGTCTGGAGACTGGCTAGGCCACTCCATGACCTTAATGTGCTTCTTTTTGAGCCTCTCCTTTGTTACCTTGGCTGTATGTTTCGGGTCATTGTCGTGCTGGAAGACCCAGCCACGAGCCATTTTTAATGCAGTGCACCTCCAAACTGGAGATACACTTTAAAAATATTATTTCCATTAATTAATTGCCATGAATTTGTTAGTTTTATAGATTACCATATATGAAAATGTGTTGTTTCCCTTAAAGGGGTTGTCAACTACCGGATAACTGATGACCTATGTTTTCGGGCACCGGATGTCATTGCATAGTATGCAATGTATGGAGCCGGAAGCAGTTGGCTCCGTACATTGCATAGTGGCTGTGCTGCCAAACTGCAGCTCTGCTCCTATTCACTTGAATAGGAGCAGAGCTGCAGTACTGCAGCTCGGCCGGTATTCCGTGACCGGAGGCAACTGCTTCTGGCATGGACGTCCGGTGCCGGAGGCAGCCATAGCAGCTGATTGGTCCGGGTTTCCGGTATTGAACAAACCCTTTAAGAAGCAGCATAGTATATAGGGGGCAGCACAGATATCTTAATTTTATTTGTTCTACTTTAATACTGAACACACAAAGAGACATATATACACATGCAGACACATATATAGACACACAGGCACATATACACACTAACCTAGAGACATATATACACATGCAGACACATATATAGACACACAGGCACACTAATACAAAGACATATATAAACATGCAGACATATATAGATACACAAGCACATATACATATATATATATATATACATACATATATATACATATACATATATACACATATATACATATACACATACAGGAATATATACACATACAAACACAGAGACTTATATACACACATATATTCACACATATACACACACAGACACTTACCATCTATTTTTACTGACAGGCTCACAGGTTTCTTGCAGGACGGGCTGTGGGCGGAGCTTCCTCCTCTCCTCTGCCTCAGCTCTTTTTTTCTCCGTGTGTAACTAAGATCAGTGGAAAGAGCAGAGGCAAAACCCAGTGGTGCCCCCTACATGCTGCACTCACACAGTTGCACACCCCTAAGCCCGGCCCTGGGCATACAATTTAATCAAAATTATACCTGCTAGCAGAGAAAGGGGGTGTTGACTATAGAAACTACATGGCAGGACAGCGATGGGGAAGGGGGCATAGTACTGCATGGAAAATGCATGGGAAAGTAAATTTATGAATCTGCTCATATACCACATAGAAGTGAGTAGAAGTCATCACACACTTACACGACAATATACAATACTAGCACATCTTATGGTGAAAAAAAAAACATGCATCACTTGAATAGCACAAAAAAAGGGCCTTCCTAGCACCTGCATGTGACGGGTATTGCACAGCTGAAGTTGCTATGTAGCATGGTGTCTAAAAAAACAGCTTTATTCTATTATCAGTGAATTATCAGAAGCACAAAAATATACAGAATGATGACTGATAGCAATACGGTTTTATTTGATGTAACAGTCTTTTATTATGATTGTCCCCATTGTCATCTCTAAAAGCATGTTACCATATTTAACCGGCAATAGAATACAGTATATGATATGACATTTCCATTTTCCACAATTTTCCCTTTTGACTGTTATCTGTTAAATTTAAGTTTGACGATAAGCTCAGATATTCATGACACTTTTAAGTCTTGGCATGAAAAGATCTGAATGTTAGCAGTTTATTTAATGTACATTTTTACTTTCTTTCAATCTAGTCAGAGCAATAAACCCTATGGCATAAAACTTAATGCTCATGTGCCAATCCTGCTTGGGCAGTAGTTTATAGTGTGATTAAAATTGGATTTTCCTTAACTTGATTAGAGGGCATATGCTATGGACAATGGGACTTTATAGGTAGGTTTATTAACTGTGGTATACATTCACTGCATGCTTGATAAAATCTGTTTACAGTTTACTGGCACATTCAGATGAAGACATTATTGTGTTTCAGGAAATAATGTGTTTTTTAAAAAAAATATCCAAATGTAAGCCTGGCCTCTTACTAAATCTAAATGATACAATTATCTGTGCCATACTTACATCTCTGATGTCAGTAGGCACAATTTACCTAGTGCCTTAAAGTGTACCTAACTTTTTAGATGACTTTTTAGAATAAGATGTCAAATGTGTCTACAAGGGGAATAACACTATTTCTGCCCATTATATGACTTGAATGTAGCATTGCTTTTGCAGTTTTCCCCTCTGCAGACTCTATCTCTAATTCTCAGTTGTTGCAAAGCTGGTGGGTGGGGCCTAACTGCTGTCATGTATTCTATACACTGCACACATAGAAGAGGAGAATCCTGCTCTCCTATCTCTATCACATATATAGAGAAGCTGCAGCAGCATGGAGGACATAATACAGCAGTACTGAGTAGTGTAGCTGAGAATCCAGCACTGGGGTGACATAGAAATCAACCATCATGTCTGTGTGTTGCTCTCTGCTCCTACTTCCTCCTCCTGCTCACCCCCCCCCATAGGCTTATGTGCAGCGCGTGTTGCTGCATCACACTCTCTCTCTGCTCCCTCCTCCTGCTCCCCCTCCCCTCTCCATAGAAAGTTATAGCAGACAGTGAAGTGACACCCCCCCCCCCCACATCTTCTGCATCCCATATGTAACTAAGGACGGCCAATGCCTGACAAAAGGGGTGGACAGAAGATTACAGGAAGGGAGACACCTAGTGGCAATATCCTCAAAATAATTTTTATCGATAAAACAACTGAATTTTCACAGTAAGTAAATTACAAAGTTGTTCTATATCAGGTATATAATTTAGATCAGCATATGTTGTTTGAAAAGTTAGTGTCCATTTAAGTTGGCCATACACTTAAGATTAGGATCGGCCACAATCATATGTCAGATGAGAACGAACGATCTGACCATCAACATGCAAGACTAAAATAGCAGATCAGGGACATAGTTAAAAAAACAGAGAACACTGCTGTATACTAATAATATATAAATAGAGCTATATCATATTTTTATAAGTAGGGAATGGAGCCTAATGCACCAACCTTCAATGCATCCCATGTAATCCACTCTAGATTTAGACCCTGAGTGGCCCTTCTCTATAAATGTATCCATAGGTACATGCCTAACTGAAATTCCAATTGTAACAATGATACTAGTACTCTACATTGTCGTTCCATGTTTAATGAACCTTTTTTTACATAGACCCAATACCAATGGTCTTAGATCTTCAACGGTACTAAATAGGGTTTATATGTTCCCCAATGTACACCCACATTGTAAACCACAGCAAAACTCAGTGGCACAATAACCACATATATCTTGTATCCAAATAAAATGTTCACAATATTATGTTTAAACAGACCTCATCATGAACACACTACTGATAAACAATGAACATGGTCCCCAGGATTCCTAGGCCAGAATCACACATGCAGTTTTAATGCAGTACTTGCTGCAGTTTTTGCCTCAGTTTTTTTTTTAGCCAAAGCCAGAAGGGGAACCAAAAAAGATGGAAAGTTAGAAAGAAAAGACTGATACATCTTTTTTAGTTTGTGTCCACTTCTGTATTGGGCTCATAAAACTAATTTTAATATTGCATTAAAAATGCAGGTAGGATCCTGACCTTAACCAAATTTCAAATTAAAATGAAAGAGTCTTTTAAATTACAAACTTACCTACCTTGCCATCACTGATACCTTCCAACCTGAACCATTACATGGGATTTTTGTCCACTAAGATTCCCTTATTCTCCATGCTGAGAAAGTTGTATTAAAATTCTAATAAAACATTGGAGTGGGTGCTGAATGGTGTAATATTAGTAATATAAGTTAATGCAAAACCAAAAGCTCTTGTATAAAAATAGGGACATGTGAGTATATCATGTCTTACATTGTCTGTTCTATTAGGGCTCATGCACACGAGCAGGGCCGGCCTTAGGGGTGTGCGACCTCTGCCATTGCACAGGATGCATCACTCCAGCAGGTGGAAGGGGGCGCCCGGATGCTTCTTCACTCAGTGGCATTGCTACCGCTGTAGCAGCCACAGCGACACCGTGCATGAGGGCGCCTGTCGGGACGGGCCCCCCATGGCAGGCGCTGCGGCTGCTACAATGGTAGTGACGCCACTATAGCAGAGCATGGAATTATCTCCTACTCTGCTATCTGCTAGCGCCATTGTAGCTCTCTGAAGGAGTGGAATCCCTGTGTGGCCGGGGATTCCGCTCCTGGACAGAGCGCTTGATGTCTCTGTTCATATATGGACAGTGACATCAAGGGCAACTCCTGAAGCAGAATCCCCGTCCACAGCATTGCCGATGCTGTGACCGGGGATTCCACTCCAGGAGAAGCCCTTGACGTCACTATCCATAAATGGACAGAGACCTCAGGAGTTTTTCCTGGAGTGGAATCTCCGACGCTGTGACCGGGGATTCCACTCCAGGAGAAGCCAGTGATGTCACTGTCCATAAATGGACACAGATGACAGGAGGGACTTCTCCTGGAGTGGAATCCCCGGTCACAGCATCGGCAGCGATGTGGATGCGGATTCCGCTTCAGGAGTTACCCCTGATGTCACTGTCCATATATGGACAGAGACATCAGCCGGAGCGCTCCAGGAGCTAAATCCCCAGCCACAGGCAGATTCCTCTCCTTGTGGGAGATACAAGGGCGCTATCTACAGGAAGGGGGTGTGCTATCTACAAGGGGACTGTGGTCTGTGTGGCACTACCTACAAGGGGGCTGTGTGGCACTTCTAACAAGGGGGCTGTGTGCCACTACATACAAGGGAGCTGTGTGGCACTACCTACAAGGGGGCTGTGTGGCACTACCTACCAGGGGGCTGTGTGGCACTACATACCAGGGGGCTGTGTGGTACCTACAAGGGGGCTGTGTAGCACTACCTACAAGGTGGCTGTGTGGCACTACCTACAAAGGGGGCTGTGTGGCACTACCTATCAAGGGTCTGTGTGGCACTACCTACCAGGGGTCTGTGTGGTACCTACAAGGAGGCTGTGTGGCACTACCTAAAAGGGGGCTGTGTGACACTACCTGCAGGGGACTGTGTGGCACTACCTACAAAGGAGCTGAGTGGCACTATCTACAGGGGCTGTGTGGCACTACCTACAGGGGGCTGTGTGGCACTACCTACAAGGTGCTGTGTGGCACTATCTACATGGAACTGTGTGGCACTACCTACATGGGGTTGTATGGCACTACCTACCAGTGGCTGTGTGGCACTATCTACAGTGGGTTGTGTGGCACTACCTACAAGGGGGCTTTGTGGCACTACCTACTGAGGGGCTCTGTGGCACTACCTACAAGGGGGCTGTATGGCACTATCTACAGGGGGAATCTGTGAGTGGCAGGCTAATGGTCCTTTTAGTGAGAGCGGGGCTAATGGTCATTTTACTGTGAGTGCGGGGCTGATGGTCATTTTACTGAGAGTGGGGGGGGGGGCTGATGGTCATTTTACTGTGAGTGGGGGCTGTTTTCTTTACTGTGAGTGGGGACTGATAGTCCTCAAGTGGTTTACACCTCTGAGCTCCAATTGAAATGAATAGGAGGCAGAAAATACCTGCGGTGCTCATTTGGTGCTTTTTTGCCAGCGTCTTTTGCATTAGCTTCAACGGTTTAAAAAAAAAATAAAATGCAAAAAAAAGGTCAAATAACGCTGTCAATTTAAAATGTGCTTCAAAATTCCTGAAGGAATTTTGAGGCACATTTTTTTTGGCTTACAAAAGACGAATGTAGTGCTTGTTTTTAGCCGTTTTCTGTCTTTCTCTAAACATTTTTTGGTAGGGGTGCCCTGAGGAAATTAAATTTTTCCAGTGGTGCCTCAAGTCCGAAAAGGTTGGGAAACTCTGTACTAGGCTACAGTATCACGCCAGCCTATGCAAGGATCCCGTCGTGGAGCAGCTCAGTTCTCTACAAGGAGGAGGTGGGGGATTATGGGTGGCTGTATAGCACAATCTACAGGAGGGCACTATTTACCGGGAGGGGCTGTGTGTGGCAGCCAGGGGAGGGGGCATTATACTGTGTGGGGGCCACTAAGCGGACATTATACTGTGTAGCGGTACAACAGGGGGCAATATACTGTGTGTGGCACTTAGGGGGCATTATACTGTGTGGTCACAATTAGAGGACAAAATATTGTGTCCTTGAAGGGGTTCTAATATATTATATTATTAAATATTATTATTATACTGTATAGGGGGCATTAAAATGGCAATATACTGTGTGGGGGCACTGTATAGGGCAATATACTGTGGGAGGCATTATACTTTTTTAAGGGCCAATTTTTTATGATGGGGTGGGGCGCCAAAATATAATTTCGCAGGGGGCGCCATCTAGCCTAAGGCCGACCCTACACACAAGTATTTCATGGCTTCATACAACCTCTCAGTTGCATGGAGCTGTAAATGAACAACCATAGACTCTATGGGGCCCTACTGTTCCTCCGCATACAGTACCTTGGAGAAAATATGTCATGCTCCATTGGTTGCTGCATTAATGGATAATTTTTTATGTCACATAAATATATCATTTTTGGATAGGTTCACATATCATTATTTAAAGATATCGAAGGGGGAGGAAAACATACCGACACTGGACAATAACACACTCAGTGCACAATAAATTACAGACCCAGCTGCTCCACCGGTTGTGTAATTTGACATACAGTAGATCTAAGTAGAGAGACCACAATGAGAATCCAAAAATACAAGAATTCTTGCCACTCGCTATAAATCCTTAAGTGACACATCAGGATAAATATATAATATACAGCATCTCTTCACTTTGACAGGGCAATGCCATTTTTCACATGGCACTCTCTCTTGAGTACATCCAGATCTGTTGCTGTCACCAGTTTTTTTTTGTCCCCAAGCTCCTTACACTGCTGGTGTGGTATTGTGAAAAGCATTGCCAACATACCTTTGTTAGATCTCTTTCTAACGCCCCCCTCCTACTCCCTCACCCAAACTATTGCGCCAGACGCCATTTCATCCAATTTCCATGCCTGCACAATGCAGTCAGGATGTGAAGACAGCAGTGGAAGTGGGAACGTAATCATCACATGTGCAAGACTTCTGTTAAGCTGATGCGCATAGCAGGGAAATTTACTACAGATGGGCCGGATCCTAGCTGCATGGTGCAAGTGTGGGATTTGGATGAACCAGCATCTGACACTAGCTTGGCTATGGGGCGAGTGGAGGCGTTAGAAAGCAAAGGACACTTCCTGCTATAAAGAACTCAATGTGCTTAATTAGCATACAGCACATGAAGGCATTTAATTAGATTTTTGCCATTTTGAAACAACCAGGGCATCTAATAAAGTTATGTGGGCAATGATTTTTACAATTCCAGACAAGCAGTGTAGGAAGCTTGGGGCGAAAAAACTGGTTCTTGTCTCAATTTAAGAATGCTTTATGGTGAGTTTTGCAACTTTTATTTGATTCTCATTATTTAATGGTGTCCATCGAGATAATGCACACATTTCCTTTTTTTCCGATTTCTTTGTGGCATTACAAAATAAGCTTGCACAATTTCCAATTGTTAAAAGGAGGCTACGTCCTTAGAGGCATCTTCTCCAGGCTTGGTGTGTAATAGGAAGTTGGGTAGTGAAGTTCTTCTGGACACCTGCAGAGCTTTTAATTTTGTGGCCCCCACCAAGGAGAGACTCCTGACTGCGCCACACCAACAGCAAATGGCTGCTGAGAAGTATTGCTGCAACAACGTCAGTTACTTAGCTTCTAAAGGCTTTGGTTAAGTTCCAAACCTACATAGTTGGGCTCCAGTGTAGGTGGGGTGGGGGAGGAAATTCTCTGGGGTAAGAGGATTTGGTCCTTCATTGACTGTTTCTGTTATTGTTCTCCAGTTGACTTTATTTAAGCAGCACAATATGCCAACATGCCTAACTATGTCTATGTTGCCACAGCTGACGAATATATTAATATTTTAAAAATACATAGTTGTTAATCTGCAAGAGGCCTCTGGGGCCCGGCCTGTCATATGCACCGAGACATCGTCCTTCCTAATTAATTTCCAACAAAAAAGTAATGGCGGTAAACAATCTTGAATTTATCATATGAAATGTGTGGGGTATGTGTGAGGTATGAATAATCCTCTTAATCAAAATTTGGTTTTCTCCCTAATTCAAAACTATACCCCAAACATCCTATTGGAGAGTCATCACTTGCTCTAGCAGACCCAAACTCTTCGAAAACACGGAGTTAGATTCATCACTCTATCTATTCCAGGGGTGTCATACTACTGGTCCAAAACTTAGCATTTCTCGATTGGTGCAGTGAGGTGTGATCCCTGAAGATCTGGGCCTTCTAAAACTAGCCTTGTTATTTGCACTATATTGCCCAGACCGTTTGGTCTTTTGTGCTTGTGATAACATGGTTGCTTATCTTACTTTCGATATATTGACCAGGGGACTGAGGTCTAATTCCCAGCGGGAGTATAACAACATTTGGCAAATGGCTGGTTACAGTTGGTTGGCGTGACATATGGAGACATTTGCATCCTTCGGCAGAGTACTCTCCTGTTATTCTCCAACCCTTAAATCCCTATCTCAAATAGATAATATTTTTTTCCCACCCACATCCTTTTCTATCTAGAGGTATGTTTGCTCACTCCCCTGTGTGCCTAGATGTTGATCTGACACTGAGTACTGGTGAGTGGCAGTTCCACCGTTCCTGGGAAACTCAATTTGAGACCCTAGATAGGGTGTGACACCAGCTGATGGAATTAATTTCTGTTAACCCATCAACTCTTGAAAATGTTATATGGTGGGACAAAACAAAGGCATATTATAAGTGATGTTTACACTCTCTGGTCTCCTTTGTAAAACTCTCCATGAGAGAAACTGGGGATAGCTAGTGAGGCCTGAAAAAGCTGATACTGATGACCCATCTAAAACAAATAGCCACCTCGTAATGCCTCCAGAGATAATATAATTATCTCTTAACACTCAAAACTAAATGAAGGATGTTTTTCCGTAAACAACATTTGAACTAGGACATAAATACAGTAAATTATTGGCCTATTTGGTTAGCTCGAATATTGTTTCAGCCATATCAGACATATTCTCTGCATTTTACACCTATCTATATGCCTCTTGGGTGTCCAGAACTAGGAAGTATATTGAGAGCTATATTCGTGAGGCCTAGCGTCCTGTTTTATCACCGGAATAGGTGGAGATGCTAGAGACACCACTCACACAAGAGGAAGTCCAATCAGCAACTTTTAACCCTATATAATGCTAGCCTCTCGATGTACGAGGCCAGCATTGTTGTGCTGCCTAAGCCCAGGAAGGACACTAGGGACTGTGGGTTCTATCGGCCCATTTCATTGATTAATAGCAACTGTAAAACACAGACCCAACTAAATTTAAGCCAGGTATGTTGACCTCCATTAACTTGAACAAGTTCCACATCCACAATTCAGTAACCTACGATGCAGTAGTGGACAAGGCCTTAGTCTCGCAGAATGTGGCCTAGCCCTTCATACTCCATAGAGTGGGCGTGCTTGTGGGCGTGCTTGGCTGGTTTTGGCTAAAACAATTTCAAATGGGTCTGGTTACTCTACACTTTCCCAGAGGCTAGAGTGCTTACCAATAGATACCCATCTACCAGTTTTACTTTACCCAGGAGCACTCAGCAAGGGCATTTCCTCTACCCTTTTGCCCTTGCCATCAGAATCTTAGCTATCCATCTTTGCATGGACCCTAATGTACCTGGACTGACCTGCAGGGGAAATACATGTAAGCTGGCATTCTATGTGGACGACTTTATTATATTTCTTCAGAAGTTCGGGCCCTCATTAACAGCTGTCATAGGTATATTTAACATATTTGTAGATCATATAGGTTACACCTTAAGTCATGTATGGCTTTTAAATTTTTGTCTGCTCTTATAAAAATAAAGTATAGATTCCATAGTCTGCAATATACTTACCTTAGCCATTATTCTTGATATACAATGCACCCCTGTTATGTTCTTGTCCCGGCTGCAAATTTATTTTAATTGTCTTGTATTGTTTTTATGCTCACACACTATCACAATTTTCAAGATGGCGCACATCTGTTGTAAAATACGGCACAGCTGCTGAACTATGCCAGATTGTACCTGATTTAGTTCAGTGCAATGGAATTTTGTAAAGCAGTTGTTTTAGGGGAGGAGCAGTTGCATTGGTTCTCCCCGGTCCTCCCAAACCGGTTCTTAAAACAACAGCCGGTTCGCAGGAGAAGAGGGACCCCGATCTGGTCTTCCCCTCACTCAATTGCATCTGCATCCTTAGGACGCGGGTACAGATGAACAGCCCTATGTGACACTGATGGGAACAAGGGAACCATAAGTTATCACGCAGCCTGTGTTGCTCCGCCGGTGTAATCCTGGCCACAAAAGACCAGGTCTGCATTGCTGGATAATAGCGTGGGAACATGTACAGGAGCTTATCTAAGGATTCTCTCTTACGAGAATTATACTGACCTAATTCATTGATTAATTGCAACTGTAAGCTCCAGACCAAAATTTTGGCCAATTGTTTATCTAATGTCATTTGGCAGTTAGTACATTAAGATCAAACTGGCTTTATGACTAATTAATATACGAAGATTGTTGTCTATTTTGCAGGAACGGGCAGGGCATTAATTGGACACTGCTATTCTTTCACTATATGCTATTAAGGCACTCAATATGGTTGAATGGGCCTTTCTATGGGAGGTTATGAATATTTATGGATTTGGAGAGGCTTATGTTATGTGGGTGCAGTTGCTGCATTTGTCTCCCCAGGCCCAAATTAAAATAAATGGGTCACTGTCCGAGTCATTCCCAGTTCTGCGGGGTACTAGGCAATGGTGTCTCATCTCTCTGCTTCTCTTTTTGGTTGGGTAGAGGACCCCTGGCTATTTTTCTTTAGACGATCTCAGGACATTGAGAGAATTAAATTCCACCGGGGTGAAGAGAAGATATTATTATGTGCAGATAACATTTTGCTGTTCCTCACCCATCCTGCGAGAACTGTCCCATATGTGCTCTGTATTTAGGAGGTCTGGTCTGGGGTCTGTATTATTTTATGTGGTCTGTATTTAGGTGGTCTGGGGGTGTGTAGCAGTTTAAGGTGTCCCGTCTGTATTTAGGCGGTCTGGGGTCTGTATTTAGGGGGTCTGTATTTAGGGGGTCTGTATTTAGGGGGTCTGTGTGTAGGGGGGCTCGTCTGGTGTCTGTATTTGGGGGGTCTGTTCTGGGGTCTGTATTTAGGAGGTCTGGGTCTGTATTAGTTTAAAGGGTCTGTATTTAGGGGCTGGTCTGCCGTCTGTATTTATGAGGTCTGTTCTGAGGTATGTATTTAGGGGTCTGGTCTGGGGTCTTTATTAGTTTAAGGGTCTGTATTTAGGGGTCTGGCAGTCTGTATTTGTTTAACGGGTATGAGGTCTGTATTTAGGGGTCTCGTCTGTGGTCTGTATTAGTTTAATTGGTCTGGGGGTCTGTATTTAGGGTGTCTGGTCTGTGTCTGTATTCGTTTAAGGGGTCTGGGGTCTGTATTTCAGGGTCTGGTCTGGGGTCTGTATTAGTTTAAGGGGTCTGGGGTCTGTATTTAGGAGGTCTGGTCTGGGGTCTGTGTTAGTTTAAAGGGTCTAGGGTCTGTATTTAGGGTCTGGCCTGGGGTCTGTATTTAGCGGTCTGGGGTCTGTATTAGTTTATGGGGTATGGGGTCTGGGGTCTGTAATTAGGGGGCCTGGTCTGGGATCTGTTTTAGTTTAGGGGTCTTTATTTAGGGGTCTGTATTTTGGGAGTCTGTATTAGTTTAGGGAGTCTGGTCTTGAGTCTGTATTAGTTTAGTGAGTCAGGTCTGGGGTCATTATTAGTTTAGTGAGTCAGGTCTGGGGTCATTATTAGTTTAGGGGGTCAGGTCTGGGGTCTGTATTTAGGGGTCTGGTCCGAGGTCTGTATTTAGGGTGCTTGTTCTGGGGTCTGTTGTTATTTAGGGTACTTGTTCTGGGTCTGTATTTGTTTAGGGGTCTTCATTTAGGGGGTCTGTATTTAGGGGGTCTCTATTAGTTTAGGGGGTTTGGTCTGGAGTCTGTATTAGTTTAGTGAGTCAGGTCTGGGGTCATTATTAGTTTAGGGGGTCAGGTCTGGGGTCTGTATTTAGGGGTCTGGTCCGAGGTCTGTATTTAGGGTGCTTGTTCTGGGGTCTGTTGTTATTTAGGGTGCTTGTTCTGGGGTCTGTATTTGTTTAGGGGGGTCTGGTCTGGGGACTGCAATAGTTTATAAGGTCTGGGGTCTGTATGTATTCTAGGATCTGGTATGGGGTCTGAATTTATTAGTCTGAGTAAAAGGGGTTGTCCAGGCAGATCGATATGTCATCAGTATTAAAAAAAATTCTGGGGACAACCCCTTTAATGTAAGGGCCTGGGCCTTGGTGTCTGAATTTTCATGTTTCTATAGAGACAGCAAATGGCACAAAAGCGAGGAGCAAAGATGTCTCATCAGGAGAAGTCGCCATACCGGTCTGTGTCAGATGGAGAAGAAAAGAGAACGACTCCCTTCAGAGAAGACCTCACTTGTGAGTCATTGGATCTATAGAGGATCTGTCCCCTCTCCTGACATGTCTGTTATAGGAAATCCTTGTATTCCACATAAAGTCTTTGTGTACCCAGGCCAGGACTAAAAGACAAATGTGTGATACGATTCCTATTGTCAAGAGGATGTGTCCCTACATAGTGTGATACAGTCAGCGATGGTTGGAGACTGTCAGTATGTATGGACAAGGGGAATCGTAACTTTCATTTGTCAAAGCTCACACAGATAGGTGGTGTTTCCTATAGGCATGGCAGTGCGGCAGTTAGGGAAGGGGGGCCCAAGTTTGTGAAACAGCCCGGGGCCTATGGTCTACTTAATTCCAAAAGTTTTTTTTTTTTCACATTTTCAGTGATTTGTCTGCTCATAATAAAAAATAAAAACATGGAATTAATTTGTAAAGGATCTGCCAGGCACAGCTTCGGGGGTTAACGCCCATAGATAATCAGTCTGCACCTGCTTCTATGTCTGTGAGACTGACTCCATCTTCCACCACTCAGGGTGGCAGGCTTAGGAGTGGGAGAACTTATCTCAGCCTGGCCAGACGGAGCTAGCTCCCGCCCTCTGTCTATTTATTCCTGCCTTTCCTGTTCCTCCTTTGCTTGTGATTCTTCTCGTTTGGTTTCCTGGCCCTGCTGCAGCTTCTTGTACCTTTGTCCTTGCTTCATATTGACTCCGGCTTGCTGACTACTCTCCTGCTCTGCGTTTGGCACCTCGTACTCTCCTGGTTTGACTCGGCTTGTTCACTTCTCTTGTTGCTCACGGTGTTGGCGTGGGCAACTGCCCCTTTCTCCCCCTTGCTCTGTGTACCCTGTTCTGTTTGTCTGTCGTGCACTTATTGAGCGTAGGGACCGTCGCCCAGTTGAACCCCGTCGCCTAGGGCTGGTCGTTGAAAGTAGGCAGGGACTGAGTGGTGGGTAGATTAGGGCTCACTTGTCTGTCGCCCCACCACCGTCATTACATAATCACAAGCCCATACCTAGTCTACCCTGGTCCCTGACACCACTATGGACCCCCTTGAGACCCTGGCTCAGCAAATGCAGGGTCTCTCCTTACAGGTCCAGGCCCTGGCTCAGAGGTTCAACCAGCCTGATGCTACCATGGTAGTCCCCCTCACCTCACCTCTTGAACCCCACCTCAAGTTGCCCGACCGGTTCTCAGGGGACCGGAAGACTTTTCTCTCCTTTCGGGAGAGTTGTAGGCTCTATTTTCATTTAAAGCCCCACTCTTCAGGTTCTGAGAGCCAGCGGGTGGGTATAATTATGTCCCGGCTCCAGGAAGGGCCCCAAGAATCGGCCTTCTCCTTGGCTCCTGACGCCCCTGAACTTTCCTCCGTTGATCTTTTCTTTTCTGCTCTCGGACTCATCTATGACGAGACTGACAAGACTGCTTTTGCCGAGAGTCAGCTGGTGACCTTACTTCAGGGTAAGAGACCTGTTGAGGAGTATTGCTCTGACTTTAGGAAGTGGTGCGTAGCTTCTCGGTGGAATGACCCTGCCTTAAGGTGCCAGTTTAGGTTGGGTCTGTCGAACGCCCTGAAAGATCTGCTAGTTAGTTATCCCTCTTCTGACTCCCTAGACCAGGTTATGGCTTTAGCGGTACGACTTGACCGACGTCTCAGGGAACGACTACTTGAACGTCTTGATGTTTTCTCCTCTGACTCCCCCATGATGCCTCTCGAGGTTCCGTTGCTTCGTTCCTCCCCGGAAGACTCGGAGGTACCTATGCAACTCGGGGCCTCCGTGTCCCCCCAACAACGTAGAGATTTCCGCAGGAAGAATGGTCTCTTCTTCTACTGTGGGGATGACAAGCATGAAGTGAACAACTGTCCTAAGCGTAAGAATGCAGCCGGAGAACTTCCGCGCCTAAGTGATCATCGGGGAGGTCACTTGGGCGCACAGGTATTTCCCGTAAATATGAAACGTAATAAAATCTTGCTTCCCTTTCATGTCTCTTTTGGTGGTAGGTCTGCTACCGGCAGTGCCTTCGTGGATTCAGGGTCTTCTGCTAATATCATGTCTGTGGAATTTGCTATGTCTCTAGCTATGCCTTTGATTGATTTGCCTAAACCTGTCCCGGTAGTGGGTATCGACTCCACTCCTCTTGCTAATGGTTATTTTACACAGCATACCCCTGTTTTTGAACTCCTTGTTGGCTCCATGCATTTGGAGCAGTGCTCTGTACTGTTAATGCAGGGATTATCATCCGATTTGGTTTTAGGCCTTCCCTGATTGCAGTTGCATAATCCCACGTTTGACTGGAATTCTGGGGACCTTACCAAGTGGGGTAATGAATGCTTGACGTCATGTTTTTCTGTTAATTATATTTCTCCCCCTGAGGTGGTGAACACGCTACCTGAGTTTGTTCAGGACTTCGCCGATGTTTTCTCTAAGGAGGCCTCCGAAGTGTTACCTCCTCATAGAGAATATGATTGCACAATCAATTTGGTACCAGGAGCTAAGCTCCCTAAGGGTAGGATATTTAATCTCTCTTGTCCCGAACGTGAAGCCATGAGAGAGTATATCCAAGAATGCCTGGCCAAGGGTTACATTCGCCCCTCTACTTCTCCGGTAGGTGCTGGCTTCTTCTTCGTAGGGAAGAAGGATGGTGGTCTTAGGCCATGCATTCACTACCGAAGCTTGAATAAGGTCACTGTAAGGAACCAGTATCCCTTTCCTCTGATTCCTGATCTCTTTAATCAGGTTCAGGGGGCCCAATGGTTCTCTAAATTTGATCTACGGGGGGCGTATAACCTTATCCGCATCAAAGAGGGGGATGAGTGGAAGACTGCGTTTAACACGCCCGAAGGTCATTTCGAATACCTCGTCATGCCCTTTGGGTTGTGTAATGCTCCCGCGGTCTTCCAGAATTACATAAATGACATTTTAAGAGACTACCTGGGGTTATTTCTTGTAGTGTACCTTGATGACATACTTGTGTTTTCCAAGGACTGGTCCTCCCACATTGAGCATGTCAGGAAGGTGCTCCAGGTCCTTCGAGAAAACAAACTGTTTGCAAAGACCGAAAAATGTGGGTTTGGGGTGCAGGAGATACCATTTTTGGGCCAAATCCTCACTCCTCATGTATTCCGCATGGACCCCGCCAAGGTCCAGGCTGTGGCGGAATGGGTCCAACCTGCCTCCCAGAAGGCGTTACAGTGCTTCCTGGGGTTCGCTAATTATTACAGGAGGTTTATTGCTAACTTCTCGGTCATCGCTAAGCCTCTTACGGATCTCACTCGCAAAGGTGCTGATCTCCTCCACTGGCCTCCTGAGGCTGTCCAGGCTTTTGAGGTCCTTAAGAAGTGCTTTATCTCGGCCCCGGTGCTGGTTCAGCCCAACCAAATGGAGCCATTTATCGTGGAGGTTGACGCGTCCGAGGTGGGAGTGGTGGCTGTCTTGTCCCAGGGTACCAGGTCCCTCACCCATCTCCGTCCCTGTGCCTACTTCTCCAGGAAGTTTTCACCCACTGAGAGTAACTATGATATTGGCAACCGCGAACTCTTAGCCATTAAATGGGCATTTGAAGAGTGGCGCTACTTCCTGGAGGGGGCTAGGCACCAGGTAACGGTCCTTACCAACCACAAGAATCTGGTTTTCCTAGAATCTGCCTGAAGGCTAAACCCGAGACAAGCTCGTTGCTTGTATTTTGCCTACAGGTATAATCATTTCCGCTATTGATTCTGATTTAGTCTCTGAAATTGCGGCTGATCAAGGTTCAGCTCCCGGGAGCCTTCCTGAGAACAAGCTGTTTGTTTCCCTGCAATTCCGGCTAAGGGTACTTAGGGAAAATCATGACTCTGCACTATCTGGCCATCCAGGCATCCTGGGTACCAAGCACCTTATTGCCAGAAACTATTGGTGGCCTGGGTTGCCTAAAGACGTTAAGGCCTACGTCGCCGCTTGTGAAGTTTGTGCTAGGTCCAAGACTCCAAGGTCCCAACCAGCGGGCTTACTATGTTCTTTGCAAATTCCCCAGAGACCTTGGACCCATATCTCCATTAATTTTATCACCGATTTGCCTCCATCTCAAGGCAAGTCGGTGGTGTGGGTTGTAGTAGACCGCTTCAGTAAGATGTGCCACTTTGTGCCCATCAAAAAACTACCCAATGCTAAGATGTTAGCTACCTTGTTTGTCAAACACATCCTGCGTCTCCATGGGGTCCCTGTCAATATTGTTTCTGACAGAGGGGTACAATTTGTTTCATTGTTTTGGAGAGCCTTCTGTAAAAAGTTGGAGATTGATCTGTCCTTCTCCTCTGCCTTCCATCCTGAAACTAATGGCCAAACTGAGAGGACTAATCAGTCTCTAGAACAATATTTAAGGTGTTTTATCTCTGACTGTCAATATGATTGGGTCTCATTTATTCCCCTCGCCGAATTTTCCCTTAATAACCGGGTCAGTAACTCGTCAGGGGTCTCCCCCTTTTTCTGTAATTTTGGGTTTAATCCACGGTTCTCTTCCGTTTCACCTGGTAGTTCCAACAATCCCGAGGTAGAGGTCGTTCATCGAGAACTGTGCACAGTCTGGGCTCAGGTTCAGAAAAACCTAGAGGCGTCCCAGAGCATACAAAAAACTCAGGCAGATAGAAAACGTTCTGCTAAACCCTTGTTTATGGTCGGGGATCTGGTGTGGCTATCGTCTAAAAATTTGCGCCTTAAGGTCACGTCCAAGAAGTTTGCTCCCCGGTTTATAGAGCCGTACAAGGTCATTGAAGTCCTCAATCCTGTCTCCTTCCGACTGGAGTTGCCCCCATCTTTTCGAGTACAAGACGTGTTCCATGCCTTCCTCCTTAAACGCTGCTCCCCGTCCTTGGCTCCCTCGAGGAAACCTCCGGTCCCTGTTCTCACCGCTGAGGGGGCAGAATTCGAGGTGGCCAAGATTGTGGACAGCAGGATGGTCCAAGGCTCCCTCCAGTACCTGGTCCATTGGAGAGGATACGGGCCTGAGGAGAGGACTTGGGTACCCGCTCGGGATGTTCACGCTGGGATATTGGTCAGGAGGTTTCACCTTCGTTTCCCCAGTAAACCAGGTCCCCTTAGAAAGGGTCCGGTGGCCCCTCATAAAAGGGGGGGTACTGTAAAGGATCTGCAAGGCACAGCTTCGGGGTTAACGCCCATAGATAATCAGTCTGCACCTGCTTCTATGTCTGTGAGACTGACTCCATCTTCCACCACTCAGGGTGGCAGGCTTAGGAGTGGGAGAACCTATCACAGCCTGGCCAGACGGAGCTAGCTCCCGCCCTCTGTCTATTTATACCTGCCTTTCCTGTTCCTCCTTTGCTTATGATTCTTCTCGTTTGGTTTCCTGGCCCTGCTGCAGCTTCTTGTACCTTTGTCCTTGCTTCATATTGACCCCGGCTTGCTGACTACTCTCCTGCTCTGCGTTTGGCACCTTGTACTCTCCTGGTTTGACTCGGCTTGTTCACTTCTCTTGTTGCTCACGGTGTTGCCGTGGGCAACTGCCCCTTTCTCCCCCTAGCTCTGTGTACCCTGTTCTGTTTGCCTGTCGTGCACTTATTGAGCGTAGGGACCGTCGCCCAGTTGTACCCCGTCGCCTAGAGCGGGTCGTTGCAAGTAGGCAGGGACTGAGTGGTGGGTAGATTAGGGCTCACTTGTCTGTCGCCCCACCCCCGTCATTACATAATTAAACTAATCTAGAAAATGAAAGCCTCATAAGTCTTGTAAAAAACAAAGTAAAAAGTTGTGATAGTCAAAGCGGTTGCAAAAGATATTATCGTTTAAAGAAGTGCACATCAGAAATTTAAAATTTGGCCTGGACACCTGTGGGTATCAAAGACCCTAGTTCATGAAAGGGTTAACATTCTTTAATAATCTTTAATGACTTTCTTTAATTAACTAAAATACAATTTAATATGATTACATTTTTTTTCTCCTTGCGACCGAGGGTTGGGACAGGTATGGGTGGGAAGGAAGATGGCATTTTTTTAAGGGCATGGTGTGAATTCTTCTTTGTGATTTACTTCACTTTGTCTGCATTTGGAAAAAGGAAAATTTATAAAATTTGCATAACATTTTATTTTATTTTTTTAAGGACACAGTGTGAATTCTTCTTTGTGATTTACTTCTTTTTTTTGAGTGCATTTTGAAAAAGAAAGAAAATTAATAAAATTTACATATATCATTTACTTATTTTTTATTTTTAAATCCCACCCCAGAGTTGCGTGGAATGTGACTAGGACACTCCCAACACAAACAAAAATGTGGGCTTATATGGCAGGTGTTTTTATTTGCAGAATCTCCACTCCTAAACTTCATATACCGTATATTGATGTCTATGGCTGCCCCCTCTCTTGTGGGGCACCTGTGCTGTAGAGCATTGTATTACACTCCTGACAACTTTAGGAAAATATAATTTAGCATGTTCTACTGCCTATTCCTTGTCCCTCCCCGGATGTCCACCTCTCATTTCCACAGCACTGTGAGTGCTTAGTTAACATATAAACATCCATAATTTATGCATACAATGCTCATGTGGTAATATGTGAATCTACTTTTAGCAGACACGCTTCCGTATGAGTCCCCTAGAGACCCTTGCCTTCTTTACCTATAGGTACATTTTGCATCAAGTTGTATCAATTATTTGTTGTTAAGGCACTTACGGTGGTGTTCTCTTGGTAAATGGTTGATGTAGACAAAGGTAAAATAAGTCAAGCAAAGTTGGTTATTAGTCATTTGGCTCTTGGTACTGGTATAAGAAGCCCATTGGAGGTGACGGAAGAAAACTATTGTATTTGTATTACTTTTATTGCATTACACCCCTGATGTAGCCATGACTTTTATTGCAGCTTAGTCATTTATGCCTGTAAACTCTGTATTATACAAGACTTGTCTTGCCCATACAAGATAAAAAATACATTGGTCATGCAGGCAATGTGGTAAAAAACAACTTGTTTTTAACAATCTATAGTGACAAGTGTTAATTAACGTTAAGGGCCAACACTTTCACCAAAGATGCCAAGGGCAATTTAACAAGCAATGTTTCTGCAAAATAAATAGATACCAATGGGAAACATGCCACATATTCTGCCAATTAAGGCACAATCATTTGCATCAAACTACACAGTAATGTTGACAATTATATGTTTATTAGACTTTCTCTTATATCTGAGTTCAAGCATAGAAAACTATATCTAAAATACCTGCTTCTCTAGGTCTAGACTGAGCTGAGAATCCAAACACTGGATGCCATTATTTTGCAGCTATGCCAGCTAATATTGCGGTTAATGGGGTATTCCCAGACTCAACAATTATCACCTATCCACAGGATACTTAGTCTGATAGAATAGATAATTGTCTGATCGATGGGGGCCCTACCTCTGGAATCCCCACCGATCGCAAGAACGAGGTTCCCGACTTGACCGCAGTGAGGAGTACTTTGAATGGAGTGGTGCTTGAGCATATGCACTGCCGCTCTACTCAAAGTCTATGGGACTGAGAAAAATAGCCGAGTACAGCGCTCATCTTTTTCCGCCAGTCCCATAGATACTGAATGGATACTGAGTTGGGATGCCCGTTCTTGCGAAAGAAGGAAGTCCTAGCTGTGGGACCTCCAGCGATCAGACACTGTTCTGAGACAACACTTTTAATAGAAGCAGTATAATGGAAATGAGAACACAGGTATACAGTTTTATAGATTATGTACGGATGTAGCCATCTTTATCTTGACTCTGATAACTTGTGGCAGCGTAGTATCACACAAGAAAAGCCATTGAAAAGTCATTGAAAGAGTCAAGATGAAGGATCTTGCCACTGTGTATTTAATGTTAAATGTCAAGATAAATATGGCTACATCTGCATATTTACAGTGGGCAGTCCTGGTTCTTAAAGCCTGTGCCACAGTATATCTACAAATTTTTATTAAGCTATTATAGCAAAGAACAAACTACATGTGTAAAGGATCTGCCAGGCACAGCTTCGGGGTTAACGCCCATAGATAATCAGTGTGCACCTGCTTCTATGTCTGTGAGACTGACTCCATCTTCCACCACTCAGGGTGGCAGGCTTAGGAGTGGGAGAACCTATCACAGCCTGGCCAGACGGAGCTAGCTCCCGCCCTCTGTCTATTTATACCTGCCTTTCCTGTTCCTCCTTTGCTTGTGATTCTTCTTGTTTGGTTTCCTGGCCCTGCTGCAGCTTCTTGTACCATTGTCCTTGCTTCATATTGACCCCGGCTTGCTGACTACTCTCCTGCTCTGCGTTTGGTATCTCGTACACTCCTGGTTTGACTCGGCTTGTTTACTACTCTTCTGCTCTGCGTTTGGCACCTCGTACTCTCCTGGTTTGACTCGGCTTGTTCACTTCTCTTGTTGCTCACGGTGTTGCCGTGGGCAACTGCCCCTTTCTCCCCCTAGCTCTGTGTACCCTTGTCTGTTTGTCTGTCGTGCACTTATTGAGCGTAGGGACCGTCGCCCAGTTGTACCCCGTCGCCTAGGGTGGGTCGTTGCAAGTAGGCAGGGACTGAGTGGTGTGTAGACTAGGGTTCACTTGTCTGTCTCCCCACCCCCGTCATTACAACATGCAAGTTAAAAGGTTCAGGTCCGTAGCTGACTAGGATCAGCATTGTGCAAATGTAACAACTTGATAGTGGAAATGCAGAGTGTCAGCGGCTGCAGAACACTGCACTCAAATCCACAAATACAAAGTAGGAAGTCAGCAGGAACATGTATTAAAATTACAAAGAAAGCCGCCCCCCCCCCCCCCGACATGTAGCGTCTTCTTTGCTATAATAGCTTAATAAAAATTTGTTATTTTAAATCAATTTATAGTTGTAAAATAGGGCTTTTGGTGCCGGCAGGCATTCTCTGTATATTGATTGTTAATTCGCCTACCAACTATTGGGGTCCTTTTCTCCAGTGTTCCCTACAGTATATCTACGGCACAGGCTTCTGCTGGCTGCATGGGGCAATCTGGCAGCTGAATGTCGGGTGTCCGGCAGAAGTGACAGAAGGGTTTTTCACCACTTTTTTCTTCTCTGTTCTCACGTACGCAGAGCTCAATGAGCAGTGTGTATAGAATAGAGGCAGTAGTAGTGCCACTGCCTCTATTGGTCCGGGTGATTGTGTGACTGGTGACATAATCACCGGGATGCCGTTAGTGGGAGGCTGCTGCTGGGTCTCACTAGACTCAGCATAGCTTTAAAAGTGACTATAATTACTAGAATGGAAAGTATAGTGTAAGACAAATACAATTTAATAATAAAGTCCACCAATGGTCTTTTATGACCTTTGAGGGACAGACTATTAAAAAATATAAGTAAAAAAAAGCAAAAATAAATTAAATAAAAATACACCCTAAAAAAAAAACACTCTCCATGTTGTAACTCTAGCCCTGAGTCAATTACCCTAATATAGACATGCATAATTTCAAATTTTGCCATAGACAATGACAATCCCAAATAAATAGTCTATTTTAGGGTAACACTATAATATTATTTAGAAAAAATATCTATTAAAAAGTAAGAAAAGCATTTTTTTTTACTATTTTCTTCAAACTATAAGCTTAAATTTCTAAAAAAGCAAAAATTAGGTGTAGAAAAATTATTTGAAAAGAAACCTTTATTGATCCCATAAAAAGTAGCAAAAATCAGATCGCTAGCCAAACAAATAAAAAAGTTACAGCCGTTTAACTAATGCATGCTACAAATGGCTGAACAGCCTAGTCCTGAAGTATCAAATCAACACATTTCTGCAACAGAATGAGCATGCTACAGATTTTAAAAATCTGCAGCATACTTTGAATATTGCATCGATATTGACTCAAAAAAATGTACTTGAATATGGGTTTTCTAAACCAGACAACACCTTTAAATTTATTGTATAAGATTATTTTGAATGCTATACGATAAACTACCACTAAGTGGAGCTGTAACAGGGGTGATCTCTTGAATGGGAAATGGCAGTGATAAACTTGCTACTTGTGTAAATAGCAATCATTCATAAATATGGACACCTGCTTGCTTTTGTGTTAAGACCTAAAAACCTCGTCTGGGTTCTAAAGAAAAATAGAAAGGGTTCAGTTTTTTCATGGTTTTGAATACATAGTACATCTTTGGCAGTGAAAGGTGTAAAATGAATGAATGAATTAATCAAAATGTGTGACTAATAAAAATACAACATGGAATATGTTTCAAAGTATATTATAGATCTGTTAAAACAGTAGTATTCTCATATAAACATATATGGGTTTCAGCAACTCTCATAATAAATAATGAAGCAATATATCTCAGAATAATGTATTCTAGTCAAAAATAAATAATACACTGTAGATGATCTGCCATGGTCAGTAGAGTAAAACAGTGTCATTTGGAAAAACGTATTGACTGTACGGTCAATGTTCTATGATAAGGCGTAAACACTTATTTAGTATGTGGTAAATACTGTATCAAAGTTGAAATATATTAAAACTGGTTCAAACATCAAGTCAATGAGACTGAGGCAAGATCCTATATACTGTACACTACAGTATATGGAAACAGTTCCAGACCATTATCTCTCCTCCATCAAATTTTACAGTAGGCACTAAGCATTCTGGTATGTAGCATTTTTCTAGCATCTGGCAGATTCGGATTCATCCAATAGACTGGAAGATACTGAAACATGACTCGTCACTCCAGAGCACACATTTCCACAGTTCTAGAGTCCAGTGGCAGCGTGCTTTAGGCTGGGTTCACACAACCTATTTTCAGGCGTATATGAGGCGTATTATGCCTGGATTTACGCCTGAAAATAGGGCTACAATACGTCGGCAAACATCTGCCCATTCATTTGAATGGGTTTGCCGACGTACTGTGACAGCTGTCAAACGACGACGCGTAAATTGACTGCCTCGGCAAAGACGTGCAGGACACTTCTTTGCAACGTAATTTGAGCCGTTCTTCATTGCATTCAATGAAGAGCAGCTCAAGATTTACGAGCATCAAAGACGCCTCGCATAATGCAAGGAGGAGCTTTTACGTCTGAAACGAGGCAGCTGTTTTCTCCTGAAAACAGTCTGTCTTTTCAGACGTAAAAGCCACTTCTCGTGTGCACATACCCTTACACCACTCCAGCCAACGCTTGGCAAGGCGCATAGTGAACTTAGGCTTGTGTGGCAGCCCTGCTCCATGACTTTTCATGGTCTACCACTTTGTGGCTGATCTGTGGTTACTTCTAAACACCTTTACTTTACAATAATAACACTTACAGTTGACCGGGGTAGATCTAGCAGATCAGAAAATTCACAACTTAATTTTGGCAAAGATGGCATCCCATGACAGTGCCATTTTCAAGTCACTTAGTTCTTCACTATGACCCATACTACTTTTTATATTTGTCTATGGAGATTGAATGATGGTGTGCTTGATTTTATTCACCTGTTGGCAATGGGTGTGGCTGAAACACCTGAACTAAATCATTAGAAGGACTGTCCACATACTTTAGGGCATATAGTGTATAATGGGAATAGGCAATATTTATTGAAAATTGTCTTCAAGTTTCCTGTTTGAAGGACTTTATAAGTCAGACTTGGAGTGTGACAGTCAGACTTGTTCTTGTGAAAAATCATGGCTTTAAAAAAGGCTTAGCTAATTTCTAAGAACAAAAAAAATATTAGCACTTATGTCAATGTATAGAATTCTTGTTTAAATGTTGATTTAGTCGGATTGCCACTTGGGATATATAATTTTGACAATGTGATTTTCTGTTGTTTTTTTTATATAATCTATCTCTCACTGGTAAAATTAACTTAGCCTAAAAATTCTAGACTGTTCATGTCTTTGACAGTGGGCAAACTTACAAAATCAGCAAGGGATCAAATACTTATTTCCTTCACTGTATATATATATATTTATTTATTATTATTATTTTTTTTAAATCTTCCTCTGGATCAATAGGGGTAAAACAAAGTTCTATAGTTTCACCCATCCCTTCCTCCCTCCCTTGATTGAATTTGATGGACATATGTCTTTTTTTCAACCGTACTATGTTTCAATAGATATTAGCACTGTGTTATTAGCAATTTATCTAGATATCAGTATTGCACTACTATGCAGGTATCTATGTTGGCAGAAAGTCTTAAATTTTGTGCATTCTCCAGTGTTTTAGGTCTTTATAAAAGGACCTTAGCTACTCTGAGAGCAGTTAGACATTTCATGGGTATAATTAACTGCCATTAGAATGCCAACTGTGCTGGTCATTAAAGGGGTTGTCCACCTTCTGGCAACTGATGATCTATCCACAGGATGTCATCGATGCGAGTCCGACGCCCGGACCCCACAACCATAAGCCGCTCCGGTGGCCTGCGGGCACCGGATGTTGTGGCACATAATGCTATGTACGGAGCCCGGAAGCAGTTGGCTCCGTACATAGCATAGCGGCCGTGCTGCAGAACTGCAGGTCTTCTCCTATTCACTTTAATAGGAGCAGAGCTGCAGCACTGCAGCTCGGCCGCTATTCCAGCTTGTAAGTCCGGTGCAAGGAGACAGCGGACCAGCTGATCTGTGCGGGGCCCGGGTGTCGGACCCCCACAGATCATGTATAGAAGCTGGAGAACCCCTTTAAGTGCCTCGATAATGTCACTGGGCCTTAGTCATTTGTCAGGCTATATTCTCCATTGCATAAAAATAGGCCTATGCACGTACTGTATAACAAATCTCATATATACATGCAAACTCTGTAAATTCCCAAAAACCTCCTCAGTCACAAAAAAATATGTTTGGTAAAAAATAAAAAATACCAGGCACAGAGGAGAAGACCCAAAATATGCAGTTTAGTAAAAAAAAATTCTGAATGCACTTTATCTCATATCTGGGTCAGACTGGCCCACCAGAGTACCAGAGGATTATTTGGAGGGCTGCCACAATAATGGCACCCAAATAATGTGCAACAGAACTCCAAACGTCCACTAGTAGATAACCCCATTTGGAGCTAACTCTGGAGACAATTACTTGCCACTAAGGTCTATTTTTGTGGGTTGATCCCCAAATAATTGTATTATTAGATCTTATAGTTAATATGTCCTGCGTATGTAATTATAGCAACAAAGTTTAAGATGCAATTAACCCCTTAATGACCAGGCCATTTTGTGCTTTAATGACCAAGGATTATTTTTTGTTTTTTCACTGTTGCATTCTAAGAGTCGTAACTTTTATTTTTATTATGTCGACATAGCCGTATAAGGGCTTGTTTTTTGCGGGACGAGTTGTATTTTTCAATTGCATCATTTTTAGGTGCATATAATATATTGATTAACTTTTATTAACTTTATTTTAGGAAAGAATTGAAAATAAAGGGGCTATTCTAGTATAGTTTTTCACGTTATAAATTTACGCCGTCCACTATGCGACATAAATAACATGTTACCTTTATTCTATGGGTCGGCACGATTATGGGGATACCAAATACATAGAGGTTTTATGTTTTCCTATGTTTGCAAAACAAAACGCTTTTTTAAAAATAAAAAAAATTACTTGTTTATGCATTGACGCATTTCAAGAGCCGTAACTTTATTTTTCTTCTGTCGATGTAGCCATATCTGGGCTTGTTTTTTGCGGGACAAGGTGTAGTTTTCATTGATAGTATTTTTGGGTACATGGGACTTATTTATTAACTTTTATTTTATGTTTTATCGTGGGAATGGGAGAAAAAAAGGAATTTTGCCATTGTTCTCTGCGGTTTTTTTGGATTCTGTTCACCTGGCGGTTTAATTAATGCGTTAACTTTATTGTTTGAGTCGTTACGATCGTGGTGATACCATATATGTGTATGTGTTACTTTTTTTTACATTTTTACTAAATAAAACTACTTTTTGGGTTTTATTTTATTTTTACTGTAATCTTTATTTTTTTGTTTCATAAACTTTATTTAATTGTTTTACATTTTTTTTGTCCCACCAGGGGACTTCACAATGCGATCTGCTGATCGCTTATATAATGCTTTGGTATACTTAGTATACCAAAGCATTATTGTCTGTCAGTGCCTAATAGGCAGATGCTGAAGACAGACCTGTGGGCCTTTGTTAGGTCCCCAGCTGGCAAGGAAACCCAACGTCGCCCCGCCATTTCTTTGAGAGGGTGCCGATGGGGTGACAGAGGGAGCTCCCGCCCTCTATCTAACACATTCAATGCCGCTTTCGCTTTTGACAGTGGCATCTAATGGGTTAAACTGACGGAATTGGAGCACGCTTTGATTCCGGTAGTTGCGGCAGGAGCCAGGCTGTGTATAATAGCCTTGCTCCTGCCGCTGATCGCGTGGGTAAACTGGCAGTACCCACCCGATCAGAGTGAGGAATATATCCGTCGCTACTTGGGAACTAACACCTGCTGGTAATGGGTCGTTGAGGGGTTAAAAGTGTTACATGTTCTGTAAAAATGGCTGGTGAACCCTCGGAATCAATTCTACAATCTGACACACTCTAATATGCATTTATAGTTGCCTAAGGAAGGATTTGTGTTTTTTTGTTTCTGGTGAAGGGTACACTTTACATTATTCAAATGATCAGACTTTACCTAAATACAGTCAAATAATTTGAGGCATTTAACTGTTGTTTACCTGTTATTTGCCTCCAATAGACAATAAATCCACAGAACCAATATAAAATGGCCTACAGTTTCAAAAGTTTATTTTAGGCTTGAAGACTAGACAATGTCATACTGATCTTACATCAACCTACATGATTTTAATATTTACAAAACAACATTTCAGTATTACACCGTTTGAGACGTTGCAAAGGTTACTGTGTTTGATTTTTCATACTTAGTGAGATCCCTAACCATCACTTTGTATTTTGTATGCTGTATAGTACCCTTTTGTCTTCAAAGCAAAATTAATCGTATCGAAAGAGAAAGTCAACATAAAACTAGAACCAGGTTTTGCAACAAGCCCTTTGGGTGAATGCTTATAACACATTTGGGGACTAAATGCAAAACAAGATGGGGTGCAAAATTATTTATATTAATTTTTAAATAGTATGTGTCATGTGTTTCTGAATTACGTCCTTCTATTATTTGAAGATTAAAGGGGTTGTATGAGCTTAGAATAACATGGCTGCTCTCTTCCAAAAACAGTAGCACTCTTGTCCATGGGATGTATGTGGTATTGCATCTTGGTCTCATTCACTGGAATGGAACTGAACTGCAATACCACACACAGCCCAAGGACAAGAGTGGTGCTGATTTTGGAAGAAAGCAGCCATGTTTTTCTCATCTCATGCAACCACTTTATCGAAAAAGTTATCAAGTATTATATTTTTTGTGTTTTTCTTAAGTAAAATATAACACTGAGCAAACACAAATGCTTTTCAGAAGTGCAGTTGGATTCTTCCAAAATATATTTTGCTTTTAATTTTTTAGATAATCAATATACAAAAACCTCTAATAGTAAAAGTAAAAACGTCAAAATTCCTCATATTATAGCTGTATTACTTAACCAAGAAGACAAAATAAAAATTCCCTCTGCAACATTACCACATAAATGCATTCATATTTTGGCCAACACCAAGCATATTGTTCCAGAGAATGTTGAAGGCTTTAACACACAGATGTAACACAAGAAAGGAGGCATAAATCTGGAAATAACCAGATGGTGCTTGTAATAAAAAAATAAAATAAAAAATTGGGACAATGAATAGAACTGCATTACTTAGGCATAGCAATACGCAAACATGTATAATAAATGGAAATTAAATATATTATAAAGTGCAAAGTGTGGGCAGTGTTCTTAAATAACAAATTTACAACCAAGTGGTAATTGTTATGTTTGACTTTCTCTTTAATATTGTTCACCAAGGTTGAATACAACATTATACACAATATACATTTCTGAAGGACATTATACAGACAGACAGGACATTGACATCTAGTGGCATTAGATATGAAGCAGAATTAAAACAAAATAATTAAAAATATGGGTCACATGACCTCAATAGTTTTCATTTTTTTTAACATGTTTAGGAGACCAGTTCAGAAATATTAAAACACCTTTATTCCTTAGTCTGCCAGGACCATAAGACAAATACTAAACGGTTATATCAATAGTCTAAGTTGTCAGAATTTTTTTAATGATTTTTTTTAATATCATTTTGGTCTACAAACTTTTTTTTATTGGGCTGTAAGTCTTCCCTGGGATCTATATTCATTCTCTATGAACCGGAACTGCCTGAGGCTTAATTTTAAGCTCCAGGGCCCCAATAAAAAAAAATCTGTAAGAGGGCCCCCATCTACTATAGGCCATTTATGATACTGGTTTCTTATGTGGAAGATGGACCTTTGGGCTCCCTCAGGCACCAAAGCCCGGGTGTGACTTTTACCTTCGTAACCACCCATATCTATATCCCTGGTCACAGTTATGCCTTTAAGGATTTTAATTGAAAATAAAGTGTCAATTTCTGATCTGAACTGATGAATATTCAATTATTTATATTGAAACGGTATATGGAGTGCATACACGCAACGTAAATGGTTTAGTAATTCAAGTAACCAGAACAAGTTCAGCAGATACCACCACATTATCACACTCTTTATCAACTGGTGTTACCAACAGAAAAACTATACTTTCAGCTATACAAACACATATGTTGATCTATTTAGTAGTAAAAAATAAAAAAAAAGATGGAGTTGTATGTCGTCAATACAATACATGTGATTTCTATTTTTTCTTATGCAGAAAGACCATGTTTAACAAATTGGAAACTTGAAGACACGCCTATTGACACACGAAATGTATTATGTGTACAAGCCTATCAATGTTATCATCTCCCTCCATGCTACTGTATGCACCTAAAATAATTCCAATTTAACTAAATATATATGTATATTAATATATATACTGTATGCATATGCAATTCTGCTTACTAAGTAAAACTTTGTAGTACTGTTCTTATGCATAAAAAAAGAATTTGCAGAGAAATATAATGCCTTGGGCAAATTCAGAAGAGATTTGCTAGTATAATAATCTTGGACGTCAGTGCATTCTATGAAACAAACTAAAAAGGAATGGGATATTGATGTATTGTTACGTTTATGACATGCAGAAAATAAATCCCAGTCTTTGCACACATTTAGTATTCAGGTCATTGAGGAAGAAAATGTTTCCAACACAAGTAATAACATGCCTCAAGAACATGCACAATAGGAATGAAATTAAGAGGAAAATATGCTATCGAAAATTTGTAATTTTACATGTGTAAATCAAATGGATTTCTAAAATCTGAAATGTAAATATTAATATTTTGATAGGCACATGGGAAGCAATTAGGAGAATGCAGTCATCCCAGAGACGTCTTATTGCTACTCTGCAGCATCGGGTTAAAGGTGTAAAGTAGATATGAAAACAAATTTCAGAAGACGATTTCTTTAGCTCAGGCAAAAATCCCTAGAATTGCATTTTATTTTGCTCATAAAAATATAGACATGTAAAAGGGAAAAAAAAATAAAATAAAATGATGCTGCCTCTCTCCTTAATGTATTTCAACCAGTGTGAACAACGTAGAAGAAAATGAAAACATTTCAATATAAAGGGACAGTATTTAAAGGATATTTACTGGTGGGATCATTTTAAGGGCAGGCACAGACTACCTTGCAAAAACAGTTACCAGCCTACCAAAAAGTGAGCACTTGTTCAAATGAAAATCCATTCATTTTTTTTTCTTTCAGGTTTTGCACAGTTTTTGAAATATTCAAATGATGATTTTGTTTGTCTTGAAACATCTGATGATGAAAGCTGTCAGTCCTCTTCAGTGCAACCTAGTAGCTCAGCTCTTAATGTGATTCGACCATACCATGACCACGGTAGGATCCTTAAAAATCTTGCATAGATCGGTGGATCAATAACGTTCTTTCTGTGTGTGTCATTGTCAAAATTTCCCTGAAAAACCTGGGAATAAATAAACAAAAACAAATATTATTGGAAGGTACATGTTGAGTTAACCTATTCTAAAATGAATGGCTCCCGAGCCACTGGTTGTGTCAATGGACTTCCGACTACAAACTATTGTAAAACAGTCAGATCTGCAAGGCAACCACAGGGAATTTCAAACCCCATTTGCCCTGCATGGAGTAACCAGAAAGGTATCTTTATATTATGCAACTGTTTTTTAATCAATTTCCTGATATACTGTATTATTTTAAGGTGGAACTAACAATCTTACATCTCTACAAAAATATTACAAATTATAACTTTCTATTTTAATTTGACCACATCGCTAGTTACTGCCACTCCGCATGAGGGTGAGTTCACATGGGGGTAGGGTTAATGACATTTGCTAAAAACTGCACAGCTATAATAGCTACATCTACATCTCCTGACGTTTGTAATATAATTATGTCTTCAAATGATTCCTGTTTTCCCAATAAAGTTCTTCCTGTTCCTCCACTTTGATTACTTCACATTAAATATACCTTTAATTTTGTCATGGAATAATACATAGAGCAGCTTGAGCTACCTTTCTGCTTGTGAATGTTCACATTCACATAAAGTTGTAACTATCACCTGAACTTGTATCTTCTGCTGTTTCTATGAAACTTAAAGGGAATGTCTGTTTAAAACTTATTTTAAAATACCCTCTCAGGGGATTCTGAATAATAGAGTGGGTTCCCCATGCAGGACCTTAGACAGAGCAGGGAGCAGCTACAAAAAGCATATCTTCCTCTGGAGGACCCAACATTTTTGTTCATTACACGAATGACCCATTGATTTAAATGGGAACTGTGTAATTCTTTATTTCCACTGTGCTGTCGGGGAATCAAACATTTTCTACAAGACTTCTACACAGGTTACAGCTAATATTTGGGGGCCCATTGGGGGGAACAACCTACTATCAGTTTATTGGCTGGTGACCCTTCAAACTAAATTTTTTTATCCAAAGCCGACAACCCCTTTAAACTTCTATTTTGAAGTAAATCGTTACAAAGTCCTTTTTATTCTGGCCTAAAGGGATTGTCCCAGAATGGACAGATTATCACCTATTTAGGTGATAATTGTCTGATCTCTGGGGGCCTCACATATGGGACCCCACCAATCGCAAAACGGAAGTCCCAAATCCCAAGATCGTCCTCATATCCCGTAGTGAGGAGCTTGAATGGTGCAGCAGTAGAGCATGAGCCCGCATCTGCATTTAATGTTTATGGGACTGACGGGAACAGCCAAACACTGTACTCGACAGTTTCTGTCATTCCTGTAAACTTTGAATGGAGCGACAGCGCGAATGCAAGACTGCGGCTCCATTCAATATTCTCCTCACTGCGGTCAAGCCGTGATTAGGCATAGGAGGTTTGGGACCCCCTTCTTGTGATTGGTGGGGCCCCCAATTATCACCTATACTGTGGATAGTTGATAATTGTATATACTAGACATACTTCCTTAACCGGAATCTAGAAAACTCTTGTCACCACCATTTATTTTACCAATGTTTATAGAAATTATTTTAACACGACTACACTAAATCTATGATGCACTTTACAGGCAACAGGGATTTGTAGAATGCAGTATAGTGTCTTGAAATGCAAATGTTATGTTCTTCCTTAATGGTATCTTGCTATAAACAGAAGAACACATTTGTAAGTATATCTAAATTTCTTTAAAGAAATAACACTTTAAACATAACTGTGAATGATAGAATACCCAGTAGAAAACAGTTGTTGTTCTGAACTATATCTTCAAGGCAATCATAAGTTACATACCAGCTGGCTTAAAACATACTGATGGGTCTGGGAAGTTAATATTTCTCAAAGGATGTATAATTCTATTCTTGAAGACCATATGGTAACTAAACACATGTGACTACATGGCATTAATCCATCTAAGTGACATTTATATATAACCATGCAAGGTTTTTAAGAGATACAGTAACTCTTACTTAAGTTTTATCTGGAAGCCTTTAATAAGTAAATACAAACATATTTGCTTTGTACTAGGATTTATTTTTTTCTTTTGTCCTCTCGAAGTGGTATTCCTAAAAAAGTCTTAATCGTCCTTCTGTTATCGCACTTCTTTATATATTGAACCACACTCATAGAAGCACAATTGATGCAATAGTAGAACATAATCCGCATCTTCTTTTTCCTGGTTACTTTATGCTTTGTGCGGTCAGAATTTATGTTATTTTTGCTTTATGTTTCTCAGTCATTTTTATACTATATGGAAGGAATCATATTCTTTATCCATATGCTGTACATATATTTGTTCTTTCCGACACAGAATTGTTGTAATTTAGCTACTTTATTTGCACATAAAGAACAGAACTAATTTAACAAATGGACATAAATCTTGACTCCTACATTGCAGTAATGCAGTCATTTTATAAACATTAATGCAGGCTATATAGGACAGGTCCTAAATCAGAATCTTTATCAGACTACTTATGTGGCTTTAAAAGAAGTAGATTAAATCTATAACTACAGTAAAGACCTCAGGGTGATTATTCATTATTTCCTTTTTCTTATATAGCACCAATATATTCCACAGAGCTGTACACATATTGTTGTCACTCAATGCAGTCTTTATCCCCAGTGAAGCTAACAATGTAATTTCCCAAACTCAAACACACTAAGGGTCCTATTAGACTGGCAGATGTTTTCTCATGAAAGAGCTACGAGTTATGATTTAGCGAGTCATTTCCCTTTGAAAGACGGTCTATTACACATGACAATAATTGCTAAAGATCTTTGCTGTTCAGTCGTTACTGCGATCATTACTTGTTCGTCCACATCTTATCTCTGAACTGCTAATGACTGGAAGATTTCTGATTAGACGAGGGGATGTGACGGCGACGAACGATAATATTTTCTTCAGGTAGATGTGGCTGAAACCCAGTGATTTATCATTCGTCGTACGAACGATTATAAGAAAAACAACACACAAGAACAGAGATGTAGATGTAGTGAATGACAGGATTCAAACCATGACTCTAGTTCCCTTCTCAGAAATGTATATCATATCCACAGGATATGCTATAAATGCCTGATAGATGCGTGTCCCTGCTCTGGGACCCACACCTATCTCAAGATCAGGGAGATCCTATGTCTGCCTGGTGAGATGGTCACTGGCCGCCACATCCAGGAGGAGTCTGTGTGCAGAGGTGGCTGGGCTTACAGAAACAGCGTAGCTCATTGTGCCATGCTGTTTCCGTAACTCCCTTAGAAGTAAATGGGAGTTCCGTAAAAAGCATAGCAGTTTCGGAAACAGAATAGCTGTCACTTCTTTGGGAGCTGGGACTCGCATCTAATAGACATGTGGATAAGCCATAAATGTTTGAGATGGAAAAACACCTTTCAGAAACAGCCACATGTATACAGTAGATCAGACTGGCTAGCTGAGTCTCACATGTCAGCACTAATATGCAGAGAATTTGAGGAGCATGGGGAATAATATGAAGTCTTACTGTACATGTCTCATATTAAAGCATAGAAACTATGTATATACACTATAGTATGGAACTGTGGGCAAAACTATGAGACCAGTATTAAATATTTGTTTTTAACCAACGCAAACCAATTAGACTATAGTTTATAAAATTAAATAAAAGTCATAAATCCAATACATACATGCATAATATAATAGAAAACATATCACACCCTTTTTTACTGAAATGCAGTAAAGAGTTGCATTGAAAGGGGTACTTTTTGGGGCACTATTATGCTGTTTACCAAGTTGCTCAACTACACAGTTGAGTGACATTATTATGACCACCTCCTACTTTCTCACATTGGCAGCAGATAGCCCATGAAGGAAGTGATATATCGTGTGCTGGCTTGGTGGGTATATAAGGTGTGCGATAGGCTGCCTGAGCACATATCACTCATTGTTGCCATAGGTAAAAGGGGAGATTTATTAGCGTTGCAAAAAGGGGTGATTATTGGCTTTCGTGCCAAGGGTGGCAGTATTTCTCAAACAGCGCGGTTTGTGAACTGTTTGTGTGGTGCTGTGGTAAAAGTGTATTGTGAGTGGACAAATGGCACCATTGGAAATAACAGACGTGGAAACTGTGGAGCACTACGTGCCATTGATCTGAGAGGTGAACATCGGCGCGTGAGAACCGAACGACATGCTACAGTGGAGCAGCTCACCATGAAAACCAACCAGGGAACTACCAGACGTGTGTCTAAAACAGTTCAGCGAACCCTACTGTGTATGGGGCTCTGAAGCAGACAGATGGTCACTGCTCCTATGCTAACAAAGGTGCTGTTAGGGATCTGCCAGGTACTTCATCTAGCTATACTCCTGGGATTAATCAATCCACACCTGAGGCCAGACCTGTTCGACTGACACCATCTCCCACCAACCAGGGTGGCAGGCTCAGGAGTGGAAGAGCCTATCGCGGCCTGGTCTGTCGGAGTTAGCTCCGCCCCCTGCCCTTTATTACCTGCCCTGTGCTCTCCCTCAGTGCTTGTAATTCTTTTGGATTCCTGGCCCCACTGCTGCTTGCTCCAGCCTGCTTCTGCCGTGCTTCTGCCTTGCTGCAGTTCTGCTTGACCTGCTTGCTTTGCCCCTGGCTTGCTTCTGTCTCCGTGCCCGCTCGGGTGTACTCACTTCGTCCTGGTCCTGACTGTTCGTTCGCCGCCCCGTTTCCTCGTGGCGTTCCGTGGGCTACTGCCCCTTCCCTTGCGTGTTCCCTGTTTGTCTTCCTGTGCACTTAGCCAGCGTAGGGACCGCCGCCCAGTTGTACCTCGTCGCCTAGGGCGGGTCGTTGCAAGTAGGCAGGGACAGGGCGGTGGGTAGATTAGGGCTCACTTTCCCTTCACCTCCTTCCTGCCATTACAGGTGCGACAGAAAAAGAAGGCTTTAATTTGCTTGGCAGTAGCGGAATTGGACCACCGATGATTGGCAAAGGGTTGCCATCTCCGATGAGTCACATTTTCTGCCTTATTGAACGGATAGAGGTTGGTGTGTCAGGCCAGAAACATTAGAGAACAAACACCCTGCAATCATTGCTGGAAAAACACAAGCTGGTTGTGGCAGCGTTATGGCCTTGGGAATTTTTTTCATGGCATTCTCTGGGCCCACCCATCCATGTGGATGGCACTCTGAAACAATTTGGGTATGAATCCATCGTTACATATCACATCCACCCAAACATGATGTTTGTCTTCCCTGGGCAGATGGAATCCTCTAGCAAGACAATACGACATGTCACACAGATAGAAATGTCCGACAGTGGCTGGATGAGTATGACCAAGACTTCTAAGTACTTCCGTGGCCCCCCAATTTGCCAGACTTGAACCCAATTGAGAATCTATGGTTTCCGTTTGTTTCAGTCAGGGTTCCATTCATGGGTTCCCGTGACGGAAAGCTCAGATGGAACCCATGAACGGAGCCCTGACGCAGATGTGAACAAATCCTAAGTTCATAACTTTCACGTAGCATTTAAGAAAGTTGTACAACTATCTTATGCATACAGTGCCCATACCATGTAGTACTCTTTACTCTAATCTGAATTTTATTTTCTATGTCAGCAGCTCACACATTCTTTGCTGCCTCTCTATCACCCAGGTACCACATAGACTATGGGTCATTGCCATGGGCTGCAGACATTTTTTAACACAAAGTATAAATCATTATGCAAGATTTATGTCTCAGCAATGTTCATATCATATTAAGTTTTCTACCAACTATCCTTCCTTAAAAAGATTTTCTTTTGTTTAACTTTTTTTTAAAGCCATCTGTTCTTTCTTGGTCAAGTTCACTCAGTAGACAAGTAGCTGACAGATTTACTGCCGAAATGCCTGACACATTGTACCGTGTAAAATTTATTTACAAGCCAACAAATCATGGGTCTCTCTGTATCCTTACATTACCTTGTCTTTTCTTTGTTTTTCATCTTGATACACAGTCCAATGTTCACCATTATTACTGAAAGCAAGCTTGTAAGAGCCTACAAACTGCACATGGCCAAAGTCTTTAGCTCCTTGCGTAATAATTCCAGTCACCTTTGTAGGACGAAGAAGATCCACCTAAGTAAAAACACAATCTTCCATTACTGACTGCAATATAACATAAAAAAAACTATTTATAATTTCAAAAATGAGACACTCTTTATCGAGACTCTAAAAAGCTAAGTAAAATATACCTTGACATTTCTCCTCATCACATAGGTATTGGATCAGAAATTATTGATAATGCTTCCTTGCTGGTAGAACCAAGCCGGGAAACATTGCTAGACATCTTACATCATTTTTAGTCTTTTGATTGATAGTCACAAATTACTGCCACGTTCCAAATGTGGCTAATTGCAAAATTAATGTTCTTGTTTAATATATCACAAGAAGCCTGTAGTAATGAGTGTGACATTTAAAGTGCAACTTTTATTCTTTTTGAGTACTTTGCAAATTAGTATTCATAGGAGGAAATCTGTAAATGGTAAAATATATTAAATATGTGGGAGAATGTTGCATATTCCCAACAGAGTTCTTGTAATCAGTCCTATTTTGTATAAATGTCATTATTACTGTGTTGGTCTAGTCTTAGACAGATGGGTTAAATTGGACCAAGCTCTTCTCACAGTTGGTATTTTTAAGCAAATTACAGTATAAGCTAAAACCAATTTCCTTTCATGAATAAAAGGAATGATATACAAGTTCTATTTATCGAGCTACCATACTGTACGCAGCTACAGCCTTCAGGAAAACATAAATGCTACGCTTGTTTTGCTCTGTTTACAGAGAAAAACTCTCTTCGTGGATCAATACTTTAAGGCACAAAAAACATCTTTGTTGAAATGAAAGGCTATTACACACCAGTACAAATGTACACATTATACACCAAGCCTTGCCTTAAGTGATCAATGAAGAACTTGGGTTGTAAATGGTCTCTTGAGAAATTAAATCAACCGTAAAGGATATCAATGTGAACATAGCTGAATTTTTTTTTTTAAACTTTACCTTACACACCATTTATAATGATGAAGCTGTATTTCGTGACTGTAATGTACTTTCTTTGCCATATAAAACTCACATTTAACAACTTTTGGAAATCAAGCATAGAATGTTGGATAAGCAACTTAAGGTTATTTGGCTAAAACTTTGTGCCAGGCTGATAAAGTATAGACATATATTTTCCAGCTGAAGCTACTATGGATGGGAATCTCTATCACTCCAAGTAATGGGAAAGTTTATAGCCCTCATTTGCTGTCACATGATCTATCACTTTGATGAGCTGTCTGGTATGCACTGCTGCAGAAAGAAAGATCTAGTGCTTGTGTGGAGATGCAAACCGAGTGTCATCCCTGAAGTCATTAGTAATATTTCTTTCTACACAAACGTCTAATTTCTGGATTTAATTAGGTCCTATGAAATTATCCTTTCTTCCACAATCAGCAGGGATGAGACAACCTCATTCCATACAATACGGTTCAGCAACATCAACAATGAACTTTGCATTTGCATAAGCCTATATTCTACAATATATCATGACAGCAATGAAGAAATAAACAAAAGTGACAAATGGAAGAGAAAAAGGCGGGGATCTTACTCTGCTTTATAAATATCAGGGAATCTCCAACTCACACAGATCATCTGTATCAATAATTTTTTTTTATCTACTGGAAGGTTATCTACTCAAGAAGAATTGAAATCCCAAACAAAAGTTGGGACATTAAGAAGGAAATGGAGGAGATTTGGCTGTACATATGAGATAGGCAAGCATTTTTGTCCAAAAGATAAAGCTCCCACAGACATACAAATTTGGCTCGGCCAATTGTATATATATTCAATAAGGGAGACAATCTGCTCCCAGACACTTCTGTTGAAATCTAACACTCTGGATTCTTGTTTCCCCCAACGTTTGCTATCAGTGGATAGTTGGGACACCCCCCTATACACATTATAATATCAGCGGATCCAGTCGAAATGGGCATGATCCTCCTAATATGTATAGGTAGCTTCATACCAGATGGTCAAAAGTATGTGGACAGCCATCCTAATTATTTAGTTCAGGTGTTTCAGCCACAGCCTTTGCAAACAGTTACATAAAATCAAGCACAAAACTATGCAAGACAGACATTAGTAGTAGAATAGGTCATACTGTAGGGTTGTTTTTGGGGTTTAGGCTAGGACCCTTATTTCAAGTAAAGGGTAATGTTAATGATACAGCATACAGAGACATTTCAGACAATGGCATGCTTTCAACTTTGTGGCCACAATTTATGGAAGGCGCTTTTCTGTTCCAGCATGACTGTGCTCCAGTGCACAAAGCAAGGTCCATAAAGACATGGTATAATGAGCTTGGTGAGGAGGAACTCGATTGGCCTGCACAGAGCCCTGACCTCAACACCATAAAACACCTGTGGGATGAATTGGAAAGCAGTTTGCGAGCCAATCTTCTCGTTTAACATCAATGTATGGCGTCACAAATGCTCTTCTGAATGAATGTGCAAAAATGCCCACAGACATCAACGTTTTGTGGAAAGCCTTTTAGAAGAGCCCTCGTAACCTGAAAATCTCATAGAGTTGTGATCAGCTGCCGTCATGGCTCCTCCAGGAGTGGAATCCCGGCCAGAGCTTTGCCGACCCGCTGGTCGGAGATTCCGCTCCTAGAGGGAGCCCCTGACGTCCCTAACAGTGACAACAGGGGATTCTCCTGGACTGAAATCCTTGGCCAGAGCATTGCCGACCCTCTGGATGGGGATTCCAGTCCTGGAAAAGCCCCTGAAGTCACTATCCATATATGGACAGTGACATCAGGGGCTCCACCAGGAGCGCAATCCCCAGCCAGAGCATATCTACAGCATTGCCGACGCTCTTGCTGGGGATTCTGCACTGTTGAAGGAGCCCCTGACATCCCTGTCCATATATGGACGGGAACGTCAGGGGCTCCTCCTGGACCGGAATCCCCTGCCAAAGTGTTGCCGACGCTCTGGATGGGGATTCCGCTCCTGGAGAAGCCCCTGACATCACTATCCATTTATGGACAGTGACGTCAGGGGCTCCTCTAGGAGAGGAATCCAAGCCAGAGCGTCGGCAATGCTCTGGCTGGGGATTCCACTCCTAGAGGGATCCCCAAAGGTGCTATCTACAGCGAGGGGGCTGTAGCGCTATCTGCTGGGAGGGGGTGTGTGGCACTGTCTACGGGAGGTTTGTGTGGCGCTATTTTAAAGGGGATGTGTGTCACTATGTACAGGGTGCGTGAGTGTGGCACTATCTACAGGGGGTGTGTGTGTGGCACTGTCTACAAGGGGAGGTGTGTGGCCCTATCTACAAAGGGGGTGCTGGTGGCACTATCTACAATGTGGTGTGCGTGGCACTATCTACAGAGGGCTGTGTGTGTTACAATCTACAGGGGGAAGTGTGTGGTACTATTTACAGGGGCTGTGTGTGGTACTATCTACAGGGGGCTGTGTGGTACTATCTACAGAAGGCACTGTGGCATTATCTATAGGGGGTGTGTGTGGCACTATGGCACTACCTACAGAGGGCACTGTGGCATTATTTACAGAGGGCACTGTGGCATTATCTACAGAGGGCATGATGGCATTATCTGTAGAGGGCACTGTGACATTATCTATAGAAGGTACTGTGGCATTATCTACAATTGGCGGCCTCACTTCTATATGGGGACATAAAGGGGGCCTAACTTTTATATAGGGGCACAAACTGGGAACCTAATTTCTATATGGGGCCATAAACAGGGCCTAACCTTTATAAAGGGGCACAAACTGCAGTTTTTTGCTGTTTTACTGCCACTGTGAGTTCCCCCGCAAAGGGGCCCACTATCTGTGTCACGCAAGCGCCCACATAAACATCTAGCCAGACATGATTGTGATTTTCAGGTTTCCACATGCTTTTGGCCATATAATGTACTAGAGACCAGTGAAAGTATTGCATTTATGATGGTAGCCAATAAAACATACATTTCTTAAAAATTAATCAATTGTAACACTTTTCGCAGTTTATAAATTCATTACTTTCTGGTATTGCATCACCTGGACATGGTTTCATTATTTTAATGAGATTCGCCAGGGGTCTCCCAAACTATGTCTCATTTTCATTTTAAAATACACCGTACTCTTTTTGGTAATTTATTATAGAGGATGCCTGGGAATATGGACAGTTTGTCCACTAGTGGGACAAAAAATGTAAACAAATAACACATACACATATATGGTATCCTCGGAATTGTGACGACTCGAACAATAAAATTAACACATTAATTAAACCACAAGATGAACGGCGTCCAAAAAAAACGCAAAAAAACAAGGCATTCCCCCCCATTCTCCCATTCCCCCATAAAAAATTAAATAAAAGTTAATCAATAAGTCCAAAGTACCCCAAAATAGTACTAATGAAAACTACACGTTGGCCCACAAAAATCAAGCCCACATACGGCCACATTGACGGAAAAATAAAAAAGTTACGGCTCTCGGAATGCGGCGATGCAAAAACAAGTAATTTTTTTCTAAAAGGGTTTTTATTGTGCAAACGTAGGAAAACATATAAAGCCTATACATATTTTATAACTCCGTAATTTAAAATGGAATTAAACAAATATAGCAAAGAAATGCATATCTCTAAGGCTCCATGCACAAGACAGTAAAAATCGTCCATAATTACGGTCCGCAATTATGGACCCATTCACTTCTATTGTCCATGGACACCTTCCCGTATATTTCCGTGCCGTAGAAGCCTATTCGCAAAAAATAGGACATGTCCTATCTTTTGCTTTTTATGGACCATGTTCCCATACTTTATAATGGGAGCACGGCTCGTAAATGCGGACGACTGTCCGCGGCCAGCAGTGCCGTGTGCATGGGGGCTAAAATTCTTTGCTCAATTAACAGAGTTTATACATCTTAATGTTAACCTTCATCAATATATCGTGCTCCAAAATGCAATATAACCACTTCACAAATTATACAGTATAATCTATATCAGATAAATAGTTGGTGCTACGTTTGTAGATAACTGTTTTCTTGAAGTTTCCCAGCTTCCAATGTCTTTACTAGTGTGTAATTGATCTTGAAGTATAATCATCTGTTATATTGCTTTAATGTTTGTAAGTGATTTTTAGTTATTTATTTATATAACCAAAGAAATACGATATTTTTTCTGGATTTTCTGTGTCGCAACACAATTATCTTGTTGAGACATAATTGTATCCAATTCACATAGCACAGCAGACATAAGTAATTTCCTGGGACAAGCTAAATAAACAGCAAACGTCCTGTTCAGTATCATCTTAGCTGTAAACTATACCCTGTTTCTATTGCGACTGATAACATAGCATAATATTGTAGTTTACTCCTAGCTATACACATAACTAGAAAATAAAATATTGCATGTTTATTTGGAGGAAATATAGGAGCTTTCATTTATGTATATATATACATAAATAATAGTTGTAAGTCTATGGCCTTGGGATATGCCATCACATGATGCTGCCACGAGGTAGGACAACCTATATGGGAGTTTTGCATTGCTTGGGTATTAAAAAAATATATTGGGTCACAAACTTTGTGCTTCTCACTGTGTAAAAGAACAGGCTGCATTGCTAGGCCAAGAACTGCAACATTTCAAGCAAAGCTGTAACAGGGGTAACATATGTAGCCCAGGCAGTAGATAAAATATATCATCAGGGTTATTGTGATTTTTTTTTACATTTCAGACATATTGGGTTTGATTCATAAAAACGAACAGAAAAAAACTGTCATTGTTGCCAGTTTGTTGGCAGTTTTTATGAATCTCCACCTAAATGTGAAAACATGGGAATACACATTAGATATTTCTGATTTCAGCAGGATCTGTCGACAGTCCAATATGCATGGGGATAGATGGTCCATTGCTGTCTTCCTCTGTGAAGAGCCAAAAGTCGGACAGATTGGATTTTAACCTGTCTTTATTTACCCAGAAGATAAGCAGCCCCATACTGTAGGTGCCTTTTGGCTGTTTATCGCCTTCATCCTCCTGAAATAACATGTCCGCTCCGCCAAGTTGAATGTCTTTATTTATGGAAAAGAGAGAGGTGTCTACCAGCTTAAGGTTTAGTGGCCATTAAATTTACTCCGTCCAACATGGAAAAGTGAGGCATGCCATGTGTTGTACTATCTATTCATTAAGAGTACTACACAATATACAGGTTTTACTTGCAGAGACAGGCACAATTATATCTTATGATGTGGATATATTCTTACTGCCAGATTTCAGTTTATTATGACACATTTGCTGCTTGCTGTTCTCTCTGCTTAGCAGGTGGTATATGTGATGTGTCTACAGTTTGCATTTCTCCTCTTTGATAAAGTACATAGACGGCATGAAGTATGTGGATATAACTGTACTCTTCATGCGGCTGATGCTGAATAAGGATTTTCAGTTTATGGAATTTCATATTGATGTATTTTTGCATACTCAGGTTGTGCATTGCTGCTTTTTGGAATATTTTTGTCAGGCTTTGTGTCATTAACAGCATGCTCATAAAAAAACAAACATCTACATTCTAGAACAGAAAAAGCAAAAGTTCCCAGGTGCATGCCTAGAAATTTAAATCCGCTTTTTTTTTTTTAAAGCTACTTTTGGAGATTTTGTTATTAAGTCTTCCAAAGAAGAAGACCAAGGGGTGCATAGATGTGTCCACCCTTACCTGTGCTTGAATTTGATATTTGGTTAAGTATTCCAATTTATCATGGAACAAATTCCATATAATATTGCGACATGCTAGCAAAACCCTTGACAGGCTGCAACACACAATACAACTACTGGGTGGCCAAACATAGAGACATACAACATAGACATCTCGCGACAGAGTATCACAAAATTATGTTGTTTTTTTTCAAAGCCACACATCTCAGGTATATGTTGAGATAAGAGGAAAGGTAAGGAAGGACACATCTGTAGCTATAGGAGGTGCATTATTAGCAGTCGCACCTGGGTCATGGGGCCTGAGGGTACCAAAAGCCCTGCTGCCATGTAAGAAGACACCAATATTATAAATGGCACATGACAGGTGGGGGGGCCCTGGTACAAATTTTGCCTTGGGGCACAGGAGATTTAAGTTTTGCATCTGAAAAGAACCCCCCCCCCCCCCTTCAGAACAATTATTAAGAACTTTGTATTGGTACAAACACAATTCCTATTTTGTGTGTAACATTTTATGGATATGGCTCCGTCCACATGACTGTATTGTGTTTTTGTGCATTAGCCGTATATTCAGTGCCAAGAGTGGAATCAGATCCTGTCCTGTGAGATCAGGGGAGCCTGTGCATTAGCTTGAAAAGTTTAAGGGGTATTCTCACTTTATATATTTATGGCATCTTCACAGGATATACCATAAATGTCCGATAGTTGCTTGCTCAGCTGTTTCTGTAACTTCCATAATCTTCAATGGAGAGAGCCACATACATGCACAGTCACCGCTCCATTTTGTCTTCTCCTTTAAGCAGCCATACTGGCTTGCCAAATATATGTCAAAGATAGGATGTGGTGATGCCATATGTGTGTAAATTGGGGAAAAAACTTTAATATAACTACTTTCCATAACAATGTGGTACTTATTAAGATTGAGAAGCCTGAAAATTTTGTCTTGGAAATAAGTTTTTTTTATATTGGATTATTACTCTATGATTATGAATATATCAAATATGTATCCCCAAAATAAAAACAATAAAACAAGTACTTTGTTTTTATGAATATTAAGTATAAATGATATAGAATCAGTAACAGTCAATGATTTCACTGGAAGAAGAAAAAAGGTACACAACGGCGCAGACATAGGACATTATCTCATGTTGGAAAAGTGTCTCTTTAAACATAAGGATAATCTTAGCAAAAAAGAGAGAGAAGTGATTAAATCACTGAAAGAAAACAAAGGGATTATTATCAGAGCAGCCGACAAGGGCGGAGGTACAGTAATACAAATTGTAGAGGACTAGGAAAAAGAGGCATTCAAAATCTTATCCGATCATAACTACTACACCCCTCCTCCCTCTGCCAAAATTACTAAAGATTTGCATTCTATTATCAACAAAGCTTACAACGACTCATTAATCAATTAAAATGAAAAGATCTACCTACTTCCAAGGAACCCTAGCAACCCATTTTTTTACCATTTAGCCAAAATGCACAAATATCTGATTAACCCACCCGACAGACCGATAATCTCCGGCATTCACTCTCCCACTTGCCGTCTGTCCTATTACATTGACGTCCTATTTCAGAACTATGTGCAAAAGTTACCCAGTTACCTAAAGGACTCCACACAATTAATCCCCAAACTACATAATATCCATGGTCTAATGACCTTCTACAACTTACTTTAGATGTCAGCTTTATACAGCAACATCCAACACGATCTAGGCCTGAAAAGCCTAGCCACCATTTTGAACAGGGATCACACCAAAAAGAAGGAGCAAATCTCTTTCATCCTCCAAGGGATAGAATTCATATTGAAAAACAATGTATTTATTTTTAAAAATGTAATCTTCCGCCAACAGAAATGAACAGCGATGGGGACAAGAGTAGCTCCAAGCTACGCTAACCTCTTTATGGGAGTCTTCGAAGACTCCCATATTTGGAAAAACCCCAAATTTAGACATCATATCTTATTTTACAGGAGATACATCGATGATCTTTTCTTCATTTGGAAAGGGGATACCCTCTCAATAACTGAATTCACCTCTCTTCTAAACACCAATAATTGGGGCCTTACTTTTACTAGTAAAACTAGTAAAAACTAAATTGATTTCCTTGACCTCACCATCACTTACAATCAATCAATCTCAATTTATTACCCGCCCCTTTTTAAAAAAAAAAGTTGATACAAACAGCTATCTAGATTACAGCAGCGGGCACTACAAAAAATGGCTACAAAACATACCTTATAGCCAATATAAGAGGGTGAGAAAAAACTGCAGCCTTGAAAATGATTTGTGAACAGGCCAGCACTCTCAAAAAGCGCTTTAAAGAAAAGGGCTATCCCAACCGCCTTTTATCAAATGCCTATCAGAGAACTAAAAAACTAAAAACAGATAGATTGTCTAAATCCAACTAACAAAATTCCATCCTGTGGAGAATCGAATAACTGGAATAAATTCAATTTCATTACCACATATAACAAAAAAATTCAGAAAAATCAGGGAGATTTTGACAACACACTGGCATATACTAACCCTTGACCCCTTTTTAAAACCCCTCTTGCCAAAAAACCTATATGCACATACCGTAGAGCACTAACTCTCAAGAGTATATTAGACCCCGGCAGAATCAAACACTGGACGACCACAAAAAAAAAAAAACCCTCCCTGTTACTTATGGGGAGCTATAAATGTGGAAAAGTATGCTGCCTTCAGGCATCGTACACAAACGTCAGTCTTTATCCAGCAATACTTCCAAAGAAACCTTCATCCTTAAATTCTATTTAACCTGTCAGTCACAATTTATCATCTATTAGATGAACTGTTCCTGCGGTGTTCAGTATGTCGGTCACACTACCCAACCTCTATACTGCCGGTTAAATAAGCACCACTCCAACTGGAACAAAAGATTATGGACACACAGTATCCCCAAACATTGCACCTTGATGCATGGAAGAGATTTTAAATGTTTTACAATAATGCCCATTCACCATATTGACGCCCAGCAAGTGAATAGACTTGAATCACTTTGCCTGACGAGTGGTCAATTGGATCTACAAGCTAAATACCCTGATCCCCTCTGGTCTTAATCAGATCTCAGAAATGATAATCTAATACTGAATACTTGAAAAACAAGAAGAAATATCCTAGCTCCAAAATTATTTTAACTAATTTATTATTTTATTCTGGTTAAAATTGCATTTTATTCTCTTTTATATACTCTTTATTGTCCTTTTAGTAGGGGATTTTAACTACTATCATGTCCCCTACTTCCACACGTTTTTTTAAAAGCTATTACTGTTGTGATGTTGTGATTGAACTTGTAAGTTTTTTTAAATGACAAGGGACTATGACTCCCTCCCCTATGTCTGTTTAGTTCAAGCTCTTTATTAGTACATTGCATATTTTAATAACACTATCCCTAGACTGACCAAGGTGCCACCAACAGATATCCAATCTCACTAAAACTTTTCTAACACTGCATCATAGTGTCATGACACAGCCAGAATTGCCTGATTTTTGAGCACCAGCACAATGAAAGATCTCTGACCACACACAGCTACACGGCCACTACTTTATCAGGCAACCTTGGTTGCTAGAGACGCCACAGCTCTGGCCAACGAGCGCCGCGCAATAGGAAATAGTCGCTGTCAGTACTCATGCATCCCGCAGCTCCAATCTCCCCCGTAAGCATTTACATCTTCCCCAATTCCCAACCACGGTCCATGTGAACTTACCATATATAGAATTAATTTGATTCTGCCTGATGATATCATCGGGCATCTCAGCCAGTACGATAACTGATGTACACAGACAAGCGGCACATTACCGCTCTCTGAATCTTTTGCATAACCTCATTCAAACCAAAAAAACATAACATTATATTCATTAAACAAAAGCTGCATTTTTATATGTTATTATTTTTGATATATGTTAGTTTCTGGGCTCACTATACCTTTGTGTAACAAATATGTAAATATGCACTGACAGTTAACCTTTGACCTCCTCACTGTCAGACTCTTTTCCCAGTTTTTCTTCAAGTATAAATGTCTGTATCTTCCCCATACTTCTTTACCCCAGTGATACTGCCTGAGGAAGGAGTCGGTACGGCTCCGAAATGCGTCACCTGTATCTGAATAATCATTATTAAAGAAATTTCTTCATTGAACTAACGAGCATTTTTATTGGGTATGCAAATACTAGAATCTAGTTGAATGGTTTGCCAAAAGAGAACAGCGCCAGTTTAAGTGTTACCTTTTGATATGTGCACCTGACAAGAGGTGCACTATCACAATAACACAGTTAATGATTTCAGTTATTCTGAACTTAGGCCCATGGCCCACAATTTGGGTATGAGGTAGACATTGCTCATGTGTTTGCCAAAAACAACAAACTGTTCCTACAAAAGTTCAGCAAATGTTGCATGCTGTGATTATATTATTTTTTCTCTGTGCCATGTAAGAATATATTAAAACTAACATATACTAGAAAGAAATGTAAGATATGAAATGGTCTGGATATTCATGAAATACTCTCCATGCTCAGATTTTAAAGCGCAACTACATCATAAAACATCATAAAACATTTAATCATTTATTTAAAGAAGTTCAAATTAAGTAACAAAATATCACTGACTTATACTCTGCTGTTCAAACAATTCACTTGTGAAGGACCTAAAAAACAGCATGCAGCGCTATTGTTCTTTAGGATGGAGAAAACCCAGACACCATTATAAGTCAATGGTTTATAGGTGGAAGCCATGACGCTAGATTTATTTTATCATTTAACAATGATGCACTAGATATAACTGCAGTCCTATGTAATCACACAGATCTGAACCATGATACAGTAAATATTTAAATACTGGCAAATGACTAACTCTACGGCATCCGTACCTTTCAATACTTCCAAGCAGCACCCGCCAAATACTAATACTTCTTCTACACATACAGGAGTCCTGTAGATATATTTGGATTGTTGTAGCCAGTTCTTTCTGAGCATTACGATATTGCTGTCATTTGTGAATTAAAGAGGTTATCCGATTCTTTAAAATTGACATACTATACTTATCAATATCAATATTGATATTGGATCGTAATTGGATCAATATTGGATCGTAAACGACGCATCCCTTTCATTGTTTACACAGAGCGACTATTCATTTTATTACAGCTCAGTCACATTAACTTGACTAGGACAAAATAGTAGTGAGCTGTAATACTAGACATAGCTGCTACTAAAAGTATGGAGCTGTGCCTGAGAAATAATGAAAGGGACGTGACCATTCTATAGCTGATCGGCGGGGGTGCCGAGAGTCGGACCCCCACTAATTAAATATGAATAGACTATCTTAAGGACAGGCCATCAATTTTAGAGAAACAGATAACCCCTTTAAATTTTAATGACTGCAGGCATGGTGGGGATGCCGCTAAAACAACATCAGTGTTATAAAATACACCGCGTTCCAAATTATTATGCAAATGTTATTTTTCGCTGATTTTCCTAAATAGTCGATGCAAATGACAGTCAGTATAATCTTCAAGCCATCAACCGTTGGAGTATAATGCAAATTTTATTGAACAAATCTTCTAATGATAACAGATTTTTTTTTAGAAGTAAAAAACTCAAAATGCACTGTTTCAAATTATTATGCAAAACAGAGATCAAAACATTTGAAAGGTTCTAAAGAGAACTGAAATGGTCATTTGTTGAATTTGCAGCATCAGGAGGTCATATTTGCAGAAATCAAAAGCTCTTTCAATAAAAAAAAACTTAACAGGCCAAGTTACATGTTAACACAGGACCCCTTCTTTGATATCACCTTCACAATTCTTGCATCCATTGAATTTGTGAGTATTTGGACAGTTTCTGCTTGAATATCTTTGCAGGATGTCAGAATAGCCTCCCAGAGCTTCTGTTTTGATGTGAACTGCCTCCCACCCTCATAGATATTTTGCTTGAGGATGCTCCAAAGGTTCTCAATAGGGTTGAGGTCAGGGGAACATGGGGGCCACACCATAAGTTTCTCTCCTTTTATGCCCATAGCAGCCAATGACACAGAGGTATTCTTTGCAGCATGAGATGGTGCATTGTCATGCATGAAGATCATTTTGCTACGGAAGGCCCAGTTCTTCTTTTTGTACCACGGAAGAAAGTGGTCAGTCATAAACTTAACGTACTTTGCAGAGGTAATTTTCACACCGTCAGGGACCCTAAAGGGGCCTACCAGCTCTCTCCCCATGATTCCAGCCCAAAACATGACTCCGCCACCTCCTTGCTGACGTCGCAGCCTTGTTGGAACATGGTGGCCATTCACCAACCATCCACTACTCCATCCATCTGGACCATCCAGGGTTGCACAGCACTCATCAGTAAGCAACACGGTTTGAAAATTAGTCTTCATGTATTTCTTAGCCCACTGCAACCGTTTCTGCTTATGAGTATTGTTTAGGGGTGGCCAAATAATAGCTTTATGCACACTTGCAAACCTCTGGAGGATCCTACACCTTGAGGTTCGCGGGACTCCAGAGGGACCAGCGGCTTCAAACACCTGTTTTCTGCTTTGCAATGGCATTTTAGCAGCTGCTCTCCTAATCCTATTAATTTGTCTGGCAGAAACCTTCCTCATTATGCCTTTATCTGAACAAACCCGTCTGTGCTCTGAATCAGCCACAAATCTTTTCACAGTACGATGATCACGCTTAAGTTTTCATGAAATATCAAATGTTTTCATACCTTGTCCAAGGTATCGCACTATTTCACGCTTTTCGGCAGCAGAGAGATCCTTTTTCTTTTCCATATTGCTTGAAACCTGTGGCCTGCTTAATAATGTGGAACGTCCTTCTTAAGTAGTTTTCCTTTGATTGGGCACACCTGTGTAATGGCGGGGTAGGGAGACAGACAGGAGAGCCCTAATCTAGCCGCCACTCAGTCCCTGCCTACTTGCAACGGCCCGTCCTAAGCGACGGCGTACAACTGGGCAACGGTCCCTACGCTCACTAAGTGCACGACAGACAAACAGGCAAGGGTACACAAAAGCTAAGGGTAATGGGGCTGTTGCCCACGGCAACCCCGTGAGCAACAAGAATAGTGAACGAGCCGAGTCAAACCAGGAGTGGACGAGGTACAAAACGCAGAGCAGGAGAATAGTGAACGAGCCGAGTCAAACCAGGAGTGGACGAGGTACAAAACGCAGAGCAGGAGAATAGTCAGTCAAGCCAGGGTCAATATGAAGCAGAAGACAAGTAGTAAGCAGCAGAAGCAGCGCCAGGAAACAGACTAAAAGAGTCACAGGCAAAGGAGTAACAGGAAGTGAAGGTATAAATAGTCAGAGGGCGGGAGCTAGCTCCATCTGGCCTGGCTGTGATAGGCTCTTCCACTCCTCAGCCTCCCAGGCTGATTGGTAGAAGAAGGTGTCACTCGACCAGACTTAGGAGCAGGTGCAGAGTGACTAACCACGGGGGTCGTCACAGAAGCTGTGTCTGGCAGATCCTTTACACCTGGCAAACTAATTATCACTGGTGTCTGAGATTGATTACAATGATCCAAAGAGCCCTAAGACACAATACCATCCATAAGTTTAATTGAAAAACTAATAATTAAATGTTTATGACACTTAAACCCAATGTGCATAATAATTTGGAACACGGTGTAGGATGCATTATATGTTATAGGAAAGAGTATGGAGAAAGAGTATAATGAATTAGGGAATCACATGGTGCTATTTCTTGTAAGTCGTATTATTACATAATTCTGTCTCTGTTATTTATTATGTATCCAGTTTCTCAAAAATGTATGTAACAAGAACAAAAATAAGCTTTTTCAAGGTGATGAAGTGTGTGTTGGGTGGAACCCTGAGATGTTGACCTTCATATCACTGTGACTAGTTATAAATTATTACTGCTCCTTTTTGGATGCCTCACCTCATCAATGTAACATACCTGCATTAACTGTGTGTTGGACAGATGGGTGTACACAAGAGCGGTGAGTGGTTACAGGGTTAAAAAAACAACAACCTGAATGTCCCCAAATCATGACAGTGGTTAAGGGACACAATGCCTCCCTGACAATGGTTATTTAGCCACTTGTAGTTTAGGATTTAGTTTGCACTGTCTCTATTGCCTGTACAGAATGCAGTTTTTAAGACACACTCATACCGTAGAACCAAATGCTGAATTTAAACATAGCATCGTCCAGCAGGCTTACTCCATCTCTCTCTTACTCCATCTCACTCATTCCGCAACTGAACAGTATGAATGGTAAAGTTTACAACATTATGTGACATATGTTTTAGTTTAGTTAAGTTTTGAAATAAAAAATATGTGAGTGCTGTCCTATTGCCTGCAGAGAAGTATTTGTGCACGCACCCATCACATCCCCTCTGGGGCTAAAAGCTATGTAGCTAAAAAGGTGTTTCAATGGCTTACATTTATTGGGAGCATATGGTTGAGACCTTTAAGAAGCGTTACATAGCTGGTACTGTTAAAACGTACTTAACTTTTAGGGTAACTTTCAGAATAAGCTGTTATATGTGTGTACACATATTTCTGGCCATTATGTGACTTTTATTTGGCATTAGTTTGCATTTTTTCCTCTGCAGGCTCTATCTGTAATTCTCAGTTGTCCCTGAGCTAGTGGGTGGAGCCTAACTGCTATCATGTTTTCTAAACACTGCACACATAGAGAAGAGGATAATCCTGCTTTGCTTTCTCTATTTATCACACATATATACAGAAGTAGAGAGCAGTATAGCTGAGAATCCAGCACTGGGGTGAGATATAAAACTTACCAGCAGCTGCTGCACATGTGTGTGTCTTTCTCACTTTGCTCCTGCTCCCTCCTCCTGCTCCACTCCCCTCTCCATAGACTTCTATGGGCAGCGTGTCTGTGTGTGTCTCTCTCTACTCCTGCTCCCTCCTCCTGTTCCTTTCTCCTCTCTAAATAGACTTCTATGGTCAGTGTGCCTGTCACTCTTTCTCTACTGCTCCGCCTCCCCTTTCCATAGACTTCTATGGGCAGACTCTACACGTCTTTTATTTTTTTAACATACTACATTTTTCAATATAAAGGGATCCCGCAAAAAAAAAACATCAATAAAACATAACCAATTGTGTGGACATATTCAGTTGCATACAGTATGTCTGGGGTATAAGTTCGGTGTAACACTTAAAAAGGGCATGACAAGTTTATGCCCAAAATGTAGTCTGAACTTAGCCCAAGTAAGTTTCTGGTCGAAAACTAGAGTAAATACTTACAAATAGAGGCAGAACATGCAAACTCCGTTCAGAGATTGGACTTCAAATCCCAGCCCTACAAGGTAGCAATGCTAACCACTAAGGCCCCATGTACACAAACTTATTTTTGCGGCAATTCACCCGCAAATCATTCATTTCAATGGGCCCATGCACACGGCCGTGGTTTCCACGGTCCGTGCATTGCCCAGGAGCCTGGACCGCAAAAAGATAGGACATGTCTTATTACGGCCGTGTTTTCGGTCCAGGCTCGTTGAAATTAATGCACATGGCAATGTGTGCGGCCCGTGCACACCACTACGGTCATGTGCTTGAGGCCTTAGTCCCAATGTGGTCTATGGTTCAGCTCGTAATTTGCAGCCATTACATTTTATCTTAAACATAACTGTTTAGTAACCATCCTTATATCAAGTGAAGAGTGCTAGCTGTGTACTCTGCCATATAAATACACATTGAGCTTGTTCATATTTTAGCTTGTTTTTAGCTGGCATTAATACACATGTTAAAAGTACACATACAGATCCCATATTGTTTAGTAAAAAAATCAAGTCAAACATTTCTGCAAGGCAGAGTGGAATGACGCCTGGTATTTTAAAAGCACTCTACTTCTTTTATGGCACACAGAAGCTTCCATTGAAATCTCAATGATTTTTCATTCAAATAAGTAGTATATACAACAACAGGAATAATACAGTACACAGTGTTCCATTAAGCAAAATATTACTAAAACAAAATACAGAAAAAGTTATGCATCCCTTCTAGGAATTACTAAATGCATCATACGGGATGAATAATCTTTGTATGCTGTGCAATGTCACAAGAAACACATGTTAAAGGCTATGTAAACCTTTAAATGGCTTTTTTATTTAATAAAAAGGTCAGTTAGTGTGATTGGTGCAACTTTATAAATAGATTTTATTAAAATATTATTTTTACTTTTTGAGATACAGCTGCTCAGTATTCTTTATACAGGGCAGCTGTACCATTCGCTAAATCCTTGTCCCGTCAAGTCCGCAGGACTGACAGGGTCAGTTAAAGCAGGTCCTGCATGTTTCTGACATGCAGGATCCAGCTGTAATCTACCACATCTAAGTCCATAACTTAGATGTGATAGATTACAGGTGGATCCTGCGTGGTAGAGACACGCAGGACCTGCTGACACTGAACCGGTCAGGTCTGCGGGACTGACGGATACAGGTCATACAGCTGCTCTGTTTAGAGAATACAGAGCAGCTATATCTAAAAAAATAACACAATTTTTTTTAATAAAAACTATTTATAAAGTTGCACCAAACACACTGACTGACATTTGTATTAAAAAAAAAGCCATTTAAAAGGTTTCCATAGCCTTTAAAGCCTATGCCAACAACACAACCATAATACTTTATAGTTACAAATAATGATGTATCAAAGTTTTATTTAATCGTACATACATAATATGTTAAAAGAGACATAGCGTACATAAATATTTGAAGCTTTGGCGAAATGTGCGTCGGTTTTGTGGTGGTGTGTCCTGGAACCGATCCTCCTCTGCTTGGCTACTTTTGTGACATACTCTGTATGTATTATTGTACTCTGGGGATGTTGCCTATTATAACATACTGGGTTAACAGTGAAGTATACTTACACATTTTTCATTTCTTACAACTATCCATAATTATTACTAGATTGTGCACATCCTCTTCCCCATTGTTCTGATTGCTTCGGTACCCATTTGTGTGTATATATGTATGTCATTTGTTTGAGGCCTCGACACAGTCTGTATATTCAAGTTACCAACCATATGGGCGTTACTCCTCCTTTTGTGAAGGTTTTGGTGATGTATGTCTCTTTTAACTTATTATGTATGTACGATTAAATAAAATTTGGATATATAAATATTTGTAACTATATTATGGTCGTGGTTTTCGTATAGGCTCTGATTTAAGTTTTGCGCACGGGCCTATCTACTATGTGGATTTCTGTTAGGTTTTAAGAAACATACTGTATGTTGAAGCAATGACGGGAAAAAAGCAAAGCAGTAGAAGTAATAAAAATAATAATAATTAAAACAAAGCATATGAGCAAAATTAAAAATATTTAAAATGTACAGATATATATTCTACTAAAATGGAAAATTAGAAATGAGCACTGGATGATCAGGGTGGTTTGCCTCCTGAAAAATCTTTGCTGATCTCTATATCTATGTAGAGGAAATTGTAATAATAGATTTAGTCTAAATTAAAAGCTTCAATCTATTGTACTTAGAATAACAAACTGCCTAAATGAATGAACATGAATGAACAAAAGTAGACAATATACTTGCAAAAAATTCTGGAGGAAAAAATAAAAGCTTCTTTCTGTCATGTTAGTGGTTTGGTAATGTAATGGTTATTAAGTTACCATTAAGGCAGGCCAGTAAATTACGGTAAATCCATAAAATGAATGTTCACCATTTAACACCATGTTTTAGGTCCAACCCTCTTTGCTCATTAATTGCTTAGTATATCTTTATAAGGGTATGTTCACACGCAGAGTCAAAAACGTCTCAAAATACGGAGCTGTTTTCAAGAGAAATCTGCTCCTGATTTTCAGACGTTTTTTGTGCCACTCGCGATTTTCGCTGCGATTTTCGCTGTGTTTTTTTCCGGCTGTTTTTGGAGCTTTTTTCAATAGAGTCTATGGAAAACGGCTCCAAAAACGTCGCAAGAAGTGTCCTGCACTTCTTTTTCGCGGCTGTTTTTTTACGCGCAAAAAAAACGCAGGAAAAACGCTCCGTCGGAACAGAACGTCGTTTTCCCATTGAAATCAATGAGCAGATGTTAGGAGGCGTTCTGCTTCTGATTTTTCCACCATTTTTCGGGCGTTTACGGCTCGAAAAACGGCTGAAAATAGGCCGTGTGAACATACCCTAAGAGTCTGAACTCCAAATCCTAGGCATAGCCATATGCTTAAATCGTAAAAATCTCAATGTATTCAGCCACCATTAGGGGGAGCTAAGCAGCTTACTGCATACTGTTTATACATAAAACGTGTTTTCCTGGACATTTTTTTATTGATGGCCTATCCTTATGTTAATATCACAGTAATCGGGGTCCAACTCCCAGCACCCCCACCGATCAGCTGATAGCAAATAGTTTACTAGGAAAAACACTGTACACTTCCATAGCGGCTGTGCCTGGGATTGCAGTGATTTGGTCCCATTCAAGTAAATGTGACTGAGCTGCAATCCCATGCACAGCCACTACAGAAGTCTACAGCTTTCCATCTTCAGTCTGATAATCGGTGGAGGTACTGGGAGTCGGACCCCCACTGATCTGATATTGATGACCTAACCTAAGCATAGGCCACGAAAATAAAATTCCTGGAGAACCCCATAAAACTCAATAATAAAGCAGAGTGTAGTCAGCTCCTAAGCTCTCCCTAGTGGTAGCTACAGGCAGCCATAATTTTATCATTCAACTCTATGGTTATGCAAATTATTTGGAGCTCTGCTACAGAAAAATGGAGCTTCAACCGCAATCAAGATATTAATTATCACAAAATGTCAGACCTGAAAACACCATGTTTTTAAAAGGTAGACATTCCCCTCAAATAAGATAACAGTTGCAAACAAAGTGGCAGGATTGTCAGTTGTTTAATTTGTGCTACCGTTTTGTTTTTATGTACTGAGTTGTACAATTTGGGATGTATTATATACTGGTTCGATTATGAAATTTAGGGAGTCATAAATAAAGTTGAGAATAATCCAAGCATAAGGGATTTTTCTGTTGTTACCATTTACATAGGGACAATTTGTTAAGACATAACATACAACCACAGATTGTTTATGCAGTTGCATCACTCCCTGCTGCTTCACTGGAGCATAAAATCGAATCTCAGCAACACAGTCGCCTGGGCACACACACAAACTATTCCAAATTCATATTCTTTACCAAGCTGCTGCAATATTATGAGTGCTCCTGAGAGCAAATGAAGCTGGCACTAAGGGGAGAGCATTTGAGCACTATGGACTACTTCTAGACTCCACACCTGCTTGGTTTAAGAGAGCACTTGGCTGGAAAAAGGTTGGTCAGGGTATGTTACTGATATTACCAGAGAGACAAAAAAAAATACATTATAAGCAATTTTTACTTTCTCAAATCTTTTCTTTAAACCGAAAATTTGAAATTTTTTATATAAATACAATGCATTATGTATAATTTATCAACATCTCTATAAAGGTAAGAACGATATTCCTTAAACATTATGAGTGGTCCAAACTGTACAGTTTGGATCACATGTATCTTCCTTGAATGTGTTCTCTACAGGTATTTCCTTAATTTAACAGGGAATATCGTGAGGAAACAGTTTGTTCTATTCTCATTGAAAGTATAGATACCTATGCAGTATGCAGAGGAGGTTTTCTTTTAGGCCGGCTTCCCACGTAGCATAAACGCTGCAGAATTTCCACAACGAAATTACGCAGCATTTACAGTAGCAGCAAAGTGGATGGGATTTTGAAAAATAATTAATAAATTGACCTGCGGTGCGGAATTGAAATCCGCAGCATGTCAATTTATGCTGCGTTTTCATTGCTTTTCTGTTGCAGGTTTTTCCTATTGAATTCAATGGGGATGCAAAACCCGCAACAGAAAGCCAAGTGTTGCGACTTTTGCGGCGGAATCACAGCGCAAAATCGCAACTCAGAAAAAGAAATAATTCATACTTACCCAGAACTCCCTTCTTCTTCCTCCAGTCCAGCCTCCTGGGATGACGTTTCATCTCATGTGACCGCTGCAGCCAATCACAGGCTGCAGCAGTCACATGGGCTTTAGCGTCACACAGGGAGGCGTCACCATGACATCAGCCTAGGCAAGTATGTGCATTTTTTATTTTATTTCTACACTGCTTACCGCCAAGTTGCGGTTTTTCGGACGGAATGTGCTGTGGGTTTCAGGTCAGATATGCTGCGCATCCGACCCATGGGAACCTGGCTTTATAGGGCCTGGAAAGAAACATTGATATTTGTTGTTGAGTTCAGCCACGAGGTCATAAGTGGCTAAAGTATAACACCTCATCAAATGTTCTATCATATTGTACATTATAATTCACACATACATGTTTTACATTTTTATTCCTAAATGGCTTTACCATTCACACTTATTTTTTTATATTTTTTATTTTATCACTTTATGATATTTGCGATGAAGAAAGGTATAAAGAGAGTGTTGAACTACCAGTTTTCTCCACCACCCTTCTAAGTGTTAATTTACTCTGAATTTACTGCTTTTTATGCCTCCTTAAAATGAGACAGACAATCAGCTCACTAAGGGATCAAGTTACAACTGCCCATAGAAGTCTAAGGAGGTGGAGGGAGCAGTGTGAGAGAGGCAGAAAGAGACACATAGATACACTGTAGCAGCTTCTAGTAAGTCTTCTATCTCACCCAAGTGCTGGATTCACAGCTAGACTTTGTATTACTGCTTTATGATGTCCTCCACGTTGCTGCTGCTGCTGCTTCTATATATGGGATAGATAGAGCTAGGAGAGCAGGAATCTCCTATTCTATGTGCAGTTTATTTAAAACATGGTAGCCATTAGGCTCCGCCAACTAGCTCAGAGAAAACTGAGAATTAGAGATAGAGTCTGAAGAGGGGAAAACTGCTAAAAACTGCAGAATATAAGTCATATAATGGCCAGAAATAGTATTATTCCTCATGCATACACTTATGACAGCCTATTATGAAAAGGCACCTGAAAGGTTAGGTAGGCTTTAAATTAAGGAATTTTCTAATTGGTAGTCCCTGCTCAACGTTTTGTATTGTAGTTCAGTGATAGAAACAAAAGTCCAGTTCTTAAACTTTCTGGATTATTGGATGCCAAAATAAAAGAATTTCAATGCACTGTATGTCTAATTGAAGATGGACTAAATAACAAAAGCACCTGGGAAATAACTTATTGATAATATACAATACAGGGATCAAGATTTGGACATGTACTTGAAAATCTGTACATAAGTTGAGCAAGTAAGAAACTAAAGCACTGCTATAAGAATTTGTTAGTGAATTAACAAAGTGAAGTAATGCAGAATCCTTAGGGCTCTTGCAAACCACCATGATCCGTGGAAAGATGGGACATGTTCAATCATTTCATGGATCGGAAAGTCTGGTCAGTTTACACAGACCCGATTCAACCACTGAAGTGAATAGATCCGTGTAAACTATCTAGTGCCACTCGGATACTGTGGAAAAAAATCCTGAGTGAGTGAGTAAGAGCCCTTAGAGTACAATCTAATGAGAAGGATATTTTCTTTCCTCATTTAAAGAGGCTTTGTGAATATTTGGTTTCCTACAAAATATGTTTTTGTTGGCATTGAAATGTTTGCAATAAGAGGAATAATTCCATATAAAAACCTACATCACTAATACCAAGCATTGCTAGAGCTTACTACTCAAACTATAAATCAAGTTGTATCATGTACAACTGCAATTGAGATAAGATCTGTAAAAATCCTTGTGCTGTTCTATCTAAGGGGGAGGCAACGCATTGTGCCTCTTTTTTGCAGCGTTTCCCCAGTAATTTTTGGAAACTTTCAGCATTACTGCTGCTTAGCAAGTCAAAAGCATTTTTGTTGTGGTTTTCCTGAAATCTACGGCAAAACTGCAATAAAACTACTGATTATAGTTACACAAATATCACAGATTTGGAGTAGGACTGGGGTTTCAAATTTATACTCCTCCAAAATAAACAATAACAATTGTGTTTTATTTTAACCCCTTAGTGACCAGCCTATTTTAGGCCATAATGGCCAAGCTATTTTTTTGTTTTTCTATAGTCACATTTCTTATTTTGTCGTCGACATAGCTGTATGAGGACTTTTTTTTTGAGAAATTAGTTGTACTTTTTAACGGCAAAATTTTGGAGTACATATAATTTTTTTATTAACTTTTGTTAACGTTTTTTGGGGGGAAGAGAAAAAAACCCTGAAATTCTGACATTGTTCTATGCATTTTAAATTCACGCCGTTACCTGTGTGGCGTAAATAACACATTACCTTTATTCTATGGGTCTGTACGATTACGACAATACCAGATATGTAGAGGTTTTTTATGTTTTACGACTTTTGCACAATAAAAACACTTTTGAACTAAAATTATTTGTTTTTGCATCATCGCTTTCAGTTTACTTGCTTATTTTTTAGTCCCACTAGGGGATGTTTTGATCGCTGCTATAATGCTTTGGTATACTTAGTATACCAAAGCATTAATGCCTGTCAGAGTAAAACTAACAGGCAATCTATTCCTAATACGTCCTAGTAGGCATATACCCAGGGCAGACCTTCAGGCTTTTATCAGGCCCCCGGCTGCCATGACACCCCATCGGAGGCCCGCGATTGCATTTGCAGGCCACCGATGTGTGACAGAGGGAGCTTTAAATAAGTTAAATGCTGCCGTCGCTATTGACCGCAGCATTTAACAGGTTAAATGGCCGCGATCGAAGTAAACTTTGATCGCGGCCATTGGAGCAGGAGCCCGGCTGTCATCAGACAGCCGAGCACTCACTCCAGCCTGCATGGGACACCCGTGCAGGACTTAGACTGGGCCGCCGTGAGAAGGTGACGGCCTAGCTTAAGGCCCCTTAGTGACCGCCGTGAAAAGGCGTATTGGTGGTCACTAAGGGGTTATGTCAGATCAGGTGTACGGTAAGTGTCAGGGCTGATCCAGGCTCCGTATGTACGGAAATATTCTCCCCAGGAGAAATGTTTCTAGGGAACAATACCGTCGTACATAGTAAGATGGAGAATGACACATTTTTTTTTCTGTTGGATTTGTTCGGAAAACAGATCCGTATTACAGTTGTGTGCATGAGCTCTTTAAATAAAACAATGCTGGCAATGTTAAAAAAAAAAAGGGCTAAAGCTTGTAATCCCACAATCCGTTAGGCTAAGGCTTAAGGGCAACTTGTTGCTGAATATTAGTATTCTGCTTTGTTGAATTCCTAACACGCATGTGATCCTGTACAAACAACCAGGGGACATTCCTTATGTGTGGAGGAAAGGCGATTCAAACGTCAATATAGGAAAGGGTTCTTTACAGTTAGAGTATTCAAACTATGGAATGCCCTACCACAAGAGGTATTAATAGCAGATACAATGTCAGCATTTAAAAAAGGGCTAGAACTTATTTATTGAAGAATGGCATTGAGAGTTATAAATAATTAAGCAATGAATAATATTAGAAAGTTTGAATTTGATGAACATATGTCTCTTTTCCACTTAAGTAACTATGCAACTATATATCCATGGCAACAACTGTAGCATCTATTCATTATGTAACGGTAGAAAAAAAATTACTCTACCTCAATGTTTCCCTATGAAGAAAGAATGTGCATGATAATCGTAAGAATTTGAACATGTTAAATTTATCGTCACCATTACACAACCATTAGTCGCAGTGGAGCCATAGCTTTGCTACTTTTCCTTAATTAAATATGCATACTAATTGAGGAAAAAAGGCTGATGAATCATTATTCAACAGACAGTTATCTTCACCCGTTAGTTGGGTGTTTTTACAGAAGCCACTAGCGGGCTTTATTCTGATGCAGTAGCTCTTTTACGGCACTGCATCGGAATAAATAAACACTGCCAGGAACAGGTATATCTTCCTTCTCTCAGCTACCAGATGTAGCTGAGAGCTGGGAGCAGACTTGCTCGAGAGGCCAGGATTGATATCAGTATCGATCCCGTTCGTTTAGCTCCTCAGATGCGGCGCTCAATAGTGAGCGCCGAATCTGACTGGTTTTAGAGGAAGGGGCTCCTTCTCTCACCCCACCGGCAACCCGCGATGTGATCGCAGGGTGCCGGTGGTTTCTATAGCAGCCGGGGGCCAAACAAAGGGCCCCAGGTCTGCCTCTAGTTAATGCCTGTTAGGCATGGCCTAACAGATGCCTGACCGTTTAAACTGACAGGCAGTAATACTCTGCATTATAGAAGTATTGCAGAGTATTATAAAAGAGATCAGATGATCGCACAGTAAAGTCCCGTAGTGCGACTAAAATAAAAGTTTTAAAAAAGTTTAATAAAGTTTTTAATAAATAAATAAAAATCCCAAATATAAAAAAATTAAAAACCCACCTTTTCCCCCTTACAGCATGCTTTATTATGAAAAAAAAACTAAAAAAAAAGTAAACAAATTAAATTTTCTGTTCACCAAGCCTTCAAATTTTTTTAATAAAAAGTGAAAAGTCAAAAAGTTGCATGTACTCCAAAATGGTACCAATAAAATCTACAAGTCATCCCGCAAAAAAACAAGCCCTCATACAGCTGCATCGGCAGAAAAATAAAAAAGTTATGGCTCCTAAAATATGGCGCCACAAAAACAAATAATTTGGCAAAAAAAAGTGTACTTTTTTACTGTGTAAAAGTATTAAAACATAAGAAAACTATATAAATTTGAAATCGCCGCAAACGACCCCCTGAATAAAGTTATGTTATTTATACCACACGGTAAACAGCGTAAATTTAAGATGCAAAAAAGTGTACCGAAATTGCTGTTTTTTTTTCTATTCCCCACAAAAAAAAGTGAATAAAAGTTAATCAATAAATTATATGTACCTAAAAATGGTGCTATTAAAAAATACAACTTGTCCCGCAAAAAACAAGACCTTATACAGCTATGTCGATGCAAAAATAAAGAAGTTATAGCTCTTTGAATGCAACAATGGAAAAACGCAAAAAATACCTTGGTCCCTAAGGTGTAAAATAGGCTGGTCACTAAGGGTCACTAAGGGGTTGAGTCTCAGTCTGCTTAAAAATCTCCTAATAATAAAAATAATAATAATAATAATAATAATAATAATAATGTAGTGTTAAAATATAAGTCTTTGCAGCTTAAAGATTTAGAACTGTTCAAGGAAAATTTTAAAACATAAGCCTATATTTTGTCCACAGAAATGCCTGTGTGCATTAGAACTTTGAAAATACTAGTGAATTTTCCAAAGAAAATAATCAACTAAACAGAAAATGTGCACAGATCAATATCAATTAAATGGTTAGTAGAGTTTGCCTAAAGACAAATTTCCCCTCATAAAGAACAAAATGAGGGGAAGGCAGGTAGATGTAAGTCATGTTGTTTTAAAAACAAGGCTAGTTGTATTATGAATGTAGTTACGTTCTATGTGGAAATGAGGCCATGGCATTCCTCACATGAATACTCTCCTGCCTCATTTCCTCAAGTCATCGAAGAAACCAGTCCTCGAAAGGCAACCATGAAAAACGTTGTTTTGATGTATCTGTCGCAGTAAATGAGTTGACCTATAAAGCAGTCCATGTCTCTACACAACACACCCATGTACTCATTTATATTGCTGTTTCTTTCACAAAATTCAATCTCTCCTTTAATTCAATCATCCACCAACTTCTGCTCTTTTATACCAGGAGGTATTACAAATTAGTTGAATTCTTAATAGACCCTTCACTTATTTAATAATTGGCTGCAAGAATGAATGTGTTCACTAGAAAGCTTCTAATTATTCAGCTGGAAACTACAGTCAGTATTCCGCAGAGATATAAAGGCAAAAATTTTTTTTATTCAATTGCTTTGAAGTAATAGTTTTAAAAAAATATTGCTCCACTAACATAAACTATGATATATTATCGGGTTCTCACATGGGAAAACAAAACTGCGCTCTACAAATCTAGTCTCAGAACGAAGAAAAGGGGTGAATTTAAAGCTACTTTCCCTACAGGGAAATAAAAAAATTGAATAATTGTAATGCAGCGTAAAATTTGAGAAATCATGTAATTTATGAATTTATAATCTGAATAAGATAACACTGTACTGGAAGCTACAGTGTGTTCCCCCAGCACATCGAATAAACTGATTACATTTTTTTACATTGCGTGGTAAACTATCTGAGTCGCTAGGTTTAATGAGCCACATGTAGTACAGAGCAAATGTTGGAAAAGTACAAGTGAGGATGTTTACCAAAAGGATCTGACATACAAAATGTATATTTCAGAAGCAAACCCAGGAAATATCATTACGTTTTCTAATAGTGTATACACTGAGGCTGCAAATTTGTAAAGGTTCAGATAGCACTAGGTATCGATGGGTGCAAAAGTAGGGGCCCAACCAAATGTAGACTGTGAAGAAGTACTATGCACACCAATTGGACTAAATTCAAAGACATTTTTTTATTTTCATGCCAATGTGGACGTTTCAGTCTGATCCTAGACCTACATCAGGCACTACAGTATACTGGGTACTGGCGTGATGGTGCTGGGAATTGTGGCTGACCTTTACAGAGCCGCTCAATAGAGGTCAGTCGCAATTCCTAGTGCCACCATGCCAATACCCGGTATACTGTAGTGCCTGATGAAGGTCTAGGATCAGACCGAAACGTCCACACTGGCATGAAAATAAAAATTAAATTCTTTTAATTTACGCCAATTGGTGTGTACACTGAGACTGCAGTTACTGAGCACTTATTGGATGACTGAGCAGCATCATTGATAGTAACACTGTATTATACAAGTGTCAGCAGTGAGTAAAATCTTAGGGTTGTCCGGTTTCGGCAAATATTTTTTTTTTTTTATTGTGGAAATTAAAAGTCATACAATTTTACAATAATTCCTCACGTTTTTCAAGATATCTGCTTGTTGTTATTCGGTAATTATCTGTCCATGGTCATGTAATGAACGCAGAGGTATTGGGATCGTTGGAAGACACACATACTGTAACTGTAACGAGCCATGCACCTGAGTGTCGATCACATGACCATGGGCAGAATTGTATCCACTGTTTACCTGTTTTTAACACATTGCGTGTAAGTGTTAAGAAAGTTATATTTTAATGCATAGGCTCGTATTCTCCTTTTCTTTCTTCTGTGTTTAAATGTCTATATAGGAGTGCCTTTATTGTTACTCGGGGAGCATGCTTTACCTTATAGCAGCTAGCCCCTTCCTTTCTAAATTGCTGTAGGAGTTTTTCTGTTTATATAATATTGTATTCTGTGTTTCTCACAGCAACCAGCTCCCAGCAAAGCATGAACTTTAGAGCCCGTGAGGAAACATGGCTTGTACAATTGGACCAAATATTTAATGAGGACGCTAGATCAATTCCAGTTAGTGGTGGTAGGGACAGTAGGGAGCTTACTAATCAACTGAAACTTTTGTTAAACAAAAGAATTAAAATTTGGTGGAATAAGGCTTTTCTTGAGAAATATATTGCCAGAGGTCTCATTCCTAGAGGATTGAGGATCCAAGTGTTCCCATCCTTTGAGATGGAAAATTATGACTTCAAACAGAAGTGGGAGGGCCTGGCTGATATATGCTCTAAGGGCTTTATGGACCTTTTGGTCCAATCCAACGCAAATACTTTGACTGAGTTGTAAAAAGAGATAGATGATATTCAGGGCACCTTGAAAAAGGATTATTCAAATGAGAACCTAATTCAGATACAAGAAGAGATAGATAAGGAATATTCTAAATGGGAGAAGAATATCTGTGCCACGAAGTCAGGTAAATTTCAGAGGGACTTACAAGACTATCAGTCCAATCAAGTTTATAAGTGGCGCATGAGGCGTGGTCGCTCGAGATCTAGATCCTTTTCCCACTCTAGATCCTCGTCAATGTCATCCCGTATGTCCGGTGAGGATAGTAACAGAATTAGGGATACACTTATCAATGGCACCAGTGGGAACAATCAGGGACCCCCGGCCTCCAGACGATATTATGACAGATATGTCAAACACAAGACTCTGCGAAACTACCCACAGGACAAGAAATCAACTAACAAACTGGAGGTAATCAATCTATCTTCTCATGCCCTCTCTGATGCCCAATGTGAGGTTCTTAGCAGAGGTTTGACTTTTTCACCCACAAACTCTTTTGATTTCTTTACAGCGTTAAAGGATTTGCATTTATTTTCGCGCAAACTGGTTTTAAAAAAACTCCATAGTAGGAGTTCTGACAATCTTGTGATTACCAGCGAGATGGAGAGACAGGCATTGCAGTCTCTCGAGGATCTCCTACACGAACAGACAGCTGAGGTAATGGGTGCCTTTCCAACATCTGTGCTACCCAGATCTACGAGGTTCCCCCCTTGTCTCTGTGCCCGCAGGTGGAAATCTTCACCAGATTTGTCATGGATGAGCTCAAGAAACTATCCACTCTGAAGAGAGCTGACAATCTGACTTTCACACAGAGGAAAGCCTTAAGTGAACTGCAACTATTAGATGATGTTGTGATCAAACCAGCAGACAAGGGGGGGAACATCGTGATCTGGCCGGCATTTAAATACGAAAGAGAAGCCCTGAAACAGTTGCATGACAAATTGACCTATGTTAAATTAACACATAGCCCCTTATCAACTTTCTCTACAGAATTAGCTAAAATTCTCAACAAAGCTCTGGATAAAGGATTGATCCCAAAGAAAGTATATGAAGGACTTTTGACTGATGAACCCAAGATCCCCACGTTCTATCTTTTACCCAAGGTGCACAAGTGTTTAACGGACCCCCCAGGACGTCCTATCGTGTCAGGTATGGGTGGTCTTTGTGACCCGATTTGTAAATTTGTTGATTATTATCTTAAACCATTGGTCACTGAGTTACCCTCATATGTTAGAGACACGACGGAAGTCCTGGGGAGGCTGGATGGAATACAACTCGAACCAGATATGATCTTGGTTACGGCAGACGTAGAGTCGCTGTATACGTTTATACGGCACTGTGATGGTCTGGAGGCGGTCCGCTTCTTCTTGGGGACTAGCAACCGGGATGGTGAAATGTGTGATTTAATCCTGGAACTGTTACAATACATCTTGACACATAACTTCTTTGTATTTAAGGACCATTTCTATTTACAGACCAGGGGCACTGCCATGGGCGCGGCCTGCACGCCATCCTATGCAAACCTGTTTCTTGGATTATGGGAGAGGCAGGTTTTCCTGGTGGATGGCGCTCGGGCCGCTGAACATGTGCAGTGCTGGCTCCGCTACATAGATGACGTTTTGTTTATTTGGCAGGGGTCTGATTGTGAGTTGGAGGCATTCATGCAGCAGTTGAATTCTAATTCCCTTGATATCAAATTGACCTATAAGGCACATAAACAATTGATAGAGTTTTTAGACATACAAATCTTTGCCGATCAAGATGGATTTCTTCAGACTGACGTCTTTCGCAAATCCACGTCAGTTAATTCACTGCTGCATGCTACGTCTTTCCACACTCGCCCCACTGTCAAAGCCATCCCGGTTGGACAGTTTCTAAGGATGAAGCGGATCTGCTCTACTGATAGGTTGTTCGAACGGCAGTCTGACCAACTTAAATCTAGATTTTCTTACAGGGGGTACAGCACACGTCTGATTAAATCAGGATACAATAGGGCTAGAAGAACCCCACGCGGTGATCTTCTACGAACCAAAACCCACTCAATGGTTGATAATAATATTCGTTTTATTACAACCTATAACAACCAGTGGGACGAAATGAGACTGATTCTTGGGCAACACTGGTCCATTTTGCGATCCGAACCATCTCTAGCAACAGTGCTTACCCATGAGACCCATGATGACAGCAAAAAGGAGTAAGAATCTGAAAGATCTCCTTACTAAAATTCACTATGTACACAAATATGTCATTCCCTTCAGTACAAGAGAACCCAAAGTTGGATGCTATCCATGTTGTGACTGCAGTGCCTGCTCTAACATCAGCAGAGCAAGTGATTTTGCAACAGCAGATGGAACACGGACCTTTAAGATCAGGGATTACATCTCCTGTAGTACTACGCATGTAGTATACTATGCACTCTCCGGTTGTCCTAAAGTCTACGTAGGTTTCACCTCTAGACAATTAAGGATACGCACTAGAGAGCATGTTCGTGACATCGCTGGAGCCAACTCAATCAGTGATCCCACACTACTCAAAACACTGTCAAGACATTTTAAACAGTACCATGGATGTAATCCAAATTCCTTGAAAAGCAATTTGAAGAAGATCTTGGCCCAAAAGGAGTGCATGTGGATCGTTAAATTGGGATCCCTGACTCCTAATGGCCTAAATGAGCAACTAAATGTTGCTTCTTTTCTTTAATGTTTTCACTAATATATTCCCTACCTTCATATGTTTTTATCTTTCTTTTAACCCCTTTAGGACACAGCCTGTTTTGGCCTTGTGGACACAGATGATTTTTTCAAATCTGACATGTGTCACTTTATGTAGTAATAACTCCGGAATGCTTTTACCTATCCAAGCGATTCTGAGATTGTTTTCTCGTGACATATTGTACTTTATGTTAGTGAAAAAATTTGGTCGATAAATTAAATATTTATTTGTGAAAAACGTCAAATTTTAGCAAAAATTTGCAAAAATTTGCATTTTTCTAAATTTAAATGTATTTGCTTGTGAAACAGATAGTAATACCACACAAAATAGTTACTAGTTAACATCCCCCATATGTCTACTTTATGTTTGCATCATTTTTTTTCACGTACTTTTATTTTTCTAGGACGTTACGAGGCTTAGAACTTTAGCAGCAATTTCTCATATTTTTAATAAAATTTCAAAAGGCTATTTTTTCAGGGATCAGTTAAGTTCTGAAGTGGCTTTGAGGGCCTTATATATTAGAAAGTCCCCATAAATCACCCCATTTTGAAAACTGTACCCCTCAAGGTATTCAAAACCACATTCAGAAAATATTTTAACCCTTTAGGCGTTTCACAGGAATTAAGGCAAAGTAGAGGTGAAATTTACGAATTTCATTTTTTTTGCCGAAATTCATTTGTAATAAAAAAAAATCTGTAACACAGAAGGTTTTACCAGAGAAACGCAACTCAATATTTATTGCCCAGATTCTGCAGATTTTAGAAATATCCAACATGTGGCCCTAGTGCGGTAATGGACTGAAATACCGGCCTCAGAAGCAAAGGAGCAACTAGTGGATTTTGGGGCCTCCTTTTTTTAGGAATATATTTTAGGCACCATGTCAGGTTTGAGGAGGTCTTGTGGTACCTAAACAGTCGAAACCCCCCCAAAGTGACCCCATTTTGGAAACTACACTCCTCAAGGCATTTTTCTATGGGTATAGTTAGCATATTGACCCCACAGTTTTTTTGCAGAATTTAGTGGAATTAGTCTGTGAAGATGAAAATCACCTATTTTTCTATGGAAACATAGAATTTTTTCATTTTTACAAGGAATAAAGGAGAAAAAGCACCCCAAAATGTGTAAAGCAATTTCTCCCGATTATGGCAATACCCCATATGTGGTCGTAAACTGATGTTTGGACCCACAGCAGGGCTCAGAAGGGAGGGAGCGCCTTTTGGATTTTGGAGCGCAGATTTTGCTGGATTGGTTTTCAGTGCCATGTCGGGTTTGCAACGCCCCGGAGGGACCAAAACAGTGGAAACCCCCAAAAGTGACCCCATTTTGGAATCTACACCCCTCAAGGTATTTTTCTAGGGGTATAGTGAGCATTTTGGCCCCTCAGGATCTTTTTTAGAGCTAAGGTGACCAAAAAACAGCGATTTTGGCGCTTTAAATTCTTTATTTATTACAGCGTTCACCGTGCGCAATAAATTACGTTTTAATTTATTCTGCCGGTCGGTACGTTTATGGCGATACCATATGTGTATAGATTTTTTTAAGTTTTGCAGCGTTTGCACTATAAAATTAAGTTTCTATAAAATAATTTATTTTCTGGGACACGCTATTTTGAGCCGTAACGTTTGTATTTTTTCGTCAAAAAAGCTGTGGGAGGTCTTGTTTTTTGCGGGACGGGTTGTAGTTTTTATTGGTACCATTTTGGGGTAAATGCGACTTTTTGATCACTTTTTATTCTCTATCTTGGGACGGGTGGTGACCAAAAAATAGCGATGCTGACAGTTTTCCGTTTATTTTATTTGCGGCGTTCACCGTGCGGAAAAATTAACATTATAGTTTCATAGATTGGGTCGTTACGAACGCGGCGATACCAAATATGTGTACTTTTATTTAACGTTTTCATTTTTTCCCTATAATAAATGACTTATTATAGGAAAACAAAACCTTTTATTTTTACACTTTTATAAAACATTTTTATTAACTTTTTTTTACTTTTTACACTTTATATTTTTGTTTATTAATTTTTTTTTTACTTTTTACACTTTATTTTTTTGACCTGCAGCTTTGATCGCTGCTAGAATACATTACACTACCTAGGTAGTGTAATGTATTCCAACTGTCAGTGTGACGTCACAGTCACTCTGACAGTTGGTCTACGAGGATCAGCAGAGGCTGATCCTCATAGGCTGACATACATGGCAGACTTGGGAGCCGTTGTCTGGCCCCCGGGTGCCATCACAAGCATCAGAAGCCCCCACGATTGCATGGGGGCTGCTGATGCGCTACAAACCCGCTACATGAGGAGATCGCAATCGAGCCCCGCATGTAACGGGTTAATTGCCGAAATCAGCGGCGATGAGCCGCTGATCGGCAACACTGGAGAGTGTCAGCTGTCGGGGACAACTGATCTCCAAGTTCCCGATGCACACTGTCGCCGACAGTGTGCATCGGGAACGGCACAGTGACTTTCTGTCACTCTGACAGGAAGCCTATCAGGACCAGCCGAAGGTTGGTCCTGATGGGCTTCCGTCCATGGCAGACCCGAAAGCCATTGTTTGGCTTCCGTTTGCCATACTAACTATCGGCAGACCCCGGCGATTTCGTACGGGGGTCTGCCGATATGTTAGAAACCCCTAAAATTCGGCGATTGCACCCGATCGCCGAATTTAAGGGGTTAATGCGCCGAAATCAGCGACAGTGTGCACCGGGATTAACTCAGTAACTGTACGTCCTCGTGCGGGAAGTAACCTCCCGCAACGACGGACAGTTACGTCCTGGTGCGGATAGGGGTTAACCCTGTGTCTTTTCTTTATGGTATATAGGTGTTCGATGCATCACTTATATCCTCCCTCGAATAAACGTATGAATTGCAAAACTGGAATACCCCTGAAGTATCGAGAGAAGATGCATGCATAGATGGATACATATGATATATGTTGTTGCGTGCTAAATTATCTTTTTTATAAATTATGCATACATTGTCTTAATGTATGTTTTTTATTCTTTTAGCATCACCCTTGTGCGTGTGTTTTTTCACAACTCATGCTCCATGACTGTATTCATAATGATTCTATGACGACATGGAACATGTTGTATCACTTTTGGGGTACTCATACTGGTAACCCCAGTTTTATTAAATGCCTTTTATCATACATTTTTATGCACCCTGTTCGTTCTTGGGAGCTTACTCTCTCCCCTTATCTAATCTTGCGGTCTTGCGCCGCGATATTAGTCATACTTTATGTTGTATTGTTTTTATTATCATTGTTGTTTTTTTGTTTTTTCACCTATTGATATTTATAAATCACACTTATATATTTCCTGGAGTGTATTACACATTGTCACATTGGATTTTAATAACATGGGTGTTTTCTGTCACGCACATTTCTGTTTTAATTTCTCTTTCTACCCTCTCGCTTTTAATATATGGATAATTTCTGTATATCAACATTGATTGCCGATTACTATGTATGCTACACGCTAAATACTTACCTCCGTGTATTCCCGTTTTCTCCATGCCCAATGAGGTGCGCGCCTCCTCTGTTCGTCACTGATCTGTGTCTGGCCCGGTCCACGCCTCTGTAGCGCACTGCGCATGCCCGGGATCCCTGTACGCGTCGGGGATCCTGAATGTGCGCTACGGCGCTGGGGGCTGGAAGTGGGGCTTGCCACACTTCCGGTTTTGACAGAGGATGCGCGCCAACAAACTCCCGGCATCTAACAAACACCCTTGTCAGCTGCTGCCTTGTGTATTTAAGACAGCAGCTCACTTGACACTACAAACCCCTTGAGGAAGCATAACTGCGAAACGCGCATTGGGGTCCTGTGCACGATTGCCAGACTGTACCATCAGTTATCTATGGGTAAGAGACTCTTTTTGTAATTGAATATTTAAAACTTTTTGGCCTTTTCTAAATTTTTCTTGTGACTTATCCACTTTATAACATACCAGTTTTTTCCTTGCACACTGCCTTGCATTACTGGCATTTTGCCATGACCGGAAAACTAGAGCTGTTTATATGAACATCGGCCATACTTTATAGTCACATTATTGAAGTCTCTGATGCTATCTACTTGTACCAGTACACAGTCTGCCAATACGTGCTTTTTCAACTGTAATTGTAATAGTGTCCTCCAGTCCCTTTTGTACCTGTTTTTAACACATTGCGTGTAAGTGTTAATAAAGTTATATTTTAATGCATAGGCTCGTATTCTCCTTTTCTTTCTTCTGTGTTTAAAGGAAACAATGAATGTTCTTACTGAATAACAACAAGCAGGGATCTTGAAAACTTTAAGGAATTATTACAGAAAGTAGATAGGCAATTTGTATAAATTTTGATTATACAAAAAATAATATAAAATTGCTAAAACCAGACAACCCCTTTAATTCAGTGTTTAAAAAAATGAAGCATATGCCTACACTATGTGCATAAGAGCAGCGTGAGATATTTTTCGGTTGTTCTGATACAGATGGAAAAAGATTTTTAAAAGGAATCAATCACCTTGTTTTGTTATTTACTAATTAAACATATGTAATGAAACACATCATTTTTTTTGTGTTTTTCATTTATAAATGTGTATTCCTTTTATTCTATTTTTTTCTTTTTTTTATCATCGTGACAACCATATTGCCCAAGCTGCTGTTCTGAGCTATGAAAAGCACCTGTAGAGATTTGCTTAACAGCAGATGTCTAGTCTATGAAAAAGTCAGAAAACTGACTTCTATGGGAAAGTGTTGTGAGCATGCTCTGTGTCATATACTGTAATCTCTTTGCAGGAGAAGGAGAGGAAGGCGCAGGAGCGGAATATGTTTGAGGGGAAAAATTGATTTAAATAACAGGGTAATTTTTGACAATAGATTACATGCATAAAACATTTTCAAGGAAATTTGTTTGAAGTTTACAAATAGTCATCATAAGTGGTATGATGAGTGACTGTCATAAAAAAACACTTTGTCACGTTCCACCTGGCTCAATAGACCTGTTCACCGCTCTGGGCTTTAAACTTCGAAGATATGGCAGGCAGAGAGTATATGAGCAGCGACACCAACCGTAGCAATTCAAATCGAGCTTTATTTGTTTCCCCCTTCCCATCCCCAACACCTGAATGTTACCAGTTATAATACGTTTTTGCTATTCCTAGCTGACATTCAGTATGGTCCTATACTTCACTTTTTATTTATTACTCATATTCCTAAGGCTATGATCACACTTGCATTATAGCTTCTATGACGAATAGCTCTGGTGCCCGACAGACTTCATTGACTTATAATGACGTTTAACAGGTACCAGTGTGGTGTCTGTCATTTTGGCGGGAAAAATGGGACGGAATTTGCAATGAAGACTATGAACGGGGCCTCCGACACAAATGTAAATAGTACCTAATTCCCTGTTTCTGAACTTATATGACTGCTAGTTGCAGATTATTAACCTGGATTCCATGGAGGCCGATGATTTTTTGAATTGCTAACTATTGTTGCCTGACTTTCGTCCTGCCTATCGACTGAAAAATGGGTTTGTCTGCTTGCTTATGACCAACGTCTAAAACTATGCATCATCATTTCCTATTCCTATGAGCAACTACTAGCTCTGGGAAGTCATCTTTTGCTCCCCCAAGCTATCATTATTTCGGGAATTAGCCTGCAGAAAAGCACCTTACACATACATCCTGGGGCTAACAGTGCACCCGTGACAAACAGAAACCTAATGGAAAACGGGGTCCTATTGGTAAAAATGTTCTTCCCAGAATAACTTTTAGGATCAGAACCATTTCTGTATGACAAAGTCTCAATTAGCACAATTACTGAATATTCATATTCTGTATTTATTCTTTATTCAGTCCTCTTTCTGGGTTAGAAATAACTAAAAACAAAGTCAGATGTTCTAGTATGCATGAGAGTGATTGGTTCATTGGTATTCCAAAAGTTCAAAGATTAAAGTTTTTAAAAGATGACTTGAATTTCAACCGTACGAACTATGAATGAACATTGAATGAAAAGTCAAATAACATGTTTATGACCATGTCAGAAGCAATTTTATTTTTTATTTTTTTACTTCACTGACAAAATTATTTTTGACATTTTATATACACATGGAGATTTATATGAAGCAACAATGGAAAAGAGAACTTAAGTACTCACTCATCTATATTTGCTAATTTTAAGATGATAAAATCAATTTATCAGGTGTGAGGTTTGCTATAATTCAAGCAGATTTATGTCCTTGTGGCAGTTTCACCATAGGACTGTAATGTTTTGCCAAATGCAGGAATGCTGTGATAGTAGAGTATAGTATAGGACCACAGAGTTTGCCTACTTCTGATCTGAGTTAGATAATCTATTATGCGACCAAGGGAAGGCACACATTGCGAGTGAAACACGTTGATGCAAATTTTTGTTGCATGTTCCTCTTTACCCTGGTAACTGATAATAGTGATCACAGCCATATTTACTTATTGCACTTGCTCTTCAGCTATGTCTTCATCATACATTATAATACTGCTTCTTTTCTCTGCCCTGCTGTGTATTAAAGTGTATATTATCCAATAGGTTGAAAGCATGGCCGGCCTTAGATACGTTCAACCAGTGCGGTCGCACAGGGCGCCAGCCGCCCCACTGCAAGGGGGGCGCCAGTGGGTGTATGTATCTCCGCGCCGTTGCAACTACCAGCGGGTCAGGTGCCACTCGTTAACTGCACCCAGGGCCGGTCTTAGGCAGTCGCCTTTCCGACCGGGCGCTTCTCCACTTAGTGCCCGTCGTTAATAAAAGTTATATCTTAGTTTATTTCCACACATTTATTTGATAGCTAGGAAAGTTGGGTATTTTGTGTGCTCCTGCACAGTTGTCCTTTTTTGAATGTCTATTGCCCGACCAGCTATCAGGGTCATTTCGTAGTCCTTGCACTACCTACAAGGGGGCTGTAGGCTGTGTGGCACTACCAACCAGGGTGCTGTGGGCTGTGTGGCACTACCAATCAGGGGGCTATGGCCTGTGTGGCACTACCAACCAGGGGGCTGTGGGCTGTGTGGCACTACCAACCAGGGGGCTGTGGGGCACTACCAACCAGGGGTCTGTGCGGCACTTCCTACCAGGGGTCTGTGCGGCACTTCCTACCAGGGGCTATCTAGTGCTACCTACAAGAGGGCTGTCTGGCGCTACCTATAAGGGGGCTGTCTGGCGCTACCTACAAGGGGGCTGTGTGGTGCTACCTACAAGGGGCTGTGTGGCGCTACCCACAAGGGGGCTGTGTGGCGCTACCCACAAGGGGCTGTGTGGCGCTACCTACAAGGGGCTGTGTGGCGCTACCTACAGGGGGAATCTGTGAGTGGGGGGCTGATGGTCATTTTACTGTGAGTTGGGGGCTGATGGTCATTTTACTGTGAGTGGCGGGCTGATGGTCTTCAAGTGGTTTCCGCCTCTGACCTCCAATTGAAATGAATAGGAGGCAGAAAATACCTGCGGCGCTCGATTGGAGCTTTTTTTCCTGCGTCTTTTGCATTCGCTACAACAGCTTATGAAAAAACACAAAAAAAAGGTCAAACTACGCTGTCAGTTGCTGAAGGAATTTTGAGGCAGATTTTTTTTCCCTTACAAAAAACGTGTGTGACTATACCCTACGAGTGTAGTGCTTGTTCTTAGCCGTTTTCTGTCTTTCTCAAAACAATTTTGGGTAGGGGGCCCTGAGGAAATTTTATTTTTCCAGTGCTGCCTCGAGTCCGAAAAGATTGGCAAAAACTCTGTACTAGGCTACAGTATCCCGTCATGGAGCAGCTCAGTTCGTCATGGGAACGGGGCCTAGGTGAGTACAATTTTTGTTTTTGTTTGGGGGCACTGTCTACAAGGGGGAGGTAAGGGACTGTATGGCACTGTCTACAAGGGGGAGGTTTGGGGGCTGTATGGCACGATCTACAAAAAGGTAGTGGGGGATTATGGCACTCTCTACAGGGAGGCTATATGGAAAAATCTACAGGGGGGCACTATACTGTGTGGGGGCCACTAAGCGGACATTATACTGTGTAGGGGTACTACAGGTGGCATAATACTGTGGGCACAATTAGAGGACAAAATACTGTGTCCTTGAAGGGGTTGTAATATATTATATTATTAAATACTATTGTTATACTGTATGGGGGCACTAAAGGGGCATTATAATTTTTTTTATGGGGCATTTTTTTTTAATGATGGGGTGGGGCGCCAAAAGATCATTTAGCACAGGGCGCCATCTATCCTAGGGCTGGCCCTGGTTGCAAGTAAGCAAGGCCGGCCTAAGGTTGGAAGGCGCCCTGTGCGGGACTCTCTATTGCTGCCATCCACAAACCAAAAATTATATATGTATATACACACACACAGTTACAGAGAAACATATATACACATGCAGACACATATACCGTATAGACACACACACACACACACACACACACACACACACGCACACACACATATTGGAACATATACACACACAAACACAGACTCATGTAGCCGGTGCCAGTGCTGTTAATATATCGGCTGATATACTGAATTGGATGAATGTAGAGATGGTCCAAGCTAAATTAAATAAAATAAATGTGCACAAGGCTCCGGGACCAGATGGGTTACACCCTAGAATTCTTAAAGAGCTTAGTTCAGTTATTTCTGTCCCCCTTTTCATAATATTCAGAGAATCTCTAGTGACTGGTATAGTGCCAAGGGACTGGCGCAGGGCAAATGTGGTGCCTATTTTCAAAAAGGGCTCTAGGTCTTCCCCGGGTAATTATAGACCAGTAAGCTTAACATCCATCGTGGGGAAAATGTTTGAGGGGCTATTGAGGGACTATATACAGGATTATGTGACAATAAATAGCATTATAAGTGACAGCCAGCACGGTTTTACTAAGGACAGAAGTTGCAAACTAACCTAATCTGTTTTTATGAAGAGGTGAGCAGAAGTCTAGACAGAGGGGCCGCTGTGGATTTAGTGTTTTTGGACTTTGCAAAGGCATTTGACACTGTCCCCCATAGACGCCTAATGGGTAAATTAAGGACTATAGGTTTAGAAAATATAGTTTGTAATTGGATTGAGAATTGGCTCAAGGACCGTATCCAGAGAGTTGTGGTCAATGATTCCTTCTCTGAATGGTCACCGGTTATAAGTGGTGTACCCCAGGGTTCAGTGCTGGGACCACTATTATTCAACTTATTTATTAATGATATAGAGGAAGGGATTAATAGCACTATTTCTATTTTTGCAGATGACACCAAGCTATGTAATATAGTTCAGACTATGGAAGATGTTCATGAATTACAGGCAGATTTACACAAACTAAGTGTTTGGGCGTCCACTTGGCAAATGAAGTTTAATGTAGATAAATGTAAAGTTATGCATCTGGGTACCAACAACCTGCATGCATCATATGTCCTAGGGGGCGCTACACTGGCGGATTCACTTGTTGAGAAGGATCTGGGTGTACTTGTAAATCATAAACTCAATAACAGCATGCAGTGTCAATCAGCTGCTTCAAAGGCCAGCAGGATATTGTCGTGTATTAAAAGAGGCATGGACTCGCGGGACAGGGATGTAATAATGCCACTTTACAAAGCATTAGTGAGGCCTCATCTAGAATATGCAGTTCAGTTCTGGGCTCCAGTTCATAGAAAGGATGCCCTGGAGTTGGAAAAAATACAAAGAAGAGCAACGAAGCTAATAAGGGGCATGGAGAATTTAAGTTATGAGGAAAGATTGAAAGAATTAAACCTATTTAGCCTTGAAAAAAGACGACTAAGGGGGGACATGATTAACTTATATAAATATATTAATGGCACATACAAAAAATATGGTGATATCCTGTTCCTTGTAAAACCCGCTCAAAAAACAAGGGGGCACTCCCTCCGTCTGGAGAAAAAAAGGTTCAAGCTGCAGAGGCGACAAGGCTTCTTTACAGTGAGAACTGTGAATCTATGGAATAGCCTACCGCAGGAGCTGGTCACAGCAGGGACAGTAGATGGCTTTAAAAAAGGGTTAGATAATTTCCTAGAACAAAAAAATATTAGCTCCTATGTGTAGAAATTTTTCCTTCCCTTCCCTTCCCTTGGTTGAACTTGATGGACATGTGTCTTTTTTCAGCCGTACTAACTATGTAACTATGTAACTATGTAACTATGTACACAGACACATATACACACATAGGCACTTACCATCTCTCCTTACTGATAGGCTCACAGGCATCTAGCAGGGACAGGCTGTGGGCAAAGCTTCCTCCTCTCCTCTGCCTTGGCTCTTGTTTCCTCTGTGTGTGCAGAGGACAGAGCAGAAGCAGGGCCCAGTGGTGTCCCCTTCATGCAGGGAGGGTGCAGCGTCCTGTGCACTAGCACAGGTCAAACACCCCTAAGACCTGCCCTGCAAGTAAGTCCCACAATAGCTAATAGCACTGGTCAAATCTCAAGATCCCTTATATGATTTGACAATGAGAAATTAGTGATGACAGGCACAAAAACACAAACCTATAAGGATGCAGTTTTCCTATTTCTTTGTAGAAGTCAACAGGAAAACTAGGATCAAGATCTTCTAGTCCCATCTCTGAGGTCTACCGATAGATCATGATCTACTACTTGGCCACAAATGACTGAGCTACTAAGAATGCATTGCTCATTTTCCTATTTTTAGATATATAAATATAAAAAGACTGAATATTATACCACTGTATTAAGTGTGTCACAAAATTAATGCATTAATGATATTAACATACAAATGTCTGCATTGCTACTAGTATAGATTTCAATTATCCTCTAGGTTCTCAAACTATATACAATTATAAAGGGCCTCATTAAATGAACAAAACACCATAATGAACTAGTAAAAAATATATATTACCAGTGAACGCTTCTTAAAGATAAAATCTAAAACAGAATAACACAATATAACAAAACACGGCAGTGAACAGGGAACTGCACACACTTATTGTCCTTAAGGTATATGAACTGAGCATGTAGTTGCCTCAGGTAAAGGAATTTATGATTTTACTTTTACTCCTAACTCATATGTTAAATTTTGGTTTGATATTTAACACACTTTAGACAAGCCGCAAGGAAACAACTCCATTGTGTCCTTTTGTGCAGTAAAAAATAGGAAACATAACATACATCCTGCATTAAAAATTAATTAGAAACATCATAGTTGAAAATATAAGGATTCATACAATTTTCCATAACAGTATTTATAACTATAAGACTTCACCATGTTACACAAACATGGATACTCCATTCTGTAACGATCTGCGGGTGTGTGGATCCACTGGGCCGTGCCGCCGTATCGGGATGGCAGCTGGCCAAACTACAGTGTACCAAGTCAATATATAGTCCAAGCACAAGGGTACCTGTAATAGTCCAAACAGTAGCAACGGCTAGGCACAGATGGGATCTTGACGACAGATGACACCAGGCATGGTGCAACACAGCAGACGTGGTCGATGGCAGAACTCGACTCCAACACTATAGCGGGCACAGGAGCAACTACAACACAGGATACAGGTAGCAGGGTACGGGAACAACTGGAACAGGATATGATTAAGGGACCATTTGCAAGACTAACAGAGGAATATGAACAATGCTCAGACGTGGAGTAAAAGGGTAGAGCCCTTCTTATAGTCCAGGGTGATCATGGGCTAATTACTGATCATTTACATGTGTGCACACAGGCCCTCTAAGGCCGGGCGCGAGCGCACCCTACGGGACACAGCAGAGTGGAGCAGAAGTTGAGCGCTGGCGTCTCCTGGGGAGGAGATGTGGACCAGCGCTCAGAAGTCCATGGCTGTGGCCGTCGAGGGGTGAGTAATCCCGACGGTCCGCGGCCGTGGATGAAACACATTCTAGGTTGCTCTAATCATTATATGGCACTGCTATATATGGTCTGTGAATGGTCCAGTCATTCTGCAGACTGACAGCCCGACTCTTAGATATCTTCCAAACTGAGGTGTGGAATCTACTGAAATTGGACTGTAATCCTCTACATGGTTCTAGCAATAAAAATGGTCACAATAAAAATGAACTTATGAATCTTGGGTTAAAAATAAAGTCTAAATATTGGTTATCTTGTGCTTTGCCCATTCACTTCTACATACAAACTCATTTAATAAAGATACTTGTAAATAATTGACTGCAATTATTTCTGTGTAGAATTGTAAACAATTTCGCAGTTTAGGCTAGTGTTTGTCAACCAGTGGTTACCATAAATAGAAATGTGTGGCTCTTAGACCTCTGTAGGTATTATCAGAAGCAGGCAAGGACATAACTATAGGGGATGGAGATGTTGTGGTCAGACTTATGCCCTGGAGCATGAGGGGGGCTAGAAATGCTATAATATAATAAATATAATAATTATCAGGGCCTAAATAAAAATTGTGTGGCTCTCCCCAAACTCCATAAAGACTAAAACCAACCTTCAGAAACCAGGTGGAAAAAAAGAATACACTGTGTAATTATATTACATGCAGAACCACCTTTAGTAACAATAACTTGAAGTAAACGTTTTCTGTAGGAGTTTATCAGTTTTGATCATTGATTTAGAAAATTTTTGGCCCACTTTACAACATTGCTTCAGTTCATTGATATTTTGTTACGAGCAGCTGGTCTGTTCCTGCATGCTCGTCATCTCCAAGCTATTAACCCCTTCCCGACATTTGACTTATGACTACGTCATAGCCAGATAGGGGGAAGTATGGAGCGGCCTCACGGGCTGAGCCCATTCTATACAATGCGGGTGTCGGCTGTATGTTACAGCCAGCACTTCACAGTAACGAGCGGGATCGGGCTTGAGTGTGATCCCGCTAGTTTAACCCATTAAATGCAGTGATCAATAGCTACCATGGCATTTAAATATTTAGAAAGAGGGGGGGTGACCACCTCCAACAGCTCATCGCCCCCTCCAGGATACAATCGCGGATGGGGTGGCGATGGTTGCTATTGCAGCCAGGGGGCCTAATCTAGGCCCCCAGGTCTGCCATCTTTGTGCTATTGAGCCCTGCCTCTGGGCTTAATAGACGCCTGTCAGAAAGATAATATACTACAATACATTAGTATTTCAGTATATTGTGCAAGCGATCCAACGATCGCTGGTTCAAGTCCCCTAGGGGGACTAAAGTGAGTAAAAATAAATTAAAGATTTTTGTATGTTAAAAAAACTATACATTAAAAGTTAAAAAAAAACCTTTTCCCATCTTCCCCCTAAAGCATTGTAAAAAAATAAATAAATAAACATAATTGGTATAGTCGGATTCCTAAAAGTATGAACTATTACAATATATCATTATTTAACCCGCACGGTGTGCGCTGTAAAACAAAATTTAAATTTAAACGCCAGAATTGCTATTTTTTAGTCACCTCATGTCCCACAAAAAATGAATAAAAAGTGATCAAAACCTTGCATGAACCCCAAAATGGTATCATTAAAAGCTACAGCTTATCCTGCAAAAAATAAGCCCTCATGCAGCTTAATCGACAGAAAAATAAAAAAGTTACGGCTCTCAGAATTTGGCGACACAAAATAAATTTTATTTTTTACAGTTATTTTTTCCTTGTAAAAGTAGTAAAATATAGAAAAAACTATATATATTTGGTATCACCATAATCGTATTGACCCACAGAATAAAGTCAACTTGTAATTTTAATTGCACGGTGAATTTAGTAAAAGCAAAGCGCAAAAAACAATGGAGGAATCACTGTTTTTTTTCATTTTCTACGCAACAAATATTTTTTTTCCCATTTCCTAGTACATTATATGGTACAATAAATGATGCTCCGAAAACCTACAACTGGTCTTGAAAAAATTAAGCCCTCATAGGACTATATTGACAGAAAAATTAAAATGTTATGGCTTTTGGAAGTGGGGTGGAAAAAACTAAATAGAAAATCTGAAAAATGGCTACGGTGTCATCACCCATCAACTATTTGTTCCATCATCTGTCTGAAATCACCATATCATTACTGTCTTCAATCCATGAGTCCCTTTTTTCATGTATTTCCGTTGCCTGCTAGAATTGCGATATGTGCACCATATTTCCCTTCACTTTTACCATCAAGTTGGCTCACATTTCAGACCTACTGTAAGTCCGAGGGATAACTTAGTACTGGCAGACACTGTTAGTACCTGGAAAAGGCGATTGCTATGGGTGAAGTCTACACATTTTTGAGGGCATTAATTTATGCCCAGCTCTCTTAAGATTCTGCCATAGCATCTTAATTGGGTTGAAGTCTGGAATTTGACTTAAAGAGGCTCTGTCACCAGATTTTGCAACCCCTATCTGCTATTGCAGCAGATAGGCGCTGCAATGTAGATTACAGTAACGTTTTTATTTTTAAAAAACGAGCATTTTTGGCCAAGTTATGACCATTTTCGTATTTATGCAAATGAGGCTTGCAAAAGTACAACTGGGCGTGTTGAAAAGTAAAAGTACAACTGGGCGTGCATTATGTGCGTACATCGGGGCGTGTTTAATACTTTTACTAGCTGGGCGTTCTGATGAGAAGTATTATCCACTTCTCTTCATAACGCCCAGCTTCTGGCAGTGCAGATCTGTGACGTCACTCACAGGTCCTGCATCGTGTCGGCACCAGAGGCTACAGTTGATTCTGCAGCAGCATCAGCATTTGTAGGTAAGTAGCTACATCGACTTACCTGCAAACGCCGATGCTGCTGCAGAATCATCTGTAGCCTCTGGTGCCGATGTGTCCTCGCTCGTCTGACACGATGCAGGACCTGTGAGTGACGACACAGCGTGATCTCTTGAGAACACGGCTGTGTCTGCACTGCCAGAAGCTGGGCGTTGTGAAGAGAAGTGGATGATACTTCTATACACAACGCCCAGCTAGTAAAAGTAGTAAACACGCCCCGATGTACGCACATAATACACGCCCAGTTGTACTTTTACTTTTCAACACGCCCAGTTGTACTTTTGCAAGCCTCATTTGCATAAATACGAAAATGGTCATAACTTGGCCAAAAATGCTTGTTTTTTAAAAATAAAAACGTTACTGTAATCTACATTGCAGCGCCTATCTGCTGCAATAGCAGATAGGGGTTGAAAAATCTGGTGACAGAGCCTCTTTAACCATTACACTTTTTTTCTATTTTAGCCATTGAGAAGTCGGTTTGCTGGTGTTCTTGGGATCATTGTCCTGCTCGTGACCACATTTCAGCACAGCTTAAGCTGCTGGATAGTTGGCCTCACAATTGTCTCAAGAGTATTCAAGTGGAGTTCATTGTTGTCTCAATGACTGCAATTTTTCCCGGTCCTGAGGCTGATAGACTAGCCCAAATCGTTACCTCTCCACTTCCATGCTTTACAGAGGGAATAAAATATTTATGGTAATATGCTACTTTTTGTCTTTTGCGAAACGTGATGCTGTGCATGACGGTCAAAAATCTCCACCTTGGTTTTATCAGTCCATTGGATATAGTTCCAGATGCAAATTTGTAAAAATAAGTTGTGCTGCTATATTCTTCTTGAAGAGAAGACACCAACCTTCCATAAAAGCAATTTCTGTTCAGTGTGATTTTCTAAATGTGCTGTCATGAACATAGACATTGAATGTGCTTACAGAGGCATGGAAGTCATGTTATGTAGCTCTTGGCTTTTTCTTTAAATTTCTCATCATCAAAGGGTCTGAAGTTGGACTGAATTTGCTTTGTTGCCCACTCCTGAGAAGATTGGCAACTGTTTTGAAGGGTCTTCTTTTGTAAACATTCCTTTTCACTGTAGAATGGTGAATTTCAAATTGTTTGGCCTAACATCTAGGTCTGGAAGCAGAATTGGGGACCAGTGGCTAAAACGGTCAGGAAGGGGGGGGGGGTTATAATAAAATTGTACTTAACTAAAAGCCTAGATTCGGTACACAAATAGGTAGCAACAATTTATAGCTTACAGGGGTTGGCCAGGAAAAAAATATTTTCTAAAAAGTGTCCCCCCGCCTTGGTTTTCCTTCCCTAAAACCCCCTACTAACCTTCTAACCAGTTTCTGCTTCCTGTCTTGTAACCCACCATACCCATGATCCCTTGCTGCATCTGAGGAGACAGCTTGCATTTCCTCCCTCCACAGCATCTGAGCTATTTGCATACTGCCACGCCCCTTTATGTTCACAGGGTCATTCCCTGCTCTAATTAAAGGCAGCCAGCTCCCTGCACAGTCACACACCCAGTAATTATCACACAGGGATGTTGGGGGTTATATACAGGGATGTTGGGGTTAATAGACAGGGATGTAGTGGGCTAATAGACACGGATGTTGAGGGTAATAGACAGGGATGTTGAGGGTAATAGACAGGGATGTTGAGGGTCATGTAAACCAATCAGCCCTCTGTTTATGTAACCATCGTGGCACGTGGAGATTGAGGTATAACAACGCCGCCCCCTTCTCCTATACTAGGAGAGGCAACGCTCCATGTCTTTGATCAGCCAGCACTTCCAGCTGAACAGAGACACGGCATGTCATCAACTACCATTAGGCTCTATTCACACGACAGGGTCCAAGCGTCGGCCGATAAAAACTGCCGTTTTGGTTCATTTTTCTCAGCCGTTTTGCATCTGTTTTGCATCCGTTCCTTTTCTGGCTGTGTTTCCATTTTTAACGGACGATTTTGACCCGTTTTGCATCTGTTTTTTTCCCTGTTTTAAAAACTGATGAATTTCACTTGGAAATTTATTGCCACACACTGCCCTCTGTAGATAATGCCACACAGTACCATGTGTAGATAATGCCACACACTACCTTCTATAGATACTGCCGCAGTCCCCCTGTAGGTAATGCCACACAGACCCCCTTGTAGGTAGTGCCACAAAGCCCCCTGTAGGTAATTCCACACAGCTCCCCTGTAAGCAATGCCACACAGCCCCCTCTAGGTAATGCCACACAGCCCCCCTGTAGGTAGTGCCACACAGCCCCCCTGTATGTAATGCCACACAGCCCCACTGTAAGCCATACCATACAGCCCCCCTGTAGGTAATGTCACACAGCCCCCGTGTAGGTAGTACTACACAGCCCGCTTGTACATAGTCCCCCCATAGATGGCACCCTCTACCTTCCTGTAGGGGACGGCTCCTGGAGAAGTCCCTCACTTCACTGTCCATATATGGATGGGGAAGTGAGGGACTTCTCCTGGATCTGAATCCCTGGCCACAGCGGTGGGGTTCCGCTTCAGAAGTCCCTGACGTCACTGTGCCCATATATGGACAGTGAAGGAAGGGACTTCTCCTGGAGCGGAATCCCCGGCCACAGCGCTGGGGACTCCGCTTCAGAAGTCACTGACGTCACTGTGTCCATATATGGACAGTGAAGGCGGGGCTTCTCCTGGAGCGGAATCCCCGGCCACAGTGCTGGGGATTCTGCTTCAGAAGTCCCTGACGTCACTGTGTCCATATATGGACAGTGAAGTGAGAGACTTCTCCTGGATCGGAATCCCCGGCCACAGCGCTGGGGATTCCGCTTCAGAAGTCCCTGACATCACTGTGTCCATATATAGACAGTGAAGTCAGGGACTTCTCCTTGAGAGGAATGACCGGCTGCTGTGTCTGGGGATTCCGTTTCAGGAGTAGGGGACCGCTCCAGGAAAAGTCACTGTCCATATTTGGACAGTGAAGTTAGGGACTTCTCCTGGAGCATAATCCCCGGCCACTGCTTTGGCAATGCTGTGGTCTGGGATTAGGGATTCCGCTCCTACAGGGAGCCGAAAAAATCTCCTCTTCTTCCTCCTCACATGCACTTCAGGAGGAGGTGGTGTGGACGACGACACAGGAGGAGGAGGGGGCGTGTACTATGATTGATGATGCTCCGTGTCTTTGCTCAGCCACCACTTCCGACTGAACAGAGGCACGGCGCGTCATCAACTACGTCTACAGGCAGTGGTACCAGAGGCGGAGCGCTGAGGAGCTCATGAAATATCCGCCCAGCCCACTGCACCGGGCCTTTGTTCCGTCGGGAATGCTGGCTGAGCAAAGACACGGAATGTCACAAGAAATAAAAAATTTATTTATTATCCAATTAAGTTAAAATTGAAATACAATTTATTCCTGGACAACACCTTTAAGGCAGAGACGTGGTCAGGAAACAATATAAGTTCACTGCACAGATAAGCAGCAAGCATTTTTAGTGTAAAGCAGATATATAGTAAGGCAACAATGAAACTTCGGTACATGGATAAGCGGCAAAAGTTTGTAGAATACATTGTAGAAGTGGTCAGAAAACAATCCAAATACGGTATACAAATGAGCAGCAATAGTTTGTAGAGTAAGACGGCAATGAACTAGACTAGAGTCAGAAAGCTCAATAGTTATGGTAAGGAGAAAGTGCAAGGGTGAGGCTTATACAGGAAGCCAAAAGTGTGAGACTTATCAGATAGGGATCTTAAGAGTTAAAAATCAAGTGAACCTAGACAGTAGATTCAACACTGGTGCTGTCCAGCAGTCCCACTTCCTGGGACGCAGGAGTTTCCCGTGTTCGAATGCTGATACCTTATAACCTTTCCCAGATTGATGAGCAACAATTGCTTCTCTGAGGTCATAGCTATGACCTTTCTTTTTGGCATGATACAGACCTGAGTTCTCCAGAACATCAAACTGTCAAAAGTTATTTTAGGGTGCCTATACACATGCAGGTTTTAAACAGGTTTTGTACAGGTGGTTAATACAGTTTTTGAAGCCAAAACCAAAAACTGTCAAAAGTTCTACTTTTAGGGTGCCTATACACATGCAGGTTTTAAATAGGTTTTGTTCTGGTTGCTTTAATATAGTTTTTGAGGCCAAAACCAGATATGGATTTTAAAAAGTAAGGTATAAAAGGTAGATACTACTTCTGATCTTTTTTTAATGCATGTAAGTAAAAAGAAGACAAAAACGTTGAAAATCCCTTTTATTTTCTCTCCAGGATGCCTGGTAGTGTCTGGCTGCCTGCACCCAACATTCAGCTGCCCGATCGCTCGAGCAGCAAGGTTAAACCTGCACAGTTTATATACAGTGGGCGATCTTCACTAATCTTGTGCATTTGATTAGTAACACTAGGCTGCTAAATATTCTGCTTTTGACTGTGGAAAAAGCATAAGTGTATTTATGTATGTCTATTATTATTATTATTATTATTATTATTATTATTATTACTACTATTTTATTTGTTTAGTGGTAGAAGAAAATAGCATTGTGATTTTGTTTTCCCAAAAAAAAGACTTTATTTACGTAGAGTTGCTTATATTTCTTCTCATTTGCCTTTTTTCTTTTATTATGAGTTGAAATACTTCAAATGAGACTTTTCTCTAGACAAAACAAACGCTTAATGATTCGGAGACAAGTAATAAATCTGAAATGTTTACACTTCTTTATCTCACTTGCATGTTAATGTGTATAATCTCTTTAAAAGAAATAATGAAAATTCAAGGCATAATAAAAGAAATACAAATAAATATATATCCCAAATAAACTACGTCAAAGGTCTTGAGGCAAGCATTTGCATTTTGATTGAAAAAACACTGGCCCTTGATTTGAGTTATACCAGAGTTTTGTTGCATTAGGGTATGTATTTGTTTTTGTAAATTCCTAAGAATTTTGTGGTTCAGTACATTTACTAAGGTGAGTTAGAAGTCTACTGCCATCAAGTGGTCTCCCACTAAAATCGGAATACCGTATACATTAGACTTCATTCATGTATTCTTATGTTACTAAAGTCCCTCATTAAAAAGAGACGAGAGAGAGAGAGAGAGAGAGAGAGAGAGAGAGAGAAATAATCTTTATAAAAAGCTGGAGTAACTTTTTAAATAAAATGGATTTATTATCTTTCATAATTCTGCAGGTTGCTATTGGAAACAGACTATCTTGTCAACAGACAAACCACTCGCAGCTTAGCTGAGCTCCTATAATACAAAAGTAGAATTAGCTTTTTATCTGTGGATCATGTGTTTTTTGAATTGTAGCTACAGAGGATGTACCAAACTATCTAGTCACAGCGTCAGATATTTGAAGCAATTCTATTTATCATTAGGCCTAGTTCCTTATGAATGGTCTGTGTATGGTGAAACAAGGAAACAAAATAAAATGAAATTTCCTAATGTAATGTTATTAGCAGAATTGCTCCCTTTAAAAACCTGTAAGGAATCTAACCCTTCCCAGCCCGGCGACATAAGTGTACAGCGAAGTAGGCCGGTCGTTCACGTGAGCCACAGTCAATATATGGTGCAGAGATGGAATGACCTCAGGAGCATTTGACTCAGGCTATATTCACATGCTTAACAAAAAACGTCTGAAAATACGTAGCTGTTTTCAATGGAAATCAGCTCCTGATTTTCAGCCTTTTTTTTAACGCAAACTTGCGTTTTTCGCAGCGTTTTTGACGGCCGTTTTTGGAGCTGTTTTTCTATTGAGTCAATGAAAAACAGCTCCAAAAACGGCTCAAGAAGTGACATGCACCTTTTTCACGGGTGTTTTTTTCCGCGGCGTTTTTTTTTAAAAAAAATGCCCCATCGGAGCAGAACAGCGTTTTTCCCATTCAAATCAATGGGCAGATGTTTGGAGGCATTCTGCTTCTGATTTTTCGGCCATTTTTCGGCCATTTACAGCCCGAAAAACAGCCAAAAAACGGCCGAAAATAAGCCGTGTGAACATGCCCTCAAGGAGAAGGCGCGCTGGCTGGCATCATCAGCAGGTGTCAGTTGTAACATACATCTGACACCCTACTACAAAGGCTGTTTAACCCCTTAGGATTAACCATAAAAGTGTCTCTTCTCCTGGATCCAATTTTGGTTTTGTCTTAAAGAGAACCTTTCACCTCCCCATACATGTGCAGCTGAGTGCAACATGTAATGGGCAGGGCTGCATAAACCCTGGGGCACGTTACATTTTTTTTTCTACCCTCCTCCGTTATTTAGATATCGGTGCCGTTATATTTGGCACCCGATGTTTAAATAACCCCCTGAACTATCAATGAGGTGTGTAATGGCAAGGGGGCGTGTTACTATGGCTGTGACACTGTCCAATCAGATACGGACAGTGTTACAGAAAGAGTGCAGATAGAGGAGAGAGTGTGCGCGCGCATGCGCGCTCTCACTCTTCAGCTGTCAAGATCAGTCTTCTGCCGAACTGGCAAGGAGGCGTGTCACTGCTACGGACTGTGTAAGAGCTGGTGATAAAGCGCGCATGTGCGCTCTCCTCTCTTCAGCTCTTGCAAGAAATCAGTCTTGTACTTTGTCTGCCGAACTGGCAAGGGGGCGTGTCTCTGCTACGGACAGTGCAAGCACTGAAGAGGAGAGCGCGCATGCACGCTCTCCTCTCTCCAGCTCTTACACTGTCCGTAGCAGAGACACACCCCCTTTCCAGTTCGGCAGAAGACTGATCTTGAAAGCTGAAGAGTGAGAACGTGCGCGCACACTCTCTCCTCTATCCTCGCCCTTGCTCTAACACTGTCCGTATCTGATTGGACAGTGTCACAGCCATAGTAACATGCCCCCTTGCCAGTACACGCCCACACAGCTCAGGGGGTTATTTAAATATCGGGCGCCAAATATAATGGCAACGATATCTAAATAACGGAGGAGAATAGAGAAAAAATGTCAAGTGCCCCAGGGTTTGTGCAACCCTCCCCATTACATGCTGCACTCAGCTGCACATGTTTGGGGAGGTGAGAGGTTCTCTTTAAGAGATGCAGGTTTTACATGCATCAAATCTACACTATGTGAACAAGGCCCATGGGTCTCCTTCGAGTACTCTGGTTTTTTTCCACACTCTAAAAGCATACAAATAATTGAATTATCTTATGAAATTGGCTCTAGTGTGTGGTTCTAAGCTAGGGAAATTAGATTGTGAGCCCCATTGGCGACAGGGACTGATGTGAATAGTGACAATCACTGTATAATGCAGCGAAATATGCAGGAGCTGAAACGATAAATAAATACATTCTTGATTTTGCTTATTAACATTTATTACATCTTGTGAAAGCAATACCAATGTTTACAGTGTATTATATAATCCATTTGCTCTCATTCCCTAGCAACAAATAGCTGAATGGCTACTTTAAGAGATTAAAATTAACATTTAGATGTTAAACAATACTGAAGACTATCTACTGGGTTACCCCCTGCTCCCTGAAAATCCAATTTATTATAATCTTTTATCTATAACCTTCTCTACTGTTCATGACTTAGCAATATCGTTTCCAAAGATTAAAATGTTGTAGGGATATGATAAAAGTCACGGCGACAGCCTTTGATTTATTGCACATATGTTAAGTGTTTACAGCAACGCAGCAGACACAATTGCAATCACGTCACATTCCAAGGTTGCTTTATCACCATGAAACAGTAGCCATAAATCAATGAAAATGTTTACAATAAAACGGAAAAACAAAGCCGTAATCAACATATCGCAGAAATACAGATTGTACATATAAACTTTAATTATCCACAGCTGCACAAGAGGACGATATTTCCTAAATCATTCCTTCTGCTTATATAACATGGGTCAGACTCAGATCACTTATAGCTAAATGGTGGTGCTGGTTGGATAAAGGGAAATGACACATTTTCATAGTGGAAAAAGTTAGTAGTTACAAAACAAACATGAATGGGTGTTTGCAGCCAAAGGGTTCAATGGGTTATTCACTAGCTAGGACTCACATGCACTGTGTGACAGAGTAATATAGATAGAACATAGAGAAGAGAATTTTGCCAAAAATGACTCCACCTTTACATTTGGCTGGAAATGTGCAAACCATTCATGCACTGAACAGACTCAACAGTATTTATATCCAGCTTTGTATGGAAAATGTTGAGAATGAAACTTTTCACAAATGCTTCCCCTCAGCATACAAAGAAAAGTCTATTGAAGAGAGCAGTGACGGCATAGAGCTCGTAATGGTGAACGTATAGTTCATCACTCATCACTCTATCAGCAAATTTGTCCCCTAATATAATGCTTGCCATTAGGCCTCCTTCACACTGTTTTTCGTTTTTTGTCAAGTGTAAAAAAACACCAGCAGTTGGAAACATTTTTAGGGCATTTTTTTCACGCATCTTTCGGCATTATACAGACGAGGATATTTCACATCCGTGTGCTGTCCGTTTTTTTCACGGACCTATGAAATTCAATAGGGCTATTCAGATATGTATTGTTTTTCACGCAGCGTGTGTCAGTTGCATGGAACTCACTGCATGTCCTATTTTTGTGCGTATTTGTGCATCACGCAGCCCATTAAAATCAATGGGTGCATGAAAAAAACAGAAAGCACACGGACGAAATCTGTGTACTGTCCGTGTTTCTCACACACCAGTTGCTAAAGAAACGATGAAGGGGGAAAAAACACCTTCTTCGGTTTTATTTGCTGACATACGGATGACAAATGCTGAAAAAAACATATCTCCAGCATGCTGCAAGAAAAAAAAAAGCCACTAAAACACTATAAACTAAAGCCCTACGGTCACTTTTCACATGGCAATATTTAGGTCACTATTTTCAATCTTCATTTGTAAGCTAAAACCAGGAGAGGAACTTCTTACAAAGAGAAAAAATATAATGGAAAGATTTGTACCTCATCCGTGTTCTGGACCCATTTCTGGTTTTGGCTTTCAGAGACTGAAGCAAAACATTGACCAAAATACTGCCGTGTGAAAGTGGCCTATGTATGTAGATATTCTCACATTTTATTATAGACTTTAAACTAACATCTGGGGGATGCATTTTAAGCCCCCCTAAAAACAAAAAAACAACAACAATTAGCAATGAAAAAAAGCTATGAAAATTGCAGCTAAAGGCTGTGTTAAACCACCTTATCAATCCCTGCCTGTGTGACTCAGAGTGAATCTGAAAATAGAGCGGGGAAGCTACAGTGGAATATAATACCCTCCTGGCAGCCTGTGCCTGCTGCGCCATGGATAGAATGTAAGCAATGGACTGACCTGCAGGTCGACATCCGGGTACATATGCTTTAAAGGGCTCGGCCAGGTTTTAAGTTCTGGTATTATCAAGTATATAATAAAAATAATATCCTCTTGCTAATGTAACCTATGCTGCAACGATGACTGCCAACAGTGTTTGATAACACCGCTGTAATGTCGGGGTAGGGAGACAGACAGGGGAGCCCTAATCTACCCGCCACTCAGTCCCTGCCTACTTGCACGGCCCGTCCTAGGCGACGGCGTACAACTGGGCGACGGTCCCTACGCTCAATAAGTGAATGACAGACAAACAGACAAGGATACACATAAGCAAAGGGAAATGGGGCAGTTGCTTACGGCAACACCGTGAGCAACAAGAGTAGTGAACGAGCCGAGTCAAACCAGGAGTGTACGAGGTATCAAACGCAGAGCAGGAGAGTAGTCAGTAAAGCCAGGGTCAATTTGAAGCAGAGGTCAATAGTACTAGCAGGAACAGCAGAGCCAGGAAACCAGACAGAATCACAGGCAAAGGAAGAGCAGGAAATGAAGGTATAAATAGACCGAGGGCGGGAGCTAGCTCCGTCTGGCCAGGCTGTGATAGGTTCTCCCACTCCTCAGCCTACCAGCCTGAGTGGTAGCAGATCGAGTCACTCTATCAGACCTAGGAGCAGATGCAGACTGATTAACCATGGGCGTCGACACAGAAGCTGTGTCTGGCAGATCCTTTATAACCGCAGGTACATTTAAAGAGTTCGGTGGCTGGTAAAGTTTATCCATATGGCACCCTGTGGTCAGGAGAATGTACTATACGTGTGCTCAAGCTCCATAATTGTATCTGCACTAAAGGTTCTATTACACGGCCCGACATGGGTCGTGTAAACAAGCGACAATAAACGAGACAGCTCCTTGATCGGCGCTTGTTTGCTCCTATCACGCGGAGCAATGATTGGATATGTATAGGGACAAGCACTTGTTACTAGAATCGCTCGTCCCTATGCATTTTCATCATGTTGGCAGCAGGTCTCAAGATTACAAAAGGAGATGTGCTGCCGACAAAGATGATTTTTAACTCTGCAGAAAAGAGATGAGCAGCCGACGAATGAGCATTGGCCCGTGTAATAGAGCCTTTACGCAGGGCACTATGAGCAGTATGAACACATGTGCAGACGTAAGTATGGAGCCAGAGCCCATGGATGGTGGACTCACGTAACCACACTCATGCTACGTTAAATGGATGAGATTTACTGGCATCCACATTGTTTTCATATAGCAACAGGTATTATCAAGAACTGCCAGCAGGCATCATTGCAGCACAGGGTTTTATGAGTACATGGAGTGAACTACTATTATCTGCTAACGCTAGAAACTTTTTAAAAAAATGGGCAATCCCTTTAAGAGAAACCAATCATCGTACAATAGTCGCAGACCGCAGACTCCTATCATCCTGCACACCTCTTCCTCCCCAGAGATGCCAGCACATGCGGCCATCCTGTCCTGCAGTGACCACTAGAGTGCACGCTCTAGCTCATTCCCGGCCTTGATGAGCCAGAGCACACACATGTTTTAGATTGACTGATTTCTCCCATGATCACCCTGGACTATAAGAAGGGCCCTGCCCCTTCCTTCATTGCCTGAACATTGTTTGTGTTACCTATGTTAATCTTTGCAAATAGTCCCTTAGTGTCTTCCAGTTCCCAGTGTTCCCGTACCTGCTACCTGTATCCTGTATCCCATGCTACTGTGTTCCTGTGCCTTAAAGAGTTGGAGTCGTGTTGTACCACCGACCTGTCTGCTGTGTTACACCATGCCTGGTGTCTGCTGCCAACGTCCCATCTGAGCCTAGTCATCGCTACTGTCTGAACCACCACAGGTACCCTTGCTTGAACTATAGACTTTACTTGGTACTCTGTATTGGCCTGCTGCTATGCCACTACGGTGGTACGGCCCAGTGAGTCCACATACCCACAGATCGTGACATTATTGAAGACAATCTTCGCATGCGTGTTTTTTTTTGTAATATATCCCTAATCTTTTTTTTATATGTGCAGAAACCTAGAACGATTACTCGAGTAGATATCAATAAATCCAACACACAAACATATACACACACACGCACGCACACACACACACACACTGTAGAATATCACGTCTATACGAAAGGGGCTTTGCCAATATTTCAATTTTGTCATGTTTTTATTACAATTTACTCACATTTCAGTATGTTCATCTTCCCATTTCAGTATCTCCATCTGCCCCTGCAGATCTTTCACTTTCTATAGGACAGCATGCGTTCCGTTCGTCATGCACGCACTGTCCCAAAATCCGCCAGTGGTATTCTACGTTACCTGAGAGAAGGCGCGCCAAGCGTCTGACGTCACAACACTTTTTCTCTGCGTATCTCAATCCACCAGGGACTATTTTCTCTAGTTCACTATGGTAAGTTTGGTGCCATAAGCGTGCACAATATATATACACTACCGTTCAAAAGTTTGGGGTCACCCAGACAATTTTGTGTTTTCCATGAAAACTCACACTTATATTTATCAAATGAGTTGCAAAATGACTAGAAAATATAGTCAAGACATTGACAAGGTTATATATAATGATTTTTATTTGAAATAATAATTTTCTCCTTCAAACTTTGCTTTCGTCAAAGAATGCTCCATTTGCAGCAATTACAGCATTGCAGACCTTTGGCATTTTAGCTGTTAATTTGCTGAGGTAATCGGGAGAAATTTCACCCCATGCTTCCAGAAGGCCCTCCCACAAGTTGGATTGGCTTGATGGACACTTCTTGCGTACCATACGGTCAAGCTGCTCCCACAACAGCTCTATGGGGTTGAGATCTGGTGACTGCGCTGGCCACTCCATTACAGATAGAATACCAGCTGCCTGCTTCTTCCCTAAATAGTTCTTGCATAATTTGGAGGTGTGCTTTGGGTCATTGTCCTGTTGTAGGATGAAATTGGCTCCAATCAAGCGCTATCCACAGGGTATGGCATGGCAAAATGGAGTGATAGCCTTCCTTATTCAAAATCCCTTTTACCATGTACAAATCTCCCACTTTACCAGCACCAAAGCAACCCCAGACCATCACATTACCTCCACCATGCTTGACAGATGGTGTCAGGCACTCTTCCAGCATCTTTTCAGTTGTTCTGCGTCTCACAAATGTTCTTCTGTGTGATCCGAACACCTCAAACTTCGATTCGTCCGTCCATAACACTGTTTTCCAATCTTCCTCTGTCCAATGTCTGTGTGTTTTTGCCCATATTAATCTTTTCCTTTTATTAGCCAGTCTCAGATATGGCTTTTTCTTTACCACTCTGCCCTGAAGGCCAGCATCCCGGAGTCGCCTCTTCACTGTAGACGTTGACACTGGCGTTTTGCGGGTACTATTTAATGAAGCTGCCAGTTGAGGACCTGTGAGCCGTCTATTTCTCAAACTAGAGACTCTAATGTACTTGTCTTATTGCTCAGTTGTGCAGTGGGGCCTCCCACTTCTCTTTCTACTCTGGTTAGAGCCTGTATGTGCTGTCCTCTGAAGGGAGTAGTACACACCATTGTAGGAAATCTTCAGTTTCTTGGCAATTTCTCGCATGGAATAGCCTTCATTTCTAAGAACAAGAATAGACTGTCGAGTTTCACATGAAAGCTCTCTTTTTCTAGTCATTTTGAGAGTTTAATCGAACCCACAAATGTAATGCTCCAGATTCTCAACTAGCTCAAAGGAAGGTCAGTTTTATAGCTCCTCTAAACAGCAAAACTGTTTACAGCGGTGCTAACATAATTGCACAAGGGTTTTCAAGTGTTTTCTAATCATCCATTAGCCTTCTAACACAGTTAGAAAACACAATGTACCATTAGAACACTGGAGTGATGGTTGCTGGAAATGGGCCTCTATACACCTATGTAGATATTGCATTAAAAACCAGACGTTTGCAGCTAGAATAGTCATTTAGCACATTAACAATGTATAGAGTGTATTTCTGATTAATTTAATGTTATCTTCATTGAAAAAAACTGCTTTTCTTTCAAAAATAAGGAAATTTCTAATTGACCCTAAACTTTTGAACGGTAGTGTATATATTTTATTTTTTTTGCAACGCTGTGTCCGCGGCATACAGATAGCTGTTTGGCCTTGTGAGAAATTAGATGAAGTATATAATTCTGGCACTGACATTGCTCAAAGCAGGAAACTGACATTCCACTGCGCAAGCATGACCGGCTAAGTGTACCGCTAATCTGGACACAAACATTGACAACGGGACAAACACACAACGAATGGGTGATTAGAAAGTTAATTTAGAAGAAAATAATAGAAAACTTAAAGTCAATGTATATTGTCAATATACTATTTATTAAGTATTAAACTTTTTGAGAACCATTATACTTTATGACACATCCCCTTTAAGATTTCACAAACATGTTACCTAAAAACAGTTTAGAAACTTGTGATGTAAGCCAAGTCTCTGGAGTACATTCAAAGTCATGTGGCATGGAGTCATATAGAATTGATGGCATGTGTTCAGAACACGTGTGATGTATTTGATAAAATGCTTAATTTATGCTTTAACTTTAATTCATCCTCTGAGATAACTTTGCCATTGGAACCCAATTGGATTATTTGAACCACCTGCTCATTTCTCAGTAGAAAAATTGAAATCATAAAATATGTAAATCTCATTTCACAGCAATTAGAAAATTGACATTCATCCAAATAATTTGTATTGCAGTAGTTGGAGTGTTTTGTACCATTTAGTTTACAGTTACTGTATTTAAAGCACTATGTACTTTTGTGTGATCACTCATTTAGCACTAGACCTACATCTAAGATTCCTGCTGGCACAAAATGTCTGCCCTTTAGGTCCCTCCTATTAATAAGGCCATAATAATCTGACGTTACTACAGACTGCTTAAGAGCAGGAAAAAGCTGTGACCTGTCGTGTATATTATATACATACAATGCCTCATCGCCAAACAAACCTAGGAAGGTGCTAGGGTTCATTGGGCTTTGGGGGAGGGGACCATGACAATTTAAGAACACATGTTCTACAGGGTGGGCGATTTATATGGATACACCTAAATAAAATGGGAATGGTTGGTGATATTAACTTCCTGTTTGTGGCACATTAGTATATGGGAGGGGGAAACTTTTCAAGCAGGGTGTTGACCATGGCGGCCATTTTGAAGTCGGCCATTTTGTATCCAACTTTAGTTTTTTCAATCGGAAGAGGGTCATGTGACACATAAAACTTATCGAGAATTTCACAAGAGAAACAATGGTGTGCTTGGTTTTAACATTACTTTATTCTTTCATGAGTTATTTACAAGTTTCTGACCACTTATAAAATGTGTTCAAAGTACTGCCCATTGTGTTGGATTGTCAATGCAACCCTCTTTTCCCGCTCTTTACAGACTGATAGCAACACCGCAGAAGAAATGATAGCACAGGTGTTAAGGATCTGCCAGGCACAGCTTCTGTAGCCACGCCCATAGGTAATCAGTCTGCACCTGCTTCTATGTCTGTGAGACTGACTCCATCTTCCACCACTCAGGATGGCAGGCTTAGGAGTGGGAGAGCCTATCACAGCCTGGCCAGACGGAGCTAGCTTCCGCCCTCTGTCTATTTATACCTGCCTTTTCTGTTCCTCCTTGCTTGTGATTCTTCTCTGTTGGTTTCCTGGCCCTGCTGCAGCTTCTTGAACTACTTGTCCCTGGTTCGTATTGACCCTGGCTTACGGACTACTCTTCTGTTCTGCGTTTGGTACCTCATTCACTCCTGGTTTGACTCGGCTTGTTCACTACTCTCCTGCTCTACGTTTGGCACCTCGTACTCCCCTGGTTTGACTCGGCTCGTTTACTACTCTTGTTGCTCTCAGTGTTGCCATGGGCAACTGCCCCGTTTCCCTTTGTTATGTGTTTCCTTGTCTGTTGTCTGTCGTGCACTTATTTAGTGTAGGGACCGTCACCCAGTTGTACCCCGTCCCCTAGGGCGGGTCGTTGCAAGTAGGCAGGGACTGAGTAGCGGGTAGATTAGGGCTCACTTGTCTGTTTCCCTATCCCTGTCATTACATAAACACAAGCCCATATACCTACTCTACCCTGGTCCCTAACACCACTATGGACCCCCTTGAGACCCTGGTTAAGCAAATGCAGGATCTCTCCCTACAGGTCCAGGCCCTGGCTCAGAGGGTCAACCAGCCTGATGCTACCATGGTAGTACCCCTCACCTCACCTCTTGAACCCCACCTCAACTTGCCAGACCGGTTCTCAGGGGACCGGAAGACTTTTCTCTCCTTTCGGGAAAGTTTTAGGTTCTATTTTCGTTTAAAGCCCCACTCCTCAGGTTCTGAGAGCCAGCGGGTGGGTATAATTATGTCCCGGCTCCAGGAAGGGCCCCAAGAATGGGCCTTCTCCTTGGCTCCTGACGCCCCTGAACTTTCCTCCGTTGAACTTTTCTTTTCTGCTCTCGGACTCATTTATGACGAGACTGACAGGACTGCCTTTGCCGAGAGTCAGCTGGTGACCTTACGTCAGGGTAAGAGACCTGTTGAGGAGTATTGCTCTGACTTTAGGAAGTGGTGCATAGCTTCTCGGTGGAATGACCCTGCCTTAAGGTGCCAGTTTAGGTTGGGTCTGTCGAACGCCCTGAAAGACCTGCTAGTTAGCTATCCCTCTTCTGACTCCCTAGACCAGGTTATGGCTTTAGCGGTACGACTTGACCGACGTCTCAGGGAACGACAACGTGAACATTTATGTGTTTTCTCCTCTGACTCCCCCATGATGCCTCCCGAGGTTTCGTTGCTTCGTTCTTCCACGGAAGACTCGGAGGTACCTATGCAACTCGGGGCCTCCGTGTCCCCCCAACAACGTAGAGAGTTCCGCAGGAAGAATGGTCTCTGCTTCTATTGTGGGGATGACAAGCATCAAGTGAACACCTGTCCTAGGCGTAAGAATAAGCAGCCTGAAAACTTCCGCGCCTAAGTGATCATCGGGGAGGTCACTTGGGCGCACAGGTATTTCCCGTAAATATGAAACGTAATAAAATCTTGCTTCCCTTTCAAGTCTCTTTTGGTGGTAGGTCTTCTACCGGCAGTGCCTTCGTGGATTCAGGGTCGTCTGCTAATATCATGTCTGTGGAATTTGCTATGTCTCTAGCTATACCTTTGATTCATTTGCCTAAACCTGTCCCGGTAGTGGGTATCGACTCCACTCCTCTTGCTAATGGTTATTTTACACAGCATACCCCTGTTTTTGAACTCCTTGTTGGCTCCATGCATTTGGAGCAGTGCTCTGTACTGTTGATGCAGGGATTATCGTCCTATTTGGTTTTAGGCCTTCCCTGGTTGCAGTTGCATAATCTCACGTTTGACTGGAATACTGGGGATCTTACCAAATGGGGTAATGAATGCTTGACGTCATGTTTTTCTGTTAATTCTATTTCTCCCCCTGAGGAGGTGAACACGCTACCTGAGTTTGTTCAGGACTTCGCTGATGTTTTCTCTAAGGAGGCCTCCGAAGTGTTACCTCCTCATAGAGAATACGATTGCGCTATCGATTTGGTGCCAGGAGCTAAGCTCCCTAAGGGTAGGATATTTAATCTCTCTTGTCCCGAACGTAAAGCCATGAGAGAGTATATCCACAAATGCCTGGCCAAGGGTTAGATTCGCCCCTCTACTTCTCCGGTAGGTGCTGGCTTCTTCTTCGTAGGGAAGAAGGATGGTGGTCTTAGGCCATGCATTGACTACCGTAACTTGAATAAGGTCACTGTAAGGAACCAGTATCCCCTTCCTTTGAATCCTGATTTCTTTAATCAGGTTCAGGGGGCCCAATGGTTCTCTAAGTTTGATCTACGGGGGGCGTATAACCTTATCCGCATCAAAGAGGGGGATGAGTGGAAGACTGTGTTTAACACGCCCGAAGGTCATTTCGAATACCTCATCATGCCCTTTGGGTTGTGTAATGCTCCCGCGGTCTTCCAGAATTTCATAAATGAGATTTTAAGAGATTACCTGGGGGTATTTCCTGTAGTGTACCTTGATGACATACTTGTGTTTTCCAAGGACTGGTCCTCCCACATTGAGCATGTCAGGAATGTGTTCCAGGTCCTTCGGGAAAACAAACTGTTTGCGAAGACCGAAAAATGTGTGTTTGGGGTGCAGGAGATACCATTTTTGGGTCAAATCCTCACTCCTCATGAATTCCGCATGGACCCCGCCAAGGTTCAGGCTGTGGCGGAATGGGTCCAACCTGCCTCCCTGAAGGCGTTACAGTGTTTCTTGGGGTTCGCTAATTATTACAGGAGATTTATTGCTAACTTCTCGGTCATCGCTAAGCCTCTTACGGACCTCACTCGCAAGGGTGCTGATCTCCTCCGCTGGCCTCCTGAGGCTGTCCAGGCTTTTGAGGTCCTTAAGAAGTGCTTTATCTCTGCCCCGGTGTTGGTTCAGCCCAACCAAATGGAGCCATTTATCATGGAGGTCGACGCGTCCGAGGTGGGCTGTGGGGGCTGTCTTGTCCCAGGGTACCAGGTCCCTCACCCATCTCCGTCCCTGTGCCTACTTCTCCAGGAAGTTTTCGCCCACTGAGAGTAACTATGATATTGGCAACCGCGAACTCTTAGCCATTAAATGGGCATTTGAAGAGTGGCGCCACTTCCTGGAGGGAGCTAGGCACCAGGTAACAGTCCTTACCGACCACAAGAATCTGGTTTTCCTAGAATCGGCCCGGAGGCTAAACTCGAGACAAGCTCGATGGGCGTTATCTTTTACCAGATTCAATTTTTTGGTTACCTATAGGGCTGGGTCTAAAAATATTAAGGCTGATGCACTGTCGCGTAGCTTCATGGCCAGCCCTCCTTCGGAGGAAGATCCTGCTTGTATTTTGCCTCCAGGTAAAATCATTTCCTCTATTGAGTCTGATTTAGTCTCTGAAATTGCTGCTGATCAAGGTTCAGCTCGCGGGAACCTTCCTGAGAACAAGCTGTTTGTTCCCCTGCAATTCCAGCTAAGGGTACTTAGGGAAAATCATGACTCCGCACTATCTGGTCATCCAGGCATCCTGGGTACCAAGCACCTCATTGCCAGAAACTATTGGTGGCCTGGGTTGCCTAAAGACGTTAAGGCCTACGTCGCCGCTTGTGAGGTTTGTGCTAGGTCCAAGACTCCCAGGTCCCAACCAGCGGGCTTACTACGCTCTTTGCCCATTCCCCAGAGACCTTGGACCCATATCTCCATGGATTTTATCACCGATTTGCCTCCATCTCAAGGCAAGTCGGTGGTGTGGGTTGTAGTAGACCGCTTCAGTAAGATGTGCCACTTTGTGCCCCTCAAACAACTACCCAATGCTAAGACGTTAGCTACCTTGTTTGTCAAACACATCCTGCGTCTCCATGGGCTCCCTGTCAATATTGTTTCTGACAGAGGGGTACAATTTGTTTCTTTGTTTTGGCGAGCCTACTGTAAAAAGTTGGAGATTGATCTGTCCTTCTCCTCTGCCTTCCATCCTGAAAGTAATGGCCAAACTGAGAGGACTAATCAGTCTCTAGAACAATATTTAAGGTGTTTTATTTCTGACTGTCAATATGATTGGGTCTCATTCATTCCCCTCGCCGAATTTTCCCTTAATAACCTGGTCAGTAACTCGTCAGGTGTCTCCCCCTTTTTCTGTAATTTTGGGTTTAATCCACGGTTCTCCTCCGTTTCACCTGGTAGTTCCAACAATCCCGAGGTAAAGGTCGTTCATCCGGAACTGTGCACAGTCTGGGCCCAGGTTCAGGAGAAACCTAGAGGCGTCCCAGAGCATACAAAAAATTCAGGCAGATAGAAGACGTTCTGCTAACCCCTTGTTTATGGTCGGGGATCTGGTGTGGCTATCGTCAAAGAACTTGCGCCTTAAAGTCCCGTCCAAGAAGTTTGCTCCCCGGTTTATAGGGCCGTACAAGGTCATTGAAGTCCTCAATCCTGTCTCCTTCCGACTGGAGTTGCCCCCATCTCTTCGAGTACACGACGTGTTTCATGCCTCCCTCCTTAAACGCTGCTCCCCGTCCTTGGCTCCCTCGAGGAAACCTCCTGTCCCCGTTCTCACCCCTGAGGGGGTAGAATTCGAGGTGGCCAAGATTGTGGACAGCAAGATGGTCCAAGGCTCCCTCCAGTACCTGGTCCATTGGAGAGGATACGGGCCTGAGGAGAGGACTTGGGTACCCGCCCGGGATGTTTAAGCTGGGGCATTGGTCAGGAGGTTCCACCTTCGTTTCACCAATAAACCAGGTCAATCTAGAAAGGGTCCGGTGGCCCCTCATAAAAGGGGGGTACTGTTAAGGATCTGCCAGGCACAGCTTCTGTATCCACGCCCATAGGTAATCAGTCTGCACCTGCTTCTATGTTTGTGAGACTGACTCCATCTTCCACCACTCAGGATGGCAGGCTTAGGAGTGGGAGAGCTTATCACAGCCTGGCCAGACGGCGCTAGCTCCCGCCCTCTGTCTATTTATACCTGCCTTTCCTGTTCCTTCTTGCTTGTGATTCTTCTCTGTTGGTTTCCTGGCCCTGCTGCAGCTTCTTGAACTACTTGTCCCTGCTTCGTATTGACCCTGGCTTACTGACTACTCTTCTGCTCTGCGTTTGGTACCTCGTTCACTCCTGGTTTGACTCGGCTTGTTCACTACTCTCCTGCTCTACGTTTGGCACCTCGTACTCTCCTGGTTTGACTCGGCTCGTTTACTACTCTTGTTGCTCTCGGTGTTGCCGTGGGCAACTGCCCCGTTTCCCTTTGTTCTGTGTTTCCTTGTCTGTTGTCTGTCGTGCACTTATTGAGTGTAGGGACCGTCGCCCAGTTGTACCCCGTCGCCTAGGGCGGGTCGTTGCAAGTAGGCAGGGACTGAGAGGCGGGTAGATTAGGACTCACTTGTCTGTTTCCCTATCCCTGTCATTACAACAGGCTTCCAGTATCCGTAGTTTCAGTTGCTGCACATCTCGTATCTTCACAGCATAGACAATTGCCTTCAGATTACCCCAAAGATAAAAGTCTAAGGGGGTCAGATCGGGAGACCTAGGGGGCCATTCAACTGGCCCGCAACAACCAATCAGCAAAGTTGACCCCCCTCTGCATGCAAATAGAGTGACACAGGAGTTTTGGGTTTCAATCCAACCCAAACATACTGTTAATTGGCTTCCTATGAAATAATTTCTTGTGTATGTCTGAGATACGGAAATAGGATTGTGAGTCCCATTGCGGACAGAGACTGATGTGAGTGATATTAATGACAATCTCTGTACAGCGTTGCCCAGGAACAGGAGATACAATACATTGTATAGATGCAGAAATAAAGCCTTAGGATAACCCTGTCAATACCCAATATGGTAACACAACATACAAAGTGAAATTACTAAAGCAGTGCTATGGGCACATTTTTTGCCATGATTTTCAACTGCGGCTATGCTAAACAGAAGCGGTTCTGCTGGGATTTTGTAAAACAATAACGCTACATGTGAGTACATCCTAAAACTTCTTACATATTAAAATAATGTGTATACCTTGAATGCCGGGAAATCTCTGTTTTCTCCAAAAAAAAAAAGGTAACTTACTTGCTAAACAGAGGCGTAAAAAGAAGAGGTTGATTCCTCATTCTGTATTAATGACATGGATGAGTAAATACGATGCCCTTTCCTCTGTAATTAATGTCACAGCTGTTTTGTTAATCCTGTTCACATGTTCAGAATCAAGTATTAAAAGAAAACAGAACAAAGTACTATCAAATATGCCAAATCTGTCCATTTAATAGGGAAATTAATATGGTTAATATCATAGGATAACAGAAGAAAAATGTAAAGGTATAATGCAAATGACAAGTAGGGACCTACAAATCTAGTAAGTAAACACAATATATCACTGTTTTAATCTCACCCCGACTAAATCCCCACTAACGTGAAAAGCTTAACATGAGAGAGTTGGTTGTGGCAAATTTACCCATTCATGTTGTAATAAAGAAAATATAAGATGTAATATACGCTGTCAGTACCAGTTGGTGAAGCAAGGGCTTACACTTCACAATCAGGTAGACTTTCATGTTGAGAAACGTCTGTATGACATGACAAAAATGTCTTTAAATGATTCCTGTCACCAGAAAGACCCTGTTAGGACATTTATAAAACGCCTAATAAAGGAATGTAAGTGGGTGCATCTGCCCTCAGAAAAACTCCCCAATCCTTCAATTGGAAGTAAACAGGTTACATATCCATTCTATTAATTTAATGGGTTGTCTCATCAAGATAACTAGATGTCATAGAGGGGCCCTCCCTAGTAGCCAGAAAGGAGGTCTGATAACATAGAGCAACTCTTGCCCTGGCGGAACCAGGCATGTATTTGAATGACCGGTATGTAATAATACATACTAAATGTATTCTCTAACACCCACCACAACTGATTCTTTGAGGCATAGGATGACTTAGGAAAAAATTTAAATAATGGGCAGCAGCAAAAGAACTATCAAGAATTGTCCCAGCAAGTAACACAGGTATGTTGGAATATTTCATCCACACATTCTGCACATGCCACATAGAGCTAGTATACTTTTCTGGGGTCAGTCAATCTATATATAGAATCACTAAGCATAGGTCATTCCATACAGCTTTTGGCCTATGGATATGAATGGGTCATCCATCGCCATTTAATGAAAGATGAAATAGATATCTTTATACAAATAATGTGCTGGATCCAACCTTATGTCGATGTGGCATGACCCTTTATATCTAATAGAATGCCATATCATCTTATCATAGCAATATCAGTCTAAGATCAGTCACACCTGACGATCTTAGACTCTAACATTCAGCATGGTTAGGACAAATGAGTTGGCAAGATAGCAGTTGTTATTGGTCATTGGCCATCTCTGGTACATCCACATCCCCTGCAAAATGTGTTAGATTGTCATGGGCATTAATCTTATGATATCTTCTACCAACCCTAGATTTCAGGCGTTCAACTCATCTCTCAATAGGCTTTTTATGTTCAATGCCAGTCTAGAAGGAATTCCAGACAATTGGGTTCCAAATTAAATAATGTATATTATAGGAATTACTGCTTCTGACGTCTGTGCAGTAGCACTATCTCTACACTGTGTAAGATAAATTCTAAGTGTCTGAACTGAAATGTTGTATTTATTTCAGTGATCATGTAAATAGGTCATGATATGTTAAGAGTGTGGCACCAGGAGTTCTCTGAAAATGCAATCTGTGACCCATAAATAGACACATCACGCCAAATACTAAATTCCCGAGAAGTCTTTATTCAGATGTTGGCAAGAAGCGATGGGGTAAATTTTTCTATTAGCGCACATATTGTCTGGGGCTTGGTAAATTCTTTATTTGAAAAGAAAAAAGTTGTTCTCTTTTCATATGCAGATTGGCTTTTCCTTAGAACATGCGGAGCGTCTATCTCATAAAAATTCATTACCTTATTCTGGCTCTTTGCAGATATAAAACAAGTATCTCTTGTACTTGCATGCTTCAACTACCATGCCTGTGTAACTACTGGTAAACAACCATTTAATTCAATTTAAACTGTAGGTGGAAAAGCTAGAAAGAACCATTTGACAAAATTAGTTCTTTTATGAACAGAAATAAGCATACGCTCGACAATAGCTTGCTTTTGTGGCCCTCTCCCCTCTTTTATTCTATTCCAAACTACCAACATTCACAAATGGGATTAACAATTGAAGTAAAAGTGAAATTAGAACAAAAAACTATACGCACGAAAGAAAGACTGTAAAACCAGTGGCATGCTAATGCAAGTTAATCACAAACTTTTTGCTACATTGAATTACAATAATTTTAAATGTGCCTTAGCAGATAACAAGGATTTTAAGTCCTGGGAGTGTTTGACAGAACAATAAAAAGCAATTAAAAGTACAGAACTTTTGCAATCTGTTACATACGTCTTTTGAGGCTAAAACCACAGCGGCCAGAAATCAATGATTTGCTATCGAAGAATATCTGTCATTTCATAGACCTCTTTGCATTATGGAATCTACAAAGATGCCCGAGCACCCAATAAATTCCCTGTTCACATAAATATAAACTAGCGTGTCCCTCTTCCTGATTGACTAAGACAAGACGTGGCGGAATTGCTCTGGAATTCAGCTGCGGACATTTTCTCCATTGGTTTCCACACCTTTTTAAACTCCGCTGCGGACCATAGGCTGCGGTGCGGAATTGTAGCGGACTTGTTGCGGACTTGTTGCGGAATTTCTCCATTGACTTCAATGGAGATTCAAAATTCTGCAATGAAATCCGCAGATGTTATGTGTGTTGCGTTGTGGATTGGTTTTACGAACAGGATATTTCATCATTCTGGCTGGAACTAAGTGTTTCGAGGTCTATAGCCAGACTGAGATGAAATGTTTTAAAAGAGAGCAGGATGTACTCTTCACCTGAATCTGCAACGGCTAATCCGCAGCAATTTAATGCACATTTTAGGCAAAGCCGCAATGGAATCTGCAACGTAGATTATGTGCGGCATTGATGCGGACAGTGTCTACAGAAAAACGCCAGGTCTGGCCATGTCCTTAGGCTCTATTCAGGCTGCAGTGTACGTTGAATGTATATGTCGGGAAATACTCCAGACGCCTACCTCCAATGGAAGCCTCCAACGTATGCCACTATATAGAAATACAGTGGTATACAGTATGTTGCCCATTGACTCCCATTATAGAAAAATGTATACCACGCTACATTTGTTTTTTTGCGGGATGCCTGTGTCTTGAATAGCATTGTTGACTGCGCTATTCAACACAGTAAAATTTAAAAAAAGTATGCTGACGCATATTGCCCTGACATGTGCCAAAAGAGGAATGTCAGGTCAATTGGGTCCTATGGACATATTCAGTGTCAGGAGCATTTCCTGGGGCATATGTCCAATGTACGCTGCAAACGTAGTGTGACTAGAGCGTAACCTGACTGGCTTACTGTTACAATATTCACTAGCTCAGCGATAATGAGACATCTTAATGAAGTTGGTAGCGGTTGATATGGTAACATTGGTACTAAACTGTAGTAGATGCTGCAAGATACTCAAAATGTATAGCAGACAGTCAATAATGGATCCTTTTAAAGGTGTACAGTACCTTCAGTGCACAGCTCTTTATCATCAAACTAAACATCTGGAACAAATTTCAGATGAAGCAGAAGAACCTTCAAAGAGTCTCAATTGTGCAAAATGACACACTCAACCCTGCTACATCTGCAATTACCAACTTTTGAAAGATACTGTATCCAGTGCAGACAAGACTTCTCAGCGCTTCATTTATTATGGGAAAAAATTAACTTAGTCATCTACCATATGGACATGAGATTTTATAGTATGTTGCACATTTATGTTATCATTGACAAGTGCACTTTGGTAGTGGGCATGTCTCTAATATTTGCAAATGCTAACATGAATAAAAGGACAGCAAGCATACTGACCGTACTGTCACATCTGCACACGGGTCAAGCAGACAGTCTGCAATCAATGTTCATGCAGAGGAAGAAGTCACTGGGGGACGGATCTCATGAATATTGCTCATAAAATGACAGGCTGATATCAATGGCTTCTAGAAAATTGATAGGTTTCATTCTTTTAACTACTGGTGTATTAAATTGTGATGCTTTCAGTGTGTATAACATGTGATCTTTAGTGCTAGGGAAAAACAAGTAATTCTATGTGGGTTAATCCAAAAGACAAGTATGTAGCATACTAGACATAAACCCCCATCATAATATCATGCACGATAAGATGACAGAAGATAGACAGACAGACAGAGAGAGAGAGAGAGATATTGTAGATATGAGATAGAGATAGATAGATAGATAGATAGATAGATAGATAGATAGATAGATAGATAGATAGATAGATAGATAGATAGATAGATAGATAGATAGATAGATAGATAGATAGATAAGATAGATAGATTAGATAGATAGATAGATAGATAGATAGATAGATAGATAGATAGATAGATAGATAGATAGATAGATAGATAGATAGATAGATAGATAGATAGATAGATTAGATAGATAGATAATCTTACCAACTACAGAAATTTAGACCTTTCTAAAATAAATACCAAAGGTGCACAAGTTCTCATTGCGCCTACTTGAAAATCAAGATGTTTCTAATTCACACATATTGCTTGGATTATAGCGGCCACAAGGTGACACTGCAGTAACATGACGTGATGCCATCTTGTCACATTGTTAGCACATCTGAGCTGTTCATCTATATTTACATTGCTTTTCTATAAATATAAGAGATAAACATTCATTTTATGTACAGATCCAACCTATGCCAGTCAAGGGGTTTTGTACTTAAAGTGTACCTCCTCTTTCTGTGAAAAACTATTGTAGTGCAGGAGTGTGCACTATAATCGTTTTTCTTAATCACCTGTATTACCAATTTTGCTTCTAGTAGCAAAGTCCATTCCACCTGTTGCTCATAACTATGCATTTAAAGACGGAGCGTCCTGCTCGTCTCCATGACTCCCGTATCCAGACCGTCCGTTAGATTTATTGGATTCTATAGCGCTAACGTCTGTTATGCCATCGAGCTGAGCAGGATGCTCTGTCTCCCGTTGAAGAGTTATGAGCAACCGGCAGCAGAGACTTTACACAGTCCGTGCTGCTGCTAGAGGCAAGATAGCTAATACAAGTGATTTAGAAAAAAACGATTATAGTGCACATTCCTGCACTATAATAATTTTTCACTGAAAGTGGAGGTAAATAAAACACTCCATCATAAACAGCAAAAAGTACAGGTGGAATTTTTGTAGTATACCTTTTCTTAATTTTACCTTCCAGCACCTAGTATGGTCTAGCCAGTGTTCTCATATGTGCAGAAGTCTACCACAATGTTATAGTCTACCCACATACAAGTCATCAAATGCATGCTTTTTTACATTTGCACATAGGTTCCGTTAAATTCCATGATTGCTGCAGGGACCCCCAGCGATTACCTGTTATCGGAGGGAACCTGGCAGTAAACATTCAATTTCTCTGTAGTGTTAACACAGGGGAAGTTAGGCATTGCACAGTGTTCATTCAAATAAATGGGTTGTCTGTGTAATGTAGGACAGGACAAATCTTCCAGAGCAAGAGATGCTCTTTGTAAACGCTCTTTACTCTGGCCAGAAGATCAGGATCGTGAACAGAGGACCCCCTCCTCTCTATTATCTCAGTATTTCCCATTAGGGTATATGAAATGGGTTTGTAAACGGGACAAATCACTCCAACTACCTCCTTTATTTAGACTGGCATAAAAAGTGCTAGAGCCTATTCACATCTGCGTTGGAGGCCAAAAATACCAATAGCGCAGCATGCTGTTTCCAGTAAAACCATACACACTCTCATAGAAACCCGACAAAACCTATTAAAGTCAATGGGTTCGGTCGGGTGCCGATGGTGTCCGTTATACGACGGAAGCAGAGATTTCAGTATCTGACGGAGCACAACAACGGAAAAACTGACGTAGGTGTGCCTTAAAGTGGGCCTATAAGTTCTACAGCTCCTACCTAAGCCCCTATCCATAGCAGTTATTGTACTTTAAGTTCTAAACAATCTAACTATCTAAACTATCCTGAAAACTGTATCTCAGATCTTGAAAACAAAAATACTCAAAATAATAAAGTCTGTGAATTAGCATGTAATTTACGTATCAAACGTACTTACACAATGACAGCATCCACAGCAGTCACCGAAACCCTTGCGAATAAGCCATCATGGAACATATACTGTAGAATGTAAACTAGGCCTTATTTTCCTCTCAATTATGGAAAGGAAAATATTGTCACGAGCATATAAATACAGTTTGTATTATGCAATCCATCTTTCTGAAAGATGGCAGAGAAACAAATACAGAACAACAAGATTTCCTGAAAAGAAGAATAAAAACAATAGTCCTATATGTCATACTCTGCAGTAGAGACAACAGCGGTACAAGCAGACTACACTAAAATAAGAAAGGCAAATACTATAGCCCAAAGAATGAATTACGTCATGGAAGGCAATAATATATTTGTCTTTGAGTTTACAAATAAAACATGCTCAATCACTGTTATAATGAAAAAGGCAAAAGTAAGGCACTATTCAACCACAATTTCTGCAAGGGAGCGGAATGTGAATGGGATCTATAGGAGAATACATCTCCATGCCGAATGAATCTGGACTGTATGCCTAGTCCAAGAGTCTCCTGCTGTGTATAGTAGTAATGCAAATTGTTCCAATATTCAATGTTTGCATGTATATTATCGCCTGCATTGTCCTGCTACGGTTTTGTGTTTGTTTACATCAGATGTAGTGTTGGGCAATGGCAATCATGGACAATGGCAAGAATAACAGATTAATTTGTGAGCACTCTTTTTATTTTAGATACATATGTGTAGATAAAAATAATTGTTTTTCTCCCAGAAAACTCCTTAAATTTGAATTAAACACTAGGGATCTCCTATAGATAAAATTGTTTAGTATATTAATGAACCAATAAACCACCGTAGTCAGTTGATTTAAGGGGCACCTGTCAGCCGTTTTGATGCTGACATGGCGATATAGGGAGGGTGAGGGCATTTTAAACATACCTTTTGTCTTGTTCATACTAGTTACATGATCAAGAAAACAATGGTTGATTTCCTCGGCATGCTGATTGCAAGTGCCATTAAGGCAGTACTTGATGTGCAAGTGTTCCTGCATTACAAGTTGCAAGCCCCGCCCTTCTGCTCTGTGACCGCTCTAGCAGTCTCCTGATTGGCTGCTAAAGCCGTCACTTAGAGCAGAGAGTTGGACTTGCGACCGCCGCGGAGGGGGAATCAAACGTTAGTTTCTCGATCTTGCAACTTGAATGACTGAAAACAAAATTATATGTTTAAAATCGCTCTGCCTCCCCTATATATCTTTTCCTTTTAGGGAACACTTTCTCTGTCTATGGTCACAATAAACCAGAGGGGTTAGGCTAGGTTCACACGTGGCGGAATTTCACTTAAATTCCGCTGCGGACACTCCGCAGCGTTAATCCGCAGCGGAGCCGTTTGTCCATTGACTTACACTTTAATTTAGCAGTGTTCGTTTAGACGAGGCGTAAAATTCCGCTGCGGAGCATAGGCTGCGGAGCGGAATTTGGTGTCCGCAGCATGCTCTGTCTGTTGCGGAGCAGTGGCGGACTCATGGCGGAATTTCTCCATTGACTTCAATGGAGATTCTAATTTCCGCAATGAAGTCCGCAGCTGTCATGCACATGTTATGTGTGCTGCGGATCCGTCTTGCTTTTTTAACTTGACATTTCTTCATTTTGGCTGGACCTATGTATTTCTAGGTCTACAGCCAGACTGAGGAAGTCAATGGGGCTCCCGTAATGACGGGAGCGTTGCTAGGAGACGTCTGTAAATAGTCACTGTCCAGGGTGCTGAAAGAGTTAAGCGATCAGCAGTAACTGTTTCTGCACCCGGGACAGTGACTACCGATCCCAATATACATGTATCTGTAAAAAAAAATGAAGTTCATACTTACCGAGAACTCCCTGCTTCTGTCTCCAGTCCGGCCTCCCAGGATGACGTTTCAGTCTAAGTGACGGCTGCAGCCAATCACAGGCTAATAACAGGCTGCAGCGGTCACATGGACTGCCGCGTCATCCAGGGAGATCGGGCTAGATGCCGAAGGAGGGACGCGTCACCAAGACAACGGCCGGTAAGTATGAATTTCTTTGACTTTCACAAGGGAAAGTGCTGTCCCTTCTCTCTATCCTGCACTGAATAGGGAGAAGGGAAGTACTTTTACCGCAGTCCGCAGCAGCTAGTCCGCATCAATTTACTGCACATTTTGTGCAGATCCGCAGCAGAATCTGCAACGCAGATTCTGTGCGGCATTGATGCGGACAGTTGCGGAGGAAATCCGCCACGTGTGGTCATGCCCTTAGAGAAAGTGATACAAATTTATTCAAATTGTGGGCAATTACAAAATAATATGAACCCATCTAAGTAAGGCCCCTAGAAAAGATTAAAACTGGCCTCACATTATGGAGCCAGATTTAGGCGCACAGTACAGAAGGGCTTGGTCTTTGTTCCTTTCTCTAAGCGTTTCTATGACCCTTGGTTCTCTTCTCCAACCAATTTATTGCTAACAATGTAGTTCCTCTAAAGTGGGATTTAGTAAAGGTGCTTGCTATCCAAGAGCAAAGGAGATGAAGCAAACCAGGGCTGGGCCCTCTCTATAAGGACCCCTTAGCAGCCACATGGTCTTCAACTAGGGCAGGCGTCTCAAGCACGCGGCCCGCAGGCCGCATGCAACCACTGAGACTGTCATCTGCGGCCCGCGGGGAACCGTAGTTCCCTTGAGAGAGGAGAGATCAGGCCAAAGGAGGAGTGTGCGCTGGCGCTCTTTCATGACGTCCCAGAGCAGAGCTTATACTAGTGCTCTGCCCTGGGACTCCGGCTGGTGAAGCCCCTGACATCACTGTCTATATATGGACAGTGATGTCAGAAGCAGAGATGGAGTCCCAGGCAGAGTGGTAGTAGCTTCCAGTGATGTCAGGGGCTTCCCCAGAGTTCCGGAGCAGAGCCTATACTAGTGCTCTGCTCTGGGACTCCGGCTCTCGGGTTGCCCCTGACATCACATTCCGGTCCAGGAGGATCCCCTGACATCACTGTCTATGGACAGTGACGTCAGGGGCTCTTCCAGCAGAGGAATCTATGGCCTAAGCATCGGCAATGCTCTGGCTGGGGTTTCCACTCCTAAAGGGAGCCCCAATGGAGCTATCTACAGGGAGGTGTGTGTGTGTGTGTGTGTGTGTGTGTGTGTGTGTGTCACTATCTACAGAGGGCACTGTGGCATTATTTACAGAGGGCACTTGCATTATTTACAGAGGACACTGTGTCATTATCTACAGAGGGCACTATGACAGTATCTACAGAGTGCACTGTGGCATTATCTAGGGGGGTGGCATTATCTACAGAGGGCACTGTGGCATTATCTACAGAAGATACTGTGGCATCATCTACAGAGGGCACTGTGGCATTATCTACAGAGAGCACTGTATCACTATCTAAAAAGGGGCTGCCTTAATATAATTGTATCTGCCAAACGCTGCCAAATGAGCAGCCAGACTGAATTTAACGACACTTAAACTGGAAAACTGGATTTTTAAAATACGCACGTGGAGTAAACTCACAAGTTTTTGTTACGTTTATGCCTAGCGGAATTATTATAGTAATGTAGTATTGTTATAGTCATGTAGTATTGTTATAGTAATGTAGTATTATTATAGTAGTGTAGTATTGTTATAGTAATGCAGTATTGTTATAGTAATGTAGTATTATGGTAATATAGTATTATTATAGTAATGTAGTATTGTTATTATAGTAATGTAGTATTGTTATAGTAGTGTAGTATTATAGTAATGTAGTATTGTTATAGCAATGTAATATTAGTATTGTAGTATTGTTATAGTAATGTGGTATTATTATAGTAATGTAGTATTGTAATAGTAATGCAGTATTATTATAGTAGTGTAGTGCTATTATAGCAGTGTAGAATTGTTATAGCAATGTAGTAGTGTTATAGTAGTAGTGTTAGGGCTTATTTAGACAAACGTGATTTTCACGCGCCTCGCAAGGACCTATGTTAGTCTATGGGGTTGTGCAGACTGTCCGTGAATTTCACGCAGCATGTGTCTGCTGCGTAAAACTCACGACATGTCCGATATTTGTGCGTTGTTCGCGCATCACGTACCCATTGAAGTCAATTGGTGCGTGAAAATCACGCACAGCACACGGAAGCACTTACGTGTGACGCGCGTGATTCGCGCAACAGCACTAAAAATTATGAATGAAAACAGAAAAGCACCACGTGTGTTTACAAACATACAAACAGACTGTCATAATGATGGTGGCTGCGCGAAAATCATGCAGCCACGTATCATACGCGGCTGACACACGGAGCTGTTAAGTACCTTTTGCGTGTGCAAAACGCACACGCTCGTGTAAATCCGGCCTTATAGTAATGTAGTGTAGTAATTTAGTATTGTTTTTATAGTAATGTAGTATTGTTGTTATAGTAGTGTAGTATTATAGCAATATAGTATTATTATAGTAATGTATTATTGTTATTATAGTAATGTAGTAGTATTATAGTAATGTAGTATTATTATAGTAGTGTAGTATTTATTATAGTAATGTAGTATTGTTATAGTAGTGTAGTATTGTTATAGTAATGTAGTAGTGTTATAGTAATGTAGTATAGTAATGTAGTATTATTATAGTAATGTAGTATTATAGTAATGTAGTACTATTATAGTAATGAAGTATTGTTATAGTAATGTAGTATTATTATAGTAATGTAGTATTTTTATAGTAATGTAGTATTATTATCAGTAGCGGATTATCATTAGGGCGGTTCGGGCGGCCGCCTGTGGCCCAAGGCTCCCAGGGGGCCCATGACCGCCCGAACCCCCTCATGCCCAGTGGCGTCGCTAGCACCGGAAGGAGCTCCGGTGCCAGGACCGCACCTGTCATGAGACGAGGGGAGCTGCTTTAGAAGCTCCCCCTCCAGCCCCCCTTCCCTGCTCTACACACCTCCCCTGCTGCTAGCTGTCGGGACATGGGGGAGACGAGACTGTCTGCAGGCTCTGTGTCGTGCTGTGAGCAGGAGAAGAGCTGCAGTGAAGACTCTCAAATCTCCTACATAAAAGGTAAGTGCATGTGTGTTTACAATGTGTTTAATGTGCATATTCATGTGTGTTTACAAGGTGTTTAATGTGCATATTCATGTGTACTTTGTGTATAATGTGCATACTCGTGTGTACTTTGTGTATAATGTGCATACTCGTGTGTACTTTGTGTATAATGTGCATACTCGTGTGTACTTTGTGTATAATGTGCATACTTTGTGTACTTTGTGTATAATGTGCATACTTTGTGTACTTTGTGTATAATGTGCATACTTTGTGTATAATGTGCATACTTTGTGTATAATGTGCATACTTTGTGTATAATGTGCATACTTTGTGTCTAATGTGCATACTTTGTGTACTTTGTCTAATGTGCATACTTTGTGTATAATGTGCATAATGTGCGTACTTTGTGCATAATGTGCGTACTTTGTGTATAATGTGCATACTTTGTGTACTTTGTGCATAATGTGCGTACTTTGTGCATAATGTGCGTACTTTGTGTATAATGTGCATACTTTGTGTATAATGTGCGTACTTTGTGTATAATTTGTAAAATGTGCGTACTTTGTGTATAATGTGCGTACTTTGTGCATAATGTGCGTACTTTGTGCATAATGTGCGTACTTTGTGTATAATGTGCGTACTTTATACATAATGTGCGTACTTTGTGCATAATGTGCGTACTTTGTGTGTCTGTGATAGAGATAGAGTGTATATATACATACATATGTATAGTGTGTGTATGTATATATATATTATATATATTTCAGCAGCAATTCCGCAGAAATTAGCAGAAATTCCACTACAGAAAAAAATCACCATTTTTGCTGCAGAAAATGTTGCGTATTTTGCTGAGATTTTCTCAGTGTTGGGAGATGGTGACGTCTCCTCTGAAAAAACGCAGCAATTCTGTCCACTTTCCGCAGCAGGAATTGACATGCTGCAGTACGATAAATACGCACCGCAGGACAAAATGTCTGGTCGGAAATTTTACGCAGCGTCTGGATGAGATTCGGTAAATCTCACTCACTTTGCTGCTACCGTATTACAAGCCGTGATACAAGCCCTAATACAGTAGCAGCAGAGAAGATTAGATGTGAACAATTCTCATCCACACGCTGCGTAAATGATAATCGGGAAATAAAAAGCTCAGAAATTGTCCTGCGGTGCGTTTTTTTATTCCGCAGCATGTCAATTGTATTTGCGTAAACGCTGCTCATTTGTTTCGGGTTTTCCCCATTTAATTCAATGGGGAGGTAAAACCCACAACAGATAGCATAGCAGATCTTATGTAAAAACGCAATTTAGAAAAAATAAAAATCTTATACTTGCCCAGAATTCTGTTTCTTCATCCGGGCCGGCCTCCTGGGATGACGTTTTACCCCATGTGACCGCTGCAGCCAATCACAGGCCAATCACAGGCTGCAGCAGTCATATGGGATAAAATTTCATCCCAGGGCTGCAGCGACGCTGTGTAGCACTATATACAAGGGGGGAGCGCTGTGTGGCACTATATATAAGGAAGGGAGCGCTGTGTGGCACTATATACAAGGGGGGAGCGCTGTGTGGCACTATATACAAGGGGGGGAGCGCTGTGTGGCACTATATACAAGGGGGAGTGTGGGGGGGCTCTATCTATAGGGGGCTGTGTGATGCTATCTATAGGGGGCTGTGTGACACTCTCTACAGGGTTGTGTGTGTGTGGCGCTCTATCTACAGGGGTGTGTGTGTGTGTGTGTGTGTGTGTGTGTGTGGCTTTATCTACAGGGGTGCGAGTGTGTGTGTGGCTTTATCTACAGGGGGGTGTGTGTGTGGCTTTATCTACAGGGGGTGTGTGTGTGTGGCTTTATCTACAGGGGGGTGTGTGTGTGGCTTTATCTACAGGGGGGTATGTGTGTGGCGCTGTCTACATGGGGGGTTGGCGCTGTGTCCCTGCACAGTGTGATACTGTCAGTATGTAGGGACACATCCCTGTGAAAGGGGAATCATAACACCCATTTATTAATGCTTGTGCAAAAAGGTAGTGTTAGCAATAGTTTCGGCGCGGCAGGGTGGCGGTGGAGAAGGGGGTCCAAGTTTGGGTAACAGCCCAGGGCCCATGGTCTTCTTAATCCGCCACTGATTATTATAGTAATGTAGTAGTATTATAGTAATTAAGTATTGTTATAGTAATGAAGTATTGTTATAGTAATGTAGTATTATTATAATAATGTAGTATTGTTATAGTAATGTAGTATTATTATAGTAATGTAGTATTGTTATAGTAATGTACTATTATTATAGTAATGTAGTAGTGTTATAGTAATGTAGTATAGTAATGTAGTATCATTAGGGCATGACCAGACGTGGCATATTTCTTCCGCCACTGTCCGCATCACTGCCGCACATAATCTGCATTGCAGATTCTGTTTTGGCTCTGCCTAAAATGGTCATTATATTGATGCGGACTAGCCGTTGCGTATTGAGGTGAAAGTACTTCCCTTCTCTCTATCAGTGCAGGATAGAGAGAAGGGACAGACTTTCCCTAGTAAAAGTAAAAGAAATGATTGGCTGCAGCCGTCACTTGGACTGAAACGTCATCCTGGGAGGCCGGACTGGAGGAAGAAGCAGGGAGTTCTCGGTAAGTATGAACTTCTATTTTTTTTTACAGGTTGATGTATATTGTGATCGGTAGTCACTGTCCAGGGTGCTGAAACAGTTACTGCCGATCGTTTAACTCTTTCAGCACCCTGGACTGTGACTATCTCCTGACGTCGCCTAACAACACTCCCGTAATTACGGGTGCACACACGTAGTCATCCGTAATTACGGGAGCCCCATTGACTTCGTCAGTCTGGCTGTAGACCTAGAAATACATAGGTCCAGCCAGAATGAAGAAATGCCATGTTCGTAAAACAAATACGCTCCGCAGCACACATAACCTCTGCAGACTTCATTGCGGAATTTTGACTCTCCATTGAAGTCAATGGAGAAATTCCGCAATGAGTCCGCAACAAGTCCGCTACACGTCCGCAACAACCAGTGTATGCTGCGGACACCAAATTCCGCACCGCAGCCTATGGTCCGCAGCGGAGTTTTCCGCAACGTGTAAACAAACCTCACTAAAAATATGTGGAAAGCAATGGAGAAACGTGTACACTGCGGATTTCCTCAGCGCAATTCCAGAGCAATTCTGCCATGTCTGGTCATGCCCTTATAGTAATGTAGTATAGTAATGTAGTATTGTTATAGTAATGTAGTATTGTTATAGTAAAGTAGTATTATAGTAATGTAGTATTGTTATAGTAATGTAGGATTATTATAGTAATGTAGTATTGTCATAGTAATATAGTATTATTATAGTAATGTAGTAGTGTTATAGTAATGTAGTATAGTAATGTAGTATTATTATAGTAATGTGGTATTATTATAGTAATGTAGTATTATAGTAATGTAGTACTATTATAGTAATAAAGTATTGTTATAGTAATATAGTAGTATTATAGTAATGTAGTATTATAGTAATGTAGTATTATAGTAATGCAGTATTATGGTAATGTAGTATTGTTATAGTAATGTAGGATTATTATAGTAATGTAGTATTGTCATAGTAATATAGTATTATTATAGTAATGTAGTAGTGTTATAGTAATGTAGTATAGTAATGTAGTATTATTATAGTAATGAAGTATTGTTATAGTCATGTAGTATTGTTATAGTAATGTAGTATTATTATAGTAATGAAGTATTGTTATAGTAATGTAGTATTGTTATAGTAATGTAGTATTATTATAGTAATGAAGTATTGTTATAATAATGTAGTATTGTTATAGTAATGTAGGATTATTATAGTAATGTAGTATTTTTATAGTAATGTAGTATTATTATAGTAGTGTGGTATTATTATAGTAATGTAGTATTATAGTAATGTAGTAGTATTGTTATAGTAATGTAGTAGTATTATAGTAATGTAGTATTGTTATAGTAATGTAGTATTATAGTAATGTAGTAGTATTATAGTAATGTAGTATTATAGTAATGTAGTATTGTTATAGTAATGTAGTATTATTATAGTAGTGTGGTATTATTATAGTAATGTAGTATTGTTATAGCAATGTAGTATTATTATAGTAGTGTGGTATTATTATAGTAATGTAGTATTGTTATAGTAATGTAGTATTATTATAGTAGTGTGGTATTATTATAGTAATGTAGTATTTTTATAGTAATGTAGTATTATTATAGTAGTGTGGTATTATTATAGTAATGTAGTATTGTTATAGTAATGTAGGATTATTATAGTAATGTAGTATTGTCATAGTAATATAGTATTATTATAGTAATGTAGTAGTGTTATAGTAATGTAGTATAGTAATGTAGTATTATTATAGTAATGAAGTATTGTTATAGTCATGTAGTATTGTTATAGTAATGTAGTATTATTATAGTAATGAAGTATTGTTATAGTAATGTAGTATTGTTATAGTAATGTAGTATTATTATAGTAATGAAGTATTGTTATAATAATGTAGTATTGTTATAGTAATGTAGGATTATTATAGTAATGTAGTATTTTTTATAGTATGTAGTATTATTTAGTAGTGTGGTATTATTATAGTATGTAGTATTATAGTAATGTAGTAGTATTGTTATAGTAATGTAGTAGTATTATAGTAATGTAGTAATTGTATAGTAATGTAGTATTATAGTATGTAGTAGTATTATAGTAATGTAGTATTATAGTAATGTAGTATGTTATTGTAATGTAGTAGTATTATAGTAGTGTGTATATTATAGTAATGTAGTATTGTTATAGTAATGTAGTATTATTATAGTAGTGTGGTATTATTATAGTATGTAGTAATGTTATAGTAATGTAGTATTATAGTATGTAGTAGTATTATAGTAATGGTAGTATTATAGTAATGTAGTATTAGTTATAGTATGTAGTATTATTATAGTAGTGTGGTATTATTATAGTAATGTAGTATTTTATAGTAATGTAGTATTATTATAGTGTGTGTGGTATTATTATAGTAATGTAGTATTGTTATAGTAATGTAGGATTATTATAGTAATGTAGTATTGTCATAGTAATATAGTATTATTATAGTAATGTAGTGTGTTATAGTAATGTAGTATAGTAATGTAGTATTATTATAGTAATGAAGTATTGTTATAGTCATGTAGTATTGTTATAGTAATGTAGTATTATTATAGTAATGAAGTATAGTTATAGTCATTAGTAGTATTGTTATAGTAATGTAGTATTATTATAGTATGAAGTATTGTTATAGTATGTAGTATTGTTATAGTAATGTAGTTTTATTATAAATGAATATTGTTATAATATAGTAGTATTGTTTATAGGTAATGTAGGATTATTATAGTAATGTAGTATTTTTATAGTAATGTAGTATTATATAGTAGTGTGGTAATTATTATATAATGTAGTATTATAGTAATGTAGTAGTATTGTTATAGTATGTAGTAGTATTTTAGTAATGTAGTATTGTTATAGTAATGTAGTATTATAGTAATGTAGTAGTAGTATATAGTTATGTAGTATTATAGTACTGTAGTATTTTATAGTAATGTAGTATTATTATAGTAGTGGTGGTATTATTATAGTAATGTAGTATTGTTATAGTAATGTAGTATTATTATAGTAGTGTGGTATTATGTATAGTAATGTAGTATGTTATAGTAATGTGTATTATTATAGTAGTGTGGTATTATTATAGTAATACATTATTGTTATAGTAATGTAGTATTGTTTGAGTCATGTAGTAGTATTATAGTAATGTAGTATTATTATAGTAGTGTAGTAGTATTATAGTAATGTAGTATTGTTATAGTAATGTAGTATTGTTATAGTAATATGTAGTATTATAGTAATGTAGTACTATTATAGTAATAAAGTATTATTATAGTAATAAAGTATTATTATAGTAATAAAGTATTGTTATAGTAGTTCGAATAACGAATTGATTAACATAATTTTGTATTGTGTTAAATTTGAAAGTTATGCGGCCCGTCAACTTCACATTTTTTCGATGTGCGGCCCATTTACCGGCCGATTTTGAGACCCCTGATCTAGGGTATGTATGCCCCTTTACTTAGCCAAACTGATAGCAACTGTTAAAACTGGTGGCAATAATTTGATATAATGGGGAAGTTCTCAAAATACTAACAAGTCCTAAAATAATATTTGTACAATGTTTTACGTAACAGAGATATATCCCAGTGCACCAATTGGTTGTTGGTTATTAAACACAACTCCCTGTAATTTCACTGTGTTTTGTCTGTGGTTTTACATAGGACTGCAGGTAAAATGTACTATATTATCTTAACTCCGACATTTATCAGACTGCACATAAAATGAAGCTTCAAGAGTTAAATTCAGCTTCACCACGTCTGTAGCCTGAACTGTGAGTGAATGGTTCAAAAGAGGACCCCCTTTTATGTCCTTCACTGGCCGGCAGAATCAACTACTGGCCATAATCCCCACATTCTAATCCAATGCAGCAATGACAGGATCAAGTAAAGCAGTAGAAAGATCCTAAATAGTGGCAAAAATATGACCTCTTAAATTATTGATGTACAAATATCCATTCTAACACTAGAGATCATGGCTAGAAAGCATCAGGTTAAGAAAGGCAAATACATAAAAGCCTCTCACAATAGCGTTACAGCTTTTATGTAATACTCAAGGTTTATGGTTTATTGTAGAAATAGAAATTTCCCAAGTTTAGGATCTTTGTAAAAACCAGCACTACAATGATAATGTATGGTATGAAATTTCAGCTATTCCTAAGCAATATGTGATTCCTATTTTATTGCAAGTATATATTGTTACAACAATAGGTTATATTTATGAAAGTGACAACAAATGACAATGTATTGTATTTTCTGTATCTTTATATGCAACCCAAAGGTTAAGAATTGTGTTATAATATATTAATAATAATTTATTTTAATCATAATACTGGATGTTAAATATGCATTTCTATTTGGGGAGACTCGTTTGTGGCTGGTTGACCTTGAACCTTGCAATGACATGTGAACAAAAGGAAAATCATAACTGCAGACATGCCTACACAACAGGTACATATAGTGCATATGGACAGAAACGTGCTATCATACATAAAAACACTTGCAGATATGTTCATATGCAGAGTGGGGCACATTTACTAATACTGTTGTTTAGCTGAGCTGTGTGTAATTACAGTGTAGCATGCAGGTTTCCCACGACAGTGCACGCCAATAATGTACCAATGCCAGGTTATAGCTGGTCTAATTCATCAACACTTTTTTTGCAAGTAATAGTAGTAAAAAAAATTCAATGCCATGTCCCCTTTTCCATAGGAAATGCAAACATTTCTTAAGTGCCAGAAAAAGTGGCTAGTGAAATATTTGTATCATTATTTTCAATATAATAACAACAGAAAAGTAGTCAATGCACAAATAAATATGCCCTAGTGCAGTGGTCCCCAACCAGTGGCTTGGGAACCACATGTGGCTGGCAACCCCCTGCCGTGTGGCTCCCCATAGGAACCTTGCGTTATAACCATATGCTCTTGCTACAATATGACATCGGCATTACCAATATTTCAGACATATTCTATCCCCAAAAAAGTGCCCATTTTGGCGGCAGAATACCAGTTTTAAATTTTAGACTGAAATTTTTACCTGCAAATTGAAATTGCATGATTTTGTGTTTTTCTATGTATAATATGTTAAAATGTTTTACTTAAATGTGGCTCCTGACCATCATTCAAAATTAAATATAACTCATATAAAAGGTTGGGAATCCCTGCCCTACTAATACACACAAACATACACAAAGATACACATACATGAATACAGACACAAACATGCACAAATAAAGCTCTAATCCTTCACTCTGCTGTATATCCATACCAGCCTGTATCAGTTGCATGCATAGGATGTTATCAATAACACAGAACACACGCACAACATATATACAGTCTACACACACACACACACACACACACACACACACACACACACACACACATATATACTGTGAAAGGAGTGCACCCTATGAAGTGTGCATGTTTAGATATGTAAATTGTTACTGTGTAGTATCTGTCACATTCCTACTTTATTTGCCTAATAAGCATATTAATAAAGTGGGAAAGCTAATGGATCTGCTTTAGTGATTTTTACTGTGTTATTTATATGTTAGTGGTTCCCCACGTCTATATTATACATTCTATTACCTGGTAAATAATGTGCAGGCTTATCCAGCTCTGTACTTTATATAGCTATTTTATTGTTTTATGTGGATATAGAAGGAGTCATGTGGGAAATACTGAATGCAAAAGAAAAGATAAACCTGACAAAAATTTTAACCATGATCGCGGAAGAATAAGAAAACTACAAATCACAAGCTTAAATAAATCATTATAAAACATAACCACAGTTGGCTTATAAAAACCATAAGGACTACTTCCTGCTACAAATAGAAAACACAAAAAGTACAAGTGATATTATTTAGCGTTGATATATTCTACATGCCGAACTGTATGGAGAGAAATGTATAACAGGCTTTACATGTTGCTGAGAACATAACATAAAAGACAGGGTCTTGGAGAAATCCCTCAGGTATTTCAGGGGGATTGAGATCTCTCATAGGGGCTGTATGCTTTTAGCTGTTTCTGCCAAACCATAACTGTATAGGAGGCATTCTGCAAAGGCTATACCTTCACACGTAATATAGAAGAACTACTGGGACTGACATCTGTAAAGGACACAACAATGTTTATTTCAGCTCTGAAGCACTGAATAAAAGATTTTGGTATTGTAAGGGAAATTGTTTTGTGTATCAGTACTAGGTATAGTAAATGAAACCACTGAGACACCAGAGACAGAATTCTGGACCACCAGGGACACTATATCACAGGGCAAGCAAGTACGCTATACAACCACCTCACCAGATTCAGGACGTGGTACATTGGGATGTACCCATTATCATGCTATAATTATTATGCCTAAATTGATTGGGCAAGACGGACTAGTGTCCTATGTACAATACACATATGTTTTTTATGTATTGATTGCAAAATAACATACCAAAATAAAAATGTTTTCTCCACACTTTTTTTTTAGAAAAAACTGTTGTAAAATAAATCAATGTATTCGGTCTACGGTACATGGACCACTATTGGCAAGCAAAATAATCACAACAAGTTCTGTATCACGTTTGGGTCTTTAGACTTCTCTATAACTTTATGATGTGTTTATAATATATGGTATTCTCTTATCTCTTCAACCATCAGGGCATAACTGGGCATGGGCCTTCTCATGATATGTCTACTTTGGTCTTTTGATCAAGTGAAAACTTTGATTCTGTGTTATTTAGGTATAGATCCACTTTTATTTCAAAACAACCTAATATTGTTAAGCTAGATGTTGCCAAAATCCCAGTCAGTAGACTCAAATTAATGTACTACATGAAACATGGCATAATTCCCTACAGTTCTAACTCCTTACAACGGTGGAGTGTCCTTGGGACATTGACTTTGGGAGAGCAATCGCACTCTCAAGATCAGCTTTGGTATGCTCAGATCTAAAGGGAACCTGTCTTGGTGAGAGGTTCAGGTTCCCTCTATTTTATGTTATACTATATAACTTATCTAACACTTAGTTATTGAGACTCAATCAAAAAGTTACACACATATTCTATTTAATTTTTAGGAAAACTAGACAAATTATTTTGAAGCAGTAAAGTATCTTTCCATATTAAAAATAAATATACTTTAGAGAAGAAGCTTCAGAGTTCTGCTCAGCTATCCCAATTTGTTCCCATCTTTACAAGCAAATGCATATTTGAATTCAACATAATTACTTTTTTGAAGTCAGGCAAGGGCTGTATATCACAAGAAGCCACGAAGAACCAACACAGAAAACATTTTTTTCTCCAGCGAGCTCACTAATTGGTTGGTGCTGAGAATAATGCATATTTTTGTAGACAAGTTCACTGCTGGTTTCATGAAAGGGCAAAAACGCTACACAAACAAATAAAAATAAATCATGAATATTTTATTATTTCTTCTATTTAGCTAAATGTCAATTCCCATTTTTATTTCCAAATATTTAGAACCAATATCTAAATTTGCTATTTTCAGTTAGAATAATTAAAATGTGTTCTACAGTAAATCTGCCATATAGATCAGGAATTGAAAAAGCTAAACTTTTTCTATTAAGTGCAACTTTCCAGTCAAAAGTCATTTCTACCGCCTCTCTGTTGGATTGGAGGAGTAAGAGGACCCAGACTGATTTAAGGGAATATATATAGTCAGAAAATGGCTTATTGTTTAAAGGTGAGCTTTACCATTAAACATTTTCTGAGAGGTCTCAGTTACACGTCAGAAGATATTACCTCTTCGGTGGCTCATATGCTAATTCATGACCAAATTGACAACTTGTCTCCACCACCCAGCATCAATGGGGTGTGAACCTACTTTTCTGGGGACATGACAGGGCCTCTTTAAAAAAATATCTATTCTCATAATCATGTAAAAACAATAAATTTGAATAAAATAAAAATTCAACCATAAAATGGAAAAAAAAGATCAGAAGAATCTTTCATTATATATTTCTAATAACACAATATGGTGATAAATTCCCGTTAAATAATGAGCATCGTCCTAAGAATAATAAAAGTATCAACAGAAATAACTATACATAGATACAATCTCAAATTTCAAAACAAAATGAAGAATTACTATTGGTAGCTGCATTTGATATTTAATTTTTTTTCCATTAACTTATTCATTCTAGCGCCTATGCATCTGTAATGGCTTACACATAGTGATCTACTGTACGTATTTATTTATTTCCCATGGCTTATATAGCACCGTCATATTCTGCTGCTCTATACAGTTTGTAGTCACTGGAGCTCACAATTCAATTTCTGTATCTTACATAAACATTGGCCAAATTGCTAATATCTAACCTTAGTGTCGCATGTACCGTATTCTTCAATACGACACAAGCTGGTTGAGCTACTACAGGTTGTACCAGTCATTGCTCATGGTCACTTATCTTTGTTGAAAGTGGTGGTTTTTTTTTGGTAAATAAGTCCACTATTTATTTTTGCAATATTTCTATTAAACTATAGCACCCATTGGTGAAACTAAAACATTTTCTAGTGAGTAAAATGTAATGAAAAAAAAACACCAAAACCTTTGTTCCTGTCTGTACAGAGATAGAAGCAAAGAAAGAAAAACAAGGAAATGACAAAGTATACAAAGTATCTCTTCCAGAATTCACGTGGGAATAAAAGTGACAAGTCAGTAATACTATTTCTAAGCAGAGAAGAACAACAGCTGCATCATGGGAAAAGTAATAAACTGTGCATCAAAGAAAGATTATATTTAAAAAAAAAAAGTAAAAAGGATGCATAATGTTTATCACAAACTTAGTACAGAGACCAGCAAATCAATGACGGATGTAAAGACACAGGGACAAATGTATTAACTTTTCTATGCCAGTTTTCAAATGTAGAAAAGTCGCAATTGAATCGCAATTTGCTCAATAAAATTGTTTCTTTTGCTGCCTGTGCCACTTTTTTGGAATGGGGGCAGGGTTTAGCAAAAGCGTTCGTGGCCTGTTATGTACTGCCAAATTTAACTGCTGTATATTATAGAGGAAATCTTTTTCAGGCGAACGAATAGTCAGAGATACGTCTTATTGAATTAGAGACGTGCACCTCTTTCTAAATTAGGCGCATCTTACTCCAACTATCTTTATATTAAGACCTGCATATGAAACACCAGCCTTAATATATCTCCCACCTTATCTCTTAAAGGGAAAATCACCCTTTACAACCATTTTTTTATTGTTCTAATGAATCTAAAATGAAAAAATTAAGCAATTTTGCAAACTGTAGGACTCCTATCACTTTACCTCACTGCCGCTGTTCCTGTGCCTGCCGCATCTGTTTACACTCCGGTGGGATGACCATTATGTGAGTTGTCTGGCCAATCATGGACCGCTGCAATAATCTATATGATGTATATATAGCATTGCCACTACCTTGGCCATAGGGACGACACGTTATCATGCACGCATATAAACAGAGAAGAGGCAGGGAAGTTGACAGTGGCAGTGAGGGAACAGTGAGAAATTCTAAGGAATCGGTATATTGAGAATATTTTTATGTTAACATATGATATAGAAAGAATATTTATGGTCTAGTATACAGAGAATCCTACATAACATTAATCACTTATCTGATTCTCTAGAGTTGGAACCATGGGATTAACCATTGGCAGCTTCACATATTATTTAAAAATCACTTATAAATAAATGCTATATACGAGTATATACTGCTCTATGCCAGACAATAACTAGACATTGGGAGTAACAATGTTTTCAGGAAAATCTATTTCTATTAATCAAATTCTTTAAAGTTTCTAGAATATGAAGAATTTATATGTGAAGTATGCATCTACTAAAAGAACACGAAAAATCAATAAAGTTATAAATCAAGAGACATATTGATACTGTGAAATATTCAGCAAAATATGAAAAAATAATGATGTAATTAGAATTTTACCTTACTCTGCATTTATTCCCAGCCCTATTAGGAATTGTTAATAAATCTAGGAGACATGAATCTATAGTTATGATTATTGATTTTGATATATTATATGTTTTTAGAAAAGATGAAAGGGAAGTGTCAATCAATACGACAGCCGTAAAAAGGTTTGATTTGTTTTTTTCCTACTGCTACCTCTCTTAAAATGAAATCTTTATATTAATCATAACTAATAATCTGCCTGCACAAAGCAATATACAGGCATATATAATGTGGAAGGATACAATGTGTCAACTGGCCGTAACCTTGCTGAACATTGCTTCTTGCCTCCATACAGTTAGGTCATGTTCAGATGTGGCAGAATTTTTCGGCTGAAAATGTTGGTGCAAATTTGGGGCAATTAACAAGAATCTGCAGCAACATTTGCATATTTGACAGGTAATTCAGACGTTGCAGATATCACAGCGGACTTGCCACAGATTTCAGTTTTTGCATTGCAAAGGCTGAAATCCGCAGTGAAATTCCGCTTCTTCTCCGCAATGGAATGAGCATGCAGCGGAGGGAAAATTCTGCAATGCAGCCTGATTTCCACACAATTATTTCTAAGTTTCCTAAAAATGTATAGAAACAAATGTAAAAAACGGCTGCTGCATAATTCCACTGCAGACTGTCCACAGAGGAATTCCACAGCAATTCCGCCACAACTGAACGTGGCCTAAGGCCTTATTCACGCAAACTTGTTTCCTGTCAGTGCACTGTCATCCTTTTTTTTTACAGAGCGTCTGTCCGTTGCGAGAAACCCACAGCAAGTCCTATTGTGATCGGTTTTTCCAGACCAGTCTCGTTCATTAAAGTCTACGGGTACGTTAAAAAAAATGTACAGCACATGGTCGACATCCGTGTGCTGTCTGTATTTTATGGATCAGTTGCTAAAGAAATGCAAAAAAAAATGAAAAATGAAACCAGGAAATGCTTGGAGAGGAGAAAAATGGATGACACACGGAAACAACGCAACCCGGACAGTCATATGCATGAGAAAAGCTCCCTTTTTTTGTAGACGCTTATCGGAAACACTCATGTAAATAAGGCCTTAATGGGTACAGAGCAATATACCTGTGATGAGGCGGCCTGGAAACATTGAAAAACTGCTGCAGCCATCCAAAAGGCTGCTGTCAGTAATCTGACATTTGGACTAAATGCAACTAATTTTGCCTGGCAGCTTAAAATGGACGATTACACCATAACTTACAGTATCTTTTTTAGGTCCAACATTCTGTGCACATTTATTTTATTGTATATCTTTATAACAGTTGGTGCTCTGTTTTTCTCAATCTGGGCTTCATATCACCTGCATAGTTAACCACTTGGGATGGAATTGTGGAGTACCCGCTCAATATTCTGCGGGTGTCAGCTGTGTATTATGGCTGAGATCTCGCACTAATAGCCAAGAACAAATAACTCTGATTCTGGCCATTTAGCCACTTAGATGCCACGTCCGACAGACCGTTGACTCCCCCCATGACGCGATCGCAGGGTGACGATGGTTGTTTTGGTAGCCTGGGGGGGCCTAATAAAGGCCCCCAGGTCTGCCATCTCTCTGCTCTTGTTAAGCCCTGCCACTGGCAGGGCTTTATAGGAGCCATCAAAAATGACAATACACAGCAATACACTAGTACTGCAGTGTATTGTATCAGCGATCTGATGCTGGTTCAAATCCCCTAATAAGGCTAATAAAAGATGTTAAATAAAGTTTTCAGCACTGTACAAAAAATAAACAAAATTGTTATTGAGGAGTCCATAAAAGTCAAAGCTATTATGATATAACATTATTTAAATTGCACGGTGAATGCCGTAAAAAAAAAATGGAAAACCCCAGAATCTCTGTTTTTTTGTCACCTTAGATCTAAACAAAAAAATTAATAGAAAGTGGTAGAAAGCAGAACGCCTACAAAAACCTGCCTGTGGATTTCATTAGGAAATACGGCGTTCTGTTCCGACGGGGCATTATTTTGCGCCTCATTTTCAAATAACGGCACGTAAAAAGATGTCCCGTAAAAAGAAGTGCATGTCACTACTTGAGCCGTTTTTGGAGCCGTTTTTCATTTACTCAATAGAAAAACAGCTCCAAAAACGGCCATAAAAAACGCAGCAAAAGACGCTAGTTGCTTGAAAAATGGCTGAAAATCAGGAGCTGTTTTCCCTTGAACACAGCTTCGTATTTTCAGCCGTATTTTGTTAAGCGTGTGAACATACCCTAAGGACTATGCATGAACCCTATTTCAAACATGTAGCAGTCACAATATCTGGGCTCCTTTTCACATCTAGCCAAGAGAATATTCCATTATTAATCCAAATTCTATAGTCTGCTTTTAAAAAAATTTGGAGCAAATTACTCCAACTATCTCCTTTACTTAATTTGGCGTACAAAACCCTATTCTTAGTACCGGTGGGCCAATGCTGCAAGAGTATTTTCTTTATTACTAGGCCTAAAGAGATCCATAAACAGTACATTTATATGGAAAACATATTCAAAAAGATCGTAACTTTTGGAAATTATATTTTTGGGAAATAACTGAAATTAAGAAAATGTACAATATTCACATACAGATTTGATACGTGTCATTATTTCCATTGAAGCCGCCAGCACCTACATTAATAGCTTCCTGTTTGAAAAGACTACAGCTGTGTAAATTCTATGCAAATGCAACTAACTTATAATTTATCTGCATAATTTATGTACAACTAGTAATTCCCATGTAACAAATCCGAAGAAAATATTGTTTATTAGCGACAGGAAAGAAATTTGTCATTTTATAAAACATTGCAAGTAAAATCATTATCCTAGTTTACACGACAAAACACTTATCACTTAGATGATAGAAATTTGTGAAATGCATGATTGATGCTAAGACGCTAAATGAAACATAAAGATACAAATTTTCAATAGTGGTTGTGAAACAATACATGACATTATTTTAAAACTAGTGCAAGAGAAAAATTAAGGTATTGGAAACTCTATCTATCTATCTATCTATCTATCTATCTATCTATCTATCTATCTATCTATCTATCTAATTTATCTATCTATCTATCTATCTATCTATCTATCTATCTATCTATCTATCTATCTATCTATCTATCTATCTATCTATCTATCTATCTATCTATCTATCTCATATCTATCTATCTATCTCATATCTATCTATCTATCTATCTATCTATCTATCTATCTATCTATCTATCTATCTATCTATCTATCTATCTATCTATCTATCTATCTCTCTCTCTCTATCATCTATCTATCTATCTATCTATCTATCTATCTATCTATCTATCTATCTATCTATCTATCTATCTATCTATCTATCTATCTATCTATCTATCTATCTATCTATCTATCTATCTATCTATTATCTATCTATCTATTATCTATCTATCTATCTATCTATCTATCTATCTATCTATCTATCTATCTATCTATCTATCTATCTATCTATCTATCTATCTATCTATCTATCTATCTATCTATCTATCTATCTATCTATCTATCTGTCTGTCTGACATCTATCAGCTATCTTTGTACCTATCTAAATCTATCTACATCAATATATCTAGTATCTATCTACAGATGTAGCCGTCTTTATCTTGACTTTTAACACATTAAATACATGCTGGCTAGATCTCTTATCTTGACTTTTTCAATGACCTTTCAATTGCTTTTGTTGTGTGAAATCACACTGCAGCGAGTTATGAAAGTCAACATTCCTCCGCAGCATGCACTTTCCATTGCGGAGAAGAAGCGGAATTTCACTGCAGATTTCAGCCTTTGCAATGCAAAAACTGAAATCTGTGGCAAGTCCGCTGTGATATCTGCAACGTCTGAATTACCTGTCAAATATGCAAATGTTGGTGCAGATTCGTTGCGTAATTGCCCCAAATCTGCACCAACATTTGCAGCGGAAAAACTCTGCCACGTGTGAACGTGCCCTAATTATTTTATTTAGGCAAGCATTGTCACAACTCCACCTATTTTATCAAGACACTTTCCCTTCCTATGCAAGCTCTTTTATTTTTACATAATGCTTATAATATTCCTACTATTAATTGAAACTTATCTTAGGCGTCCCTGAGCACCTCAGGAGTCTCTGAGATTGAATACAAATGTGTTAAAATCCACACTGTATAATTCTTAGGGTATGTGCACACACACTAATTACGTCCGTAATTGACGGACGTATTTCGGCTGCAAGTCCCGGACCGAACACAGTGCAAGGAGCCGGGCTCCTAGCATCATACTTATGTACGATGCTAGGAGTCCCTGCCTCGCTGCAGGACAACTGTCCCGTACTGTAAACATGATTACACTACGGGACAGTTGTCCTGCAGCAAGGCAGGGACTCCTAGCGTCGTACATAAGTATGATGCTAGGAGCCCGGCTCCCTGCACTGTGTTCGGTCCGGGACTTGCGGCCGAAATACGTCCGTCAATTACGGACGTTATTAGTGTGTGTGCACATACCCTTATGGTTTCACAATTGTCTCCTCATAGACTCTAGTCTAGACCTTCCTCCCCACACACAAAGTTCTACATTTTCAGTAATGTATGTATTTGGGAAATCATGTTAAGTGGTTTACTACAGGTGCATAGTGCTATAAAAACAAATTAACATTGATGGGACTTAAAAAAAGAAAAAATCCTACTAATGTAATGCACACATCAGAGCATTGTACTACAGAGTCGTAAGTCACTCTATGTGCCGCAAAATAGTTGCCCGTATGGCACCGGAGTATGGAGATATTCTCCCCTAGAAGCAATGGAACCATTAAAAGCATGGTACTATTTTTTTTCTGAAAAATTTATATGACAAGGACCGACAGAGAAAAAACTCTGTATGCCTCTGAACTTGGAAACATCATATATTTATGTACATATATATATATATATATATATATATATATATATATCTATGTATATATATATATATATATATATATATATATATATATATATATGTGTATATATATAACTTTTCAATTTTACAAAGTTGTAAAAGTTCTAGCAATAGAAGAGGAAGCAATTACCTGTAACCACTGCGACTGATCACTCCTTCCAGAAGTCCAAGCATTCACCTTTCCTTGTTTATCTAGCCGAGCTTTCCTTGACTCCCAAGTGAACATGTCCATGTTCAGCGTTCTGAAAATGCTGGAGGCTGTGATTTGATAATCTTGTACATGTCCTGATTTCATTCCTAGTGGTTCCGAGCAGCCTGTAAAAGCATCAAGCACAATAGATGATAACAATGACTTACAAGAAAACAAACATATTTGTGTTCTTTAAAATCTTCGAACTCTGCTGGGAGAAAAGGGGGTTTTATTGCAGCGAGAGAGCAGATTAAATGAAATAAAGTATTCTCTCTAGAAGGAGCCTGAGACGGTGAATATGAAAAGGCTTAATCATAATTGCCTTAGGATAGAGTCTAAATAAGATGAGCTAATACCAAAGTACTACAGTACAGGCTCCCGTACAATGATGCTCACAATCATTTTCAGAAGATAATACTATATTGCTTTTTTCTGTAGTTTAAAATGGGAATCATTCCCTTAGCTGAGAACAGATGTGATTTTGCTTTGTTTACATTTTATAAAACATCTTTTTTTTTTTCAATTCATACAAAAACTGCAACCAATCATCGTTACTCTTGGCTGCACATTACAATAAACTTTTTTTTATATCATGCACACATTGGAATTTACATTTATTTTACATGGGGGAATGTTTGATTTCACATAGGAAAAGCTAAAGAAACCCAGAAACGAAACCATGTAAGTTATTTATTTGAAAATGATGGCAAGTACTTAACTACTGTTACCTAAGGCTGTGTTCACACAGCAATTTATAGACATACATTTTTATGAATAAAAATCCTCACTAAAATATGCACATTTAAAGTTTCCAGTTGACTTCATGAGAAAATGCGCCGTGAGTGCATGCAGCGCGTATTATTATGTGGGTGTAATTAAATAACACACTGCATAAGAAGAAAGCATCCTGTCAAGTCTCAACGCATTTTCTGCGAAACAATGGGTGGTTTTGAAATGCTGTCAAAATCGCTTGCTATTGAGCATTTTTGCATGCGTAAAAGGCCAGAAAATTTTTAAATACAAAAGGTACAGGTATTTAGATATAGTGTTTTGAAAAACTAGCATACATTTTTTTTCCAAAAAGGGTAAAAATAAGCATGTTCATTAAAAACAGCGTTAAAAAAAGTGTGTGATTATGACACAGATTATGCGTCAGATTTTTTTTGCCTAGAATTTTTTTTGGGTCGGAAGGGTGTGGAGGGAGGATTGTAGAAAGAGAAGATACAGTACTTGGATCGCGATCATAAACATTGAATAAAATAGCACCCATTAAGAAGTATCGCCTAACTTGGCTGTGTGGGTTCGACCCATTTTCAATAATTGAAATGAAGGGGTACACTCAGTTGGAACCTCTATCAATTAGAATAGAGGAGGTCCTTTATTTCGAGCTTCCATCGGTTCGTCAAAAAAAATTGCTTCAAAGAACATCTTCCTCTCTCTCTGGAGGACCCGCCACATTCATGCATTAAATAGACAGCCCATTGATTTCAATATATACCATGTAATGCTTTCTTTCTCCTGTGGTGGTGCTGCAAGAGATATTAACACTTGGTGCTGGGTTTCCTCATAGATTACAGCTGATTGATGTGGTTTTCAGCAGTAGGTCACTTTGTGATCAGCTCATTTTCAAGGGATTCTTCTGAGAAAAATAGATCATGCAAAATGGACAACCCCTTTACAGGTCTGGGAACCAATGTAAAATAAATTCTATAGCCTACTAGTCAATGACTTAATGCCTTAACGCATAATCACGTACATGCACGGCATGGAAAGGCAACCATTTTCGCATTCTGCCGTCCATGCGGATAGAGAAGCTGTGCTTGCCCGATCACCGCGGGAGCCCAGCTATGAATGACAGCCGGGCTCCCGCTGCAATAGCTAGGATTGGAGAAGCCTCCAACCCGGCCGTTTAACTCCTTAAATGCCACGGTCAATAGCAACCATGGCATTTAAGTGGTTTGACAGAGGGAGGGGGCTCCCCCTGTCACCCATCTGCGGCCCGCGAGTGTGATCGCCGGCCGCCAACGGTTTGCCATGGCAGCAGGGGGCCTAACAAAAGCCCCAAAGGCAATGCTGTCTATATGCCTATTAGGCCTTGCCAGAGACATGGCCTATTAGATTGCCTCTCAGTTTTACACAGACAAGCAATAATGCTTTGGTATACTAAACATACAAAAAAAACAATAAATAACAATGGCAAAAATCCTTTTTTTTTTTCAATTTTTCCTCACCAAAAAATAAAATAATAGTTAATCCATAAGTCCCATGCACTCCAAAATAGTACCAATGAAAACTGCAACTGGTCCCGCAAAAAACATGCCCACATACGGGTACATTGACAGAAAAATAAAAAAGTTACAGCTCTTGGAATGTGGCGATGCAAAAACTAATTATTTTTGTTTAAAAGTGTTTTAGTTGTGCAAAAGTAGTAAAACATAAAAAAAACAATACATATTTGGTATCGCCGTAATCGTACTGACCCGAAGAACAAACATGTTATTTACAACGCATAGTTAATGGTGTAAATTCCTTCCCTATTTTATTTTTATAGAAGTTAATCAATATAATACATACACCCAAAAATGGTGCAACTGAAGAATACAACACGTCTCACAAAAACAAGCCTTCATATGGCTATGTTGATATAAAAATAAGAAAATTATGACTCTTGGAAGGAAAACATGAAAAAGAATGCTTGGTCATTAAGGCCAAAATATGCCTGGTCTTTAAAAGATTAATATTTCAAGGTATCTGATGTGATGTCATGATTTAAGAGCTGAATATACTACAATAATTGTTTATTAAATTGTGTGGTAGCTCCTTTAAGTACAATTAAATCATTTAGTCTATCTTATGATACCTGTGCACTGTCACTCATAAGATTCCTGTTCACTTGCAGGACAGACAGGTGGGTGTCTCATTCATACAAGTCTACACCCCAGCAGATCAAAATTCAGCTAGTAGATATTACATACAAGACACTACATTTTCATCCCATTTCAAACAACTATTGGCAACAATGCTAATGCCAATGCTAAGCCAAAGCAGCCCTACGTAGTTCCAGAAGTTTTGTAGAAACACAGAAAAACAATATGTTGTGTTAATATGTACTAACAGGAATCCACCAAAGGCCAAATTCTAGTTGTCACTCTATACTACATGAATGAGATATGTAGACAGGGATCCATACATATTTCCATACCCCCTCCCCTGAAACCATAGTCTCTAAGAAACAAAAAACAAAATTTTCACACATTCAGACGTGGGGGAATTGCTGTTGAATTCCGCTGTGGACAGTCGCAGTGGAATTCTGCAAAAGCCGTTTTTTACATTTGTTTCTATACATTTTTAAGAAACTTAGTTCAGACGTTGCAGAAAATAACTGTACGGAATTTAGGCTGCGGTGCCGAATTTTCCCTCCGCAGCATGCTCATTACATTGCGGAGAAGAAGCGGAATTTCATTGCGGATTTCAGCCTTTGCAATGCAAAAACTGAAATCCATGGCAAGTCCGCTGTGATATCTGCAACGTCTGAATTACCTGTCAAATAAGCAAATGTTGGTGCAGATTCGTTGCGTAATTGCCCCAAATCTGCACCAACATTTGAAGCGGAAAAACTCCGCCACGTGAAAACATGGCCTAAGGCTGGGTTCACACGACCTATTTTCAGACGTAAACGAGGCGTATTATGCCTCGTTTTACGTCTGAAAATAGGGCAACAATACGTCGGCAAACATCTGCCCATTCATTTGAATATGTTTGCCGACGTACTGTGCAGACAACCTGTCATTTACGCGTCGTCGTTTGACAGCTGTCAAACGACGACGCGTAAAAATACAGCCTCGTCAAAAGAAGTGCAGGACACTTCTTTCAGACGTAATTTGAGCCGTTCTTCATTGAACTCAATGAAGCACAGCTCAAAATTTACGGCTGTCAGAGAAGCCTCGCAAAATGCGAGGAGGAGCATTTACGTCTGAAACGAGGCAGCTGTTTTCTCCTGAAAACAGTCTGTCTTTTCAGACATAAATGCCTGCTATCGTGTGCACATACCCTAACAGTCTCCCGCACTGCTTTATACTAGCAGATCCATCAGTACATCAACTTGTATTGTGTTGTATTAGTCTACTCTGTAAACAGATAAAGATATCAGATATAATTCATTTTTGACTCAGCAGCAGACACTCTCTAGGAAAATCCAACCCTGTATATACAGTATGTTCTATATATTTTCTTTTCCTGTACAGACATCGTTCTTGTGTATGTAATTCATGTGTTCTGGTTATTCTACCTAATTGTATAGAAAAATATTCTTATATGCCTGCCCCAAAGTCAACACACTGCAAGGACGTAAAGTGCTGCTATACATCTAGCTATGGCTCTGATTATACAAATCATTTTCTCAGTTTTATCTCACACATCACAATTACTTTTAGAAAAAGCAATGATATTATTGCAGTGACAGTCGATACCATAAGGCTCAGGCTCAACAAGACATCCAAGAATTTCAGTTTCGCACCCACACAAAAGAAACGGTAAATTACCTAAAACACCATATGATATTAGAGACTCTACTGAACACATAAAACAATGGTCTCACTGCCTTTGCTGTTGGATCAAGCCGTTGCTGTGTAGAACTCATATAAATATTGGATGTGTCTTTGGAACTACTACAATTACTTGAGGTATATAGTTCAATCCATTAAATCACATTTTTGGTTTCAACTGTATATGGAGAAAGTCATCCATTGTGATCAACTTAATATAATGTGATAAAAACACAGGGACATATACAAAAACACCGAAAAAGGCCATACTTACAAATGGTGCTGGGAGAGCATGGTGTGTTGTTGTTTGGCATAGCAAGCAGGGTAGCCCGCTCTATGAATTATCAAGGCGTCACAAATAGGCTTCTACCTGGCTATACACGTTGTGCCTCATGACGTACACACTATCCCTCCATGTTTCACACACTTGCACCCCATTATCCATTTATTTCTATTGAGGCACTTCATTTATTACTGCCCCCTATATTTCACTTATAGTATTACACTTGCACACACACTATTCATTTATTATTTCTTACTACACATCCCATGCACCACACACCACTCCCCTCAAGACTAGTGGGAGTGGCTATTATTATTTAAAGCACCTGCTCGCCCTTTCATCAGCATTTCTGGCCTGGCTGTGTCCATTTGTAAGTATGGCCTTTTTCGGTGTTTTTTTTTTAATATAATGTGAGTTCACATAGATCAGCCACTTGTACTTAATAACACAATGCGCTCTGGGATGTCATTTGTTTCTTAAATGTACGGTCAGATTATACTCAAAACAAAATCACTTAGACTCTGTGCTGATCAATACTATAAATAACAAAGGTACAAAAACACGCTGTGTGAGACAGCTGCTAGTACTGCCAGTTGGCTAGGTCTTAGCTGCGGTAGGCCAACAGCAAAATGACATATGTAAAGCTATAGCAACGGCTGAACAAATAAAGCCTTATTGCACGGTATTTACAGTGTGATGATGTAGGAGGTGCATAGCTAAGACCTGGAAGTAACAGACATTTTGAAGTGAAGTTCTAATTTGGAGCATAAATAACAATTGCCTGATATAATATCATGTATTCTTTCACCACTGTGAGTAACCAGCAGGACTGTACAGAATTTGATATTCCCTACACATGCCTTGAACGATCAAGAACCAAATACAGAATATTGACGTGCGCAGGAAGCATAGCCTTTTGATGATCCTCACGTATATATTATGTGTTTATATGTAGATATATATCAAAGTATTACAGGCTGCTGATTGAAATCAATGGATTATTGTGGTTCTCCAGAAAAGGGGTCCATGAGGTCTATCGGACAGAGTTTTTGCATCCGGCAGTGCGTCATGGTTTCCGTTATGAACGAAAGCCACGACGTAGTTGTGAAAAGAGTCTAAGATATTTCTTTGTTTTTTATTTTCTTTGTTTGCTATTTAATTTGTTTAGAAATATCAATAAGACGTTGCTAATTTATAAATGACTATTACTGCTTTAAATGACTGATTTATAATTCTATTCATATATGACTACAAAGTGGTGAAGTTTGAAGGTGGACTTGCCCACCAGGAGCCAAGTGGCTAACAATCCATTCCATTCTAGCCATGTTTGTGCCTTATTGATAATCATAGTGTTTGGTGAGGAAGCTGTGAACACCAAAATGTGTGGTGAGAAGGGAGTAGGGGACTCAGCTATCATGTAATATGCTAATTTGGTAATTCTTGTAATTGTATTAGTAGAACTGAACCGTTATTCTATATTGTAATTTTTGTATTGTATTTTCTTGAGTTACTATGTAAGTACTGATCTGACAATTCTGGGCTCAAAATGGGCAAAATGGTCAAAATGGAAGACTTTTGACAAGAAAGTGGTCAATCAATAGTGGTTGTTTTTTTCTTAATGAAGGACATTTTATGGGTCAGATTGGCAAGAAACGGAATGTTTCTTATAAAGGTATCCACTACCGTCTTGACAGAAGTGTGTGATAGATATATGTAAAAGTAAATATTCTGCATATATCTACCAAATATATCTATCTCAATTCTAAACAAGGCTATAAATATCTCAACTGCCAGCGCTGTACCGGACTGTTTGGCCATCTGGTCAGCCCTCTCTGTATGTATAAGTGCTATTTCTTTCCTACTGGTTTGTACAAATGTTTTTTACATTGGTGAAAGATTAAAATATAATAGCGAAGACAAAGAATAAAGTAATTCTTAGCTCTACTGCTTAACCCCTAAATGCATAATCAAGTACATGCACATCACAAGAAGGGTCACTCTGCATGTGCGTAATGATGATCGCGTGGGACCAGAAGCTGTGTTTGCACGACCAGCGCAAGAGCCTGGCTGTGACTGACAGCCGGGCCGCTGATGCAAACGGTCAAAAGTTCTCAGCCATGACTGTATGCCTATTAGGCCATGCAAGAGGCACGTCCTAACATACTGCCTGTCTGTATTACACGGACAGGTAGTAATGCTTTAGTATACTAATTATACCAAAGCATTATATTAGTGATGAGAAGATTGCATAGTAATGTCCCCAGATGGGACTAAAAAAATAATTAAAGTTAAAGGGGTATTCCCAACTTGAAGATCATACTTCAATAGGTTCCTTATGTAAATTAATAAAACTTAGCAATTACCCTTATTTTGCTTTTTTTCACCGTTTCTGAGATATTCCTCCTCTTCTATCTGATGTCCTCTTCTTTGTATATGGTCTGTTTCCAATAGATACGACCACCACCAGGATCCTGCAGCAGTGGCTGCACTTGCGCAGATGCGCCTCTACCTCTTTCTATTTCTCTGGCCGGGTTCTCAGGAGCGCGCATTGGTCTCGCATGCGCAGAAACTCGGCCACCCCTCTCCTTTACAATATAAGTGAAAAGGACAGCTCTCAGGCATGCGCAGTTGCCTGAGAGCTGTCCTATTCAGCTCTCAGCCCAGCCTTCCCTCCCCTTCCCCTCTGCAATAGAAGTGAATAGGAACGGCTCCCCGGATTGTGAAGTAAGAGCCGTCCTATTCAGCTGTTCAGGGCACTGCTGAGACTACTACAGCAGAGCCCTTATCAGGGCTTTCACACTTGTGCTTACACTGAAGCTCTGTTATCTCCATATGTAAATATAGAGATATCAGAATGGACTTTGGACTTTGGAGTTTTTATTAGGCCTCGTGTCCACTTCAGTTTTTTCCTTCAGGGTGCTATCCGTATTTGTGATGGATAGCACCCTGAACCCATTCATTTCAATCGGGCCATGCACACTTCCGTTGTTTTAACGGAACCGTGTGGCCGTTCCATCAAAAGTAGTGCAGGTCCTACTCCTGCCCATTTTTGACGGAACAATCTCGGCCTTTGCATTGAATTAGGTCAGTGAAACAACGGGCTGCACACGGAAGCCATCCATGTGCAGCCCGTGTGTGACGGGACCGTCATTAACGGCCATACAACGGCCGACGAAAGTGTACTGTGGACAAGTTTAGGAGACCGGAAAACTGAACTGGGGAAAGAGGGGAGAGGACACTGTACTTTTACACAGCACATAGTGAATGATAACGAGGGAGGAACGAGTAAACCTCCTTTTAGACGTTATTTTGGCACTATACATAGCAGCATCGGGAGCATGCATGCTGATGCAAGTGGTGCTGTGATATTTTCACAGCCCCATCTGCTGGTTACGTGAATGGAAAGAGCTTTGTACCGCCCACTCAAGCAGAAATTATACGGAACGAAGTGCGGGACAATGCAGTCCTGTAGTATAATTATGGGGGTAAGATCAAACAATGGAGGGGTGTAATATATTTATTTTTGATAAATAAAAAGATTTAGGGTATAAAAAAATAATGAGGGAAGATGGGAATAACCCTTCAAATAAAGTTTATAAAAAAAATAAATAAATTGAGCAGTAAAAATAAAATAAACCCGTTTTCCATAAAAAGTGGTTATATATTGTAAAAGTGTACAAAAAAATAAAAATACACATGAATGATATTGCCACAATCATACCGACCCAAACAATAAAGTTAACCCGTTATTTAAACTGCTTGGTGAATGGCGTCCACAAAAAATGCAAAACACAATGGCAAAAGAAAAATTTTCACCCACAAAAAAATTCTAATAATAAGAGTTAATCAATAAGTCCCATGTACCCCAAAATGGTACCAATAAAAACTACACCTCATCTTGCAAAAAAAAAAAAAGCCCTCATATGGCTACATTGATGAAAATACACAAGTCATGGCTTTTGAAATGTGGCAAAAAACTATATTTTTTTGTTTTTATTGTGAAAAAGTAGTAAAACATAAAAAACTATACATATTTGTTATCGCCGTAATCATACGACCCATTATATAAAGATAACATGTTATTTATGCCACATAGTAAGACCAACTTGAGCACTACATGGGTTAACATTTATACTCTTCCCGATTTAGATCCTGTTAAAATTCAGCCCCCGAGCATGAATTACATGACACATCTATAAAACTGTTCTCAATGTCAGATACATCTATAGGTAGCCCCTAAGACCAGCAGTGAGAGAGCTATGTGATATTTGAAACAACTTACTATTAGGCCTTATTCACACGACAGTGATAAACGGCCATTTTCAGAACAATGATGTTCTATGGGTGTATTCACACAGGGTTTTTTTTTTTTAATGGCCCGTGAATAATGGCCGTCAAAAAATAGGACATGTCCTATTTTTGGCCATTTTAACGGCCTAACGGCCCCCATAGAAGTCAATGGATCCGGGTTTAACGGCTTTCAATACATGTAACAACCATTGAAAACGCATCTGTGACATGGGGATTTGCAAGGGAACTACTAGTTTGCGGGTTCTGCGAAGGCGGCGCGATGATGTTATCACCTTCGCAGATCCCGTGAGACAAGTGACCAGACCAGGGGAAGTCGGCGCTGCAATATGTGTCATCGTGTCGCCGCAGATCCCGTGAAGACGAGATGCTTACCTGAAGAAGACAGCGCTGCATCGGTGAGTATGTAGGACATTCATGTCGGGCTGTGTGGCATCAAACAGGAGGGTTGTGTGGCATCTACAGGGGGGCTGTGTGGCATCTACAGGGGGGCTGTGTGGCATCTACAGGGCGGCTGTGTGGCATCTACAGGGGGGGCTGTGTGGCCTCTACAGTGAGGCTGTGTGGCATCTACAGTGAGACTGTGTGGCATCTACAGTGAGGCTGTGTGGCATCATGTACAGGGGGTCTGTGTGGCATATACAGAGAGGCTGTGTGGCATCATATACAGGGGGTCTGTGTGGCATATACAGGTAGGCTGTGTGGCATATACAGGGAGGTGTGTGGCATCATATACAGGGAGGCTGTGTGGTATCATATACATAGAGTTGTGTGGCATCATATAAAGGAAGGTGTGTGGCATCATATACAGGGAGGTGTGGGGCATCATATACAGGGAGGTGTGTGGCACCATATACAGGCAGGTGTGTGGGATCATATACAGGGAGGTGTGTGGCATCAAATACAGGGAGGTGTGTGGCATCATATACAGGGAGGTGTGTGGCATCATATACAGGGAGGTGTGTGGCATCATATACAGGGATGCGTGTTGCATCATATACAGGGAGGTATGTGGCATCATAGGAGTATGGCATCATATACAGGGAGGTGTGTGGCATCATATACAGGGAGGTGTGTGGCATCATATACAGGGAGGTGTGTGGCATCATCTACAGGGAGGCTGTAAATAGTGTCTAGGTAAACATGTGACCTTCCTTTGGATGTTTTCAGGGGGTTAGGATAAAAATAAGCCTGACCAATTAAATTCATCAGTTTTTTTAACGGCCAGACGGACTGGAAATGGGTGAAAATTTAGAGACACACTGATGCAAAACGGCCATAAAAAACAGTTGATCAGTTTTTAATGGACTTTTTTTTCCACTGTCGTGTGAATATAGCATTAGGCTTGATTTACACACTGCATTTAGCAGGGGCGTAGCTAGGGGGGGGCAAGCGGGGCATGTGCCCCGGGCGCAGTTCAGAGGGGGGCGCCAGCGCCCCCTCCTGCTGCACTATAATTGTACCTGTGTCGCAAGGACACCGGTACAATTAGAAGCAATGAATGACCGGGCACGTTCCGTGCCCGGCCATTCAGCGCCTTTCCACGAATGAAGCGACTGGTACCTTTTGTACCAGTGACGCTTCCGTCGATGAAAGGCGCTGACTGACTGGCAGGGAAAGTCATCCTGCCCAGCCAATCAGCGCCTTTCATAGACGCTGTGTTCAACCCCCTGGAGACCTGCGCAGAAGAGAGCAGGTCTCCATGGCAGCCGGACGGCGTGGGAGCGGGAATAAGGTGAGTTTGAAATTTTTTTATTTTTTATTTTAAATTGTAATAGAAGTGTGGCTGTATCTGCGGGGGGGACTTTGTCTACACGGGGGACTTTATCTACGGGGCTGGGCTATATACAGGGGGACTATATCTACAGGGCTGGGCTATGTACAGGGGGACTATATCTGCTGGGCTATATACAGGGGGACTATATCTACAGGGGGGGTATATACAGGGGGACTATATCTACAGGGCTGGGCTATATACAGGGGGACTATATCTACAGGGCTGGGCTATATACAGGGGGACTATATCTGCTGGGCTATATACAGGGGGACTATATCTACAGGGCTGGGCTATATACAGGGGGACTATATCTACAGGGCTGGGCTATATACAGGGGGACTATATCTGCTGGGCTATATACAGGGGGACTATATCTACAGGGGGGGCTATATACAGGGGGACTATATCTACAGGGCTGGGCTATATACAGGGGGACTATATCTACAGGGCTGGGCTATATACAGGGGGACTATATCTGCTGGGCTATATACAGGGGGACTATATCTACAGGGCTGGGCTATATACAGGGGGACTATATCTACAGGGCTGGGCTATATACAGGGGGACTATATCTGCTGGGCTATATACAGGGGGACTATATCTACAGGGGGGCTATATACTGGAGTGGGCTGTCTATAGAGCACCATATACAGGGGTGGGCTATATAGTATATAGCCCCCTGTAGATATAGCCCACCCCTGTATATGGTGCTCCATAGATAGCCCACCCCAGTATATAGCCCCCCTGTAGATATAGTCGCCCTGTATATAGCCCAGCCCTGTAGATATAGCCCCCTGTACATAGATTCCCCCTGTATATAGCCCACCCCTGTATATAGACCACCCCTGTATATAGCCCACCCCTGTAGATATAGCCCCCATGTGTATAGCCCCCCTCTGTAGATATAGCCCCCCTGTGTATAGCCCACCCCTGTATATATAGCCCCCCTGTGTATATCCCAGCCCTGTAGATATAGCCCAGTCCTGTAGATATAGCCCAGCCCTGTAGATATAGCCCAGCCCTGTAGATATGGTCCCCCTGTAGATATGGTCCCCCTGTAGATAGCCCACCCCTGTATATAGTCCCCCTGTAGATATAGTCCCCCTGTAGATATAGCCCACCCCTGTATATAGTCCCCCTGTAGATATAGCCCACCCCTGTATATAGTATCCCACAAATAGCTCCCCCCTATAGTGCTCCACAGAAAGCCCACCCCTGTATATAGCCCCCTTGTACATATAGTCCACCCATGTATATAGTGCTCCACAGATAGCCCACCCTTGTATATAGTATATACAGGGGTGGGCTATCTGTGGAGCACTATATACAGGGGTGGACTATCTAGTGGAGCACTATATACATTGGTGGACTATATGTACAAGGGGGGGCTATATACAGGGGTGGACTATATGTGGAGCACTATATACAGGGGTGGGCTATATCTACAGGGGGGCTGCATACATGGTTGGGCTATCTGTAGAGCTCTATATACAGGGGTGGGCTATATCTACAGGGGTGGGCTATGTGTAGAGCCCTATAGGGGGAGTTATTTGTGGGATACTATATACAGGGGTGGTCTATATGGGGGCACTATCTACAGGGGCTCTATGGCAGGCACTATCTACAGGGGGCACAGTGTGTGTGTGTGTGGGACACGGTGTATGGTGCTATTATAATTAGAGGTGCAGTGTATGGCGCTATTATATTTAGGGGCGTAGTGTGTGGTATAATGATAACTTTATCTTTATTTATAGGTGTAGAAATGTTGGTAAAGTGAGAAGCTGAAGACATGTGAGCGGCAAACTGCTGAAATGGGCTGTGACCGGAAGAATTCATCATAGAGGTCTGGACCGGATGGAGAAAAAGAACTAGAATCTGAGACGTCACCGGTGAGTCACTTAATGTAAAGGTTTATTCTGCCTCTAATCAGTAATGTAGTCACTGTATGATCTGCAGCGAGATGATGGGTGGTGTGATTATGATAGGATTTATTGTTCGGTCCATGCTGGGAGCTGTAGTTTTACGCCGTACAATCCTATACGGCAGGGGTTGCACTAAATTGAGCTGTATTTGTGCTGGGGCTGTATATATGTAGTGAGCTTGGTTCTGGTGTTGTGTATAGAACCATATTGCTTGTGAAATGTACAAATAATTTTATGCTCGCGTTACATAAAAAGAAATTACAAGTCGATTGGTAGAGAAAACAAACACGGCGGCGAGGGGGAAGGAGATGTCGGGAAAGAAGTTGGGGGGGGGGGGGCGCCAAACTGAATCTTTGCCCCGGTTGCTGGAGAACCTAGCTACGCCTCTGCATTTAGGATAGGTTTTCAATGCTTTATGGTGGTGTTTTTATCGATGCAGCCAGTTGTTTTTTGGTAGTCAATAGGAAAACATGAAATTCTCTACACATATGTTATTTTTAACCTTTTTTGGGTGAAGTTTTTTCCAGACACGAGCATGCTCTAAGGCCACATTCACACGTGGCCGAATTTTTCTGCTACAAATGTTGGTGCAGATTCAGGGCAATTACGCAACGAATCTGCAGCAACATTTGCATATTTGACAGGTAATTCAGACGCAGATATCACAGCGGACTTACCACAGATTTCAGTTTTTGAAATTGCAAAGGCTGAAGTACGCAGTGAAATTCCACTGCTTCTCCGCAACATAATGAGAATGCTGCGGACGGAAAATTCTGCAAGTCTGAACTAAGTTTCCTAAAAATGTATAGAAACAAATGTAAAAAACGGCTGCTGCAGAATTCCACTGGCCGTCAAAAAATCGGTCGTGTGAATAGCCCCATTAGGGGTCTATTATTCCTAATGAACGGCCGGCACCCGGCCGGGAAACCCTGCCGTGTGAATGAGGCCTAATGAAGTATTATCAAAGTAATGCAGTATTGTTATAGTAATGTAGCACATAGCAGAGCGGGGAGATACCTCCCTGCTCTGCTATAGTGGTGTCGCTACAGTAGTAGCAGCCGCAGCAGCAGCAGCTGCTAGCGGTGCCGTGGAAGGTGTTGCCGGGCCAGGGCGCTTTTAAAACAAGCAGGGGAAGGGAGCAAGCGCTCCCTCCACCTGCTGTACACCCCGGCCCTGCAACACAGTCTCCAGCGTAGCCATTCGTCCGAATGGCAGCAACTCACATCACTGCGCTGTGAGGAGGAGGAGATAGAGTGCAAGCGACGGAAAACCCGGCCATCACTCGGGACACATTCCGGTGATGGCCGTGTATTACCCGGCCCCATAGACTTTTATGGGAGCCGGGCAGCCGGGTACCCGGCCGAAAATAGAGCATGTCCTATTTTTGGACGGCCGGTTTTCCCGGCCGTCAAAAAATCGGTCGTTATTCCTAATGCAGCCGGGTGCCGGCCTATTTATGAACGGCCGGCACCCGGCCGGGAAACCCTGTCGTGTGAATGAGGCCTTAGTGTTACATTTTTCAAGATGTTTTCCTCCCATAGACTTCAATTTCAGCAAAAAGTCCAGCAAAAATGGCTGATGCCTGTGTGCCCTGATTTGCCGTTAACCTGGTCATGATTATTATTAATAATATGACTGTAATTAATGTATATAACGGTAATATCTTCATTCGATTTGTATTATGTCTTTCTTGAAATTGAATCTCCTATAAGGGTTTTCCGAGGTAATAAGAAAGTGAATATAGGGGGGAATGCAACAAAACAAAAAAAGAGGCATTATTCATCCAACAGATACCCCAGCGGTCCATTGTAGCTACTCTGGTCCTCCCCCTCCTCTGTTTGTTGACAAGACTGCAGCGATGTCCCGCCTGTATACTCACGTAATCGCTGCAGCCAGTCTCTGGCCTCAGCGGTCCTGTGTACGTATGCCGGCCAGTAATTGGCAACATCAATCATGTGAGTTTACGGGAGCGGCATCGCTGCAGCTTTATGAACAAACAGCGGCGGGGAGGACAAGATCTATTGGGTAATTAATGTCCCTTTTTTGGTTATATCGCATCCCTCCTAGCTACTTTTTTGGATTAACTTGGAAAAAAGCCTTTAAATAATGTACAGCCCTTCATAATATATTGTTGGTTTATAAATAATACGTATTATTATTATTATTATTATTATTATTATGATACTACTATTACTACTAATAATGATAAGAATATAGAAAATATAGAACTTGATAGCTGCATGAATGCAAATGATGGTCACCCAGACAGGAATTCAAGTTGTTGCCAGGCAACCTGAACTAACAGACTGCAGAATAAACGAAGGCGGTTACTGCAAAAAGAGAAAAAGAACTAGATTCTGTACAACTTGGTAATACTAATGAAACTTTCTGTATGCAGTCTTTACAGTGGAGGCAGATTTTACTAAAATTTTTAATATAATGTTAGCGTTCTCATTCTTTAGGAGATGATTGTGTCAATAAAATAGCTTAAGTGTTTCTGAATAGGCAATAAACATGGAAGATTTTTAGTACACAAGCAAAAATGATATCTCTTCAAAGCCAGTTATTTTGGCAAGCAATTTTTTTTTTTTTGCTTTGTACAGCTCTGCACTTGTAACACTATAAAACATGTTGATATTTTGGCCAGTCAGCCATGGCACCAATAAAATAGCACAAAATAACGATTCAAAGCATTTGTTATTCAGACACAACAAGGTAGAACACTGGGCTACAAAAAAATTGATATTGCATTTTTTTATATGTGCCCCGAGGAAAATACTCCATTAACAAAACCATATGTTAAATGCTGTTACGGCAGTGCTAGGACCTTCCTGCTAAATTGCAATTGAGTAACTGTATTGCCTAGAGGCTTAAATATTATTTTCTTGGAAAATGAATTAATTTTGCTAAAAAAAACAAAAACAAAATGAGCTTTTAATTAAATCTTAAACAAAAAAGAAAAGAAAAAACAACATTAAAAGTCTACAGTACAGCAGAGCCAATTCTAAATTTCCAATCACGTTTTTCCTAGACTTCACACCATGTTTCTGAATTTTCTATCCCATGTTTTATAAATGCCAGGACCTGTGAGTTCAAATCTCGCAAGTCACTATGTCAATATACTGCATAGAATAGGGAGTTACTGAGGGTGAAAGGTTAGACACTGGAGAGCTTGTAATTCATTTCACCAAAAAATTGCAGCCATGACTCTTTCTTGTTTGAGCTTGACTTCAGGATGTACGTGCAGTACAATAAGGTAAGATGTCATGTACATTTACTGCAGCAATACATTTATTTACTATAGATCATCTTATATACTACATGATCATCACCACAGCAATATCCCATTTAATGGCATATACACCTTACCCAAACACCAGCATTTCCAAATATGTGATTAAATCAACACAACAAAAGGAAATACGGAAATGTAAGTCTAACATTTAACCCCTTAGGGTATGTTCACACGTAGTCAACAAAAACGTCTGAAAATCCAGAGCTGTTTTCAAGGGAAAACAGACCCTGCTTTTCAGACGTTTTTTTACAAACTCGCATTTTTCGCGGCGTTTTCCCGCCGTTTTCGCTGCGTTTTTTACGTCCGTTTTTGGAGCTGTTTTCATTGGAGTCTATGAGAAAACAGCTCCAAAAACGTCCAAAGAAGTGTCCTGCACTTCTTTTGACGAGGCTGTATTTTTACGCGTCGTCGTTTGACAGCTGTCAAACGACGATGCGTAAATAACAGGTCGTCTGCACAGTACGTCGGCAAACCCATTCAAATGAATGGGCAGATGTTTGCCGACGTATTGGAGCCGTATTTTCAGACGTAAAACGAGGCATAATACGCCTCGTATACGTCTGAAATTCGGCCGTGTGAACATACCCTTACCTCAACAGACAGTTTTTGACCTTTCTCAAAGAGCCTCATTTTTCAAATCTAAGATGTGTCACTTTATGTGGTTATAACTTTAGAATGCTTTCACTTATACAATGGAGTCTAAGATTGTTTTCTCTTGACACATTGTACTTTATATTAGTGATAAATTGATATTAATATATTTAGTATTTATTCTTAAAAAAAAAAACATTTAGAAAAATGTACATTTTGCTTTTAACCCCTTCCCTCTTTGGTCACATTTGACCTTCCTGACAGAGCCTCATTTTTCAAATCTGACATGTTTCACTTTATGTGGTAATAACTTCGGAATGCTTTTAAAACCTATCCAAGCGATTCTGAGATTGTTTTCTCGTGACACATTGGACTTTATGTTACTAGCAAAATTTGCTTGATACGTTCAGTATTTAATTGTGAAAAACACCAAAATGTAGCAAAAAATTGTAAAAAATTTTTTACATCCTTTTATTTTTCTAGGATGTTACAAGGCTTTGAACTTTAGGAGTAATTTCTCACATTTTCAAGACAATTTCAAAAAGCTATTTTTACAGGAGCCAGTTCAGTTGTGAAGTGGCTTTGAGGGCCTTATATATTAGAAACCCCCAAAAAGTCAGCCCATTTTAAAAACGTCACCCCTCAAAGTATTCAAAACAGCATTTAGAAAGTTTCTTAACCCTTTAGACGTTTCACAGGAATTAAAGAAAGGTAGAGATGAAATTTACGAATTTCATATTTTTTTGCAGAAATTAATTTTTAATCCATTTTTTTTGTAACACAGAAAATTTTACCAGAGGAATGCAACTCAATATTTATTTCTCAGGTTCTGCAGTTTTAGGAAATATCCCACATGTGGCCCTAGCATGCTTATAGACTGAAGAACCGGCCTAGTGGATTTTGGGGCCTTATTTTTATTAGAATATATTTTAGGCACCATGTCAGGTTTTTCTCATTTCCACAAAGACTAAAGGAGAAAAAGCACTGCAAAATTTGTAAAGCAATTTTTCCCAAGTAAAACACTACCCAACGTGTGGTCATAAACGGATGTTTGGACACACGGCAGGGATCAGAAGGGAAAGAGCGTCATTTAGCTTTAGGAGCTCAAATTTAGCAGGAATGGTTTGCGGAGGCCATGTCACATTTGCAAATCACCTGAGGGGACAAAACAATGAAAATGCCCAAAAAGTGACAACATTTAGGAAACTACACCCCTTGAGGATGTTACGAAGTGTCTGTGGACCCACTGGGCCGTACCACCTTGGCGGTAAGGCAGCTGGCCAACAGGGCGCAGGTGAATGTCTATAGTTTGTATAGGTACCCATGAAAGCTCAGACAGCAGCAGGGCAGGGTTGGCTAGGACTAGGCAGCAGGTAGAGTGCTAGACCAGGATGATATGGAATGCAAAGAACATGAACAGATACAGGTACAGGAACAGGTACAGGAACAGGAAACAGGAACACACTAGGAGGCCATCACATAGACAAAATAGGAAACATCACCAACGCTAAGGTATAGAAGCAAGGGACTGGACCCTTCTTATAGTCCAGGGTACTCACGGGTCAAAGTTCATAAAAAGCCCTACGGAATCCGGCTGAGGTGAATGGAAGCGGGCGCTGGCGTTTCCTGAGGAGGAGGCTGGAGCCAGCGCTTGCTGTCTCGTGGCTGCGACTGTCAGTAGGGGATTGGAGCTAACAGCCCGCAGCCACGGACATTACAGTATCCCCCCTCTTATGCCCCCTTTTCTTAGGACCAGAGCGAGAGTGAAATTTCTTCAGAAGAGTAGGAGCATTGAGATTTTCCTCTTGCTCCCAAGACCTTTCCTCAGGATCAAACCCCCTCCAGTCCACCAAATAAAAGGTCCTTCCTCTCACTTTTTTGGTGTCCAGGATCTCCTGAACCTCAAAGGTGTCTGAAGGGCCGCTGGAGGAAACCACAGGGCTAGGAGTCTCGGTGTAGCGGTTCAGAACCACCGGCTTCAGAAGGGAGACATGAAAGGAGTTGGGGATCTTGAGAGTAGGAGGCATCCGAAGCTTATAGGCGACAGGGTTGATCTGCTGTAGGATCTCGAAGGGTCCGTGGTACCTGGGAGCAAATTTGCATGATGGCACACTTAGTCGGATATTCCTGGAAGACAGCCAGACCCTCGCGCCAGGAAGAAACTGAGGAGGTTCTCTTCTCCTTGTGTCAGCCTTCCGTTTCATGCGGTCGACTGCCATTAGGATGGAGGATCGAGTCAGATCTGTAGGAAGTCTCTAAAATCAGAGTCAGCTGCTGGAACCTCGGAAGCATCGGGCACCGGGAGAGGAATTCGTGGGTGCTGGCCGTAAACAATGAAGAACGGTGTATTCCTTGTGGACTCGCTGGTGTGATTATTGGAGGAGAATTCAGCCCATGGGAGCAACCTCACCCAGTCATCATGCTGCTTGGAAATGAAGTGACGTAGGTAGTTCTACAAGATCTGATTGATTCTCCCGACCTGACCATTGGACTGAGGATGGTAGGCTGATGAAAAGTCCAACTTCACACCGAGGAGTCAGGAGAGGGCTCTCCAGAACATCGAGGTAAACTTAACCCCCCGATCAGACACAATATGCTGCGGCAAGCCATGCAGGCGAAATATGTGTTGGATGAACAGCTTGGCCAGCTGAGGAGCAGAAGAAAGACCGGTCAGCGGAACGAAGTGGGCCATCTTCGAAAATCACCACCACCACCCAGACAGCACTGCATCCAGCAGTGAGAGGCACGTCCGTAATAAAGTCCATAGCTATATGCTGCCAGGGAGCATTGGGCACAGGCAATGGCTGGAGCAGACCAGCAGGTCTGGAGTGAGTGGCTTTGTTGGCTGCACATACAGAACAGGAAAAAACGAAGTCCATAATGTCCTTAGGCAGCGTGGGCCACCAAAAATGACGAGCAATCATTTCCCAGGTCTTACGGACCCGCGCGTGACCTGCCCGTCTAGAGGAGTGTCCCCAGCGGTGGATTCTTCCACGATCAGCCAGGCACACAAAAGTCCTCCCTAGAGGAATCTCCCCAACTTGCAGGGGATTGACAGAGATAATGCAAGACGGATCAATAATATTCTGTGGACTCTCCAAGGTGTCTTCCGTCTCAAAAGACCTGGACAAGGCATTGGCCCTCACATTCTTGTCGGCCAGGTGATAATGAAGCTCTAACTGGAACCTTGTAAAGAACAGTGACCACCTGGCCTGACGAGGGTTCAGCCGTTGGGCCATCTGGAGGTAGGTCAGATTCTTGTGGTCTGTAAAAATTAGGATCGGATGAGCTGTGCCCTCTAGTAGATGTCTCCACTCTTCCAGGGACAATTTGATGGCCAGTAACTCCCGATCCCCAATCGAGTAGTTGCATTCTGCGGAAGTGGAGAGCTTAGAGAAATATCCACATACCCTTGACTTGCCCTTGGAACCTCTCTGGAACAGGAGTGCAGCAGCACCGACAGAGGATGCGTCCACCACCAACGAGAACTGCAGAGAGACATCCGGATGATGGAGGATAGAGGCTGACGTCAAGGCACTCTTCAGGCTATTGAATACAGACTCTGCCTCGGGAGTCCACACCTTGGCATTCATACCCTTCTTAGTGAAGTTAGAGATGGGAGAAGTCAGTAAGGAGAAGTTTGGAATAAACTGCCTGTAAAAATTTGCGAATCTCAAAAAGTGCTGTATGGCCCTCAAGCCTTGAGGACGTGGCCATTCCAGAACAGACTTCACCTTCTCAGGATCCATCTCGAGACCTCGATTCGAGACGATGTAGCCCAGGAAGGGTAGAGCATCTTTGTCAAACACGCACTTCTCCAACTTGGCGTACAGACGATTCTCCCTTAACCATAGCAGAACTTGACGAACATGTCTCTGGTGTGTCATAGGATCTGGAGAAAAAATCAAGATGTCATCAAGGTAGACTACTACACAAACATAGAGGAGGTCACGGAAAATGGCATTCACAAACTCCTGGAAGACCGCAGGAGCATTACACAGGACAAAGGGCATTACTAGATACTCATAGTGTCCATCACGGGTGTTAAATGCAGTCTTCCATTTATCACCCTGGTGAATCCGGACTAGGTTGTAAGCCCCACGCAGGTCTAGTTTAGAAAAAATCTTGGCACCACGTATCCGATCAAACAGTTCAGAGATCAGTGGCAACGGATATTTTTCTTCACCGTGATCTGGTTGAGACCTCGGTAGTCGATACAAGGACGAAGAGAGCCATCTTTCTTTTTGACAAAGAAGAACCCGGCTCCTGCAAGGGAGGAAGACCATCGTATGAAGCCCCTCTCCAAGTTCTCTTTCACATAGGTGGACATGGACATAGTCTCTGGCAAGGAGAGAGGATTTACCCTACCACTGGGAAGGGATGCACCAGGGATCAGCTCGATAGGACAGTCATACGCCCGGTGTGGGGGCAGCGTCTCCGCCTCCCTCTTGCTGAAAACGTCCGAAAATGCAGCGTAATGGCTCGGCAATCCTGCCAATGACCGAGACAGAGAAGGCTGGGCCCAAAGAATCTGCATCAGGCAACGGCCTTGACACTCAGGGCCCCACTGGAGAACCTCTCCAGAATTCCAGTCCAGGACTGGGGCATGCAGTCGGAGCCAAGACAGGCTCAGCAACACAGGGTTAACAGCTTTGGATAGCACATAGAAAGGCAGAAGTTCAGAGTGAAGGGCTCCCACTTGGAGCCTCAGCGGCTTGGTCACAGCTATAACTGGGTCTGGCAGAGGTAGTCCATTTACTGAAGCAACTGTCAACGGGTTCTCCAAAGGGGTGGTGGGTAATTGCAGAAGGTCCACCAGGTCTCTACGGATGAAATTAGCAGTGGATCCAGAGTCCATATACGCAGAGACCTGATGCGTTTTCTCACTGGACACTATGATGGTCACAGGTATAGACAATCTAGACGGAAGTTCATTCTTACCCAAGGTTGTCACTCCTAGCAACCCTAGGTTTTGGGATCCTTGGGGACACAGGCGCACAAGATGGCCAACGAGGCCGAAAAAAGACAGGGTCCAGACGTGCGTCTGCGTTGTCTCTCCTGGGTGGATAACTTACTGGTCCATTATTACCGACCCCTTAGGAGGATCGGTATCTGAGGACAGCAGGGGTTGCTGCAAAGTAGGAGCCAGACTGGGAAGGACACCCTCCCGTCGAACCTCTTGGAGGCGTTCTTGGATCCGTATATTAATCCGGGCAGACAGAAGGATGAGGTCATCCAGGGTAGACAGCAGATCCCGAGCGGCAAGTTCGTCCTTAATTCTAGAAGTCAGTCCATGCCAGAATACAGCCACCAGAGCCTCATTGTTCCATAACAGTGTCTCCTTGGCCTAGGTTAATGAAAGAGGCCGCTCCAGATGAGACCCGTCCAGGCTCCTCAAACACCATGCAAAAAGTCCAGAGGAAGGCTGGCAAGTGACGGGTCTCTGGTTCTGGTCTTTCCCAGATAGGGTTCGCCCATGCAAGAGCCTTGCCAGTGAGGAGAGAGATGATAAAAGCGACCCTTGCGCCATCAGATGAAAATGTCCTAGCATACAGGCTGAAGTGGATCTGGCAATGATTTAGAAATCCACGACAGGTACTTGCTTCTCCATCATAGCGGTCAGGAAGTGGCAAAGAAACACGCGGGTCAACACTGCCAAGAGGTGTAGTCTGAGGATCAACTTTGCCAGGAGGTGTAGTAGGAGCAACAGCAGCTTGTGCCTCCTGCCGACGTGCAAGAATGTTCAACGCCTGGAGGAGTTGGTCCTGTCGAGACCAGAGGTCTAGCATATCCGCTCGCATCTCTTGAGATGTCGTCATAGTCTTGAATCGCCCAGCGGGGTCCATGGCCTGAGCGTACTGTCACGAAGGGTCTGTTCACCCACTGGGCCATACCGCCTTGGTGGTAAGGCAGCTGGCTAACAGGGCGAAGGTGGATGTCTATAGTTCGTATAGGTACCTGTGGCAGCTCAGACAGCAGCAGGGCAGGCTCGGCCAGGACTAGGCAGCAGGTAGACATCAGGCGAGGGGCAGCAGGTCAGACTTTAATACAGCACGACACGACTTTGGCACAACACAGTGCTAGACCAGGATGGTATGGAATGCAAAGAACATGAACAGGAACTGCAACAGGTACAGGTACAGGAACAGGAAACAGGAAACATGAACACACTAGGAGGCCATCACATAGACAAACTAGGAAACATCAACAACGCTCAAGCATAGAAGCAGGAGGCTGGACCCCTCATAGTCCAGGGTACTCACGGATCAAAGTCCATAATCCGACTGAGGTGAGTGGAAGCAGGCGCTGGCATCTCCTGAGGCCAGCGCATGCCGACTCGTGGCTGCGGCTGTCAGGAGGGGAGTGGAGCTGACAGCCCGCAACCACGGACATTACAGAGGAATTCATCTAGGGGTGTAGTGAGCATTTTGAACCCACAGGTGTTTCATAGATTTTATTAGAATTGGGCAGTGAAAATAAAAACAATCCTTTTTCTTCAATAAGACTCAGCTTTAGCTCAACATTTTTCATTTTCTCTACAAATAAAGGACAAAAAGAACCCCAACATTTGTAAAGCAATTTCTCTAGAGTACGGCAATACCCCATATGTGGTCATAAAATGCTGTTTGGGCACACGACAGAGCTCAGAAGGGAAGGAACGCCATTTGGCGTTTGGAGTACAGATTTTGCTGGATTGGTTTCTGGGCGCCTGTGGGACCAAAATAGTGGAAACCCCCCAGAAGTGACCCCCATTTTGGAAACTACATCCCTCAATGCATTCACCTAGGGGTGTAGTGAGCATGTTAACCCCTCAGGTGTTTTGCATTCGATATTGCAGAGTAAAAATGGGATTTTTTTTCCATAGATATGCCAATATGTGGTGCCCAGCTTGTGCCACCATAACTAGACAACGCTCTAATTATTATGCTGTGTTTCCCAATTTTAGAAACACCCTACATGTGACCTTAATCGTTTGCCTGGACATTTGACAGGGCTCATTAGTGAAAGAGTACCATGTAAAATTGAGGCCTAATTTGGCGATTTACAAAGTATTGATTCACAATTGCAGGGCTCAGATGTGAAATAATAAAAATAAACCCCTGAGAAGTGACCCCATTTTGGAAACTACACCCCTCAAGGCATTTATTAAGGGGTGTAGGGAGCATTTTCACCCCACAGGTCTTTTCAATAAATGAATTCGCTGCGGATGGGGCAAATTAAAAATTTATATTTTTCTCTAGATATGCCATTTCAGTGGCAAATATGTTGTGCCCAGCTTGTGCCACTGGAGACACACACCCCATAAATTGTTAAAAGTGTTCTCCCGGGTATGACGATGCCATATATGTGGAAGTAAACTGCTGTTTGGGCACGCTGTAGGGTGCAGAGGGGAGGGAGCGCAATTTGGCTTCTGGTGGGTAGATTTTGCTTGGTAGTAGTTTTGTTTGAGTATTGCTGGTATTTCCATTTATAATGTGGGGACACATGTTAGCTGGCTAGGGTACATCAGGGCATAGTCATGTGGTATAATAATGGGGTAAAAAAACAATAAAATAATCCATAGATGTGTGTTACGTTCTGACAGGCCTGTGTCCTTCCTTATCCGTCTTTTCGTCCACACGCCACACCTTTGCAGTTTGGGGAATTTTGCTGGGAAGTGTTGGCCTTGTATAATACGGGCACCCTCGATTCTAGCAGATATGTTTGGGCCCTACCCTTCCTGGTTCCCTAATTTTAGGGCCTTGATAAATCGCCTCTTGAAACAGAAGAAATGTTCCCCTCGGGCCGCCACAACTGCATATTTTTTATTTCCTGACTTCTTGGAGCCTTAAGTAATAAAACATTTTCATAGACGTAGTGGTATGAGGGGTGCTTTTTTGCGGGACGAGCTGTAGTTATTATCGGTACCATTTTGGGGTACATGCAACTTTTTGATCACTTTCTATCCTATTTTTTTGGAGGCCAGGTAACCAAAAAAACGCAATTCTGGCATAGGTTTTTTTGTTTTTTTTTATACAGCGTTCTCCATGCGTTATAAATTACATGTTAACTTTATTCTGCGGGTCAGTCCGATTCCGGCGATACCTAATTTATAGCACTTATTCATGTTTTACAACATTTTGCAAAATACAATTACTTTTGTAAAAATAATGTATTTTTTTCTGTCGCCATGTTGTGAGAACCATAACTTTGTAACTTTTTCGTTGACTGAGCTGTATTAGGGCTTGTTTTTTGTGAGACGAGCTATAGTTTTTATAGGTACCATTTTTGGATACGTGCGACTTTTTGATCACTTTTTATTCCAATATTTGTAGAGCAAAGTGATCAAAAAACAGAAATTCTGGTATAGTTTTTTACGTTTTTTTTTTACGCTGTTCACCGCGTGCAATAAATAATATAATATTGTTATAGCTCAGACCGTTACGTTCGCGGAGACTCCAAATACGTATGTTTTATTATTTATTTTTTTCAATAATAAAGGACTTGATAAGGGAACAGGGCGATTGTGTTTTATTTTATTACTTGAAACTTTTATTATGTTGACAGCAAGCCAGTTAGGCTTCGCCTCCCGGCGGGGCCTAATCGGCTTCCGTAGTGGCAGAGCAGGAGGCCATTGTGTCTCCTGTTGCCATAGCAGCAGTCGGTAGCTCTGATTGCATGTCAGGGCTGGCGATCTGCTAGCAACCGCTAAGGGCATGACCACACGTGGCGGATTTCCTCCGCAACTGTCCGCATCAATGCCGCACAGAATCTGCGTTGCAGATTCTGCTGCGGATCTGCACAAAATGTGCAGTAAATTGATGCGGACTAGCTGCTGCGGACTGCGGTAAAAGTACTTCCCTTCTCCCTATCAGTGCAGGATAGAGAGAAGGGACAGCACTTTCCCTTGTGAAAGTCAAAGAAATTCATACTTACCGCCCGTTGTCTTGGTGACGCGTCCCTCCTTCGGCATCCAGCCCGATCTCCCTGGATGACGCGGCAGTCCATGTGACCGCTGCAGCCTGTTATTAGCCTGTGATTGGCTGCAGCCGTCACTTAGACTGAAACGTCATCCTGGGAGGCCGGACTGGAGACAGAAGCAGGGAGTTCTCGGTAAGTATGAACTTCATTTTTTTTTACAGATACATGTATATTGGGATCGGTAGTCACTGTCCCGGGTGCAGAAACAGTTACTGCCGATCGCTTAACTCTTTCAGCACCCTGGACAGTGACTATTTACAGACGTCTCCTAGCAACGCTCCCGTCATTACGAGAGCCCCATTGACTTCCTCAGTCTGGCTGTAGACCTAGAAATACATAGGTCCAGCCAGAATGAAGAAATGTCAAGTTAAAAAAGCAAGACGGATCCGCAGCACACATAACATGTGCATGACAGCTGCGGACTTCATTGCGGAACTTAGAATCTCCATTGAAGTCAATGGAGAAATTCCGCCATGAGTCCGCCACTGCTCCGCAACAGACAGAGCATGCTGCGGACACCAAATTCCGCTCCGCAGCCTATGCTCCGCAGCGGAATTTTACGCCTCGTCTAAACGAACACTGCTAAATTAAAGTGTAAGTCAATGGACAAACGGCTCCGCTGCGGATTAACGCTGCGGAGTGTCCGCAGCGGAATTTAAGTGAAATTCCGCCACGTGTGAACCCAGCCTAAGATGCAGCGATCGCTTTCGATCGCTGCATTGAAGGAGTTAATGGCAGGGATCAGAGCTAGCTCCGGTTCCTGCCATTACAAGTGGATGTCAGCTGTAACATACAGCCGACATCCACCGCTGATGACACTGGCTCAGCTCCTGAGCCGGCGGCATCTTGCCAGCTGCTACGGAATCCGTTCATGCCCAGCGGGTCCTGAACAGCTTCAATGCTAGGCAGACCGGGAGGCCAGTATTAGGCCTCCGGTTGCCATTGCAGCCAACGGAACACCGGCAATTTCATTGCTGGGGTTCCGATGATCTGCAAACACCTTAAATGCAGCGATCGCGTTTGAGCGCTACATTTAAGGGGTTAATGGTGGGGATCTAAGCTAATTTCGGTCCCCGCCATTACAGCCAGATGTCAGCTGTAAGATACCACTGACATCCGGCGATGATGGTCCCGGCTCAGCTTCTGAGCTGGTGCCAAGCATTTGGTGTATGGATACGGCAAAATGCGGGAAGCACTAGCTTTCCATGACGTATTCATACGGCAAATGTCTGGAAGGGGTTAATTTAAATGCATCTGATTGTAAGACAGATAGTTATACCACACAAAATACTCACTAATTAACATTTATCATATATTTTCTTTATGTTGGCATCATTTTTTAAATGTTCTCTTAATTTTTTAGGACGTTAGAAGGCTTATAGGTTTAGCAGAAATTTATCAAGATAATTTCCAAAGCAGAATTTATAAGAGAATAATTGAGTTTTGAAGTGGTTTTGAGAGGCCTATATATTAAAAATGATTATAAACACCGTGTTTTAAAAGCTGCACCCCTTAGGCTATGTTCACACGGAGTATTTTGGGGGAGGAATATCTGCCTCAAAGCTCCAAACGGAATTTTGAGGCAGATATTCCTCCCCCAAAATACTCCGTGTGAATAGCAATGATCGCGCCGTTTTTCGCCCGCGGCCATTGAGCGCCGCGGGCAGAAAACACGCTTTCTCCTGCCTCCCATTGAAGTCAATGGGAGGTCGGAGGCGGAAGCGCCCGAAGATAGGGCATGTCGCTTCTTTTTCCCGCGAGGCAGTTTTACTGCTCGCGGGAAAAAGACGCCGACGCCTCCCATTGAAATCAATGGGAGGCGTTCTCGGGCCGTTTCTGCCGAGTTTTGCGACGCGGTTTCTCATATGTGGCCCTAGTTTGCTGCTTGACTGAAACACAGGTCTCAGAACTGAAGAAGCACCTTGTGTATTTTGGGGCCTCTTTTTATTTTAGGTTATTTTCCAGGCACCATTATAGGTTTGCAGAGGTGCCAAAGCAAAAGAAACCCCTCCCCCCCCAAATGACCGCATTTTGGAAACTATACCCCTCATTAATTTCATAAAGGCATGTAATGAGCATTTAGACCCCACAGGTGTTTCATAGATCCTTTTAGAATTGGGCCGTGAATATTACAATTTTTATTTTTCTCAAGAACTAGCTTTAGCTCAAAATGTTTCATTTTCACAAGGAACGCTGGAGAAAAGGCACACTAAAATTTGTTATGCAATTTCTTCTGAGTATGGTTATACCCCATATGTGGTCATAAACTAATGTTTGGGCACACGGCAGGGCTCAGAAGAGTAGGAACACCATTTGGCTTTTGAAGCACAGATTTTTAGCTGAAAATGTTTCATTTTCACAAGGAACGCTGGAGAAAACGCACACTAAAATTTGTTATGCAATTTCTTCTGAGTATGGCTATACCCCATATGTCGTCATAAACGAATGTTTGGGCACAGGGCAGGGCTCAGAATAGTAGGAGCACCCAGTGGTGTAACTACCGCGGCTACGGGGCCCGCGGCATGAGGGGGCCTGTGTCACCCGCCGGCACGGGCCCCAACCATGGCCGGAGGCTCCGCTAGCAGCCGCTATGGCTGCTACAGCACGACGCCACTGAACACTACGGCAGAGCAGGGAGGTATCTCCCCGCTCTGCCATTAAACAAAAGACATGTATCCCCTATCCACAGGATAGGGGATACATGTGTGATCTCTGGCATTGATAGGGAGAACGGGGGACCGAAAGTCCCCTGAAGTTCTCCATCACAAACCTCGGACTTCCGGGGTCTGTGTCGGCAGGTCCGTAGAAATGAATGGAGCGCCGGTCGCGCTTGTGCGCATGCGTGACCAGCGCTCCTTTCATTTTTATTGAGCTGCGCAGACGTCGGAAGTCAGATGTTAGTCATGGAGAACTTCAGGGGACTTTCGGTCCCCTGTTCTCCTTATCGCTGTCTGCGATCACACATGTATCACCTATCCTGTGGAGAGGGGATACATGTCTTTTGTAGGACACACTGTAGGTTGCATTTTTTTGTGGGGTTGGGGACGCTGTATGACGTTCCCTACAGGGGGGGCTGTATGGCGTTCCCTACAGGGGGGGCTGTATGGTGTTCCCTACAGGGGGGGCTGTATGGCGTTCCCTACAGGGGGGCTGTATGGCGTTCCATAGAGGGGGGGGCTGTATGGCATTTCCTACAGGGGGGCTGTATGGCATTCCCTACAGGGGGGATGTATGGCGTTCCCTACAGGGGGTGCTGTATGGCGTTCTTTACAGTGGGGGCTGTATGGCGTTTTCTACAGTGGGGGCTGTATGGCATTCTCTACAGTGGGGGCTGTATGGCGTTCTCTACAGTGGGGGCTGTATGGCGTTAGCGCCATACAGCCCCCTCTGTAGAGAACGCCATACAGTCCCTCCTGTAGATAACGCCATACAGTACCCCCTGTAGAGAACGCCATACAGTCCCCCCTGTAGATAACACCATACAGTCCCCCCTGTAGATAACGCCATACAGCCCCCTCTGTAGATATCTACAAAGGGAGCTGTATGGCGCTATCTACAGAGGGGGCTGTATGGCGCTATCTACAGAGGGGGCTGTATGGCGCTATCTACAGAGGGGGCTGTATGGCGCTATCTACAGAGGGGGCTGTATGGCGCTATCTACAGAGGGGGCTGTATGGCGCTATCTACAGGGGGGCTGTATGGCGCTATCTACAGGGGGGGCTGTATGGCGCTATCTACATGGGGGCTGTATGACGTTATCTACAGGGGGCTGTATGGAGTTATCTACAGGAGGGATGTATGGCGCTATCTACAGGGGGGGGCTGTATGGCGTTATCTACAGGGGGGCTGTATGCCGTTATCTACTGGGGGTCTGTAAAAAAGGCACTATCTACAAGGGGGGGGGGGTTGTGTGACATCCAGGGGAGGGGGGCCCCAGTCAAAAGTTTGCTATGGGGCCCAGTCTTTCCTAGTTACGCCCCTGGGAGCACCACTTGGCTTTTGGAGCACAGATTTTGCTGGAATGGTTTTCTGATGCCAAGTTGCACTTGCAAAGCCCCTGAGCTACCAGTAAGTGAGCGCAGCTAGTATCACTGTGAGACAGCTCTTTAATCAATAGGCTGTGTTTCATGGCTTTAGAAACACCCTACATGTAGCCCTTATCTTTTGCCTGGACGTACAACAGGGCTCAAAGGTGAAAGAGCACCATGCCCATTTGAGGCCTAATTTGAGGATTTACACAGCATTGTCCCACAATCGCAGAGGCCCTGAGGTCAAACACTAAATAAAACCCCCATGAAGTGACAATATTTTGGAAACTACTCCCCTTAAATAATTTCTCTAGGGGTGTAATTAACATTTAGACACCAAAGGTGTTTTCTAGAGATCTTAGCTAGCTTTGATCCCGGCCGTTATAGTAGAGCTTCAGCTGTAATATACAGCTGACACCCGCGTGCAGGCTCGGCTTTTAAAGCCGCTCCATGAGCTTGCCGTAACTGTATGGAAAATTGCAGGTACCCATTGCCAACCATGGCATAGAGTTATGTCAAATGTCGGCAAGGGGTTAAGCTGACGTTTAACACTTGAAATTACAACAAAGACCAGGATCAACTATGTATAAAATATTGTTATAGATGATAGTACTGTATATATCACCAGTAGTCCATCCAACCATCTGATCTACTGGTGGATCTCAGAACTCACATACCATTTAGACAGCTGCTATAGGGCTTGGAAAAGGGAGCCCCAACAAAAGTTTGCCTTTTCTCCATATTCCATTGACTGTGATTACCTGCACAGGGCTCCTCAGACCAACAGACCAATCATTTTTAGAAGAAAAGTTAACTGAAGCAACTAATTTCATGTTTGCCTTCTATCCTTCTATGCCTTCTATGGGGACGAAAGCAAGAAAGGTAACAAACCAGCATTATCTCTGGATGTAGTGGTGTGATATAACCATTTGAATCCCATTTTGATTGTTGGCATGAGTCGCCCCTCACTTCTAGGTATACCCCTGCTACCATCTAGGTCCATTTTTAAAATTTGAAATTGATATATTGTTGTGCTTTACTGTATGCTCATTTTACTATACAGAACATATGAAAGCTATTTTTTGGTACAAATATATTATCATTTAATTTATATACATTTTTTATTTTGGCGAAAATGCAGAAAAAAAGTTCTGCTGCAGTTTTAATATTTTTAATATATATTTTTTTTACACCATACACCGATCATCAGAAATAATGTTATACATTTGTTGTTCAGGTTGTTACGGCCATGGTGATACCAAATATGTCTATATTATTTCATGTTTTGCGACTTATATATTAAAAAGTTTATTTATTGTAAAAAACTTGTATTTCCGTGTCATTTTTTTACTTTTTTTATTTATTCAACATTAAAAAAAATTTCATTCATTTTACTTTTTTTTTAATCCCATAAAGGGATTTTTCATTGTTATTTTATTTTTTAACTGTAATGTACTGGCATAGATCTATATGCCAGTAAATTTGCCTGTGTACTGATTGTACACAGGCAGTTGTTAGGGCATACCTCAGTATGCCCTAACAACAGGAAATATGGTCAGATAGCCCTGGGGTCATTCATTGGACCCTAGGCAGTCTGGCCATACAAGTTATGGCCTTTGATCGCGTCACAGGGATTTTCTGTGATGCGATCAAAGGGCAGTTCCCCCTCCTCTTATTTACTTTGAACGCCGCGATCAGCTTCGGCCGCGGCATTCAAGGGGTTAACGCCAGAGAGAAGAGGTTTCTGTATTACAGCCGTTGCCCCACTCCCCATCGCGCGTGGACACGGCTGTCACACAGGACAAGAATGCTCGTCCTAATGCACAAAGTACCCGCCGCTTATCTCGAGAGATAACCCCTGCTGTTATTCTGGTAAGGTAGACAAACCTTATTATTATGTTAAAGTAGATGAGCTTTAAGGGTACGTGTTTAGTGTATTTACTTAAAAAATGTCTGCTGATTATTTGTGTTATGTTGTATGTGTATTTGTATGCAAGGATAAAACCAAAGAAATAAATAAAATGCAGAAAAAAAAAGATCAGCGCTGATGTCTTCCTCTGTGAATTACTGTTCCTTGTTAGTACAGCCTTCTCCACGGCGCTCCCATTCTGAACATGGCCGCTGATGGAGGGGCATGTGACGAGGCACGTCATATAGCGGCCTCCATTACATAACACTGTGCAAGACAAGGCAAACTAGCACACGTGCAGTGCTGTGTTATTTAATAGAGGCCGCTAATGGACGTGCCTGGTCACATGTCCCTCCGTCAGCGTCCATGTTTAGAACGGGAGAAGGCTGTACTAAAGAAGTGGGCATCGCTTTACAGAGAAAGACATCCGTGCTCATCTTTAATAACTATGTATTAGTAAGCGGCACTTAATGCTATTTGCCACACATTAGTGAAAATAAACATAAAGTGGCCAACCCCATTAACGCCAAGTCAGCATAATGGCGCAGGCGCTCGCCTATGGCCACCATTCTACTGTAATTAGTGCGCAACAAACCCCAAAAGTTTAGGATTTTGCTGGACCAAATTAGATTTTTCTAGAATTAATTTGCTTATCTTTAGTCCCCATGAAAATGTGTGAACATAGCTTAATTGGTTTACTAATGTCAAAAAAATATTCAAATATAGCATTTTAATTGGGTTTAGAAGACTGACAGATTTTTTTTAATGTAACAAAGCAAGGTTACAAATGGGTCACTGTAAAAATGTGGCCATGATGAAACTTTAAACCGTCTCTGGACCTGTAACTATTGCAAAAATTCTTACACGGTGCAACTCTTTTCTCCATAGGGAAAAGTTGAAAATCCCATAGTGAATGCAAATTTAATTTGCCATGTAGCCCTGCCCTTAATTAGATCTTACCACAGTACATTTTTTCATTAATATTCATAAAATATAACATTTATATTGATAAATAAAAATAAAAAAATTCTATGTGAAACATCAGGTTGTACACTGGATAATTCAGTATGATTTTTTGGTTTCATTTTTTGGACTCTTTTCCACCCAAATAATCAGGAAGAATTTTACCCATGAAATATTTTCTTCTAGTTGCTTAAGCCTCATCACTTATGGAAATCTTTCATTTAATAAGTGGAAAGCAACATCTAAATGTAAGCTGCAGCTGTTTAACATTACTTGGTTTTATCTAAATACAGCTTGTAATAATGCATGAAATGTGTTGATCTCCTTCAACAGGTTTTGTATCCCAAATTATTGACCTTGATGTTCTGCCATTATTTCTCTGAGGAACAGAACTCTAAATACATAATCTACTTTGAATCTTAGATTTGCCGCAAATAAAAACATGGACAATCTGTTCATGAACATCAAAATATGCTAAGAAAACGGAGAACTAACAGCACTGTGTATTCTAAGTAGAGCCAAAACGTGACGGATGTACAGAATAAACAATTACAAATTTACTCTACGGGGGAGAGTTATTAAGACTGGCATTTCATATCATCTGACTGGGGGGGGGGGGGCAGTGCAAGGTACAGAGCCTTTGCACGGGCCTCTACCTTGCTACACACCACAAAGTGAAATCTACGCTAGTTACTTAAATTTCCACAATAATGTTTTTTTTTTATCAGACTACGGTGGACAACTTTCAATTCAAAATTTAGTTTTTGCTCAGAATAGTGACAAACTACAGTACCTGCAAAAAAAAAATCTTAATCTTTGAATTTTCCTGGAAAAAAATAAATATTTGAATGCAATTTGGTTTATCTTTTTGGTTAATCCTTATTATCACAAACACAAGTCACACAGCTGAACTTTAAGGGTAATATAACAGATCTAAACAGGTTTTAATGTGGAATGGGCAATAGCATAAAACACATGTGGTCAAGCAGCTAGATTAGGTTTGAATTGACTTTATAGGCTATACTGTAGTGTATTTCCTATAACACTCCTACCAGCCAATGCATATCTATAGTATATTCTTATTATTTTATCAATCATCAGTGCAGCAGGATACATTTTCATGGCAATCAAACCCTTCTGCCACCTAACACCAACCATATTGTTCACCATATGTAGAACATCAAACTCAAAGAAGTAAAAAAGTAGTAACCAACAAGACCATGTCATACCACCAATTGATGGTGATGTAGAAAAAGTTTGATACAATCGGTGTTCACCTTGAACAAAGACACATGCTGTACAACTGGTTGGCATGCTAAGCTAAAGAGTCCTACTTTTGCGAGAAAGAGGTTTTGGATCCAGCGTAGCTGCAACTAAAAAGGAACTCGTTCCAAGTTTAATGAAAAAATATATTCAATTAAAAGAGGTCAATCGGAATGATGTCCTCAGGTGCTGGGAGAGAAGTAGGAAAATAAAGGAAGCCTACGCGTTTCAAACGCTAGCTGCGTTCTTAGTCATGGCTGGGATGAACTGACTGCCATGTATTGGTATCTTTATATATAGCAGGTCTTAATTGATTTCAGGTGTGGGCACTTTCCCTGTACGGGAGCCGGAAGCGCTAAGACTCGGCGCTCGCCACGCTCTAATGTACCTTGAGAATAATTATTGTAACTTTTATTAGGGGATCAGAAATAAGTAGGTAGTATAAACCTGTAGGTTATTTTGTCATTTTTATTTTTATTTGTGGAGCGAAAAGCGCTGCGTAGTGGCATAACTGTTTGTGATTTTTGTTTCCGTGGAGACTAGAGTCACTTCCGGTTGAATTTATATGTTGTTAATTTGCGTTTCAGGGTCATGTGGACCTGTTGGAACGCAAACCGGAAGTGGTACCATTCGTAGACGCCGAGGCTCAAACTTCCTTCTACATTGAACCCTAATTGTAAGTATATTCTTTTTATTTTATTGTGTGCAATTACCGATAGTAAGTATAGGGGAGTGCCTATCCTCCTAGATAGCTTTGGACGTGCTATATGTTTGTAAGAATATGAGACAATATATAGACCCAATTTCAAATATACTTATAATGCCCTTTTCCATAAGAAATAGAAGAAGAAAGAGAGAAGTAGGGAAAAATATATATATATATATGGAGGAATAACTGAAAACAGTAACATTAGTACCATTGCTGGTAAGTAATCTTAAATAATGTTAGTAATGGTTTTTGTCTTAATAGGTGAATTATGCCTTCCCCATACTTTTTGTGAGTGTCTCGAACTTCTACCGTTTCTGGGCAAAGTATATGTTTATAATGGTTTGTCAGTTTGAAGATTTCGGTGTATGAACCAAATAAAATTAAAGATAAGAGAACCGTTGGAGTCGGTATACGATATAGGAAAGTGGGGGGGGTAGTGAACTAAAAACTTGAATCTGGGCAGAGATTGAGTTTCTGACCTTTGGATCAAGAAAAAGGCTGAGAAAATAAATAAATTTTAATGATTATTATGAAAAATAAGAGTGAACTTTAAAAAACCCGAAAACCGGAAAAATGGAGAGCATTTAATTGAACCAAATTGGTGATGTCTTTTTCAGTGGTTTATTTATATGAGAGCCTCTTGAAACAGGTTGAGAGGGACCCTAGACGGAACATATATTTTTGTCTATGTAACAGATATAGGGTTTAAGGAAGTATAAATATGAAGATGTTTTTAGCTTTAAGGACAACCTTACAAATACGGATAAATCTTGTCATATTAAATTGTAATTGGTTTAAACTAATCAGATGACAAATGATTAGATGAGTTGATGGCTTTATTTCATCTTAAACCATGTTTGAATTTAGGCTAGTGATAGTCGAATATCTGTTGTACACCTATCAAATTTGAAAAATGATTTATACGATTGTTGTGAACTTGATACTTTTTGTATGTTAATAGTGGAACATGAGTTCCTTTCTTAAATTCAGACCATTAGGGACTCTAGTGTTGAGTCTAAATATCCAGAAAGCCTCTCTCTGGTAGACTTTATGCTGAAGGTCACCACCTCTTTTTGGGGGGTGTACTTTTTCTATAGCATAGCATATAAATGATTTTATAGTTCTGTTGTGACATGATATAAAGTGTTTTGCCACATTCGATGTATTACAAATATTGGGGTTCCTTATATAGCCTAGATGTTCCAGGATGCGGGTTTTAAATTTTCTGCTAGTACAGCCTATGTATTTTAAGCTGCATATGGTACACTCAATAACATAGACTACCGAGGTAGTGTTACAGTTGATGTAATTCTGTATTTTAAACGTTTCGGAATTATTTGAGTTTGAAAAGGATTTAATAGGCTGAACTATATTGCATGTTTTACATGGGTGTTGACCACATCTGTAAAAGCCCTTATTTTCTAACCAGGTTGTTGTATTCTTTTCTTCTGACACAAATAGAGACGGGGAAAGGATGTTACCCAATGTGGGTGCTTTTCGTGCCACTATTTTACAGCCTCCTTGTAGAATGGACCGTAGTCCATCGTCTTCCGTCAGGATAGGTAAATACTTATTTATAATTTGTTTCATTTCCTTAAACTGGTTACTTTGTTGTAATACTAGGACTGGTGTGTTAGGGTCTAGTTTTTTCTTTTTGCGAGACTGTTCGAGGAGATCAACTCTGGGGACTCTTCTGGTGATATGATTGGCCCGGTTGAGAGACCATGTTGGATAACCCCTATTTTTTAGTCTTAATTGTATTTGTTGTTGTTCTTCTGTATATTGTTCCTCTGAGCTGCAATTTCTTCTTGCTCTATACATTTCACCAACTGGGATGGCCATGATAGTTTTCTTTGCGTGATTACTACTGGCATGTAGTATGGTATTGGCAGTAGTGGGCTTACGGAAGGTTTTAGTTTGTATAATAGACCCGATTTTCCCCTCCAATACTAAATCTAGAAATGTTATTGTGGTTCTATCAAAATTATCGGTGAAATGTAAATTGTATGGGTTACAATTCAAAAAATCAATGAATTTTTGAATGTTTGAGATGTCGCCCCTCCATATAAATAGGAGGTCGTCAATATATCTACCAAACCATGCTATGTTGTGTCCAAATGGGTTATTAGTTGAAAAAATATACTGTTCCTCCCACCAAGCCATGGTTAAATTGGCTATTGATGGGGAGAATTTTGCTCCCATTGATACCCCTCTTAATTGTAAGTAGAATTTGTCATTAAACTGAAAATAATTATTTGTCATCAAAAACATAAGGATGTCTAGTATGTAATTTTGAAAGTTTTTGGTGAAGGTGCTGTACATGGCTAAATGGTGTGTTAGTGCAGCATATGCAGTTTGATGAGGAATGCTAGTATAGAGTGCAACAACGTCGCAGGTAAGCCATACATCATTTTCATTCCATACTCTATTCTGAAAAAAAGATAAAACATCTTTGGTATCTTTTATGAACCCTGGTGTTCTTTGGGCTAGAGGTTGAAGTACCGTGTCTAGCCACTCTGACAGTCTTTCCAGCAATGAGCCTATCCCCGAGACAATCGGACGCATGGGTGGTGGGACCTGATTTTTATGTGTTTTGGGGAGAGCATGAAAAATAGGTGTGATTGGTTGTTCCACAAAGATGTAATCTGCTTGTTTCTGATTGATATGTCCTTCTCTAACGCCCTCGTTTAATAGATTTTTCATCTTGTTCTGAATTTTTGTTGTGGGATTATTGTCGAGACATCTGTAGGTGTTCTCATCCGATAAAAGATTTAGGATGGAGTTTTTATAATCAGACTTGTTCATTACAGTTATTCCACCACCTTTGTCAGACATTTTGATGGTTATTTCTTTATTATTTCTGAGCGTTTTTACTGCGTTTTTTAGACGGAGGGGAAGATTCTGTTCAATTTTGGTTTGTTTGATCTTATCAGATAGATTTTGAAGTTCTTTTTCTACAGTCGTCTGGAAACGGTCCATAGACTCTGTCCTTGATTGTTTAGGATAATATTTGGGGTTGGTTATGTGGAAATCAATGTTGTTATCTGTGAGTATGTCCGGATCCTCTGTACGTAGGCTGTCTAGGCAAACCATGGTTTGTAACTCTTCAAATGACAGATCTTTTGATACTTGGTAACACTCTCGGTTAGATTTTTTAGGGAATTCCATTGGTGTATTTGTTGGTAGAGATGGAGGTGATAGTAGTGTGTTTTCTTCTTCTGGATTCTCAGGAGTATCATGTTCTTGTGTAAGAAAATGTCTTTTGACGGTTAAGTTCCTGATAAATTTATTTACGTCAAGAAGGGTAGTGAAAGGGTCGAAGTTATTGTTAGGAGCAAAATTCAGTCCCAGTGACAGTGCTTCAATTTGAGATGATGTGAGCATAGTAGATGATAGATTAGTGACGTTCAGATCTACACTTGAAATTTGCGGGACCGGAGGTGGCGGCTCAGGACCTGATCTTGTCGGTCTATGTTTCTTGCCGCCCCTCCTTCTTCGTTTTTTGACATAGACTGGCTGGCATCTTGTCTGTAGTTGAATTTTGTACGTGTCCTGGTGGAATCATCCTCAGAGAGTCCGTCATATGAGTCTGGCTCTGTGGAGCTGAAGCTTACTCTGTGGAGTATGTCTCTTTGTTTTTTGCGTTGATTTCGTTGTTTAAGAATGGGTTTGGGTCGAGTTCTGTTTCTGTCTCTATTATTCCAGTTATAGACTTCATTAGAACTGTAATCTCTTGTATCTCTTTGAAATTTTGATTTTTTCGTTTCTGCTATTGCTCGGTCAAGCTTGTCTATGTATTGGGAGGTGCGAGTCTCAAGGGTTACAAGGTCTGGTGAGCTGGGAAAACTGTCTATTTTACATTTCGTTTCAGAAATTTTTGCTTCCAGTTCTGTTAATTTAATTTTTTCTTGTTCTGTGATTAACATCATGAGTTTTATGGAACAGTCTGATAGAGTTTTGTTCCATTCTTCATTGAAAGTTTCTGAATAATTGAAGGAGGGTATTTTCCTTAGCCTTAGGCCTCTTGGAATCATGTTCTTACTTATATAGTTATTCAAGGTGGTTAAATCCCACCAAATTTTGGCTTGTTGGGCCATATCTTTTTCGAGACTGTGGAACAAGTTTTCCAGGTCCTGGTCTTGTATATTCATGTTATTTGGGTTTCCAAACACTTTTACGGCCATTTGGGCTCTAGTGAGAGGTATTTCTTGAGTCATTTTAATGCTTGAGTTTGGTTTTTTCTCCCCACTGATATTGTCTCCAGTTGAAATGTGGGTGATTTAAAATCAAAGATAGAAAGTTTTTAGCCACTGTATTAAATTTGTACAGAAGTTTACGTTATTGCTTATCCTTGTAGATGGCTCACATATGAAGGTCTCTCCTGCAGCACTGTTGTACGCAAATGTATTAATGCGTTTGTAGTTCAAAGGAAAAAGTGATATATATACATATATAGATTTCCAGTAAATGGTGAGCACGTGAGGTACGTGGCCGAAGTATATGTAGAAAAACAAAAGAGGAGAACCTCCAGCTCACCTTGTAAGTACAAGTTGATGTACTGTAGACTTCGCACGGATCCTCGCGTCGGCACGCGTTGTATGAATTTCAAGAGAAAGAGGTTTTGGATCCAGCGTAGCTGCAACTAAAAAGGAACTCGTTCCAAGTTTAATGAAAAAATATATTCAATTAAAAGAGGTCAATCGGAATGATGTCCTCAGGTGCTGGGAGAGAAGTAGGAAAATAAAGGAAGCCTACGCGTTTCAAACGCTAGCTGCGTTCTTAGTCATGGCTGGGATGAACTGACTGCCATGTATTGGTATCTTTATATATAGCAGGTCTTAATTGATTTCAGGTGTGGGCACTTTCCCTGTACGGGAGCCGGAAGCGCTAAGACTCGGCGCTCGCCACGCTCTAATGTACCTTGAGAATAATTATTGTAACTTTTATTAGGGGATCAGAAATAAGTAGGTAGTATAAACCTGTAGGTTATTTTGTCATTTTTATTTTTATTTGTGGAGCGAAAAGCGCTGCGTAGTGGCATAACTGTTTGTGATTTTTGTTTCCGTGGAGACTAGAGTCACTTCCGGTTGAATTTATATGTTGTTAATTTGCGTTTCAGGGTCATGTGGACCTGTTGGAACGCAAACCGGAAGTGGTACCATTCGTAGACGCCGAGGCTCAAACTTCCTTCTACATTGAACCCTAATTGTAAGTATATTCTTTTTATTTTATTGTGTGCAATTACCGATAGTAAGTATAGGGGAGTGCCTATCCTCCTAGATAGCTTTGGACGTGCTATATGTTTGTAAGAATATGAGACAATATATAGACCCAATTTCAAATATACTTATAATGCCCTTTTCCATAAGAAATAGAAGAAGAAAGAGAGAAGTAGGGAAAAATATATATATATATATGGAGGAATAACTGAAAACAGTAACATTAGTACCATTGCTGGTAAGTAATCTTAAATAATGTTAGTAATGGTTTTTGTCTTAATAGGTGAATTATGTCTTCCCCATACTTTTTGTGAGTGTCTCGAACTTCTACCGTTTCTGGGCAAAGTATATGTTTATAATGGTTTGTCAGTTTGAAGATTTCGGTGTATGAACCAAATAAAATTAAAGATAAGAGAACCGTTGGAGTCGGTATACGATATAGGAAAATGGGGGGGGGTAGTGAGCTAAAAACTTGAATCTGGGCAGAGATTGAGTTTCTGACCTTTGGATCAAGAAAAAGGCTGAGAAAATAAATAAATTTTAATGATTATTATGAAAAATAAGAGTGAACTTTAAAAAACCCGAAAACCGGAAAAATGGAGAGCATTTAATTGAACCAAATTGGTGATGTCTTTTTCAGTGGTTTATTTATATGAGAGCCTCTTGAAACAGGTTGAGAGGGACCCTAGACGGAACATATATTTTTGTCTATGTAACAGATATAGAGTCCTACTTTTGCACTAAGGCTGTCCTGGGCTGCCGAACAGCCCTATAGAGTGGGCATTGTGGCATTGCGTACAGTATACATGTTTTATATTACTGAACATGGTAGAACTTAAGGATTAATTCATGTTTCATAGCGGGTAGACTAAGAAATTAGAAAAAATTAATGCTGCAAAATAAGGCCAAAGCTGAACCTTACTTAGATCACCATAAATTAATCGAAAATGAATCGAACTTAGTTTACCACATGGCGATTGAAGTTTGACATAATGTGAAACCTTCCCCGGAAAATAAAGTCTTAAAGGACATTTAATCATGATAGCTAATGAATTAAAGGTGTGTTCTGTTTTTTTAAAATCTAGCCCTCTTATTCATGAAGAATAAGAGGGCTTTCCAATTACGTCTTTTTAAAAAACTACAATGCCACCCCCTCCTACCGACGGCACCCATTGAACGCTGTATGTAAACCGACAGTTTATAACACGGCTGCAGCAAGGATACACTTTTAATACAATGTACGGCTGTCATGTACATTGCACAGACAGTAAGAGATCGGGTGGACCATGTATGGACCTGAGTGCCACTGCAATATTTACATGCAGTGGCGTTCAGGGCAGTGGGCACCGCAGGGTGTTTTATTTTAAACGTTGGAAAGCTCACATATCCTTTATGAAAGCATGCTCTATCTGTCATACTCCATCTGTCATATTTCATATTTTTTTTACTGTTATTCACTATATATTTTTTTATTTTTATATATACATATATATATATATATACTGTTTTTACACACTGTATATATGTAGATATATACTAGTATATATAGATACATCTCTCTCTCTCTATATATATATATATATATATATATATATGGAAAAAATCGAGCAAAGAAGCAGCACTCAATAGCAAAAAATGAAATTTATTCACCCAATTTATATGTTTGTTTCTATATATATATATATATATATATATATATATACAGTGAAGGAAATAAGTATTTGATCCCTTGCTGATTTTGTAAGTTTGCCCACTGTCAAAGACATGAACAGTCTAGAATTTTTAGGCTAGGTTAATTTTACCAGTGAGAGATAGATTATATTTAAAAAAAAAACAGAAAATCACATTGTCAAAATTATATATATTTATTTGCATTGTGTACAGAGAAATAAGTATTTGATCCCCTAACAACCATTAAGAGTTCAGCCTCCTCCAGACCAGTTACACGCTCCAAATCAACTTGGTGCCTGCATTAAAGACAGCGGTCTTAAATGGTCACCTGTATAAAAGACTCCTGTCCACAGACTCAATTAATCAGTTTGACTCTAACCTCTACAACATGGGCAAGACCAAAGAGCTTTCTAAGGATGTCAGGGACAAGATCATAGACAGTGGGCAAACTTACAAAATCAGCAAGGGATCAAATTCTTATTTCCTTCACTGTATATATACACACTGTTTTTACACACTGTATATATGTAGATATATACTAGTATATATAGATACTCTCTCTCTATATATATTTATATATATATATATATATATATATATATATATATATATATATATATATATATATATATATATATATATATATATGTATATCAATAAAAATCACCAAAGTACTTGTTACAGTCAAGGTGAAAATAGGCATTTCATCTTAGCAGCAGATAAAAAAGGCATAATGATTTTACATGTAACTTTTACTGCCAGCTATGCAGACTTTAATTTCTTGCTTTTAAGACTTCTCAGGTTTATTCATGATTGATGGCGAGACCTACAGAGCCTTACAAAATAACAATCATTGCATAGCAAACCAAGAAAAGTTCATTTTTTTTTCCAGTCAAATTTCCCCTAATATATCTATCTGAACACTGCTTTCTGGTACTCAATGTATTTCTTCTCCCTAAACTATATTCCTGAGAACTCATAGACAATTTTTAAGAGCTACTGCAACCTTTGGCAGAAGTCAAAAGGAAAATGATTTGAGAAAATGCAATAAGTCAGACGTCGTTGTTTCAGTCAGTACAGTATGAATGTCTAGCCAAAAGCTAGGAATAATTGCATCTACTGGCAAAGTGAAAGATATTTCTGCTTGCCATCAACTGCCATTGTTACCTGCAGCAAAGTTTTGTGCTTACCTCCAGCATCACATATACCATCAAGAAACTAATGAAGATTCCAGGAGTATTAACACAAACTTATCATCTAAATTTGCATCAGAAAAAAGGAAATCCACATTGTGATACAGAAACTCATTTCTTTACCTTGGTTAGGTGCTAGTTAGGTTTTTATGTGATCTTTTATGAGATCCATAGGTAACGGCATAAATGCGTGCTATGTGCGTTCCCACCTCTAGAAAAACCACCTAAGGAGAAGAGGGGCCCATGATTCCTATTGTGGTAAGCAAACTGACTAATGACAGACAAGAAAGGGAGAAGAATAAGAAGAGAGCAGGTCTGGTATGTGAATGTGAATTACTGAAACAGCCAAGGCACTGTGTTTTTTTCATAACGCTCACAAAATTAAATGTACAGAGTTGTGTGAATTCCTGACCTGCTCCCCCCTGATTCCTCTTTGGCCCCATGCACACGACCGTATATTTCACCCATTAATTCTATTGGCCCATGACACCTTTCAGTATTTTTACTGATGGGTGTCCATGCTGAAAAATCTATAGAACCTGACCTATTCTTGTCCGTAATTACGGCACAGACTCTCCCATAGAAGCCTATAGGTACTTCCATAAATACGGACGGCTACGGACAGGGCCGGCCTTAGGTTGGATGGCACCCCGTGCTGGACTCTCTATTGCCGCCCCTACACAAACCAAAAATTAACCACATATATAGACACGCACATACTGGAACATATATACTGTCCACACATAAAGACAGATATTTAGACATACAGGCAAATATACATACACATATCTGGAATATATACATACAGGTAAATATATAGACGTACAGACACAAATACACACACAAATAAATACACAGACAGGAACATATACAAATACATAAAAGGTACATATATTACAAGCACAAAGACACATTCACAAACAGACCCATATATACCCAGTACAGATAATGCAGTAGATGTTACCTGCAGTCCTATGTAACACCACAGATAACACAGTGATAACTCCCTGAGTACAGATAATGTAGTTAATGCTACTTGCAGTCCTATGTAACACCACAGATAACACAGTGATAACTCTCTGAGTACAGATAATGTAGTAGTATTACCTGCAGTAACACCACAGATAACACACAGTGATAACTCTCTGAGTACAGATAATGTCATAGATTTCACGTGCAGATTTCACGTGTAACACTACAGATAACACACAGTAATAACAGAGTACAGATAAGGTAGTAGATGTTACCTGCAGTCCTATGTAACACTACAGATAACACACAGTAATAACGGAGTACAGATAATGTAGTAGAAGTTACCTGCAGTCCTATGTAACACCACGGATAACACACAGTAATAACGGAGTACAGATATTGTAGTAGCGTTACCTGCAGTCCTATGTAACACAACAGATAACACAGTGATAGCTCTCTGAGTACAGATAATGTAGTAGATGTTACCTGCAGTCCTATGTAACACCGCTTATAACACAGCGATAACTCTCTGAGCACAGATAATGTTGTAGATGATAACTATACCCACAGCCACATATAAAAATACACACAGAGGCATATATATAAGGGCAGCAGACTATATAGGGGCAGCATGTTTTATAAGGGTCAGCAAGGTATAAAAGGGGCAACATAGTATATAAGGGGCAGCAGGGTATATAAGCGGCAGCAGGGTAAATAAGGGACAGCAGGTTATATAAGGGGCAGCAGGATATATAGGGGGAAGCAGGATATATAGGGGTAGCAGGATATATAGGGTCAGCAGGGTATATAGGAATCAGCATGGTATATAGGGGCAGCAGGATATATAGGGGGCAGCAGGAGTATATAGGAGGTAGCAGGTTATATAAGGGACAGCATGATATATAGGGTCAGCAGGATATATAGGGGCAGCAGGATATATAGGGGCAGCAGGGTATATAGGAAGCAGCAGGACAGCAGGATATATAGGGGGCAGCAGGGTATATAGGGGCAACAGGATATATAGGGGGCCACAGGGTATATAGGAGGCAGCAGGATATATATGGGGCAGCAGGTTATATAGGCAGCAGTAGGTTATATAGGGGGCAGCAAGGTATATAAGAGCAGCAGGGTATATAGATAGCAGCAGGGTATATAGGGGCAGCAGGGTACATAAGAGGCAGCAGGTTAGGAAAGAGAAGAAAGTGATCCAGCGCTGTGTTTTGTTAAAAAGGAAATTCGTTCCCAAATTTATTGTGAAAAATGGTTAAAAATTGCAGGAGACGCAGTCTCAAGGAGTATGTATATAGCGGGCTAGATGGCCTTGGCCTACGCGTTTCGAGCAAGCGTGTTGCTCTTAGTCATGGCAAAAAAGAATATGCATATTCTTTTTTGCCATGACTAAGAGCAACACGCTTGCTCGAAACGCGTAGGCCAAGGCCATCTAGCCCGCTATATACATACTCCTTGAGACTGCGTCTCCTGCAATTTTTAACCATTTTTCACAATAAATTTGGGAACGAATTTCCTTTTTAACAAAACACAGCGCTGGATCACTTTCTTCTCTTTCCTGATCTACTGACCGCCGGCCGTAGCGGGGATCCGTGCGAGGTGTTCGGAGACGGAATTACTGGTGAGCTGGAGGTTTCCTCCTTTTTTTTCTTACTACAGGCAGCAGGTTATATAAGGGGCAGCAGGATATACAGGGGGCAGCAGGGTATATAGGAAACAGCAGGGCAGCAGGATACCTAGGGGGCAGCAGGGTATATAGGGGGCAGCAGGATATATAGGGGCAGCAGGGTATATAGGAGGCAGCAGGATATATAGGAAGCAGCAGGGCAGCAGCATATATATGGGGCAGAAGAATATATAGGGGACAGCAGGGTATATAGGGGTAGCAGGATATATAGGAGGCAGCACAGATGTCTTTGTTTTATCTGTTCTACTTTAATAATGAACAAACACTTTTACAAAGAGACATAAACACATGCAGAGACACACACACACACACACACACACACACTAACATATACATATACAAACACAGAGACACATACTGTATAAACACACTGTATACACACACACACATATACACACAGAGACACACAGACACTAACCATATCTCCTTGCTGACAGGATCACAGGCTTCTTGCAGGACGGGCTATGGGCGGAGCTTCCTCCTCTGCTCCTCGGCTATTTACTCCGTGTGTGTAACTTAGAACAGAGCAAAGAGTAGAGTCAGAGCCCAGTGGCGCCCCCTGCATGCTGGGAGGGTGCAGTTCCCTGTGCGCTCGCACAGCTCGCACACCCCTAAGGCCGGCCCTGGCTACGGATGTGCATTCATAAACCGTCCGTATTTACGGAAGCATTGCTAGGCAACATGTTGGTGACATAATTTGCACCCTCCGTCTTTTTTTAACGGAGCCGTATATACAGATGAATTACGGATGACTGCAGATCCTTATTTATGGACAGTATTTACGGAGAGATGAAAATTTGGTCATGCATATGGGGCCTTAGGCGGTCTTACACTCGAGCGCGGTCCAGTGATAAAAATAAAAAAATAACCTCTGTCATGGGTCATGTGTCACTCCACCTCTCCACCTCTTACTGCAACGTGTTTTATCCTTCCCAGGGTTGTGCAAATTCAACCTCCAGTGTACAGTCTGTCAGCCATTACACCATAAGTGTAATGTATTGTTTCACTATTTGTTTTTCACCTCATTCTAGTTCCCGTAAACATTTCACGTTTTATCCCATCCCCCATGTCTTTATCTTTCACTGCGTGCAGTGCCCTGAACTCTCCCCATCCCCATATTATACTACTGTAGTTTCCCATCCCAAACCACTTGCAAACATAATCCACATATTTGCCTGGCATCAGCAGGTTCATTGTCGCTAAAACCCACTTTCAAATGCCTATTTTATAATTGGATAGTTGTACACAGCTCCAGCGCCATGTATCGCTAATGATTACAGAATCTAGGTCTACTGAATGTAACAGAGCTGCACTCACGTGATTCTGTGACGCAGTGCAGCTAATAAAAGCAGGGGGAGGGATGTAAAAGTCAAGTAGAAGGGAGAGCTAGATGGGCAGGCAAAATACGAGGACAATAGTCCTCATTTGTGACGTTGCTGAATGACGTGTCGACACAGGACAGTGTGTGGATTGTTGCTCGAGCACAAGCCTGTGTCGAACAATTGACTGGAATACAGAAAAAAAACAGAGCTTCTGGCCGGGTGGCGCTACTTGCAAAACTGATAGAAGATGACACATTTTCTATAAATGATATATTAGTAAGTTAAGTATGTATTTAGATAGAGTTAAGTGATTAATAATTTTATTTCCCTGGAAAATCCCTTTGACATGTAACTTTTACCACACAGTGAATGCCGTAGAAACTAAACCCAAAAAACTATGGTGGAATTATTTGTTTTTTTTCAATTCCACACCACTATATTTGTAAAAGTCTCTTAGTACATTATATGTCACATGGAATAGTGCCATTAAAAATACAAGTCGTCCCGCAAAAAACGACGAAAAATTAAATGAAAAATTGAAATGCTCTTGAAATGCGACGATGGAAAAATGAAAAAATTAAAATTGGCTGTATCCTTAAGGGGTTAAAGCATTAACACCCCTTTAAGTTTTACAGTTAGTTCACATACTGATGATGATTGACGGTGATTGATGATAATGCTTGTTGATTCTTTTTCTCCAGTATGTCATAGCATATATATAAAGAAAAACTGGAAAATTGTGTATTGTAATAGTTTATTTCACTAAAAAAACCAAAAACGACGTAATTTAGTTCTGCTCTAACTGATCTGCTATGAGATCTATACCTGCCCTTCTATTACACATGACATTTTTTCCCCGTAGATAGTACCCCGTAGTGCACACCACCAAGATACAGAAGAGGAAGAAGGAACTGGTGCATTAGTATAAGACACAACTGCTACATTTAAGGTGAAATGTCATGACCTTGAAAATCAAACGTCATAAAAAAAAAAAGGAAACCAATTAACTTAGCAAGTCCATGGCTGATAACTTGGGCGGCTTTGAAATTGGGTGTCAGGAATGAAAAACAACAAAAAGCTAATTTGCTGAAGTACCTTTATTAAGCCTTCTGTTCACCTCACCAAATCCTGATACACATGAAACGGGAAGATTAATGCAGCAGGTTTTCAATTCTGTGTCATTTTTGCGTAGCTCTGGAAGGCCAGAACTCATTTAACGCAAATTGTTTTGCTGTATCACACTTGAACTCAGCGACCGCCACTTATACAATAAGAGCAGCCATCTAAAACGTTACCTGTAAATGGATTTACCGCCTGCTCTCGGAGAGAAAAAAAAATGTGCAAAATGAAATTGCTTTACTGCTTTAGAGTCAGTGTGTCTAAGATAATATGTGACAAAGGGGTCAAACTTTAGGTTTTGTTTCGCAAACTTTGTTGGAGGGTCAATGAGCTGGGTCATGTATCTATTTGTTGGAGTTGCTGCACATGGAATAGTAACAGTTTTGCATTTAGAAGAAAAAAAAATCACTTGGCTGCTGTTTAATATTCAGTCTTATAGTAAAGATGCAGCATGGGAGAAATATGACATAAAAGGACGATTCTGTTAATAGAAAATAAACATTGCTATCATGAAATGTCATATCATTTGTGAGCGTTTTCCGATAAGAATCCTGACAACACAATACAGAAAGAAAGATAAATTGGAGAAATAAACAGGGGCAATCTAGCAGCTTCAGAGATCTTTTCATTACCTAATATAAATATGGACGATCTGTCAGCTTCAGACATTTTTTAACCTTTGGCTTGAAATATTCTACTCCTCACATGTATTCTCTAAGCTCCACCATCTCTATGCAGTGTTTCATTCTGTCACACAAGCGGCCCACTAGACATCTGCTTGCCTATTTTCTCATTCTACTGTCGAGAATGCATAAAAATAGGAATTACTTTAAAGTGTGGGATACAACGGAAGAGCAATGCTTTCAATTATGGTAAATTTAGACTAACCTGATAGTTCACATCCAAGAAGCTCCATCCTCAGAGTACAATGGCGTCTGCACACTTGTGGATACAGGCGAATGTACTGTGCTTCGATGGGTGGTGTGAAAGAGTTGGCATAGGGTGTGTTGTTGTCGACATTTCCTCGAAATACCTGTATTGAAATATAGCGAACAATTTAGTCCGACATTACTCTGTTCTATGAGATCTACACGTATATTCGTCATATACCTATATATTTTATCGGTTATTTACTATCCTTTCTTGCTTACTTGTCCCTGCTAATCACCCTTTATGATAAATACGATTTTAGTGACTGCCCACAAAGAATATTGCGTTGATCATTAGGGATCGTATCATAAAGATAACCCTATCTAGATGTTATCCTGTTTTTTGGACTACATTTGGCCCATAGAAACCTATAAGGATCTGTTTTCATCTGCATTGGAGCCTCTGTTAGGGCCTTCGTCGCAGATCCGGCCAAGATGACCGGAAACAATAACTCAGCATGCTGCACTATTGTTTTTGTTAAAACCACAGACACCCCGACAAAACCCATTAAAGTTTATAGTAAGGGTAGTATATTTCAGTAAAATATATAAATAAAACTGGATGTTTTTTGGAGAGCGCTACTTGATATGAAGAAAAGGCAGATGAGTAATCATGAGTTGATTTATTATGCAACGCGTTTCAACGCAGGACATGCGTCTTCGTCAGGCAAAGAAATCGGTATAACAGAGCAGCACAGTGTACAGTTTAAATACACAAAGGAAGATGGGGAGGGGTTAAAAAAACCGCCAAAAAACACACAGTAATCAAGAAAGTAAATAAGACCAGGTGTGTCTGACAGCATTAGGTACATATTCACATTTAAAAAACATTGGATGCGTTTAAAAAAGTACATAATGCTGTCAGACACACCTGGTCTTATTTACTTTCTTGATTAATATGTGTTTTTTGGCGGTTTTTTTAACCCCTCCCCATCTTCCTTTGTGTATTTAAACTGTACACTGTGCTGCTCTGTTATACCGATTTCTTTGCCTGACGAAGACGCATGTCCTGCGTTGAAACGCGTTGCATAATAAATCAACTCATGATTACTCATCTGCCTTTTCTTCATATCAAGTAGCGCTCTCCAAAAAACATCCAGTTTTATTTATATATTTCACTGAAATATACTACCCTTACTCTCCTGCTGCTCAATCACATTGATGCCGGTACCTGGATACGGAAAGCTGCAACCTATCTTCATCTAACGGACTTTTACATTAAGCTGTACCTGCCAGTACTAGCTTTTATGGTTTATCTTGCACCATGTGGCGCTGTGTACATTTTTCTCTCTTCAGATACATTAAAGTTTATGGCTTCTGTCGGCCGCTGGTGGTGTCTGTCGTGCAACTTAACCGTTGCTTCCAGTATTCCCTTGTTCGCTCCTCTGACAGTGCAGAACAATAGAATGGCCAGAGGCAGATGAGGACAGGGCCGAAATACATCACACAATATGTTTGGCTACGTTTTTACTAACCAAATGTATCCTATAGATGTAGCCAAGAAACATGGTGTGAATAGGGCTTTATAACTTTTTTCCCTCCAGGCTATCTGTAAATAAATGGGGAGGGGGGATTTATTAGTCGTTCTATGCCAGTTTTCTGGCATAGAAAAGGTGCAAACGGCACAACAGTCTTAATATGCGCATTGAGCGAAACCTAGTAGAAGGGGCGGAGCCACCACAGCCTGACAAATTTACTATAATTTACTCCAGAAACTGGCATAAATGATAGCGCTCATAGATGGCGCAAATTTGACTTTGTCGCACGAACAGCCAGAGAGGAGCCTTAATAATTTAGGTGCATCTTACTCTAGCATGTTTTGGATTAACACTGGCGTATGAAAAGCCAGTCTTAATAATTTTCCCTCATGGTGTTTATGTCAACCTGGTTTCATTCAGTGGGCTGCAGACACATGCTGATGTAAATGGGATAATTTTAGATATTAACCTTATAATAATGCATTTCTATACACCGTGTTCCAAATTATTATGCACATTGGATTTAAGTGTCATAAACATTTAATTATTAGTTTTTCAATTAAACTCATGAATGGTATTGTGTCTTAGGGCTCTTTGGATCATTGTAATCAATCTCAGACACCTGTGATAATTAGTTTGCCAGGTGTGTCCAATCAAAGGAAAACTACTTAAGAAGGACGTTCCACATTATTAAGCAGGCCACAGGTTTCAAGCAATATGGGAAAGAAAAAGGATCTCTCTGCTGCCGAAAAGCGTGAAATACTGCAATACCTTGGACAAGGTATGAAAACATTGGATATTTCAAGAAAACTTAAGCGTTATCATCGTACTGTGAAAAGATTTGTGGCTGATTCAGAGCACAGACGGGTTCGTTCAGAAAAAGGCATAATGAGGAAGGTTTCTGCCAGACAAATTAATAGGATTAGGAGAGCAGCTGCTAAAATGCCATTGCAAAGCAGCAAACAGGTATTTGAAGCCGCTGGTGCCTCTGGAGTCCCGCGAACCTCAAGGTGTAGGATTCTCCAGAGGTTTGCAAGTGTGCATAAAGCTATTATTCGGCCACCCCTAAACAATGCTCACAAGCAGAAACGGTTGCAGTGGGCTCAGAAATACATAAAGACTAATTTTCAAACCGTGTTGTTTACTGATGAGTGCCGTGCGACCCTGGATGGTCCAGATGGATGGAGTAGTGGATGGCTGGTCAATGGTCACCATGTCCCAACAAGGCTGCGACGTCAGCAAGGAGGTGGCAGAGTCATGTTTTGGGCTGGAATCATGGGGAGAGAGCTGGTAGGCCCCTTTAGGGTCCCTGACGGTGTGAAAATCACCTCTGCAAAGTACGTAGAGTTTATGACTGACCACTTTCTTCCGTGGTACAAAAAGAAGAACCGTGCCTTCCGTAGCAAAATTATCTTCATGCATGACAATGCACCATCTCATGCTGCAAAGAATGCCTCTGTGTCATTGGCTGCTATGGGCATAAAAAGGAGAGAAACTCATGGTGTGGCCCCCATGTTCCCCTGACCTCAACCCTATTGAGAACCTTTGGAGCATCCTCAAGCAAAATATCTATGAGGGTGGGAGGCAGTTCACATCAAAACAGAAGCTCTGGGAGGCTATTCTGACATGCTGCAAAGATATTCAAGCAGAAACTGTCCAAATACTCACAAATTCAATGGATGCAAGAATTGTGAAGGTGATATCAAAGAAGGGGTCCTATGTTAACATGTAACTTGGCCTGTTAAGTTTTTTTTGATTGAAAGAGCTTTTGATTTCTGTAAATATGACCTCCTGATGCTGCAAATTCAACAAATTACCATTTTAGTTCTCTTTACAACCTTTAAAATGTTTTGATATCTGTTGTGCAAAATAATTTGAAACAGTGCATTTTGAGTTTTTTACTTCTAAAGAAAAATCTGTTATCATTAGGAGATTTGTTCAATAAAATTTGCATTATACTCCAACGGTTGATGGCTTGAAGATTATACTGACTGTCATTTGCATCGACTATTTAGGAAAATCAGCGAAAAATAACATTTGCATAATAATTTGGAACGCGGTGTATGTAATTCATTTACTTGTTATTTAAAGAGGCTCTGTCACCACCTTATAAGTGGCCTATCTCTTACATAAGGAGATCAGCGCTATAATGTAGGTGACAGTAATGCTTTTTATTTAGAAAAACGATCTATTTTAAACCACTTTATGAGCGATTTTTAGCTTTATGCTAATTAGTTTCTTAATGCCCAAGTGGGCGTGTTTTTACTTTAGACCAAGTGGGCGTTGTACAGAGGAGTGTATGACGCTGACCAATCAGTGACCAATCAGCATCATACACTTCTCTCCATTCATTTACACTACACTAGCGATATAGTTATATCGCTATGTGCAGCCACATACACAAACACTAAGGCCTCATGCACACGACCGTAGTGTTTTTCTGGTCCGCAAATTCCAGGACCGTGTTCCGTGAAATGTCATCCGCAGTTCATCCGTATGTCCTCCGCAGTTCATCCGTATGTAATCCGCAAAATGCGGATGAAAAAAAAAAAAGCCTAGGTAAAACATGATGACGACAGAACTCATTCCCGGTCATCGCCTAGCAACACTTCCGCAAATCCGCAAAACTGCGGATGACACACGGCGGTGTATCCGCAATTTCCACGGGCCCATTGACTTCTATTGGCATGTCCGCACCGCATTTGCGGCCCATAATAGGACATGTCCGTAGTTTCTGCGGCACGGATGTGCGGACATGCGGAGAGCCGTGAAAACACGGATAGTGTGTATGGGCCCATAGAAATGAATGGGTCCGCAATTTACCCGTGGATTTGCGGTTGAATTGCGGACGCAAAAACACGGTCGTGTGCATGAGGCCTAACATTACTGCAATGTCCTGATACTGATAATGAATATACATCACTACCAGCCTAGACGTGATGTTTATTCAGAATCCTGACATGTCTGAATCTTTTCTATGAGATTCCAGCAAGGCAAACGTAATCTCGTTAGAAATGACAGGTTACATCGTAATGTCGCGAGATTACGTTTGCCTTGCTGGAATCTCACAGAAAGGATTCAGACGTGTCAGGATTCTGAATACACATGACGTCCTGGCTGGAGGTAATGTATATTCATTATCAGGACACTGCAGTAATGTTAGTGTTTATGTATGTGGCTGCACATAGCGATATAACTTTATCGCCAGTGCAGTGTAAATGAATGGAGAGAAGTGTATGACGCTGATTGGTCAGCGTCATACACTCCTCTGTACAACGCCCACTTGGTCTAAAGTAAAAACACGCCCACTTGGGCATTAAGAAACTCATTAGCATAAAGCTAAAAATTGCTCATAAAGTGGTTTAAAATAGATAGTTTTTCTAAATAAAAAGCACTGCTGTCACCTACATTATAGTGCCAATCTTCTTATATAGGAGATAGGGCACTTATAATGTGGTGACAGAGCCTCATTAAAGTGGCTTTACTTTGGGTGTGTAGTTCATTAGAGTACAATAAGTATTAATAATTTTGAGTATGCTTATAAAAAACACAAATTTATAATGTAGTATTGTAAGAAGTGAGGGTGGGGGCCAGATATGTTTTTATAACATGCAATCTAGCAATATCTCAGAGTAGTATTTTGTTCACTTTTCAGTATACTTGATATTGTATTTGGTAATTTTCTAGCATTCACTTTACTGTGGCATCTTCTCATAGCAGTAACATATACGTCTAGTTCTGAATACCCTACTAGCTCTCCATTCCCAGTGTGGGCAGTGTGTGCAACGGCTTGAGTTACAGAAAATCATTAACTAATTTATATACTGTCAATTTACCTTAACCAAGACAAAACTGATTACTTTGTACTAAGGCTTGAGAAAATACAAGAGCTGATTATTTTATGTTATTCTGCATTTTTAAATGGAATATCTCAAGAGATTTATTAAAGCCGCTGACATGTTTCCTCTCCTTACAAGATTATTATAGCAAAATAAAACATACAAGACTAAACTTACATGTGGGTGATAAATGATGTCATACATAAGGGAGAAGAACAGATGTAGTGTTGGTTATAGGAGGGCAATTACCTTAGTCGTTAAAAGGGTTTTCCAGCCACAAAAAATGTATGGCCTATCCTCAGGTTAGGCAATCAATAGCTGATGGGTCAGGGTCCGACTTCCGGGACCCCCGTTGCTCAGCTGTTTTGAAGGGGGTTCCCCTTAATTTCTTTTTCCAAACTGTGAATCTTCTACACGCATTTAGCGGCGATTCACAGGTGCTGCAGCCTTTTCACCCATTTACTTCAATGGGAGAAAGGGCTGCAATACCTGTGAATCGACACTAGATGCGTGTCGACGATTCAAAGTGAGCAAGAAGAAATGAAGACGAAGCAGTTCTCGTACAAGCGCTGTGGCCCCTACAAAACAGCTGATCTGCAGAGTCCCGTACCCGACCCATCAGCTATTGATGGCCTATCCTGAGGATAGGCCATCAATTTTTAGTGATTGTAAAACCCCTTTAAATTTATAGACTGAACAGTAATAAATCTGACAAATTTCAAATACACCTCAGTTCATATAATTGTTTTCTAGGTCTGTAATACATTGATGATACTGTACTGTATGTAGGTCTGTAATTACCATAGAGGCAAATAGACATTTGCATATGGCATTATGGTTTAGGGGGCAGCATGGAACATAAAATTATACCTAATGCTTCTTCTTCTAGTATTGTTCTACACTACTTAGCCTTAGGGCTCATGGAAATGGTAAAATTGTGTGCATGGACCCTGCACAGTAGGACATGGAGTCCCTATGGATATCGTGACCTGTAGGCACTTCAGAAACCATCGTGTGGTCCTCCATGAAGCCACAATTGTTTTTAAATGGAAAAAATATTATTTCTATATTTTATAGCCTAATTCCCTATTGACATTTAATGCAGCCATTTACTGTAAATCATATCAGCAACCACATTCTAAAGGAGTTACGTGCAAATAATAAATGTGAGTGCTTAAATGGCTCACACTTTCTAATAAACTTTACATGTATTCAAAATGTTGCTGCTCTGAACATAGGGGGTAAAGAAGGAGGTACATCACCACCCCACATATTGGACATGGCCAAAGACTATACCACTGCCTCCTCCTCTGTCCTCAATGCTCAAAACCACTCAGATTGGCATCATTTTTAATACTTCCAATACTACACTATAAGAAAGTGAGGACTGCATTGTATATTTATTTATCGATTTATTTATTTATATAATCCAAGTGAAACACTTTTTAGCACAATATTGCACATTGCATTTCGTAAGTTCAGTTCCAGTACTGTATAAAGAACCTTACCATGTCTTCTTTGGATCTTCTTACTTTATATGTTGACCATGATTTTGCATCATCACTGTATGCAATCTTGTATGATTTTATATATTCTGGGCTTCCTATTCTTTTGGCTCCTTGAGTAATAACGCCAGTGATTCTCATTTTCCTCTGTAAATTTATCTGTTAAGAATTAATAAATATGAGTCATGTCTAAGTATAGCAATATAACGTTCTTTTTAAAGAAATACAGTCTAACTTCATGTAACATTATAAAAGGTTTTTAGATATTATAACCAAACATAAACCATTAATCACATTTATAAAAACGTTATAGGTGTCATGGGACAGTCATGCTGGTTTTTATGAGTTTAGACCATCCAGATTTTTCACACCTTTTCCTTTAAATCTTTCTTTTTTTTTTAGTAGAGGTTGGTCTTATCTGAATCTTGTAACTAGCCAGTGGTTTCAGCATTTTTGAGCAGGGTTGCCCAGATCATGTGCCATATCAAACATATCTTCTAGAGTCCAGCTTCACGACTTACTCTGGTCTGATGTATTTTGTTAGTACTCAGAGCAGTACTTAAAGCATAACTAAACGTTCCATCAACTTTTTATTTTCTAGCAGCATGTGTAATATAAATATATTTTGTAATATACTTTGTTAATGAATTTGGGCTCCTATTTGAGTTAGATGTGTTTCAAATGGCCACTCTGACACTTTTCTACCACATTTTATTTCTTGTATTTCTCCTGTTGCTAGCAGAAATCCGTACACCGTTTGAATGTATCGGTGTACGGATTCTGCTGACTACGAGTGGCCCCATCCTGACGTCAGAAGTGCACACCCCCATCGTGACGTCAGGAAGGTCCCTCTGCCTCTATACACTACACAGTTCATGGAAGAGACTGTGTGCACTGGTCTCTGTGATTCTCCCCATCTCAGGACACTGAAATCTGAGCTGCTAATTAGCATCAGATAAGACTAGGACTGCTCCGTCCATCCCCCCTCCCCCAGTCACCCTGCCATCCTGTCTTATCTTCCCTGCACTTGCCAGGAAAAGTGAAAAGAAAACCTCTGACTGCTTTCCTCTCCGTGCAGAGATATTCACATCTCTGTATATAATGTGCTCTGCTGTGCATAGCTCAGTGCTCGCTCCCAGTACTGTAGTTATACCTCAGAGTTCACTGCCCATGAAAGATAGACAGATCGTAACATCACACACAGTAAGACACGCCCCCTAGACACGCCCCTAGCAACCGGCCAGAATCAGGAAGTGTGAGAAAATAGATGTGGACGGTTTCACAAGACAAAAAGCTGCAAAAAAGGTACATTGAAGTGAAAAAAATTGCTAGGAGTAATGTATTCACATAGAGGGACATAATAGCAGTTTAAATATTTTTTTGGGCGAAAGTTTAGCTACGCTTTAAATGGTTCTATCCCAACTATTTATTGATATTTATATTTATAATTTTAAATATTTTAATTTATGTTTATCTCTGAGGACTGGTGGTCTAATTTCTGAAATACGTCACTAATCCAAAGAAAGGGGGTGTCTGGTTTATGTCCCTAGTGGAGAAATGGCGGCACATGCTAGTAAATGAAAAGTATGAAAAGGCAAAAAGAGCTAACTCATAAACTAGTTTGACTGTTTTTTTTATAATTAAGCAGACAGAATCATTAATCAACAATTAATGTCTTTAACCCATTAAAGATGGGTATTTAGGGCTTGACCCTTTTACTTCTACAGGGATGGGACCAGAGGGTCAGAAGTATTTTATGTTCTGAATTGTAACCCTTAAAAAGGAGCCAAAAATCAGAGGTAGGCGCAGTCTAAGCAGTATCTGAAGCAAAAACTGAAGACCTAGAGGTTTTCGATCAATTACAGCGGCCACTAAATCAGGAATTCACCTGGAAAATTAGATTTCCGAATTCACTGAATGCTACAAGTGTTCAGTTAAATTTAACTTTAAAGTTTGTGTAAAAACTACTGTATTGAGGAGGAGCATGCAAAAATCTAAAGTTCAGGATTAAAGAAATACCCTACCTCCTTACCCATAATTCTGCACGCTTTCACTCTTCTGTTCTTATTTATAGCAACATCCACTTACTCCCTTAAACCTTTCCATTTCTGAGCTTGGCAGACATGTTTTTCTCACTGGCTTCTCTGTCAGATAGATACCATTGGTTAGTTAGTGCCATGCTGGGCTCAGCTCTGTGTGAAGAAGTGGAAGTGTGCAACATAACTCAACAAGTATTAGCTGTGCCTAAATATCTAAAGGTATAAAAGTAAAAAAGTGTGATCCACAGCAAAATATGACGCACTTAAATTTATTGCATTTAGCAAAGCATCAGCTCCAATAAGTTAATGACAAGCTTTTAGACCAGTAGACCCTCCATCATTGCGCTGATGGCCTAATGAAGCATCAGCTGATCCAAAAACATGTTGTCATTTATATATTGCAGATGATATTCTGCTGAACGCATATATGATTTAACTGTATTAAATTATATTGAGGATTTTTTTTGTGTATTATACTATTTGATGGGCATGGAATAAACTGCCAATTAACAGGTGAACGCTGAGACCTCCCATGTACTAAACGTGCTTTCTGTTGTGGTAAAATAGTGCAATACCACACACAAAATTAGGACAGGTGTGGTGCTGTTTCTGCAAGAAAGAAGCCTTGTTTGTTTTTAATCCTGTACAACCTTTTTAATGAAGATCTGGATGACCATACATTTTGCCTGCAGTGGCCACTGCAGGAGAAACATAGTATTACATGCAGGCCATCAAATGAATGGCCACCTATGTAATACATTGACGGACTGCTCTATGTCAGCGGCTCTTTGCTATGTCTCATAGAGGGCGGCCCCTAGTAGGTCACATGGACAAGGTTGTGGTAATCAGAGAACCCCTTTAATGGGCAGAATCTGTGTGTGTTGTGTTTTGTCAGTAATATTTTGTTAGTTAACTAAAGTATTTTTTTGGGGTACTCATTTTATACATAGTCTTTATAATTTTTTGGAAGCATTAGTGTTTTAGTGCACAGAAAAATAAAAAAATAAACGTTTCTTAACACTTCTCTTTAATCATGTATTCTAAACCAAAAATAGAATTTATTTTTGTCATGATCTACTTGGTGTACTTACAGTAGTTGCATCTGGGTTAGTGCTTTTTGGGGTGGGAAGGAAAAAGTTGTATTTTGTTATTATTATTAATATTAATATTATTATTGCTATTATTGATATTATTATTGTTCTACCTTTGCATTTTTATCTTACATTTTTAGTCTTTTTTGCTGCTATATAGCGGTCTAGGTTACAGCCCTTTTACTATGACATATTTCAGAATCAGACCTAAGCTGGATCAATTTAGACCCAGCATATCTGACTCAGGACCAACAAACATTTTTGTGATCACATGATCAGCAGGACCAAGAGACTTTGTTTAATATCAAGAATGTATATGAGTGTATGAGAAAGCAGATGCAGGTAAAAACTACTTCTGTCTTCCCTAATGGATGCCTAGCTGTCTCTGGCAGCACGATCAGTAGTAGCGGGAAAGATTGGGCAGACGTTTTATTCCAACAATCCTTAAAAACATCACGGCTGGTTATAGTTCCTGACAGCACAAGTTCAAAGTTTATAGAGTTTAAAACTACCTATAGACAGCATTTATTTGGCTTTTACTCCCTGGTAACATTTTATATTACCTCCTTTAAAGGATGGAAATAATAACTGATACACAAATTTTATACGTAATGCCATTCACTAATACTAAAATACCATATGCTATTTTAATGTTAGTGTCAACCTGTCCTTCAAACGTGCTGTTGAATAAGAATCTTTATTATCTGTATGAGGATGACTTTAAGTAACTTAGTGCTCCTTTTGATACAATGTTATTTTTTTTTACCCCTGTCTCCTTTGGTTCTTCTTATTATGCTCAATACTGTAATAGCAAAAGCAAATGTGATTAAAATGATTAGCCTCAAAATAATTTTTTAATGTGGCAACAACTGACCATATTATTTCTACACGTAGTAGAAAAGTATCTCGACACACACACTAGAGAAATAATTCCTTTAGTCACTGCACTCTGAATTTTTATGAGATAAAAGTTAGAAGTTAGACAAGCTGTATCTTGAACTGAATGAATACCATCAATCATTTATATGGCCTTAGCATGGCAAACAAAAGCACAATGAAAGCACTTGTCACATGCAACAACGTCCCTCAAGTTCAGTGCTCAAGGGCAACAACCACCAGTCAGAAGAAAGCTTTGGCCTAGTAATTGTATGAGGATTAGAAACCTTGCCATTTCCTCATCCTTAAAGAAAGAAATGGAAGGAACCTTGAAAATGTAGAGGTAGTTGGGTTGAATTTTCGACATGAAGAGAATAATCAATGTTTGTGACAAATGACTCAGAGGTGGACAACTGTGGTTCTTTATAGGTGAGGACTTTGCAAAATAGGGCAATAAATCTTATAGAAATATTCCACATGCAGAGCCTGGAATACGTTTTAATGACGAATAGTTTTAGCTGACATTAAGCAGTGTGTGGGACTTAATTTTATAATGGATGTGAGGTGAATAGATGAAATGCAAGTTGTCTAGTACAGAATGCATTGTAAAATCTGAATCTCAGTATGAAAGGTAAATTGCCAAGTCATGTGGGATTTTCTACCTTCTTCCAGCTGTTTAATGCAGTCTAGACTTATGAATAGTACTGACAGACGAATAACAAGTTGTCTCTTTGCTCCACAGTGAAACAGTTTACTGACATTAATACATCAAGGAAGAAAGTCTCGGTTTTGAACAATATAACCAGATTAGCAAGGGATAAGGAAGGTCAGAACAGGCCTGAGGGCAATGCCGTAGTAAAAAATAAAAACAAAAAAGGAAAACCTCCAGCTAGAGAAGTCTTAGAAAGCAAACATGGCACTTCTAAACTAGGAAAAGGAAATTATGACTGTTTATGACTCAATGGTTTACAGAAAGTAAATGATTCAGAGCGAGTGATCTTTGAATTCTAAACCAGACATTGAGGAAGGTGGCTCGGATATTGCTTTAGAATAAATTTCCAGGCTCAGTCCCAGCTTCAAAAGATTATACGTGTCATTGTACCGACTGACCTTGGGGAGCCTGTTTAGGTTATTTTTGCTTTTATTATAATTCCATACTGATTTTCCCGCCTGTGCAATGTTCATCTTACTGCTTTTGAATGATGAAAACAATCTTTTTTACACACTCAATGAACCACCTTGGCCAAGCTATCGGCAGCGCTTCGAGCCTGTTCAAACAGAAAATCAACACTGTAACACTTATCATAATTAAACTTTCTGTTCTTTGTCTTTCACCCTTTTAATTAAAAGTCCAATAACCTGCAAAACAAATATGAAAACGACGCCATGCAGCTGTTAATCAGTGTCACATGTGACAATACATAATGGCGGGTTATATTTCTGCATGTACTAACCCATTTCAATACGGTTGATGAGAATTAATTGCCTCTCACTTGTAAGTTCAGCTCAATATTTACAACACAGATAAATATTCATCTCATATATTATCTGTATTTGCTAATGCATCTAAACCGCCTTTAAGATGATTAATGCTCTTGTTTCAGAGGAGCTTCAGCCTTAGGAATATAATGAAATAGATAAATTATTAGATGTGACGCCAGGATGCTTATAATCAAAATGAGACAATTAATGGATCTAGGCTATGACTAGAAAAATGTATTATTTGTCATGTACTTGAAGCAATTTGATTATTTATACGAGCTTTTAAATTGGCTCCTCACATACTGGATTGGCAATCTGAAAATATACTCAAAGGCCGGAGGCGTAACTTGAAGCTACCGGACCCCGATGGAAAATCTGTACCATGGTGCCCCAATGGTGCCTCCTCTTATGTAGCAGAGAGGCCTCCGGGTTCCTTCAAACACCAAGGCCACAACGACTGCAACTACTACCTCTCAATGTAATGCCCTTTTCAAAAGCATGTGGACAAACTGGTATAAGGTTGAAAGCAAGTAGTGTATAATTCTGATGGATGTATGAGGTGTCTACCAAGATATTCTTAACAGAACATTTTCAGATCCGGCCTCTAACATTTTAATGCAGCCACCTAAATTAGTTTGCAATTGATCTTACTTTCTTGTAAATATTTCAAGACATTGCAATGAACATGAATTTTTTGTCCTATTAATATTAATGCCACATTTCTATCTTTGAAATATACAAACAATATGTAAATAATATGTAAGTATATTTTTATAGACTGTCCAGAATAATTTATATCACTGTAATATGTTAATATATTCCAGCCTTCTGACGATCTATTGTCTCCAGAACAACTGCTTGTTGTTCATGTTCCTCTGCTACACTAATCTCCAATTGGTGTCAGTATAGAAGTAAAAAAATAAATATTAGCACAAGTGTGTTTACACATTTAGGGCCAGTGTCATAGTCAGTCCATGGGACAAGAGCGTGGACCGACTGTGTTACTATTAGATTGGACAAAGGCTAAACCAGGTGCGGCAGAGTCTAAGGGATTTTACAATCTTCATCTTAAAACGCCCCGCTTTGTGCGGGGAATCCCAAGATCGCCGACTTCTTGCAGATAGTATTTCCATAGCAAGATAAAAGCATTAATAAACAGAAGTGTGGTCATACAAATCCGAGGTCAGGGCTGGCGGAATTCATGCAACATGATAAGATAGATACAAGTTAGGCATGCCGCGATCAAAAGGCAAAGTCAGGAAAATGTGTAACAGTGTGGGCATACATGCCACTATGAGGAGACTGGCAGCAGTGGTGGTAGCAAAACAAGGGGAGGGACTTCAGCTGCACAGGTAGACGCAGGTAGGCGCAGTTATTGGCATAGCGTTATGGTCTGATTTCCATTCCTATGTCCAAGGGTGACATAGCAGGAAAGGGCAACTGGTCCTTAGACTTACAGCTAGATTGTAATTTATGCAATGGCAATTGGTGCATGAGTCTCCATTCAATGCATATGATATATTATTATGCACTATGATGTCGATTTTGATAGAATAATGTTTAGTTGTACTGATTTTGGCCATCTCTTTGATAAAAATCCTGTCTCCGTTACATGCACACTGGCTGATCAGTATCTTACCAGGGAGGGCTTTGCGTCTACTGGACCCTGAGAAGTAAATCCTATGCTGTTTATACTAGCCTAGGCCGCAGATACTCATATGATTATGACATAAGGTGCCGGATACCTGTATGGATATTAGACATATAGGACGTTTCGATGTATCAACATATAGGTCTCCACCCAATAGACTGATCTTCATGTATAATAAACCTCATATATGAATCTGCATGATATATGAGCTAAATGTTACATCTGACAATACATATGGCTATTATTCTTTATTTATTGTATATAGTGAAAACATTCTGCAGTGTTTTACAATCAGGGAATACAAAGTACTTACAAATTACAGAAACTGCAGACATATTATGCATACAAAAAAAACCTCTAAAAACAATAAGACGAAAAGAGAAAGGATGCTGCTAGCTAGAGCATAAAATCTGCGAAGGATGAGGGTTCCCTGCAGTAGGTGGAAGTGCTTGTTTGGAAGATACATGTCAATATGAAGGTTATAAATTATGCTGAATAAGATAGGGACCCAGCTGTGATCTGAGGGGTTTAGGGTGGTATAGTAATTAAGTAACCGAAAAGCGGTAACAATCAAGACCTACAATGGTATTTAGGGATTTATGAAGTGTGATAATTGCCATTGAAAGATTTGATTTCAGGATGCATTAAAAAAATTATTGTTAGATATTAGATTGAGAAAGAGCATTCCAGAATAAAGGTGCAGCACAGGGGAAAACTTGGAGACATGAATGGAAGATTTTAATAATGGAAGACAATAGTCATAAGTATCTCTTCAACAAAGGGCACAAGTAGATATTACACAGAGGTAAGCAAAGTGATATAGACATTGCGGGAATTATGCATAGCTTTTTGAGATAGCCATAACTTGAACTGTTTTCTGGATTTAATAGACAGCCATTGCAGATAAGTGAGCATAAGTGTTCTAAAATTTACACTTGTAACTGATAAAGATATGTATATTAAATGCGGCATCAGATATTAATACAGTATAAGACTTCACATAAAATATTAGTCACCATGCTAAATAGAAAAAGGAGAATATTGAAAATAGAAAAGAAAGGAATACTGAGATCTTCTGGAAAGTTTAACACTTCAAGATAGAATGTCACAATCATTTGTTGTGACTGATACTGTAGTTCCTAAGAGGGTGGTTGAGCACATTGGACTATTTTAATTATTGCTTGTAAAAAGTGGATACTCCGATCTTGTTAAGAATTAGAATTCCCAGATAATTATTTATGATTCATTATTATTCTAAATAGATGATAATCTGCAAATTGATTTTCAAATTATTATACAGTACTAAAACCACTGAACAGGCCAAACTTACTCATGAGGGCAGGTACACACACCACAACCCAGCAGGATGCAATATTAGTATTATGGGCATGACTAATAGGCTGTATGCCAGCATGGTGAACTACATGTAACCATGTGACTGACACTCTTATAAAAGCTACATGTGTGTGCAATGATAATATTAAGCAGCCACCCCCCTCATGAGTAGTAGGCGTGTGAGTGGGTGTTCATCAGTATATTGCCCCTGTGTAATCTCCCTCTACGTAGCATTGTGTTTTGTCTCCGTCCTTTTGGGAGGTGGTGTGAGTACCTCCCCCATGAGTAAGTATGGCCCGTTCAGTGATTTGAAATATAATATAGTTCTTTTTCAGTGATTTATTATACAGTAGTAGCAAACAATATACAGTAAGAAGTACACAGTATACAGTGATCCCTCAGGCTGCAATAGCTTCAGTTTATAGTAAAGTAACTTGAGGGAGCACAATCTCTCTCTATATATATATATATATATATATATATATATATATATATATATATATATATATATATATATATCCTGCATCACAAAAGCAGTGGTTGATAAGAGGTTCTAAGGGTGACCCTTGGGAATTTGACTTCCTCTCCCTAGATTGAGACTGCCACTGCTTGAAATTGTAGCAATTTTTCTAATGAGGGTACACCTTAAAGGGGGGAACTTGCTAAGGAAACCCATTTTCAAATACCCTTTTACCCTTTTCCTCTGGGGAATTTAGCACAATAGTACATTGCACGGACAGCCCATTGATTTTAGTGAGAACTGTATAATGCTTTACAGATTAAAGCTGATCACTCAGGGTACCAGCAGCAGGACAACTTCTGATCAGCTTATCGTCAAACCAAAATGTATTGTCCAAAAAGGATAACTCCTTTAACTAATGACCATTTGCAGAACGCTTGTTCCCGGTCATTGTCCTGTGTAAACAGGGCAACGATTAGCCGATGAACGAGTAAAACGCTCGTTCATCGGCTGATTGTATAGTTAATGTAGCTGAAAATATTATTGTTGTCGGCAGCACATCTCCCTGTGTAAGCATGGAGACGTGCTGCCAACATGATAGAAATGTTATGGGGACGAGCGATCATAGTAACGGGTATCATCCCCATACATATTTCCTTGTGAAAGGAGCAAACAAGTGCCGATCAACTATCTGTCTCGTTGATTGCCGCTCGTTTACACTGCTCACGTTGGGCTGTGTAAGAGGACCCTTAGGCAGGGAGATGTGCTGCCGACAACGATAATATTTTAGGTTGCATATATGATACAATCAGCTGATGAACGATCGTTTACCCAGGGCAATGATCGGGAACCAGCGTTCTGTGAACGCTCGTTTGCCCGATAATTTGCCTGATAAATAACTTTGTATGCATAAGGATATTACATAAAAAATGCTGCAACACAGATGTCAGATATACTGGGATGCCTAAAGTCCTTCACCTGCTTGGATCATAGTCAGTACTCTCCATTATCAATGCATGTTGATTCCATAGATAACTTACACTGCACAATGTTGAGCTAAATTATTCTGAGTACCGCACTGCCTACTCTAACAACTGATCAGAGACTGTTGATAGCTTGATAAATATGTATTTTAGATAACAGTAAATTGAAAATGTCCAGTCTTAGATGTAGATACATATCTAAACCAATGCAACATTTTAGTCCTATTTTTGGGAACACTGAATACAATGTAGCCAGCAATGCAACACTGTCTTATCTACTTATACAGCTGTTCTAGTCTACCTCACCTATTTATATCAGAAAAAAAGTTGCTGGCTTCAACGCATTGTTCCCCATTAAAAATTTTATTGTTTCTGATAAAATCATTGGCAAGAGAACAGATTGCAAATGCTTCATTTGCAAATTCTAAATCTATTGCAAAGCTCAGTTCTTATATAGATGCAGCAGGTGAATAAATTCCAAATGTTGCTGCTATTAATCTTGTATTGGATGGAGGTACTTGGGTAGATGCAATTATCATGCAGTTAGAAAGTATTTTCAGCTCCATCAAATGGTTATTAGGGCATGGCAGTATAGGATTGGCCGTTCACATCACATAAAATAGACATGCATATATACTGTATATACATGCGTATACACTGGGGAAATCTCCAGAAGTATGTGACAAATGCAACCGACTATATAGGAAAATATAGTGAGCTACACTTTCCTATACAGTAAAACAAAAGGTATACCACTATAAAAATGCCCGGTGAATGCCAAGGACACTCTTTTGGCATTCACCGGGTCCATAGGCCTCTATGGGTATGTTCAGCGTATGCATCAGGAGTATCTCCCGGTGCATATGCTCAATGTACACATCAAACATGGTGTCATCAGAGCCTTATAGTGGCTATACACATTAGAAGAATGTTGGCCGATACCGCCGATTTATATGGAACCGACCAGCTATCTATTGTGTATGGCGGTGTTCAGTCTCTCAAGTAAGACAGCAGAACAATGTTCCACATTTGATAACCTCTTTCTTGGTATCTCTATTACTATCTCTTTTCTGACTGGAAACAGTTAACAAACATGCTACAGTATATATTGTCCTATCATGGCTTTATTGTTAATGTAATTATAGCTGGCTGCATATTCTAGAAACATTTATTTGACAAGAATAAAAATTAACATATCCATGTCGACATCAATACCTAGAAATCGCAACAAATAAATCTACAATGGTTAAGAAAAAGAAAATCATATCTATTATTCAACACAGTCATAACAAATGCTTAGTTATTCGGTCCCATAGACAGAATATACATACACCCCACTCTGCTCTTCTACTCTTTATAATGCAGGGCTGGACAAAACCTAGTTGCCAAATTAGCTTGGTTACCAGAAAATCAGCCTTGTGTAATAACCAGCGGGTTGTGAACCTACTGTGCTACTCAACAGTTTGACTATTGGCCACTTCTAAGGACATTGTCTAAGTAGCCACCTCAGTATTCACCCTTTAACCCCCGTATGGGGATCTGGACTTTTCTGCAGGGGGACTACAAGGTCGCTACCTCCTGAGGTGGTCCAGGTGTGAGTAGAAGCTGGCCCAATGGACCAGGAACAGGCAGAAGATACCGTAACAGGCTGGAACGGGTCAGAGGTCACTTTACGTAGCAGGTAGCGGGTCACAGGCTTGCAGCAAGACACAGGTAGGCAACAGGTAGGTGACCAGTGAGACTGCTATAAGTAGGAACTGTGCATCTACGATAGGTTGGGAAGATTGTGAATGTGCATGCTTGCCCTTAAATAACCATCAAGGGAACGCGTGCTAACTATGAGACCTTGTGCAGCACAGGGCAGAGGAAAGTGGCGGTGAGCAGAGGCGCATAGGTATTCATGCCCACCGGGGGAGGCAAGGAATGTCGATATACCTACTGAACCAGGATGTCGGCGACAGAGGTGAGCAACCCGGCGGCAGGGTCCACCAGAAGTAGTGGCACCCACCATTGCCATTACACTCCGGAACATTTCTTGCTTCCAGACATCTATGCTTTTAGCAGCCGTGGTACTTTCACCTAGTTCTAAATGTATGGAGCTGTGACAACTTTGGTGAGGGAGAAGGTACTGCTGACTACTGGCCATAAGGTGGAAAGGGACTTCTGTGACTACTGGAGGGAGAAGCAGGGCATTGCTGTGATTACTGGCAGAAAGGGGAATGCATTGCTGTGACTAATAGGAGGAGAGAAATAAATGTTGTGACCATGCAGGGAGAGTGGGTGACACTGATGTGACTACTGGCACTGTTCTGAGTACTGTTGGGAGTTACAGTTATAATCATTGCAAGGGAAGAAGGGACAGTGTTGTTATAGTAGCGGAAGGTGGAGGGGGTGACAATGGTCACTTATATGACTAGTGCTTGGGGTGCAGCAAACACAACCCAATGAGCTATATAAACACCACCTGCTTCTAGACCTGAATCAGATATTTCCAAGCCTCTAAAATAATGCATGATATTTAGGCCATGACAACTTCTTCCAGCTCCTCATGTCCTTCTTATCACCATCTCTCCTTTTTTATATACATGCCTTTCCTTTCCCTTCATATTAATTCTCTACATTCCTCTTTGTTTTTTCTTGGTCATATTCATGTGTAAGTTTAAGCGTATCTGAATTCCACTGTTTCCAGAAACACATTTTCTACTGTAGCTATCTGCTGCCTTTCCATCAATGAATTCTTCCTGAGATAACAGAAATTTCCTATGAAATCATAATGATGAGATTACTGCAAAATACCCCTGAGTGTGCAACTCTTTTATTTCTGCATGTTGTGAATAAATAGCAATGTTTTAATGTTTAAGGCCTCATGCACACCTCCGTTGGTCGTCGTACAGCTGCTAATGATGGATAGGTGAAACACGGACCGCACACGGATGGCTTCTGCTTGCATTCCATTGTTTCAACGGACCAAATTAATGAAAAGGCCGAGACTGTGTTGTCAAAAACGGGCAGGAGTAGAACCTGTCCTACTCTTACTGTCTGAACGGCCACACGGTTCCGTTAAAACAACGGAAGTGTGCATGGCCCCATAGAAATGAATGTGTCAGGGTGCTATCAGTTAAAAAAATGGATTGCACCCTGGACAAAATAACTGAAGGGGGCATGAGGCCTAAAAATGGCCAAATTTGTATTTTTTAAACGATTATAGCAGTTTGGAAACAATTAACTAGTAGAAGTCTAAAAAAAAAATCTGTATTATTTGGCCTTTTTATAATAGATTTTCTGGATGACTTGAATATACAGCACTAGACATCAAGTCTGCAGCTCCTAACTCATCCTCACAATTTATTCTCATGCAGATGAAAAAAATTGTAAATGAGATGATGTAAGGCCCATTACACAGGCCAAAAAGCGGCCAAAAGAGAGTTCCTGATTATTGGCCTTTGTAAACAGGGCAGCAAATACTCGTTCAACGGCTGATCACATAGTTTATGCATGCTAGAAAATCATCGATTTTAGCAGCACATCTCTCCGTGTAAAAACAGGACGTGCTGCCAACAATGATGCAAACTGATAGAGACCAAACAATTGTATTAACGATCGTTCGTCCCCATATAGAAAGCATAGGCCCGTGTAGACCAGCCTTTAGGCTAGATAGGCATCCCGTTGCATCCTGTTTTAAAGCTACATTTTTTTCTAATCTTAAAAAAAACAGTACCTTTCAACAGGATGCAAAAACGTGACGTGAATAGAGCCTTACAATGACAGCTGTCAAAGTGTAATAAAAATACAGTTTTGCAACAGCTGGAGAGTCATGAGTTGGAGACCACTGTTGGAAGTCTATAGTCTTAGTATAAAAATAACAACCAAAAAAGGCAGCACCATTAAGGTACATAAGGAAGGTGTAGCAGGGGTATAAGACCTGCGGCCCGGGATCACAGGTAGCCCACAATGCCTTTCTGTGCAACCATAAACCATCAGGATACAGACATATACTTCTCGGTGTTGCTAATATGGTGAGAACTGTGTGGCTACATACATTTTATTTTAAGCAACTTAATGGAACAATCCAAGCAAAACTCTTGCTGTGTTATGACTAGTGCTGACCATGACTGGTATCCTCTTTGGTGCTCTTTGAATCCTTGTGTCATGCACCACCCCACTTAGGCTCTGCACTAGGCATACCACAGGGGTATTCCTACCTGAGACATTTATAGCACATTCACAGGATAGATAGGTTTGGCACTCCAGAGAGGAGATGAAAAGGAGAGATAGCTGCACATACATGCACCTCTCTCCATAAGGGTATGGCCAGACGTGGCGGAATTGCTCTGGAATTCCGCTGCGGAGACCCGTTTCTCCATTGCCTTCCACAACTTTTTAGTAGGGTTTGTTTGCACGTTGCGGACAATTCCGCTGCGGAGCATAGGCTGCGGTGCGGAATCTGGTGTCCGCAGCATACAATGGTTGTTGCGGACGTGTGGCGCACTGGTTGCGGACTCATTGCGGAATTTCTCCATTGACTTCAATGGAGATTCAAAATTCCGCAATGAAGTCCGCAGATGTAATGTAGATGTTATGTGTGCTGCGGAGCGTATTGGTTTTTTAACATGACATTTCTTCATTCTGGCTGGACCTATGTGTATTTCTAGGTCTATCCTGCACTGATAGAGAGAAGGGAAGTACTTTGACCTCAATACGCAGCGGCTAGTCCGCATCAATTTAATGCCCATTTTGGGCAGATCCGCAACAGAATCTGCAACGCAAATTCTGTACGGCATTGATGCGGACAGTTGCGGAAGAATTCCGCCACGTCTGGGCATGCCCCAATAGTTTCTGGAAGTTGTGAAATGCTCATCTATTTCCGTGACTCTTATAAACTGCAATGAAGGGCCAAACAACAGAGCAGGGAAGCTCCATCTATCAGACATTTATGACATATACTGTCAATATTCTATATATATGTAACGGATGGGAATACAAATTTAAGATTTATTGCGGCTCTTGGGAGTGTTACAATCTGACAATGTGGCCTTCAATCCAGAAAAGTTTGTGCACCCCGATATAGAGTATTATACAGCCAAGTCCAGAAGTATTTAGATAGTAACACAATTTTCATAATTTCACTTCTGTAATCACCACAATGGACTCTAAACTAAGTAATGAAGATGTGATTGAAGTGTAGACATGCAGCTTTGACAAAAATATTGTATTAACCACTTAGAAATTACAGACATTTTCCACATAGTCCCTCCATTATCACGGGCTCCAAAGCAATTGGACAAAATAGTATAATTATAAATATAAGGATTATTTTTAATACTTGGATGCAAATCAATGACTGGCTGAAGTCTGGAACCCGTGGACTTCACCAGATGATAAGTTTCCTCCCTTGAGACGCTTTGCTAGGTCTTTACTGCAGTCGCCTTCAGATGCTTCTTGTTTGTGGCTCTTTCTGCCTTAGTTTTGTATTCAGTAAGTAAAAAGTATGCTCAATTGGGCTGAGGTCTGGTGACTTCCTCGACATTAAACAACATTCCATTCCTTTGCCTTTAGAAGCTCTTAAGTTGGTTTGTTTTGGGTCATTATCTATCCGTACTGTGAAGCGCCGCCCTATCAGTTTTACAGCATTTGACTGAATCTGAGCAGAAAGTCTCGCTTTAAACACTTCAGAATTTATCCTGCTACTTCTATCCGCAATCACACCATCCCTAAAAACCAATGACAGTTCCATTGGCAGCCATACATCCCTATGCCATAACACTACCTCCGCCATGTGTGACAGATGATGTGGCAACAGTGGTATGCTACAAATTGTAATGACTTGCAGGTATGTGGACCCACTGGGCCACTCCGCCGTAACGAAGCAGATGCTGATCAACAGAGTCTGTGAGAGTCAGTAATGCAAATGTACCTGGAAGGTCAGAAGTGGGTAAAAGACAGACAGTAAGGGTATGTTCACACATAGTGTTTTTGGATGTAATTCGGGCGTTTTACACGTTGAATAACGCCTGGAAAAACTCCCCCAATATGCCTAAAAACTTCTGCCCATTGCTTTCAATGGGAATTACGATGTTCTGTTCCCACGAGCCTTTATTTTACGCGTCGCTGTCAAAATACGACACGTAAAATGGCGGCTCGTCAAAAGAAGTGCAGGACACTTCTTGGGACGTTTTTGGAGGTGTTTTTGATTGACTCCATTGAAAAACAGCTCCAAAAACGGCCATAAAAAACGCAGCGAAAAACGCGAGTTGTTAAAAAAACGTCTGAAAATCAGGAGCTGTTTTCGCCTGAAAACAGCTCCGTATTGTGTGTTTCAGGGGAGATGGCTGGTAGACGTGTCTTATCCCATGCCACTTAATCTGCGGGCATTTTCTGGACAGGTTCAGCGTTCGGTCTGGACAATAGGCTTTGCTAACAATGGGGCATGGCTTCCCACAGTCATAAAACGGTATAGAACTCCTAATATGTATGTGCATATATATTTATGTAAGTAGCCTATATTCATGCTTCCCACACCTTTGTTACAATGATACATAAAGTCAGTGAATAGTAGCTCCGACTGACATTTAATCTAAAATTGCTCAATATAACACGTAATCTAAATTTAAAGGAATAAAATAAAAAGAAAAAATTTAAACAGCTAATTTATTAGGCCTCATTCACACATTGCAGATTTGGTCAGTATTTTGAAGCCAAAACCAGGAATGGATCCTAAACACTAAAAATATAATGGAAATATTTATACTTCTCTTTGCATCCACTCCTGACTTTAGCTACAAAATACGGATGCATAATACTGACCAAAAATAAAATGTCTGAATAAGGTCTTATATTTTTAATTGGGTAACTCAGATTGTGCACTGTGATAAATTGCAATATGTGCCCCTGGTAATAGGTGGAATGGAGTGTCTAGTGTCAGTTCTTAGCTTTCCCACACAAAAAAATGGGACTATGATCTCTTGGCATCTAGGTTTGAGACAAAGGGGTCCTATAGCAAACGTAAAAGTGGGGCTCCCTTCCTAATGCTGATTCACTCCACTACTCCACTAACAACCTGGGGCAAGAGGTCCTGGTACTTACTTGCCCACCAACCTCTCTTCTTGCAGTATCTTTGGAGGGGGCATCCTGCACAGGATTTTACCACTCATTAGATAAGCAGATGATGCCAACCTGGGCAGTACCAACCCTTTCAATGTTTATATAGTGTTAATAATCACATCATGTACACAGGTTAAATAACATAATATAATGCAATACAACAAACTATTAAAGACACAATTCATAAGTGTTCATTCAACAGGATATACAGCCATGAATTGAAATGACTGAACATTCTATATTTTATACAATGGACTTTTGAGATTTGATTCAATATCAACAAATTATTGAAACCAGCGATTTATTGAGCTAACGTGTTCATTTGATAGTCTGTGTGCCTATTCTCACTCGTTGAAATGGATTTTTTTGTTCCCTATATCTTGTGAATTCAATTTTGAATCTCCTCATGAATAAGAATAAGTACTAAATGTAAAGATGCTTGTCTCTACAGGAAGACAGCGAACACAAATACAATAGTTTTCAATTTTAATAATTACTACTTGATACTGCATCCCTAGGGCTCTAAATCTGTAAACCCCTCGTTCGTTCGTTCGTTCGTTCGTTCGTTCGTTCGTTCGGATGTAGCTGATTTGTCACAGATTTTCAGATCGGACAAAAACAAAAATGCAATAATTTACAGTACTATACATATGAATGTGGTTTTCAAAACCCCATCCACACATAACGGAAAACAATCAGCGTGGATTTCAGGGCATACTGCAAATTTTAAAATGCTCAGCATGCTCATTATGTTGCGGAATTGTCACCGACATAACCCTGCAAAGAGGGAAATCAGCGAAAAATCCACAGCAAAATCTGCAAGTAATGTGGAGGATCCACGGCAAAATCCGCAACGGAACTTCAAGGCGTTTTTGGAGGCGTTTTTTGCTAATCATTCATTTTACTATTATTGTAGGTGGCATTTTGCACATTGCAAATCATGTGATTAACGCTATAAAAAAATGCAACACTTCTTTCCGCTAGACGTAGTGGATGTCCCAATGTTAAAGTTATAGTATTGGTTATAAATGTAGTTTAAGATGTGCCGGCACTCTCTTACCACGGTTCTCGCTGTGTTTTTCGCCTGCGGCCTAAAAAACGCTCCGAAAAACGCTTTCTCTGCCTCCCATTGATTTCAATGGAAAGTCAGAGGCGGAATGGCGGCAAGAAAGGTCATGACACTTTTTTTTACCGTGAGCGGCTATAAGCCGCTGCGGAAAAAAACCGCCTCCCTTTAAAATCAATTGGAGGCGGTTTCAGACGTTTTTTTGCCACTGATTGCAACACTGTTCCAGCGTCAAAATTCAGCGTGAAAAAACTCTGTGTGAACTAGGCCTTAGATTTCAATGGGAATTCAGAGGCGGAACCGCGGCAAGAAAGGACATGCCCCTTTTTTCCCGCGAGTGGCTAAAAGCTGAAATGATGGGAGGCGGTTTCGGACGTGTTTTTGCCACTCATTCTGATGCCAAATTATCGCCAAAAAAATCTGTGTGAACTGGACCTAAACAAAATCCCACTAAATATTCCAACTGAGGAAAGATTTTCTTGAAGCATTGATAAAGTTATATAAATTTATAAGGACATACCCATCCGCAGCCATCTTTAGTGTACTCCAGTTTATTTACTCCCCGTTAAGTAATGCATTGGCGATAAACTTTTGGCCTCCTATCTTTACCACCGCAACAAGCAGCACATACAGCTACAGTAGACGTAATTATTTTCTGTTCTCGTGATGGAGTGCACTGGAACTAGACAGTGACTTCAGAAAATAACTCTTTCCGTGACATCAACTTGTCACTGCTGCTAAAGGTCTGTACCTCAACATGTGTTCTAGCTGTTAAGCCTGTCACTAGCGCCATGTGTATATAGATAGAACCCTTGTTTGACTTGACAACTGTATGCGCATATGTGGAGCTAATATAGGACCAGCTCTGCCAATATACACAGTGTTCTGGAAAACAATTGGGTTTGTAAGTAGAGGAACGAAAATCACTAGTTTTCTTTTTATCATTTACCCAGAAAACACAATATAGGTGAGTTCTTGTTTCTCCACACCTCATTGTGAACAAAAACAAAAAAAATATCTATTTTCTACATTACCCTTTAGAATAGGAAATATACAAGCTATACACCAGGGTTACAAGGAAAATCAAATGTGTTTTTAACCTGAATGGAATAAAGTGGACAGCAGGTGGCAACTGCCTGCAAATTAAAGTGTATCTCAAACAATATGAAACAAAAACAAAAAAAATCATATCCTTGAAGGAAGAAAATATACTGCATTAACAACTTAATTTTTTTTTTTTGCAGGATGAATTGTATTTTTCATTGGCACCCTTTTTGGGTGCATGTAATATATTTATTGACTTTTGTTAACTTTTTTTGTTGGAGGGAATTGAAAAAAACGTCTATTTTTGCATTGTTTTTAGTGTTTTAACCCGTTCCCGACATTTGTCGTATGGATACGTCATGTAAAGCTAGTGCTTCCCATATTTTGCCATATCCATATGACAAATGGTGGACACCGGCTCAGAAGTCGGTGCCACCATCCCCGGGTGTCGGCTGCATATTATAGCTGACACCCCGGGGTAATGGTGAGGACCGAAGTTTGCTCCGATCCCTGCCATTAACCCCTTAAATGCAGAGGTCAAAAGCGATTGCTGCATTTTAGGTGTTTGCAGCTCATCGGCACCCCAGCAATGAAATTGTGGGGGTGTCGGTGGCTGCAAAGGCAACCGGAGGCTTAACACTGACCTCCCGGTATGCCTAGTATGGAAGACTTTCAGGCCCCAACCGAGCTGAGCCGGCGCCATCAGCTGTATGTTACAGCTGACATCCACCTGTAACGGCAGGAACCGGAGCTAGCTACGATTCCTGCCATTAACCCCTTAGATGCAGCGATCTAAAGCAATCGCTGCATCTTTGTGGTTGGTAGCAGATCGGCAGCCCTGCCATGCTATAGCAAGGCTGCCAACTGCTGCTATGGCAACCAGAGGCTTAACAATGGCATCCTGCTCTGCCATTACGAAAGCCAATTAGGCCCCGTCCAAAGGCGAAGCCTAATCAGCTTTCTGTCAGTGAATGACTGACAGATCTAATACATTGCACTACATAGGTACTGCAATGTATTAGAAAAATAATCTGACAGTTGGACCTTCAAGTGAAAAGTGTAAAAAAAAGTGTAAAAAAAAGTGAAAATAAAAGTTGTAAGAAATATAATAAAAGTTTAAAGTAATAAAATAAAACACAATTGCCCTTTTTCCCTTATCAAGTCCTTTGTTATTGATTTTTTAAAATAAACTATACATATTTGGCATCACCGTGTCCGTAACGGCCTGAACTATAAAAAATATTATGTTATTTATTCCACGCGGTAAACGGCGTAAATAAATACTGTGAAAAACAATGCCAGAATTTCATTTTTTTTGTCACTTTGCCCTACAAAAATTGGAATAAAAAGTGATCAAAAAGTGCCATGTATCCAAAAATGGTACCTATAAAAACTATAGCTCGTCTCGCAAAAAAAAGCCCTCATACAGCTCCGTCGACAGAAAAAAGTTATGGTTCTCACAACATGGCGACAGAAAAAATACATTCTTTTTACAATAGTAATTTTATTAAGCAAAAAGTTGTAAAATATAAAAAAGTGCTAAAATTTGGTATAGCCGGAATCGTACTGGTCCGCAGAATAAAGTTAAAGAGGCTCTGTCACCAGATTTTCCAACCCCTATCTGCTATTGCAGCAGATAGGCGCTGCAATGTAGATTACAGTAACGTTTTTATTTTTAAAAAATGAGCATTTTTGGCCAAGTTATGACCATTTTTGTATTTATGCAAATGAGGCTTGCAAAAGTACAACTGGGCGTGTTGAAAAGTAAAAGTACAACTGGGCGTGTATTATGTGCGTACATCGGGGCGTTTTTACTACTTTTACTAGCTGGGCGTTCTGATGATAAGCATCATCCACTTCTCTTCAGAACGCCCAGCTTCTGGCAGTGCAGACACAGCCGTGTTCTCGAGAGATCACGCTGTGACGTCACTTCCCCAGGTCCTGCATCGTGTCACACATCGGCACCAGAGGCTACAGATGATTCTGCAGCAGCATCGGCGTTTGCAGGTAAATCGATGTAGCTACTTACCTGCAAACGCTGATGCTGCTGCAGAATCAACTGTAGCCTCTGGTGCCGATGTGGCCGACACGATGCAGGACCTGTGAGTGACGTCACAGATCTGCACTGCCAGAAGCTGGGCGTTCTGAAGAGAAGTGGATGATGCTTCTCATCAGAACACCCAGCTAGTAAAAGTAGTAAAAATGCCCCGATGTACGCACATAATACACGCCCAGTTGTACTTTTGCAAGCCTCATTTGCATAAATACAAAAATATTTATCAGGCCAATTATCGGGCAAACGAGCGTTCACAGAACGCTGGTTCCCGATCATTGCCCTGGGTAAACGATCGTTCATCAGCTGATTGTATCATATATGCAACCTAAAATATTATCGTTGTTGGCAGCACATCTCCCTGCCTAAGGGTCCTCTTACACAGCCCAACGTGAGCAGTGTAAACGAGCGGCAATCAACGAGACAGATAGTTGATCGGCACTTGTGTGCTCCTTTCACAAGGAAATATGTATGGCGATGATACTCGTTACTATGATCGCTCTTCCCCATAACATTTCTATCATGTTGGCATGTTACACAGGGAGATGTGCTGCCGACAACAATAATATTTTCAGCTACATTAACTATACAATCAGCCGATGAACGAGCGTTTTACTCGTTCATCGGCTAATCGTTGCCCTGTTTATACAGCACAATGACCGGGAACAAGCTTTCAGCAAACGCTCATTTGCCCTATAATTGGCCTGTGTAAAATGGCCTTTAGTTAAAGAGGCTCTGTCACCAGATTTTGCAACCCCTATCTGCTATTGCAGCAGATAGGCGCTGCAATGTAGATTACAGTAACGTTTTTATTTTTAAAAAACGAGAATTTTTGGCCAAGTTATGACCATTTTTGTATTTATGCAAATGAGGCTTGCAAAAGTACAACTGGGCGTGCTGAAAAGTAAAAGTACAACTGGGCGTGTATTATGTGCGTACATCAGGGCGTTTTTACTTCTTTTACTAGCTGGACGTTCTGACGAGAAGCATCATCCACTTCTCTTCAGAACGCCCAGCTTCTGGCAGATCACGCTGTGACGTCACTTCCCCAGGTCCTGCATCATGTCAGACGAGCAAGGACACATCGGCACCAGAGGCTACAGTTGATTCTGCAGCAGCATCAGCGTTTGCAGGTAAGTAGCTACATCGACTTACCTGCAAACGCTGATGCTGCTGCAGAATCATCTGTAGCCTCTGGTGCCGATGTGTCCTCGCTCGTCCGACACGATGCAGGACCTGTGAGTGACGTCACAGCGTGATCTCTCGAGAACACGCTGTCTGCACTGCCAGAAGCTGGGCGTTGTGTAGAGAAGTGGATGATACTTCTCGCCAGAACGCCCAGCTAGTAAAAGAAGTAAAAACGCCCCGATGTATGCACATAATACACGCCCAGTTGTACTTTTACTTTTCGACACGCCCACTTGGACTTTTGCAAGCCTCATTTGCATAAATACAAAAATGGTCATAACTTGGCCAAAAATGCTCGTTTTTTAAAAATAAAAACGTTACTGTAATCTACATTGCAGCGCCTATCTGCTGCAATAGCAGATAGGGGTTGCAAAATCTGGTGACAGAGCCTCTTTAAGATGTAATTTATAATGCATGGTGAACGGCGTAAAAAAAAACCATAAAAAACTATGCCAGAATTGCTGTTTTTTGGTCACCTTGCCTCCCAAAAAATAAGATCAAAAGTGATCAAAAAGTTGCATGTACCCCAAAATGGTACCAATATTAACTACAGCGCGTCCAGCGAAAAACAGCCCCCAGGCCACTACGTCTATGACAAAATAAATTAGTTACGTTTCCAATAAGTAGGGAAATAAAAAATATGCAGTTGTGCCGGCCCAAGGGGAACATTTCTTCTGTTTCAAGTGGCGATTTATCAAGGTCCTAAAATTAGGGAACCAGGAAGGGTAGAACCCAAACATATCTGAAGGAAGTGAGGGTGCCCGTATTATACCAGGACAACACTTCCCAGCAAAATTCCCCAAACTGCAAAGGTGCAGAGTGTGGACCAAAAGGGGGATAAGAAAGGACATAATTTATCAGTGCGACACTGGCCTGTGCATAAAGGATTGCTTCATAGCGTAACACACATCTATGGATTATTTTACCCTATTATTATACCACCTGACTATGCCCCTGATGTACCCCGCACAGATTACATTTTCCCCCACATTATAAACTGAAATACCAGTAAAACTCCAAAGGAAACTACCAAGCAAAATCCACGTTCCAAAATCCAAATGGCGCTTCCTCCCTTCTGAACCCTACAGCGTGCCCAAACAGCAGTTTACTTCCACATATATAGCCTCGCCATACCCGGGAGAACCCTTTTAAAAATGTTTGGGTTGTGTGTCTAATTCTTCATGTGGTGTAGTTTCATGGAGTCATTTTTGGGTAGTTTCCACTGTACTGGTACCTTAGGGGCTTTGCAAAAGCGACATGGTGCCAAGAAATCAATCCAGCAAAATCTGTACACCAAAAGCCAAATGGCACTTCTTCTCTTCTGATTCTTGCCGTGTGCCCAAACAGCAGATTATGACCACATATGGGGTATTTCCGTATTTTAGAGAAGTTGCTTTACAAATGTTGGGGTTCTTTTTCCTTTATTTGTTGCGAAAATGAAAATTGTTGAGCTAAAGCTACGTCTTATTGAAGAAAAATATTCTCACTGCCCAATCCTAATAAAATCTATGAAACTACTGTGGGGTCAAAATGCTCACTACACCCCTAGATGAATTCCTCAAGGGGTGTAGTTTCCTAAATGGAGTCACTTTTTGGGTGTTTTCACGGTTTTGGTCCCTCAGGGGCTTTGCAATTGCGACATGGCCGCCGCAAACCATTCATGCTAAATTTGAGCTCCAAAAGCCAAATGGCGCTCTTTCCCTTCTGAGCCCTGCCGTGTGTCCAAATAGATGTTTATGACCACATGTGGGGTACTGTTTTACTAGGGAGAAATTGCTTTACAAATGTTGTGGTGCTTTTTCTCCTTTAGTCTGTGTGGGAATGAAAAAACATTACCTAAACCTAAGTTTTATTGTACATTTTCACAGCCTACTTCCAAATCACTGCACAAATCTTGTGGGGTCACAATGCTCACTATACCCCTAGATAAAGTCCTTGAGGGGTGTAGTTTCCAAAATGGGGTCACTTCACCACTGAACTGGCCCCTGAAAATATAGCCTTTTAAAATTTTCTTGAAAATGTGAGAAATGGCAGCTAAAGTTCTAAGCCTTGTAACTTCCTAGAAAAATAAAAGGATGTTTAAAAAAGTATGCCAATCTAAAGTAGACATATGGGGGATGTTAATTAGCAACAATTTTGTGTGGTATAACTGCCTGTCTTACAAGCAGATACATTAAAAGTTAGAAAACTGCACATTTTTGCAATTTTTCTGCAAAATTTTGGTGTTTTTCACAATTAAATGCTGAATGTAGCGAGCAAATTTTGCCGGTAACATAAAGTCCAATGTGTCATGAGAAAACTATCTCAGAATCGTTTGGATAGGTAAAAGCATTCCGAAGTTATTACCATATAAAGTGAAACAAGTCATATTTGAAAAATGAGGTTCTGTCAGGAAGGCCAAAAGTGGCCAAAGACGGAAGGGGTTAAATTTATGCAGCGTAAATAACATGTTACCTTTATTCCATGAGTCAGTACGTTTACGTGCGATACTAAATATTTATAGGTTTTTTATGTTTTACTATGTTTGCACATTAAAAACCCATTTTTAACAAAATTAATTGTTTTTTGCATCAACACATTCCAAGAGCCATATCTTTTTTAATTTTATGTCAATGTAGCCATATGTGGGCTTGTTTGTTACGTGACAAGGTGCCGTTTTTATTGGTACTATTTTGGGGTACATAGGTCTTATTGATTAACATTTATTTTTTTGGGGGTATGGAATGGAAAAAAAAGCAATGTTTTTTGCAGTTTTTCTGTACGGCTTTCACCATGCGGTTTAATCAATGTGTTAACTTTATTGTGCGGGTCATTATGATTGTGGCAATACCATAGCTTCTGTGCCCGCGTGATCACCATCACGTACATGCACGTCAGAATGCGGGAACGGGACTATTCCTGTGAAGTGCGTGTACGTGACAATGCTGGAAGGGATTAAAGGACCGAGTACAAGAGGATGGTCCACTGGGTCCAGGCTCGAACCTAATGGTCCAGCAGAAGACAACCCCATTTGGGGCTGACTTTGGGGCCAATTTATTTCCACTAGGGTCTATTTCTTATGGATTGATTCACAAATAACCTACTTGACCTAACTGATGATCTGTCCTGTGTGTGCAATGACATCAACAAAGTTTAGGATGCCATTAAAAGTTGTCGTGCACATGTTCTGTATAAATAGATGGTGGGCCTCAAAATTGTTTCCTCTGGTGAATCCAAGGAATCCTTGTCCAACACTGAGATGAGCAGATGTCATTGGGCTAGCTCACTAGTCTGTAGAAATGAGATGGACGTCATAGAAGAGGGTCTGCCGCTTGGGACCCCCTTCTGTATCAGAACTCTCGTGCAGACCATTACATGGACAACTGCAGCGGAAATGTGTGGCTGGCCGTGTAATGCTATTTTTCTCCTGCAGTAGTCACTGCAGGACAAATGTGGGATTTTACAGCTTTTTTTTAAAAAGGGGTTGTCTTCATGAGACAACCCCTTTAAGAATTTCTAAGTGCATTAAATGATAACATACACAAATGTATTACTGTTAATAAATAGACCAATATATTTATCTATTAAGTAATTATGTAAATTAGAATCTGCATCTTGTGAAAGAGGAGTTGGAGAGAAATGAGAGAATAGGACTCTTTTTGTACATAGCAAACTTTCTTTCCAGACTGTTTTCATACATAAGACCCAATAAATTGATTTAATCTACTTGCATATAAGGATCATTTAATACAATACTACACATTTTGATTATAGTTACCATTATAAATATAACTCTACAGTTAATATCCAGTGATCCTTTGAGGCACGTAATGAAAGCTTGTGATGATGTATTACCTAAAGTGTATTAAGTCCTATAAGATTTAAAGCCAGTCAGTTGCTGCAATTTTGAAAAAATGGCACTGATCTAAAAAACGCAAGACAAAAAAAAAAAAAAAAAAGGCTCCTAAAAAAATGCCGTGTTTGTAGTGTGTTTTATATTTCTCTATTGCGTTCAGGCTAACATTTGTCTGCAGCAAAAACGAATCAAAAACGACTGAGGGCACGCTGAGGGCACGTTAAGACGTGGCGGAATTGCTGTGGAATTCCGCTGCCGACAGTCCGCAGTGGAAATCCGCAGCAGTTTGTCCATTGTTTTCCACACCTTTTTAGTTATCTTCGTGCAGACGTTGCGGAAAACTCTGCTGCGGACCATAGGATGCGGTGCAGAATTTTATGTCCGCAGCATAACACTGGCTGTTGCGGACTTGATGCATACTTTGACTTCAATGGAGTTTCAAAATTATGCAATGAAATCCGCAGATGTTATGTGTGTTGCGTTGCGGATTGCTTTCAGGAACAGGATATTTCATCAATCTGGCTGGACCTATGTGTGTCGAGGTCTATACCCAGACTGGGATGGAATGTTTGAAAGAGAGCAGGGTGTGATCTGCACCTGAATCTGCAATGACAAATCCGCAGCATTTTACTTCACATTTTAGCCAAGTCTGCAATGGAATCTGCAACGCGGATTATGTGTGCCATTAATGCGGACAGTGTCTGCAGAATTCTGCCATGTCTGAACATGCCCTAAGACGTGTAATATGATAGCATAATGAGCATAGTTCTCTGATGTTGTTTTTGTAAATACTCTGGCCCACATTTATTAATGAATTTGCACCTTTTTTGGCACATATTACTCTAAAACAGTGTCTAATCTGTTGTGTGACATATTTATCAACCATTTGTCCCAGAATTTAGAGCCATTTGCATCAAAAATAAAACCGCAGACCCGAATTACAATTCAGACTATCTCTATCTGCAACTATGCAGCTGATTTTTTAAATGCACAAGAATTTTGTTATCCACATATCCTGTATATTTTATCAAGAGCACAATATAAAGATTTTTTATTTTGTCCTTCTCCTTCAAACCACTTTTGATAAACGTGGGCTTCTGTGTACAGATCAATTCCTCAAGACCAATAATAATTTATTAGGAAAAGAAGTTTAGAATAAAATAAAAATAATACATATGCACACATATAATACTACAAACCTCGGGCAATAATGTGACAGCAAATATCATTGCATACAACATACAAATATGCTTGAAGGTTCAAAAGTTCTGATCTGACACCGGAATGAGTAAGAAATGTCATCGAAGAGACTTCGAACGTTGAATGGTTGTAGGTGATGGTTTAACTATTTCCAAAACTTCTAAACTCCTGAGATATTCCTGCCCAACAATCTCTAGCGTTTGGAGGAAAGGGTGTGCAAAAACTTCCAGGAAGCAAAAATACCTTGTTAAGGAGAGGTCAGAGGAGAATGGACAAAATGATTGAAGTTGACAAAACAGTAGTATGAAAAAAAAAGTATCTCAGAATAGCTTCTCTGACTGCTTAGAGCATCAGACCTTGAAGTGGAAGACCATAAAGGGTTCCACTCCTGTCAGCTAAGAATAAGAACATTACAGTGGTCACAGGATTATCAACTGGACAGTTACAAGTTCACCATCTAGATGGTAGGGTCATAAAATAGTGTAAACCACATGAATCCATGGATCCATCCTGTCTTCCAAAATTCATTTGTTGTGGGGATGTAATATGGAATGTGTGGTGGATGTTTTATTTGCACACAATTGGGGAAATATATTAGGACTGGCACATCAAACGCTAGTCTTAAACTAATGTACGATGGCGGAAATATATTACGAGGTGCACATTTCTTAATATATTTGGCGCATTTTTGGCTGTCCGTGCAACAGAAATGATTTGATTTACGTAAGTGCTAACACGTTCAGCAAAACCGCTTTAAAAATAAAGATCTAAATGTCAAGAAAGATGCAAAATATTTTTTTTTATCCATTTAAACACCAAAACCATTTAAGATGTTAAATACATTTTGCCTGACAGACACGACTCTCGAATAGTCCACTCAGACACATTTCTAAGATGCTTCTAGCAATACATAAATATAACTATGTGCTGAAGTGCTCTTATCTGCAATGGCTGAATGCATTGAAGACTTTGTAAACGAGATTTGTACTAGGTTATATAACAAAAGTTCTAAAGACCAGAAAAAGGAGTCCATCTACTGTTCTACTTAGTCATTCTACTTGTATAAACTTTAGTCATGATGCAATTAGCAGTTACAAAGAATAGATCACCTTCAGTGTATATAGTAATACTGAATGAGAAACTACACAGATTACTGTCTTAGGGTTCATCGGTAAGCAAGAAATATATTTGCCTACTAAAATAATCATGGTTGTAATTTCATGTAATGAGCAATGTAATGTTCACCATTTGACATTATCCGCCAGCGCTGCAAGAATAAATGAATGTTTAGATGATCCAAGTTGAAATAACCTTGTGTAACACTCATGAGGAGGGTGTAATGATCAGTTGGACATAACGTCTGGAGGAACAGAAATGAAGCCATTTATTTTCTCAGCAAAGATAATGCAATGGAGAAGAGTCAGTTCTAAAAAGCAGTTCAGTGAGATAGACAAAGGTTAAAAAGTTATTTGTTTCTGCTATGTTCCACAAATCCAATTACATGATTCAGTCTTCAGTATAACATGGACAGGGGAATGACTAGATATAATGATAAAATAATAGGCATGTTTACTATTACTCAGCGAGAAGTCAGTATGGGATTTTAGTGTAGTGTGCCATGGGATTTAGGGTTATGGCACAGTTACTGAGCTTTTCGCCAGGTGATACCTCGTGTAGCTCACCTCATCTTTTCTGTGGGGAAAAGTGGTGGAAATTTTTACTAAATTAGTTGAACTACAAACTGAAAATGTCTGTCAGAAAAATGGCCAGAGCACCAATCTTCAATGAAAATACCTTCTGGATGCCAAAGAGAGCTGGGAGAGGAAGGAAGGAATCAGTTGGTGACTGGTTGGCAGGTAAAGACACCCCATGAGAAAGTATGAGATAAGTAAGAGAGATAAAAGTTGAGTTTATAAGAGGAAGACTTCACACCGTTACTCCATAAATGGAATCATAAGAACAGTCATACAGCTTGAGGCACCCATTAAGCTGACCCCATACATTACATACCATAATACATACAGTTGCCAATTATCTCCAATACCCATTAAACATGTACGTTTGGTCATAAATCGCAATATCCATAACTGTGGAAGGTGAGCAAAGCTGCCAGGCGAAACTAGTTTGTTGGGGAAGAAGAAGAGACAATAGAATCAAACATAGAATATCCATTCTTGGGTATCCCTTGCATAGTGGACCTGATTTTTGGCATGCTTATAGACAGTTGCCTATATAGAAGAGAGTGGGCTCTATAGCAAAAACAAAAATGACCCCTCCATTATGGTTCTGTGTTTTCCCACCCAAGACAAAAGGGCTTGATTGATCTGGAAATGATAAAGTTAAAAGTTCCACACCCTACAGACAGGTAGAGCTGCTATTGGGCTTGTTAACCTAATTAACCTGTTGTTTTAACTCTTTCCTTACCAGAGTGCTCGGCTTTGAGGAAACACTACCCTCCAGGCCTATTCCATGACCATATGGTCCGCCTCTATGGTATACAGTGGAGGAAATAAGTATTTGATCCCTTGCTGATTTTGTAAGTTTGCCCACTGTCAAAGTCATGAACAGTCTAGAATGTTTAGGCTAGGTTAATTTTACCAGTGAGAGATAGATTATATAAAAAAAAAAAAAGAAAATCACATTGTCAAAATTATATATATTTATTTGCATTGTAAACAGAGAAATAAGTATTTGATCCCCTACCAACCATTAAGAGTTCAGCCTCCTCCAGACCAGTTACACGCTCCAAATCAACTTGGTGCCTACATTAAAGACAGCTGTCTTACATGGTCACCTGTATAAAAGACTCCTGTCCACAGACTCAATTAATCAGTCTGACTCTAACCTCTACAACATGGGAAAGACCAAAGAGCTTTCTAAGGATGTCAGGGACAAGATCATAGACCTGCACAAGGCTGGAATGGGCTACAAAACCATAAGTAAGACGCTGGGTGAGAAGGAGACAACTGTTGGTGCAATAGTAAGAAAATGGAAGACATACAAAGTGACTGTCAATCGACATCGATCTGGGGCTCCATGCAAAATCTCACCTCGTGGGGTATCCTTGATCCTGAGGAAGGTGAGAGCTCAGCCGAAAACTACACGGGGGGAACTTGTTAATGATCTCAAGGCAGCTGGGACCACAGTCACCAAGAAAACCATTGGTAACACATTACGCCGTAATGGATTAAAATCCTGCAGTGCCCGCAAGGTCCCCCTGCTCAAGAAGGCACATGTACAGGCCCATCTGAAGTTTGCAAATGAACATCTGGATGATTCTGAGAGTGATTGGGAGAAGGTGCTGTGGTCAGATGAGACTAAAATTTAGCTCTTTGGCATTAACTCAACTTGCCGTTTTTGGAGGAAGAGAAATGCTGCCTATGACCCAAAGAACACCGTACCCACTGTCAAGCATGGAGGTGGGAACATTATGTTTTGGGGGTGTTTCTCTGCTAAGGGCACAGGACTACTTCACCGCATCAATGGGAGAATGGATGGAACCATGTACTGTCAAATCCTGAGTGACAACCTCCTTCCCTCCACCAGGACATTAAAAATGGCTCGTGGCTGGGTCTTCCAGCACGACAATTACCCGAAACATACAGCCAAGGCAACAAAGGAGTGGCTCAAAAAGAAGGACATTAAGATCATGGAGTGGCCTAGCCAGTCTCCAAACCTTAATCCCATCGAAAACTTATGGAGGGAGCTGAAGATCCGAGTTGCCAAGCGACAGCCTCGAAATCTTAATGATTTACAGATGATCTGCAAAGAGGAGTGGGCCAAAATTCCATCTAACATGTGTGCAAACCTCATCATCAACTACTAAAAACATCTGACTGCTGTGCTTGCCAACAAGGGTTTTGCCACCAAGTATTAAGTCTTGTTTGCCAAAGGGATCAAATACTTATTTCTCTGTGCACAATGCAAATAAATATATATAATTTTGACAATGTGATTTTTTTTGATTTTTTTAATATAATCTATCTCTCACTGGTAAACTTACAAAATCAGCAAGGGATCAAATACTTATTTCCTTCACTGTATATACCCCTTGGTATATGCATAGATAATTGTTTAGAATAGGAGCTTCAGTCTTAGGCTGGGTTCACACACACTATTTACGGACGTAATTCGGGCGTTTTAGCCCGAATTACGTCCGAAAATGCGGCAAACATCTGCCCATTCATTTGAATGGGTCTTACGATGTTCTGTGCCGACGGTCATTTTTTTTACGCACCGCTGTCAAAAGGCAGCGTGTAAAAAAGACGCCCGCGTCAAAGAAGTGCCTGTCACTTCTTCAGATGTAAATGGAGCCGTTTTCCATGGACTCCATGGAAAAACAGCTCCAATTACGTCAGTAATGGACGCAGCGAAAGACGCCTGCACATGCCATTACGGCTGAAATTACGGTGCTGTTTTCTCCTGAAAACAGCTCCGTAATTTCAGCCGTAACAGACGCTGCCGTGTGAACATACCCTTAAAGAGCTTGTTTGTCCAAGAAAAGGTCTGAAAAACATTAAACTTGCAGGATTCACTGTAGGGAACCCGAAAATGCAATGTAGTTATCCACCATTAAAGGAAAGTAATTTGGAGATCACTTCAAAGTAGGTATGCTAGGGATCTATGTATTTTGTGACAGGTATTCTTTTAAGAAGGGCACATACAGTATACAGATGTAGCCATTTTTATCTTGACTTTTAACACATTAAATACACAATGGCAAGAAACTTTAACTTGACTTTTTCAATGACTTTTCAATGGCTTTTGTTGTGTGATATCACGCTGCAGTAAGTTATTACAGTCAAGATAAACTTGGCTACATCTGTACTAGAGGAAATAGTTAGGGAGTTGATCGGAATAATGCTACAGTATATGAATGGTGAATTATAATAGCTACAGGAAAGCACAAGTAATATTGTAATAAAAGTTACCCTTAAACTCCTTTTTGACTGTAATATTTCAAATATTCAGTGCTCAGAAAGTTTGTGTTCTGCTTTAACACTATTTTTTTCAGAATGTACAGTAATAAATACAAGAGCTCAATGGTTATATATTTGTCCCTATATGTTATAGATTTGCCCTTGCTGTTCCTCCTCTCTCCTCTTTATTATTCATTATTATTTGGTCTGATTATACATTTTTATATGCAATATACAAAAAAATACTTTAAATAAATAACTTTTTATTAAATGAATTAAATCATTTACTTTAAGTTAAAACTGTTAGCTTCTCAAGTAAAAGAGTATCTAAATACATACATAGGACAAATAAATAATCCAGCTCACTACATATCATGGGCTTTGATCAAGTGATAGGTGTTTTTTGGATCCTGTAGAATTCCAGCCCTGCCAATGAAAGAATTAAAGATGATGCAGCTCTCCGTGGCTCAAAATGAAGTATTCATATTAAAGCATCTACAAAGTTACAGACATTATTCCAAAAGCACAAAGATGATCACGCTCACATGTTTCAGGCTGATGTGCCCTTAACCCCTTCGGGACGAAACCATTTTTTGATTTTTCATTTTAATTTTTCACTCCCTGCATTCCAAGAGCTATAACTTTTTTATATTGTTGTCAATAGAGCGGTGTGCGGGCTTATTTTTTTGCGGGAGGAGCTGTAGTTTCTTTTGGTAGCATTTATATTTCAATATAATGTACTGGGAAACCGGAAAAAAATTATTAGCTGAGTTAGAAAAAACTGTGATTCCTCAATTGTTTTTTGGGTTTCGTTTTTACGGCTTTCACCGTGCGGTAAGAACGACAACTTATCTTTATTATGTGGCTCGACACGATTACGGAATATACCAAATTTATATAGTTTTTTTAAAATATTTTACTACTTTTATTGATATTAAAATTTTTGTTAAAAAAAATGTTTTGTGTCGCCACATTCTGACAGACATAACTTTTTTTATCGATTGATGTCGTTTTTATCGGTACCATTTGGTACATAGAAAGTTTTGATCACTTTCTATTACATTTTTTTGTGAGAGCTAAGTTGACCAAAAAACAGCGATTTGACGTTTGTTTGTTTTTTGCGGCGTTCACCGTGCGCGTTAAATAACACTATATTGTAATAGTTCAGACTTTTAAGGATGCAGCGATACCAATTTTGTTTACTTTTTTTATTTTTTACATTACTTTAGGGGGAAAATGGAAAAAGGTTTTTTTTTTTAAACTTTTAATATTATTTTTTTCACTACTAAAAACTTTTTTTCCCTTTTTTTTACACACTTTATTAGCCCCCCTAGGGGACTTGAACCAGCGATCATTAGATTGCTGGTACAATATAATGCAATACTAACATATTGCAGTATATCGTCATTTTTACAGGGCTTAACAGAGGCAGAGTGAAGGCAGTCCTGGGGGCCTTCATTAGGCCCCTGGGCTGCCATAATAACCGTCGTCAATCCCCGATCTCACTGTGGGGGGGCCATGAGCTCTCGGAGGGGGCTGCCCCGCTTTTTTCAACGCCTCAGATGCTGCAGTCGCGATTGACCGCAGCATTTGAGGGTTTAAACAGTCAGGAACAGCACGATCGCTGCTCCCAGCTGTTAGTCCCATTGTCCAGTGTAAAATACAGCCGACACCCGCAACATATGGAGCGCGATCAGCGCCTGGGCACGCTCGAAACATCACCCCCGCACCCGGACGTAATAGCACGTCCGGGTGCGCGAAGGGGTTTATCATTACAACCTCATTCATTGCTATGATTAATGGCAAATCCGCCTGAAGCATGTAAGCATGAACATCTTTATTCTACCGTCTCTGTAACTTTATCAATAAAGAATACTTCATTTTAAAGAGGCTCTGTCACCACATTATAAGTGCCCTGTCTCCTACATAAGGAGATGGGCGCTGTAATGTAGGTCACAGTAATGCTTTTTATTTTAAAAAACCATCTTTTTTCACAACGTTAGGAGCAATTTTGGTTTATGCTAATGAGTTTCTTAATGCCCAAGTGGGCATACTTTTACTTTCGACCAAGTGGGCTTTGTACAGAGGAGTGCATGACGCTGACCAATCGGCAACATGCACTCCTCTCCATTCATTTACACTGCACTAGCGATATAGTTATATCACTATGTGCAGCCACATACACAAGCCCTAACATTACTACAGTGTACTGATAATGAATACACATTACTACCAGCCTGGATGTCATGTGTACTCAGAATCCTGACACTTCTGAATCTTTTCTAGCAGGCATATTGTACTTTCAATAGGCAAAGAAATAGAGAATGATGATTATAATTTAAATCTATCAGTTATAGAAGGAAAATTTTCAGTGTCCCCCTTGATTCTTCCAGTTAACAGTCACATGCAATCCCCAATTGTTAGGTGGTAGGGTGAGGTCACACATGGCGGTTCTGTTTCAGCATTTTGCCACAATTCTTTAGAAAATTGTCACAAAACTACAATAGAACCACTGTGTTGACTAAACTTGAGAAGTCATTCAAATAAATTTTGCTATACATGGCAAGATCCAAATATACAAGATACAATTCACTGTTGTCACCAATATGATCCTTCCTTTTCTTATGAGAAGGTCTCAGATAATTAGTTTGTTCATTGATCTAATTGTTGTTTCAAGCCAAAATGCTACATTGCGTGTGACGAACTTTACTGTGGCTTGGTGCTACATGGTGTGATATGTCAGTATCAATACTTATGCTCTAAAAAACATCTCCCTGTTTTTAAAGGTCTAATCTTTCTCTTTTTATAAGACTAAATGTGATAGTATTATCATTGGTCAGATCATCAGATTAAGCTTGCCTTACAAATAAATAGTTGGCGAACAAGCAAATTTCAGATGGATCAACCAACCATCTTATGTCTATGGCGGTCTTTCCAACTCTCCCTGGCGGCAGATGTCAGGGGAAAGAGAGATCAGGCATGTTGGATTTCAACATGTATGATCTTTTGTTCTCACTGGAGATAAACTGGTGATAAGCTGCTGCCAGAGGTGTCTGGCAGCAGCTTATTCTCTTCTTCCTATTGAAATAAACATTCATGGTCAGCCAAGCCAAGCAAATAACTGTTTGATTGATAGCTATCACTAGTGTATGACCAGTTTATAGCATCATGTATGGTCAACTTTACTGTCATCTGGTGATATGAAGACCACACATAATGTTCTTGTTTCCCTTACTACACTTTATAGCAATAGCGGCAAGTTGCTTATTTCATTACAGGACACCCCAATGTATCCAAAAGAGTTCAGAGAGATACAATATCACTGTATATACAATACCGTGTTATCTAAATAAATCCCTCAGATCAGAATGAATCCCCAGTATGAAAATCACAAAAAGGCTTTCCCAGCAAGAAATTCTTATACTGTAGAAGAAAAAGTCTAAAAATAGCTGAAATAAAAATGTAATATATTCTTCTTCTCTTCTATAAAACAATAGCTCATATCAAGATTCTGAATGCATGACACACCACAGTAACATTTAATCCACCTCCTACTCTCAATAGTTTATTAACATTGCAGATAGACATATTTTCTCATCTGCTTTTCGCCCACCTCTGACACCTACCTTACCTACTTAGCTAATATATGATAATCCTCCCTAAATTCCACTTAACATTCCCTGTGAAATTACTTTCTGCCCTGTCTCATACATTTGAAAATCTTTTATTACATCTGTAGATGCACTCGACAAGCCTTAGTTGTACTATTAAATAAGTGATGAGCATATATATATATATATATATATATATATATATATATATATATACATATACAGGGTGATTCACATTATAGCCTTGGTATTCATAACCGAGAGAACAAGAATTTCTTAACATGAAAAGACACAGTATCTATCCGAGTTTTATCTATACACTACAAATGTTCAAAGTAATTTCCATTGGTGCCTCGGCAGCTGTCTAGGCGATAGTCCAGTTCTGTCCAGATGCGTGCCAGCATATCCTCGCATATGGACTCCACTGTTTCAGTGATGCATTGTCTCAGGGTGTTCAGATCCCGTGGCTGTGGGGACAGATATACTAAGTCCTTGATGTAGCCCCACAGAAAAAAATTGCAGGGTGTTAGATCTGATGATCGTGGAAGCCAGAGCAACATTTATGAATCGTTATTTCCGGCGCGGCCGATCCAACGTTCCGGTAGAGTTTCATTCAGGTATCGGCAAACATCCAAATGGGAATGTGGAGGTGTGCCATCCTTCTGATAGACTACATTTGGAAAATCTTCCTCTATCTGTGGCATAACCCATTCCTTTAACAAGTCCAGGTAGGATTGGCCAGTGACAGTATCCACTGCAAAAAAGGAGAGACTTGCGCCTGCTCAGTGCACAGAACACGTTTACTTTGGGTAAGTCCCTCATGTGCTCGATAAGGGCACAGGGTTTTTCTGAGCCCCAAATTTTAATGTTGTGGTGATTGACCTTCCCACGGAGGTGAAAGGTAGCCTCATTGCTGAACACCAGCCTGTCAGCGAATTTGTCCTCTTCAAATCAGCCCAGCCACTGCAAAAGTCATGGCGTTTCGGTTTGTTGTCTGGTTTCATCTTCTGAAGAAGATATAATCTGTATGGCTTACAACGCAGACATGCCGTGGTTTGTGGCACCTGTAGTTCGATACTATTCAGCTTGGTCAACTTTCTGGGACTACGCACGTACACGGCTCCTGTTCACTGTCTCCTGAAGTCTTTGGTGGCCTGGACTTTTCCTATGACATAAACATAAGTTTCGAATTGCTTCACCTAACACGAAAAGCAGCTTCTATGCGGAGCATATGTACCAAATTTATTCTGAAAGTTTCGCAGTACGATCACAACAGACCCCATTCTTGCAAATTCCAACACGCAAAAATCTTTTTCTTGCTTTGATGTCGCCATCTTATGTCACACTATGTAAGCACATCTTAAATTTGTCTCTTGAAATTGAAAGCTGTGCTGTGATTAGTTGCTATGGGCACTAAGCCAGTTTTGCTTTGATTTTGAGTCAAATTTAGCACTGATGTTACTTTTACTACAGGCCTTTAATTTTGCACCATGCTTTTTGAATCACCCTATATATATATATAATTATGTCTTGCATTAATGCGTAAATGTCCTAATAAAAAGAATAAAATGTGTATTCTTCCATCTGGGATCACTTCATCACTTCAAGAAGAATTGAAAACCTAGCAGGAAATTAATCAACTGTAATAACTATAAGACCTAGGGGGCCGAAAAAAAATGTAATTATAGACCAGATACACGTTATGACCTACATTTTTTTATTTTACAATGATTTCTAAGAGGCTAGCAAAGTTAATTATTAATTAAAATATACTTGCTCCAGGTTATTGAAATCCACTTGGAAATGATTTGAATGACTTTTGTGTTCTTCATATACCTTACTTTGCAATTTTATCACTTTGACTGCCAGCCATTTTCAAAATGAAAAAAAAGTGTCCATAGAGGAGTTATTCTTGACTCTGATCTGTCTTTTCTTCCTCACATTTAATCCAAATGCCAAATTTTGTCATCTTCACCTGAAAAACATCTCATATTCATTTATACCTCAATACTGATAAAACACTAATCCAGGTCCTAATAATTTCGTGCCTTGACTACTGTAACTCACTACTAAATAGCATTTCACAAAAACTGGCTCTGTTTCAATCCATCATGAACACAGCAACTGGCACCTATGTCTAGAAGTCTGCGCTTAGTTATCCAGCCCCTGAATGTAATATAGGCCAATAGATGTAATCTAGATTTATGTTGCCATATGTCCTTATCCTCTTCTAGTTTTTCCCTGAGAGTCAATGAAATGGATAATGGTATGATGCAACTTTTCACCTACATAACCTGGACCTGTAACCTGTCATGTGCCCAGGATCTGCAACCTGCCACCGATGCCGTATACACGTACATATAATATCTAGACATATTTATGTGTGTATATGTATGTATGTATGTATGTATGTGTTTGTTTATAAGTATGTATGTTTGACGTCCAATAGGACAAATAACAGTACCCTCAGTCTATATAAAGACCAAGGGAATGTACAAAATTTTACAGGACACATTGTGCAATAAAACTTGAAATCTTTTGTTAACCAAAGGAAATGACCACCAAATACCAAAAAGTCTTTGTTTCTGTTAGCCTTAGAAATTATTTGATATTGATAATAAAGATTTACTGTAAATAAAATAAGGCAACACAGGATCCCATTTATTTTTTTGTACTATGAAGCCTGATCCTAATGTTAATTGTCATATTAATGCATTCTATATATACAGTATAAGGATTCATGCACCCTGACATTTCACAAATTTGTATTGTACGTATCTATAATATAATGCCGTTAGCTTGCTATCTACGGACATTGTCTCTCCGTGTGTATCCAATTTTAGATATGGCAAAATATAAAAGGTCCATCGCATGCTGTATTAGTGCTCATGCACATGGTCATATAACTTAGAACTTCTGAGCTGTACGGAGCCATAAAAGGGCACTCAGAGACGTCTGTGAGGCTCTACTATACTGACTTATGACGGTTTTTTTCTGTCACATTTCGTGTCAATCTAAACAAAAAAATGACATGCGCCATCAGATACCGTACTACAGAGGTATTCGCCCAAAAAGGCATTGCTTCGAGAATAACCCAACATGGCCCCGCGCGAAGCACCATACAGTAGCACACTAGGTGCCTACAGCTCCATAGTAAGGAGTTGCCATATGCATAAGGCCTTGCTTAAATACACTATATGAACAAAAGTATTGGGACACCTGCACATAACACCTAATAGAGTTTTTTGACAACCCATTCTATAATCATAGGCATTAATATGCAGTTGGTCCCGCTTTGCAGCTAAAACAGCTTACACTCTTCTGGGAAGGCTTTAAACAAGATTTTGGAGTGTTTCTGTGGTAATTTTTGCTCATTCATCCAGTAGAGCATTTGTAAGGTCAGACACTGATGGTATATATCACCAATTTGTACACATGCAGCACTAGTGAGCTATTTCAATAAATGGAAGTAAATTTGTCTATACCAGCAAATAATATCTGATACATGAATTTAAATAATAATTATATACCATTAAGAGATAGCCACATATATAAACCAAGTATAGCTTGGTACTTCGACCAAAAACATACGAAGAAACCTATAAAGGAAGTGGTCAAATATTAACCCAGACGTAATAAGTAATAGAAAATCATTTTTATTAACAGACAGATACAGATACAATTAAAAATTGAGTCATGCAATATTTAAAAAGGTGTCAGCCTATGCAGGATATATTTGTAGTACTAACGGGGTATGAACAAATGTACTAGAGACATGTGAGATGGATACATGTATATAGAAAAAGTTGTATGCTCACTGCACCTAGCGTACAATAATGAAGCAGTGAATATATAAAGTGCTATGTGCAAAATAGGGTGCTTACCTATGTATCAAACACCATAATTTGGTGTAAAGATGTAGCATATGTGCAGGGCACGAGCAATAAGTAGTCCGGGCTCTGAAGCAAAAGGATGCAACCTAGCCCCAGAAAAATATAACCAAATGTCTAAGTAAATAGATAGAGGTACATACCCAGGTTCATGATCACCACATAGGGGAGACGCCAAACCCTGATTTTTAAACATTGCATGACTCAATTTTTTATTGTATTTGTATCTGTCTGTTAATAAAAATTATTTTCTATTACTTATTACGTCTGGGTTAATATTTGACCACTTCCTCTATAGGTATAACATTCTTGTTCATCCCAAAGGTGTACGATGGGATTGAGGTCAGGGCATTGTGCAGGTCAGTGAACTTCTTCCACATCAAACTCCCCCAACTATGCCTTTATGGAGCTTGCTTTGTGCACTAGGGCACAGTCATGCTGGACAGTAAAGGGTCTTCCCCAAAGTGTTTCCACAAAGTTGGAAGCATACAATTGTTAAAAAATATCTTAGTATGCTCAAGCATTCAGATTTCCCTTCACTGGAACCAAGGGACCTAGGCCAATCCATGAAAAACAACCCCATAGCATTCCCCCCCCCCCTCCACAAAACTTTACAGTTGCCACAATGCAGTCAGGCAGGTAACGTTCTCCTGGCATTCACCAAACCCAAAGTCATCCATCTAATTACCAGAAAAAAAAGCGTGATTTATCACTTAACATAACATATTTCAACTGCTTCAGAGTCCAGTGGCGGCGTGCTTTACACCACTCCATCAGGCGATCGGCATTGAGAGTGGTGATGTAAGACTTGCTGGCAGATGCTCAGATATAAGAAAAAACCATGCCATGAAACTCCTGCCACACAGTTATTGTGCTAATGTTAATGCCAGAGGAGGTTTGGAACTCTGCAGTTATTGGGCATTATGCACCTCAGCACTCGCCGACCCTGCTCTGTAACTTTACATGGTCTCCACTTCATGGCTGAGTTGCTGTGGTTTCTAGATGCTTCCAATTTGCAATAATACCACTCACAGTTCATCGTGAAATATCTAGGAAGGAATACATTTTGCAACGGTGGCATCCTATTATAGTTTCACACTCAAATTCAGTGAGCTCTTCAGAATTACCTTTTCTTTAACAAATGTTTGTAAGGACAAATGCATGGATAAATGCATTTTTTTTTTTTTTTACACCAGTGGCAATGGGACTGAATGAAACACCTGAATTCAATGATTGAGAGGTGTGTCCCAATACTTTTGTCCATGTCGTGTATACTACCTTATGAGCATTGCTTCAATGGGAGAATACAGAGCCTTATGGAGGCACCTTACAGCGTAAGTAGGAGTGCCTACAGGTCTGTTACACGGGAATCTACTGTATAGGATTTGTTGAGTGGATGAGCCCTAGCACATATCAGTACACATAACACAAGAATATGGTATGTTATCTTTATGCACAATGCACTAGTGATGTATTATGTAGACATGGCTTTATAAAAAAATATGAGAAAGTAATCATAGAAACTACAGTAAATAATGATGTGATTGAAAACATATAAATACTGTACCAAATGTAAGAATAAAGCTCTTTTAATTAATGACTCTTGAATATATTCTATTTTAAGCCCATGATTTAAATACATATTCATTACGCTTCTGTATGTATTTGTATTTGACAATCAATCTGCAAGCCATGTTTTTATTTCTTTAAATATGGACCCTTTATGCAGAATCTTAATTACACAAACATAGAATACATTATTTTTAATATATGGAAAAATCACATTTAATATTCTAAATACGTGATAAGTCTAAGCTGAATTTCTCTAACAAACAGAATCATTGACCCTTTAGCTCTCAAACCAATTATCACTAATATAACACTACAACTAATTACATGCTTTAAATGAATATTTAAATAATGCTTTTAATTTTCCTCTTATCATGTGAAAGCAAGTCAATGAAATTATATGCTAATTGGTTGACGTCTACCTGCACCTGAAAAAGTGTTGACGCAAAATCAGAAATTCTCTCAAGTGATGCGCTAAATGTCCATAAATGATGAACTGAAATATATGCACTAATAATATAGTACAGTAAAAAATAGTGTAGTACCGTGTTAGCCAGAGACAATATGAAATGTTAAATACTTTTGTGTCAAAAAAGACAAAAGTATAATAGGTATGATACCTTTATTGGCTAACCATAAAAGTTCTATATGCAAGCTTTCAGAGCACAGAGGCCCCTTCTTCAGGCAGTTTACAAATGAATGACTTAGAAAAAAGCACAACATTTAGATGTTACACAAAGACAATTAGTACATGAAGTGATATATCATTAAGATAAGCCGGGGCAATAAAACTGAGGTTATAGGGGTGATGACTTAGGAGTTAAGGCATCTGGAGTCAGTCTGATGGGGGACGTGACGTGTGTCCATGTAGTGGCTCATAAATCCTGGTGTTAGATTGAGGCCTTGTGTCAATGACTGGAATTTTATCATCATCTTGAATTCCCAAATTTTTCTTTCTCTGTTGTTTTTAAAATGACCCTTCAGAATGAGTACCTTTAAATCTGCCAAACTGTGATCAGGTCAAGAGAAATGTTTTCCGACGGGTGTATCCACCTCCTGTTTTATTGTATGTCTGTGAAGATTCATCCTGGTTTGTAGTTTTTGTATTGTTTCTCCAATGTAGATTCCTTTATTGATGCACCTTGTACACAGTCTTCTGGAGTACAAAAAGAAGGAAGACAACAGCAGGGTTCCCCTAGTGGTCATATACAACCCACAAATGAACATCTTGAGGAAAATTGCTGCTGATCTCCAACCTGTATTCAACAAAGACAATAAACTGAAGGAAATATTCCCGGATTTACCTCTCCTTGCCTACAAACAACCACCAAACCTAAGGAATCTCCTGGTCAGAAGTGCCCTCTCATCACCATCAGAGACTGGCACTTTTCCTTGCAACAGTAGAAAATGTAAGACCTGTACCAACATCTGGTCATCAAACACCATCCAGATACCAAACACACAGCAGGACTATAAAATCACTGGCTCGTTCTCCTGTACATCCTCCAATGTAGTTTACATGGTCCTGTGTACAAGGTGCATCAATAAAGGAATCTACATTGGAGAAACAATACAAAAACTACAAACCAGGATGAATCTTCACAAACACTTCTCTGGACCTGATCACAGTTTGGCAGATTTAAACTGACTCCAGATGCCTTAACTCCTAAGTCATCACCCCTATAACCTCAGTTTTATTGCCCCGGCTTATCTTAATGATATATCACTTCATGTACTAATTGTCTTTGTGTATTATAGTAGATCCAGAGCTGAGAGAGCAGCAGCAGTTTTTGGAGATTCCAGTTACACCCAGAATCCAGACTCATCGTTACACAGTCAATTCAGAGAACTGGAGAAACTCCTAGCTCAGGAAGCACGTGTCTGGTGGGATCTAACCACACTTAGGAATTATATTTCCAAGAACATGGTGCCACGGGGATTGCGCCTACGAAAAATTCCGACGTTTCAATATTCAACGGAAGTCACAGAGGCATGGAATACCACCCTATCAGAATGCTCTCTTAAACTGATGGGTCTCATTACCGAACAAGAAGACACCAAATTGGCTGAACTAAATCTGGAAATTCAGAGGCTGTAGGAGGAAACCAACAAGTTGTCCAGCTCACCCGATTTTTCTATCCTGGAATCCAGAACACACAAATACATCGACCAACTAGAACAATCTATTATGGACACAAAAAAAAGCAAGTTCCTCAGAGATACAGAGGATTACGCTAAAGGTGAAGTGTTCAACTGGACCAGAAGGGACAGTCTCTCATACAAATCCAAATCCATTCTGAAGGATCGTAGAAGATTCAGACAACGCCAAACAAGTCAACGTAGAGTTAGCTTCAGCTCAACCGAGCCAGAAACAACGGATGGAGGTGAGGGAACATCTGATTTCGATTTACCACGAGAAGCAGGCTCATACAGACACCCTTTTCCTGCCAGACGTGGCCCCCCAAAAAACGGGGGCGCAGGGGGGGCAGGAAACACAGAAGCCACGGACAGCATTCTGCCACGCCGACTGCGCAATCAGAGACTATGAAGGAGTCCATGGATGTTATTAATTTAGTACTGGCCTTAGGTCTGAATTTTGCTCCTAATAAAGATTTTGACGTTTTCCACACATTGTTAGATATTAACAAATTCATACGCAACTTGACCATCAAGAGGCACTTCTCCTCAGTTAGTGACACACTCATGGAAAATGCTTTTGTCACCTCAGAATGCGCCCCATGTGACAACAACATTTTTCGTCCACTCATGTTCCATGAACAAGTCACTCTATCTAACTTAGTTGATCTTGCGGAACAGAATATATTACCTTCTGACATATTAGCGAGTAAATTTCCAACATCCAATCCTACATATTATCCCACTCAGTCTAGAACTGACTCAATGGATAAATTCCAGTCTATTATGGAGAGAGAGTTACACAAAATTGCCAACAATAGCTATAAAACTAGATCACAACATAATCTTACAAATGAACAGAAAGATGCGATAAAATCTTTGAAAAACAACCTGGATATAGTGATCCGCATGTCGGACAAAGGGGGGAGTGTAACCGTCATGGACCGTTGTATGTATACTGACCAGATAGCAGAAATGTTACATGACACAGAAACCTACATCAAATTAGACTCTAACCCCACTACCACTTTTCAACAGCGTCTCACTAAGCCACTTAATAAAGGTCTAGATAATGGCATTATAACTAAAAAACAATATGACTATCTGTCAATTAAGAACCCTATTACTCCGATTTTATATGCCTTACCCAAGACTAACAAGGGTATTATCCCTCCACCTATGCGTCCCATCGTGTCTGGCATCGGGTCACTCACAGAAAAACTCTCTGAGTGGCTCGATTACTTGTTACAGCCCCTTGTCCAAAGAACCCCAGGACATCTCAGAGACACTAAAGATGTGTTACACATCTTTGATGAAAAAATATGGGAGTCCGGATTTTCGTGGCTAAGCTGTGATGTTGTGGCATTATATACATCTATACCACACCATATAGCAATTCAAGCACTACAGCATCACATATCCAAATACAGCGCATATGATGAGACGTTACAAGTCTTCATGTCAGAGGTTCTATTGTTTTTGTTAACACATAATTTCTTCTACCACGAGGGCACTTTTTTCCTCCAAAACCGAGGAGTATCCATGGGTGCTAAGTTCTCCCCCTCCATTGCCAATTTGGTTATGGCTTGGTGGGAGGAAACTACTATTTTTTCTGCCCGCAATCCCTTTTTTCACCAGCTGCACTGGTATGGCAGATACATTGACGACCTCTTGATCATCTGGGAGGGCGATGTATCTGCCATACCGGAATTTTTGGAATTCCTCAACTTGAATGCATTTAACTTGAAATTTACACATACGTGCCATCCCACTACCATCCATTTTCTCAATTTGACACTTACAGGGTTGGCAGGCAAGAGCATACATACTGAGATTTTTCATAAACCCATATCAGGCAATACAATCCTTCATGCCACCAGCAGCCACCCTAAACACACCATCACGTCAATTCCTGTAGGAGAACTAACTAGGGCAAAAAGAAATTGCACCAACCAACAGGGTTTTCTATCAGAACAGCAAAAAATATATAACAAACTAACTAATAGAGGCTACAAAAAATGGACACTAGATCGAGCCCAAGGAATAGTGAACCAGAAGGATAGGAAAGATCTACTCTCTCTTAACAGGGTTAAGACAAATAAAGATACTCCTGCAACAAGCAATACATCTAAACCAACACTTGTATTGCAATACAGCAACCAGTTTTCTGAAATCCGTGCCATGGTCCAGCGTTATATCCCCATACTGTTTGAAGATGCCAAACTTGAATCCATTTTAGCAAATGGCTTTCGAAGTCTCCCGTCGGGCACCCACCCTGGGAAACATCCTTTCCCCCTCTTGTCTACCATCAAAAGCCAAGTCTCCAACATGGTTGCACTACACAGGTTACTATAAATGTGGGTCTCATCCCTGTAAGGTTTGCACGGTTAGTAAAACCACAAAAACCTTCTCCAATTCCAACGACACTACCAACTTTCCAATTAAAACCCATATCAATTGTAATAGTGATCACGTGGTCTACATAGTGGAATGCTCAGAGTGTAGGCTAAAATATGTAGGGTGTACCACAAGGAAACTAAAGATCAGAATCCTCGAACATCTAAGTTATATTAGAAACCCAGCAATTGTTAACGTCTCAAATGCCAGCAAACATTTTATCACCTGCCACAATAGAAATATTAACTCCCTCAAAATCTACGGCAGAGAAAAAATGATTAAAACTATCAGGGGGGGTGATCTCAAACACAGATTACATACACGGGAAGCCTTTTGGATCTACCATTTGAACACCAGATTTTCACTATTGATACCAATACATTAGTTTCCTCCCTGTCAGATCAGTTCCATCCACTGTTTCAATTTGTTTCTTCCCCTTCCTTTCCCCTCCCGTGTCATTTGGTGCATAGTATTCTCATCATTTCCATTATATTTATAGATGAGGTTTGTAGTCTGGCCTTTATTCTATCCTATTTTGTGGGCTTCTATGTAGATTTGCCCTGGTTTTATTCCATCCGGGACCATCTGTTTTGTGGCACTCACAATTATATTGATCTTATGGCCAGCTCTTGTGTCAACCATATATAGCATTTAATAAGGCCATTCGTTTTCAATAGTATTGTGGCATTTGTTTTTTCGTTATAGATTTCATCCACTAGTTGGTATTTATCATCGTGACATATTTATATACATATAAATCAAATGTCTTTTCTGCCACATAGGCTTAATATCTCTTCAACACTGGGACAATATAGCGATGTCCTGGCTTTCTGTTAGACATACTATATCATGCTAACTTTTATTTCATATTGACATTATTTTGTCTATCTCCGAATTATCTGCTATATATATTTTTTTCAGTCTCTATTTTACAACTCAACATATTTATGCTAGGCTACATTTGTCCGTCACATTCGGTTCTCCGAATGTATCCATATAGGTGCAGGTTAGCATGTGTGCCTTTCTGTTACTCACATTTGTCTGAATCTCTGTTTAGTGGTTCTGGAGATGTTACGACATCTCGCCGATGCGATATTGGGGATATCTTTTGCCTCTGTATGTACTGTAGCTATTGTCTCGTTCTTGTTGGTGCCTTTGTGTCCACCTGCGGTATCTCCGTGTGGTCCGATATCGTTGTTTTCAACTATTACATTAATGTTTTATTAAACATACTATATGGACACCCACTAGGGCTCTATAACTCACGTTTACCCAGCTTGGATGGTTCTGAGTATTATAATATATTAGACCCTTTTATCTGCTCAATATGTGATATGTTCAGTTTGACATCCTTTCACCAAGATTTTTCGTTTTTACGTTTTTTATCTTTCATATATAGTTCCTTACATAGGGATTCAGCTCCTTCCGTTGTAATCTTAATAAATTCGTTTAGGCAAATGAGTGGAGCTTACATACATTATTCTAGCATTATTTATTGATCACTCAGTACTCATTTAAATTTTGTTATTGTTTATTCAAGTATATAAAGATCTTTCCTGGCTGCTATGTTTTTATCTATATGACTTTATTACAATCAATTTGCCTTTATATATTGTCCAGTTGTATTAGGATTATTTATCATTTTTTCGTCACCAAAGATGTATTACCTCCTGGACACATACGTTATGTGGAATATAAGGCATTTTCTATAGTCATTAATTGTATGTCAGTCTTATTAGCAGCGTTATCTCACTATATACATGTATGTTTCTATTCCCTGTGTTCACATTTACATATATCTTTATTCGGTTGTTTTTTTTTTTTTATATAACATGTATGAATTTGTGTTCTCTCTGTGGTTTTCTCTTTTCACATGTTTTCCGTGTATCAATATGTGTCGGGTGATGCTCCGCAAGCCTCGGGGACGCGATCCTCCAACAATTCTATGAAATTTCGCATCATACGTACAGTCTTATATACAAATAATTTCAGCTTTATTTAATCTCTTCCCATTCTTATTTTTATCACATGCACTATTTTACTGTTTATAATTACAGTTATACATTTTTGAAACTTACCGACGACGGGAGATCGATTTCCTGATAGTTAATTACCTCACCTGCGAGCGCCGTCTCGTCTCAGGTCCAACCTCCCATTCATTTAGTATTTATTCACTCCGTGTGCTTGCTTGAGCTCACTCGACTTAGCCATGATTAAGGGCACAGCCAGTGCCTGAAACGGGTAGGCTATCTATTGCCGCATATTACCACCTTGTCTTTTCCTCCTGGTGTTCTTTTCAAGCATCTATCTTGTACTATAATAAAGTGGAAACTTAGTGTTTCCTATCGACATTTCAATCGCTGGGTCTCCTCTGTTTTTTTCTGGCTTGGGTCACTTGCGATATGGTGGGTTTATACTCTTGTATACTCCATCACTTTGCGGTAAGGGCAGTACAGTTTCATCTGACCAAGTATAGGAATTTTTCAGCACAGATACAGGAATTTATTATTATATCAGTTAATTAATTATTGACCTATAATTTCTTTAGTTTGGACAGTTAAAATTTTTTGCAGATAGAGGAGCCCCGAAAGGGGTCTAAATTTTCTCCTTCTATAGCAAATCTTTTCATGGCATTGTGGGAAGAGAATTATATTTTTTCTACATACTGTACAATGCCTTTGGTAAGTCCATCGTGTGGTATGGGCGCTACATATACGACTTATTGGTGGTATGGGGTCGGGATGTGGCGTCCATACCCCGGTTTATGGATTTCATTAATTCTAATGATCTTAATTTACAGGCTTTATGTCTAAAAACAGTATTGCCTTTCTGGATATTCTGCTCCAGGGTCATTGCCAAAGTAATAAAGTGATAACGTTTTTGTATTGCAAGCCCACATCGGGCAATACCATCCTTGTTACCCAGCTCACACCATCAAGCCTATATTAACGGGGGAATTTATAAGGGCTAGGAGAGCCTGTTTCAATGATGCTAATCTATCCGATCAGTGTAAAAATATCAACACCAGGTTGTGCCAGAGAAGTTATAAGCAGTGGATGCTTGCATAGGGATCCAATTATATTAAAAACAAAACGCAAGAGTCGCTTTTGTTTAACTCTAGAAAAAATGACCATAGGTCTGAGGCACCACTGCTTGCATTTTCAACAGCTCTTAGTTCGAACTTCAAGGAAATAACAAATATTATTTACAAATACTTACCTACTTACATCAGAGTCCCATTTTAACACGAATAATAAACAGTGGTTCATGTTGTGTTGCTATAAGGGGCAGGACTTTGGGAGACATGCTTTCCCCGATTTATACAACACCGCCTCGAACCACGAACCATGGTTATCATAAAAAGGTTTGTGGTGGCAACCGATGTAATACATGTTGATTTGCTAATAAAACCAATAACTTTAACACATCCAGGGGTAAAACTTATAAAAATAGATGTGTTCATTAATTGTAGCTCGCACTATGCGGTCTATGCCATAGAATGCAAGCTCTGCAATCGTATATACATATGGATGCACCATTCATTAACTAAAGATGCCTATAGCGGAACATATGTCAGATATTAGCAAAAATGCAATCAATGCATCAGCTGTGGCCAGACATTTTGAACAGACCCAAAGCAGTAATATAGAACAGTTGTGTTTCTATAGTTTAGAACTCGTAAAAAGACCCACAGGGGGGAGGATTGAAGAAGGCTCCTCCTTAACAGGGAGCCATTCTGGATAATGAAGTTAGAAAAGGGATTTAAAAAAAGGTTTGAATTGGAGAAGTGACTTATTATACACCTATTAGAAATTATGCACTGCATTGCAGTATTGATGAACTAATGTTATATCACTCTATCAGCTACTGCATTATAGGAAATATCAGAGAATTACTATCCAGTCCTTAGGATTGGTTGATTGTATTTTAAATAGTGCAGGGTGTTTCACTGTGATATGCTACGACTATGAACAGTCTTATTTGAAACACATAAGCGTCAGATAACCGACCCTGTCCATTATTTTAACCGTTTCCCGTCACAGTTATTTTTTGGATTTCCATTTTCGTTTTTTCCTCCCCTCCTTCCAAAAGCCATAACTTTTTTTTATTTTCCGATAAAGCCATATAAGGGCTTATTTTTTGCAGGACGATTTGTAGTTTTTCACTTCAGCATTTTTTGCACCATATAATGTATTGGGAAACTGGAAAATAATTCTTTGTGGGGTGGAATAGGAAAAAATATAATGATTTCTCAATCTTTTGAAGGGTTTTGTTTTTACGGCTTTCACCGTATGGTAAAAATGGCATGTTAACTTTATTATACCAGTCAAATTGATTGCGGAAATACAAATTTATATAGTTTTGTTTATGTTTTAATAATTTTACAAGGAAGAAAGTAATTGTTAAAAATAAAATGTGTGTTTTGTCGCAAAATTCTGAGAGTCAGAACCTCTTATTTTTTGTTGTATGAGAGTTTATTTTTTGCAGGACAAGCTGTAGTTTCTATTGGTACCGTTTTGGGCTACATGAGACTTTTTGATCACTTTTTATTTAATTTATTGTGGGATATGAAGTGGCCAAAAAACAGTGATTCTGGCATTTTAATCTTTTAATTTTTACGACGTTCGCCGTGCGGGTTAAATAATGTTATATCGTGAAAGTTCAGACTTTTACAGACACGGCGATACCAATTTTATTTTTTACTTTTCATTACTTTAGAGGAAAAATGGAAAAAATATGTTTTTTTTAGCTTTTAATACATATATTTTAAGGGAAAATTCAGCGAGGGGAATGAATGAGACCCAATCATATTGAAAAACTTTATTAAACTTTTTTTACACAGTTTATTAGCTCCCCTAGGGGACTTGAACCAGTGGCCATTAGATTACTAATGTATTGCAGTATATTGTCATTTTTACAGGCTCCTGTTAAGCCCTTTCTGTCTTAGATGCTGCAATCGTGATTTAAGAGGTTAAACAGCCAAGATCAGCGCGATCGCTGTTCCTGCCTGTTAGTCCCGGGTGTCAGCTGTAGTACACAGCATACGGAGTGGGCTCAGCAGAAGAGCCTGCTCCATACATCACCCCCCCCCCCCAATAACCAAAAAACAAAAACCTCTACCGCATAGGGAACTTTATTGAGACTTAGGGTATGTTCACACGCTTAGCAAAATACGTCTTAAAATCCGGAGCTGTTTTCAAGCGAACGTTTTTGTAAAAACTCGTGTTTTTCGCGCCGTATTTTACGGCCGTTATTAGAGCTATTTATCAATGGAGTCAATGAAAAATGCCTCCAAAAACGTCCCAAGAAATTACCTGCACTTCTTTTGACGCAAATGTCATTTTACGTGCTGTATTTTGACCACGACGCGTAAAATTAAGCCCCGTGGGAACAGAACACTGTAAATCCCATTGCAAGCAATTGGCAGATGTTTGGAGGCGTAATGGTGCCATTTTTTCAGGTGTAATTCGAGGCATAAACAGCCCGAATTACGTCTGAAACCACTACGTGTGAACAAACCCTAAGAATTTGTTCCCATAGTTTGTTTCAAACAATCCACTCTATGCCAGATTCAGAAAGTTTTCGATATAATCAGATTAGACAACATTTAGACTCCTTGTTAGACTATCTTTCTTTATTTCAGTAGAGATAATTTAGAATAAAGGTAAATAGCATTAATGATTTACTTCCAGGCAGGGGCGTAGCTAAAGGCTCATGGGCCCGGGTGCAAGAATTCAGCATGGGCCCCGTGCCCCTCCCCATCACCACCATCACCAGACCACTGTGCGTGCCTATGCCCAGCCTCCTTGCCCAAGAGCCCCATAGTATAATGCCCCCACAAAGTATATTGCTCCCATAGCTGCCCCCACACAGTATAATGCCCCCATAACTGCCCCATACAGTATAATGCCCCCATAACTGCCCCATACCGTATAATGCTCCCCATATTAGCCCCCACAGTATAATGCCCCACATAGCTGCCCCATAGAGTATAGTGCCCCCCATATCAGCCCTCATACAGTATAATGCCCCCCATATCCGCTCCCCATACAGTATAATGCCCCTCATATCAGCTCCCCATACAGTATAATGCCCCCCATATCAGCTCCCCATACACTATAATGCCCCCCATATTAGCCCCCCCATACAGTATAATGCCCCAATATCAGCCCCCATACAGTATAATGCCTCCATATCAGCTCCCCATACAGTATAATGCCCTCCATATCAGCTCTCCATACAGTATAATGCCCCCATATAATTTCTACATACAGTATAATGCCCCCCATATCAACCCCCCATACAGTATAATGCCCCATATCAGCTCCCCATACAGTATAATGCCCTCCTTATCAGCTCCATATACAGTATAATGCCCCTCCATATCAGCTCCCCATACAATATAATGCCCCCCAATCAGCACCCCCATAGAGTATAATGCCCCCATATGTGCATAATAGAAAAATAACATAATGACTTACCTATTCCCGTTCCCACGCCCAGTGGAGGACCCTTCGCCTCCTCCGGTGTGTGCTATGAGTAACTCGGCGCAGACAGGCACGATGATGTCGCTACATCACACCTGCCTGCGTTGGGCCGCTCAGGGGACAGTGAATGCTGGAGCAAGGAGTCGTCAGCTCCTTGCTCCAGCATTGAATGGAACCGGGACCTCGGAGAGTGACTCGCGACCCCCCGGGGGGTCTTCACACGACCCCCCCAGGGGGACGCGACCCACAGTTTGTAATGTATTCGGTTGTATTGTGCAGTTTGTGGTGGAGAGAGGAGGGGGGATATAATACATTACAAGACAACACAATACATTACATTACAATACAGACTCTACAGCTCACCTGGAGTCCTCTGCACCGGCTCTTCCACGCAGGCTGGAACGCCCCTCACGTGACGTCACGGTCATATGGTACACTAAGTGTACTATGTGACCGTAACCAGGAAATGCTGGCTTCACGGCACAGAAAATTTATTTAATCAGCATGCTGTATGGCAATGGGGGCCCCGTGGGCCTCCTAGGCTTAGGGGCCCGGTCGCAATTGCGACTGCTGCGGCCCCTATAACTACGCCACTGCTTCAAGGCTAGTTTATGATTACAATCATAATATAGAAGGAGAAAAGATCCATCTGCATAAGTAAAAATATTAATAAACTACTTGCTGATCTTTAGACAATGGGAGGAAACAGAACATTCATTTGAAGCCCACATAAAAACCAGAGAACATACAGATGGATCCCTGTTTGAAGCTTTAGCAGCCTTGCAACACATATATAATTCCAATGACTGTGCCATTATGTCCGACATTAATAATAATCATTCAGCTAGCGTTCACAGGAAGGGTGGATAAAATGAGAAAAAAAACACTGAAATGAGATTTATGAGAGGAGGATACTGAATTTTCATGAATATTATTTTAAACTTAATGTTATTTTATAAACACCACAAACACATTTACTATAAATTTGCATTGCAAACATATAATAACATTCCAATACATACAGTATTTTTCTATCCTAATGTGCAAATAACATTATATTTCATTTATAGGGAAGCTGGAGGGGCTGTCTCAGGGATCATTGATCTGTATAACAACCACAGATTCCATGTGGAGTAGCTCTTTAGAGTTGAACAGAGGCATAAACTAGTAAATGTGCAAATAATAAACATTATAAACCCCTGAAATGTCTGAAGGAGTAACATCTAAAATGCAGAAAGTGTGTATAAATGTTAGCATTTTTGCAATGTTTTTAACCACTTAAATGCTAAGGTATTTTCTCCCCATGATTAAATATAAAAAAGTGTTTTTCATGATTTTAGCATTTCGGGAGGGCCTTCGGAGAAGTGATACATATAGTTTAGGGTAGTCGGGACAAGGACATTACCATAAAATGGTCTGGTGCAGACTTTCTTTTTTATTTTATTCTTTATTTGCATATTTATTTATATTTTACAATTTACATTTTGACAGTATTGTTATTTTTTTTAATATAGCGTATCCTTTATAAGGTCACTTTAAAGTAAATACCATCTGTTACATTTACATAACTATTTTTCCCTGTATCTAGGGCAGTCATTATAGCCCTTTAGAGTTATATGTAGACCAGCCCAATGTTTATAGATGTTGGGAGGTCCACAAGGGCATATTTGTACCATAGGGGCGGTCCTTGCAGCTGCTATGGTGCCCCTTGAGAGACATGGGCAGAGACAAGGTTAGCTGGATACCATTTAATTATAGGGTGGTGAGAACCTGTGCAGGGATCCCTTCATACATCCTACAAACAGGGTTGAGAGGAATTAATAATCATGGAAAGGTAATGTGGGAAAATTATCCTGCAACTGGCAGTCCACAAACTCTTATTTAGGCAACAGTCCTCAATTTCTAATATGGAACACTAATCTCCACACAATCAGTTATAAATTAACCTTTACATAACTTCTTACTTGTCATTGAGGTTTATAGAAAATGTCATTAGTGGGAGGGGAGCATGTGTGCACTGAACGCTATGAATGCATCCACTTGGTGGCGTGACTCTTTGGGCATTAGCTTGGAAATCTGATCTATGAGCTGTGTACATGACTTTGCCTTTAAAATAATTGGAACTATAATGTACAATCTAATGGAACCTCTACAGATTATATATTTTTAAATCTCTCCATTATTTATCTCGCAATTTAATTTAATGTTTTTTTTTAATTTATTGTATCTTTAACCTGTCAAAATGTTGACCAAACCTTCCGAAACAAGGGATCTGATCCATATACAGCAGTGTATACCCTCTAAAAAGGTGTATAGATATAGAGGGATGCTTAGATACTATATAAGGCCCTGTTCAGATTTGTATTATGCTCTTTCCGTCTGGATTTGCGATACTTTGACAGCAAAAATAGAGCAGTCTGATGGACCCCATTACAAGGCAATGAGGTCAGTTCAAAATCACGTTCGTTATAGCTGTCATCGCCCATTTATAAAAGGAAACCATGAAGCGTGAACAGAACCGAACACCAATATTAAAGAGTAGCTTTTCTATGCAACTGAGGTACAATTTGGAAAGAAAGGTAAAATCATGAAGTTATCTCTGATAACTTAGAAACATTGTGATATTACAATATTGATCTGGGGAAAATAGCCTTATCATTATGGTTGTCTATCAAATATTGTATATCCTGATGTGTGTCCTGTAGCAGTGTACCAATAGGATTCATCATTTAACTGACAAGCCATTTGGAAGCTCATTTATCCTCATGCATGTAATATGATAAAAGCAGCTAAATCCAGCAATGTTCAACAATACATGATTTCCATTCTGTTCACCATATTGCCCCACAGCAATAATAAAATAGATGTCTTTCTGCTGAGGTTTCAGCTTATTCTGACGTTTATTGCTAGGCGTCTGATTCTATGAACGAAATCAAACCCGACATAAGAGACCAGGGGCATGTTCTGCTGTAGTGTCCATACATATACACACATTGAAAGTTTAGATTCACGTTAAAGTTGCCTGTATGTATCTCCTATAATTATGACATTTCTTAAAACAATTTCTAAATATAAAAGACTTTTTCCTTAAATATTTAATAAAATGAAATACAAGCTGATACCTACACCTTACAGCCTTAATCTCTGCAGAAAACTTTCATAAACGTCCCCCCTCACATCAGTTATTGCACTACGTTTAATGTATACTCTGGGAAAATATACTAATATATACGTTAAACGTAGGCTGTGACAGGTGCCCTAACAGTGACATCCGTAGTTGGGTCTTCTAGTTAGGCCCTGCTGCTGACTCATCTTTTGGTTTTGACGCTCTCTGGACTGATATCTGGTAGCAATTTTTTTCTGGCTCCTGCTTTACCTACTCAAACTGCCAGTTGGCGACTACTCTGGGAACCGCAACCTGGGGATTCTCTGCGGTAATGTCCACATCTCTTTACGGAGGTTAAAGGGTGGAAACCAGGGATCCCTTATACTCTGTACCCCAATTAGGCAACACCAAGCTGACTGGTCTTTAGCTATGAGCAGGGGAGATAATAATAACAAGTACCAGAGGCCTGACATGTAACCATCGGACACTGATCTACCATGACCACCTTTAGCAACGAGTTAAGAACATGAAAAGTTTATGTTTTTCTCATATCCACTGGGTGCCACTTATCTTTCCATAGTGCACATATACAATGCACAAAGTGATGTCACAGCCCAGGGATAATGCACCCAGTGATGTCACAGTACAAAAGTAATGGAAGTGATGATGAGATAACACTTGAATAAGGCAAACAAAAATGAACAGTGCCGTAACAGTAGCAGAATAATATTCACACTGATATTACAATACAGGCATAATGCACACAGTGATCTCACACTCGAGGGATAATTTAGTCAATAAAGTTGAAGCAGGATAGTGCAAATAGTGATGTCATAGTACAGGGATAATGTACACATTGATTTCACAGTACAGTGATAATGCAAACGATGATGATACAGCACAGGAATTACGCACGGGATATGTCCCCATGCACATTATCACACCAAGTAAACATTAGGCTCCATAGGAAAACTTGAAATGGGGTTTAATTCATTTTTCCATGCAATCATTCCATTCCATTGAAAATAGTGGTATTCACATCACATTTGTGACGTACATTCGTCGTATTTGCTGGGAAAAGCTCCATAGCCTATAATGGGACTAACATAGGCAAAGAGAGTATCCCTTTGGATCATACATATAGTATGAACATGAACAGAGCCTAAGCTGTATCCATACTCAGGAGTTTGCTCTGAGGCAGAAGTGGGCCAGTCAGACTCCCATAGATTATATAGTAATGACCTAGCCTAAGGATAGTACATTTATGTTTTATCCCAGAAAACCCTTTTCAGGAATAGTGACATTATTACCATAATACCAGTAAGAGGGCAATAACACAGCACGACTAGTGGGATCAATCAATATTTAATAGGTGTAACTACAATTTATAGAGACAAATATGGAATGACCTTTCATGGAAGGAAAGAATCAAGCCTACTTTAACCAAGGTTGTCCCTTAAGTCTAAAGCTGTTCTTGAATACCTCATACAGTACATTGTTGTAAAATGTTATATACTGCAGTAATTTTGCACTTTAAGCTGTAAAAGAACCAACATTAAAAACACTGGAGACTTATCAACTTTCTAGTATTAAACAAATTAGCAAAATACTAGAAAACTAAAAAAGTCTAAAGGTTGATCAAGGATTAGAATTCTGTAGCCTGCACTACATAGATAAACTATATGTTGTCACCAGCCTTGGGTGACTCTGCTTTTACTGCAACTATCCTTAAATGGCTGAAGAGCATTACTGTGGGCAATAGAAGTTGTATTTGTGCTAATAACAGTGTATTAGGAAATTGCATGCAATGCGCTTCTCTCATTTAGATCCCTGTGTACCTCCAAACTGGAGGTCAGCTTTAAGGCTACAAAATGGCGGTCTACTTTAAATACAATATAAAGTCACAACTGCTTCATATCTTAGTATCGGCAAGGAATATAACAAATTGTAAACAGATTTTTTGATTCTTAATTATTTTCGTTTTAATATATTATCAATATATTTACCCCTTATATTTCTTTCCCCTATTTTTTATTTTAGCTTAAGTCTTCTGTCTAGTTCAAATTTTGTTTCCATAGAAACCAACCTTTTTTGACAGTTTTAAACAAAGGTAATCTCTTGACAACTGTATATACAATAATATTTTCACCTGTTCTACTTTAAATGATGATAACTGCCATATATATTTATATAATCCTTTTTTCCGTAAAACACAAGGTATTGGTATTTATCTGCTTTAAAGTCATCAACATGTCATATGTGTCTATATGCTTCCATGTCTGAGACTCCTGAATGGCAATGTTACATACTTTTTAGGACTACTATATATATTTAATTAAATATCTATTTATACCATTAAAATAAAATTGTCTGTGTTATCAAGAAAATCATGTTTATGTATCTTATTGTACATGGACATCACATGGACTGGATTTCATCTGTGTCATACAAATATAGCATGCTATGTACTGTACACTGGTACTAGCCATGGCCAGAATGTGCTGCATTATGGCATATTCAGACGTGGCAGCAGTGGCGGACACAGACTGCAAAAGGCCCCTGTGCAGATAATGTGCCAGGGCCCCCCCGCCCCCCCCCCCAATACCGACAAAGTTACCTAAACATATATATGCATATAAAAATAAACCTTACTAATAAAAATTATGAAGGAAGATTTATATTGTACATTTTATTACCAGTTTAGAACACAAGTAACACATTTTTTTCCGGGTTAAATTCTTATCTAAACTAAGTCCCTAAATGTGGGCAAAGAAAATGAAAAACCTATACTCACCTCCTCCGGCGCCTCCGTTCCCCCTCCGCAGCCCCTATCCCTTTCTGTGTTTACAAAGCTGCTGTGGTGACGCGCGGTCGATGGCACATGACCGCTGCAGCCAATCAATGCCCTCAACAGCGATTTGCTGTGGAACTACTGTCCTCAGCAGCACACCAATGAGGAGTTATTGGCAGCAGCGGTCACGTGCCATCGGCAGCGCGTCACCAGTGCAGCCTTGTACACTTGTAACACAGACCGAGACAGGAGGATGGGGGCTGCGGCGGGTGAACGGAGGCGAGGGAGGAGGTGAGTATAGTTTTTTTATTTTCTTTGCCCACATTTAGAGACTTAGGTTAAATTGAATCATTGAATATAACACAAAGCACTCATGCAACTGAGATGCAATAATTTAGATGATCTTATCATGCTTAGCTTACTGCACTGTTACCTATCAAGCAGGACTGAATCTCAAGATATCTACAGAGGGGGCTGTATGGCGTTATCTACAGGGGGGACTGTATGGCGCTATCAACAGAGGGGGCTGTATGGCGTTATCTACAGGGGGGACTGTATGGCGCTATCTACAGAGGGGTCTGTATGGCGCTATCTACAGGGGGGTCTGTATGGCGCTATCTACAGGGGGGACTGTATGGCGCTATCTACAGGGGGGACTGTATGGCGCTATCTACAGGGGGGACTGTATGGCGCTATCTACAGGGGGGACTGTATGGCGCTATCTACAGGGGGGACTGTATGGCGCTATCTACAGAGGGGGCTGTATGGCGTTATCTACAGGGGGGCTGTATGGCGTTATCTACAGGGGGCTGTATGGTGTTATCTACAGGGGGGACTTTATGGCGTTATCTACAGTGGGGTCTGTATGGCGTTATCTACAGGGGTTCTGTATGGCGTTCCCTACAGGGGGGGTCTGTAGGGAAAGTCATACAGCCCCCCCCTGTAGGGAACGCCATACAGACCCCCCTTTAGGGAACGCCATACAGACCCCCCTGTAGGGAACGCTATACAGCCCCCCCTGTAGGGAACGCTATACAGCCCCCCCTGTAGGGAACGCCTTACAGCCCCCCCCTGTAGGGAACGCTATACAGCCCCCCCCCTGTAGGGAACGCCATACACCCCCAATCACTCAAAAAAATGCGACCTACAGTGTGAAAAGACAAAAGACATGTATCCCCTATCCACAGGATAGGGGATACATGTGTGATCGCTGGCATTGATAGGGAGAGCGGGGGACCGAAAGTCCCCCGAAGTTCTCCATCACTCACCTCTGACTTCCGGTGTCTGCGCAGCTCAAGTGTGACCGGCGCTCCATTCATTTCTACGGAGCTGCCGACACAGACCCCGGAAGTCCGAGGTTTGTGATGGAGAACTTCAGGGGACTTTCGGTCCCCCGTTCTCCCTATCAATGCCAGCGATCACACACGTATCCCCTATCCTGTGGATAGGGGATACATGTCTTATGTTTAATGGCAGAGCGGGGAGATACTCCCTGCTCTGCCGTAGTGTTCCGTGGCATCGCGCTGTAGCAGCCATAGCGGCAGCTAGCGGAGATTCCGGCCAAGGTGGGGGCCCGTGCCGGCAGGTGACGCGGGCCCCCTCATGCCGCGGCCCCGTAGCAGCCGCTACGGCTGCTATAGCAGTAGTTACGCCCCTGTGTTAGGGGGAGTTCACACTGAGGTTTTTTTCGCGAAAAACGTCAGAAAGTGCCTCCCATTGAAATCCATGAAATTTTTCCTGCGAGCAGTAAAAACCGCATGCGGGAAAAAGAAGCGCAATGCCCTTTCTTCGGGCGTTTCTGTCTCTGACTTCCCATTGACAACAATGGCAGGCAGAAAATGCGTTTTTTGCTGCGTTTCCCTGCCCACGGCCCGATGGCCGAAAAACGCCACAAAAAAACGCAATGAAAAACGCGGGAAGTGTTCTACCGGCAGGTCAAAATATGCCTCAAAATTCCGGAAGGAATTATGAGGCAGATTTTTCTACATAAAAACTTCTCCCTTCTGACATGAACTTTTTAACTTCATCTACCTGTCCTCTGCAGTCTGCACGTCCTCCACTCGTCCTGTGTCTGTCCTCCGCTCATCCTATGAGTTCTCCGGCAGTCCTGACTGTACTGTCCAGCCGCCCGAAGTCTTACGTCGCACCGCCCCCTGTCCTCTCCCCTGCCTGAGCGCTCCTCCTACCACCAGCATCGCCGTCCTGTCCTATTCATCTGTGCCAGATTGGCAGTGCAGTGTAGCGGCTATCACCGGGCCCGGGCACCCGCCCGGGCACCCGCCCCCTCCCTCCCGATTGGTAGTGCAGTGTGGCGGCTATCACCGGGCCCCCGCCCCCTCCCTCCCCTCATGCCTAGTGTTGTGATGCTACTAGGCATGAGGGGGCCCGTGCCGCCAGGCCTGGTACATAAAATGTAATGTGCCTGTCAGGGCGACACGGGCCCCCCCATGCCGCGGGCCCCGTAGCAGCTGCTACGGCTGCTACTGTGGTAGTTACGCCACTGAACGGGCCCCCTTCCCACGCGGGGCCCTTGTGCAGCTGCACCGGCTGCACATGCGGTATGTCCGCCCCTGCGTGGCAGATTTGCTGCGGGATTCCGCTGCGGACAGGACCTGACCGCAGTGGAGATCCGCAGCAGACTTTTTTCTTTGGTTTCTTTAGCTTTTTAGTTAACTTAGTGCAGGCGTTGTGGAAAACAACGGTTCAGAAAATATTGCTGTGCTGAATTTACATTTCACAGCATGCTAAGTCTGTTGCGGAAAAACAGTGGATTTTTACTGTGGATTTCAGCCTTTACAATGTGAAATGTGCCACGTCTGTACCCTCAAATATGCACATTTTTCAGCAGATTTGTTGCATAATTGTGGCCCTTACACATAAGCTTGTGTGTAATACAAACACGTCTCTTTACATGCATATTTTTACTTGCAATACACACCATGTAGCCTTCTAATGGAAACATATGGAGAAGCCCCAACAGGACTATCACTAAAATACTCTCTGAAATTCCTGTGTCTTCTATAAATCTAAGTTATGTGCGGATATATAATCCCTTGTTCTTATTTATAGTAGAATCCACACTTTTTCTGACGAATTTATCTAATAATTTATGGGCCCAGCAGTGGTTTTTCTCACTGAATTCTGTACCAGGAAATTCCTAATTTCATTGCTTAGTGCTAGATGGATAAATGAGAGAAGTTGCCAAGTGACTCCCCACACAGAGAAAAAGAAAGGACATATTATCTGTGTCTATATCAATTATTTTCAAAAAAATGATGTACTGCTCCTCTTGCTAGGTGACCACTACATTACACTGAAAGTTAAAAACAGAAATGGTGGTCACCCTGATGTTACAACGTCTGTTGCTAAGAAATGGCCCCCAGTTACTGCATAATTTTATGCATATTGTTAAAAATATCATTGCAAAAAAAATAAAAAAGCAACACAATTCAGACACAGGTAAAAGGAGCAGATTATAATATAGAGCAAAAAATAAATAATACAATTTTTAACAGTTCCTTTTCTCCAGTGGGTGCATATTTTATAGACTGTCTTTTCACAGCAGTTACTAGAATCTAAGAAAGCCTAGGGAGTGATGGAAGGAGAGACAGTTTGTGCACATTACTGTTACGCTACCTTGGGTGCCCCCAATACTGTGCCCGCTACTGCGAGTGGCACATACTCACCTCCACATGTTTCTGTGCCATCCAGAAGGATGTGAATGTGAGCAGCCAATCAGCAGGCGCTCACATGTCACTTCCTACTTCTGGAAGCACATGGCGAGTGATCGGTGGGATCACTTATTCGAGGACTGTATTATTTAGACTGTTTCCTAAGGATGTGGATACAATTGCATGTGGTGATTACCAATGTTGGGAGGCCTGGGGCATGTGTTCCTGCTCCTCAGTGCTAGCAATGCCTTTGTTTCACAGTAATATCCAAGTTTGAGAAAAATAGACAGAATATATACATGCCAGTCAGCTAATATTTAGGCATTAAACTGAAAATTAAGCTGGTAGACACATGTCTAGTAGACATGGATATGATGAAACAATCACCGAAGAAGACCTATATTTCAGATATCATTGTCATAGGCTTACAAAGGGAATTTATAGAAAAAAGATGTGGTTATTGAAAACCATACCTAAACATACCCAAATTTGCAATATAATATAGCACGGTGCCATTCCTGATAAAGAATATTGAAAAAGAAAAAGAAAAAAATAATCCAGGAATATAACTAGGCACTCTTGGGTTGGATAAAATTTAACAAAATATTTTATTCATAAATCCAGATAGTACCGGCAGTATAAGTTTATACAACAATAATTTAAAACATTTTTCTCCTGGCCAGGAAAAGAGACATATAATAACACCTCTATGCTTCTATACTGTCACCTCATGAGTATGTATATAAACATCATATATGCACAGAACAAATTTGAAAAGATAACAATTTTCAAAGCAAAAACGCTGGGTTATGTTCACACTTGCGATTTTTGACCATATATGCTGTTTTTGTCACGAAGTGGCCAGAGTTCCTATGTAGAGTGATTAGTAATGAAATTTCGAAGACATTCTTTTTATAAGAAGTATAGATCTCAAAATAGGAAGACAGTCCCATATGTTAAGGGGATATAGTTTACAACATATCTTTTTCCCTCCTAGGCGGATCCTGATTTTTATAAAACTTATAATGATAGAGAGTCCTTTCACAGACCTGTTTAAGGTCAGATATGTAACATATAGATCTTATAGTGATAGATGGTCTTTTCACTGACCTTTAGGGTCAATATGTAGCCCTTAGACTTAAGCCTTAGAGGTTTTTACCTTGAACAGCCAGCGAATGCCAGGAATCCTTGCATGAAAGCAGTCGGTCCAATAGATGGAAGGTCAAGATCTTCACAAAAGGCAAAATTCACCTGTATGGCCATACATTTCATTTACGCCTCCAAATCTCCATCATCATATCAGTTGAGGATTTTTCTCCTCGGTCTCCACGGGCATTCGCCACTGCAGTCAGAGAGACACGGGCCCGGCAATGCAGGATCACACGCTGGCAGCCAGGTAAGTTTAAAATTTCAATCGTATGTCTCCTTCCACGTGGTATTTCCAACACTGGACAGGAATTCACAGGGCAAAGTGTAGACGTCACTACCCGCCCTGTCTAATTGAGACAGCTGACGCGTTTCATCCAGTACAGGATTTCTTCAGAGCCGTTTGACAGATACTGCCAAACCTGATACCTTTATAGTATCCCAAAGTTCATTCATTGGTTCCATGGTTGTACAAGTAATCTTCCATGGGGATAATCCAAAAAGCATTATAGGAGTCATATATAGATCTTTCAAAAAGTACAATGACCAATTTCAATAAAAGATAGAGGTATTTTTTTTGGGTCAAGTAAACAGTACATTTGTCCATTAATTTATATATATGTATAGACAATGTGTTTAGTGCTCTCATAGGGAGAAGAATTAATATTGCATCCCCATATAGTTTTAACAATAATATCAATTGAGTATGAATCCTCCATAAGAATATTAGTATTCCCTAGGTCTAATTATCAATATTAATTTATCCAAGAACATAATTAGCCAAAATTGCTATTTATTTAAACCTTGTGGCGGAATTATGGAGAAATAAGTTTTTTAAAAAAGAAATCCCTTGCTACACAGTTAATGTAATCATGCTATATCATAAGTTATATATAAAAAAAAAAAAAAAAGAAGAAAATTGATTAGCTAAATTGATCACTATTTCGAAACTGAACAAATAATTTGTTCATTTTGCAGCTATCTTTATATATATATATATGGAATTCATAGTATATTTCAGGGGAAGCAGGGAGAAAGGACCCATATCCATTAAGGCATCAGGACCTGAGTCCCCACTTAAACCCAGAAAATGTTCAAAAACAATGATCCATCGATATAGTGGCAGGATCCAATAGGAACACTTTCACCACTAGATCTCGTGGTCGTTTAGTAAAATGTATATAGCTATTACTAATGAGGGGAGCCACCAAGGAACCCTAGGGGGGGCAGGGAGAGGGATCAGATGCCCAAGGGATGCCCGAAGGGCACCAGGTCCCTAGTCCCCACCACCCACAGCGGACCTATAAGCAACCCCTCCCACTGTAAAGGATTGCAAGGGGTATATAGTATTTTATTTTATTACATTCACCCAATTGATTAAATATTTTATATTAAGAGAAAACCATTCACATTCATTCTACAAAGAATAGATCCTATTATGTAAACGAAATGGGACATCCAGACCAGAGGCAACTGTTGACATTAATGTCCGATTCCAAGGAAGAGTTTTCTATATATAAGGTCACCTACGAGTTTCAAATTCGATTTTAATATGGAGCTCTCAGAGGGATACATATATATATTTATATTGTTTGCTAATACTATGTAGATCGAAAAATACAGAAAATCGAAGGAAGAGCACCGTACCACAAAGATAAGACCACTCAGCATGCTTGTCCCAAGATTCAAAAGGAGCAACTGGAGACCACTGCGGGCGCTGGAAAACAGTCATCCCAGTGGAAGTCCATTAGCTCCCAATAGATAGAGTCTCAGAGGAACATATTAAATTTTATTTCATTATTAAGTCCCCTAGGATTCAAGGTTCCCAATGTATAAATCCACATGGTTTCTTTTTGAAGAAGTATTCTGTTAAGATCACCTCCCCTTCTATCTTGAAATAATTGGTAGATCCCCATGAATTTTAGGCCAGTCGGTGATTGAGCATGATATGTTTTAAAATGTGCAGCTAGGGGATTTGTTATTTCACCTTTAATAATGTCCCGGACATGTTCATTGATACGAATGTGTAACTCTCGCTTCGTTTTACCAATGTATTGTTTCCCACATGGGCAAACAATGGAGTAGACGACCATAGTCGAACGGCAATTGATGAAATTAAGGACTTTAAATTCCCTTCTATGTTCACTATCGAAAAAGGTGTCTGATTTTGACACATACTTACAACATTTGCAAGAGCCGCACATGAACATTCCTTTTGGACGTTTTTGTAGCCAGTTCTCATTCCCTGGGGTCCTTCTCTTAAACTCCGAGCTCACCAACATATCTCTCAATGTGGGGGCCTTTTTTGGGACCATGCTCGGTACATTCCCTACTATTGATTTGATTTTTTTATCCAAAGTCAGGTGTGGCCAATTTTTTATCATCAAATTTCGAAGTATATCCCAATGGGACCCATATCTCGAAATGAATCTAACTCTGTTGTCACTGTCGTCTTTTTTACCTCTTTTGAGGATTTCCTCTCTATTTTGTCTGGATGCCCTATTATATCCTTTCTTAATCAATTTTTTGGAGTATCCCCTATTTTCAAAACGAGAAGACAGATCTTGTGCTTCACTTTTGAAATCCCCAAAATCAGTACAATTGCGACGAATTCGAAGAAATTCACTTATCGGGATCCCCTTAATTTGAGATGGAAAATGATGGCTGCTTGCTGCCAACAGGGTATTACCTGATGTTGGTTTTCGATATGTGGTCGTTTTTAGTCTATTTCCCTCCCTGTGGATATTAAGATCAAGGAAACTAATATGGTCTTCACTATAAGTGAAGGTCAGAAGAATATTTAGCTCATTGACATTTAGATCTCTAATAAAACTTTCCAACAAATCCAATGATCCCCTCCAACATAAGAGAACATCATCCATGTATCTAAGCCAAGCGGAAGCACATTTTCTAAAGAGGGGGTGTGGGTATACTATAAATTCTTCCCACCATCCCAGATGTAAACAGGCATAGGATGGTGCACAGGAGGACCCCATGGCTGTTCCACGGATCTGGCGATAGAATTTGCCATCAAAAGAAAAACAATTATAATTCAAAACAAATTCCAACATTTCAATAATAAATTCATTCTGGTGAGCCCAATCTCCTCCTCTCCTCTCCAGAAAATGTGCAACCGCTTTTAGGCCAACATCATGTGGGATGGAAGTATACAATGACTCCACATCCAGACCTACCAAAATGAAATCCTCCTCTAGGGTCAATTTGTCAATTTTATTTAAAAGATCTCCTGTGTCCAAAACAAATGAGGGGAGTGTACGAACAAAGGGTTTCAATTTTTCATCTATGTATTTCCCAAGGTGATCTGTTGGACCATCACACCCCGAAATAATAGGTCTACCTGGAGGTGAATTTCTATTTTTATGCACCTTGGGAAGCACATATATAGTAGGCATGCGAGGTTCCCTTACTTCCAGATATTGGAACTCATGTTTGTTAATTAAGCCCTCATCCAACGCAAAAATTAATTTTCTATTTAAAGTTGTCATTATGTTATCCGATGGGTTGTCATTCAAAAGAGAATATGCATCTGTTTCCAATTGTTTTTTAATTTCACTGACATAGTCCTCCTCTCTGAGGAGGACAACATTTCCACCCTTATCACTGGGCTTAATTACAATGTTTTTAATATTCTGCAATTCTTTTAGGGCTTTCCGTTCCCTTCCAGTTAAGTTGTCCTCACACAGAAACGAGGACCAATCAATAACACTTATATCTCTGAGCATAGCCTCCAAGAATGCATGTGTGTATCTATTGGAATATGCACTTGGCATGGTACTACTTTTTTTCCGCAGACCCGTATATTCTGGGATTATATCAATAGGATCCTCCTCAGGATCCTTTGTATTCTCCAATGTGTTACCTTCTCTCCATAACTCATTTAAATCTGCCAAGGTATCCAAATCAGACATTTCTAAGTTAGGGATCATATCAACTTCCATTATGTCTTTCTGTAGCTGAGATGCAATATTCTCATTTTGACTATTCCCCTCGTTTTTTTCCCCATGCCAAAGTCTCAAAAGAATCTTTCTGAGAAAAAGGTGAAGATCTTTGCATATCTCAAATTCTTTTCCAGGGGTGACTGGTGAAAAACCCAATCCCCGGTTCAATAGGGATATGTGATGTATTGATAAGGGAAAATCTGTTAAATTTATTACATTATTAGCATTATTTTCTATCTTCCCCTGCGTTGTCTTGTATTGGGTCCTCCTTTTTTCTCTACTATTCTTTCCTCTCCGAATTTCCCTCTGTTTCGATCCCCTAAAAAAGATACCTTTGGCTGTGATTCCTCCACTCTAATGTATTTTCCCATCTCATTGTCACTAGATGGGTCACTTGTGGTTTCCCCATCTGTTGACATAAAGGTATTCCTTCTTACTCGTGGTCTACTTTTATTTTGTCCCTCTCTATTTTTTGAGAAGGAGAAAATTTGTTTCTGCTCAAAATCAAAGGTATCCCTTTGAAATTTTTTCCTTTTACGTATCGATATTTCTCGAAGTTCTTTTTCCACCTCTTTTTTAAGATTATCATTTAATTTTTCAAATTCAGGATCCTTACAGAAAACATCCAATTTTTTGACACTCTCTTCAATCTCTACACTAAGCGAGCTTAGCATTTTTTTCTCCTCATCTATAAGTAAATCCATCAGGTTCCTTGAGTGTCTTAAACATTCCTCATCCCTTTTCTCCAGTGGGTGCATATTTTATAGACTGTCTTTTCACAGCAGTTACTAGAATCTAAGAAAGCCTAGGGAGTGATGGAAGGAGAGACAGTTTGTGCACATTACTGTTACGCTACCTTGGGTGCCCCCAATACTGTGCCCGCTACTGCGAGTGGCACATACTCACCTCCACATGTTTCTGTGCCATCCAGAAGGATGTGAATGTGAGCAGCCAATCAGCAGGCGCTCACATGTCACTTCCTACTTCTGGAAGCACATGGCGAGTGATCGGTGGGATCACTTATTCGAGGACTGTATTATTTAGACTGTTTCCTAAGGATGTGGATACAATTGCATGTGGTGATTACCAATGTTGGGAGGCCTGGGGCATGTGTTCCTGCTCCTCAGTGCTAGCAATGCCTTTGTTTCACAGTAATATCCAAGTTTGAGAAAAATAGACAGAATATATACATGCCAGTCAGCTAATATTTAGGCATTAAACTGAAAATTAAGCTGGTAGACACATGTCTAGTAGACATGGATATGATGAAACAATCACCGAAGAAGACCTATATTTCAGATATCATTGTCATAGGCTTACAAAGGGAATTCCTTATGATCAAAAGAAAAATGAAATTGAAGCACAACAGTTGTAAATTCCGTGAATTAAGCAAGAAGATGGCAACAGTGAGAACAATGGTATCCCTAATGTACACAGACAGAAAAAGGTGACATACTTTAGAAACTGAATATTATTCAGTAATATGAAAGAGAGAAAAAGCCGTGTATGTAAGGAAGTGGTGACTGAAAAGAAGCAGTAGCACAACTTAAATGTCCCGGCACCGATGACTATTATCTTATATTGAGCACTCAGGTTCTTTCATAATTCTGCAGACTGATCAATGCCAGTAGCTAATTTCACAATGCTTAATATACTAAATATTAAGCCATTTGTCTGAACTAACAGATTCAAACCATGGATTGAAAAACTTCAGCACATTTGATAGCTGTTGTAATAAATACGGTGTCTTACCTGGATCCATGGCCACCGGTCATTTTCAGCTGAGGTCCAAGCATTTACAAGACCTTTTTTATTTAGTCTTGCAAAATATGGATACCACTTTTGTAATCCAAAAAGGGCCCTGTGCGTTGAGGATGCTGTTATTTGCTGGTTGGAGATGATCCCTCCTTCCATCCCAAGAGGTCCAGAGCATCCTGGTAAACACGGAAAACAAGATCTATTATATATGTACATTTAGTTATTTAAATATGATCATTTGGATTGATAGTATTGGACTGATAGTGTCTAAAAGTCTGTGCAAAACTAACACCTCTGTTTTATTAGCTTTACTGCTAATAGTACTATTTTAGTAACCCCATGTTACCTACAGCTCCTTCCAAGAAAGTATTCCTAAACACTGGACTAAGGAATTTGACACTTTGTAAAACCTTGATCACACACACAAGATTACTTTTTTGGTTTTCCTTACTATAACCAGGAGTATATCATAAGCAGAGGAAATGCATAAAGGAAAGAGATATGTCTCTTCTGTTTTGGATACAAACTTTAAAAATAATAATTCTGAACTGGATAAAAACTGCACTGTGTACACAAGGTCCAGGCTATATTTTCAGTGTAATCTACTCAGAAAGCCGATAGGTAAAAACAGAAAGTTATCCCCTGATTTTCATTTATATTTAAATACATATTTTAACACCTAGAAGGCACGTATAAAATACAATCTGTCTGCAGTGATAATTTAAACTGTTGGTAGTAGAATTGTTTTAGGCCAGGATCACATGTGAAGAAACTCGTAGCACTTAGTGTTTGTCATATTTTATGTTCGTTCAGAATAAATAAGAAAAATAAACTAATCCTCTACTATCGTGATTGTGCATATATCACCAACAGGAGTGCCCCACATAGGAGCTTTTTTTCTTCACCCTATTCTGCATATGAGGTCTTGATTTCGTTTTTGGTGCAGTTTTTTCAGTCAAACACAGGAGTGAACACAAAAGAAAGGCGATATATCAACATTTTCTTTCTACCTTACCTTCCTTTTAGATCCTCTTATGGCTCACAAAACTGCATCAAAAATGGCATCAAAACTTTGTGTATGATCCTGGCCTTAAAGAGGACCTGTCACTAGTTTAGTTATGCCCTATCTAATAGGCACTGTCACACTGATAATGATAGTGACAATTGTGTCCCAAAACGTTTATTTTTTTTAAAGTTATGAGCTTTTTTCTAAAAATGTAAATGAGGCTATAATAGACAAGTGGGTGTCACCACCAGCAATTCTCCTAAGGTGGAGCTACATCACCGCCTCTGATGTCCTATCAGTATGGAGCTGCTTCACACACAGTGTGAGAAACTGAGTCTGGAGGGAAGGGGGGTCACTTCAAATAGCCATCCTGGCACCAGGATCGAAGTTCTAGCTCTGAAACAACCAGAGGTATCACCAGTTGAATACAGAGTCGGGAATGGAAGCTGTATACTACATGATCAGGCTGTGTTGCAGGGCTGGGAAGAGGAGAACTGTATGACGCTGATTGGACAGCATCATACAGAAAACAATACACCGCCCAAAGTGAAGTGACCTCCTATTTGGCAAGTATAGCCAAATTACCATATTTAGAAAAATGTACATAAAACTTTGCAAATAATAAACGTTTTTGAAAATAAAATACACAGTAGTTATCAGCATCATAGCACCTATTAGATTTGTTAGGAGATAGGGCATTAATAAACTAGTCCTATTTAAGGACTACAACTGTGGCACCAACAACCAAGCGTAAAATTTCTACTTACTTTCTACTTAAAACATTTTTATTCTGTAGGAGATTTATTATTCCGCAACCACTCCCTATTTAGACCAGATGGCCATCATGAATTATCTTACATAATTCCATAATGTTCAATCAATTGGACAAAAGTTGTTCCACAATAGCGCATAATTAATTTTATCCATGCATTCTTTTTGTTAAGTTATTTACTTAGTATTAATTATTTCCTTAAATCCTTGTAAAATTTAAGAAGGAGGAAGTGTTGTTTGGGAACAGACATGTCTAGGACAGAATTTACTAAATTTTCTCTATTAACACCCAGTTCCAAGGGCACACGTGATGTAGAGAAAGCCTTGAGAATTATTCCAAAAAAGGGAAGGAACATAGTTTTTCAGATATCCAAGCATAATAAATGTGGATTAATACATGGATTTTTAATTAGATTTCAGTTATGATTTTACTATTTCATTTATAACAATAATAATAACAGCATTTTCCATTTGCAGAATTGTCCAATCCTCTATGACAAGTTCACTTTAATGCATGGTGTATTTTACTACACATTATAATTTACACAAATTACATACGGTACTTAAATTAACATTAATGTTAACACTGGTATAGCTGGAATATTTAAAGTCAAATTAAACAAGTAGAATGATCTGTGTCTTAAACAAATGACTTTTATCGTTTATCCATAGGATATGCCATAAATGTCTAGTCATCGGGGTCAGACCACTGCACACTACCCCATTTCAAAGAATAGGGATGCCCACTGCTCATTCCCTGTGAAAGAGTGGTCGTGCATGTGGGGCTACTCTCTATGAAAGTTAATGGGAAATACGAAAACAGTCGAATGTGGTCAGACTCCTACTAATCCGGTAGATATGTCATAAAAGTCATACGTTGGCATATATCTTTAAAGGGGTATTCCCAACTAAGACATTTATGGCATATCCACGGGATATGCTATAAATGTCTGATAGACGCGAATCCCATCTCTGGGACCAGCACCTATCTCTAGATGCTGGGTCTTACATCTATAAGACATTTATGACATATCCCAAGGATATGTCATAAATGGTAATTACTCTTTAATTACAGAGCATTTCAAATATTGCAACAATATATGTAATAATTTAAACTTTGAAGAATAATTGTACACATTTCTAACAACCTTTGCTAGATTATCAGTAAAGAATCCCTTGAAGGATGCCAGGTGGGAATATGTTGCCTAGTTATCAGTCCCGATTTTCCCATGAACATGCAGATTGGCCAGATATGTACTAAAGTAGAAGGAGATAAGTGTCTGCTGGACACCTGTGGCACTACTTATGTCCGATTTATGTTTCCCCGAACATCAGATGCAGGGAAGCATCTGACAGCAAAAATAACCAGTAGATTTTTGTTGGATACTGGGAAAAATTGAAGGATCTGGCAAACAAATCTGAACATCTATAATATCTGTTTCTGTAGGTCTCACTTGAATCTGCAGTTAGACCATTTTCTTCAGATTTGAAACAATACCTTGCTTTTTTCTTTCTAAAAATTCCATACAAACTACAGGAAGTTGGGCCAAAATCATCTGGGGTGATGGCAGGATTAGTTGAAACATGAGTGGTCCTAATTCTTATTTATAAAGTTTAACTGTACAGGGGGATTCCCAACTTAAATATTTAAGCTGCTTGCTCAGCTATTTCCATAATTCCCATAGGAATGAGTGGAGAGAGCTGTGCACATCAAAGTCACCTCTCTCTTCATTCTCCGGTGGCCAGCTCACCAGGCAAGACAGGGGTCGGGTGATCCCCATTCTGGAGATAGGTGCGGGAACCCAAGCAACGACCCACATCTATTATACATTTATGGGATATCCTGTAGATTTGTCATAAATGATTAAGTTGGGAAAAACCTTTTAATTATGATGCATTGCCAAAGAGAAGAATTTTCTCCCTTAGATCTTTGTGCCATGATAATAAGAAAGTGAGTAACCAGGCTGGGGTCTTACAGATAATTTGTGAAAAAACCCTAGTGACAAATGATTGGCTCCAAAATGGTTATCTGCTAGACCATCGGGGCCCATTCTTGTATCTAAAACTCTGGTGGGTCAGTCCAACACTGTGAGTAACAATACTAAGGGCCTGTTCACATCAGCGTTGGCTTTCCGTTCCGGGGTTCCGTTGGAGGTTTCCGTCGGGTGAACCCTGCAACGGAAAGTGAAACTGAAACCACAGCTTCCGTTTCATTCACCAGTGATATCAATGGTGACGGAAATATCGCTAATAATTTCCGTTCGTCACCATTCCGGCAGGTTTCTGTTTTAACGACGGAGTCGACTGCGCTATTGATTCCGTCGGAAAAACGGAAACCTGCCGCAATGGTGACGAACGGAAACCATTAGCGATGTTTCCGTCACCATTGATATCAATGGTGACTGAAACGGAAGCTGTGGTTTCAGTTTCACTTTCCGTTGCGGGGTTCACCCGATGGAAACCTCCGAAGGTACCCCGGAACGGAAAGCGAACGGTGATGTGAACAGGCCCTAATTTAATTTTGTATTTTTTATTATTATTATTATTATTATTATTATTATTATTATTAATACAAAAAAAATTGTCCTTTTTTATATAACCTGTTATGCCCTAATTATATTTAGATATAAATACACTAAGCCTTCATGCATAAATGTGAATGCTTGAAAGATATTCTGTGTACTTCTAAAGTCTATGGTCCTCTTAACTATCTGAGGTAAAGGAAGTGGCAACCACCTTGAGCAAACATCTGGTGGTATTTGTCACCTTTAGAGCCTTGGCTCAATTATCTGGAACTAAGGATGGCCAAAAGAGGTCTGATATTCTAGCCTGATCAATGCAGTGGGATGTTATGGGCAGCTACTGAGCACTTCTGAAGGTCTCAATCTTGCACAAAGATTCTTTCCTGGTGTTTAAGCCTGCATGCAGTAGTAAAATATATGCCGTTATCATGCAGTAATGAATGGAAATGAAAACATTATCTTTGTTCCCACTTGAAAGGTTAGGTATAATATCTAAAAGTAGATTTCTAAATCAAAAGGTCAAAGTTGTATGGGTTACAAGTTAAAAATGTTGAGATTAAACGCACACTGTCAAAAACAAAATGTAGAATTCCGGATACTGCATTAAAAAGAAAAGATGAAAAAAATATTTAATGTAAGGTGAAAAAGCACTTGTTCTACGGTGAAATTAATATAAGGAGAAATATATTCTCGAGCTACAAAATTCTACAGGGCAAATCTTTAAGGCCAACGTCAAGCAAGCAACTTTCCTCTCTAATCAAACCTTAAGCCCTGTAAGAAATATATTCAAAAATGTAAAGTAACAAGGAAAAACTAATTCATAATAATTCATGCAGTCAGCTATCCAGAAACAATCTGGAACGTCCAATATTCCGGCATTTGTTTACAACATAAGGCAAAAAAACTCTTAGCAAAATATTAAGTAGAGATAACTAAGTAGGAAGACTATCAACAGGATTTCTACTCTCAGAAGAAGGTTTTATTTATCTATGTTCATCTGGTGATCTGAATGTCGACCGCGGAGCTGATGGGGCCCCAGGAACAGGAAATATAGAGAAATTATACATTTTATTTAAAAAAAAAACAAAAAAAACCAGGCAGCACTTTATTTCTACAGCGTAAGTATGGATATTGGTAATCCTACTTGTAATATGCTCTGGATAAAATATAGTGAGCATAAGTATGGTATCCCTGATGTCCCCTTGACTTTATATGAAGGGCTTATTCACTTGTAAAAAAAATCTCTCAAACAAAACTTGAGAGCTCATCCAAATACCGCTATAGAAAAGCATGTAATGGCTTTTCTAAATTTTTCAGTGCTCTGCTTTGGAATAAACATGGCAGTTTTGATCATACTTGAATGTGTCCATTTGACAGGGGAAGGTGATAGTGGGCAGATTTGTGTAAAAACATAGGATACCTAGGTCCACAAATAACATCATCTACTGAGTAACACACAGTCTCTCTACTACTTATTTGGACCAGATACTCAATTCCATTTGCTGAAATGTCAATTGTTAAACTTTGTTAAAAAGCGTTTATAGTAGTTAAAGTGCTTGATGCTGGATACATTGTCACCACATCAAATTGTAGAGGAAGATAGGGTTATATCACAAGGGGTCGCAGTCACAGCAGTTACACTTTGGCTAAGGGAGGGCCAAATAAAAAGACACCAACATGTAATAGTACATAATTTCTAAATTGGTGCAACCAATTTCCATTCCAAGAGCTTCATGTATACCATATTTGTAGCCAATAATTAACCATAACCATAAACTCCTTGAGATTCCCAAAGACAATAATCCAGGTGGGAATAGGTTACATTCTACATTGTGTTTATGCAATACATGTTGTGAACACTGACAAATTGTAAAGAATGGAATTTAAACATCCCACAGTGAATAACAATGATACTCAAAAGTATCGGTGAAAAAGGAAGTAATTACATTCAAGCTTTGATGAGAAATACGATCTGAATGGGAAACAGCTTCATTGTGCTCTCCCTGGTTAATTGCTTATTGACTTATTCTGTAGCATGACATGTAAAAAGTTAAATCATTGATCTCTTGCACAATTTATAGGTTCTCTGCTCTATTATGATCACATGCATGAGAGTCACAGTGATCAGATACAATCATAAAAATGAGGTGCACGTCAACCTGACAAAATTATATTGATTTTAACTCAAAAGAGAATTTTGCACAAAACACTCCTAGAAATGTATAGACTAGATGTCTCTCTGTTTAAATGGTTTCAACTGTGATGAACAACATTCTGACTATGGTATGTATTTATATACATAGCATTCAATTGATAGTGAGTATCTATTATATAACCGAGAAGGACGTGGTGTCCGAATCTCCCATAAAGCACTGCCCACATAGAGCTCCAACAGCCCAACCGTCAGTTAGCTCCGCCCACAGCCAGAAGACTGAGGAAGGAGATGTGAGTGATTAGGGGCATAGCTATAATGCCGCCCCCCTCCCATACACAGTGTAATGCCCTCATATGTACGGACCTAATAGAAACATAATAACCTACATACTTATCTATCCCCGTTCCCCCGCCAGGTGGAGGATCCTTCTCCTCCTCCGGTCTGTGCGATGTGAGTGACTCGGTGCAGACAGGCGCGATGATGTCAAAACATCACGCCGGCCTTCGCCGAGACGCTCACACCACACTGAGCACAGTGCAGAGGAGGCATTGGATCCTCCACCTGTTGTGGGAACGTGGGTTAGGTAAGTATGTAGGTTATTATTTTTGTATTTGGTCCGTACATATGGGGGCATTATACTGTGTATGGGAGGGAGGGGGCATTATACTGTGTATGGGAGAGAGGGGGGCATTATACTGTTTGGCAGCTATGGGGAACATTATGCTGTATGAAGGCAGCTATGGGGAGCATTATGCTGTGTGGGGGCAGCTATGGGGAGCATTATGCTGTGTGGGGGCAGCTATGGGGGGCATTTTGCTGTTTGGGGGACGCCATGGGAGCATTATACTGTGTGGGGGCAGCTATGGTGGGCATTATACTGTTGGGGCAGCTATGGGGGGAATTATACTGTGGGGCAGCTATGGCGGCATTATACTGCGTGGGGGAAGCTATGGGGGGCATTATACTGTGTGGGGCAGCTATGAGGGGCATTATACTGTGGGGCAGCTATGAGGGGCATTATACTGTAGGGGCAGCTATGAGGGGCATTATACTGTGGGAGGAGCTGATATGGGGGGGCATTATACTGTGTGGGGGCAGCTATGGGGGGCATTATACTGTGTGGGGGCATCTATGGGGGCATTATACTGTGTGGGGGCAGCTATGGGGAGCATTATACTGTGTGGGGGCAGCTATGGGGGGCATTATACAGTGTGGGGCAGCTATGGGGAGCATTTATATATATTAACAGACCACTGCATTCCTTTTGATAGCAAACCCATGTAACGGGTTTTCTATACTAGTTATAATTATTATCATCATCATCAATTATTATTATTATTATTATTATTATTATTATTATTATCATTATTATATTGAAGAGCAATAAAAGTTTTTAAAATGTATCGCCACCGTTTAATGCTATGTCGTTTTTTGGCTACAAATGATGCGCAATTTTTTAAAAAATATATATCTTTGTAGGGGTCAGATCTTAGCTCTTCTTATACAGAGCTCAAAATCCCCTGCATAGACAAAGATTTACAGTGACTATAGGGAACTTAGGGCTTACTGTATACTGCTTTATAACTCCAATGTATAAACAATACACCAGAAGCTCCTAAGCTCCCACTGGTGGTGGCTGCAGACATCCAGAATGTTATCATTTGAAAATCTGTCTATGCAGGGAATCTGGAGCTCTCTATCAGTAAAACAAAGTTCTATGTACAATAAAGAAATATATAAGTATATAAATATAACTATATAAATATACAATATATTAAGAAAACAATCAGCAGAGAATTATGAACTTATTTAGATTACACAAAAGAAAAAATAAAGGAAATGCATATATTAAACAGCCAACTCATCTTACAGAGGTTTTCAGGATATAACATTGATGGCCCTCACATACCCTCACCAATTATCAGAAAAAAAGGGGAACCCTATGTTCTCATCGGTGAGGATTCCAGGGGTCGGTCCACCTACTATCACATATTAGTGGCCTATCCTAAGGATAGGCATTCAATATTATATATACAGGAAACCCCCGTTAACAGCATTTAAAAATTTAGTATAGTGTTAAAACTGGCGTCTATCTCCATCTGATCTCGTACCTTGAAGCTCCTGGGCCTCAATGCACATTTTGTAACAGGGCCTCGCACCTATCACATGCCATTTATAATGTTGGTGTCTTCTTATATGGAAAATAGTACATTGGCCGCCTCAGGCACCAGAAACCAGGTACAACGGCTACATCTACACCCACCTAAAGCTGTGCCCCTGACTGCTCAGTTAATTTCCATAAAATTTGTGTCATAAAAGAAGCAGCGTGTTGCATTTCGTATCCAGTTTTGTTCTGTTCGTTCATTAAAGGACCCTACTAAATCGAACTATAATAAATGGGAAATGGTTGGTTACAGATAGAAATTAGTTTCTGATACCTTTTATAAAAGAAAGATCGACAAGAAGTGGAATTCTAGGTAATTGATAACAAACAGAGATCCATATTACACCAACATATAGTGACACATAGGAAAATAGATTATAAACTTATTGAAGACAGAAATGTCATCCATTAGACTATCCGTCAAAATCTGTTAGTAAAATAACTGTTGTCTGAATGCAGGCTTGAACACTTGATGTTTAAATCTTTATTTTCCTATAAACCTGCAGGTAGGTTAAAGCAGACATTTTAATAGCTATGGTTACATAGTCACAAAAAAAAACACCTCAGTTTTTATTTTCTCCTTCCTTTCCTCTCTATTTTAGTCAGTAGGTCATATTGTCTTTTTTTTATTATACATAAAAGAAAAATATTGCTAGTCACTGCATAGGCACTATTGTATCAGAACTACACTTTATGACTAGCACAATAAAATGTGTACGATTGTATGGTGGACACAATGTTATGTGCAAATCTATGTTGATACTTTGACTTTGTTGGCTTTACTATTTGGCATCAGTCCATTGTCTGCGGCATTGCCCAGGATTAAGGAGGATTGTAGGTAGAAGGAGAGGTGAGTATTAAGAGAGGACGGGGGCAAGTGGGAGATTTACCTGCTCTTCCAGGAGGTCTATCTTTTGTACCGGGGGATTTGGTGAGTATGTGACACAGTTCCCTAATGTTTCAAATAAATTAACTGAAAAGTATACATTGAATGTAAAAAATAAAGAATAGAATAAAAAGTACAATTTCAGATAACTAAAACAGACTGTTCAAGTATTTGCCATGTTGTTGGTAGTGTTCTATAGATCTTCCTGAATGCCAAACAATTCAGTTTTTTTTTGTGTTGTCAAGGTGATCATTTTTATTGGAAGGACAACTGTGTGTCTGGGTAGGAAAGAGAGAACACTTCCTCCATATAGCTGTACTGTAGTTATTTTATATCTGCACTCATAAATTATATGAGAAATGGCACCGGTGATGATACAAAATCTCACAAAATGAAATCAACAAGATGGTATGTCAGTGTTAATCGTCACTTAGTTAAATATAAGCTACTTATAAATGGCAGAAAAGTTCAAATTAATGCAGTGAAAGCCCGATGCAATATTAAATTGTTATAATAATGTAGCTTATGCTTCGTTCACATCTGCGTCGGGGGTTCCGTTTATGGGTTTCGTCAGACCTTTCCATCAGGGGAACCAATGAACAAAAACCAAACGGAAACCATAGCTTAAGGTTTCCATTTTTTGGCAGAAACGGAGAGCTATGGTAGCCGTTCATGGGCTCCCCTGACAGAAAGGTCTGACGGAACCCATCAACGGAACCCCGACACAGATGTGAACGAAGCCTTAGCGTGATATACTAATTCTATCTCCGTATTTCCAAAGCGATCTAATGTTTTTGTAAATTACGTTTTTTATTATTAAATATTTAGCACATTAAATGCAGGAGTGCACTGTCCAAGAAACTGTGCAGGGAGTTTCCCCAGCACCTTATAGGCTGCAGGCCTAACGTGGCCAGCAGCCTATAGTATTCATTTGTATCTGCATCCTGAGGACGCAGATACAAGTGAATGTGGCTGTCGCCACTCCTGACGCCCATGACAGTGGTAGGCTTTAAAAATGAGTGAGCGGGGGGGACCGTGGAAGGTGCACGGCCACGCAGCCGCACACCTTATATGGAACACTGACTGTGGGGTATACTATGAAGCTGGAGATATGGGGACTACTATAAGGCTGGAATAATAGGCATTACTGTGATACTGGCACTATCAGTACTAATAGGTGCTATAAATATTGCCAGTAATGACTTAAAAAGGACCTGTAAGCTCTCCTGACATGTCTGTCTTAGCAAATAGTTGTATCCCCGTAAAATAATGATTCTGAAGCATCTTTCCTAGAACTCTGCTGTAATGGCAGGAAGGAGGTGAAGGGAAAGTGAGCCCTAATCTACCCACCGCCCTGTCCCTGCCTACTTGCAACGACCCGCCCTAGGCGACGAGGTACAACTGGGCGGCGGTCCCTACGCTGGCTAAGTGCACAGGAAGACAAACAGGGAACACGCAAGGGAAGGGGCTGTAGCCACGGAACGCCACGAGGAAACGGGGCGGCGAACGAACAGTCAGGACCAGGACGAAGTGAGTACACCCGAGCAGGCACGGAGACAGAAGCAAGCCAGGGCAAGCAAGCAGGTCAAGCAGAACTGCAGCAAGGCAGAAGCACGGCAGAAGCAGGCTGGAGCAAGCAGCAGTGGGGCCAGGAATCCAAAAGAATTACAAGCACTGAGGGAGAGCACAGGGCAGGTAATAAAGGGCAGGGGGCGGAGCTAACTCTGAGAGACCAGGCCGCGATAGGCTCTCCCACTCCTGAGCCTGCCACCCTGGTTGGTGGGAGATGGTGTCAGTCGAGCAGGTCTGGCCTCAGGTGTGGATTGATTAATCCCAGGAGTATAGCTAGATGAAGTACCTGGCAGATCCCTAACAGTACTCCCCCTTTTATGAGGGGCCACCGGACCCTTACTAAGGGGACCCGGTTTAGTGGGGAAGAGGAGGTGGAACCTCCTGATCAATACCCCAGCGTGAACATCACGGGCAGGTACCCAAGCCCTCTCCTCCGGCCCGTATCCTCTCCAATGGACCAGGTACTGGAGGGAGCCCTGGACCATCCTACTGTCCATAATCTTGGCCACCTCGAATTCCACCCCCTCAGGGGTGAGAACGGGAACAGGAGGTATCCTCGAGGGGGACCAGGACGGGGAGCAGCGTTTAAGGAGGGAGGCATGGAAGACGTCATGTATGCGAAAGGATGGGGGAAGCTCCAGACGGAAGGATACAGGGTTGAGGACTTCAATGATCTTATAAGGTCCAATAAATCGGGGAGCAAACTTCCTGGACGGGACCTTAAGGCGCAAGTTCCTGGACGACAACCAGACCAAATCCCCGACGACAAACCGGGGGTTAGCAGAACGTCTACTATCCGCCTGAATCTTTTGTGCGCTCTGGGACGCCTCTAGGTTCTTCTGAACCTGGGCCCAGACAGTGCACAGTTCCCGATGAACCTCCTCTACTTCAGGATTATTGGAACAACCAGGGGAGACGGAGGAGAACCTTGGGTTAAACCCGAAATTACAGAAAAACGGGGAGACCCCTGACGAGTTACTGACCCGGTTATTCAGGGAAAATTCAGCAAGGGGAAGGAATGAGACCCAATCGAATTGACAGTCAGAGATGAAACACCTTAAATATTGTTCCAGGGATTGGTTGGTCCTTTCCGTTTGGCCATTAGTTTCGGGATGGAAGGCGGAGGAGAAGGACAGATCAATCTCCAACTTTTTACAAAAAGCTCTCCAAAATAAGGAAACAAATTGTACCCCTCTGTCAGAAACGATATTGACTGGGGCCCCATGGAGACGCAGGATGTGTTTCACAAACAAAGAAGCTAACGTCTTGGCGTTAGGTAGCTTCTTAAGGGGCACAAAGTGGCACATCTTGCTGAAGCGGTCGACTACCACCCACACCACCGACTTGCCCTGAGATGGAGGCAAATCGGTGATAAAATCCATGGAGATATGGGTCCAAGGTCTCTGGGGAATGGGCAAGGAGCGTAGTAGGCCCGCAGGTCGGGACCTAGGGGTTTTGGACCTAGCGCAAACCTCACAAGCGGTGACGTAAGCCCTAACATCTTTAGGCAACCCAGGCCACCAATAGTTTCTGGTAATGAGGTGTTTGGTGCCCAAGATGCCAGGATGACCAGATAGAGCGGAGTCATGGTTTTCCCTGAGTACCCTCAGCCGGTATTGCAGGGGAACAAACAGTTTGTCCCCAGGGACGTTCCCGGGAGCTGCACCCTGATCAGCCGCGATATCAGAAGCTAAATCAGAATCCGTGGCAGAGACGATTATACCAGGGGGTAAAATACAAGCGGGATCCTTCTCGGAAGGAGGATTGGCCATGAAACTACGTGACAGAGCGTCAGCCTTAATATTCTTGGACCCAGCCCTATAGGTAACCAAGAAATTAAATCTGGTAAAGAATAGTGCCCACCGAGCTTGTCTAGGATTAAGCCTCCGGGCCGATTCTAGGAAAACCAGATTCTTGTGATCCGTAAGGACCGTTACCTGGTGTCTGGCCCCTCCAGGAAGTGCCGCCACTCCTCAAAAGCCCATTTAATGGCTAGAAGTTCGCGGTTACCAATATCATAGTTACTCTCCGTGGGCGAAAACTTCCTAGAGAAGTAAGCACAGGGGCGGAGATGGGTGAGGGAGCTGGTACCCTGGGACAAGACGGCCCCCACTCCCACCTCGGAAGCGTCAACCTCCACAATAAATGGCTCCTCTTGGTTGGGCTGAATCAGCACGGGGGCCGAGATAAAGCACTTCTTGAGAGTCTCAAAGGCCTGGACGGCCTCAGGGGGCCAATGGAGGACATCGGCACCCTTGCGGGTAAGGTCCGTAAGAGGCTTAGCGACGACCGAGAAGTTGGCAATAAATCTCCTGTAATAGTTGGCGAACCCTAAAAAACACTGTAACGCCTTAAGGGAGGCAGGTTGGACCCATTCCGCCACAGCTTGAACCTTGGCAGGGTCCATGCGGAATTCATGAGGAGTGAGGATTTGCCCTAAAAATGGTATCTCCTGTACCCCAAAGACACATTTTTCAGTCTTAGCAAACAGATTATTCTCCCGAAGGACCTGGAGCACCTTCCTGACATGCTCCACGTGGGAGGACCAGTCCTTGGAAAACACCAGTATGTCATCAAGGTACACAACAAGAAAATTACCCAGGTACTCTCTCAGGATTTCATTAATAAAATTCTGGAAGACAGCAGGGGCATTACACAACCCAAAGGGCATGACCAGGTATTCGAAATGACCCTCGGGTGTGTTGAACGCAGTTTTCCACTCATCCCCCTCTTTGATGCGGATAAGGTTATATGCCCCCCGTAGATCGAACTTAGAAAACCATTGGGCTCCCTGAACCTGATTAAAAAGATCCGGAATCAAAGGAAGTGGGTACTGGTTCCTTACGGTGACCTTATTCAGGTTACGATAATCAATGCACGGCCTAAGACCACCATCCTTCTTCCCCACGAAGAAGAAGCCAGCACCTACAGGAGAAGTCGAGGGGCGAATGAAACCCTTGGCCAGGCATTCTTGGATATACACCCTCATCGCTTCACGTTCAGGACATGAAAGATTAAATATCCTACCCTTAGGAAGCTTGGCACCAGGCACCAAATCGATAGCGCAATCGTAATCTCTATGGGGGGGCAACACCTCGGAGGCCTCCTTAGAAAACACATCGGCGAAGTCCTGAACAAACTCAGGAAGCGTGTTTACCTCCTCCCGGGGAGAAATAGAGTTAACAGAAAGACATGACATAAGACATTCATTACCCCATTTGGTGAGATCTCCAGTATTCCAATCAAATGTGGGATTATGCAACTGCAACCAGGGAAGACCTAATACCAGATCAGACGATAATCCCTGCATCACCAGTACAGAGCACTGCTCCAAATGCATGGAGCCAACCAGGAGTTCAAAAACAGGAGTATGCTGAGTAAAATAACCATTAGCAAGGGGGGTTGAGTCGATTCCTACTACAGGGATGGGATAAGGTAAATCAATACAAGGCATCTTTAGAGACATAGCAAATTCCACAGACATGATATTAGCAGATGAGCCAGAATCCACGAAAGCACTGCCCGTGGCAGACCGGCCAGCAAACGAGACCTGAAAGGGAAGCAAAATTTTATTGCGTTTCACATTAACGGGAAATACCTGTGCGCCCAAGTGACCTCCCCGATGATCACTTAGGCGCGGAAGTTTTCCGGCTTCTTATTCTTGCGCCTGGGACAGGTGTTCAGTAGATGCTTGCCGTCCCCACAGTAGAAGCAGAGACCATTCATTCTGCGAAACTCCCTACGTTGTCGAGGGGACATGGAGGCCCCGAGTTGCATAGGTACCTCCGAGTCCTCCGTGGAGGGGCGAGGAGACGGGACCTCGGGGGGAATCGCAGAAAAGTCAGAGGGGAGCACACTGAAGCGTTCTAGCTGACGTTCCCTGAGACGTCGGTCAAGTCGTACTGCTAGGGCCATAACCTGGTCAAGGGAGTCAGGCGAGGGGTAGCTAACCAGCAGATCCTTCAGGGCGTCAGATAATCCTAACCTAAACTGGCACCTTAGGGCCGGATCGTTCCACTGAGAAGCTACGCACCACTTCCTAAAATCAGAACAGTATTCCTCAACCGGTCTCCTACCCTGACGTAAGGTCACCAGCTGACTCTCGGCTAAAGCAGTCCTGTCAGTCTCGTCGTAAATGAGTCCGAGGGCAGAGAAAAAACGATCAACAGAGGAAAGTTCAGGGGCGTCAGGAGCCAAGGAGAAGGCCCACTCTTGGGGCCCTTCCTGGAGTTGGGATATGATGATACCCACCCGCTGGTTCTCGGAACCTGAGGAGTGGGGCTTTAGGCGGAAATACAGTCTGCAACTCTCCCGGAAGGAGAGAAACGTCTTACGGTCCCCTGAAAACCGGTCAGGTAACTTGAGGTCGGGTTCTAGAGGTGAGGTGAGGGGTACTACTAAAGCAGCGTCACCCTGATTGACCCTTTGGGCCAGGGCCTGGACCTGTAGGGAGAGGCCCTGCATCTGCTGGGTCAGGGTCTCAAGGGGGTCCATGATAGCGTCAGCGTAGGAGAAATGGTAGACTAGGTAAGGGCTTGTAATTATGTAATGGCAGGAAGGAGGTGAAGGGAAAGTGAGCCCTAATCTACCCACCGCCCTGTCCCTGCCTACTTGCAACGACCCGCCCTAGGCGACGAGGTACAACTGGGCGGCGGTCCCTACGCTGGCTAAGTGCACAGGAAGACAAACAGGGAACACGCAAGGGAAGGGGCTGTAGCCACGGAACGCCACGAGGAAACGGGGCGGCGAACGAACAGTCAGGACCAGGACGAAGTGAGTACACCCGAGCAGGCACGGAGACAGAAGCAAGCCAGGGCAAGCAAGCAGGTCAAGCAGAACTGCAGCAAGGCAGAAGCACGGCAGAAGCAGGCTGGAGCAAGCAGCAGTGGGGCCAGGAATCCAAAAGAATTACAAGCACTGAGGGAGAGCACAGGGCAGGTAATAAAGGGCAGGGGGCGGAGCTAACTCCGAGAGACCAGGCCGCGATAGGCTCTCCCACTCCTGAGCCTGCCACCCTGGTTGGTGGGAGATGGTGTCAGTCGAGCAGGTCTGGCCTCAGGTGTGGATTGATTAATCCCAGGAGTATAGCTAGATGAAGTACCTGGCAGATCCCTAACATCTGCATTGTACCTATTCCCCAGTTGGGGTTGTGTCCCTACACAGTCTGACACTGTCCAATCAGTGATGACAGAGTGAAACTTTGTAGAGACATGCCCCTCCCTTTGACAAGATGAATAGTAACACCCATTGTCAATTTCTATGGGAAATAGCAGAGGGACGGTGCAACACAGAGCTCTAAGAAAAGATGTTTCAGAACTAGAATTTTATGAGAAATACAAGTATTCACTAAAACAGACATGTCAGAAGAGCTGACAGGTCCTGTTTAAGGGTTTAACTAGGAGTGGTTCAGATGGTGCGACCAGAGTTCTCAATGGTGTGACTTACATCAGAGAATATTTGTCACAACACATGCCATTTGGAAAGGTAGGAACCACATTATGCTTTCCACCTCAGGCAATGAAAAGGTTAGAGTCCCACCTGGCTCAATAATTTCTATTGTTTATGAGAAATCTGTCATTGTAAAAGACACATTTAACTTAGAACATTTAATAGATTCCTTATGGAATATAAGTCAGTGACTGCTACATCGTTCCATGTTTATAGTCTCTGATTTCTAATGTTAGGATTAATATTTAGCTTCTGCCCATTGATAATATATTTAAAACACTTGTTGGAGGTACTGGGAAGAAGCAGAAAGAGATCAAATAAACCAATAATACAAACGTTTATTACAACAATAATACAGTGACTTAACCACTTTAGGACGCAGCCTGTTTTGGCCTTGTGGCACAGCCGATTTTTTCAAATCTGACATGTGTCATTTTATGTGGTAATTACTTGGGAATTCTTTTACCTATCCAAGCAATTCTGAGACTGTTTTCTCGTGACATATTGTACTTTATGATAGTGGAAAAATTTGGTCAATAAATGTAATATTTATTAGTGAAAAATACCAAAATTTAGAGAAAATTTGCAAAACTTTGCATTTTTCTAAATTTAAATGATTCTTCTTGTAAAGCATAATAATACTACACAAAATAGTCACTAGTTACCATTTCCCATATGTGTACTTTATGTTTGCATTGTTTTTTGAACATCCTTTTATTTTTCTAGGACGTTACAAGGCTTAGAAGTTTGTCAAAAGGCCATTTTTACAGGTACCAGTTTAGTTGTGAAGTGGTTTTGAGGGCCTTATATATTAGAATCCTGCAATAAATCACCCCATTTTAAAAACTGCACCCCTTAAAGTATTCAAAACAGGATTCAGAAAGTTTCTTAAAACTTTAGGCGTTTCACAGGAAATAAAGCAAAGTAGAGGGGAAATTTACAAATTTCATTTTTTTTGTGCCGAAATTCATTTGTATTAAAAAAATTCTGTAATACAGAAGGTTTTACCTGAGAAACGCAACTCATTATTTATTGCCCAGATTCTGCAGTTTTTAGGAATATCCCAAATGTGGTGCTAGTGTGCAAATGGACTGCAACACAGTCCTCAGAAGCGTAGGAGCACCTAGTGGATTTTGGGGTCTGCTTTTTTTTTAGATTATATATTAGGCACCATATCAGGTTTGAAAAGGTCTTATGTCAAAACAGTGGAAACTCCCCAAAAGTGACCCCATTTTGGAAACTACACCCCTCAAGGAATTTATCTAGGGGTATAGTTAGCATTTTGACCCCACAGGTATTTTGCTATATTTATTGGAGTTAGTCTGTGAAAATGAAAATCTACTTTTTTTCTGAAAAAACATAGAAATGTGTAATATTTACAAAGAATAAGCAAGAAATTGCACTGCTACATTTGTAAAGCATCTTCTCCCGATTACGGAAATACCCCATATGTGGTAATAAACTGCTGTTTGGACCCGTGGCAGCGCTCAGAAGGGAAGGAGCACCATTTGGATTTTGGAGCGCAGATTTTGCTGGATTGGTTTTCAGTGCCATGTCGTGTTTGCAATGCCCTGGAGGGACCAAAGCAGTAAAAACCTCCCAAAAGTGACCCCATTTGGGAAACTACACCCCTCAAGGAATTTTTCTAGTGGTATATTGAGCATTTATACCACACAGGTTTTTTGCAGAATTTAGTAGAATTAGGCCGTGAAAATGAATATCAACTTTTTTGTCCACTAAGATGTTGATTTTTTTCATTTTCACAAGGGATAAAGGAGAAAAAGTTGCCCTAAATTTGTAACGCAATCTCTCCCGAGTATGACAATACCCCACATGTGGTAGTAATTGATTTTTTTTAATAGAAATTAATTAACCTTTGCAGGACTGATCCTTTTTTGCTTTTCCATTTTAGTTTTTCACTCACTTTTTTAATTTTCCATCAATAGAGTGGTGTGAGGGCTTATTTTTTTGTGGGAAGAGTTGTAGTTTCTATTAACACCATTTAAAGTACCATATAATGTACTGGGAAACTGAAAATAAAATTCTTTGTGGGGTGAAATTGGAAAAAACTGTGATTCCTCCATTGCTTTTTGGGTTTAGTTTTTACCGCTTTCACCGTGCGGTAAAAACGTCAACTTAACTTTATTCTGCGAGTCAATACGATTACGGTGATACCAAATATATATATTTTTTTATATATTTTACTACTTCTACAAAGAAAAAACTATTTGTTAAAAAAAAAAAATGTTTTGTATCAACACATTCTGAGAGCCATAACTTTTTTCTTTTTTGGTCGATTGAGCAGTGTGACGGCTTATTTTTGGCGGGACGAGATGTAGTTCGATACATACAACGTTTTGATCACTTTTTATTACATTTTATTTAGAGCTTTGGTGACCAAAAAACAGATTTAAATTCTTTATTTCTTATGGCTTTCATTATGCGCTAAAAATTTAATTTTACTTTATTCTGCGGGTCGGTACGATTAGGGCGATACCATATGTGTATATTTTTTTTTATGTTTTGCAGCGTTTGCACAATAAAATCACTTGTTTATAAAATAATTTATTTTCTGTGTCACCATATTCTGAGAGCCATAACTTTTTTTATTTTTCAGTAAAAAAAAGCAGTGTAAGGGCTTGTTTTTGCGGCATTCGCCATGTGGGAAAACTAACATTATAGTTTTATAGATTGGGTCGTTACGAACACGGTGATACCAAATATGTGTACTGTTATTTAACGTTTTCATTTTTTTTCAAATCTTTTATTTTTACACTTTTGTAAAACATTTTTATTAACTCTTTTTACTTTTCCCTTTCTTTTTTCACTTTCTTTTTTTACTTGAAGCTCTGATCACTGCTAGAATACATTACACTACCTAGGTAGTGTAACGTATTCCAACTGTCAGTGTGACGTCACAGTCACTCTGACAGTAAGGGCACATTCACACGTGGCGGAATAGCTGTGGAAATCCGCTGCGGACAGTCTGCAGTGGAATTCTCCAGCAGCCGGTTTTTACATTTGTTTCTATACAATTTTAGGAAAGGTAGTTCAGACGTTGCGGAAAACTCCGCTGCGGACCATAGGCTGCGGTGCGGAATTTTCAGTCCGCAGCATGCACTGTCTGTTGCGGAGAAAAAGCTGAATTTCACTGCGTATTTCAGCCTTTGCAATGCAAAAACTGAAATCTGTGGCAAGTCCGCTGTGTTTTCTGCAACGTCTGAATTACCTGTCAAATATGCAAATGTTGGTGCAGATTCGTTGCATAATTGCCCCAAATCTGACCCAACATTTACAGTGGAAAAACTATGCCACGTCTGAATGTGCCCTAAGTTTACGAGGACCATACATGGCAGACCCGGAGGCTGTTGTCTGGCCTCCGGGTGCCATCACAAGCATCAGCGGCCCCCACAATTGCATGGGGGCTGCCGATGTGCTACAAACCCCCTAAATGCGGCGATCGCAATCAAGCGCTGCATTTAACGGGTTAATTGCCGAAATTAGCAGCGATGAGCCGCTGATTGGCAAAAGCGGAGTGCCAGCCATCGGGGACATCTGACCTCCCGGTTCCCGATGCACACTGTCATTGACACTGTCACCGACAGTGTGCATTGGGAACGACACAGTGACTTCCTGACACTCTGACAGGAAGTCTATCAGGAGGCTGGTCCTGATAGGCTTCCATACATGGCAGACACGGAGGGCATTACTTGGCCTCCGGTCGCCATGCTAGCCATCTGCAAACCTCACGATTTCATTGTGAGGTCTGCCGATGTGCTAGAAACCCCTAAAATGTGGCGATTGCAATCGATCACCGCATTTAAGGGGTTAATTCCCGAAATCAGCTAAAATGAGCCGCTGATGGGCAACAGTGGAGTGTCAGCTGTCGGGGACAGCTGGCCTCCCGGTTCCCGATGCACACTGTCGCCGACAGTGTGCACCAGGAACTGCGCTGTAACTGTACGTCCTGGTGCGATAAGACACTGGCCACCCGGATGTACAGTTGCGTCGTGGTGCACCTAGGGGTTAAAGTAAAAGTCTACTTATGAACAAGATTTTTTTTAATCTAAATATCTAAATAGGTCCAAAATTCTGTGTAGCTTAATTTTTCAATATATCTTCATAGAGGTCAAAGCCCTGTTTTTCTGGTGCAAGGCTCCAAATCCCCTGCATAGACTAAAAGCTCAAAGTGGTTGTGCAAGATTTGAAAAACACATGCTACTGTTTGTGGAGGAAATTAATACCCTTTTTTCTAATCTTGGACAACCATTTAAAGAGGATCTGTCACCTCTTCTGACAGGTCTGTTTTAGTAAATTATTGTATTCCCCGTAAAATAAAAATTTTGGAACATATTTTCTTAGAACTCTGCATTGTGCCGTTCCTCTGTTATTTCTTTTAGAAATGTATGAATAAATAGACATCTGGAGTTGCCATTCCGCTTGTCAGGGGCTGTGCCCCTACCGAGTCTCACTCTGCAAGCACTGAATTGGACATTGTCGATCTGTGTAGGGAAAAAATCCCGATTAGTAACAACCAGTCCTAGGAAAAAAAATGATCCAGAATTGTTATATCATGGGGATTACAATTATTTACAAAAACAGGCATGTCAGGAGTGGTGACAGGTCCTCTAGAAAAAGAAAAAATTCGGACTGCCTACAGCCACCACTAGGTGTAGCATAGGATTATATCACATACTGCTTATACATTAAAGGGTAACTAAACTTTCTAAAAACTTCTGACATGTCATAGTGACATGTCAGAAGTTTTGATCAGTGGGGGCCTGAGCACTGAGACCCCCACCAATCGCTTAGACAAAGCGGCAGAAGCACACGGGTGAGCACTGAGCCTCTTAATTTCTGATCGGCTTTTCTCGGAAAGTTGGTATATGGACCCATAGACTATCTATTTAGCCGATAACCAGCTGCTCAGCTTTCCGAGAAAATCTGATCAGAAACCAAGTGGCTCAGAGCTCACCCGAGCGCTTCTAATGCTTAGATTTAGCTATCGGAGGGGGTCTTACTGCTCGGAGCCCCACTGAACAAAACTTCTGACATGTCACTGCAACGTTTTTCGAAAGTTTAATTACCCTTTAAAGTAAAACCGTATATATTAGTAAGCTTCTAATCTCCCCCTAGTGACAGCTACAAGCAACCACAATTTTATTATTTAAGCCAATGTCTATGCAGGTAATTTGCATCTGTGAAATGGAGCTCTGACTTTAGTAAAGACATATTAAGACATTAATCAGCAAAGAAAGTACGTCATTGGACCTAAAAACAACATGGGGTAAAAGATGGACGTTCATCGTAAAGTTCACTGTGACAGTGTTAAAATACATTGCTAAAACATGTCTTCTATTTTTTGACATTTCCAATAGTTAAAAGTAGATTTATAATATTTAGTAATAATTTACTTTTCATAAATTTGTTGCCCGGATTGTATTTTAATATGATACAATGATATAATCTGCAAAGGGACCGGAAATATAATTACTGTAGGATTCAAAGCAAATAAAACCTTATCTACTTAGAATCCATTGGGAATTAAAAAGTTAAACCAATACACTGTCCCCTGGGGAGATTGGTGTAGAACCCTATTATTTACGTCATCCTTATGTGATTTTATTGTTTTTGGTTATAGACTAAATGTTACATTACGCTGAGAGGTGTTCAGCCAACCATTATTTGCAATAAAGAGACTATTACCCTTTCAGAATAGATCGTTGTATGTGTAGTGTAACATTAGATTTTCTGTTTGACAGACTAAAAACATTATTATTTTTGTGTTGTTTAAATTACATGGCTACACATGCACACACACAAACACAATGACATAAAAAAATTGTGGCCCCATGCCAAATACCTGAAACGTTTCTGATCTTTAAACAAAATGTGATATTATAGAAGGGAGTAACCAGATAACACAGTTTTCCATCATTACTGAATTTATTGGAGAGATAAAGTTATCTAACTCTCACATAGTCCATATGAAAAATAATGACCATCCAAAATGTTTGCTATATAAAGTTTGATCTCAATATTTTACATAACCATGTCCAATTTTGATATACACTCACAGTGACAACTCTACATTCATATATGAGCGTTACACGTACAGACATGACATTCATGCCCATCATAGTCAAAAGTGCATGTTACTGTCTGAATCAGGGCTGCTAGCTGAATGACTGATAATATGACAGCTATCATGGTAAGCTTCAGGGACCACGGCACCTTGTGTGGGTGCACGTTCTGAAACACCTGCCTCGGGCACCATGAGAACTTGTCCCACCCCTGGCTACTGACTGGGTTTACTATAAAATATTTTAATCATAGCTGCTGTTTTTATCTAATTGGACATATAGATATAATACATTTAGAAATATGTGTAATAATTACATTTAATTGACACATACAAGTAATATTTAAAAAGGACAAAAATTATTTTGATCTACTGGTAGGAGCGAACATTTAGATTCCGGATTCCAGCTTTCTAAAAGTTCTTCTGCTCTTGGATATGTTACATTACAGTAGGTCGAGAGGTTATTTGAGCTTAATTTAACCACAGGAGTCTCCTCTATTACACTAAGCGTTCAGCAAGAGACATAAAATATGTGCAGATACCGTCTTTATTAGAGAGAATTTTATGTATTGTTTGTTACTGAAACATTTCAATTTAGCTAACATATGTATCTAGTAAAAGCAAAACTGCAATGACCCAAAGCAATGTGCGTGCCTGGGTAATCCAATGCAGCTTCTTCACTCTCTAATCTCTTCTTATTATACCAATGTTTATAGCCTGAAAATACTTTGCTTAACTGTCACATTTTGTTTCCTTTAACCCCTTCCCACTAAAGCCAGTTTTGACCTTCCTGACAGCCTATTTTTTTCAAATCAGACATGTGTTACTTTATGTGTTAATGACTTTGGAATGATTTTACCTATCCAAGCGATTCTGAGATGGTATTCTCCTGACCCATTGGACTTTATGTTAGTGTTAAAATTTGGTTGTTACATTCAGTATTTAATTGTGAAAAAGACCATAATGAAGCAAAAAATTGCAAAAATTAGCATTTTTATAAATTTAAATGCATCTGCTTGTAAAACAGATAGTAATACCACACAAACTAGTTACTAGATAACATTTACTTTAGATTGGCATAATTTTTTAAACATCCTTTTATTTTTCTAGGATTTTCTTTTTGTTGAATTATATTTTAGGCACCATGTCAGGTTTGAAGAGGTCTTGTGGTACCAAAACAAAGGTAACACCCCAAAAAATAACCCATTTTGGAAACTACACCCCACAAGGAATTTGTATAGCTGTGTAGTGAGCATTTTGACTCCACAGGAGATTCATAGATTTTATTAGAATTGGGCTGTCAAAATGAAAAATGTATTTCCACAAGGACTAAAGGAGAAAAAGCACCCCTACATTTGGAAAGCAATTTCTCCCAAGTACAGCAATACCCCATATGTGGTCATAAACTACAGTTTGGACACACGGCAGGGCTCAGAAGCAAAGGAGCGTCATTTTGCTTTTGGAGCTCAAATTTTGCTGGAATGTTTTGTGGAGGCCATGTCGCATTTGCAAAGCCCATAAATGGCCAAAACAGTGTAAACCCCCCACAAGTGACCCCATTTGGGAAACTACACTCCTCAAGAAATGTATCTATTTTGATCCCACAGGTTTTTTGCAGAAATTATTGGAAGTAGGCCGTAAAAATTAAAATCTAATTTTTTTTCCAATAAAATGTAAGTTTGACTATTTTTTTTTTTCATTTCCACAACTAAACTAAAGGATAAAAAACACCCAAAATTTGTAAAACAATTTCTCCCGAGTACGGCAATACCCCGTATGTAGTCATAAATGGTTGTTTGGACACACGGCAGGGCTCAGAATGGAAGAAGCACGATTTTACTTTTGAAGCGCAAATTTAGCTGGAATGGTTTGCGGAGGTCATGTTATAATTGCAAAGCCCCTGAGGGGCCAAAACGCTGGAAACCGTCCACATGTGGCCCTATTTTGGGAACCCCACCCATCAAGGAAATTATTTAGAAGTATAGTGGGTATTTTGACCCTACAGGTTTTTTGCAGAAATTATTGGAAGTAGGCTGTGAAAATGAAAATGTACATTTTTTTCCAATAAATTATAGGTTTAACAATTTTTTTCCACAAGAACTAAAAGAGAAAAAGCACCCCAACATTTATAAAACAATTTCTCCCGAGAAAATCAATGCCCCATATGCAGTCACAAACTGCTTTTTGGACACATATATATGGGCGTAAACTGTGTGCTGTTTGGGCACACTGTAGGGCTTAGAAGGGAAGGAGTGCCATTTGGAGCGTCGATTTTGCTTTGTAGTAGTTTTGTTTGGAGTTTTACTGGTATTCAGTTTATAATGTGGGGGCATATGTAATCTGTGCGGAGTTCTTCAGGGCATAATAAGAGGGAATAATAATGGGGTAAATAATAAAACTATCCATAGATGTGTGGTACACTGTGAAGCAATCCGTTATGAATGTCGCACTGATAAACTGTATTCTTTCTTATCCCCCTTTTGTAACACTCTTCAAATTTTTGGGAAATTTTCCTTCCATTGTACTTTGGGAAATTTTGCTGGGAAAGTGTTGCGCTGGTATAAAATGGGCGCCCTCTTTTCCAACAGATGTGCTATGTCCCTTCCCTTCATCGTTCCTAAATAGTAGAGCCCTGAAATGTTCCCCTCCGGCCTGCGCATTGGGATGTTTTTGTTATCACCGCATTACTAGTGCTATAACTTTTTTATTTTTCGGTTGATGGAGCTGTGTGAGGGCTTGTTCTTTGCAAGACAAGCTGTAGATTTTATTGGTACCATTTTGGGACATATACGACATTTTGATCACGTTTTATAAAAAAATTTTGGAAGAGGAAGTGACCAAAACAAGCCATTCTGGAATTGTTATTTTTTTTATTGTGTTTTTTTTGGCATTCACCATGTTAACTTTAACTTTAATTACACGTTAACTTTATTTTGTGGGTCAATACGATTACGGTGATTCCCAATTGATATAGTTTATTTCATGTATTACAGCTTTTGCACAATAAAATCACTTTTTTTTAAAAATCATTTGTTTTCTGTGTCGTCATATTCTAAGACCCATAACTTTTTTATTTTTGCCTAGACAAGGCTGTGTCAGGATTTTTTTTGTGGGACAAGTTGTCATTTTTATTCGTACTGTTTTGGGGTAAATGTGACTTTTTGATCACTCTATTTCATTTTTTGGGAGGAGATGTGACCTAAAAACAGCTTCTGGCGTTGTTTTTCATATTTTTTTTACGGCGTTCACCATGTGGGATGAATCACATACTAGTTTTATAGTTTGGGTAAATACAGACGTGGAGATACCAATTATGTATAGGTTTTTTTTTACGTTTTTTCCAATAATAAAAGACCTATTATGGGGAAAAAGGGTAATTTTTATTTTTTTTTTTAACTTGAAACATTTATTTTGTAAACATTTTTACAGCATTTTATTAACTGTTTTTAAATTCTTTTTTTTTGTCCCACTAGGGGACTTGAGGGCCTGTAACATTGACTGTTATACTAATACACTGCACTACATACGTAGTGCAGTGTATTAGAGCTGTGAGTTGTTCACTGACAGCACGCCTATGAGGACCCGCTGGAGGCAGCACCTCATAGGCTTTCATATAAGGAGATACGGAGGCCATTATTAGTCCTCCGGTTGCCATACCAACCATTGGCACCCCAGCGATTGCGTCGCTGGGGTGCTGGTCGGGTTAAAACCCCTCAGATGCTACTCTCTCTATTGATGGTTTAATCGACCAGATCGGAGATTACAGGAGGGTGTCAGCTGTAATATACAGTTGACACCCAGCGGTAATGGTGTGGGCTCCGCTTCTGAGCCCGCACTATCACCGCGACATAACTGTACTGCGGTTTGCGGGAACCCCTTCCCAACAGTGCCGTATGTGTCGGGATGGGGTTAAAATGCACACAGATAGCAAACATCTATAAAACAAATTGTCACCATATGGAGGTGCTAGCCCCCTTGCACTGCGTGGTTGACAGCTGTACTGCAAAACCACTGATAGAATATGATATAGCATGCAGGCAAATAAACCGTACAGCAAAAATAGGTATTAAATAACAAGGTAATGTACACAGGGGCAGTCATAGACAACTGAGGGCCCCTATGCTTAAACAGCATGTTGACCCCTTCTGCTAGCATGCCTGCAAAAAATATTTCTCTCCACAAAACAGATGGATGGTCAGAACATTCCTTGAGAGACCTGTGGGGAAGCAGGGGTAAATGCAGTATTTTTAAAGTCGGCGTTTCTAAATATATACTTTTTAAAGCGAGTTATTTTCGCCACGCTCCCGATACCCTCTGGTTTTTATGCTTCGAAAATTGGTCTGCACGTATCCCCAACTGAGCCCTTTATATTACAAGCTCTAATATAAAGAGCTAAGCTAGTTGATATGTGCTGACCACTACTCGTAGTGCAAAAACCAGCGTAGATAGTGCCACACTCAATGCCACCTGTAGATTCTGCCCCCTACAGATAAAGCCACATGCTGCACCCTGTAGAAGGTGCCACAGTGCCCATGTTGATAGTACCACACACTTCCCCTGTAGATAATGCCACAGTGCCCTTGTAGATAATGCTGTATGCTTCAACAAGCACTCACCAGTCCCCATTCCCATGCCGTCCTCTAGTGATATAGGCCTGCTCTCTTCTAACCAGGTCTGCTCCAGTGGAACGATGCAGGCAGCGCAATGACGCCATTACACCGACTGCATCACAACAAAGACACCAAATAGCGGGGAAGGGAACTGAGTACAACAGTATCTAAGGGCCTCTTGGCCCTGGTCTCAGGGAATTTTATAGGGCAACTCGAGATCCCCCCTCCATGCACCACTGGAAAGGGGGTGAGAGAAACAGCATACTTGTTTTTAAACTATCTGGTGCCAGAGTGGGCACCCTGCCCTTTCTGAAGCCATGTGCAGCTGAAGGGGCAGCACAAGATATATGTCCACCCCTGAATGTTCAGGTTATATAACTGGGACTAATCAGAATCCCAAACATTATTTAATATGGATTACAGGTGTATGGCCATGACCCCCCGTCATGTATTTAGGTAAAAATAGGCAAAGCAGCACATGTTTCTTTGAGCAATACCCTTTAATTTAAATTCACAGTAGTACAATGGTAGATATTGTAACTAAAAGGGAAAATGGAAATTTGAGTTTGTTTCAGAACAGGGATTTTTATATAAAATCTAATGTGACAGGCTTCTCTGTAAAAGTTTTACAAGTTACTGGAGCGCAGGATTATATTTAAATATTCAGCACATTGACATTGTAGTCTCTGTGTTTTAGTATTTGATCATTAAAGGGACTTTCACACTTATGAAATTGATGGTATAGCACTAGGATATACTATAAATGTCCATTCGGTGTAGGTGACCCCCTGCAGATCTCTAGACCAAAATGTCTGCAGAGCTAGGAAAGTGCGGTGCTTCTGTCAGCTCCGCTCTGATTTTTTTAATGGCTTCATAATCGCCCATTAACTATAATGGCTGACTATGCATTCTCTGAAAAAAGCGGATCAAACACTAGGCTATTATAATAAGTGATGTGTTTCTAACACTTTTTTTTATCGCCTGTTAAAAGTTACGGGTTCTGGATACCTATATAAAAATCTATACAACTTGCTACATATTGTTGGATTTTTTAGTGTTTTAATGGATATATAAAAGCTCAGTCAGTGTGATTAGTGCAACTTTATAAATAGTTTTTATTAAACATTATTTTTACTTTTTGAGATACAGCTGCTCTATATTCTCTATACATAGTAGCTGTATTGTTCACTAAATCCTGCTCCCGTCAGGTCTGCGGGTTCATAACTTAGATGTGACAAATTGCAGGTCTATCCCGATGACACCGAACCCGTCAGGTCCGTGGGACTGACACATTCAGGACATAGCGAAAGATACAGCTACTCTGTCTACAGTCAAATTAAAGTAAGTAAAAATAACTTTTACTAAAAACTTCTTAGAAAGTTGCACTAATCACAAAGACCTTTTTTTTTTTTTTTGTTAAATGCCATTCAAAGGTTTACATAGCCTTTAAGTATTTCCCTTGGGTTCTGACCTCTTGTCTGAGATCCCTTCACAATCCTAACATATGATGCTTTGTTTGGGTCTTATGTTCTGGCGCTGATTCCTGGCATTTGCCTGTCTGTTTAGCTTCAGAAGTCACTTGCAGGCAAATCTGAGAGCTGAGGCTTGCAGGTGGCACATTGCCAATTCAATCCTTCTGGCGATTTGCTTAGGTGTTTGGGATGCCCGCACCTTCCACTTAAGACAGTGTCCAAATGCCCTATGTCACAGACATTCGAATTTGTGTCGTTTATTAGCTGAGGCTTGTAAATAGAGGAATCAGCTAGGATCTCTGAAAGTCGTCACCCTGATAATTAAAGATCAGAGATTTGATTCACCATGTTTGGAGATCACAGCAAAACAGGCTGGTTTACCTTCTGAAGAATTTTTAGAGCTTCCTTTATCTTTAATGCTAGAAAATGTATGTTTTGGAATGCAAAATGTAACAAATATATGTAATGTGGAATTCGGAATGCAATTTAATAGTATAAATTACAATGACGTTTAAATGATGTCTCTTCCACTATGTTCAGTAACTACTATTTAGTATTGGTAGTTAAGCTGGAAGAATTGAGTCTGAAACTGTTGAGTGATTTATGTATGTAGCACAAGCACAAACTTATCTACCCATAGAAGCTACAAATTATAAAGAAATAGCAAATATTAACCCCTTCCTAACATTTGACGTAACTGTACGTCATACCCGGGAAGATTAAGTATGGAATGTGCTCACAGGCTGAGCCCGCTCCATACCCAGAGAGTGTCGGCCATATGTTACAGCCGACACCTTAAAGTAATGGCTGTTTAACCACTTAGATACCATGGTTAATAGTGGGGTGCTGATGGGTGTCATGGCGGCCTGGAGGCGTAATAAAAGCCGCATGGTCTGCCATCTTGGTCCTCCTATTAAGTGATAGGAAAGTGGTACATAAGTATTGCAGTGTATTGTACCAGAGATTTAACAATTGCTTGTTCAAGTTCTTTATTGGGAGTAAAAAAAAAAATGAAAAAATTACTTAAAGTCTTGCCTAATAGAAACAAATATTAAACGTTCCAAAAAAAAACATTATTTTCATTTTCCTCTAAAGTAATGTAAAAAAGAAAAAAAGAAACATAATTAGTATTGCCATGTCCGTAACAGTCTGATTTATTGCAATATAATATTATTTATCTCGCACGGCCGTAAAAAAAAGCCAGAATTGTTTTTTAGTCAAATGGAATGAAAAGTGATCAAAAAGTAGTAAACGTCCCAAAATGGCACCATTAAAAATTTCAGCTCGCCCGCTCCATCTACATTTTTAATTGGTAAAAGAAGTACAACATATATTTTATATAATATATGTTTTATATAATATAAAAAATATGAATTTGATATCGCCGCAATCCTATTGACCCGCAGCATAAAGTTAACGTGTCATGTTTACCGCACAATGAACGCCATTAAAAAAAAATCTTAAAAACAATTAATTGCTTTTTTTTCCATTCCACCCCACAAAGAACGCTCTTGGAATGCGAGAGGGAAAAACAAAAATGAAAAATGGCTGCGACGGAAAGGGGTTAAAAAGTTTTGTCTAATCAAAAGAAATTGTCTTAATACTTTGGACCCCCTCTATTAGCCAGAGCAGAAAGCCACTGCAAACATCGGCCTGTCCCATGTACAGTACTACATGGTCGTACATTCTTTTGAATGCCCATTGTGTAATACTATATTTCCCATGCAGCATCTAACCGAAGCTTCTTAAGATGGATCTCAGCTTAAAAATAGAAAAGTACTATAATATTGAGACAACCCCTTTATAACATGGTATAAATCAAGGGTGCTACTGCAAAAAAACAGAGGACCCTGTGGGCTCTTTTTTTGTATTAGTAATAAACCTAATTCTTAGTCAGCATACACAAAGCAAACATGAAAGTGAACTCACGCAGACAGTATGACTGGATTCACAAGTGGAGTAATCTTGCTACATGGATTTGTCCACAGTGAATCCGTCGCAAAATAAATGCAGATTTTGTTGCGAATTTGGATGTGGATTTGCCTTGGACTGCTGTGGATTTCACTATTTGCACCGCTGTGAAAAATCGGTGGTATAAAATTACATCACATGTGAATCCATCCTTAAGTTATTATCAAATAACTAGCCAAAGGCGCCTGTGCCCCAATGCAAAATTTGTAACAGGTGTCACTCCTACAATATGCAATTTATAATACTGGTGTTTTATTATGAGGCAGATGGGCCTTTGGGTCCCTGAGGACACCACTGCAACTAGCCATGACACATATACCTACTGTGTACAGTCCTGGCCAAAAGTTTCTAGGCTGAAACAAATGTTGGTTTTCATAAAGTTTGCTGCTTCAGTGTTTTTAGATCCTTTAGTCAGATATTTCTGTGGTATACTGAAATATAATTATAAGGATTTCATACGTTTTTAAACTTTTATTCACAAATACATCAAGTTTATGCAAATACTCAATATTTACAGTGTTGACCCTTCTTTTTCAAGACTTCTGCAATTCACCATGGCATGCTGGATATCAGCTTCTGGGCCAAATCCTGACTGACGAAAACCCATTCTTGCCTAATCAGTGCTTGGAGTTTATCACAATTTCTGTGTTTTTGTGTGTCCACCTGTTTTTTTTAAACAATGAGAAGGGTATGAGGCTGATTGGTCACTGATTGGTCAGCGTCATACACTTCTCTTTACAACGCCCAGTTAGTAAAATGTAAAAACACGCCCAGTTGTCTATTTAGAACAAATTAGCATAAATCTAAAATTGTTTATAACTTGGTCAAAAATGATCGTTTTTCAAATTAAAAAACACTGTTAATTACATTACAGCACCAATCAGATTATGTAGGAGATAGGACACATAATCTGGTGACAGAGTCTCTTTAACGCTCAGAGCCCATTTTTGAAATCTGACATATTTCACTTTATGTGGTAATAACTTCGGAATGCTTAAACCTATCCAAGCGATTCTAAGATTGTTTTCTTTATGTTAGTGCTAAAATTTGGTCGATATAGTCAGTGTTTATTTGTGAAAAATTGCACAATTTAGAGAAAATTTTGAAAAAATTGCCTTTTCCTGAATTTAAATGCATCTGCTTGTAAAACAGATGCTTATACCACCCAAAATAGTTACTAGTTCACATTTCCCACATGTCTACTTTAGATTTGCATTGTTTTTTGAACATTCTTTTATTTTTCTTGGACGTTACAAGGCTTAGAACATATTACAAATATATAAACTCCCAGCGCAATATAATAACGGGCTAGGTCATGTCCCAAGAGAACACCCTCCCTTTCTCAACAGTTGGGCAACTCCAAAACTAGTACCATACAAGAAAAGCGGAGTACAGAGCCATATTTATAAAAGTACAACAAATTTATTAACACAGAGGTAAGACAAACATTTAAAATAGGTATATTCAAAAAGAGAAGACTCTATAAATGTTTACACGACATGAAAGGGAAATAGACCAACCATATAGTATAACAAGTAAGCTGTAATCCCTATATTAGAGATGTAAAGACTGGGTAGTGCAGTAACCTGAGAGTGGCAAAACCCTATCTAATATGCAAGTGCCTATGATCAGGACAGTGTAGTCCATATAAAAATAGGAGAAGCCAAGGTATCAGGAAATAGATAGCACCTTACCCATCTCAATGGTCCTAGAAACCTGCATGCCATGTGCAGAACCCCAACGCGCGTTTCACGGTAAGTGCTTCCTCAGGGGGTGCATAGTGTCCTGTTCCAGCGATTGACTTTAAATAGGGTATGTCACAGGTGTGTTGATCAACACAGCGCCAGTGAGTACTCGGCGCATATCCACTGACGCAACCAGATGCGAGACATGCCCCACTTCAGTAGGAATCCCCCAAAAGGAATATCCCATTTTGGAAACTACACCCCTCAAGGAATTAATTTATGGGTGTTGTGACCATTTAGACCCCACAGTTTTTTCACAGAACTTATTTGAATTGGGTTGTGAATTAAAGAAAATGTAATTTTTTCCAATAATATGTAGTTTTGGCTCAAAATTTCTTATTGTCACAAGAAATAAAATTCCCCGTTTTGTTGCCCAATTTGTCCTGAGTGCGACAATACCCCATTTGTGGTGATAAACTTGCGTTTGGGCCCATGGGAGGGCTCAGAAGGAAAGGAGCGCTATGTGTTCTTTGGAGTCCAGATTTTGCTGGATTGGTTTTCGGGTGCCATGTTACATTTGCAGAGCCCCAGAGGTATCAAAGCAATGGAAACCCCCAAGAAGCAACCCCATTTTTTAAAATATACACCCCTTAAGGCATTCATCTAGAGCTGTAGTGAGCATTTTGACCCCACAGGTATTGTCTAAAAGGTAATGCACAGCAGATGGTGCAGTGTGATATTTGCAATTTTCTATATATGTATGCCATTTCAGTGTACAATATATTGCGCCCAGCATGCGCCACCAGAGACATACACCTTATAAATTGTAATGTGGGTTCTCCTGGGTACGGCAATACCCTACATGTGGCTGTTATCTGCTCCCCGGGCACACGGCAGGGCTTAGAAGGGAAGGACCACCATTTGGTCAACTGGAGCTTTTCTGGTGCTAAGTCGTGAATGCAGAAGCCCCTGAGGTACCAGTACAGTTGGAACCCGCAAGAAGTGACCCCATTTTAAAATCTACACCCCTTAAGGCATTCATCTAGAGGTGTATTGAGCATTTTGACCCAACAGGTATTGTCTAATGCACAGCAGATGGTGCAGTGTGAGATTTGCAATTTTCTATACATATATGCCATTTCGGTGTCCAATATATTCTGCCCAGCATGCACCACTGGAGATATACACCCTATAAATTGTAATGGGGGTTCTCCTGGGTACGGCAATACCCTACATGTGGCTGTTATAAGCTGCCTGGGCACACAGCAGGGCTCAGAAGGGAAAGATGAAGGGGATAAGCTGTGCGGAGTGCATCAGGGTAAGTAAAACTGGGGTAGATTAAAAATCAAGGGACGTATGATAAATTTGAAAACACTTTCATACAGAGCCCTGGTTTTTCGGGACACGTCTCACATTGATATATCGTGTCCTTCCTTATCCCCCTCTTATAGCAGACTTTGCACCCCTTTTGACTTTTTCTCTTCATGCCAGTTTGGGGAACTTCTCCTGGAAAGTGTTGCCCTGGTACGATGTGTGTTGTCTCGCTTCCAGAAGTACTTGGTACCACCTCTTGAAATTCCAGGAAAGTTCCCGTCTGGCCTGCAAATCGATATAGCACGTACGCATTGTACAATGCCATCTGTATGGTGTGAACGGCCAGCTTCTTATACCACACCGCATGGCGCTGTAGGGCTTCAGGACTTGATATGACAAGTCCACCCCTCCCATGTACCTATTATAGTCCAGGATGCATTCTGGTTTGGGGGTCTCTGTACTGGTACGTCGTACAGGTACATGGGTACTGGTGTGGGCATGTATTGTTGTCAATACAAGGACATCTCTCTTGTCCTTGTACTTGACACACAATATGTTGCTGCTAGAATGCGCCCTGCTCTCACCCCTTCTGAGTGTTTGCCCAAGCAGAGTCTTAGGGAGGCCTCTCAGATTTCTTTTTAGCAGTGCCGCATGCCACAGTACTTCTGGAAGTGAGGCACTTGAAGAGTGGGACACTGGTATAAAAATTATTCAGGTAGAGGTTGTAACCCAGGAACAGCAGTGGGTGCACCAAATCCTACACAATTTTTGCATTAATTCCCAGTAAGGGGGGACATTCTGGGGGCTGAATACTAGTGTCCTTCCCTTCATATATCCTAAATTTGTAGGTATACCTTGATGCACTCTCGCACAGCTTATACATCTTCACGCCATACCTTGCCCTCTTACTCGGCAGGTACTGGCGGAATTGAAGCCTCCCTTTAAAATGTACCAAGGACTCATCAATAGAAATACACTTCTCGGGGGTGTATGCTTGGGAAAACCGGGCACTGAAATGGTCTAATAGGGGTCTCAGTTTATACAAACGGTCAAAACTGGGGTCATCTCGGGGTGGGCACTGCTCATTATCAATATAATGTAAGAAGCGAAGTATTGCCTCTTTTTTTTTTTAGTTTCCAGCTCAGTTCTGAAGTTGCTTTGAGGGGCCCATATATTAGAAACCCCTATCAAACACCTCATTTTAGAAACTAGACCCCCTCAAAGTATTCACAACAGCATTTAGAAAGTATATTAACCCTTTAGGTGTTTCACAGGAATTTAGAGCAAAGCAGAGGTGAAATTTACATATTTATTTTTTTTTTGTCAGAAAATCCTTTTTATTCCATTTTTTTCTGTAAAACAGAAGGTTTTACCAGAGAAACACAACTCAATACTTATTGCCCAGATTCTTCAGTCTTGAGAAACATCCCACATGTAGCCATAGTAGGCTAATGGACTGAAGCACCGGCCTCCGAATCAAAGAACCACCTAGAGGATTTTGAGGCCTCCTTTTTATTAGGCATCATGTCCGGTTTGAAAAGGTCTTGTAGTGCCAAAACAAGGGAAACCCCCCAAAAGTGACCCTATTTTGGAAACTAGACCCCTTGAGGAATTTATTGTAGTTTTCATGGGGTGCATGCGACTTTTTGATCAGTTTTTATTCTATTTTTAAGAGATGTGGTGACTAAAAAACAGCAATTCTACTATTGTTTTTTATTCTATTTTTTTTACAGCGTTCACCGTGTGCTATAATTGACATATTCACTTTATTCTGCGTGGCGATACGATTACGGCGATACAATATTACAAATACTTTTTGTAAAAAATCATTTACTTTTTGTGTTGCCTTATTCTAAGAGCCATAACGTTTTTATTTTTCCATCAAGAAAGCCGTGTGAGGACTTGTTTTTTGCGTAACGAACTGTAGTTTCGATCAGTACCATTTTTAGGTACATGCACATTTTTTATCTCTTTTTATTCCATTTTTTGGGAGGTGAAGTGACCAAACAATTGTGATTCTGGTATGGTTTATTATTATTTTCTTTTATGCCGTTCACCGCGCGGGATAAATAACAAAATAATTTTGTAGTTCAGGCAGATACGGATGCGGCGATACCAATTATGTATAGTTTATTTGTTTATTTATTTATTTTTATTAATAATAAAGGACTCATAAGGGAAAAAGGGAGATTACTTTTAAAACTTTTATTTTCTTATTTTTACACAACTTTTTTTTACTTTTTTACACTTTTTTACTATGTCTCACTAGGTGAGTTGAGGGCAGGAGGCCCTGATCGCAATTCTAATACACTGCACTACATGCGTAGTGCAGTGTATTAGAGTTGTCAACTACTCACTGACAGCAAGCATAGTGGGTCCTGACTTTGTCAGGACCCACTAGGCTTCCGTAGATGGCATGGCCGGATGCCATTATTAGGCGTCCGGTTGCCATAGCAAACATCGATGCCCACTATCATGTAGCGTGCCGTCGATGGTGGTTTAACCCCTAAAGAGCCGTGATCGATATTGAACGCGGCTTCTAAGGGGTTAATCAGCGGGGACACAGCAATTGGTCCCCGCTATAGGAGCTGTGGCAACTGCTGTATGTATATTTGAATAAATATAAAAATGGTCATAACTTGGCCAAAAATGCTCGTTTAAAAAAAACAAAAAACGTTACTCTTATCTACATTGCAGCGCCGATCTGCTGCAATAGGAGATAGGGGTTGCAAAATCTGGTGACAGAGCCTCTTTAACTGTTGTCATGACACAGGGCTCATCGTAGCGCTCACAATTTCTTCTCTGAACAATCATTCTTCCAGATGTCCAAAACAGTCTAAAGGGGGCTTCATCAGAGAAAATAACTTTACCCCAGTGCTCTGCAGTCCAATCCCTATACTTCGTGCAGAATGTCAGTCTGTCCATGATGTTTTTCTTGAAGAGAAGTGGCTTCTTTGCTGCCCTCCTTGACACCCGGTTAGCCTCCAAAAGCCTTTGCCGCACTGTGCGTGCAGATGCACTGACACCTACTTGCTGCCATTCCCGAGCAAGCTCTGAATTGATGTTGAACTGATCCCGTAGCTGAATCCTCTTTAGGAGACGGCCCTGTCACTTGCTGGGCTTTCTTGGATGCCCTAAAGCCTTCTTCACGGCAATTGAACCTCTCTCCTTGAAGTTCTTGATGATCCAATAAATCATTGATAAGGGGCAATCTTACAAGCAGAAATGTCATTCTCCTTTTGACTACATGTGTTTCCTTGGAGGTAACCATAGTTAACAGAAGACAATGATTTAAAGCACTATCCCCTTTTTAAAGCAACCAATCTGCCCTTATAATTCAATCAGCATGACAGAGCAAGATCCGCTGCCTTGTCCTCATTAACACGCTCTCCTGAGCTAATGAAAAGATCACTGAAATGATGTTAGCAGCTCATTTTGTGGCAGGGCTAAAATACAGTGGAAAGGGGGGTTTTGTGATTAAGTTGATTTTCATGGCAAGGAATGGCTTTGCAATTAATTGCAATTCATCTGATCACTCTTCATACCAATCTAGAGTTAATCCAAATTGTCACTATAAAAACTGAAGTGGCAAACTTTGTGAAAACCAAAATTTGTGTCAGTCTCAAAACTTTTGGCCAGGACAATTAAAAATTGTCATATATAACATGTATAACCTTTCACAACATGTAAAATATGCAAACTACAACCATATATAATGTTTTCTTCAACGTTTTATTCAAGCATGTTGAGGTAATTTTAGCAAATATCTCTAAATTAAAGCAAACTATATAATCTTAATAAATGATTCAGAAAATAAAGACATTTAATAAAGCGCATGCAGAAAATGTTTACTTAGAACAAGTCAGACAATTGGGCTTATTCTGATGGTTTCAAAGTTGTCCACAACCTTTTTTTCCTAAAGAAAAACATTGAGATGCTGGTGGTGGTAATCCCACAATGTTACCATGACTCATCTGGGACCGAATATTTTATTAGAAAAATTAAGGTAAATAAACATGATATACATAAAATTGTACATTTCCACACTTCACAGCTATCTTTTTCCCATGCCACATTCACTATTTCTTGATCCCATGGCCATCCAGGAATATGGACATATAGGACTAGGATGTGACTTGGTAAATCAGGTCACGTTGAGATCCAATCCAATTTTTGAATATGAAAAGAATAGAGGTACTCAAACTGCTCTTCATTTATTATTCTAGAAGTTAGTGTTGGTTGCCTAGTATTTGTATTTCAGGTTTAGAGGTATATTAATATTAATTCTTTCCTGGAGGATCATTTTAACATTATACAAAATTGGTAATTGGTTCTGTAGCACCCAAAAAAATTAACCGATAAAAATAAAATAATTAAGATTAAAGAACTATAAGCGGATAACTAAGGCTGTGTTCACATCAGCATTAGGGTTCTGTTGATGGGTTCCGCCAGACCTTTCCGTCGGAGGCACACTTCAACGGAAAAGCAAACAGAAACCATAGCTTCCGTTTGCATTACCATTGATTTCAATGGTAATGCTTCAATTGCAAATGGTTTCCGTTTGTCTCCGTTAAGTAAGGTTTCCATTCTTTTGGTGGAATCAATAGCGCAGTCGCCAAAGAAACGGAAACCTTATTGAGATGGGAAAACAAAATACTATTTCTAGAATTTCCAGTGGGCAGATTGCTCGCTCTCCCCCTCTAGGTCCCTGAAATGGTCTTGTTGAATGTAATCACCAAACATAGTATAAGTCTTAATCACTTAGCATGGTGTCAATCTAAGCATCGCAACATCTGGATGGTTTGTATATACTATATAGATTTCCTTCCATTTTCTGCCCACACTTCAAAAACATTGAAATACATCAAGCTGTGGAATATGTTGACACTATATAAATAACTGGAAATTAAAAATAAAATGCCTTTGCGATTTCTCTTCACAGTACTGTAAATATTATAATTGACATGCTTAAGAAATGCATTATTTTCTGTTTACACATTTTAATTCCTCCATCAGTTCAAACAAACTATGCAGGAATAGGGAGATTTTTACCTAAAGCAACTTAATAAAAATGTGTGCGAAGAATAAGAAAGCACATGGATGAAATGGTAGATATAAATACAATTTAAGCCCTATTAGTATCAACACTCTAGCAGAGAGAGAAAATATGCACACCAGCATCAACACATGAATAATAATTGGACTACATTCACACCATAAAGGTTGAAAATGGTCAGAACACAGCTGGAAAACAAAACATTCTGCAGTAATATTTGCTTTTCATATCAAATCCATTGGGGAAAAAAAAAATCTCCCTGTAAGGCAGAGCCGTGTGCATGGAGTCTATACAGAGGCACAGGGAGTCCCTGTGCCTCCATACTAAGGAACTATAAGCACTTAGTGGGCCGCGATATGGTGCCTTCATAAAGCACAGTGTGACAGAGCTATTCTCCCCTAGGTGTAATGCTGCTAGAGGAGAACACCTTAGTAATACAGCACCCAATGGAGCTTGCCATGATTTTTTTCCTGTTGCTTACATAGAAAACTTGTCAGAAAAAAAAATGCTTTTCTGAAATCAAAGGCATAAGAAGGAGCTGTAGAGCCCCATAGACAGTTTTGTAAGTACTCCATGGGCCACCATATTGTGCCTTGCTTAGATGGGAGAACAGCTCCATAAAATGTCGTCACTTTTCCAGGTGGATTCCGTAAGAATCCGACAGAAAAATCCTACTCTCCTGAAATCAAAGGCATATAAAGGTTCTATGGGTTCCGTGTTCTTTTAAACTAAATAAAAAAATAAAATAAAAAATAATTTGAAATAAATAAATACATAAATAAAGGTCATCTAAAAATGTGAAGTAAAAAAAAAAAGTTTTTTGTTTTTTTGCCAGAATGTAAAGTCATACATCCTATTAACCATACAACTATCTACATTTCCAACAGCACAATAGATCAATACAGGATTACAGTAGAAGGCTGAAGAGATTAACAAGAAAGCATATGCTTTAGCATTGTAATAGAAAAATAGATGTTGGTTCGTATCATGAAGACAGTTCTGATGTGCCGAGCTGATAGGAGCCCTGTGTTATGTTTGATATGCAGAGCAGTTTGATAGTAATTTAAGCAGACACCAGGCTCATGTGATTGATATCTTCTTTATTCAGCAGGCGCAACAGGCTTTTTACTAAATAAATCTCATTCAAAGCCTGCTCATGTTTTGAGAAGCGCAAATTCCTACAAAAGATGACCCTTCGGTCTAAGTAAATGTGGAAATGTTTTGATACTTTTGTCTGTTCGCATTGAAACCTTGCAGGTATAATTGAATCAAACAAGCAAAATCTACTTACTATACTGGCAGTTTCTTCCCATGTATTCACCGGGGCATTCACATGAGTAGTTAGCCACAAGATCTGTGCAAATTCCACCATTCCGACATGGATCCCTTTCACATTCGTTTACATCTGTAGAAACATAGAATTTATTTGTAGAAAAACCATGGAGATGTTGTTATAAGAGACAGTTGACACCTTGTAATTTTTGTGAAATTCGTTTAATGTGTTTTTTTTTAACCCAACCAAAGGATCCCACACATAGGAAAAGTAAAAAGAAAAAAATATACTTCTTGTCTTCCCCTGATCCTATCCTAGTCCTAGCTAAAAATCAATAAAGAAAGAAAATAAATAAAGATATGTAAAAAAGGCAGGTTTAGGGCCCATTCACATCAGCGTTCCCTTTTTTTCACGGAAACAAGCGTAGACTGCACTGTTGTTTCCATTAAAAAACCCGAAAGCCTAGCGCAAAATGAAACCAACCGAAGGAAGAAAAAAAATACCACTGAAATCAATGTTAATGCAAACGGAAGAGATTGTTTCCGTTCATCTGTTCATCTGACGGAAAGGTTGATCGGAGCAGATGAACGGAAAGACAACGCTGATGTGAATGGGCCCTTACAAATGGGGAAAGAAAGCTGAAAACAGAAGCAGAAGCAGCATTTCACAAGAATGTTTGTACAATGCAAAATCACTACAAAATGCCCCGTCTTTGGCATATTTGGATTTAAGCAAGGTCCCCAACCTTTTGTAGATCACAATCCACTTTCAAATATAAAAGGTGGTGCTGAGTAACATTGAATAGTGAAGTGAATAATCCTATTAAATATATAGCCTAGTGAAAACACTTTTAACCTAGTTTTAACTGCCATATGGGTTTTGACCCTAGTACAAAGGTCTAGTAATATTATGACATCCCTGCAGCCACTCGAGCATACTCGTTTCTAGAGATGCCAACAGCTGGACAGCCATATGCATGGGGCCCGAGAGCCACATGTGGCTCCCGAGCCATTGGTTAAGGAACAGCTCTAAGGCCTCATACACATGGCCATATAATGGATCTGTGTTCTTCGGATCAGTAATACCACACCTACATAAATCTATGGTTCCATTCTATATGCTTCCAAATTCACACCAGGTGACTAAGGATCCATAACACAGAACCTTGGGAACTCGGAGTGCCGCCTTCAAGATTCATCCATACAACTTTGTGCATGAGGCCTTAAATTACTGCAAATCAGCAGCTGAGAAAATAGAATGTGTGAATTGTAGTTTTCTTAAGTTGTATTTGCATTGAATCCTGACACTTCTGAATCTTTTCTGTGAGATTTCTAGCAAAGGAAACAAAATCTCGCGAGATTACAGAGGTAAACGAGATTTTGTTTCCCTTGCTGGAAATCTCACAGAAAAGATTCAGAAGTGTCAGGATTCTGAATACACATGACGTCCAGGCTGGATGATCATGTGTATTCATTATCAGGACACTTGATTAACGTTAATCTCTGTTTATGTGGCTGCACATCGCTGCTGTGTAAATAAATGTAGACAAAAAACGCCCAGTTGTCCATTTCAAACCTCATTTGCATATATATAAAATAGCTTATAACTTGGCCAAAAATGAACGTTTTTAAAAAAAAAAATAGGAGATAGGGATTTGAGAATCTGGTGACAGAGCCTCTTTAAAATGCAAGACATAAGACAAGACTCACAATGCTGAATTGATCATCTCTGTCACTATCTTATGCTGCCCTCAGATGTGTTGGGCAGTGGCGTAACTACCGCGGTAGCAGCAGTAGCGGCTGCTACAGTGCCCGGGGCTTGAGGGGGCCCGTGCCGCCAGCCGACACGCCCACACTAATGCCAGGTGGCGCCGCTAGCAGCCGTTATGGCTGCTACAGCGGTAGCGCCGCTACTGTGGGGCCCGCGACGCCGAGCCTTACACAGGCCCTCTCATGCCTGTAGGTGTCGCTAGCACCGGAGGGGGCCCCAGTGCTAGTGGCAGCCAAATACATGTATTAGCACTGAATGGCCGGGCATGTTCCGTGCCTGACCATCCAGTGCCTTACAATGACACTGATTGGCTAGCGGCGCGATGACATCATCGCGCCGCTTCCATGCTTGGAAGGTGCTGATTGGCGGGGCAAGTCATTCTGCCCCGCCAATCAGCGTCATTGGAGGATGCTCGTTCAGCTCCTGCAGACATGCTCAGAAGAGAGCATGTCTGCATCGCCAGTGAACAGCGTGGGAACGAAATCATGTGAGTATGTCAATTTTTTTTTTTCCCCCTCATAAAAATGTGAATGGCATTATCTATAGTGGGGGGGTCTATCTACAGGGGGGGGGGTCATCTTTATGTGGGCTATTATATATAGGGGGTCTATATGTGGGGCAGTAGCTACAGGGGGGTCTATATGTGGGGCAGTAGCTACAGGGGGGTCTATATGTGGGGGTGTGGGCCATTATATACAGGGGGCTCTATATGTGGGCCATTATATACAGGGGGTCTATATGTGGGGGTGTGGGCCACTATATACAGGAGGCTCTATATGTGGGCCATTATATACAGGGGGCTCTATATGTGGGCCATTATATACAGGGGGGTCTATATGTGGGCCACTATATACAGGGGGGTCTATATGTGGGGCACTATATACAGGGGTGGGCTATATGTAGAGCACTATCTATAGGGGAGCTATTTTTTTAGGGTACTTTCTATAGGGGTGGGCTATGTGTGGGACATTATATACAGGGGTGGGTTACCTGTGGGGCAACCTGTGGGGCACTAGCAACAGGGTGGCAATATGTAGTGCACAGTCTAAAGGGGTGGGCTATATGTGGGACACTATATACAGGGGGAGCTATATGTGAGACACTATCTACAGAGGTGGGCTATACGTGGAGCACTAACTATAGGGGAAGCTATATGTAGGGCAGCACGGTGGCTCAGTGGTTAGCACTATTGCCTTGCAGCTCTGGAGTCCATATGTGGGCACTATCTACAGGGGCTTCTATGTAGGTCACTATCTACATGGGGCACGGTGTGTGTGTGTGTGTGTGTGTGTGTGTGTGTGACAGTTATATTTAGATGTGTTGAGAATTTTAACTTTGTTTATAGGTGCAGAAATGAGAAGCTGAAGACATCTAAACGGAAAACTGCAGAAATGGGTCATGGCCGGGAGAAATCCATCATAGATGTCTGAACCGGAGGGAGAAGAAAAGAACTAGAATCTGAGACGTCACCGGTGAGTCACTTAATGTAAATGTTTATTCTGCCTCTAATCAGTATTGTAGTCACTGTATGATCTGCAGCGAGATGATGGTGATAGGATTTTTTTTGTGAAACCGCATCTCCCAGCATATCCTTACCATTGTTCCGGCCATGCTGGGAGCTGTAGTTTTACGCCGTACAAACCTATACGCAGTGGCGTAACTACCGCTATAGCAGCCGTAGCGACTTCTACAGGGCCTGCAGCATGAGGGGGCCCGTGGCACCCGCCGGCACGGCCCCCTCCCATGTCCGCAGGCTCCGCTAGCAGCCGCTATGTCTGCTACAGCGCGACGCCACTGAAGGGGTTGTTCCTACAAAAGACATGCATCCCCTATCCACAGGATAGGGGATACATGTGGGATCGCTGGGACGCCCAGCGATGAGGAGAACGGGGGACCGAAAGTCCCCCCTAAGTTCTCCATGACAAACCTCGGACTTCCGGGGTCTGTGTCGGCAGCTCCGTAGAAATGAATGGAGCGCCGGTCGCGCTTATGCGCATGCGTGTCCAGCGCTCCTTTCATTTTTATTGAACTGCGCAGACGCCGGAAGTCCGAGGTTAGTCATGGAGAACTTCGGGGGACTTTCGGTCCCCCGTTCTCCTTATCGCTGCCAGCGATCACACATGTATCCCCTATCCTGTGGATAGGGGATGCATTTCTTTTGTAGGACAAACTATAGGCCGTTTTTTTTTTTGGGGGGGGGGCTATATGGCGTTATCTACAGAGGGGTTCCGTATGGTGTTATCTACAGAGGGGGCTGTATGGCGTTATCTACAGAGGGGGTCTGTATGGCGTTATCTACAGGGTGGACTGTATGGCGTTATCTACAGGGGGGCTGTGTATGGTGCTATCTATAGGGGGGCGCTGTGTGGTGGAATCTATAGGGAGGCACTATCTACAAGGGGGGGGTTGTGTGATACCCAGCAGAGGGGGGGCCCCAGTCAAAAGTTTGCTATGGAGCCCAGTCTTTCTTAGTTACGCCCCTGGTGTTGGGCTTTTTATCTTGTAGGTAGGACAATAAAAAATGTGTGGATTGAAATCTGATAGGTGCTGCACAGTGTTTGCCTTCGCCTTTTTACACAGGTATGGTTATCATTTGTTACATTATCTGTTATCATTTGTTACAATGAAGTATACGCTGGACCTGGAAAAGTTGGACGTAGATGCAGGACAGCGTGTTGTAGCTGAATTGACTACTCACCCGTAGTGTCCAAGTAAAGTAGAAATACAAAAGTTAAGAGGGTACAGGCTATGGTTACTCTGGCTGCCCTTCATAGTACAGCTGAATGGAGGATATGATCCTTGGAGTGTTGAGGTTGATGTCTGCATTTCATCATCTTGCAAACTATAACGAACTTGATCAGGCATAGTCATGGATGAGATTTATAGCACTTCAGGAGTAGTGGGACTGGTCATATGATCCTATAGATGCTCTTTTACACATAGCATGCTTCCTCTTATGTCCCTTAATTAAGTGTCCGGGGGTGTCAATGCGTTAACCAGCTAAGTAATAATATTGCTTCTAATAAAAACCCTAATTTGGAGAGACTGATTCTCTAGGAGTGAGTGAGCCCGATTATGCACTAGAATTAGGTACACTGTGTTGTACATTGGTTGTAAATTATGGATGAGCTGCAGAAAAATGTCAGACAAAGCCAGAAAATACCGTAGAAAGCGTGCAGATTATGTTTCATGAGAACGTACGGATCATATCTAGGGACTACACATTAAACATGCAAGAATGATCGTCATTTAATTATAGAGGCAAATCTCCAAACTTGTCTGTTATTATAATGTGGGTTGGAAATACATACAAATATCTATTCCTTCATCCATCCGCATCACAGTGCTGGTTATATTATCTTAGTTACTTCACAAGTGTCACTTCACATGTAATTAATTTTAATAAAAGCGCTAATAAATTCACAATTCTTTAGAATGGTATATACTATATAATTTAGAAGTGAAAAAATATACCTGGAGGGCAAAACTACCATCATCATCTCCACTGAACCTGATTAAAGTAATTGGCTATTTCTGTCACAAGTGCTTTTCACAAATTGCTTAACTCAGTGATTCAGCAAAAATGTTCTTTAACTAAATTTATCTGTAACAAGGTGAGCTATTTAGAAATGATCATTATACAGTTTATTCAGGAGAACTGTTGACCCGTTCTGCCACCGTTCTCTGATGGTGGGCTCATTTTATCTTCTATAGAGGTAATAAACACAGCCACAATAAAGCTGCCTGGGCATACATTTGTGACTTGTTATATGATTTTATAGATAAGTCTGTGTTAAGTGGCACTTAGTATCATACAAAACATAGAATAACATATAACACAAGAGTACAATATATAATCAGAAGGGGCGCAGATTGGGCCCCAAAACAAAATCTGTAACCAATCTTGTTTATTATCACCAGCAAACATAAGCCCTTCTTTCAAGTTGTTAAAAAGGCCTCTTCAGGCGTTTCTAACAATAATTATGGCTGTCAGTATAGTCCATACAGTGGATGCCACCCAGCTTTTCTAAAAGCAAATCTGCCTAGTTATACAACATTATGATTGTGGGGTTGTATTGCTGCTATCAGTGTTATGCTATAAGTGTTTCTAAAAAAAAATACAAGCGTTTTTACGATAATTTTAAAATGTAGCAAATCTGAATTTACACACTTCTTTATTTAGCACACCAACCAATATTTTCCAGTTTGACACAGTAATATGAAATAAATCACAGAAAGAAACCCAACATTGGACATACCTACATGAATTAGCATATCAGTAAGATTTGCAGGTAAAACACAATAATAGCAGAACTGACATATAAAAATATTGAATTCTCTCAGGCTATTATCCTAGTAGACAGTTAATATTTCTTACAAAACTCATAGGAAAACCCTGATGATGGCATACCCAGGGTTTCCACTGTGACATCAAAGGAAGTCTCCCCACAGCTTTGTTCATACAGCAACCGGTGTTGAGCCTTGTGCTATGGTGCTGTGTTTGGTTCAGTAGAACTGTGTGGGGGAGGGGGATCAAATTTACATCCAGAATATGGACAGTTAATCATGGGTCCAATACGCCTGTCTGAATGAGCCCTAATAGTATTGCTCAGCAGTGTTTTCTGCTATACCGCAGAAAATCTGGTGGCATGCACACAGGGCTGGCCTTAGGTTAGATGGTGCTTTGTGCAGTACCTTCTATTAACGTCCCCTCCTTTACCTCTTGTAGTCTACCATATAATGCCCAAATAATACAATCACACCATGCAGTTGTAATAAATAACGCTGTGAATGTTTCTCATGCAGCTGCCTTTCCGTAGGACTAGCAATAAATGAGAGATTGGGAGTGCAAGCTCCAGTAGCCCGATCCATAATGCCAGTGGGGCCCCATTCAGTGGTGACAGGTGATGCGCCCACTGGTGTACCCCACAGATTGCATAATCCTATGGCTGGCCCTACATGAAAAAATAACATGATACCAACATTTATGGTACCAGTACCAGTAAGGGGGGAAGATGGGCTTCGACCCCAACCACTGTAATTGGGACTTCAAGAATTGTATCTATGGTAAGGTGGCAATTTTGAAGAGAGCACGGGGAAGAGTTGGCAGGAAACAGATCATTTTTTTAAGAAACTTTGGAACAATATAAGTACATTTACTTGGTAGATAAATGCTCTAATTTCTTAGTATATTGTCTGTTCCAGTTCAGTCTCAAGTGCTGACCTCATTTACTGTACCTGCAGGGGTGAGGCAAGTGGGGGCAGTGTCTCACCATATATATGCATATGGACAAGATTTCAAGAATCAGGGGTGTGTACAATTGTACAGGATGCAGCAGCCTGCCCTGCCACTGACGGCCTTGCACCAGAGACATTATTTGGCCCTGTTGTCATATTACCACTATATGTATACTGTAAAGTGTATACTTTTGCACTATATGGTGTTGGCACTGTATAGCACTCTTATTTAGACAGTGTATGGAAGTGTTATTTGGCCAACATATGGCACTGCTCTATAGTCATCATACTGTTCTACACTGATGTATTAGCACTATATGGCAATGTCATTTGTACACTGTATGGCATTATACCATATGGGGGTGCTAATAGAAGGTATGGCATGGAGCACCATCCAGTGTCAGGCCAGCCCTGTAAACAATCATCCTGCACCTCCTGCTACAGGCACAGAGATCTGGTCTGAAATAAAATATACAGTATATCATGAAATTACGGAACGTGTAGTGCGTGGTTAGCTCAGCTTTATTTATGTTGTGCAGGAGAACTGAATCACCTTAATCATCCTGATCATTAAATGAACTCATCTCAACATTGTATAATTCCCAAAACAACTGGAGTAATAGAATTATTCTCCTAAAGAACATGCGGGGAAATATATGCAGCGGATTTCTTTAGTAAACTTTATAATTTACCGCAAGGCGGAAAGATAAATAAATATAAATACTCATAATTCATTGTATTTTTCTCTCTCACCAACCCTGACAGGTGAATTACAAATGAATGTATAAAACACAAGACTATCTAAGTATATTAACTGCTCCGTGCCAATGAGAGATTGCTGAGGAAATACAGCTGCTCTATCAATAAAGGGAGTAATTGATGAAATATGCTACATTATAAAACTGTCCCTAGCCACTCGTATGCATAGCAGTACATGAGAGTATTGTTCAGCCGAGGCTACAAGTGATGTCTCTATTACTGTGAACTTGCTCTATATTATTGATGTACATCCCCTCTACATAGTGATGTACAGTGAAGGAAATAAGTATTTGATCCCTTGCTGATTTTGTAAGTTTGCCCACTGTCAAAGTCATGAACAGTCTAGAATTTTTAGGCTAGGTTAATTTTACCAGTGAGAGATAGATTATATATAAAAAAAACTGAAAATCACATTGTCAAAATTATATATATTTATTTGCATTGTGCACAGAGAAATAAGTATTTGATCCCCTACCAACCATTAAGAGTTCAGCCTCCTCCAGACCAGTTACACGCTCCAAATCAACTTGGTGCCTGCATTAAAGACAGCTGTCTTACATGGTCACCTGTATAAAAGACTCCTGTCCACAGACTCAATTAATCAGTCTGACTCTAACCTCTACAACATGGGCAAGACCAAAGAGCTTTCTAAGGATGTCAGGGACAAGATCATAGACCTGCACAAGGCTGGAATGGGCTACAAAACCATAAGTAAGACGCTGGGTGAGAAGGAGACAACTGTTGGTGCAATAGTAAGAAAATGGAAGACATACAAAATGACTGTCAATCGACATCGATCTGGGGCTCCATGCAAAATCTCACCTCGTGGGGTATCCTTGATCCTGAGGAAGATGAGAGCTCAGCCGAAAACAACACGGGGGGAACTTGTTAATGATCTCAAGGCAGCTGGGACCACAGTCACCAAGAAAACCATTGGTAACACATTACGCCGTAATGGATTAAAATCCTGCAGTGCCCGCAAGGTCCCCCTGCTCAAGAAGGCACATGTACAGGCCCGTCTGAAGTTTGCAAATGAACATCTGGATGATTCTGAGAGTGATTGGGAGAAGGTTCTGTGGTCAGATGAGACTAAAATTGCGCTCTTTGGCATTAACTCAACTCGCCGTGTTTGGAGGAAGAGAAATGCTGCCTATGACCCAAAGAACACCGTCCCCAATGTCAAGCATGGAGGTGGAAACATTATGTTTTGGGGGTGTTTCTCTGCTAAGGGCACAGGTCTACTTCACCGCATCAATGGGAGAATGGATGGAGCCATGTACCGTCAAATCCTGAGTGACAACTTCCTACCCTCCACCAGGACATTAAAAATGGCTCGTGGCTGGGTCTTCCAGCACGACAATGACCCGAAACATACAGCCAAGGCAACAAAGGAGTGGCTCAAAAAGAAGCACATTAAGGTCATGGAGTGGCCTAGCCAGTCTCCAGACCTTAATCCCATCGAAAACTTATGGAGGGAGCTGAAGATCCGAGTTGCCAAGCGACAGCCTCGAAATCTTAATGATTTACAGATGATCTGCAAAGAGGAGTGGGCCAAAATTCCATCTAACATGTGTGCAAACCTCATCATCAACTACAATAAACGTCTGACTGCTGTGCTTGCCAACAAGGGTTTTGCCACCAAGTATTAAGTCTTGTTTGCCAAAGGGATCAAATACTTATTTCTCTGTGCACAATGCAAATAAATATATATAATTTTGACTATGTGCTTTTCTGTTTTTTTTTAAATATAATCTATCTCTCACTGGTAAAATTAACCTAGCCTAAAAATTCTAGACTGTTCATGTCTTTGACAGTGGGAAAACTTACAAAATCAGCAAGGGATCAAATACTTATTTCCATCACTGTACGTTGGGTATATTATATTTTGCTCATTGGTAATTGCTGCTACATGACAATTAATTGTAGCTTGCTGCTGTAGCCGTGCCACATTTTACATTGGCAGAATTTTGTTTTTATTTCTAACTTTCAACAGTTCATAAAGACATTTATTATGTAAACTGTGGCTGTGACAGCTCCCAATTTGAGTCTGGGACATGTTGTACTGAGAACATAGTATAAAGTTTCAATCCTGAATTGTGAAATGTGTAGCTTATAAACAAATACATGTTGTGTTGCACAAAATTGCACATAGAAAGGTATAGCCACACTTAAAGGGGTGATCCGGGCTCTACCAATAAAGGTGTAATTGAGAGCAATCATGGCGGCCATGGTACACATCGGTACCAATGACAAAGTCAGTGGGAGATTGAAGGTCCTTAAAAATAATTTTAGGGTCCTTGGAGAGAAGCTCAAGTCCAGGACCCTCAAAGTAGAGTTTTCTAAAATACTAACAGCGTTACTAGACAGACAGCGGGAGATTAGAGAGTTAAATAAGTGGCTTAGAAATTGGTGCAGGAAGGAAGGGTTTGAGTTCATGGAGAACTGGGATGACTTCTTTGTCGGCTACAGGCTCTATGGTCGGGACGGGCTGCATCTAAACGGGGAGGGTGCAGCTGTGCTGGGGGAAAGAATGGTTAGACATCTAGAGGAGCTTTTAAACTAGGATCCGGGGGAGGGAGGGTGGTGATACAAAAACTGGGATAGTCAGAGTAGATAAAAGTGGGGACTGCTTCTAGCAAGCCAAGAAGGGAGGTGACTAGGAATAAATGGGAATTGGTAATGTCAAATGTATGCTGGCGAATGAAAAAAAACTTGCAAATAAAATGGACGAGTTGGAGAGTAAAGAAATGGAAAGAGCAGGAACAGCACACATTTGTCACTGAAGTGATGTCCCAAAGGGTCAGCTCTCACCCATCCAATGCAAATGTTCAAAAAATGTAAATAAACATCAGCATTATCTCCAAAATGCTTAATTTTTCCATATAAAATCTCAATCCATTTTTGAACATATAAGTTGGACATTCTAATGTCCAGCCCATTCTTACCATATATGGACAGTGATATCAGGGACTTCCCCGGGTACAGTGCTTCAGGTAGTGCTCTGCCTAGGGGGTTTGAGCAACGTATCTCACTGTATGCCTATACCTATATCTATAGGAAAGGGTTCTTTACAGTTATAGTAGTCAAACTCTGGAATACCCTACCCCAAGAAATAGTAATGGCTGTCTATGCCAGAAAACTGGCATAGAGTGTTTAATAAATCCCCCCCTTGTGTTTAAACATAGTGAAAGGAGAACAATTTAGTTTTAAATGTAGAAAAAAACAATGAATTGATTGTTGATTTCGGGAAGCCAGCAAAAGGACATTGTATTAATAGTATTGATTATAATCTCTTCGAGAAATTTAAGGGCTATGAACTTTTGGATAATGGATTTCTGGATTTAAGGATTTTTACATACTGTATGTTAGTGATCGCGGGAGTAAAAAAGAAAAAAAAAGTTGCACTAAGTTTCAGGCTGCAATCTCCATTCCTTCATTAATTTTCAGACCCAATGATATGCTGTTTGCAACCTGCGACTAGTTTCAGACTATTCTCCTATGGGCATGTCCCTCCCAGTAATACATGCTGGATGTGAGTCCTGTGTTTCAAGACTGCTGCTGCCTTCACTAGCTCTCATATATCAGCACAATAACTGTATTGCTTTCCTTTTCTACATCCCATGAGGGATTTCTTCTCCCTTGTTCTGACAGAGACATGAATGCTGAAGAGTGTGTGATTGCCCTCCTCTTCCTCCCCTGCAGAGTCTTGGTACTACTCTGCCGGTGTGATCACACCCTCTCCAACTGTAGACTGCTATGTGTTTGCTTTCCTCCCTATCTACACGCTCTATCTGCCCACCCTGAAGACTTCAAAGCTTTCCTCCCTCTCCACTCTTTGCCATGTACAACCTCCTCATTGCTGCTATCTCTGAGGCCATGTACACAGGTTCAGGATTTGATGAGGATTTAAGCACAGATTCTGAGCCTAAATCCTGATGAAGTCTGCTCAGATTCTGCAACCAATGCAAGTGAATGGGATATTTTATACCCATTCACATGCAGCACAAAAAATCCTCATTGAATAATAAATGCATTATGCTCAATATTTTACATATGGAAAAAACACAGATTAGCCCTATGTAATTACACTGGGGCTAATCCCGATGTGGATCTACTGGAACAACTATGGCAGAAGTCCGAGTGTCGGTCTCAGATTTCTAAAGTGTATTTTTATAAAAATACTTGTCAGATTTGCCTTTAGCAAATCCTGAACGTGTAAACACACCAAACTAAAAGAAGGGAGGGGAGGAACAGAAAAAGAAGATGAGGTCAGCCCCGACAAAAACAGTGTGCTGTTGGATTTATGTCAGAATCAGCAGGACAAGCAGCTATGTGAAGGAGTTACACAGACTGTATAACAGCAAAATGGTAGGAAATGTTGAATAAGGACTATTGGGATATTGGCTTAATTTTACATTTAGAAAGAAAATGCAAAGAAAGTTCTGTGCATTATGAAGAGTTTTGAAAACGTGCAGCTTTAGTGCTGAGCTTTGTAAAGATTTTATCAGGTGACCATTGAAAGTATACTGACTTATATAATTACAGTATGGTGTTGATCAACAACTGTCAGGGAAAAACAACTGGTTGGTGAATGTATTATTTAAATGCAATGTTTTAGACTCTAAAATTTACAGCTATATACAATTTTTGAGAAAAGATGTATTCAGGGGGCCACTAGTATTTTACAGGACAGTTGCCACCCGTCTTGTGCTCTATTTAACTATTCCTAACAAGTAGGAGGTTTCGGGTGATTAGGGCTCATACATGTTGATTTAGGGAGAAATTTTACCTACTGCTGTGTGGTTTTAAAATATGAATAAGTGATGGATTGGTTTTGTATGATATGCCATAGTGACATCCATTTTTCGTTTTAGTAATTGCAAGAATTGTGATTATTAATGCTTGTCAATGCATTTTCCTGTTCTATTCTAATGGTATTTTCTAACATACTTTTTGTATCAATTGCAGATCTTTGGTTGTATTGAATTGGTACCCTCATTGTTTTCTTCCAGAAGATAATAGTCTGTCCTGGTCATGTAATGAACACACAGGTACTGAGCAACCTTGTGTCCATCACATGACCAGGAAAGATTTTTATGCTCTGGAAATAAACAAGAAGGTTTCCATTCAATCACTGCAATCAACCAAAGATCTTGAAAGCCATTAAAAACTAATATAGAAAGCTTATTAGAAAATGGTATAACTTTTCATTAGAAAACCAATAAGCTTAATTTGCTAAAACCGAAATACCCTAAGCCTTTAATCGTCTCCTCTTACTGTCCCTCCAATGTCATGTTCTCCATAATCTCTCATTGCAGCCTTGTTGCCTGGGATAAAGTTGCTAATGTCTCTATTTGGCTGTCCTCTAGATGTATGTTCTTATATAGAGTTTACGTTATTTTGCCAATATCAATGGTTTTTAACAGTCTATTATTATTACATTAACCTTTATAATGCCACAGACCTCAGGTCCTCCTTCATAAAGAATATGTCTTGCAGGCGTCACCATCTTTTAGTAGTATTCGGGCTAATTTTCGGTACTGCTGTGCACAATGCTATAAACTCCATTAACACGTCAATCACTGAAGAAGGTTTTAGCAATGACTTGATGAAGTGATTTATATGCAATATAGCATGTGGCAGTTTAATCAATAGACACCATGTCTGTTTTGAGTCTCATCTGAAAATGGCTCCAAATGATTGCATTGAAAGGAGCCAATTCCTGGTCAGCAGTGCAGTGACCCCAGTAAAATCAGCTTGTTCACTGTGCTTTTGTCCCTTACATCCTGCTAGCGAATTGACAAACTATATAATAAATGACTTTATTATTCTACAGTCTTTGTGCAGAAAACAATGGGAAATTGCATTGCCTTGCATTATTTATAATGCAATTAAGACATTTTCAGCTTTAGGCATTGTAGGAAAGATTTATAAAAAATTGTGCAAGAAAAAAAGAGTTTTTGAAGACACAAACCAATTAGAGTCCAGGTCTCATTTCTCTAAGATTCTTTGGAAAATGAAAGCACCTAAATTGATTGGTTGTTATGGTTCTCCACTTTCACTAGAATTCTCATAAATCTCTCCAATGTCTTTAGATTATATTAATAGAAAATATGGTCAAAGGTTTTTAAAGAAATCCTATGGAAAATATCCTCCCAAAAGTAGAATATCATTATTCCACAGACATTATGGTCCAACATAGGATCATTCAATGGAAACACATTCATACTTTCATGCTCTACTGGATTGTCCAGGACTCAGTCTCCCAAAAATATGGGAGATCTTCCAGATACCCGGAAAAGCAGAAAAATCTTTCAAAAAGACTATTGGCAGCCACCACTAGGGGGAGCTTGCTGCATGTGTATTTACTCTTATTGACCTAAACGGGCATAGTGTAAATATGTATGTAGAGTGTTGGCTATAAGGTTAAAATTTTATTATTTACAGTAAATAAAACAGTGGCATCATCAAGCTGGCACTGTTTATGAGGAGACATCTTGCTGGCACTGTTTATGTGGGACACTATGCTAGAAGTATTGTTTATTTAGCTGGTACTATCCTTTGGCTCTGTTTATTGGGGGTCACTCTTCTGACACAGTGGGGGTCATTCTGATGGCACTGTTCATGGAGGCACTTTGTCGTTATGGGGCCTTGGTTTGTACTTGTGTACAGGGTTTGCATTGAAAATACATCTTGTAAATTAACTTTTATTAATACTCTATGGAGGACCTGGTGGACCTGTCATAGTTTGTGATTAGAAATCTGCTTGTATAGCTAATATTATAGACAAATTAGAAGCAACATTACTTCAGGCCGTGCGTCCTTTTCCTGAACTGGCTATCAGCTGTTATTGCGGGGAAATCACTGACTGGCCATAAATATCCCCTGGAGAAGTCACTGCAGGGGAAATTTTATGTAGTATTATATGTCGGCCATTCAAATAAATAGCTGACCATGTAATGGATGGACGTGTCGGGTTTGCCAGAGTGAGAGCTGCTCTTACTTAGCAGCTACCCACTCTACGAGAAATGTTTTACTTGTACATTGTTTTTTTACATTTTCATGCAATAATGGTTGAACTAACATCCCCTTCATTTTCATTCTTTGTTCAACTTCTAATGAACTTTAATGAGCCTCAGCATCACTGGTCTGTGGCATTTTATTCTCTGCAAAGCAATGGCTTATTCCTGGAGCGGAGAGCTATTTCAAGGGTAAAACTATAATAAGCATTGGGTAAAAATAGTTTTCTTTTTTTTTGATCGAAATAACAACAAATTGTAACTAAAAGCTTACATAATCCAAAAGACTGCATGCAAACATTAAAGAACAAATTAAACGCTAAATTAAAAGGATGAAATATTAGCCAATTCTTTTAAAGGGTGTTCCCATCTTACAAATTTATGTCTGATAGATGCAGATCCCTACTCTGGGATGTGCACATACCTTACGAGATTCTCCTGACCCCGACTGCTGAGCACGGCCGGGTTTACGGAAACATCGTAGCTCGCTGTGCTACGGTATCTTTGTAACTCCAATGGAAGTGCATGTGAGTTATGGAAACAGCGAAGCAGTTTCTCATTTCTATGGGTGTTACGAAAACAGTGTACAACAGCGAGCTACTCTATTTCTGCAAGTCCGGCCAACTCTATGCTGAGTTTCCACCTGGATGCCGTAGCCAGTGGGCGATTTACCAGGCAAGAACATAGTTTCGGTTCCCAGAGCTGGAACCTGCATCTATCAGACATTTATGACAAACTTCTATGCCTCAAAACCAACATGATAACACAAGATTTTATGTTTTGGCTGCCACGTATAAGTCTACCCTTACAAGTTTATACACTTTTCTAAAATAAACCAATAATCCAGAACATTTTATAATCTAAGGCCTCATGAACACGACCGTAAAAACTCCCGTTATTACGGGTCGTAATTACGACCCGTAATAACGGGCTCATAGACTTCTATTGGCGACGGGTGCCTTCCCGTTTTCTCACGGAAAGTGCCCGTGCCGTTGAAAAAGATAGAACATGTCCTATTTCAGGCCGTAATAACGGCACGGACAGTCCATAGAAGTCTATGGAGCTCTCGTAATGACGGGTGGCTACATGTGTGCACCCGTCATTACGGCAGCGTTGCTAAGCGACGTCAGTAAATAGTCACTGTCCAGGGAGCTGAAAGAGTTAACTGATCGGCAGTAACTCTTTCAGCACCCTGGACAGTGACTACCGATCAGTATAAACCTGTAAAAAATAACAATAAAAGACGTTCATACTTACCGAGAACTTCCTGCTTCCTCCAGTCCGGTCTCCCGCCCGTTGCCTTGGTGACGCGTCCCTCTCGACATCCGGCCCGACGTCCTGGATGACGTTTCAGGCCATGTGACCGCTGCAGCCAATCACAGGTCAATCACAGGCTGCAGCGGTCACATGGACTGCCGCGTCATCCAGGGATGTCGGGCTGGATGTGAAGAGAGGGACGCGTCACCAAGACAGCGGCCGGGTAAGTATGAATTTCTTTAACTTTTATTGCAGAAAGGGCTGTCCCTTCTCTCTATCCTGCACTGATAGAGAGAAGGGGCTGCCGATTAGTGCAGTGCTATTTTGCCACCAAAAACGTGCCCGTAAATACGGGTGGAATACGGGTGACACCGGACCCATATTTACGGGCACGGGTTCGTAAATACTGGTGCAAAACGGGTCGAATACGTGTGACACTGGACCCGTATTTACGCCAGTATTTACGGGTGGGAAAAAATACGGTCGTGTGCATGAGGCCTAACATCTATTAGGTTCCATTGATGCTCGATTAAAGGAATTGTGCTGTATTGAGTTAGGACTCATGCACACGGCCATATTATGGCTCCATACAAGTGTGTTGGCCCTTACTGTACCTTTGTATGCCTCCGATTAGACACAGAGATTTTAAATGTCGGATTCCATATGAATACGATAGAAAAAAATTGTGGTATGCTCCATATTCTATGAGAGAACATCTCCATGTTTGATCCACATCACAGAGACTGTGTGGCAGGACACTAAAGGCTGTGCATTCCATACAATAAAGAACCATACAGCCACTGGATGCTGCTGTATGGCATGGCGTCATGTGGATAAGCCCTTAGTTTAATGTAAAGTAGTAACATACTACTCATATTTAAATACACCCAAAAACGACTACTATTAAATCCTGATGCAAAAGGCTTAAACACACAGGTGTTCCACAAACACCTACAGAGGATATTGCACCTGTCCCCAGATGTTCTAGTGTGACTATGCAACCTACACATTAAAAAAAAAAAAAAAAGTGACGTTTGCTATTCAAATATTTAGCTATTACCTTAATCTGAGGTTCTGTCCTTGAATATTATAAAAGACATACTGGAGAATGAGTTTCTACTCTTTGTTTTTAGAACAATGTTGCCGTGTATTTATTAAATTAAGTAAAGGGAATGATGGGTTAACCACAATTTATATAAGGCTCTGTTCACATTTGCGCTACATTTTCCATTAATCTGTTCTGCCAGTTGTTCCGTTATTTTATGCTGTGTGCTCTGACCACGCTGCACTCTGCTATATCATCGCTTTGCTTTTCCTCTTCATGCTGTGTGACTTAAACAATGATTGAAAAGCTGCTTCAGCTGTATCCCCTTCCTAACCGCCTTCTATTTAATATCTTATAATAGAGCATGGTTAGGCAACCTTTTTTTTAAGGCGTGTTGATTAAAAAAAAAAAAACAATGATGAAGAACTCATGTAAACATGAAAGTCAGTTAAGCAACTGTTACCACGTATGTGATATAAATCAATTAATCGCATTGTAAAGGATCTGCCAGGCACTGCGGGGTTAACTCCCAGAACTAATCAGTCAGCACCTGAGAATACATCCCTGAGACTGACTCCTGCTTCCACCGTCCTTGGCTCCCTCGAGGAGACCTCCTGTTCCCATCCTCACCCCGGAGGGGGTGGAATTCGAGGTGGCCAGGATTGTGGACAGCAAGATGGTCCAAGGCTCCCTCCAGTACCTGGTCCATTGGAGAGGATACGGGCCCGAGGAGAGGACTTGGGTACCCGCCCGGGATGTTCACGCTGGGGTATTGGTCAGGAGGTTCCACCTGCGTTTCCCCAGTAAGCCAGGTCCACTTAGAAAGGGTCCGGTGGCCCCTCATAAAAGGGGGGGTACTGTAAAGGATCTGCCAGGCACAGCTTCGGGGTTAACTCCCAGAACTAATCAGTCAGCACCTGAGAATACATCCCTGAGACTGACTCCTGCTTCCACCATTCAGGCTGGCAGGCTTAGGAGTGGGAGAGCCTATCGTAACCTGGCCAGACTCAGCTAGCTCCCGCCCTCGGTCTATTTAAGCCTGAACTTCCTGTCCCTCGGTGCTTGTTATTGCTTTGGTTTCCTTCCTTGTGGTTCCTGGCCCAGCTACAGCTCCTGCTATTTTTGATCCTGCTCCATACCGACCCTGGCTTACCGACTACTCTTCTGCTTTTCGTTTTGTACCTCGCACACTCCTGGCTTGACTCGGCTCGTTCACCACTCTGGTTGCTCACGGTGTTGCCGTGGGCAACGGCCCCTTTTCCTTGCTTGTGTTCCTTGTATGTTTGTCGTGTTTGTCGTGCACTTACTGAGCGCAGGGACCGCCGCCCAGTTGTACCCCGTCGCCTAGGGCGGGTCGTTGCAAGTAGGCAGGGACAGAGTGGCGGGTAGATTAGGGCTCACTTGTCCGTCTCCCTACCCCCTGCCGTTACACGCATAATTAAATTTACATTTCAGTGTTACCCTTGTTGTACCTGACTTTCTTTGCAAATATGATCCATCTGTTGTGCACACGAGGCTACTGAATACCAGCTGGGAGGGTGCACATAGGAGAGACCACAGCTACTGAATATCAGCTAGGGGGAACTGAACACCAGCTAGGGGGAACTGCACACAGGAGATACTGTGGCTACTGAACACCAGCTAGGGGGAACAGCACACAGGAGAGACCCCGGCTACTGAACACCAGCTAGCGGGATCAGAACACCAGCTAGGGGGAACTGAACAAAGGAGATACTGCGGCTAATGAACACCCGATGGGTGATGTGCAAACAGGAGAGACCCCGGCTACTGAACACCAGCTGGGAGGGTGCACATAGGAGAGAACACAGCTACTGAACACCAGCTGGGAGGGTGCAAATAGGAGAGACCACAGCTACTGAACACCAGCTAGGGGAAACTGCACACAGGAGATACTGCGGCTACTGAACACCAGCTAGGGGAAACTGCACACAGGAGAGACCCCGGCTACTGAACACCAGCTGGGAGGGTGCACATAGGAGAGACCGTGCCTACTAAACACAAGATATGGGTGATTCACATAGGAGAGAGAGGTGCAAACTTTTGCCAGCTTTTTCTTTTACGAAGTGGTTACTGAAATCCGTCCATGCAGCGCTGATCACCAGGAGAGAGAGAGAGCATTGCTGCATTGCGTGCTTGCTAAGTGTTCAGCAGTGTCAAACACAATGAAACACTGCTTTCTTACCCTGTGTTCAGAGCTACCAAGCACATAATGAAACTCCGCTCTCTCCCTGTGTTCAGTGCCAGCTAGGGAGCACACAACGGCGCTAGACACCAGGAGAGGGAAGTGTGCCAGCAAACCATGCCCCAGGTGCCGGCTGTACAATTTTTTAAGAAGCTGATAGATTCTTCAAAAGCAGGGGTAGGCAACCTTTTCTGTATGGTGTGCCGATAAAAAAATAAAATCAATGAAGTACTTACAAAAATGAAAGTCATATAACAGAAACTGTTACCACGTTTGTGACATAAACCAATTAATTGGAAATTAAACTTACATTTTAGTGTGAACCTTGTCCCTGACTTTCTTTGCAAAGGTGATCCATCTGTGGTGCATACGAGGCTACTGAACACTAGGTAGGGGCGTGCACATAGGAGAGACCGCAGCTACTGAACACCAGCTTAATGGGTGTACATAGGAGAGAGAGCTGGCAACTGTTAACTTTTTGTTTTACAAAGCACATACTGAACGCCGTCCATGCGGCGCTGATCACCAGGAGGGAGCAGCGATTCTTTATGCACTTGTTGACACTGAAAACCAGAAGAGAGAGCAGTGCTGCATTGTGTTTTTGCCAATGTTCAACGGTGACAGACACAATGAAGTGCCGCTCTCTCTCTCCTGGTGATCAGCACCGCCAAGCTCATAATGCCGCTGGATACTGGGAGAAAGAAGTGTGCCAGCAAGCCATTCCCCATGTGCCGGCTGTGGTACCTATGCCATAGGTTGCTGATCCCGGCTCTAAAGCATATTTTACCTTTTAAAGCAACGTAATATATTCTAATTTTTATGTAAATTGTGGACTATTGTAAATACAGTGGGGCAGATTTACTAAGTTGTGTAACTTTTAGACAGTGTAAACTTACACCTACACCAGACAGTCAGAGGATGCGCCAAATATATCACAGTGGTGAATGCTGTATGATAAATTTGGCGCATCTAGCTAGACTTGATAGACACTTTTCTTTTCCTTTTACCACCTTTGATTTAGTTTAATTTGCAACAGAATTTTTAGCCAGATATTTGAAGGCGCATTTGTGAACAAATACTTGGCACAGACACATTAGTAAATCTGCCCCTGTATGTTTAGAAAAGTGGAGTTTTCCCCCAATTGTTGGTTATTATTACGCTCTTATTATGAAATATGCTTCAAGTACCAAAATAAAGGGAGTTTCCAGTTTAAATTTCTAATATACAATGGGGCAGATTTATTAAGACTGGCGTTTCCTACACCAGTCTTAATATAAAGATCACTGAAGTAAGATGCGCCTAATTTATTACGAGGCACAAGACTCTCATTAAATTCGGTGTATATGTGGCCGTCCGTGTTCCCGAAATGAAAATCTATGCCAGATACGAGCTGGAGTAGTTTTCCGTTATAATTTATGCCAGTTTTTATGCCAGTTTCTGGTGTAAATTCTAGTGTATCTGTTGGGCCGCATCAAATCATAGCCCATTTTACTAAGTCACACCCACTTTTAGGTCAAATTGCGGAGGCAGCGTAAGGTCACGTTCAGACGTGGCAGAATTTTTCCGCTGCAAATGTTGGTGCAGATTCGCAGCAATTACAGGTAATTCAGACGTGGATATCACAGCGGACTTGCCGCAGATTTCAGTTTTTGCATTGAAGAGGCTGAAATCCGCAGTGAAATTCCACTGCTTCTCCGCAACAAAATGTGCATGCTGCGGAGGGGAAATTCTGCACCGCAGCCTAAATTCCGCACAGTTATTTTCCGCAACGTCTGAACTAAGTTACCTAAAAATGTATAGAAACCAATGTAAAAAACGGCTGCTGCAGCGGAATTAAACAGCGATTCCGCCACATCTGAATGTGCCCTAAAAGAACGAAAGGTGTCAAGCTTTTCAGCAAAAACACAGTTTGCAACTTTTCTACGTCAGTTATTGCATACAGAGCTTAATAAATCTGCCCCTTTGTATTTCAATTCCTCACTATTTTCAAGATCTATGTTTGCTGTCAGAGGATAAAAAACATTCTTGTTTACATCCTGAGGCTAAAGAACCAGTACAGACCTAATACTTCTCAGAACTGAGAGTTTGTTACCACTGTTTTCAGTCTAAAGCTGACTGTACACATGAGAGAAAAGTCAGCCAAACCTGCAAAAGGATCGGCTGATGATCTCATTTGTATTAGGGCCCACCGTCTGTCCCCCTGAGGGTGCAGTCACACATGGCGTATTTGCCTCGCAAACAATGTACATTAAGCCTATAAGTATTCTGCATCGCCAAATTTGTTTGCGTTGAGGAATATTTTTTCTATTGGACATTGGACATTGTGCAGTTTTCTGCAGCGTATTTTCACGCAGAAGAAATACAAAACAAATACGGCACATGTGACTGCTACCTAATGGCAGATATCGGCAAAAAAGAGTCAGGCATTTTAGATTACAACAATCTCAATCCTTTGCTCCCGTGGGAGATAGCTGCTGCCAGAGGGGTCTGAGTTAACATTTGAAACACCAAGTATATTAGAAAGTTGTTGACTTTTTTTAATACAGTATATAATGATTACACTTTATTTTAAAAAAAAAGAGTTGGAAAACCCTTTTCAATAAATAGTTTCACAACACAATCTAACATGTCAATATGATATGTCAAAGGAATCAAATCTATGGGAATTCAACAGTTCCTACAAATCAGTAGGACCCAAATGGAAGTTCTAGAAATCTACATTAGCTCTCATAGCCAGAGTCCACAGATTTGACTATCTTCATATGTATTGCTATGTCCTAAAAGTCAATAATGGGAAAAACTCCTGTAAAAGCATCCTAAACCTTTACATATAAACTAAAATAGTATCCTCAAAATTATGAATGGATATCTTCAAGGGTTGTCTGAGATTGCTTTTTTCCCAGAAACAGTGCCACTCTTGTCCACGGGTTTTATCTGGTATTGCAGTTTAGCCCAAATCCAGAGAAAAGGGCTGAGCTGCAGTACAACACAGAGCCCTAGGACTCCATTTATATATACACAAACACACACACACACCACACATAATGTAAACTGTATTTCTATCAATGGCTTTTTCTTTCAATCTAAAACACAAATGATTCATTTTAAATAAATAGCAGCTGAGTACTGTTACATTGTAGTACAACAGCACCCACCCCTTTAGACAAATAGCTAACCGACACAGACATAGCGGATACCAGGAAACCCTAGCAATGTTTCCTTATGGCGTTATTATGCTCTCATTTCCATTTATTCCTGCCAAGTCAGAAAGTTTTCTGTCCAGAAGGGAATCATTGTATAATTAGTAAATCACAGATGAAAATATACTTTTCATGAAGGTTTAACATTTCAAGAGTACAAATATTGTCTAGGAATAGACTCCTCAAAAATATATCTACTGACTGTTTCTTATGTCACAACTTCTTTTGCAGGTGTTCTGTGATGAATGTCTTTGAAACCATTAAGATAAGATAACTTTATTAGAAAGTAGCCTCAACATTATGGTTGTCTGAGATTAGAAAAAAGGATCTGCTTTTTTCCCAGAAATAGTGCCACCCTTGTCCATGGGTTGTATCTGGTATTACAGTTAAGCCGAAATCACGTGAAAAGGGCTAAGCTGCAGTACTACACAGAGCCCTTTGTTCTGAACCTCTTTATTCTGATCTCAGATAATCCTATAAAATTTAAGGAAGTTCTTCACCCAATTTTAATTTTAGCAAAATACTGTATTTATTAATAGAGGAATAGGAAATTTGTTATATACTATAGAAGCTAGTAAAGACAGACCAGGAGCCAATTTAAACTGAAAAACTTTTGGCCCAGTTACATATTTTTAGGTGAATTGGCTATCGGATCCTGAAATTTTCCGACCTCAATGAATAAAACATGGTAGGGACTGGCATGGCGTGACTGCTGAAACAGATTTGTTTGAGACTGTCTGGTTGCTATTATTTTTTTTTATTTTTTTATTTTATTCTTTTACAAAAACAAACAATCCAAAAAGGTAACATTCAAGGACATCAATATATCAGTGGTAGGCATCCACACAGAGACCCACCCTTTGTCGGCGCGCCTCACACCCAAACGACTCAACCAAAAATAAAAAATAAACAAATAAAAATAATAATAATAAAAAAAAAAGAAAAGTAAGGAAAAAGAAAACAAGGAGGAGAGAGAAAGTAAATAAATGAAAAAATAAAATAAAATAAATAAATAAAACAGAGAGAATAAGGAGTTGATATTACTCCCTCTCACAACCCTCAAAAACCTCCTCTCAGCCCATCCCATGGACTACCATAGAGCATATCCCTTAAATAGACTTGGGTCTGTCACCCATGTGTCCCATCTCTGGTGGAAGGTTTCCTTCTTAGTTTTGTTTTCGATCCCAACTCCATACTCATATCTCAGGTATATATTCAATTTATCTCTGATTTCCATAATCGGATATTAGGGGATTTCCAACCATATAAGATTAAGCTTTGGGCAGCATCTAAGAATCGGGAGATCACCCATCTGGCCTCCCTATTCACCTTTTCCAGATTTATATTCAACAAGGCAGTTTCGGGGCTTGGAGTTATCAACTGCAATGTAGCCATCTGTATCAGGTCAAAGACCTCTGCCCAGAATTGCTTGATATTGTCACACTTCCACCACATGTGGAGCAAATCCCCCACCTCACCACATCCTCTCCAACAATGATTTGTGTTCCGAGGATCAAATTTTGCTATCTTTTTCTGGATGGAATTGAAGCCTCATCTGTATTTTCTTAGCAACCTCCACCTGATTTATACAGGATGAGTGTTCCAAATGCCATTTTATTGCCTTTTCCCACTGAGCCATCGAAAATTTGGATTCAAGATCTTTTTCACACTCTTGCATATATTTAATTTACCTCCGTCTCTTGAAGAGATAAGATCTCTATAAATCAAGGACAAACCTTTCTTCTTGTTGCTTGTTCCTCTCATATATCTGATGGTTTGGGAGGGAGCATTAACTAAGTGGTCTATTTTCCCATGTATGCCAAACCTTCCTATAGTATTTTTCAGCTGGATATATGAAATATGAAATAATGGCCCCGGGGTCTAAGGCATGTTTGATCTTAATCTTTTCAAAGTTTACCAGTCCACTGTCGTCTATTAGGTCATTCAAGGTATAAAGCCCTTTCTTCTGCCAACACTTTGAATTCCAATCTGGGATAATCTGTTCAAAGTTTGAGATCCTAAAATGTGATCGTTTTATGCTGACTAATGCCTTACCTTCGATTTTATGAAATCGTGTCCACTCTTTCAGAAGATCTCCTATGAGCTTGTTTGTCGGGGTACCTAGATCTAGAATGGAGAACAGCATTAGCTGCCTCAATGACCAACCCATCGGTAGGCCATCTGCCTCCAACTGAACCCATGGCATTGATGTTTCTTCTACCCACGTGTGTCTCTACACGTGTGGCCAAGTAGTAGGTGTGCAGATCGGGGAGTCCCATTCCCCCTTCCTTTAGTTGAAGGGTCATGATTCTATCTGTGATGCGTACTTTAACTCTTCCCCCACCCCATACAAAATGCAGCATTAGACGCCATAGCTCGTCCACAAATTTACGGGTGAACTTCAACGGAATGCACTGAAATGTATATAATATAATGGGTAGCACAGACATTTTATATGCGTTTATCCTAGCGACCCAAGAGAGGTTAACTCTTTTTTTTTTTTGAGTATCTCTTTGACCCTGTTCACCAACCCAGACTGGTTTTGCCTAACTATATTTCTTATATCTGGGGCTATCGTGACTCCCAGATAAGAAATTCCAGTGCTTACCCACTTAAAAGAGTATAGATATTTTAATTGTACTTCCATTGAAGAGGGTATGTTGTGCGGCAGCAACTGTGATTTAGTTTAATTTAATCTATAGAAAGAAAACTTAGAATACTCGGCCAGATTTCCTTTAATATGTCTCAAGGAGCTCTGCGGGTCCTCACAAATAATAATAATATCATCATCTGTGTAAAGGGTTGTTAGATGTCTGGTTGCTATTAATACACTACTAACAACCACAGTCTTTTAAATGCTGCTGTCAGGTAGTAACTTCCTGCGGGCACAGAAGAGACGAGGATAACTGGCAGTACTTATAATAAGATTTGCTTTTATAAACATTAGGTGAAGGTTGAAAACATCTTGCTAGAATTTCTTTCTTTTAGTAGGTGTCTTCAGGGGTTATGAAGAAGGTTCGTCTCTAATTACGAGCAACATCAAAGAGCAAACCACATTAAAATAATAATAAAGAAACATAAAATACATTGTTGCAGAGCTTTTCTGTCAATAAAAAGAATAAAAAAGGCGAAATCTGTACCTAAAAATACCTAAAAGCCCTCTTGTGTGAAGTGCTTTAATATTCTACTCTACAATTCTGACTTATCTTGATCTGACAAATTTAGAGGTTGTCTAATAAAGGTTGTCATCCAACTTCCAACGAACCGTGAGTGGCATATATATCCAAATGAAAGCTTGCTGTTTCATCTCTCCTACTTCTCTGCCTGTATGACAATGATTTTCAACCTTTTTAGCCTTGGGAATCAATAAAATAAGAATTCTTCAGCATACAACTACCCTATCCCGGCTGTAAAGGTTAAAGCTCATGTTATTTCTGGGGGTCTCCCAACCTGGTTCAAAGAAGCCCCATGGAAAACTAGTTGCGAAATAATTGTGTATAGCGCAAAAAAGTTCTAGCATAGGTCCTGTCTTTATAGGAAAGTGCATTTGATTGTGAAAGGGCACAGAAAAATAAGATGAATATGTGAATAAAACCAGTAAGCAATGTTTACACTGGTGAAGCACTGGGATTACCTCAATTGATTTTAAAGAGAACCTGTCACCAAACCTGACTTGTCTGTTTTAATAAATACTTGTATTCCCAATGAAATAACAATTCTGGAGTATATTTTCTTAGAACTCTACATTGTGCCGTCCCTCTGTAATGCCTCTTAGAAATGTATGAATAAATTGACAATATCGAAAATATGCTTCAGAATTGTTATTTAATGGGAAATAAAAGTATTCACTAACGTAGACATGTCAGGAGAGTTGACAAGTCTTCTTTAACTATAATCCAAAGGAAAGTAAAGCTCCAACTAAACACTTCCATCGCTGCCCTATTTTTCATAAATGACCAGATTGTATGAAACGATGGTAGGTAAGAAGTGGCACTAACATACTGGCACTTGTAGTTACACAGCTGGAGCCCTTATATTTACTATGAAAACATTTGGCAGGGGCGTAGCTAGGGGGGGGGGGACAGGCGGGGCACTTGCCCCGGGCGCAGTTCAGAGGGGGGCGCCAGCGCCCCCTCCTCCTGCACTATAATTGTACCTGTGTCGCAAGGACACAGGTACAATTAGAAGCAATGAATGACCGGGCACGTTCCGTGCCCGGCCATTCAGCGCCTTTCCACGAATGAAGCGACTGGTACCTTTTGTACCAGTGACGCTTCCGTCGATGAAAGGCGCTGACTGACTGGCAGGGAAAGTCATCCTGCCCAGCCAATCAGCGCCTTTCATAGACGCCGCGTTCAACCCCCTGGAGACCTGCGCAGAAGAGAGCAGGTCTCAATGGCTGCCGGACGGCGTGGGAGCGGGAATAAGGTGAGTTTGAAATGTTTTTTAAAAAAAAAAATTGTAATAGAAGTGTGGCTGTATCTGCGGGGGGGGGGGGGCGACGACTTTGTCTACCTACGGGGGGTGTCTATCTACAGGGCTGAGCTATATACAGGGGGACTATATCTGCTGGGCTATATACAGGGGGGCTATATCTACAGGGGGGCTATATACAGGGGGACTATATCTGCTGGGCTATATACAGGGGGGCTATATCTACAGGGGGACTATATACAGGGGGACTATATCTGCTGGGCTATATACAGGGGGGTTATATCTATAGGGGAGCTATATACAGGGGGACTATATCTGCTGGGCTATATACAGGGGGGCTATATCTACAGGGGGACTATATACAGGGGGACTATATCTGCTGGGCTATATACAGGGGGGCTATATCTACAGGGGGGCTATATACAGGGGGACTATATCTGCTGGGCTATATACAGGGGGGCTATATCTACAGGGGGACTATATACAGGGGGACTATATCTGCTGGGCTATATACAGGGGGGCTATATCTATAGGGGAGCTATATACAGGGGGACTATATCTGCTGGGCTATATACAGGGGGGCTATATCTACAGGGGGACTATATACAGGGGGACTATATCTGCTGGGCTATATACAGGGGGCTATATCTACAGGGGAGCTATATACAGGGGGACTATATCTGTTGGGCTATATACAGGGGGACTATATCTGCTGGGCTATATACAGGGGGGCTATATCTACAGGGGGGCTATATACAGGGGGACTATATCTGCTGGGCTATATACAGGGGGGCTATATCTACAGGGGGACTATATACAGGGGGACTATATCTGCTGGGCTATATACAGGGGGGCTATATCTATAGGGGAGCTATATACAGGGGGACTATATCTGCTGGGCTATATACAGGGGGGCTATATCTACAGGGGGACTATATACAGGGGGACTATATCTGCTGGGCTATATACAGGGGGGCTATATCTACAGGGGAGCTATATACAGGGGGACTATGTCTGCTGGGCTATATACAGGGGGACTATATCTGCTGGGCTATATACAGGGGGGCTATATCTACAGGGGGACTATATACAGGGGGACTATATCTGCTGGGCTATATACAGGGGGGCTATATCTACAGGGGAGCTATATACAGGGGGACTATATCTGCTGGGCTATATACAGGGGGGCTATATCTACAGGGGGACTATATCTGCTGGGCTATATACAGGGGGGCTATATCTACAGGGGGGCTATATACAGGGGGACTATATCTGCTGGGCTATATACAGGGGGGCTATATCTACAGGGGGACTATATACAGGGGGACTATATCTGCTGGGCTATATACAGGGGGGCTATATCTATAGGGGAGCTATATACAGGGGGACTATATCTGCTGGGCTATATACAGGGGGGCTATATCTACAGGGGGACTATATACAGGGGGACTATATCTGCTGGGCTATATACAGGGGGCTATATCTACAGGGGAGCTATATACAGGGGGACTATATCTGCTGGGCTATATACAGGGGGGGCTATATCTACAGGGGGGCTATATACAGGGGGACTATATCTGCTGGGCTATATACAGGGGGCTATATCTACAGGGGGACTATATACAGGGGGACTATATCTGCTGGGCTATATACAGGGGGGCTATATCTATAGGGGAGCTATATACAAGGGGACTATATCTGCTGGGCTATATACAGGGGGGCTATATCTACAGGGGGACTATATACAGGGGGACTATATCTGCTAGGCTATATACAGGGGGGCTATATCTACAGGGGAGCTATATACAGGGGGACTATATCTGCTGGGCTATATACAGGGGGGCTATATCTACAGGGGGACTATATCTGCTGGGCTATATACAGGGGGGCTATATCTACAGGGGGGCTATATACAGGGGGACTATATCTTCTGGGCTATATACAGGGGGGCTATATCTACAGGGGGACTATATACAGGGGGACTATATCTGCTGGGCTATATACAGGGGGGCTATATCTACAGGGGAGCTATATACAGGGGGACTATATCTGCTGGGCTATATACAGGGGGACTATATCTGCTGGGCTATATACAGGGGGGCTATATCTACAGGGGGACTATATCTGCTGGGCTATATACAGGGGGGCTATATCTACAGGGGAGCTATATACAGGGGGACTATATCTGCTGGGCTATATACAGGGGGACTATATCTGCTGGGCTATATACAGGGGGGCTATATCTACAGGGGGACTATATACAGGGGGACTATATCTGCTGGGCTATATACAGGGGGGCTATATCTACAGGGGAGCTATATACAGGGCTACTATATCTGCTGGGCTATATACAGGGGGGCTATATCTACAGGGGGACTATATCTGCTGGGCTATATACAGGGGGGCTATATCTACAGGGGAGCTATATACAGGGGGACTATATCTGCTGGGCTATATACAGGGGGGCTATATCTACAGGGGGACTATATACAGGGGGACTATATCTGCTGGGCTATATACAGGGGGGCTATATCTACAGGGGAGCTTCATACAGGGGGACTATATCTGCTGGGCTATATACAGGGGGGCTATATCTACAGGGGGACTATATACAGGGGGACTATATCTGCTGGGCTATATACAGGGGGGCTATATCTACAGGGGAGCTATATACAGGGGGACTATATCTGCTGGGCTATATACAGGGGGACTATATCTACAGGGGGACTATATACAGGGGGACTATATCTGCTGGGCTATATACAGGGGGGCTATATCTACAGGGGGACTATATACAGGGGGACTATATCTGCTGGGCTATATACAGGGGGGCTATATCTACAGGGGAGCTATATACAGGGGGACTATATCTGCTGGGCTATATACAGGGGGGCTATATCTACAGGGGGACTATATCTGCTGGGCTATATACAGGGGGGCTATATCTACAGGGGAGCTATATACAGGGGGACTATATCTGCTGGGCTATATACAGGGGGGCTATATCTACAGGGGGACTATATACAGGGGGACTATATCTGCTGGGCTATATACAGGGGGGCTATATCTACAGGGGAGCTATATACAGGGGGACTATATCTGCTGGGCTATATACAGGGGGACTATATCTACAGGGGGACTATATACAGGGGGACTATATCTGCTGGGCTATATACAGGGGGGCTATATCTACAGGGGGACTATATACAGGGGGACTATATCTGCTGGGCTATATACAGGGGGGCTATATCTACAGGGGAGCAATATACAGGGGGACTATATCTGCTGGGCTATATACAGGGGGGCTATATCTACAGGGGAGCTATATACAGGGGGACTATATCTGCTGGGCTATATACAGGGGGACTATATCTACAGGGGAGCTATATACAGGGGGACTATATCTACAGGGGAGCTATATACTGGAGTGGGCCGTCTATAGAGCACCATATACAGGGGTGGGCTATGTACAGGGGGACTATATCTACAGGGGGGGCTATATACTGGAGTGGGCTGTCTATAGAGCACCATATACAGGGGTGGGCTATATAGTATATAGCCCCCTGTAGATATAGCCCACCCCTGTATATGGTGCTCCATAGATAGCCCACCCCAGTATATAGCCCCCCCTGTAGATATAGTCGCCCTGTATATAGCCCAGCCCTGTAGATATAGCCCCCTGTAGATATAGCCCCCTGTAGATATATTCCCCCTGTAGATAGCCCACCCCTGTATATAGCCCCCCTATGTATAGCCCACCACTGTAGATATAGCCCCCCTGTATATAGCCCCCCTATGTATAGCCCACCACTGTAGATATAGCCCCCCTGTGTATAGCCCACCTCTGTATATAGCCCACCACTGTAGATATAGCCCCCCTGTGTATAGCCCACCCCTGTATATAGCCCCCCTCTGTAGATATAGCCCCCCTGTGTATATCCCAGCCCTGTGTATAGCTCACCCCTGTATATAGTATCCCACAAATAGCTCCCCCTATAGTGCTCCACAGAAAGCCCACCCCTGTATATAGCCCCCTTGTACATATAGTCCACCCCTGTATATAGCCCCCTTGTACATATAGTCCACCCCTGTATATAGTGCTCCACAGATAGCCCACCCTTGTATATAGTATATACAGGGGTGGGCTATCTGTGGAGCACTATATACAGGGGTGGACTATCTAGTGGAGCATTATATACAGGGGTGGACTATATGTACAAGAGGGGGGGCTATATACAGGGGTGGGCTATCTGTGAAACACTATATACAGGGGTGGACTATATGTGGAGCACTATATACAGAGGTGGGCTATATCTACAGGGGGCTACATACATGGTTGGGCTATCTGTAGAGCTCTATATACAGGGGTGGGCTATATCTACAGGGGGCTATATACAGGGGTGGGCTATCTGTAGAGCACTATAGGGGGAGTTATTTGTGGGGCACTATCTACAGGGGGCTCTATGGCAGGCACTATCTACAGGGGGCTCTATGGCAGGCACTATCTACAGGGGGCACAGTGTGTGTGTGTGGGACACGGTGTATGGTGCTATTATAATTAGAGGTGCAGTGTATGGCGCTATTATATTTAGGGGCGTAGTGTGTGATATAATGATAACTTTATATTTATTTATAGGGATGCACGGTGCATCGAAACTTCGATACTGTTTCGATACTGTGCATCCCTAAACGGTTCGATACCGCTATTTCCTGTATTTCGATACTGAGCTGCGCAGCCGCACAGCTCAGTATAGTAATACATGAATGTATGGGAGCGCGGCTGCGGCTGTGTAATTCAGCCACAGCCCCGCTCCTGAGTCATGATAAGTTCGCGGGGTCGGGATGATGCGATGCGGCCAGCGCTGTACTAATGAGCGTCGGCACTGAAGACAGAACATGGGCGCTATACAAAACACCCCCATGTTCTGTCCTCAGTGCCTGAACTGCCGCTCATTAGTGCAGCGCCGGCCGCACCTCCTCATGATGACCGCGCGCGCACTTCCTGTCAGGAGCGGGGCAATGGCTGTATTACACAGCCGCAGCCCCGCTCTATAACGGCAGAGATCAGAGAAACCTCTCATCTCCGCCGTTATTCTCCTGAATGCTGCGATCACAGCGGACTGCAGAATTCAGGAGAAAATTCCTGTGGGAATTCCTGTGACGCGATCGAGGGCCATACCATATATGGGCAGACAGCTCAGGGTCTATTGACGGACCCCAGGGCTGTCTTACCATATTTCCTGTTATTAGGGCATACTGAGGTATGTCCTAACAACTGCCTGTGTATTATCCGTCCACAGGTTAATGTACTGGCATATATCTGATATATGTCAGTACATTAAAGTTTAAAAATAGAGTAAAAACAAAGTATTGTTAAATTTTTAAAAAAAATACACCTTCACCTTTTTTACAATAAACATTAAAATAAGTCTCAATACATAAAATATACACATTCAGTAATGGCGCGCACAACAATTTTTTTGCATCATTTATGATGTGTACGCTGTAAAAAAATGAAATAAACACGGCTTTCATTCACTTATTAATGTGAGGCGCGAGGTGCGATGAATTTACCCTCCATGTTCCTCACATTAATAGTAATTAACCCCATCATGTACCTCACACATTAACCAATTATGACTGAGAAACATGATGGGATTACTATTAATGTGAGGCGCGTTCAAAATTCATCACACGTCGCGCCTCACATCAGAAAACGGAAGATTTTTTTTTTTATTGCTGTTGCCAAAAGTATCGAAATTGGTATCGAAATCGCAATACTAAACGAAGTATCGGTATCGAAGTCCAAATTCTGGTATCGTGACATCCCTATTTATTTATAGGTGCAGAAATGTTGGAAAAGTGAGAAGCTGAAGACATGTGAGCGGCAAACTGCAGAAATGGGCTGTGACCGGGAGAAGTCATCATAGAGGTCTGGACCGGATGGAGAAAAAGAACTAGAATCTGAGACGTCACCGGTGAGTCACTTAATGTAAATGTTTATTCTGCCTCTAATCAGTAATGTAGTAACTGTATGATCTGCAGCGAGATGATTATGATAGGATTTATTTTTTGTGAAACGGCATCTCCCAGCATATCCTTATCATTGTTCAGGCCATGCTGGGAGCTGTAGTTTTACGCCGTACAAACCTATACGGCAGGGGTTGCACAGCTGTATTTGTTCTGGGGCTGTATATATGTATCGAGCTTGGTTCTGGTGTTGTGTATAGGACCATATTGCTTGTAAAATGTACAAATAATTTTATGCTCGCGTTACATAAAAAGAAATGACACGTCGATTGGTAGAGAAAACAAACACGGCGAGGGGGAAGAAGAGGTTGGGGGGGGGGGGCGCCAAACTGAATCTTTGCCCCGGGTGCTGGAGAACCTAGCTACGCCTCTGCATTTGGATACAATTTCCTCATCTTCACTAGCCTCATTTCTGTCTGGGCCATCTTTTGTAGCTCTGCTATTCCACAAGGCTTTGTAAATAGGTAGTGAAGAATGATTTTCGTCTTTGACATACAGTACCATGCATGGCATAACGCTTTCCATGGAGTTATGTATATTAGGAAAGCTGTAAATAGAACAGTTCCTCTCTGGGCTCTTGGGATGTAACCTATAATCTTCGTTTCAGACGTCTTTTATTACTTTCTTCAAAAGCTCTTACTTCTGGTAATGAAGAAGTTTTGAATACGATTCTGTAATCTCAAACAAACCTCAACTTGGGATACACAGTAAAGGAACCGAGTCTGCTAGGGACGACTTCTAAAGCTAGAGAAACATGTATTGTGTGTTTAGTTAACTGAAGTGTATTGCTCCAGATGGCAAAAAAATATGTGGTATAAAACAGCATTACTTTATTTAATAGCAGGTGAGGTAACCCTTTCCATGCCACTACAAATAATGTTATCATGATTTCATATTTTAAACAAGTCAAAGGAAATTGCCCATTTATATGTTTGTAAATAATATTTGTATAAATATCACATTGTGATGTCAGAACCCGACGATTATAGAGAGATGAGTGGAAGTATCTTCTCCTGTGTCAACTATTGATTAACTTAAAGAGGCTCTGTCACTGGTTTATAACTGCACTATCTCCTACCTAATCTAATAGGCGCTTTAATGTAGTAAACAATAGTTTGTTCGTTTTTTAAAAACGTTTATTTTTTACCGAGTTCTGATAATTTTTAGTTTTATGCTAATTTGTTCTAAATGGCCATCTGGGCGTATTTTTGAATTTTCACCAAGTGGGTGTTGTAAAGAAAAGTGTATGACGCTGACCAATCCGCGTCATACACTTCTCTTCATTCATGCCCAGCTTGTTTCACTGCACAGCGTGATCTCGCGAGATCATTCTGTGACAGGACTTCCTTCCACAGGTCCTTCACCGGAGCTATGGAAGACTGAACAGACATCGCCTCCAGAGGTTGTAGATTTGGATAGACGTCCTGGCACGACTGAAAGGCGATGTCTGTTGACTCTTCCATCGCCCCGGAAAAGGACCTGCGAAAGGAAGTCCCGTCACAGCATGATCTCGCAAGATCACGCTGTACTGTGAAACAAGCTGGGCATGAATGAAGGGAAGTGTATGACGCTGATTGGTCAGCGTTGTACAATTTTCTTTGCAACGCCCACTTGGTGAAAAGTATAAAAATGCCCAGTTGGGTATTTAGAACAAATTAGCATAAAACTAAAAATTATCATAACGTGGTCAAAAATATATATACAGTGGAGGAAATAAGTATTTGATCCCTTGCTGATTTTGTAAGTTTGCCCACTGTCAAAGTTATGACCAGTCTAGAATTTTTAGGCTAGGTTACTTTTACCAGTGAGAGATAGATTATATAAAAAAAAATAAAAAAAATCACATAGTCAAAATTATATATATTTATTTGCATTGTGCACAGAGAAATAAGTATTTGATCCCCTACCAACCATTAAGAGTTCAGCCTCCTCCAGACCAGTTACACGCTCCAAATCAACTTGGTGCCTGCATTAAAGACAGCTCTTACATGGTCACCTGTATAAAAGACTCCTGTCCACAGACTCAATTAACCAGTCTGACTCTAACCTCTACAACATCGGCAAGACCAAAGAGCTTTCTAAGGATGTCAGGGACAAGATCATAGACCTGCACAAGGCTGGAATGGGCTACAAAACCATAAGTAAGACGCTGGGTGAGAAGGAAACAACTGTTGGTGCAATAGTAAGAAAATGGAAGACATACAAAATGACTGTCAATCGACATCAATCTGGGGCTCCATGCAAAATTTCACCTCGTGGGGTATCCTTGATCCTGAGGAAGGTGAGAGCTCAGCCGAAAACTACACGGGGGGAACTTGTTAATGATCTCAAGGCAGCTGGGACCACAGTCACCAAGAAAACCATTGGTAACACATTATGCCGTAATGGATTAAAATCCTGCAGTGCCCGCAAGGTCCCCCTGCTCAAGAAGGCACATGTACAGGCCCGTCTGAAGTTTGCAAATGAACATCTGGATGATTCTGAGAGTGATTGGGAGAAGGTGCTGTGGTCAGATGAGACTAAAATTGAGCTCTTTGGCATTAACTCATTAACTTGGAGGAAGAGAAATGCTGCCTATGACCCAAAGAACACCATCCCCACTGTCAAGCATGGAGGTGGAAACATTATGTTTTGGGGGTGTTTCTCTGCTAAGGGCACAGGACTACTTCACCGCATCAATGGGAGAATGGATGGAGCCATGTACCGTCAAATCCTGAGTGACAACCTCCTTCCCTCCACAAGGACATTAAAAATGGCACGTGGCTGGGTCTTCCAGCACGACAATGACCCGAAACATACAGCCAAGGCAACAAAGGAGTGGCTCAAAAAGAAGCACATTAAGGTCATGGAGTGGCCTAGCCAGTCTCCAGACCTTAATCCCATCGAAAACGTATGGAGGGAGCTGAAGATCCGAGTTGCCAAGCGACAGCCTCGAAATCTTAATGATTTACAGATGATCTGCAAAGAGGAGTGGGCCAAAATTCCATCTAACATACGTGCAAACCTCATCATCAACTACTAAAAACGTCTGACTGCTGTGCTTGCCAACAAGGGTTTTGCCACCAAGTATTAAGTCTTGTTTGCCAAAGTAATCAAATACTTATTTCTCTGTGCACAATGCAAATAAATATATATAATTTTGACAATGTGATTTTCAGTTGTTTTTTTTATATAATCTATCTCTCACTGGTAAAATTAACCTAGCCTAAAAATTCTAGACTGTTCATGTCTTTGACAGTGGGCAAACTTACAAAATCAGCAAGGGATCAAATACTTATTTCCTTCACTGTATATATTTTTTTTAAAGCATTAAAGCACCTATTAGATTAGGTAGGATATAGGGCAGTTATAAACTGGTGACAGAGCCTCTTTAAATGCACTTAAATGCAGTGTTCCCGCTTTTTTTAACAAAAAAAACCACAAAAGGTTTTTAAGCAATTAGGGCAAAGCCACAAGTGGCGGAATTGCTCTTGAAATCCGCTGCGGACACTCCGCAGCGTTAATCCACAGCGGAGCCGTTTCTCCATTGCCTTCCACTTCTTTTTAGTAGGCTTCGTTTAGACGAGGCAGAAAATTCCGCGGCTGCGGAGCGGAATTTGGTGTCCGCAGCATGCAATGGCTGTTGCGGAGTTGTGGTGGACTGGTTGCGGACTCATGGCGGAATTTCTCCATTGACTTCAATGGAGATTCTAAATTCCGCAATGAAGTCCGCAGCTGTCATGAAAATGTTATATGTGCTGCGGATGCGTCTTGCTTTTTTGACATGACATTTCTTCATTCTGGCTGGACCTATGTATTTCTAGGTCTACAGCCAGACTGAGGAAGTCAATGGGGCTCCCGTAATTACGGGAGCGTTGCTAGGAGACGTCAGTAAACAGTCACTGTCCAGGGTGCTGAAAGAGTTAAGCGATCGGCAGTAACTGTTTCTGCACCCTGGACAGTGACTACCGATCCCAATATACAGCAACCTGTCAAAAAAATAGAAGTTCATACTTACCGAGAACTCCCTGCTTCTGTCTCCAGTACGGCTTCCCAGGATGACATTTCAGTCTAAGTGACGGCTGCAGCCAATCACAGGCTTCAGCGGTCACATGGACTGCCGCGTCATCCAGGGAGGTCGGGCTGGATGTCTAAAGAGGGACGCGTCACCAAGACAACGGCCGGTAAGTATGAAATTCGTTTACTTTCACTAGGGAAAGTGCTGTCCCGTCTCTCTATCCTGCACTGATAGAGAGAAGTGAAGCACTTTTCCCGCAGTCCGCAGCAGCTAGTCCGCATCATTTTACTGCACATTTTGGGCAGATCTGCCGCAGAATCTGCAACGCAGATTCTGTGCGGCATTGATGCGGACAGTTGCGGAGGAAATCCGCCACGTGTGGGCATGCCCTTACAGTGTGTATTATAGAGTTAAGTATTCCAGCTACTGCAAAACAACATAATACATTTTACACTTCTTTTTCAAAAGAATGAGAGTGTTTCATATTAATCAATGGTGCACCATATTTTTTGCTTGACAAGGGGTGTGGTCCAGCAGAAAAGGCGTGTGGCTTAAAATACAATGACATGCTCCAAAATTGCACCAAAATTTTGATGAAAAAACTGCCATAAACTAAGCCAGCAAAGAGGTGGTATAAGGAAAAGTGTCTAACATGTCTAGCTAGATGCGCCAAATTTATCATTCAGCGTGCACCACTTTGATAAATTTCCACATATACAATTAATGGACCCAGGTAGCTGGTGGGCAAAGATTAGAGACAAAACACCAAATTGCCAATGGCAAATGAAATAGCCCTTGTTTCCCAGGTACCTGTTAAATGCTATAAGTGTACTAAAATGTTACTTTTATTTATTTTAATTTTAGGAGCAAAACACACACAAACAATTAAAATAAAGCGGTCTGAATAGTGGTAGAGTTTGATTTTAGTATATCAGGTCTCACTGCAAAGTCTGTAGTGCAGTTATGGTACTACCGCAATACACGAGTGAACCGAGACAGTGGCTGCAGCCCGTTGCTAGTAGAACACCTAACTTTAGATACCGCATTGAATTCAAATTAGAGTAAAGGGGCTACTCTAATTTTAATTCAATGCGGTATCTGAAATTACACATTTAACAGTACACATTTAACAGGTACCTGGGAAACAAGAGCTATTTCATTTTCCATTGACAATTTGGTGTTTTGACTTTAATAAATTTGGCGCATTTTCTGACTGCCTTGATAAGTTTACACTGTCTAAAACTGACACGGTATTAGTAAATTTCCGTAAGTAAATAATGCTTGCCGTTAGAAGCATTTTTTCTCCATGCGTTTTTAGTTTTTTAATTTGTTCCAATTTGTATAGTCAATATGTACAGACATTTTGAAGTTCTATTGCAAAGCCTATGAAGAAAAACCCTTGAAAAAAAAACCATACCTTTTACATGCTTTGTTTGATAACTATATCAATGGCCTCCAAATCTGCAAAATGCAGCAAAAAAAACTACTAAACGCTGTGCATGAAACTGGTCTTATGTGTATTATATGGAATGATATATCCCCTACTAAAAATAAATGTTGTCTGCTTTAGACAATCCTCAATTCTTAGGGTATGTTCACACGCAGAGTTTTCAGGCGTATTTCGGGGTGTAAACTCCTCGAAATACGCCTGAAAAAACGGTAGCTAAACTCTTACAAACATCTGCCCATTGAATTGAATGGTAAAAACGGCATTTCGTTCAGACGGGGCGTTTTTTTTTATGCCACCGTTTAAAAAAATCAGCGCATAAAAAAATCCCCATAGAAAGAAGGAGCATGTCACTTCTTGAGCCGTTTATGGAAAAAAAAGTTTTCTGCTTAAAAAAAGGCTGAAAATCAGAGGCTGTTTTCTCTGAAAACAGCTCCATAATTTTCAGCCGTTTTTGACTTTGCCTGTGAACATACCCTTAGAATGATCCCTTGACAATAAGCAGAATACAAATTACCCCACTGCTGGAATCCCCCGAGATCAGCTGTAATCTGTGGGGAAATCTGGTAGTATGGCTATTTTCACACAGTACAGATTTGTCATAGGCTTAGAATATCCACGGCAAAAATCTGCAGCTGACACTTAGATTTCTGTAGCAGATTTGCCAGTGGATCCACACCGCTGGTCAGCCCCTTTGTAACTGAGGGTATGTTTACACGGGCTATTTTCAGCTGTTTTTCGCATCATTTTCAAATAGGGGCGCGTAAAAAGACGCCCCGTAAAAAGTAGTGCATGCCACTTCTTAGGCCGCTTTTCATTGACTCAATAGAAAAACAGCTCCAAAAACAGCCGTAAAAAACAGCGCAAAAAATGCTAGGTTGATTAAAAAACGGCCGAAAATCAGGAGCTGTTTTCCCTTGAAAACAGCTTTGTTTTTTCAGCCGTATTTTGCTCAGGGTGTGAACATAGCCTTACTGTAGATAATCCGTTGCTTTTCAGTGCAGAATCCGTATAATATTGAACACGCTGCACATTTTAAAATCTGAAGCGCATTCCTGAGCCTGAATGGGGCACAAAATTCCGAATGTGCGAACATGGCCTAAGGCTGGGTTCACACGTGGCGGAATTTCACTTAAATTCCGCTGTGGACACTCCGCAGCGTTAATCCGCAGCGGAGCCGTTTGTCCATTGACTTCCACTTTAATTTAGCAGTGTTCGTTTAGACCAGGGGTCGGGAACCTATGGCTCGCGAGCCAGATATGGCTCTTTTGATGGCCGTATCTGGCTCGCAGACAGGGCTCCTACCTGTCTATGGGAAGGATGCATGCACCGCGCTCCATCAGCCCGTGCACCGCGCTCCATCAGGCCGCGGTGCACGCTGATATTGGTAGTTCTTTGATGGCCTGATAAGCATTGGCGGCAGTGGTGAGCGGCAGGGAGCATGGACTACATTTCCCATAACTCCCTGCATAGCCGCGCCGTCTGCAAGCACGCACCTGCGTCCCCTAGTGAAGCGGCATCTGCCTCCTCCCTTGTGTCTCCCTTGGACGTTAACGGTAGGAAGTATTCTATTCGTCGTTGGTTAGCAACAGCATTAAAACGTTATTATGTTATAAAAAAAAGAGTTCGGAGATTTGTTGTTCTTTAAAATTAAATACAAGTCAATGTGTGCACTTTATGTACAGTGAGACTATTTAATAAAGTTCAATTATTTATTACGCTGGGTGTGCCTGCTTGTATGTACCACTTTAAGTAGTAAATGCTTTAGTTCCCTATGGGTCTGAGCCTCTCTTTTTTGTTCATTTTCTGTAAGACCAACACTTTTAAAAGGGCCACTGACAGATACAATTGCTCCAGCGGTCACTTAGTACACAAAGGAGTGTTCCTCTCTGCTGCACTAAGCCACCGCTGGACCTAAACAATAATTCGCTGTAAAATAATAAAATAGATAATTGACATAACTGACAATGCGTTGTGTGACATGTCCAACATTCCAGCTTCTTTCTTCTGCGAATGCCTCAAAGCTGGCATTCTCTCAACATCAGGTGGGAAGAATGCCAGCTTCCAGTCATGCGCAGGAAAAAAAAGAAGCCAGACTGCTGGACTGATGTCATGCATCGCAAGCTCACAATGTAAGTTATTTATTTAATTTTTTTACTGCTAATTACCATTGTTTCAGTCCAGTTGTGGCTTTATACAGCAGGGAGGAGCATTCCTTGCTGTACTAAGTGAACATTGGAGCGATTGATCTGTCAATGGCCCTTTAAACATATTGTACGGCTCTCGCGGAATTATATTTCAAAATATGTGGCGTTTACGGCTCTCTTAGCCAAAAAGGTTCCTGACCCCTGGTTTAGACGATGCGTAAAATTCTGCTGCGGAGCATAGGCTGCGGAGCGGAATTTGGTGTCCGCAGCATGCTCTGTCTGTTGCGGAGCAGTGGCGGACTGGTTGCGGACTCATGGCGGAATTTCTCCATTGACTTCAATGGAGATTCTAATTTCCGCAATGAAGTCCGCAGCTGTCATGCACATGTTATGTGTGCTGCGGATGCGTCTTGCTTTTTTAACTTGACATTTCTTCATTCTGGCTGGACCTATGTATTTCTAGGTCTACAGCCAGACTGAGGAAGTCAATGGGGCTCCCGTAATGACGGGAGCGTTGCTAGGAGACGTCAGTAAATAGTCACTGTCCAGGGTGCTGAAAGAGTTAAGCGATCGGCAGTAACTGTTTCTGCGCCCGGGACAGTGACTACCGATCCCAATATACAGCTATCTGTAAAAAAAAATGAAGTTCATACTTACCGAGAACTCCCTGCTTCTGTCTCCAGTCCGGCCTCCCAGGATGACGTTTCAGTCTAAGTGACGGCTGCAGCCAATCACAGGCCAATAACAGGCTAATAACAGGCTGCAGCGGTCACATGGACTGCCGCGTCATCCAGGGAGGTCGGGCTGGATGCCGAAGGAGGGACGCGTCACCAAGACAACGGGCGGTAAGTATGAATTTCTTTGACTTTCACAAGGGAAAGTGCTGTCCCTTCTCTCTATCCTGCACTGATAGGGAGAAGGGAAGTACTTTTACCGCAGTCCGCAGCAGCTAGTCCGCATCAATTTACTGCACATTTTGTGCAGATCCGCAGCAGAATCTGCAACGCAGATTCTGTGCGGCATTGATGCGGACAGTTGCGGAGGAAATCCGCCACGTGTGGTCATGCCCTAAGTGTTCAATTTCCCAGCAGCATCACCTCCGGAGAAACTACACATTACACAATGCCCATTCAAATCAATGGGTTATCTGTGTAAGGACAGGACTGGTCTTTTAAAGTGAGAGGCGCACTTTGTAACTGCTCTCCACTATGACAAGAGATGAAGATCCTGAACAGGAGACCCCCTGACTTTTACCTCAGAATTCCCTAATAGGATTTATGAAAATGGGTTTTCTAAATGCGACATCCCCTTTAGTTACAACAAAAATTAGAAGTCACCTCTGATTTCAATGTGTTGTATAAATGCACTTGGTCTGCTATTATATGGTCACACATCATTTGGCACATGTGATGTGTCACCATATAAAAGCAGACCATTCAAAACGGGGGGCACCAGGTGAATTAACTCTACATTACCCAGCTAAGGCTACATCTTTATACAAACCTGGAGGATCGATTTAACACAAATCGGAAGGTCAAGACAAAAAGGATATGTCATGTTACGACCCCGAATCAACAGTAACAACAGGTTGAAATAACGTTGCACATCAACATAGAAATATTGTTAGGATTTTTTATGCTATTTTATGTTAAAATATTTGATGTAAAACAGTAGATGTTATAAAGATAATTCTACAAATGTAAATCTATAAGGACTTATTTTATTTTACATCATGAGTAATAGAAGGAAAAATAAATACAGCCTATTTAGATAACAATGATGGTCCTTGTTTGCATCAGCGATTCCTAACTGTCCCTGGCTAACCTTGCTCTATTCTACTTTCTCTGCATAGTTAAAGTGGACCTGGCGGAAGCATGATTGCTTTATTTGATTTGTACACTATCTATTGTGCACTAAATAAATACAAATAAAAAAAGAAGTCAACTGGTTTCCTATAGGGGGAGCAATTTGCCTTGAACTTATTGATCCTGGCTGTAGAAGAAGTCACCTTAACTGCAGAGACCTACAAGGAACCAGCCGCCCAGCATAAATATACAAAACGTAAGCTTGATCTCCACCCAGGACAGGACTAGCTGTCTCTTGACTGAGTATATATTATGTATACTGCAAGCTGAATCATGGCAGCTGTTTCTCTAGATATCTATGTAGCATCAGCAGTGGTCACTGTATGTCAATGGGTTCACAAGAAGAAATTAATCTGAGACCCAACCTTTCATTTAGACAGAATATGTTTAATTGCATTGTAAACTTTATTGTTATCATTGGACAGGCAAAATATATAATCAGTAAGATCTAATAGGTTATTTGTGAATAAATCCATAATAGACCCTAGTGGTAAGTGGTTGGCTCAAATCACCTCCAAGTGGGCTTGGCTACTCCTGCAGACATGGGGCTCATTATTGTGTGGGAACTTGGACCCACTGGCGGTGGTATTCAGCTATAGGTTCATGAGTTCAAATCTCACCAGAGCAAAATATAGATGAAGTGGTATTTGCATTTTAGTGATAATAGAGATATCTCTCGAAAATACAGTTAATTCGATTTAATAAGAAAATCCATCTACTTAAAGTTAGTAAGAATTCACATACCTTGAAAACTGAATACAAAGACTACCAAAGGGATATTCCCATCGTGTAATGCTAGGATATGCCATAACATTATGATCGGGGGTTGCGATCCCTGAGACCATCACCAATCCTGATAACGGGGGACCAAGGGCCCGCTCCCATCCCCCCACTGTTCAGGAAACTGCAGCACAGCTTACATTAAAGTGAATGGAGCTGTCCCCCAGTCCTCTGCATAGCGGTTGGCCGGAAGCATTACAGGGAAATACATGATTGTTTTCCATTCTGTGAATCAGTGATGCTCCCAGCAGTTGGACCCTAGATCCTAGAGCTATACCATCACTTTCTTTGGTGAGAAAACCCTTTTAAAGACTGAAACTTCAGAGGCACTTCGGAATCAAAAAAATATGAGACATTATGCATATTATTATTATTATTATTATTTTTTTTTTTTTATATCAATAATAATGGACCTTTTACAGAGAGATTAAAATAAAGCATCTGAGAAATACATATATACAGGGATTTCAAATGAATAATGCTGAAAATTATAATGAAACCACAAGCAAAATATTGCTATGTTAGGGGGAGTTCACACAGAGTTTTTTTGAGACGGAAACCGCGTCGCAAAACGCGCCAAAAAACTGCCAAAAATGCCTCTTATTGATTTCAATGGGAGGCGGGGGCGTTTTTTTCTGGCGAGCGGAAAAACCGTCTCGCGGGAAAAAGAAGGGACATGCCCTATCTTCAGGCTGTTATGCCTCTGACCTCCCATTGACATCAATGGGAGGCAGAGAAAGTGTATTTCGCAGCGTTTTATGCCCGCGGCGCTCAATGGCCGCGGACGAAAAATGCTGCGAAAATCGGCATGTAGGCAGAGGAAAATCTGCCTCTAAATTCCAAACTGAATTTTTAGGCAGATTTTCCTCCTGCAAAAAACTCAGTGTGAACACAGCCTAAGGCTATGTTCACACGGGGTATTTTGCCGAGTTTTTTGACGCGGAAATCGCGTCGCAAAACTCGGCAAAAACGGCCCGAGAACGCCTCCCATTGATTTCACCAACCATTCCCATTTTATTTAGGTGTATCCATATAAATGGCACACCCTGTATATAAAGGAACTGGAAAGAATATCTAAACATTTACAACTAAAAATAAAAAACAGCAGGTTTATTAACTTGTTCCAGAAAATAATGCTTTCTAGGTAGCATGGGCATAAGCCACCTTGGGAAACACTAATCTTTATGCTCTTTTGGCAAAGCTGCCCTGGGGATCTATGAACACAGCCGAGTCAACATACTATAGGGAGCTCATTAGCAGGGCCTGTGCTTACCCACCATGAGTGTTTGCTTCCTAGGAAGCATCTATATCACAATAATGGAAATACTGGGCAGATTGTCAATGACTAAGTCCTTAATGAACACATTTTTTACCAACGGAGGAGACATATAATGTCTAATTATAATGACTTAAAACACCAACCATTATTCTAATTGGACATGAGTTTTATCTATCTATCTATCTATCTATCTATCTATCTATCTATCTATCTATCTATCTATCTATCTATCTATCTATCTCATATCTATCTCATATCTATCTATCTATCTATCTATCTATCTATCTATCTATCTATCTATCTATCTATCTATCTATCTATCTATCTATCTATCTATCTATCTATCTATCGATGAATCTATCTATCTATCTATCTATCTATCTATCTATCTATCTATCTATCTATCTATCTATCTATCTATCTATAACTGCCCGTTTAACCCCTCAATAGCGAGCGCCGCATCTAAGTGATTTTGGAACTCTCTCTCTCACCCCACCGGCACCCTGCTATGAGATGGCAGGGTGCCAGTGTCTTCTATGGCAGCTGGGGGCCTGATAAAGACTCCAGGTCTGCCTGCAGTGGAGACCTGCTAGGCCATGCCATAGGGACGTATCTAGGAAAGACTGGGCCCCATAGCAAACTCTTGACCGGGCCCCCCCCCCCCGGGTGCCACAAGCAGCTCCCCTTATAAATAGTGCCCCCTGTAGAATGTGCCATACAGTCCCCCTGTAGACAGTGCTATATAGCCCCACCTATAGACAGTGGCACACCCCATTTGTAGATAGCACCCCCACCTCCCCCTTGTAGATAGTGCCATACAGCCCCCTGTAGATATCGCCATAAAGCCCCCACTGTATATAGCGCTATACAGCTCCCACTGTATATAGTGCCACACAGCCCCCCTTAGTAGATAGTGCAGCACAGCCCCACCTTAGTAGATAGTGTCACACACAGACCACAGTAGATTGTGCCACACTCAGCCCCCTTTAGATAGAGCTACAGCCCTTGTAAATAGTGCCATACAGCTCCCCCTTGTGTATAGTGCCACACAGCTCCCCCTTGTGTATAGTGCCACACAGCTCCACCTTGTGTATAGTGACACACAGCCCCCCCTTGTGTATAGTGCCACAAGGCAATGGTGCATCCGATAAATTTGTATCAGCCAGGGAGATGTCACTCAAACATGGAAAGGTGGGTTTGAGGGCAGGACTATGTGACTCTTCAGGATAGCGGCACCACCCCCAGACCCTTTAATGAGTAATTAGCATATAGTGTGCACCGTTTTAAAAGTGGATTTTAAAGATTTTGCTGCATCTAAAAAAAAGATACAAGGGAATGTTTGGAAATATTGTCAGGTCATGTATTACCACGTGGTGGCGGTTCAAGGGGTTAAAACTATCAGACAGGTTCCCATGAAATATACAATGAATTGAGAACAATTCCATCTGCCCTGCAATTTTGTTATTATAAATATATCCTATATAATTACAGATCCAGAACAAACTCTGACAAGTATACAGTACCACAACCAAGCTCAGTACATAAATACAGCACTAGAACCAAGCTCATACATATGTACAGTACCAAGACCAAGCTAAGTACATAAATACAACACTAGAACCAAGCTCTGACATATATACAGCACTAGAACCAAGCTCACTACATAAACACAGCACTAGAACCAAGCCCATACATATATACAGCACCAGAACAAACCTCAGTACATAAATACAGCACCAGAACCAACCTCAGTACATAAATACAGCACTAGAACCAAGCTCAGTACATATATACAATACCAGAACCAAGCTCAGTACATATATACATCCCCAGAACCAACCTCAGTAGATATATACATCCCCACAACCAAGCTCAGTACATATATACAGCACCAAAACCAATCTCATACTTATATACAGCACGAGAACAAAGCTTAGTACTTAAATACAGCATCAGAACCAAGATCAGTACATATATACAACACCAGAACCAGGCTCAGGCTCAAGCTGCGGGACCCGTAGCAACCGCTACGGCTGCTACCGGTTGTAGTTACGCCACTGGTCATGGCCTAGCAGATGCCTGTCCGTTGTAAACAGACGGGCAGTAATACACTGCAATACAGAAGAAAAAAACACACTTTTCCCCTTACAAAATGCTTTATTATGAAAACAAAAGGTAAAAAGTTACACATATTTTATATTTTGCCATGTCCGTAACGACCCCAACTATAAAGCTATTATGTTAACGCTGTAAAAAGCAAAATAAAAAATAATGGCAGAATTGCTTTTTTCTGCTCATCCTGCCTTCAAAATGTTGTTATAAAAAGTGATCACAAAGTGGCATGTACTCCAAAATGGTACTGATAGAAACTACAAGTCGTCCCACAAAAAAAACCCTCATACAGCTGCATCGGCGGAAAAATAAAGCAGTTATGGCTCTTCAAATATGGAGACATAAAAACACATAATTTTGAAAGAAAAGTGTTTTTACTGCATAAAAGTAGTAAAACATAAGAAAACCATATAAATTTGGTATTGACGCAATTGGAACGACCCGCTGAATACATGTATTATGTTATTTATCCCACACGGTAAACAACATAAATGAAAGATGCAAAAAAGTGTCGAAATTGCTGTTTTTTTTCTTTTACGCCCAAAAAAAGTTAATAAAAGATAATCAATAAATTATATGTACCCCAAAATGGTGTTAATAAAAAATACAATTTGTCCCGCAAAAAACAAGTCCTTATACAGCTATGTTGATGCAAAAAGAAAAAAATTATAGCTCTTGGAATGCGACACTGGAAAAACGTAAAAAATAGCTTGGTTATCAAGATTTAAAATAGGCTGGTCACTAAGGGGTTAATGTTGTTGATTTCTAAAAGCCTTAGCTTCTATTATCCACTTACAGCAATAAACATCCATTATCTGATATTCATCACACAAAAATCGAATACATGTCTCATTGCGCACAACTTTAAAATGTTAAATAATATAATCTCCAATGTGTTGTATTGTATGGAAGGCTAGGATTCGACAAGCACATACAGTTTAATGCAATATCTTTATTATTCTGAGAAAGTAGACTAGAAATATAGCTATCCATAGACAAGGATATATTTTAGCCTAAAACTCGAGTTTGTATCTGTTTGCAAAAGGATCCAGGAACGCCTGTCATGGCTCTGTTATAAACGGAAGCCTTTACCAATAAAAAATAATATAATATTGAATATTTTTGTTTAAAAAAGAATTGAAAATTAAATTTCTATTTTTTACAAAATTTTCTGTTTTTAAGCTTTAACTGCACATACATGGATTCAGAAGGTAAACATTTGTAAGGCAAATAAAGATAATTCAGCAAAGTATGGGACAGCGTATACATGTATGGCAATCAAAATACAGACATACTGTACAACACAATTAGAAAGCTGTGGCATAGCCAAAAGTTGATTTAACAGCAAGTTTAAGCCATGAGTTTAGTTAGTGGGCAAATCTCCAAATTGAAAAATAAACTTATCAAGAAAATACTAGTTATGCCACTGCCCCTTAAATTATTAAAAAAAAAATTTCGTTTTTTATTTTTAATATATATAACTCCATTTAATACACGTGAGTTCACTGGCACAGGGCAGGAAGGTCTGTTGGTAGGGTGAGAACTAACATGGCAACCACTAACTTTCAATTACCTGGAATTTACTCTTACCTTTGGAGTTGATGTTATGTGCATATATTCAGTGGCACCTTATTAGTTACACCTTTTTAATTCTGTCAAGAACCTGCCTCTCCCCTCATTTGTGGTATTTTTTTTTTTGCCATGAATTTAACACATTTCTGAAAACATTCCTAAGGCCTCATGCCCATTTCCGTTTTTTTCCTACAGGGTGCTAGCCGTTTTTTTTTACGGCTAGCAACCTGCCCATTCATTTCAATGGGGCCATGCACACTTCAGTTTTTTTGACGGCCCTGTTGTTCCGTTCCGACAAAAGTAGAGCATGTCCTACTTTGGTCCGAGATTCCGTGACCGTGGGGCCCATACAAGTCAAAGGGTCCATCAAAAAACTGAAGGCACACGGAAGGCATCCGTGTGCCGTCGGTGTGTGATGGAGCCGTTGCCTAGCAATGGCCAGGCGGGCAAAAGTACACGTAGAGAGAGATATTGCACTGCACTAATCGGCAGCCCCTTCTCTCTATCCAGCTCTGATCGGCAGCCTCTTCTCTCTATCAGTGATGGATAGAGAGAAGAGGCTGGCGATCAGTTCTGCTTAGAGAGAAGGGGCAGCCCTTTTGGGCAGAGTTTCCGCAGCGTAACGCAACGATAGAAAGAAAAAGAAGTTCATACGTACCCCGGCCGTTGTGTTGGTGATGCGTCCCTCTTTTGACATCCAGTCCGACCTCCCTGGATGATGTGGCCGCTGCAGCCTGTGATTGGCTGCAGCAGTCACATGGAATGAAACGTTATCCCAGGAGGCCAGACTAGAGGAAGAAGCAGGGAGTTCTGGATAAGTATAAATATTTTTTTTTCTGAGTTATGATTTTTGCAGCAGAAGTCGCTGCACTTGACTATTTGTTGCGGGTTTTTGAATGAAACATTAGTAATCTATATTGTGAGCGCCGCGCATGGTACTCACTGTCCAGCGGTAGTCACTGTCCAGGGTGCTGAAAGAGTTACTGCCAATCAGTGCAACCCCTTCTCTCTTTCCAGCACTGATCAGCAGCCTCTTCTCTCTATCCAGCACTGATCAGCAACCTCTGCTCCCTATCCAGCCCTGATCGTAACTCTTTCAGCACCCTGGACAGTAACTACCGCTGGACAGTGAGTACCATGCGTGGCACTCACAATAAAGATTGCTAATGTTTCAGGACCCTGTCGCTGTCCATGCTGTGTACCGCCACTCACAATAAAACGCTGTGCCCGCACTGATATCGGGTACATAGTGTGAACGGGAATTAGTTTCCTCTCGGAAACGGAAACCCGGAAGTGTACACAGAGTACACACGGGAACCACACTGATACAATCACGGACACACGGGTCCATGAAAAACGTCCGTGAAAACGGTGATGGAAGTGTGCATGAGGCCAAAGAGGTTCTGGTTCAATCTGAATTCATGATAGCAATGCAGTAGCTGCAAATTCATCAGCCGCTCATTCATGCCACAAATCTCCCACTGGCCTCATTCCACCAATGCTCTGTGGGACTGCGATTTAGTGACTATTGGCGTTTTCATGTTCAAGGAACCATCTTAACATGGCAAATGCTTTGTGAAATGGAAAATTAGTCTGCTGAAGAAAACCATCAGTAACTGGGTAGACGATTGTTATAAAGGAATGCACATAGGAACAATCATCTTGTAGACTGTGACACCTAAACACATCTCAATGCTCAGTTGGTATAAAGGGGCCAAATGTGTGTCAAGGCAATGTTTCCTACACCACCAGCCTGAGCACTTGACATAATATAAGATCAATTTGTGTCATTTTCAGCAAATTCTGACTGCATCTAGCATCTGTATCTTGTAGAAGAAAATACATTTTTCAGACCAGGTGATATTTTTGCAATCTGTCTACTTTCGGTGAGCATGTGCCTGATGAAGCTTTAGATTCATGTTCTTTGCTGGAACGTCCTTCAGGCTGGGTTCACACGACCTATTTTCAGACATAAACGAGACGTATTATGCCTCGTTTTACGTCTGAAAATAGGGCTACAATACGTCGGCAAACATCTGCCCATTCATTTGAATGGGTTTGCCGATGTACTGTGCAGACAACCTGTCATTTACGCGTCGTCGTTTGACAGCTGTCAAACGACGACGCGTAAAAATACAGCCTTGTCAAAAGAAGTGCAGGACACATCTTTCAGACGTAATTTGAGCCGTTCTTCATTGAACTCAATGAAGCACAGCTCAAAATTTATGGCTGTCAGAGAAGCCTCGCAAAATGCAAGGAGGAGCATTTACGTCTGAAACGAGGCAGCTGTTTTCTCCTGAAAACAGTCTGTCATTTCAGATGTAAAAGCCTGCTACCGTGTGCACATACCCTCAGCTGCATTAGTCCATCCAGTTCAAAGCTCAGCTTGCTGCACTTAGATACTGTATGCTGTTCTGTATACCATTGGTATGTTATGGTTATTTAAGTTACTACCTTACTGACATCTTGAACCAGTCTGAAAATTCTCCTATGACCTCAGAGAACTGGCACTCAGTGGAGACCAGAAGAAGCTCTTGACCTTGTTTGCATCATTTTATGCACCGAACTGCTGTTACCTCATTGGCCGATTATATATTTGCAATTAAGAGCAAGTGTTTGAGGTCTACATAATAAAACCAGGTCTATATTTCCCATGGGGCATTGACGTAAATACTTCCTATCTGTACTCAATGTTTCAGTGAGGTTGCACATATGGGTCATTCGGCCAGGGTGTAAGGTGGTCCATGATGCTAGACTTGTACATGTGCAGTTGGATAATCCTTGTCAATAAATGTTCGAAAAGCTCAATAGGTGAAGTGTTGGCTGAGAGAGGAATCACGTTATCTGTATTAAGTTCCCCTCCCTTCTGGAGAACAGATTATTTACATTTACATCCCAGTGTGTGTTGCCTGAATGTCTCTCTATCTGTACTGAATGCTCCAATGAGCTCAGTTAATAATTTAAGATTGGATTTCACTCATACATTTAGAGCAGCTATATTTAAATTCAAAGTGCTTAATCTATGCAAAGGTAAGCTTTTAGGAGCAGATCTCAACGCTTGCTATAAGAGGAAGAGTGGGGTAACCCTTCTATGACATTTATATGCCATAATAGGGTTAATAGGTCTATCTCTACAACTTTAATAACCTTTTTTAGAGTGGAGAATGTGTATTTTTGTCATGTGGCATAGCAGGAATATGTGTCTGACCTAACAGGAAGGAATCAGATGAGACTAGGGGATGGAAAAAAACACATGTTACAACATCTACTTACTGTTGCAATGGGGTTTACGGTGTTCTGTTCCCACGAGGTGTAATTTTACGTGTCGTTTTCAAAAAACGGCACGTAAAAAGACGCCGCGTCAAAAGAAGTGCAGGTCATTTCTTGGGCCGTTTTTGGAGCCGTTTTTCACTTACTCCATTGAAAAACAGCTCCAAAAACGGCCGTAGAATACGCCGTGAAAAACGCAAGTTGCTACAAAAACGTCTGAAAATCAGGAGCTGCTTTCACTTGAAAATAGCTCCGCATTTTCAGACGTTTTTGAGTTTGCGTGTGAACATACCCTGAGAAAGAGATCTTATTGCCAGAATTGCTGAAGGTGTATAAGAAAGCATTAAGTACAGGTAGGCTACCTATATCTAGGAATGAGGCCATAATAGTGGTGATCCCCAAGCCTGACAAAGACATTTAACTCCTTAAGTCATAAAGACCAGCTTCTTTATTAACTATTGGCATTAAACTTCTGGCCAAGGTTTTGGCAAATAGGCTTTCCTGGGTGATCATTAATATGAGGGTATGTTCACACGCTGAGTCAAAAACATCTGAAAATATGGAGATGTTTTCAAGGGATTTTTAAGCCACTCGCGTTTTTCGCTGCCTTTTTTACTTTTTGGAGCTGTTTTCAATAGAGTCAATGAAAAACTGCTCCAAAAAACGCCCCAAAGAAGTGTACTGCACTTCTTTTTCGTGGCCGTTTTGAAAAACGGGCACATAAAAAAACGGCCGCATAAAAAAACGGCCACGAAAAAGAATTGCAGGACGCCGTCTTTCCCATTGCAATCAATGGGCAGATGTTTGGAGGCGTTCTGCTTCCAATCTTACGCCCGTTTTTTGGGCGTTTACGGCCCGAAAAACGTCTGAAAATAGGCCGTGTGAACATACCCTGAAGCGTAGTGAATAGGCAGGTTTTATGCCAAACACCTTTACAGCAGTAAATATCCACTGTCTATGTTTTAATGTTTCAAGCTTCTCCAGATGACACTGGTTATAAGACAGTCACATCCTTGGATGCGGTCAAAGCCAATGATAGTGTTGAATGGCCCAACCTGTCAAGGACTCTCTGTTGTTTGGCAGCACAATAATTTCCTGGGCTCAACTACTGTACTCAGCGAGCGAGAGCAAATGGAATACTGTCTGAGACCTTTGATCTCAATATGGGCACAGACAGAGGTGTCCCCTGTCACTGCCTCTGTTTGTGGTGGCTATAGAACTGCTTGCTGCGGTGATTAGAGAGTCGCCCGACGGTGATTCTGGGAATATGTTATGGTTACCTGCATGAGAAGGTGGCTTTTTACACCGACGATAGGATCTTCTTTCTGCGGGAATTGTCAAGCTCTGTGAAAATGAGGTCTTTAATTGATGCTTTGGGACGCTTATCAAACTTTGTCACTAATTGGAAGAAATAGTCTCAAATACGCCTAAATTGCAACCAAGATATTCCCCTAATTAATGTCAATTAATGTCAACTAAAATTGGTCTCATTCTTTCAATATCTTGATATACAAATTAGTGCATCTGTTTCTGATTATGAACAGCTCAATATTGTGCCCTTACTACAGTCCAGCAAAAAACAGTGGTGTGGCATAGTAGGCAGGGCTAGTTTGGTTGAAACTTCTTTATATGCTTTATTACCCTCCGATCTTGCTGCCTTTATGAATTTTTCACACTGTCAATAGCATATTTTGGGATTTGATATTGCGAAAGGGCATACCGAGGATTAAGCTAAAAACTCTTTAGAGATCCATGGAAGATGGGGGACTTGAAGTTTGTCAATTTTAGGTTATTCCTGCCTGGCGTGATAACATTCCTACTACTGGTAAGAGTCACTTTTTAAAGGTGGGTCAGCTGTTGGAAGTATTTGTAGCAGGCAAATTTGATGTGCATTCCAAATGCTTCCCTACGTATTTGCTATTTACACCATCTGGGAGAAAGCTAAGAATTATCGGGGGCGACTAGATATACTGCTTATTTGGGCTAATAGTCTGTTTTATGAATCAGAAAAATATGATAACACCAAAAAATGTGCCTCAATAGAATAATTTGGTCAAACACCAAAGTCATAGTTTAAATACATATGCAGAAAATCAGTGTTAAATGAAACATTTTCAAAATAAAATATTTTTTATTGAGACAAAATAAAAATACAAAATACAATAATAGCATCAAAAATGTATTCAAATATAAGTCCTCACAATAAAGAAAGTACTGAGTGGGCTACTGGCCATAACATCTATACCATACAGAAGTACATTGTAAATAAACAGCCATGGTGAGTCACATAATAAAATTAAACAACTGTGAAACAGACCATCCGAATCAATAGACAGAACTGGCAAGGTAGCCAAAAAAAGAATAAAAGAGAAGTTGACAGACCATGCAGATATACAATGGGGTAAAGAGTAGCGATGTGCCAGGAGCCCACTTACACCCAACGCGTTTCGCCACCAGGCTTCATCAGGAGGAAGTGGATTTTCGAATGGGGTAAAGAGTAGCAATGTGCCAGGAGCCCACTTACACCCAACGCGTTTCGCCACCAGGCTTCGTCAGGGGGAAAAGGATTGGGTGTAAGTGGGCTCCTGGCACATCGCTACTCTTTACCCCATTGTATATCTGCATGGTTTGTCAACTTCTCTTTTATTCTTTTTTTGGCTACTTTGCCAGTTCTGTCTATAGATTTTGATGGTCTATTTCACAGTTGTTTAGTTTTGTTATGTGACTCACCATGGTTGTTTATTTACAATGTACTTCTGTATGGTATAGATGTTATGGCCAGTAGCCCACTCAGTACTTTCTTTACTGTGAGGACTTATATTTTAATACATTTTTTATGCTATTATTGTATTTTGTATTTTTATCATGTCTCAATAAAAAATATTTTATTTTGAAAATGTTTGGGTCATTTAACACTGATTTTCTGAAAATATGTGTTTAAAGAATCTCAAAAATAGAAAGGCTTTGAGTCATGGAAGGAGAAAGGGATCGCAAAGATCTCTTATCTTTTTACAGTGGGTACGTTTAAGACTTTTCAATAATTTCAATATGAGTATGGGCTACTCCGTTCTAGCTTTGATCAATGATTGAAGCTTAGTCATGCCTACCAGTTGCAAGAGAGGCTGCTACCAATGAGGCCGCCATTGTATGCTGCTTGGATTGATCTGATAGCAAGAACTGGAGGGACAGATGCTGCAATATAAGTTCTTTTTTAGGCTTATCATATACAAAAACCCTAATCTTTTAAAAGAAAAGTGTTAGTTCAATGTGGGACCTCTGATGGAGGATAAGTGGGTAGATATTCTTCAAGACCTCCCCAAGTTTTCACTTAGTGAAACCCATAGATTTTCCCAAACATATCTGGTGCATAGGGTATATAGAACCGTCCTCTTGTTTCATAAAATAGGGTATAGACTGGATACCGCTTGATGTGCCACTCTCCTGATGCAGGCTTGTTACTTGTTATGATGCATGCTTGTTACCTGCTATTTCAGTGGCTTCGAGACTATTGGGAAGAGGTATTGGATCTAATAACACTATGTACAGGTGTACACCTGAAATAAATCCTACAGTTTGTATTTTTATGTCTCAGAAATTGATTTATTGGAGAGTCATAGACTGGCTATATTGTGTTTACTCTACCAAAATTGAAAACTTATTGCTGATTACTGGAAGGCTTCCCTGTTGCCCACAGTTTTGAAATTCAAAGCTCGTCAATCTTCATTTGAGGTAGGAGAAGTATGTCTCTCAGAAACCGGGTGTTCCCAAAAAGTTTGAGGACCTATTGGCACCCTGGTTGGATACATCGGGACTTGCTCCCCTAATATTGGTTTGAGATAGAATAATTAAATGACATCTACTAATTGTGTTTAATGTAAGTGAATTCGCCTATTGAGGGTAGTGCTGCTGGTCTATGGCTCTCCTGATACATACTGACATATACTTGATATATCTTGATATCTTGATATATACTTGAGCTATATATATATATATATATATATACATATATATATATATATATATATATATATATAGAGAGAGAAACATAGACCACAGCAACGGCACCAGGACTTCAGAGTAGATGAAAGCAAAAAGTGGATTTATTCACCTCAGTAAAGCAACGTTTCGGTTCAACAGGAACCTTTCTCAAGCCATAACAAACTAAACAAAGTGTCAAGTATTTATAGGAGGAGTATACATAAATTGGCAATTACATAATTAAATGCATAATACGATCAAAGCATATACATAGAAATGTGTCAGTTATGCAAAACGACATATAAAACATGTGCATGATTCTCCCACTGTAAAGCATATAGATATCATGAGATACATATAACAGTGTGGTGATAAACAAACAAAGTGCTATGATTAGGGGCAATTGTGAATGATTGGAAGCAGGCAGAGGCTCATTAAATCTAACCAGAAGTGTACTTACTGTACAAACGTTTGTCCATGCCGAGGATAGGGAATTGCGCCCGACACACACATGTGTGTCAACTGCGCATGTCCCAAGATGGCGCCCAAACCGGATATTAAGTCCGGTGGAACGCATCTGGCAGTAAATCCCCACTGCGCATGCGCCAAATCGGAACATGCGTTCCACCTCTATTGCGCACGCGCCAGCTGGGATTCGTAAGATATGCAGAGCAGAGATTGCTAAATTAAAAACAAAGCTGTGATTTATCGTAATCCACATGATATCGTGGATTATAAGGTTCAACCCCCACAGAAATATATGGGTTTAGAACCAAATCGGGAGATTTAGACAAAGGGAGCTGAAAAGACACTACTAATAGTGTACTCTGGCGCCCCCCACTGATAGAAAGAACAAATTGTATGTCATAATGGATCACTGTTATTAACTATGATCACCAATGGGGCAAAAAAAATGGAAATATTGTGCTATAAGGGAAGTTTAGCATTCAAACAGGAATATAACATTCCCACGTGAATGTCACCTTCAAGGAAAAGCGCATCTGTCTGAATAAGACAGTATGCGTTAAATATTGATACTGCGCCCACATTTTGAAAAAAATAATACGACATAGATACAGATGCCCAAAATGCAGATACAAACATCCACAATATGAGGACCATAAGATCCAAATATATGATTCTCCACGACTCATGTTATTTTTAATAAGCTATCTCATGTGGCTCAATACATGTATAATCCAAACATAAATTTAACGTTTTTATAAATAGAAACAAGAAGACTTCTGCCGCTTTCCAATATCTCTCAAGAATTGCTTGACATGTGATTGTGTATCTGAAATATACAAAAAGAAAATACACAATGTATATGAAATATAAAAACAAATATAAATATAAAAATGCATGTTGAAAAGAGGTCAAAATCGGACCTCAAAAAACATACATCAAGAACACAAAATTACACCTATGAGAACGTCAACCAATCATATCTCTATCGATCTTAGGGAGAGAATAGAGGGCCCATCCTTATATATGTGGACCACACGGATATTCTATATTTAATCCCTTAGGAGACATGGTCTCTAATTTAAAAATCCACTCGAGCTCTTTTCTTTTAAGCATCCGGCCCCTATCACCGCCACGTCTCAGCTGAGGCACAGAGTCAATGATTCTGAATCTCAACTGTGACAGGCTGTGTCCCTTCTCAACAAAGTGTCGAGACACTGGTAAATCCTGCCTTTTAGTCTTGATGTTTGATCTATGGTTTCTCAACCTGAGACGTACCTCTGTAGTGGTCTCACCCACATAGTAGAGCCCACATGGGCAGCTCAACAAATAAATGACAAATGAAGACTGGCACGTAAAAAAGCCTTTTATGGTAATTGGTCGACCCGTTTGTGGGTGATCAAATATACCCCCCTTAATCATATTGTCACAGATGTTACAACCAAGACATGGAAAGCATCCATGTTTCGGAGGTGCCAAGAACATCTGATTTTTCCGATATGACCCAATGTCGGCCTTGACTACACTATTTTTGATGGTTTTACCTCTCCTATACGCCATCATAGGCCCCTCCTGAAATTCAGTAACCTTTGGAAAGGCTCTCTCTAAGATCTTCCAATCTCTCCTCAGAATCCCACCAATTTGTGAGCTTAATGAGGAGAAAGTGGAGATGAAGGGTAAGCGGACATTCTTGTTCACAGCCACCTGACCGGCGAGGAGATCCTGTCTATCCAGTAATTCAACCTTCCGTCTATTAAGATCCAATACATGGTCCGGATAACCCCGATCAGAAAATTTTTTGCACATTTGATCAAGTCTTGGCGATAATTTATCCTCCTGGCTAACCACCCTCTTAACTCTAATTAACTGACTATATGGCAGTGATTTAAGCAGCGTGCTTGGATGGCTGCTGGTGAAGTGCAAGAGATTGTTTCTGTCCGTTTTCTTAGAAAACAGATCCGAAATCAATCTATTATTGACAATGGAAATTCGAGTATCCAAAAATTCAATAGAACATATAGATGTTTATGCTGTTCTGTTGGGTGATCCTAAGTCAGATGTTCTTGGCACCTCCGAAACATGGATGCTTTCCATGTCTTGGTTGTAACATCTGTGACAATATGATTAAGGGGGGTATATTTGATCACCCACAAACGGGTCGACCAATTACCATAAAAGGCTTTTTTACGTGCCAGTCTTCATTTGTCATTTATTTGTTGAGCTGCCCATGTGGGCTCTACTATGTGGGTGAGACCACTACAGAGGTACGTCTCAGGTTGAGAAACCATAGATCAAACATCAAGACTAAAAGGCAGGATTTACCAGTGTCTCGACACTTTGTTGAGAAGGGACACAGCCTGTCACAGTTGAGATTCAGAATCATTGACTCTGTGCCTCAGCTGAGACGTGGCGGTGATAGGGGCCGGATGCTTAAAAGAAAAGAGCTCGAGTGGATTTTTAAATTAGAGACCATGTCTCCTAAGGGATTAAATATAGAATATCCGTGTGGTCCACATATATAAGGATGGGCCCTCTATTCTCTCCCTAAGATCGATAGAGATATGATTGGTTGACGTTCTCATAGGTGTAATTTTGTGTTCTTGATGTATGTTTTTTGAGGTCCGATTTTGACCTCTTTTCAACATGCATTTTTATATTTATATTTGTTTTTATATTTCATATACATTGTGTATTTTCTTTTTGTATATTTCAGATACACAATCACATGTCAAGCAATTCTTGAGAGATATTGGAAAGCGGCAGAAGTCTTCTTGTTTCTATTTATAAAAACGTTAAATTTATGTTTGGATTATACATGTATTGAGCCACATGAGATAGCTTATTAAAAATAACATGAGTCGTGGAGAATCATATATTTGGATCTTATGGTCCTCATATTGTGGATGTTTGTATCTGCATTTTGGGCATCTGTATCTATGTCGTATTATTTTTTTCAAAATGTGGGCGCAGTATCAATATTTAACGCATACTGTCTTATTCAGACAGATGCGCTTTTCCTTGAAGGTGACATTCACGTGGGAATGTTATATTCCTGTTTGAATGCTAAACTTCCCTTATAGCACAATATTTCCATTTTTTTTGCCCCATTGGTGATCATAGTTAATAACAGTGATCCATTATGACATACAATTTGTTCTTTCTATCAGTGGGGGGCGCCAGAGTACACTATTAGTAGTGTCTTTTCAGCTCCCTTTGTCTAAATCTCCCGATTTGGTTCTAAACCCATATATTTCTGTGGGGGTTGAACCTTATAATCCACGATATCATGTGGATTACGATAAATCACAGCTTTGTTTTTAATTTAGCAATCTCTGCTCTGCATATCTTACGAATCCCAGCTGGCGCGTGCGCAATAGAGGTGGAACGCATGTTCCGATTTGGCGCATGCGCAGTGGGGATTTACTGCCAGATGCGTTCCACCGGACTTAATATCCGGTTTGGGCGCCATCTTGGGACATGCGCAGTTGACACACATGTGTGTGTCGGGCGCAATTCCCTATCCTCGGCATGGACAAACGTTTGTACAGTAAGTACACTTCTGGTTAGATTTAATGAGCCTCTGCCTGCTTCCAATCATTCACAATTGCCCCTAATCATAGCACTTTGTTTGTTTATCACCACACTGTTATATGTATCTCATGATATCTATATGCTTTACAGTGGGAGAATCATGCACATGTTTTATATGTCGTTTTGCATAACTGACACATTTCTATGTATATGCTTTGATGGTATTATGCATTTAATTATGTAATTGCCAATTTATGTATACTCCTCCTATAAATACTTGACACTTTGTTTAGTTTGTTATGGCTTGAGAAAGGTTCCTGTTGAACCGAAACGTTGCTTTACTGAGGTGAATAAATCCACTTTTTGCTTTCATCTACTCTGAAGTCCTGGTGCCGTTGCTGTGGTCTATGTTTCTCTCTATTTTCTTGGGGAATTGATTCACCCCCAGGTAACGAGCACATGGCCTGATTTTCTGGAAACCATTGGAGTGCTGTGTTCATCTACCATTGGACTGTATATATATATATATATATATATATATATGTACGGTACACTTGTATGATTTTTGAGTATGTCTGTTCATTTTCCTTTTGCTGTTCTCTTTTTAAGATGCTGTTTTGTGGCTTTAGATGAAAACCTGGAGAAACTGCCTTTACCACCAGCTTTTCGTAACTTTTCACTATGAGAATTGTTAAAATTTACCCAACTACTATTACTATGCGGCTACTGGCTAATTACTGTTTTGGATATTCCCAATCATATGTATTTTTGTTTAATAATTGATTTTCAAGATGATGTAACAGGGTAGAAGGGAGGTTGGGGGAGGGATGTTTGTTTTTTATACAGTTATTACAAAAATAATTATAAGTATTATTCAAATAAAAAAAAGAATATTAATTTTTGCCATGCTAAAAAAAATAATTACGTTTCCCTGGAGGTCCTTCATCATTTCCTGGACAAAGAATAGACACTACAATTGTTTGTGATTCTCTTATTGAGATCCTTGTTCCAGTTGGTTTTCCCAGATGAATAGATTTTCTATAAACCTCATTGATTAATGTAAATCAAGAGTTAACATTTGTTGCATTTACTTTACGTGTCTGCTTAGAGAAACAATATTCCTCAGTGCTATTCACTGCCATCATTATTGATTAATTGTATTGAGGTTTAGACAAGTACAACACGGGAGGTGAAATAAGCAGGTATTTAACTATTTAAGTGTAATAAACAGTTAGATTTCTATACTTTGTCTTAAATATGCAAGATATATGTGCATGCAAAATAGAATGGTTTATTTACAATGAATAATTTGGCAGCATCCTGTTCCCATAGCATCTTTGCTGCAGGGAATAACAACCCAAAGGCAAACTGAAATAATCTCTGTGTCCCTGGCTCCTCACCTTATGAATCTTAAATGATTATCACTGACATCTGTGCATACTTCTTTCTAATGTGACAGCATACAGAGAACACAAATACTCACAAAAGAGGATATAAATAAAGGCAAATGGTAGTCATGAGAACAAAAAACATGTTCCAGAGAAAGATTGTGGCTTCAAACAAGTTAAAACTCAAGAAGATGAGAAATATATAACAGATGTAATCCTGTAGTGACATGATGAGAGAAAATATGAATTATTGAGCACAATACTAGGACAATATGCACACTACCACTATATGGCTCTATGTATATATGGTAGAAACCCTATGATTCATGAGAGGTTTGTTTTCAATGGAGTGTCTTTCATTTTAATTCAAAATAATTTGTGGTAAAAAAAACATTTTCTGTACTTAAAGGCTAAATTAAAAAAAACTTTAAGGCCTCATGCACACGACTGTAGCCATGTGCACGGCCGTGATTTTCGGGTTGGCCAGCAGCGGACTGTCAGCCGCGAGCCGCCCGCAAATCTCGGGCCATGCACATGGCCGCGGCCATTATTTTCAATGAGCCTGTACCGCAGAACACGGCCATAATAAGACATGCCCGTTCTTTCTGCGGTCCAAGCTCCCAGGCCATGCACGGACCGTGAAAACCACGGTTGTGTGCATGGCCCCATAGGAATGAATGGGGCCACAATTCTCCCGTGGATTTTCGGGGGAATTGCGGCTGCAAAAGCATGTTCGTGTGCATGGGGCCTTAGGCTATACGCAAATACTGCTGTTCTCTAACATCACTGTGCACATTATTTTTACACTGTGACATCACTATGTGTAACAACTTTTTCCTATGGCTTCACTATGCCTATATCCACATATTGTGACATCATCGATAGATGGATGGATAGATAGATAGATAGATAGATAGATAGATAGATAGATAGATAGATAGATAGATAGATAGATAGATAGATAGATAGATAGATAGATAGATAGATAGATAGATAGATAGATAGATAGATAGATAGATAGATAGATACTTTATAAGTAACAGCAGCATCCATAAAGACAATACATAAAATAATGATAAAAAAAGAATACAAAACCCACACAACCCCCAATATCCAATAAATATATCACAAGTACAATCACAGTACTGTTAACACATATGCCTATTAAATAGAACACAATTCATGCACTGAGACCTCACTGTGTATTACCTCTGTGTTGCTACATCACTGTTTTGATAATTGCTGTGCAAATATATCACTGTTAGGCTGTGTTTTCATCTACATTTTGGCTTTCTGTTGCTCTGCTTTGTCAAAGGAACAGAACAATGAAAAACCTGAGCTGCCAGATTCGTTGCATGACAGACACCAACGATGCCCGATGGAGCCCATTGACTTTAGTGGGTACTGTCGGGTTTCCATCATGGTGTACATTGTTTTGCTGGTCAGTTTATTGTCACTGTACTGTGCTTATTAATTCAGTACTGTGACTGTTTTTTATACATGTTCTGTGACATCACTATGTCTGTTATCTCATCTCCGTATTGTGACATCATTGGGTTTATTGTACCTGTGCTGTGACATTCACTGTGTTTATTATACATTAAAATCACTGTGTGTAAAACAGCTGCACTTTGACTTCACTGAGTTTATTGTCTCCGACTCTCCGTACTGAGATATCACCTTGTTTTTTTTTAACTGTACTGTACTGTCACAATCTCTGTGTTTATTATCCCTGTGCTGTGACATCAGTGTGTTTATTACCTCTGTACTATGATATCACTATATTTATTATGTCTGTAATGTGACAATAGTGTATTTATTATTTATGTACTGTGAAGTCACCGTGTTTATTATCCCTGTACTGTGACATTCCTGTCTTTAATATTATTGTGTTTATTATATTTGTACTTTATAATCTATGTACTGTGGGATTACTATGTTTTTTAAATCTTTTTATTTAAAGACATCATTGTTCATCTTTGTGTTGGACATCACTTTAGTTATTAAAGCTGTACTATGACCTCACTGTGTTTATTATCGTGCCATACCCTTCTGTGTATTATGCCTGTTTTCGTAATGTAACTGTAAGAATTATTCTTGTGCAGTGACATCACTGCGTGCATTTTAGGGTGGTAGAAATATATGCGGGGCACAGGATACAGTCGTGCCTGAGGTGGCCCATTCATTCCTCTGCCATATCAGAGGACATTAGTACCATAAATTGCATTTCAACCCTTAACACATTATGACATAACCATGCATCATCAATAGCCAAAGATCCCCAGATCTGCCATAAGCATCCGCCTTTTAGGCCATGCCAACAGGTTGCCTGTCAGTGTAATACTAACAGGCAATAATGCTTTGGAATATAATTTATTTCAAACCATTATAGGAGTGATCAAGCGATAGTAGCTTCAAGTCCCCTAGGAGGACAAAAAAAGTCAAATCAAGTTGAATAAAATATACAAAAAAAAGTTTACCCAAAAAAATAAAAAAATTAAATAAAACAAATAAATAAAAAAATATTTTAGAAAATAAATAAATGTTCACCATAACCAAATACATATTTGTTACTGGGGGAATCATAATGACCTATAGAATAAAGCTGATTTGCTATTTTTACCGCCAGTAAAGAGAGAAAAAAAAAATTGCAGAATTGCTGTTTTTATTATTCCCTCCATAAAAAATCCTTCCATAAAAAAAATAGCAAAAGCTAATTAATAAATTATGTGTAATTCAAAATGGTGCCCTTGAAAAATAAGACTCATCCCGCAAAAAAAGAAGCCCTCATTCAGCTACATTGATGGAAATAGTAGAGCAAGTTATGGCTCTTGGAATGTGATGTTGAAAAAAATATATGTTTGGACATTAAGGTACAAAATAATCCAGGGGTTAAAGTTAGGAGACCCTGCTACAAAATTTGCATGGGGGCCCAGGAACTTCAATTTAGACCTCTGTATAAGATAGAGTGCCATAGAATCAAAGTATCAGTTGAAAAATAAAATAAGTTTGTAACTAGAAGAAAAGAAGGAATTATAATTCCTAGCACAACCCAGTGTAACACAAATACACAGTAAAAAATACCATCCAAGATAAAAGACATTAAGATACAATATTATATCATATGTATCATGTATAAATAAAAGCAAAATTTGAAATTAGTATAAAAAGCAAAAACAAAACAAAACGTGACTATGTATGTATTTAACTTAATGGGGGGAATTTATAAAGACTGGCATTTCAGGCGCCAGTCTCAATTTTAAGAGCACTGGCATCGCTTCCTAACAAATTAGACATATCTCTTGCTGTCTGTGCGGGAGAAAGACAAATTTACTCTAGCCGCGAGCTGAAGTAGATTTGCACTATAATTTACGCTAGCTTCTGGCGTAAATCGTAGTAAATTTGTCGCACCGCGGAAGGCCATTCCTTCTTCTGCTAGGCCATAGTGACTATATTTTAAAGAGCTTATAAAATATACATATTAGGCAAACAAAATTATATAAAAACATATATATGTGCTTTTTAAAGAATAGAATTAAAGGACGTCAACTGCAAAAGCTACACTGCCATATGTTTGAAGAACTACATCAAAGTGCTATATATTCAGTTATATCTCACAAAGGTCCAGTGGTGGGAAGAGAATTAAAAGCAAGGCAACAATCAATAAAAACAACACATACGTTGCTTGAATTATCTCTTTAGGCTATGTTCACATGGGGTATTTTGCAGGAGGAATACCTGCCTCAAAATTCAGTTTGGAAGTTTGAGGCAGATATTCCTCTCCCTGCACGCCGATTTTCGCTGAGTTTTTCGCTGAGTTTTTCGCCCGCGGGCATTGAGCGCCGCAGGCATAAAACAGCGCGAAATACGCTTTCTCTGCCTCTCATTGAAGTCAATGGGAGGTCAGAGGCGGAAGCGCTCGAAGATAGGGCATGTCGCTTCTTTTTCCCGCGAGGCAGTTTTACTGCTCGGGGGAAAAAGACGCCGACACCTCCCATTGAAATCAATGGGAGGCATTTTCGGGCCGTTTTTGCCGAGTTTTGCGACGCGGTTTCCGCGTCAAAAAACTCGGCAAGATACCCCGTGTGAACATAGCCTTACAGAAGAGCGTTTTGGGAATGATCAAATATAACATTTCTTTATACAGAATATTCAGTAACTAGTAATAGTTATAGAAATAGTCACCTAATACCATAACTAGAGAAAAGAAGGTTTCCCTTTCACTGATGAACAATCTCACAAACAACATGGAACCACAATGATACATGAAGCACCCCAATAAACGTTAAAAGGAGTTTTCAAATTTTACCTAAATAAAGTGTAATTATGTTATGTTATGCAACTTTCTTATTATACTTTGTGCTTCGATGGCTCACCATCTACTTGATCTCTGTTATCTCTAAGTGCATAGAAAAACTAGATTCCGACAGAGGGAGCGGTAGATTCGATTGTTTCCAGTCTAGGCAGTCCCATATGGGCTAAAAACCATACATTTTTCTTAGGCTCATCTCAGGTAGACCGTAATACAGGCACGTTTTAGGGCCCACAATATGTCTGCAACACCCAGACTACTCGTGGCTCCACCAAAGTGAACTTAGATAACCATAGAACCATGGATATGCCTTAAATGTGTGAATGGTGGGTACCACACTGATCTATAAACTTTTAAGATTTCTTTTTTGTCAGTGAATAGAAGTTTTTGTTCTGGAGGCTAAATAATAAGGCACCTGTAAAGGATCTGCCAGGCACAGCTTCGGGGTTAACTTCCATAGGTAATCAGTCTTCACCTGTCTTCACTCAGGCTGGCAGGCTTAGGAGTGGGAGAGACTATCGCAGCCTGGCCAGACTCAGCTAGCTCCCGCCCTCTGTCTATTTATACCTGCCTTTCCTGTTCCTCCTTGCTTGTGATTCTTTCCGTGTGGTTTCCTGCCCCAGCTACAGCTCCTAACTATTTGATCCTGCTCCATACTGACCCTGGCTTTCTGACTACTCTTCTGCTCTGCGTTTGGTACCTCGTGCTCTCCTGGTTTGACTTGGCTCGTTCACCACTCTGCTGCTCACCGTGTTGCCGTGGGCAACTGCCCCTTTCCCTTTGCTTTATATTCCCTTGTATGTTTGTCTCGTGCACTTACTGAGCGTAGGGACCGCCGCCCAGTTGTACCCCGTCGCCTAGGGCGGGTCGTTGCAAGTAGGCAGGGACAGAGTGGCGGGTAGATTAGGGCTCACTTGTCCGTTTCCCTATCCCCATCATTACATAATCACAAGCCATATACCTAGTCTACCCTGGTCCCTGACACTACTATGGACCCCCTTGAGACCCTGGCTCAGCAAATGCAGGGTCTCTCCCTACAGGTCCAGGCCCTGGCTCAGAAGGTCAACCAGCCTGATGCTACCTTGGTAGTTCCCCTCACCTCAACTCCTGAACCCCACCTCAAGTTGCCCGACCGGTTCTCAGGGGACCGGAGGGCTTTTCTCCCCTTTCGGGAGAGTTGCAGGCTTTACTTTCGCTTAAAGCCCCACTCCAGCCAGCGAGTGGGTATAATTATGTCCCGGCTCCAGGACGGGCCCCAAGAATGGGCCTTCTCCTTGGCTCCTGACGCCCCTGAACTTTCTTCCGTTGATCTTTTCTTTTCTGCTCTCGGACTCATTTATGACGAGACTGACAAGACTGCCTTTGCCGAGAGTCAGCTGGTGACCTTAAGTCAGGGTAAGAGACCTGTTGAGGAGTATTGTTCTGACTTTAGGAAGTGGTGCGTAGCTTCTCGGTGGAATGACCCTGCCTTAAGGTGCCAGTTTAGGTTGGGTCTGTCGAATGCCCTGAAAGACCTGCTAGTTAGCTATCCCTCTTCTGACTCCCTAGACCAGGTTATGGCTTTAGCGGTACGACTTGACCGACGTCTCAGGGAACGACAACGCGAACGTTTATGTGTTTTCTCCTCCGACTCCCCCATGATGCCTCCCGAGGTTCTATTGCTTCGTTCTTCCCCGGAAGACTCAGAGGTACCTATGCAACTCGGGGCCTTCGTGTCCCCCCAACAACGTAGAGATTTCCGCAGGAAGAATGGTCTCTGCTTCTACTGTGGGGATGACAAGCATCAAGTGAACAACTGTCCTAAGCGTAAGAATGCAGCCGGAGAACTTCCGCGCCTAAGTGATCATCGGGGAGGTCACTTGGGCGCACAGGTATTTCCCGTAAATATGAAACATAATAAGATCTTGCTTCCCTTTCAGGTCTCTTTTGGTGGTAGGTCTGCTACCGGCAGTGCCTTCGTGGATTCAGGGTCCTCTGCTAATATCATGTCTGTGGAATTTGCTATGTCTCTTGCTATGCCTTTGATTGATTTGCCTAAACCTGTCGCGGTAGTGGGTATCGACTCCACTCCTCTTGCTAATGGTTATTTTACACAGCATACCCCTGTTTTTGAACTCCTTGTTGGCTCCATGCATTTGGAGCAGTGCTCTGTACTGTTGATGCAGGGATTATCGTCCGATTTGGTTTTAGGCCTTCCCTGGTTGCAGTTGCATAATCCCACGTTTGACTGGAATACTGGGGAGCTTACCAAATGGGGTAATGAATGTTTGACGTCATGTTTTTCTGTTAATTCTATTTCTCCCCCTGAGGAGGTGAACACGCTACCTGAGTTTGTTCGGGATTTCGCTGATGTTTTCTCTAAGGAGGCCTCCGAAGTGTTACCTCCTCATAGAGAATACGATTGCGCTATCGAATTGGTACCAGGAGCTAAGCTTCCTAAGGGTAGGATATTTAATCTTTCTTGTCCCGAACGTGAAGCCATGAGAGAGTATATCCAGGAATGCCTGGCCAAGGGTTACATTTGCCCCTCTACTTCTCCGGTAGGTGCTGGCTTCTTCTTCGTAGGGAAGAAGGATGGTGGTCTTAGGCCATGCATTGACTACCCTAACCTGAATAAGGTCACTGTAAGGAACCAGTATCCCCTTCCTTTGATTCCTGATCTCTTTAACCAGGTTCAGGGGGCCCAATGGTTCTCTAAGTTTGATCTACGGGGGGCGTATAACCTTATCCGCATCAAAGAGGGGGATGAGTGGAAGACTGCGTTTAACACGCCCGAAGGTCATTTCGAATACCTCGTCATGCCCTTTGGGTTGTGTAATGCGCCAGCGGTCTTCCAGAATTTCATAAATGAGATTTTGAGAGATTACCTGGGGATATTTCTTGTAGTGTACCTTGATGACATACTGGTGTTTTCCAAGGACTGGCCCTCTCACATTGAGCATGTCAGGAAGGTGCTCCAGGTCCTTCGGGAAAACAAACTGTTTGCAAAAACCGAAAAATGTGTGTTTGGGGTACAGGAGATACCATTTTTGGGTCAAATCCTCACTCCTCATGAATTCCGCATGGACCCCGCCAAGGTTCAGGCTGTGGCGGAATGGGTCCAACCTGCCTCCCTGAAGGTGTTACAGTGTTTTTTGGGGTTCGCTAATTATTACAGGAGATTCATTGCTAACTTCTCGGTCATCGCTAAGCCTCTTACGGACCTCACTCGCAAAGGTGCTGATCTCCTCCACTGGTCTCCAGAGGCTGTCCAGGCTTTTGAGGTCCTTAAGAAGTGCTTTATCTCGGCCCCGGTGCTGGTTCAGCCCAACCAAATGGAGCCATTTATCGTGGAAGTTGACGCATCCGAGGTGGGAGTGGGGGCTGTCTTGTCCCAGGGTACCAGGTCCCTCACCCATCTCCGCCCCTGTGCCTACTTCTCCAGGAAGTTTTCGCCCACTGAGGGTAACTATGATATTGGCAACCGTGAACTCTTAGCCATTAAATGGGCATTTGAAGAGTGGCGCCACTTCCTGGAGGGGGCTAGGCACCAGGTAACGGTCCTTACCAACCACAAGAATCTGGTGTTCCTGGAATCTTCCCGGAGGCTATACCCGAGACAGGCTCGATGGGCGCTATTTTTTACCAGATTCAACTTTTTGGTTACCTATAGGGCTGGGTCTAAAAATATTAAGGCCAATGCACTGTCGCGTAGCTTCATGGCCAGCCTTCCTTCGGAGGAAGATCCTGCTTGTATTTTGCCTCCCGGTATAATCATTTCTTCTATTGATTCTGATTTAGTCTCTGAAATTGCAGCTAATCAAGGTTTAGCTCCCGGGAACCTTCCTGAGGACAAGCTGTTTGTTCCCCTGCAATACCGGCTAAGGGTACTTAGGGAAAATCATGACTCCGCACTATCTGGTCATCCAGGCATCCTGGGTACCAAACACCTCATTGCCAGAAACTATTGGTGGCCTGGGTTGCCTAAAGACGTTAAGGCCTACGTCGCCGCTTGTGAGGTTTGTGCTAGGTCCAAGACTCCCAGGTCCCGACCAGCAGGCTTACTACGTTCGTTGCCCATTCCCCAGAGACCTTGGACACATATCTCCATGGATTTTATCACCGATTTGCCTCCATCCCAAGGCAAGTCGGTGGTGTGGGTGGTAGTAGACCGCTTCAGTAAGATGTGCCACTTTGTGCCCCTCAAGAAACTACCCAACGCCAAGACGTTAGCTACCTTGTTTGTCAAACACATCCTGCGTCTCCATGGGGTCCCTGTCAATATTGTTTCGGACAGAGGGATACAATTTGTTTCTTTGTTTTGGAGAGCCTTCTGTAAGAAGTTGGAGATTGATCTGTCCTTCTCCTCTGCTTTCCATCCTGAAACCAATGGCCAAACTGAGGACTAATCAATCTCTAGAACAATATTTAAGGTGTTTTATCTCTGACTGTCAATATGATTGGGTCTCATTCATTACCCTCGCTGAATTTTCCCTTAATAACCGGGTCAGTAACTCGTCAGGGGTCTCCCCCTTTTTCTGTAATTTTGGCTTTAATCGACGGTTCTCCTCCGTTTCACCTGGTAGTTCCAACAATCCCGAGGTAGAGGTCGTTCATAGGGAACTGTGCACAGTCTGGGCCCAGGTTCAGAAGACCTAGAGGCGTCCCAGAGCGTACAAAAAACTCAGGCTGATAGAAAACGTTCTGCTAACCCCTTGTTTATGGTTGGGGATCTGGTGTGGTTATCGTCTAGGAACTTGCGTCTTAAGGTCCCGTCCAAGAAGTTTGCTCCCCGGTTTATTGGGCCGTATAAGGTCATTGAAGTCCTCAATCCTGTCTCCTTCCGGCTGGAGTTACCCCCAGCTTTTCGTATACACGACGTGTTTCATGCCTCCATCCTTAAACGCTGCTCCCCGTCCTTGGCTCCCTCGAGGAAACCTCCTGTTCCCGTTCTCACCCCTGAGGGGGTGGAATTCGAGGTGGCCAAGATTGTGGACAGCAAGATGGTCCAAGGCTCCCTCCAGTACCTGGTCCATTGGAGAGGATACGGGCCTGAGGAGAGGACTTGGGTACCCGCCCGGGATGTTCACGCTGGGGTATTGGTCAGGAAGTTCCACCTTCGTTTCCCCAGTAAACCAGGTCCACTTAGAAAGGGTCCGGTGGCCCCTCATAAAAGGGGGGGTACTGTAAAGGATCTGCCAGGCACAGCTTCGGGGTTAACTTCCATAGGTAATCAGTCTTCACCTGAGTCTATCACTCTGAGACTGACTCCAGCTTCCACCACTCAGTCTGGCAGGCTTAGGAGTGGGAGAGCCTATCGCAGCCTGGCCAGACGGAGCTAGCTCCCGCCCTCTGTCTATTTATACCTGCCTTTCCTGTTCCTCCTTGCTTGTGATTTGTTTCCGTGTGGTTTCCTGGCCCAGCTACAGCTCCTAACTATTTGATCCTGCTCCATACTGACCCTGGCTTTCTGACTACTCTTCTGCTCTGCGTTTGGTACCTCGTGCTCTCCTGGTTTGACTTGGCTCGTTCACCACTCTGTTGCTCACGGTGTTGCCGTGGGCAACTGCCCCTTTCCCTTTGCTTTATATTCCCTTGTATGTTTGTCTCGTGCACTTACTGAGCGTAGGGACCACCGCCCAGTTGTACCCCGTCGCCTAGGGCGGGTCGTTGCAAGTAGGCAGGGACAGAGTGGTGGGTAGATTAGGGCTCACTTGTCCGTTTCCCTACCCCTATCATTACAGCACCATTCTGCGTCAAATTCAATAACAATCCATATCTCAGACATGTGAATGGAGTTTCCACGACGGAAAATTTGCGCACAGAATTTTGTCCGCAATGGGGGAAAAATTTAGCCACCGAAAAATAAGTAGCGTGCTACTTATTTCGGCAGATTTTATGCCTTGGATTTCTGCCACGGATCATAGAAATTCATGTTGGATTTGCAATATGCAAATCTGATGTAGTGCCCTGAAAGCATGTCCCAGCCGCTGTGGTAATGGTTGTCGGGTGGCTGAGGATGTGTTGTCATTGTATAACAGGTTATATGTTGGGTACCGTGGAATCTATGTTAATTTCATGTATTTTATAATTCACACTGCATTTGCATATTGAAGGTAATTGAGTGTCCAGGGGTTTGATGATCGTCCTTTGCTGCCATCTACTGGTTGATTTTATGTGTATGTAATGTATAAATGAATAGGGAGTTGGTCACATGACACTCTCTCAGAGAGGCTTCTGGGTGAAGCTTCTGGAACTTTCTGAGGGAGGAGTCTCCTGACAAACTGCCATCGCCTGGTGGTGAACTAGAGTGATCCAACCTGGCATAGCCAGAGGAAGGCTGTTCCACCTGAGCATCTCCTCAGAGAATAACTAAGATAGGCCTCAAGCCCAGTTCCTATCTACCTCTCCATCCAAGAATGATACCTCTATCCAGTCCACGCTAAGAAGGCATAAAGGTTATCCTTCTCCATAAGGAAAAGTCAAATATTCAGCCAGAAGGGAGAGAGCTATGCTAGGACCCTTCTGCTTCACCGCACTCTGGTTTTGCCGGAGTGGGTGCACTGTGGCTTTCACGTCACATTCATTTGCGTACAACCTAGTCCCCAGAGTTGTGCAGAATCAAATCGTGAGCAACCCACATGTGAAGATATATATATTCACCTCAGTGAGCCAAGCTGAGAAGACCCCATTTAGCAGAAGTAATTATATTGGACTGTCCTGCCATAGAAAGGAACTGTGACCAAGTCTCTAGTATTAACCCCTTCCCGCACCTTGGCGTAAATGCACGTCCAGGTGAGCAGTAACTTTGCGCACCTGGGCGGGCAGTTACGTCCGTGCTTTAACAGGTATCCGCTGCGCAGCGCTACACCGCAGCGACGGTTAACTGTGCAGGGTGTCTGCCCTGCTCTCCCCGTTGCCGATCAGCGGTCCATCGCCGCTGAAATCGGCAATTAACCCCTTCGATGCGGCGGTCGATTGTGATCGCCGCATTGAAGAAGTTTAGAGCAGATCGGCAACCTCCCACATGCATTTGCGGGGGCTGGCGATCCTTGTCACGGCAACCGAAGGCCAGACAACGGCTGATTCTCATAGGCTTCCTGTGAGAGTGACTGTCACGTCACAATAAGTCTTTTATTACAGGAAAAAAATGAACACGTTAAAAAGAGTACACATATTTGGTATCACCACGTCCATAACGACTCCAACTATAAAACTATAATATTATTTTTCCTGCACGGTGAACGCTGCAAAAAAAAAAAAAAGTTAAAAAACAACGATAGAATCACTATTTTTTGGTCACCACTCCTCCCAAAATATACAATAAAAAGTGATCAAAAGTTTTTTGTAACCCAAAATGGTACCAATAAAAACTACAACCCGTCCCGCAAAAAACAATCCCTTACACAGCTTTTTTGACTCAAAAATAAAAAAGTTATGGCTCTCAGAATATGGTGACACAAAAAATAAATTCTTTTATAAATAAGTGATTTTATTGCACAAAAGCTGCAAAACATAAAAAATCTATATACATATGGTATCGCCGTATTCATATCGATCCGTAGAATAAAGTAAAATGGTCATTTATAGCCCAGGGTGAACAGCATAAAAAAAAGAATGAAAAACTTTGTCAGAATTGGTGGTTTTTGGTCACCTTGCTTGCCAAAAAATGGAATAAAAAGTGATAAAAAAAATTGCATGTACCCAAAATGGTACCAATGAAAACTACAGATTGTCCTGCAACAAATAAGCCCTCACACAGCTCCGGTGAAGAAAAAAGAAAGAAGTTCTGGCTCTCAGAATATGGCGATGCAAAATGTGCGGTGTTCCAAAAGCGGATAAGAACCGGCACCATTTATCAGTGCAACCAGGGAACCAGTGAAATAAGGAATTTCAGGGCCCCCTACAGCTAAATTTTCTGGGCCCCCCTACCGTGGCACCGCCTGTTAACGGTACTCCGTCCTGCACTATATCATGGTACCCAGGGCCGCCATCAGGGGGGTATTAGGGGTACTGATGTGAGAGGCCCGGCCAAACCTAATTGAAAGGGGGGCCCGGCAAACTGCCGCGACTTGCCTTTGCCCATGGGGCCCGTTTTTTTTCACCAAAAGAATGTCATGAGCTGCGGGCCCCCCTTTCAATTAGGTTTGGCCGGGCCTCTCACATCAGTACCCCTAATACCCCCCCTGATAGCGGCCCTGGGTAGCATGGGGGCCGTCAAACACCGCCGCCCGTGCGACCGATCGCGCGCACCCGCAAACTCCCGCGCATGCGCATCGGTGACCGCCTGGAACCGCGCACCGAATTTTGAGGCAGATTTTGACCTGCCCACACTATCTTGCCGCATTTTTTGCCCGCGGCGATTGAGGACAGCAGACAGAAAACGCAGCGAAAAATGCATTTTCTGCCTCCCATTGATTTCGATGGGAGGTCAGAGGCAGAACCGCGGCAAGAAAGGACGTGCTGCTTTTTCTTTTTTCCGCGACTGGCTCCCATTGATTTCAGAATAAATCAATGGGAGGCGGTTTTGGAAGTTGTTTGGTGCTGATTCTGACGCAGAGTCCGAGTCAATATCAAGGCCCAAAAACTCTGTGAACTGGGCCTTATTGTTAGGGCTTATTCAGACGAACGTGTAATAGGTCCGTGCAACACGCGTGATTTTCACGCGCCTCGCACGGACCTATGTTACTCTATGGAGCCATGCAGACTGTCAGTGATTTTCACGCAGCGCGAGTCCGCTGCGTAAAACTCACGACATGTCCGATATTTGTGCATTGTTGGCGCATCACGCACCCATTGAAGTCAATGGGTGCGTGAAAATCACGCCCAGCACTTCCGCAGCAGTATAAACTATGAATGAAAACAGAAAAGCACCACGTGCTACAAACATACAAACAGAGTGTCGTAATGATGGTGTTGCTGACACACGGAGCTGTTATGGACCTTTTGCATTTTATTGTGGACCTTTTGCATTTTATTGTGGAAAATCCGCAGCGTATTACAGTCGCAGCAGAGTGGATGAGATTTGAACAAATCTCATCCACACGCTGCAAAAAAAAATTATTCTGTGGAATCGCTGCTCCTCTGTTGCTGAAATGCTGCGGTTCTGCCGCAAAAATCACAAATGAGGAAAAAAAAAAAAGGCACTTTTTTAAATTTATAAAAAAGTCTAGACTTGCCCCGGCCGTAGTCCTGGTGACGCGATCCTCTATTCTTAGCGCAGCCCGGCCTCCTGTCATGACGTTTCATCCCATGTGACCGCTGCAGCAGTCTACAGCGTCATCCCAGGAAGCGGGGCTACGTTCAGAAGAGAGAGAGACGTGTCGCCCTAAACTACGGCCGGGGCAAGTCTAAACTTTTTTCCCCTGCAGGATTCCCGCAGCGGACATGCCTCACGAAACCTGCGCCACTATTTGGTGCGGTTTTGCTGGCAGAATTCCCTGCGGCTACCGGGGCGGATAAGCTGTGTAGTTTTACTCAGCATATCCGCCTAGTGTGTCCCTTATGATGTCGCTCCTGGAGCTGCTGCCTGTCTCTAAATAGGCAATTGGTTCAGTAGAATTTGGAATTATTTTTTTTTGTGAACCAGCTTAAAAAAGTACAAAACTTTTGTGTTAGGGCCTGTTCACATCACCGTTCGCTTCCGTTCCGGGGTTCCGTCTGAGGTTTCTGTCGGGTGAACCCCGCAACGGAAAGTGAAAGTGACAGCACAGCTTCCGTTTCCGTCACCATTAGCGCAGTCGACTGCGCTATTGATTCCGTCCAAAAAACAGCCGGAATGGTGACGAACGGAAACCATTAGCGATGTTTCCGTCACCATTGAGATCAATGGTGACTGAAACGGAAGCTGTGCTGTCACTTTCACTTTCCGTTGCGGATAGATAGATTCCTTAAGGGGTGTAGTTGCCAAAATGGCGTCACTTTGTGTAGTTTCCACTGTTTTGGCCTCTCAGCGGCTTTGCAAATGCGACATGGCACCCGAAAACCAAAAGCCAAATAGCGCTCCTTCCTTTCTAAGCCCTGCTGTGGGTCCAAACAGCAGTTTATTACCACATATGGCATATTTCCGTAATCGGGAGAAATTGTTTTACAAATATTGGGATGCTTTTTCTTCTTTATTCCTTGTAAAAAATTTAAATGGCTATGTTTTTTCACAAAAAAAGTAGATTTTTACCTTTACAGACTAATTCCAATGAATTCAGCAAAACAACTGTGGGGTCAAAATGTTAACTTTACCCCTAGAAAAATTCCTTGAGGGGTGTAGTTTCCAAAATAGGGTCACTTTTGGGGGGTTTCCACTATTTTGGTCCCTCCAGTGCATTGCAAACGCGACACGGCACTGAAAACTATTCCAGCAAAATCAGAAATCCAAATGACGCTCCTTCCCTTCTGAGCCCGGCTGTGGGTCCAAACAGCAGTTTATTACCACATGTGGGGTATTGCTATAATCGGGAGAAATTGTTTTACATATGTTGAGGTGTTTTTTCTCCTTTATTTCTTGTAAAAAATTAGAATTTCTAAAAGTTTTTTCAGAATAAAAGTAGATTTTCATCTTCACATACTAATTCAAATAAATTTAGCAAAAAAACTGTGGGTTCAAAATGCTAACTATACCCCTAGATAAATTCTTTAAGGGGTGTAGTTTCCCAAATGGGATGACTTTTGGGCGGTTTCCACTATTTTGGTCCCTCCAGTGCATTGCAAACGTGACACGGCACTGAAAACTATTCCAGCAAAATCAGAAATCCAAATGACGCTCCTTCCCTTCTGAGCCCTGTTGTGGATCCAAACAGCAGTTTATTACAACATGTGGGGTATTGCTATAATCGGGAGAAATTGCTTTACATATGTTGGGGTGTTTTTTCTACTTTATTTCTTGTAAAAATTAAAAATTTCCAATAGTTTTTGCAGAATAAAAGTAGATTTTCATCTACACATACTAATTCAAATAAATTTAGCAAAAAAACTGTGGGTTCAAAATGCTAACTATACCCCTAGATAAATTCCTTGAGGGGTGTAGTTTCCAAAATGGGGTCACTTTTGGGGGTATTCACAGTTTTGGCCCCACAAGACCTCTTCAAACCTGACATGGTGCCTAAAATATATTCTAAAAAAAAAGGAGGCCCCAAAATCTTCCTTTGCTTCGGAGGCCGGTGTTTCAGTCTATTAGCACAGTAGGGCCACATGTGCGATATTTCTAAAAACTTGCTTTTGCATTTCTCGGGTAAAAGCTTCTGTGGTACAGAAAAAAATGTATTACAAATTAATTTTGGCACTTGGAAAGAGAATCCAATTGACTTTTACCTATAAACAATGAATATAGAGATTTATTCCTTTCTGAATTTTTAAGAGACTGTTGTTGTCTGTCAGCCCAAGGAGGGATTGCTTTGCTGATTTGAGAAACATTTTATGTCAGAAACGTGATTTAACCTGTCAGGGTGAACATAAAAGCAGCTGTTGAAGTTTGTAGCAGTTAAGGTAGACGCCATTTTTGGATAAGTCAAAAGTTAGTGTTACAGCCATATTTTTTCGCTACACAGACCGTAAGAAAGACATTTCAGCCCCAAAACTGTCAGTACTACTGGGGAAGCAATACAAGACAGTCCATCAGGGAGTGCTACAGCTCAGTTGCTTAAGGGATCACTCCTACTATGACATTATTACCAGCAGCACTGCTATAGAAAACCCATAGCCACCCCAACTGCCATCTGAAATTGCTTAATTGGAACTATATAACAGTGAGATGTACCAACCATCAGCTGCAGAGATCCTCCGGAGGTTGCCACTGTCTTCAGCCGTCTGCTGTTGCCATCACTGTGTCAACTATTCTTTGCAGGTGTCAGCCACCCAAAGTTTTACTGTGAAATTGCTTGTTTGCAGCAGTGCCACTCACAAGAAGGGGAGCATACTACTATAGTGACTATATTGCTGACAGTACCACAATTTCTTGCCGACATGATTAACCCCAGCATTAACGAGCTGCCTGGCATCAGTGACTTATCATTGCCAATGGCTGGAGCCCCTGCTACTCAGGCTTCCATTGACGGCACTCTCCCATCTCCAGTTATGCCTATAGGAATACCAGTGTTTATTGGGACCTCCAACTTGCCAAGTTACTGAGGGAACCCCCATACCTTCGCTGCATTTAGGGAAAATTCTGCTTGAACAGCTTGAAGTGCGAGCTGCAGAGGAAGTCCGCTCCTGGCCATCCACTGAAAAGATCCTGCTGTTACCTACCTACCAGACCTGGCTGGTGACGCTTTTATTGCATCCCCATTGACCTGTGTTCTGCCTATCCAGGCCTGTCTGGCTGTCCAGGCCACTGCTCCCATTACTATGCCCCCCTTCAGGAACAAGTAAAGACAATGTCTAAGACTCTGGACTTGGTATGCCAGACCCTGAGGGAGCTTAAATCTCAGGCCACATCCCCATCCTGTGAGCCATCACTATATAGAACACAATCTCCTGAAAGTCATTCCAGCCGCCCGAGTCCTGGACGGCCCCCTCCAGGAAAGATTTTTCATTATTGCAACCATTGTCAGCGTTATGGGCACTCCAGGTTTCAGTGTTATCATTTAAAGTGGCAAACCCAGAGGACTGCCCCTCGGAAGGAGAATCCAAGGATCCAGAGGGAAAACCGCAGTGGGTATCCCGATTCATTTAGCCCTGCCCGTATGTAACTGTATGGATAAATGGTGTCCCATTGGAAGCCTTAGTGGACACTGGTTCTCAAGTGACAACAATTGAAAAGAGTGCTTTTGATCAGTATTGGGACTCTAACGTTTTAAGTACTGTTGCTGAAGTTAAACTACGCTTGCTAGTAAGCAATGGTGAGTCTATTTCACAACTTTGTTATTGAGAGCCTACTATAAGAGTGGGTGACCATACATTGTCACATCAGGGTGTGATAGTCACTGAGGTAGAGGGAGGAGATACTACAGAGGTTGTGCTTATGCTAGGCATGAATGTATACGCCATTGTTTTACTGAACTGTTAGATGCTTTGCATGCCTCTCTTCCTACTGCTTCGACCTCTTACAGGAAAACTGTTCAGCGCACCATCCAGATGCGAGATTTTCCATGTTCGTATCTGAGATACATGACCAGTGACCCTGATACACAACAGTAAAACTCTAGTCTGGTGCCGTGCCCGTCCAGGCATTAGCAATGAGAACTATGAAGTATTCCTCGACTCCATTCTATTAGATGGACAACCATTGGTGAAAGCAGCGAGAAGCATAGTCAATGTCGCAAATGGAAAAGTACTAGTACGGCTACTAAATTTAAGTGATACACTGGTAAAATTACACGTTCCGTACAGTTGCTCAGCTATATCAATTGGAACCAGAAGATATCTTGGCTGATGAAGTCCTGACTCACCAACAATCGGCTAGAGTGATGGCCAAAGCTTCCAACAAATCGTCTCCTACACCTTGGTGGACTAAACTCACTCGTGGGAGATGCTAATACCCCTGTTGATAACATTAACAGAGTTCTCAACTTTGCCAAGCGTCACCACTAAGCATTCAGCAAACACCTACTAGACTTTGGGAAGATTACTCTTATCCAGCAATACATTAATACAGATGATCATCCTCCTATCAAGGAAAGACATCGTCCAGTATCTCCAACGATGTACCAGCCCATGAAGAAGTTACTTAAGGAAATGAAGGATGCTGATGTAATCCAGGAAAGTCAAAGTCCCTTGGCTGCTCCCATAGTTCTAGTGCGGAAAGGACGGTACTATTAGGTTTTATGTGGATTACCGAAAGGTGAACAGCATTACGCATAATGATGCATATCCTCTTCCACGCATTGAAGAGTCTCTCACCGCTCTGGGCTCAGCTGCCTACTTCTCTACCCTCGATCTGACCAGCGGATACTGGCAAGTCCCTATGGCTCCTGAGGATAGAGGGAAGACCACATTTACCACCCCAATGGGGCTCTTTGAATTCAATGGTATGACATTCGGATTGTGCAACGCCCCGGGCCACATTTCAGTGACTCATGGAAAGATGTCTTGGTCATGTTAATTTCCAGAGTGTCCTGTTGTACCTTGATGATGCCATAGTGTACTCCCGCACCTATTAAAATCATCTTCATCATCTGGCGCAGGTGTGTAAGGTACTTACGCAGCATGGCCTGAATATAAAACCATCTAAATGTCACCTGCTGAAGCCAAGATTCAATTATCTGGGCCATGTCGTCAGTACAGAAGGCATCCAGCCTGACCCAGAAAAGATTGCTGCCGTACGGAACTGGCAGACTCCAAGATCCGTCAAGGAAGTCTGAAGCTCCTTGGGTTTTGCAGGCTACTATCGTTGCTTTATACCCTACTTTGTACAAGAGGCTGAACCGCTCACAGAACTTCTACGCGGATGTCTCAAGGAAAATTATAATCGAAAACTTCCCGTTGATTGGTCTGAAAAACAAGAAGCAGCATTCCAACAAATTAAAGCTTTACTGACTTCACCTCCAATCCTGGCATATTCTGACTACAGTCAACCCTTCCGTCTCTATACGGATGCCAGCTATCAAGGCCTAGGAGTAGTGCTGTCGCAAGTCCAGGATAGCAAGGAACGAGTCATCGCCTATGCCAGCCAAAGTTTATGAGCTGCTGAAAAGAACGACAGGAACTATAGCTCATACAACTTGGAGTTCCTGGCTCTTGTGTGGGCGGTGACTGAAAAAATTCAAAGATTACCTCTCAGCTACACCATTCACCGCGTACACAGACAATAATCCATTGTCACATCTTGATACTGCCTGTCTAGGTGCCTTAGAGCAACAATGGGCTTCCAGACTTGCGAATTACTGCTTCACAATCAATACCGAAGCGGGAAAACCAACGTTAACGCCAACGCGTTGTCTCGTCTGCCCATTGGAGAAGAATCACACCAGGATAATATCTGGGAAGGCATTGAGATGCCTCCCTTTTACCAGAATTTCCCTAAGCAGCATACCATCACTACTATCACAGAGGCTGAGGAAGCTCCTCAACAGAAGCCTGAACCCCTCCAAGACCCCTCCATGTGGAATACCATCCAGATTGAGAGTCGTGTCTTAGGAGAAATTTGAGACTTCCTGACTGCCGAAGAACTCCAGTGCGACTTCGCAAGCAACATCCCGATATAGAACTTAACCGCCTATGGAGACAGCGCAAACGTCTCTTCCTCCAAAAGGGAATAATCCTTCGCAATACCCTGGATCATGTCTCTGGCGAGAGATTACATCAAATCCTTATCCCAAGGCGTGATGCAATGATCATCCTCGATGCGTACCATGATCAATCGGGTCATTTCGATATGCACAAGACAGAGGCTACTAGTCGCAGCCGCTTCTATTGGGTCGGAATGCAAGGAGATATCGAAAATTGGTGTATTGAGTGCCCAGCATGTAATCTGGCTAAAGCCGGAAAGCAAGTTTCGAAAGCACGACTTCATCCTATCTGTACTCGGAAGCCAAATGAACTTGTAGTTCTGGACCATGTGAAACCATCACGTTCGGGCTATACTTATGCTCTTACCATGGTGGACCACTATTCCAAGTTGGTTACAGCCGTGCTTGTCAAAGATCTCACCGCAGATGCCACTGCTATCATGTTCTACCATGAATACGTGAGACATTACGGTTGTCCAGAGGCTGTCCTTACAGATCGTGGACCAGCCTTTGAATCTCAGTTGTCCCAGGAACTGTGTCAGTTTCATGAATGTAAAAAACTGCGTACAACAGAATATCATCCCCAAGAGAATGACCTTTGTGAAAAGGGTGAATGAACGTTCATAAACATATTGAGAACAGCATCAGTCACCAAACAAGCTGAATGGCCTCAATTGCTTGATGAGTTAGTGGAGTTCTCACCCACTGTTCTACAGGCTACTTGTCCTTCTATCTCATGTTTGGAAGACAATGCCAGCTACCAAAATATCGTGCATTGGGAATCCAGGTGCCGGATGTCATGAACCCTTGGCCGAAAACTGATTGGGTTTCTGAACACCAGTGGAGAATGGAAGCACAAGAAATTGTGGATTACTGCATGGAAGAAGCTCGTCACAGACAAAAGGAAAAGTACAACCGAAGAGCCCATGCACAACCATTGCAAATAGGAGCATTAGCCATGGGGACAATCCTCGTATGGATCTGCTGTCAACCCGCAAAAAAATCACCAGTAAATCCTCCACGGACCATGTAGAAATTCATGTTGGATTTGCAATATGCAAATCTGACGTGTGAAGGTAGCAAACTATAAGAACAGTAGCACATAGTAGCTAATTATTAGGTTTGTATATATAAACGAGAAGGTGCTGATGGACCATTGTTTGCTGTTTAACACCAAAAAGATATAGGAACTGTTTGAAATCAGATGAAGCTCTCACAAAGGTTGCACTTGAGAAAAGGCTATGATGGCTAAAACTTTATATATCTTGTCTAATAAAACCCATTTTTCTAGCATTAATACAACCTTTGTAAGTGTTGCCTCTTCTTTGGGAGATTGAACTGTCCAAGTAAAGACTTTGTACCACTCATCGGAAGCTGATATGGGAAGCATGCTTCTCCATCGCATGCAATCTGTATCACGGCCACAATACCCAGACCTCCTGCGGTTCTACTGAACTGCACTGAGATCACCATAGTGTTGCGGCTATAATACGGATAATATAATACACTAGTATATTAGTCTGAAAGTATATTCCCAAGATGCATAACTTTTCACTATACTATAATGTTACTTTGGTTACATAATATTGGACAACCTCTTTAAGAAGTATTAGACATTTTACTTGGGAAACACAATATACAGAAGGCAATCTAAAATTTTGATTCACAAATCTATTTGTTTTTGTTTTTTATTTCACTCTGAGGCATAGTGTCCATACTATTCAAGACTGGTTTTGCCTTCTCGATTATGACAACCCCTACAAAAAGACTTACACCTAATTGAAATATGACATAATCTTTTCTTAGGTAATACATGTAAATCAAAATAAGAAGAAGGTAAACTACATCATATGCAGAAATGTAGCAGAAGTCACCTCGTCATGTATATGAATGAATATAACCCTGGTCTAGTCTATGTACAGTACATAAAACCAACATGAGAGACCGCATACATAGCCGATGCAGAAACTTTTTGGTGTGAGTTAGTCAAGACCCCATCTGAACACACAGTGTTGTACAAATACTAAATACCTGTAAATATGGTACCAGTGGTTGGTAAGAATCAAGCTTAAGTAGTAAGGGGAAAACCATTTCCAAAACACTGCAAGATCGAGAGTACGGTGTAAATATACATTGTATTGTAATAAAATATATTGACGAAGATTGTGACTGCGTGCACAATGCACATTTCGCCGTTGCTTCTTGCGGCCCAAATCCTTCTGGATTATGGCACAGTATGTGGTTTTGTCTCTTATATGGTCACTATTATAATTTTTTTGTGATGTGTTTTATGTATTTTTTTTTATCTTACTAACTATGAAACCAATCCAATTATTAGTTATTCAGGTGTCCGTCAGAGTATTTTCATGTTTATGTTTTAATGAGCATGTCATAATGGTTGCCCTGATTGTTCACACAAATCATAATAAGATCTGTCAGCAGCATCTATTCAACTTATTAATTCCACGAGCAATAGATTTTTGTTTATAAAATACACAGTAAAAACAAACTTATAGCAGCAAAAATTGTTATGAAGATACATTACAACTAGAGATGCGTAGCTAAGGGGGGCAGGTGAGGAATGGAGGAGAAGGTGGAGAAGGCAGCAGAGCCAGGAGACAGACAGACCTGCAGGATGGGTCAGAATCCAACCTTTGCACCCAGTGAAAGAATACCTAACTACACTTTTAATAATTATGTTTGATTTTTTGTTTGCTGGAGTTAGAAAAAATACAAAGAAGAGCAACGAAGCTGATAAGGGGCATGGAGAATCTAAGTTATGAGGAAAGATTAAAAGAACTAAACCTATTTAGCCTTAAATAAAGACGACTAAGGGGGGACATGATTAACTTATATAAATATATTAATGGCACATACAAAAAATATGGTGAAATCCTGTTCCATGTAAAACCCCCTCAAAAAACAAAGGGGCACTCCCTCCGTCTGGAGAAAAAAAGGTTCAACCTGCAGAGGCGACAAGCCTTCTTTACTGTGAGAACTGTGAATCTATGGAATAGTCTACCGCAGGAGCTGGTCACAGCAGGGACAGTAGATGGCTTTAAAAAAGGCTTAGATGACTTCCTAGAACAAAAAAATATAAGCTCTTATGTGTAGAAATTTTTACTTCCCCTTTCCCATCCCACTTCCCCTTTCCCATCCCTTGGTTGAACTTGATGGACATGTGTCTTTTTTCAACCGTACGAACTATGTAACTATGACAGTTTAGTCAGGGTGAACGAATGGTATAGATTCCTCTTACAGGGGAATTCCCAACATAGACATTTATGACATATCTACAGGATATCCAGCTCTGGGACCCGCACCTACCACCAGAAAAGGGGTCACCCCGTGGGCATAACCATAGGGGGTGCAGAGGTTGCGGTCGCACTTGGGTCCTGAAGCCTGAGGGAGCCCAAAAGGTCCCTCTGCCACATTGTATGAGAAGACCCGTACTAAATGGCTACCATATATCTGAGCCAAGAATGAGCACAGAGCATCTTACCATGCCCCTATCCTCTCAGTCAGTCAAAAAAATTAATTACTCAGCAGGGGTCACCAACAAAGTGCTCCTTGCATGATCAACAACTGGAGAAGCTGTGATCCATCCGGAGTGATGGGAGAGATATTCAGAATAATAATATCCATTTAGCAAAATCTTTTGTTTTAGTTGTTTATTATTTAACTCAATGTAGACTATGCTATTGATGTTAATGTTAGTCGTGACTTAAAATGTTCTACCTTATGTAATGCAGTAAGTACAGGAAAATGTTCTCCTGAAATTCCCTTTAGCCTACAGAAAACAATTGATCAAATGTGATCTCATGATGATAGTTCAATCTGAGACCTAAGGTGAGCTGTCAGAATACTTTATTCTGGCTTTTTGGTCAGCTTTCTCTATTACTTAAAGGGAAGGTTCATTTTTTTCGCATAACATTGGGTAATAATACAGAGTTGGGTGAAATAAGGTTTATATATATATACAGTGAAGGAAATAAGTATTTGATCCCTTGCTGATTTTGTAAGTTTGCCCACTGTCAAAGACATGAACAGTCTAGAATTTTTAGGCTAGGTTAATTTTACCAGTGAGAGATAGATTATATAAAAAAAAAAAAACAGAAAATCACATTGTCAAAATTATATATATTTATTTGCATTGTGCACAGAGAAATAAGTATTTGATCCCTTTGGCAAACAAGACTTAATACTTGGTGGCAAAACCCTTGTTGGCAAGCACAGCAGTCAGACGTTTTTTGTAGTTGATGATGAGGTTTGCACACATGTTAGATGGAATTTTGGCCCACTCCTCTTTGCAGATCATCTGTAAATCATTAAGATTTCGAGGCTGTCGCTTGGCAACTCGGATCTTCAGCTCCCTCCATAAGTTTTCAATGGGATTAAGGTCTGGAGACTGGCTAGGCCACTCCATTACCTTAATGTGCTTCTTTTTGAGCCACTCCTTTGTTGCCTTGGCTGTATGTTTCGGGTCATTGTCGTGCTGGAAGACCCAGCCACGAGCCATTTTTAATGTCCTGGTGGAGGGAAGGAGGTTGTCACTCAGGATTTGACGGTACATGGCTCCATCCATTCTCCCATTGATGCGGTGAAGTAGTCCTGTGCCCTTAGCAAAGAAACACCCCCAAAACATAATGCTTCCACCTCCATGCTTGACAGTGGGGACGGTGTTCTTTGGGTCATAGGCAGCATTTCTCTTCCTCCAAACACGGCGAGTTGAGTTAATGCCAAAGAGCTCAATTTTAGTCTCATCTGACCACAGCACCTTCTCCCAATCACTCTCAGAATCATGCAGATGTTCATTTGCAAACTTCAGACGGGCCTGTACATGTGCCTTCTTGAGCAGGGGGACCTTGCGGGCACTGCAGGATTTTAATCCATTACGGTATAATGTGTTACCAATGGTTTTCTTGGTGACTGTGGTCCCAGCTGCCTTGAGATCATTAACAAGTTACCCCCGTGTAGTTTTCGGCTGAGCTCTCACCTTCCTCAGGATCAAGGATACTTCACGAGGTGAGATTTTGCATGGAGCCCCAGATCGATGTCGATTGACAGTCATTTTGTATGTCTTCCATTTTCTTACTATTGCACCAACAGTTGTCTCCTTCTCACCCAGCGTCTTACTTATGGTTTTGTAGCCCTTTCCAGCCTTGTGCAGGTCTATGATCTTGTCCCTGACATCCTTAGAAAGCTCTTTGGTCTTGCCCATGTTGTAGAGGTTAGAGTCAGACTGATTAATTGAGTCTGTGGACAGGAGACTTTTATACAGGTGACCATTTAAGACAGCTGTCTTTAATGCAGGCACCAAGTTGATTTGGAGCGTGTAACTGGTCTGGAGGAGGCTAAACTCTCTCAATGGTTGGTAGGGGATCAAATACTTATTTCTCTGTGCACAATGCAAATAAATATATATAATTTTGACTATGTGATTTTCTGGTTTTTTTTAAATATAATCTATCTCTCACTGGTAAAATTAACATAGCCTAAAAATTCTAGACTGTTCATGTCTTTGACAGTGGGCAAACTATATATATTTATATACATCGCAGGGTGCTGTCACCATTCTATGTTTGCTGTATATCTGCAGTCATGGGTGTTCTTGCACCTGCATACATTTTGTATCATTTAGTTGGAATGTGCTGTTCAAATTTTTGTTGTGTTTATGGGATCCATATATGTGGGGTTAGTGACTGCCTCCACTTGTTGTTCTTGCACTCCTCCCATTCTTCCCTGGGTGATTTTAATCAGTTCAATGCTGGATCCTACCATCCCCAGGTATATATGTAGGCTTAGTCCCAGTTCTGGGTGTATGTGCAGCGTAGGTTCCCACCTTACAGAGGTCGCCTTGTCGTGGCAGGTGGGCTAACACTTTTTGATCAAAATGTGCACTAAGAACCTCCCTATTTGTAAGTAGATTTAGCTTTAGTGCATATTTATTTATATTTAGTGGTTTAGGTGGCATTAGTGTCGCAGGGTGCTGTCACCATTCTATGTTTGCTGTATATCTGCAGTCATGGGTGTTCTTGCACCTGCATACATTTTGTATCATTTAGTTGGAATGTGCTGTTCAAATTTTTGTTGTGTTTATGGGATACATATATGTGGGGTTAGTGACTGCCTCCACTTGTTGTTTTTGCACTCCTCCCGTTCTGCCCTGGGTGATTTTAATCAGTTCAATGCTGGATCCTACCATCCCCAGGTATATATGTAGGCTTAGTCCCAGTTCTGGGTGTATGTGCAGCGTAGGTTCCCACCTTACAGAGGTCGCCTTGTCGTGGCAGGTGGGCTAACACTTTTTGATCAAAATGTGCACTAAGAACCTCCCTATTTGTAAGTAGATTTAGCTTTAGTGCATATTTATTTATATTTAGTGGTTTAGGTGGCATTAGTGTCGCAGGGTGCTGTCACCATTCTATGTTTGCTATATATATATATATATATATATATATATATATATATATATGTATATATTGTAGCAGCTGTGCTTGGATAAAAAAAAACTTTACTGTTTCTGTCTAACCTTGGGCAGTGGTCTGTTCCACAACACACCAAGCATCTCCAAATGACTGCATTCTTATGGAACAGACCACTCCACACACTTACAATGAAAAGCATTCCCACAAACAGAATTATACAACAATTGAAAAACTAAATTCTACAAAATGAAACACAAAATAAAAAATATCAACATTTTTGAATATTATTCCTTAGGAAGAATTTAGAGTTGATAAGATGACCTACTATGCTGACAGTGGATTCCATTGAAGCCATGAGGACATTTGCAGACATATCCAATAAAGGTGTCTCCGCGATATGCTTCACTGATTTCACACATTCCACCATTATGGCAGGGGTTTGGATGGCAAGGATCTGAAACACATGAGAAGAATAGGTTACAATAATGCAATTTGTTATTATATGTGAAAGACAATGTAAAGCTATTCTGATATAAGCTACATAACAATACACAAATAAAACCTCTAAAATTTTACCTTGCCCTGATGTATTCTACACGCACAAAAATGTAAAATAAAAAATGTAAAAATGTTTGTATCACAGTTTGAAATGATATGTGTTACGAGTCTAACAATGGGTCATGATCTCACAATCTCCTCTCTTTTGCTGTGGATTTTGCTTGTCTGATATGTTAACTCATCATTTGCCAATGATATATTTGCTAGTTCTGGATTCAGTGACCAGCGTCTGTATTTTGAATCATGTCTGAGCTGTTCTTAATAAGAATCTTGGGCCCCATCTCTGCTTATAACGCCATTTTTTTCAATGGTATCTTGGTCTTGTCTATTTACGGCTTCTGCTACACTGACTGTATCCCTGATCTTCAATTATTCCTTGTCCTAACACTTTACTAAATGCTGGATTTATGTTCCATATACCACTCTAGTTCAGCATCTTCCTTGATCTGTCCCCTGCCATCTCTACTATTGCTAGTAGTGCAAAACTACAAGTTGCGACCTATTAGACAGCACACTGCAAGCTTCAATCCCGCATACTGGGCACACTTGTATGCATCTGCTATTATTTAGCCTCAGAAGAACATCAGGAGAGGCAGAGGCATAACTTGAAACTCCTGGGCCCCAATGCAAAATATGTAACAGGACCACCCACCTACAGTGCCATCTGTAATGCTGATGTCTTCTTATGTAGACTTAAGAGGCCGTTGAGCCCCTCAGGTAACAGGACCAGGTGCAACTACTTCCTCTGGACCTGCAGCTACATCACTAAGCCCAGTACTGATACCAAAAATTGCCATACATCTTTTTCTTTAGGCCTTGGACAACTAATTTATTGCTGCTCATGACAATATATTCAAAGCACTCTACCCAACATCATTCTAGACATAATCCAAGTCAGACATTGCCTTGTAGTATTGGGGTCTGATCATGTTTTAGTAATATGTAATGACAGAACTGTATTTTTAGGGTGACATACTTAGAAAGATATGCAAGACAACCAAGATCCAACCAAACCAAAATAGAAAAAAATTGTAGACTCCCCTATGACCAAAAAGTACTATAAAAATGCTTGACAATGCTTCCATGGAGGAAGTGAAACGTTGCTGTGTTGGGTGAATAAATTCACATTTGTTGCTGAGTGCTGCTTCCAGTCTCGTTTCTTGGATATATGCATGAGGAGCACGTCACTCCTTATTTTTTAAGCTAGCACCAACCGTTTTCTTGGCTATTTACACAGGGCTGCTCCTATCCCCTGTTCTACTGTGCAAAAAGTACTATAGTAGTAGTATACCACCGGAAATTTTTTATTATGCAACAGTATGATGGACTACTTAGCTGTCATACAAATTATTGAGACACCTTGTTGGGCTTCATATATATATATTTTATATTCTGTTTTATAAAGCACAAGCTGAAATGACATGTAGAGTGGATTGAGAGACAGGAATATAAATAGACAAGATAAATTATCATGTCAACTGACAGAATACCTGATAGTAAAGGTCATTATGTACTTTGAGGAGGGTTTCAGTAGGTAGAGGAGAGTGCTTCAATTGAAAATGTGGCTGTATATTTTAGTTGAGTTACTGGTAATTACAGTTCATTCTTCTGGTACTATACAAGGTAATAATCACAGTATATCGACCTGAGATGTTGTAGTCATTGCAGTCAACATAGCAGTCATATTACTAGTAAATGGCATTAACAAGGATAATGTCTTATTTTATAAAGTACCAAACTTCCAAGCTTATTATTTTATATGACTATGTATTCGGTTTTTTATTCAGAGCCATATGTCCCATATACCATTGGATAGAACACTTATTATGGGACCAACATGGTTCAATTTGTATTCTACCTTCCATAATGAACTTAAAATTATTTGGAATGTAAGAATAATTTGGATTTGGGATTTATCTCAGTAAATTATTATATACTCTCAGGACTTTATTAATCGTTCTACGCAATTTGCGCAAGATATTGCGATTTGTGTAGCATTTGCAGTGCTCACAGTAATTGACCAAAAAGAGAAATTTTACTATAATTTATGCCGCAAATTGATGCGAATTATGAAACCCCTTACTTTTGATATTCTAAACATTTTCATTCTTTGATTGACGTTTTGAATAAACCTATAAGTCATCGATGGCGACTATACATGGAAAAAAATGTTATTTATAAGGGGTTTTGTAAAATAAGTTGTGTACTATGCTATTTATTATATTTGAGGTATCCACTTTGCTAAACTACTTTATCAAATTGACGATATTCAGCATTATATATTTTCCATGCTAGGGTGATGTGCTACATACAGTATGCGCACGTGTTGACTTCTCATTAACAGTGTCCTGATGTACGATCGTTCCGAAAAGCTGTGTGTAAATAGACTTTTACAAGCTCCAAGCTAATGGCTTTTAGTAATAAAATGTATGTAATGTAGATATATAATCCTAGTGATATATAGCGCATGCAACATTCATACTACTAGTGAACGCACTCTTAGGTTGTATAGAAACTTACTCTATGCTACACGAAGCACATGCATTTGAAACTGGCGCGTGCCCTGCCCAGCACTTGCGCAGTAAGCAATTCCGAACACCAACCTAGTTTTACATTTGATATACTAACGTCAGATCCAATATCCAACATCACATGGTTAATTAGATTCTCCACACTTACAACACCTGTAGGATGTATATTTATATGCTATGCATGTTCACAGTACTTATTTCTGAGGAAGCTGCGTCTGTAGGCAGCGATACACATGGGATGTTTTCTGTAGTATCACGAGTTGATTAGCTTATGCTATTATATTTTTTTTAAAAATCTATTTTTTTTCTATGTTTTTTCTTTTTGGATTTTGGATGCCACATTATTCATGACATGCCCTTGTTATTTTTATATATTTTTATCTAATCACTGAGCACTTACATTAATCACAGTCACCATTCAAGTGATACACTGCATTAGGTGCCAGTTATATACACATGGTTGATAGTGGTTTGTTCACAATGGTAATTTTTTCTATCTATACTATTGTTGTTATATTTTTTATAACATTGTGGATATTTATTTGGTATTATCATTCCACACATTAGTTGTCTTTATTGCCTCATTTTGTGCATATACTGCAGTCAGACCTCTGTATCAGAGAAGATACTTGGTTACATTTTTTGTTAAGTGTTTTTATATTATGCTTTTTTGTTGTGTTTCAATAAGTACAATTACTTTACTAATACATTATTGGGCGTGCACTACTATAATTTAAGTGTCATTTGTTTCCTTTTTGTATATATTATTTCATAAAGTGAGCTTTCTTTATAACTTTCAACCTGGATTTGTTTTTTATGTATGCAAATTATGATAAACTATTTAACCTTTAGATCAATGTATGCAAGTTCTTGTGGTTCTAATTTTACTGAATATGTAAAGTTCTGGTTGTTAGGCCTTTAATGTAATGCTATGTTTTTGCTCTCACTCAAAATCATCAAAATGTAGCCTATATCTCCTATATCTACACTGTTGTACCTAGTACTAAAATTTACAGATTTGCATGCATCTTGATCCTCCACTCATTGTATGGATTTATAATGGCTGTAAGATCCCAGTAACCTCATTGTTTGAGTATTGAAGAGGCATGTTTGGGAATATTGCTCAGCTTGAATTTTCTAGAATGTGTTCCAAAGACGAAATGCCTAAACCAGTGAGCACAAATCTTTCAGATACTTAATGTCATTTTCATTTTCCCATAAGTCTTCATTAAATTCCAAGCCCGATAAGATGATCAGCGCTATGGTTGACGTGAAGTATACCTTCTGTTTGGAGGTACATAGGACAACATAAAATTGCACTACTTGCAATGCATTGATACATGTAAAGAAGCAGAATTCAAAAGAGTGATCTGAAGTGCAGCTTAAGGGAAGCCACACAAATTCACACAGGTTGGCATTAAATACCATTGACAAGCTGACATACTGTCGGGTCTAATCTATTTGGACTGGTGTGCTTTTAGGCTAGAATAATGTTTGTTCTGGTTCCTCCCTAAGTCGCATCATGAACAGTGATGGGACCCACCTCATAGAGGTCGCCTTGTTGTGGCAGGTGGGCTCACACAATTTGATCATAATGTGCGCTCCCTCTCGTAAGTAGATTCAGCAGCAATGCATATATATTTATAGTGTTTAGGTGGCATTACTGTTCGCAGAGTGCTGTCGTTATTTTTGGATATTGTATTGTTTGCAGTCTTAGGCTTCCTTGCACCTGTATACACATTTTGTTGAAATGTGCTGATCAAATTTTGTTATCTCTTATATATTGCATATATGTGGAGTTGACTGCCTCCATTGTTGATATTGCACTCCTCCCATTCTGCCCTGGGTGATTTTAATTAGTTTAATGCTGGTTCCTACCATCCCCAGTTATATGTAGGCTTAGTCCCAGTTCTGGGGGTACAAGAAGCGTAGATACCCACCTTATAGAGGTCACCTTGACGTGGCAGGTGGGCTCACACAATTTTATCAAAATGTGCGCTAAGAACCTCACTACTGTAAGTATATTCAGCAGCAATGCATATTTATTTCTTTATAGTGTTTAGGTGGCATTAGTGTTCGCAGAGTGATGTCGCCATTTTAGGATATCCTGATCAGTGAGACATCAAGTGAGGAGTTAGGGAAAACTTTTCTGATACAACATTATAGAAGCTGTACATTTTACCTAAACACAAACATTCTAAGAAAATTTAATAACCAATGAATACATTTTTATATAAGTTTCTCATTTGAGTTAATAAAGATAGTAAGCCAATGAGTTAAAAGATTTACTAGTCCATGTAGCAACCAACCATTAGGTTGATATAATGTGATGGAATTTATTAGTGTGTACTAATTTGTTTAGGAGTAGTATTGTAGGTTCATATTATGTCACATGTATTATCCTGCGGTAGAGGTACCATAGAGGCAGCCCATGTGGCTACTATGAGGCCCATTCAGAGAGGTTGACTAAACCTCTTATTTTAATGGGTGGTGGGAACCTATCATAGGATTTCCTCTCCACAAGCCCTACAAGGTTAGCAAACAAGGTTGTTGTGTGTAAGCTCCTGTCCATGTATTAAGTGTGTATTAAGAATATGTCTGGACACATGAATTAGGTGATGGAGATATCAATTTTGTGAAAGTGATATGTGTAGCCGATATATATTTCTTAGATTGCTAATATGTGCAGCCAGGTTTTAATCATGTTTTGTTTAGGTCTTTTATGAAGTTTTTGAAGCCAAAACCCTGTGTGAATTATAAAGGAAGAAAAAGTATATTTGACAAATACTACATCCCCTCTTTTTTTAATCGACTTTCGTTTTGGCTTCAAAAACTGCATTAATTTTTTTTAACAATACCTGCACATGTATGGGCAGCCTAATGGTACTTTGTGGTTAGGATGACACATCTTACTTTACTTCAACTTTTAATTTTCCATTTAAAGACAAGATGCGGAATGATCTATGACACTGAAGTTTACTTTGGTAACCTAATTAAACATATATTGCTAGGATTCAATAAAAACACAAGCTTATCTATAACAAGAGTGGGCGAATATCTAATATCCAATTTCAATAGCTTGCTTGTTTTTGTTCCTACATCTTGGGCTGCTTTTGTCTCTTAGTGAGAAAACACGGGTTATAAAAATAAATCTTTTTCTTAACAACTTCATTGCCTTGGTGCAATGGTCAGCATAGTTCACCATAATGTTTTATGTCTGTATATTGTGCTCTGATTACTTCATATACATATTTAGGATATAAATGACAACGTGCAGTCCATTAGTTCCGTTTATGTGTCATGGAGTAGATGCATTAATTGTAGCCTCATAAACTTATCAGTAAAAGAAAACAATGCCTCTAATCTAAATGTACTGTATATATGCAAATACAAAAGATGCTAAAAAGAGCTACCCAATAATATAACCTACCAGTTAAAAAGTAAAATAAAAATTGTGGCAAAGGCTATATCCATACAGTAATTCAAACAGAGAAGCAGATATCACTCTAGAATCATCACATCCGTGCAGCTAGTCATACTTATTTCCTGTCCTTAGGCTGTAGGAATAATGTATAGAAAGATTATTATAGCTTAGATATAGCTATTGGATGGTGATTCATGCAGTAAAATGCTTCTTCATCAGAATGATTAAAACAACCTGAAATGATTATGTTGCAGAAGTATTACTCCTATTAGACTGCCCACCAGAGCACAAGAAGATCCTGCACTTGGCCCTGGCTCTGAAACAATACAGTGCCCCTAAAGGTCCAGCAGAAGACTCAATTTGGAGATGACTTTGAAACATCACGATTCTGGCCTTATCAACATCTTAGAGGTCATAGAAGTAAAAAAAACAAGACTGATGCTGTCATTAGAGAACATGATCTTAACTTAAAATTGGAGTCAACGAGCCGTCTGCTATTATGAAAACTCCTTTTGTCATAATTTTATTCATACTGCCTATACAATATGTTCTTGTCCTGCTCAACCAGGTTGTTTCCACCACCATGTCTACATTTTATTTCATGAACACAGTAGACAGCAGTAAGAAAAAGTAGAGAGGTAAGAGACAGAAAATATGATGCACGGATGACAAAGTCGTTTATTGTAATGAAAATTCCAGATATCAACCAATCGCATAGTTTCATAGCAATGAATAATACATTATCTATTTCAAGAATATTAGTATAACATTAAAAAAACAATGTACATGATAAAGGTTGATGGGTAATGTAATGACTTTGATGAAACATCAAGTTCTAGTAAATATTTAAAACTGTATTATTCTATTGTTTCATGTTTAGATAATAGGCTATTCTTGAAATGAAAATTGAAAGGGTGATTATTGTAAAATATGGATATTTTTTCGATACTCTCTCTCTCTCTCTGTTCAGTGACACTGGATTGCAGATTTATTAAAATGGAACATAATGGAGCGTTGTCTATTGACAACAGTGCTAGATTACCAGTAAAAAAAAACATAAGGAACTAGACAAAAATGTACATCTTCAAAAACTTTAGAAATAGTCTTATTAAAAATATTCTACTATTTTGTTTCTACAGCTCCATTTTATACATATGTGCCTATACAGACTACAAACAACCCCCGTGTAGTCTGATATTGCAGTCATACTCTCTTCTATCTGTTTCCTACATCTCATAACCTACCTAAAATATTGGACAGATATAATCTGTAGGGGATAATGAAAGGGAATGTAACTGCAGCATCAGACTACATAGGGTTTGTTTGTAGTCTGTTTCCGTGGATACACATAGTTGTTCAGAGGAGCTGTAGAAACAGAACAATTGGAGATTTTTAAAGAGGTTTTCCACTTTCTGAAAACGGATAGGTCATCAGTATATGATTGGTATGTGTCCGACACTCGGACCCCGCACCGATCCGGCACCCCGGCTGCCTCCGGGCGCCGGTCAATGTTGCCGAAAGCAGATGGCTCCAGTCCAAGAATAGCGGCCGAGCTGCAATATTGCAGCTCTGCTCCTATTCAAGGGAATATTAGCAGAGCTGCAGTTCCACCAAACGGCCGCTATGCAGTGGTCAGAGCCATCTGCTTCCGACTCTAACTACTTCATCCGGTGCACAGAGGCAGCCAGAGATGTGGATCGGTTTGGGGTCCGGATGTTCGACACGCACTGATCATATACTGATGACCTATCCGGGGGATAGGTCATCAGTTTTCAGAAAGTGGACAGCCCTTTTAATGATGCCTTTTTCTAAAAAATTTTTATTTTTTTATTATAGATTCATTGGAACAATAAAATAATTGGTTGTGAAGGTGTAAAAGGCCTTTAAAACATCTGCATCTTATCATAAATAATGTACAATGCCTGTAGATATGACGTTCCCCCATAAATAAATGTTAGGTTCCAGTAATAAATATACAGATTCTTTTATTATTCTTAAATACTAAATATTTAAACATTTTACCTAAAGCATTACCCAAACAGCAGACACAAATATAGATATATTAATGCAAGTCTCCAGCAAAAAGAATATCAGTTCAGTTAAGTACACTAAACCCTTCAGCACTGCAGCTGGATCTCCCATTGTTCCCATGTGGAACAAGATAACATAGATGTGTGCAAGTGAAATATACAGGAAAGTTTAAATAGAGGTCAAGCCTAAAATCTTTCCGCTGTTGCCCATGCATCAGTGCTTTATTGATACTGCTTACTAGAGTGACACACCATATGACAAATGTTGTGATTTTTTCTTAAAGTACGTATCATGTCCTTAAAGGGGTTTTCCACCTCCTGACAACTGATGACCTATCCACGGGATAGGTCATCAGTATATAATCGGTGCGGGTCCGACACCCGGACCCTGCACAGTTAAGCTGCTGCGGTGGCCTGCGGGCACTGGATGTTATGGCACATAATACTATGTACTTAGCCGAGAAGCAGTTGGCTCCGTACATAGCATAGCGGCCCTGCTGCAGAACTGCAGGTCTGCTGCTATTTCGTGGCCGGAGCCAACTGCTTCCGGCATGTACGTCCAGTGTACAGGGGCACCGGACCAGCTGATCTGTGCGGGGTCCTGGTGTCGGACCCCCACAGATCATGCACTGATGACCTATCCAGTTGATAGGTCATCAGTTGTCAGAAGGTGGAAAACCCCCTTAAGCCGGCTACAAATTCATGTATCTAGTAAAACTAGAAACCACTACTTAAGGCTTTGTTCACATCTGTGTCAAGGTCCCGTCCTGGCATTCCATCGAAGCTTCCCGTCAGACCCTGACTGAATCAAACGGAAATCTTAGGTTTCCGTTTGCATCACCATTGATTTCAATGATGACGGATCCGATGCCAATGGTTTCAGTTGGTCTCAGCTGTGAAAGGGTTCCGTTGTTTTGATGGAATCAATAGCCTGGTCGACTACGGTATTGATTCCGTCCAAATGACGGGACTCTTGCACAACTGAGACAAGCAGAAACCAGTGGCACCGGATCCATCACTATTGAAAACAATGGTAATGGAAACGGAAAACTACGGTTTACGTTTGTTTCAGTCAAGGCTCCATTCTGACAGAAAGCTCAGATGGAACTTCAGAATACAGCCCTGATGCATATGTGAACGAAGGCTAAGACAAGTGATCAGGGATCAAATCTTAGGCTTCATGACTCCATGTGGCAGTTTAAGTTGCCTACCAACCACTTTTCATCTCATCTGACCACTAAGGGCATGTTCAGACGTGGTGGAATTGCTGTTTAATTCCGCTGCGGACAGTCCTCAGTGGAAATCTGCAGCAGCCATTTTTTTTAAATTGGTTTCCATACATTTTTAGGTAACTTAGAGTAGATGTTGTGGAAAAATAAAACTCCACCTGTAATGGCAGGAAGGAGGTGAAGGGAACAAGTGAGCCCTAATCTACCCACCGCCCTGTCCCTGCCTACTTGCAACGACCCGCCCTAGGCGACGGGGTACAACTTGGCAGCGGTCCCTACGCTGACTAAGTGCAAGGGGATACAAACAGGGAACAAGCAAGGGAAGGGGCAGTAGCCAACGGAACACCGTGAGGAAACGGAGTGGTGAACGAGCCAGTCAGGATCAGGATGTAGTGGAGTATAAAAATGCAGAGCACGGAGCAGGAAGCAAGCCAGGGGCAGAGCGAAGCAGGATAAGCGGGAACTGAAGCAAGGCAGAAGCACGGCAGAAGCAGGCTGGAGCAAGGCAGCAGTGGGGCCAGAAATCCAAGAAGAATAACAAGCAATGAGGAAGAGAAAACGGCAGGTATAAATGGACAGGGGGCGGAGCTAACTCCGACTGACCAGGCCGCGATAGGCTCTCCCACTCCTGAGCCTGCCACCCTGATTGGTGGGAGCCGGTGTCAGTCTAAGAGGTCTGGCCTCAGGTGTCGACTGATTAACCCTGGGAGTATCCACAGACGTAGTGCCTGGCAGATCCTTTACAGTACTCCCCCTTTTATGAGGGGCCACCGGACCCTTACTAAGAGGACCCGGTTTAGTGGGGAAGAGAAGGTGCAACCTCCTGACCAATACCCCAGTGTGAACATCTCGAGCAGGTACCCAAGTCCTCTCCTCCGGCCCGTATCCTCTCCAATGGACCAGGTACTGGAGGGAGCCCTGGATCATCCTACTGTCCACAATCTTGGCCACCTCGAATTCCACCCCCTCAGGGGTGAGAATGGGAACAGGAGGTTTCCTTGAGGGGGACCAGGACGGGGAGCAGCGTTTAAGGAGGGAGACATGAAAGACGTCGTGTATGCGGAAGGATGGGGGCAGCTCCAGACGGAAGGATACAGGGTTGAGGACTTCAATGACCTTATAAGGCCCAATAAATCGGGGAGCAAACTTCCTGGACGGGACCTTAAGGCGCAAGTTCCTAGACGACAACCACACCAGATCCCCGACGACAAACCGGGGGTTAGCAGAACGTCTTCTATCCGCCTGAATCTTTTGTACGCTCTGGGACGCCTCTAGGTTCTTCTGAACCTGGGCCCAGACTGTGCACAGTTCCTGATGAACGACATCTACCTCGGGATTATTGGAACAACCAGGAGAGACGGAGGAGAACCTTGGATTAAACCCGAAATTACAGAAAAACGGGGAGACCCCTGACGAGTTACTGACCCGGTTATTCAGGGAAAATTTGGCGAGGGGAAGGAATGAGACCCAATCAAATTGACAGTCAGAGATGAAGCACCTTAAATATTGTTCCAGGGATTGATTAGTCCTTTCCGTTTGGCCATTAGTTCCGTTTTTTACAAAAAGCTCTCCAAAATAAGGAAACAAATTGTACCCCTCTGTCAGAAACGATATTGACTGGGGCCCCATGGAGACGCAAAATGTGTTTAACAAACAAAGAAGCTAACATCTTGGCGTTAGGTAGTTTCTTAAGGGGCACAAAGTGGCACATCTTGCTGAAGCGGTCTACTACCACCCACACCACCGACTTGCCCTGAGATGGAGGCAAATCGGTGATAAAATCCATGGAGATATGGGTCCAAGGTCTCTGGGGAATGGGCAAAGAACGTAGTAAGCCCGCAGGTCGGGACCTAGGGGTCTTGGACCTAGCACAAACCTCACAAGCGGTGACGTAAGCCCTAACGTCTTTAGGCAACCCAGGCCACCAATAGTTTCTGGTAATGAGGTGTTTGGTACCCAAGATGCCAGGACGACCAGATAGTGCGGAGTCATGGTTTTCCCTGAGTACCCTTAGCCGGTATTGCAGGGGGACAAACAGCTTGTCCCCAGGGAGGTTCCCGGGAGCTGAACCTTGATCAGCCGCAATGTCAGAGGCTAAATCAGAATCAGTGGCAGAAACGATTATACCAGGGGGTAAAATACAAGCAGGATCCTCCTCAGAAGGAGGATTGGCCATGAAGCTACGTGACAGTGCGTCAGCCTTAATATTTTTGGACCCAGCCCTATAGGTAACCAAGAAGTTAAATCTGGTAAAGAATAGCGCCCATCGAGCTTGTCTAGGATTAAGCCTCCGGGCAGATTCTAGGAAAACCAGATTCTTGTGGTCAGTAAGGACCGTTACCTGGTGTCTGGCCCCCTCCAGGAAGTGACGCCACTCTTCAAAAGCCCATTTAATGGCTAAAAGTTCGCGGTTGCCAATATCATAGTTACTCTCCGTGGGCGAAAACTTCCTAGAGAAGTAAGCACAGGGGCGGAGATGGGTGAGGGAGCTGGTACCCTGGGACAAGACGGCCCCCACTCCCACCTCGGACGCGTCAACCTCCACAATAAATGGCTCCCTTTGGTTGGGCTGAACCAGCACGGGGGCCGAGATAAAGCACTTCTTGAGGGTCTCAAAAGCCTGGACGGCCTCAGGAGGCCAGTGGAGGACATCCGCACCCTTGCGAGTGAGGTCCGTAAGAGGCTTAGCGACGACCGAGAAGTTGGCAATAAATCTCCTGTAATAGTTAGCGAACCCCAAAAAACACTGTAGAGCCTTCAGGGAGGCAGGTTGGACCCATTCCGCCACAACCTGAACCTTGGCAGGGTCCATGCGGAATTCATGAGGAGTGAGGATTTGACCCAAAAATGGTATCTCCTGTACCCCAAACACACATTTTTCGGTTTTCGCAAACAGATTATTTTCCCGGAGGACCTGGAGGACCTTCCTGACATGCTCCACGTGGGAGGACCAGTCCTTGGAAAACACCAGTATGTCATCAAGGTACACTACAAGAAAATTTCCCAGGTAATCTCTCAGAATTTCATTAATAAAATTCTGGAAGTCGGCAGGGGCATTACACAACCCAAAGGGCATGACCAGGTATTCGAAATGACCTTCGGGCGTGTTGAACGCAGTCTTCCACTCATCCCCCTCTTTGATGCGGATAAGGTTATATGCCCCCCGTAGATCGAACTTAGAGAACCATTGGGCCCCCTGAACCTGATTAAAAAGATCCGGAATCAAAGGAAGGGGATACTGGTTCCTTACTGTGACCTTATTTAAGTTCCGATAGTCAATGCACGGCCTAAGACCACCATCCTTCTTCCCCACGAAGAAGAAGCCAGCACCTACAAGAGAAGTCGAGGGGCGAATGAAACCCTTGACCAGGCATTCTTGGATATACTCACTCATAGCTTCACGTTCAGGACATAAAAGATTAAATATCCTACCCTTAGGAAGCTTAGCACCAGGTACCAAATCGATGGCGCAATCGTAATCTCTATGAGGGGGCAACACCTCGGAGGCCTCCTTAGAAAACACATCAGCAAAGTCCTGAACAAACTCAGGTAGCGTGTTTACCTCCTCACGGGGAGAAATAGAGTTAACCGAAAGACATGACGTCAGGCATTCACTACCCCATTTGGTGAGATCCCCAGTATTCCAATCAAACGTGGGATTATGCAGCTGCAACCAGGGAAGACCTAATACCAGATCGGACGATAATCCCTGCATCACCAGTACAGAGCACTGCTCCAAATGCATGGAGCCAACAAGGAGTTCAAAAACAGGAGTATGCTGAGTAAAATAACCATTAGCAAGAGGAGTGGAGTCGATACCCACTACCGGGACAGGATAAGTCAAATCAATAAAAGGCATTTTTAGAGACATAGCAAATTCCACAGACATGATATTAGCAGATGAGCCAGAATCCACGAAGGTACTGCCAGTGGCAGACCGGCCAGCAAACGAGACCTGAAAGGGAAGCAAAATTTTATTGCGTTTCATATTAACGGGAAATACCTGTGCGCCCAAGTGACCTCCCCGACGATCACTTAGGCGCGGAAGTTTTCCGGCTGCTTATTCTTGCGCCTGGGACAGGTGTTCAGTAGATGCTTGTCACCCCCACAATAGAAGCAGAGACCATTCTTCCTGTGGAACTCTCTACGTTGTCGAGGGGACATGGAGGCCCCGAGTTGCATAGGTACCTCCGAGTCTTCCGTGGAAGAGCGAGGAGACGGGACCTCGGGGGGAATCGCAGGGAAGTCAGAGGGGAAAACATTGAAAAGTTCAAGCTGGCGTTCCCTGAAACGTCGGACAAGTCGTACTGCTAGGGCCATAACCTGGTCTAGGGAATCAGAAGAGGGGTAGCTAACAAGCAGATCCTTCAGGGCGTCAGATAATCCTAACCTAAACTGGCACCTTAGGGCCGGGTCGTTCCACCGAGAAGCTACGCACCACTTTCTAAAATCAGAACAGTATTCCTCAACAGGTCTCCTACCCTGACGTAAGGTCACCAGCTGACTCTCGGCTAATGCAGTCCTGTCAGTCTCGTCGTAAATGAGTCCGAGGGCAGCGAAAAAACGATCGACGGAGGAAAGTTCAGGGGCGTCAGGAGCCAAGGAGAAGGCCCACTCTTGGGGCCCTTCCTGGAGTCGGGATATAATGATACCCACCCGCTGGTTCTCGGAACCTGAGGAGTGAGGTTTTAGACGGAAGTAAAGTCTGCAACTCTCCCGGAAGGAGAGAAAAGTCTTACGGTCCCCTGAGAACCGGTCAGGTAACTTGAGGTCGGGTTCTAGAGGTGAGGTGAGGGGTACTACTATGGCAGCGTCAGACTGGTTGACCCTCTGAGCCAGGGCCTGGACCTGTAGGGAGAGGCCCTGCATCTGCTGGGTCAGGGTCTCAAGGGGGTCCATGATAGCGTCAGCGTAGGAGAAATGGTAGACTAGGTATGGGCTTGTTATTATGTAATGGCAGGAAGGAGGTGAAGGGAACAAGTGAGCCCTAATCTACCCACCGCCCTGTCCCTGCCTACTTGCAACGACCCCCCCTAGGCGACGGGGTACAACTTGACGGCGGTCCCTACGCTGACTAAGTGCAAGGGGATACAAACAGGGAACAAGCAAGGGAAGGGGCAGTAGCCCACGGAACACCGTGAGGAAACGGAGTGGTGAACGAGCCAGTCAGGATCAGGATGTAGTGGAGTATACAAACGCAGAGCACGGAGCAGGAAGCAAGCCAGGGGCAGAGCGAAGCAGGATAAGCGGGAACTGAAGCAAGGCAGAAGCACGGCAGAAGCAGGCTGGAGCAAGGCAGCAGTGGGGCCAGGAATCCAAGAAGAATAACAAGCAATGAGGAAGAGAAAACGGCAGGTATAAATGGACAGGGGGCGGAGCTAACTCCGACTGACCAGTCCGCGATAGGCTCTCCCACTCCTGAGCCTGCCACCCTGATTGGTGGGAGCCGGTGTCAGTCTAAGAGGTCTGGCCTCAGGTGTCGACTGATTAACCCTGGGAGTATGCACAGACGTAGTGCCTGGCAGATCCTTTACACCACCCTTTTGAAATGTTCTATCTATATGTGACATGGGTTTCCAATGTAAATTTGTAATGCAGAGATACTTCATACAGTATGTACAAGACAGGATACGAGGCACCAGGTAAATCATCCAGAAACCACTCTCACCTTCTTGTTCATCTCAAGGAGCGGAGCGGAGCTGGAGGTGCTCTCTGAGGCTGTACCCTGGCAGAAGGTAAGACGGCCGACATTTACACTGACTCTAGGTACGCTTTTGGCATCGCCCACGATTATGGGCCCATTGGTAGTAGGATCTTTATTGGATCATTGGGTAAGCCAATTGAGAGAGCAAGAGAAGACAGAACTGACAACAAGGGTATGTGCAGCCAGGTGTCAGTAAATTGGCTTGTCCCTGGATACAATAATGCCACCGCTAGGTTTGTAGCAGCCGGCATGATGTGCGCATGGCGTGACATAGGTAAAACAGCAAAGGTACCTGTGAAAAGTGCAGCCCGGCCAGATTACCCGTCCCAGCGACTGCAGAACATACAACTACCCGAGGTAGAAGTGTATGACAATGTGCTCGTGTGTGTATACCTGTTCTCAGGGTGGTCTGAAGCTCGGCCGGTATCTTCAGGGGAATAGTTTTTATCCCAAGTATTGAACTGGTGTTTGTACAATGATAAAATGTCAGCAGTTCTCCATATGTTATCCCAAAGTTAGTTTGTTTAATAACTGTATTTAAGAAGTGTTGTGGGAATATTAAATACTGAGGTTAAGTTTTATGTAAAGATCTGGATCAGCCTTAGCATTGGACTATTGGAGGCATGCGTCAGATAAAAGGTACAGAAGCAGAATATTCCCATTCGAAAACATTTTTATTTATTTTTTGTTGTTGTTGTGAAAGGAAAAGTCTGTATATATATATATATATATGTGAACGTTTGATGTAAAGATGTTATTTGTTAATGTTTTTCTTCAAATTAATTATTTGATTAAGATCAATTAATGATTATACAATGAAAAAGTGTGTTCTCCACAGGAAGAACTGGGAGCGGAAGGCGTGAGAACCAGATTCTAACAGAATGCGGACGGATAAAGGAAGGTAAACCGGTAGCACCCAAGGCATTCTTGATGGCACTTGTATTGATGGCGTGACCTCACATATGCCCCAAGACTGCAAGGATCGATTTAGTAAGATCTAATTGGTATGTCCCAGGCTTTACAGCTGTTGCTGCTAAATTCTGTTAGAGCTGTTTGATTTGCCTACAGAACAGTCCTGGCAGACCGGGGCCCACCTTATCATACCCGCCTCCCACAAAGAGAACAGACCTTGAGAGGCCTTCCCATGCAATACAAATTAGAGTAAGACAATTTGGTTTGCGACTTTTTTCACATAAACATGTGGAATCTGTGTATATTTTTGTGAGTTGGAGATGTTCCAGGCAATCAGCTCAGATCAAGGTACAAATCCTGCTGAAAAGAGTAACACCAAGTGCAAATGAAATGTACCCAGTAATCACACATCTTCTAGTTGCCATGTCCATTGGAACAGAGAAGTTTTTCTTATATAAAGTTGTTTGTTTGATTTAGTTTAAGGGCCTGACATTGTTATTGTATGTACTTAGAACAACTTTTATATTATGTAGATGATATCACCAGATTAGTATTTATTTTAACAATTGAAGAGTTGGGGGTCACCAGCAAGTGCCAGTAAATATGAACTAAAAGACTTTTAACACAATGAACTCCATCACTCAGATGCGGCAGGCGCAGCCGGAGCCAGTACAACGCGTTTGTCATGAACTGACGGCAGTGTCACAATTTCAAGCAGCCGCCCAGACAAGTAACTTACCGGAGGAAGAGGACAGATGCGGAGGGTTTGTGGTAGTCACAATAAAACTCCACTAATCCGTCTACGTGGGATCTCACCCCAGGCTCACATTATGAGGTGCTATGTACAGCCCGGTGACGTAAACGAAAAGAGACGGTGTCTGAAAGATGAGAAGGACCAAACCAAGTCCTAATTACATCAGCAAAGTTCAAAGTAAAGCAAAGGAAGAAAAAAAAACCTCAGTGAATCCGTCAGCAGCATCCAAGTGTTTTAATACCAGGAGGGGGTAATAATAAATCCCCCACTAGACACCACCAGTCTGACACCATAATTGTGTGGGTTACCCTGAGGGTGACAGTCAGTGAAGAGCAAAAGACAGGAGAAGAAGAGAACGATGATGTACAGGACTTGTCAATACACTGGTGGGACCCCATACCCAAACTGGACATTGGTGATGGCATCATATTAGTTGTGGCCCTATTGATATCTGTAATTTAATATGAGGAAAAGGGGGGGTTTGTGAAGGATGGTTTATTTGCTTATATTCTCTGTATGAAATTACATTATGAATTATCAAGCAGGATGCCGAATTACTAAGATATGTATTATGTGAAAGTGATTATAATAATGTTTAAATGATTTAGTTTCATGCAGCAGCCATCTTGTCTGGAGTTCCCATCTTGGTTCTTTTGTAGTGAATAGGAAAGTCATTGTTCCTTTAATACAAGTAATGTTGATTTCATATGTTTTATCTTTGACCTTGGCTCCCATACGAAGCTTGCAGAGAAGACACAGGGAGTGAGAAGGGAGGGTGGCAAATATGCGTGTGGGAGAGCCACCTTACGAGAACATTCTGCCCAAGAGAAATAAGGCACCTGCAAACCTGATGTGTGAAGAATTATAATGCTGTATCTGGAATGTACGTTATGGTCTGCTTGTTTACTGAATAACAAATATTGTCACATTGTCTCTGATTGGTTAACCTCAAGCCTACACCCCTTCTGAATGATAGTATTATAGTTTGAGTTTGGAAATAAACCTTCAGAGGAGTATTTTGAGCATATCAGCAGCGTCTGTGTGTTTTCTTCTCCTCTCTCGATATATATTGGTATGAAATATCCTGATTAGGATGCTGAATAATGGGGCCTGGCCTGAGAGTCTGTTTGGACTCGTCTAAATTTCAGTCTAATATATTTTGAGCCATTGATTTCCACGACAGTAGATTTTTTTATTTTTTTTTAGCATATTTTCAGAGTGAAGAAGGCAACCAAGCAATGTTGATATTCATATCTTCACCACATAATAAATAAGAAAAACAAGCAACCAAAAGTGTTTCCACCCTAAAACTCCATTCCACTGTCAAAATAATTGAGATGGCATAATGACTGAAACAATGGAAGCACAGACATGTTCATGGAAGCACATACATATTTATTGTGCCAATAGATTAATTAAAATATCTTGGGTTTTTTTGCCTAAATTATACAATAATGTCTAAATTATGGCCTCACTGACTCGTATATTGTACTGTAACTAGAAATGTACGGAATGGAAATGCTATTTAATTTTGTATAGAAATGATTAAAGCTTAATTTATTGTGTCTAATAAGTATTGTTTGTTCTTGTCTTTATCTCTTGAAGTGCAAATCCAGGAAAAATGTAAAATGCAGTTGAAACTATTTCCTACTCCAAAATCTTATTTATGTTGATGTTTTTCTGGCCAGGTACAGATCATAACAACATAGGCCCCTTCTAAGAATGTGGTCATTTTCTACCTAATTGGGGAAAGGTGTAAAATGTGGTGATAAATCCCCAAATCTTAAAGTAAACAGTAGTGTTAATAATTTAATCTAGTTCAGAGTATGATTTGATTAAATTGTATACTGTTACTTTGACCCTTGTGACTTTCCTTCCCAGGCGATGTTACTAAAGAAGCAAATGCATATTATGCTTTTTTGGTACTGTAATGTTGTGGCCATTTAGGGCCTGTTCACATCTGCATTGGAGACTCCGTTAGGGGCCTCCATCACAGATCTGGCCGAAAATCCTGGAATCAATAGTGCAGAATGCTGCGCTATTGTTTTTTGGTAAAGCCACGTACACCCTGACGGATACCCGATGGAATCCATTAAAGTCAATGGGTTCAGTCGGGCTTCAATGGTGTCCATCGTACAAAGGAATTGGCGCTTCCAGTATTTCCATTGTTCTGCCAATCTGACAGAGCAGAATAGCAGAAACACCAACGCAGGTGTAAACACAGCTTTATTTGTACAAGCGTTTGATTCTTGGCTTGCTGGCTTGGTCTAAATTGCTTGCCGCCATCTTTGCAAAATTTCATACTGCGCCATAACAGCACCAGGATGTCACAGCATTGCTATGGTACATCCTGACACTGGGGGCAGTGCCTATTCTATAAAATGGCTGTATTCCTGCCAAACCTTGTTCCGTGTTTGGGTGGAAGAGGAGAAACCTGGCTGTGTCTGAGTGAGAGGTGATACTTCTTGAACCCCAAAAAGTTCTATGTCTCAGGACATCAGTTTATGGCTACTGGAATTTGCCCTAGACAAAAAAATATTTTAAATGGACTGTATCTACTATTTTTTTTTCTTTTTAACGCCATAATTTCCAGAGTGCGCAGCTTAAAAAGAACAGTCACCAGGATATGTTAAAAGCACAAAACCGGCATAAAACCAACTAAGAATGTGTGCAATATGCCAATACTTGGAGTTTCAATATATTTTTCTTTATACGTTTGATACCGAGAAAAAATAAATAGCACTGACCATCCACCAAAGAGATTTGTGCAGAGCAATAATAAACACTAATGAGTGAAACTTGGCACATGGACTTCAAAGTCCATATGCCAACTTTACTGCTGAGCTGGTATATCTAAGCCTGTCATGTACTGTGCTGGTTCAGAGACTTAATGAATAAAGATTAATAACAAACATAATAATTGCATTTAGAATGCAGAACAAGGGAGATATTGTTATTCAGTGGTCATAGAAAACAGTTCAGACAGATGGTACCTTGGAAAGACACTAAGGCCTCAAAATATTTGCATATTGTTTATTGGTTCATACCTGGGACCATCTTCCAGTGGTTTTGATCAATAATTAAACTCTCCTTTCTAGAATCAATGTGCGATCCAATAGTGTATCCACTAGCTTATAAATTATATTTTATGATTTTACTTTATCACAGAAATACTGTAATATAACAGAAAACTCTATTATATTATTTTACTGTACTTTATGTATATTAACACCATGGCACACATGACAGAAACTATTCTCTATGGACTTACAATCTATTAGGTCGTTGCATAAATACAATTTCCCTGAAATAAGTCTATTCTCAAAACTGCTCCCTGTACAAGTGGAATTAATCAATCAATAGAGCAGTAAAGACATGGATAATAAAGAATTCACTGTCTGCCCTTCAGTAGTCACTTTCTCCATAGACAGAATAAAGGCTACCAGAGACAGCATAACCAAAATAAACCCTCGGCATAACATAATTGCATAAGTCATTTAAAAAGTCTAAAAGATACTAAACCCACACTGTCTGCCACGATTCAGATTTGGCAACAATTTAAAGGGGTTATGTGGGGCACGAAAAGTATTAGCAGTGTACTCACTGCAGTATGTGAGTACACTTCTAATACTTTTCGGTCACTAACCCCATTAACTTAGAAACCAAACTTCTCCAACAGATTTCTCTGAGTATGCGGATACGGGACATTTTAATTGATGCCCCAACCCATTTCATCCGAACAATCCCTAAATTTTAGGGACACAAATAATTAAATGATTAAACCGTATGCAGAAATATCTAAACTTCCCGAACTCTCCTATCCGGCACTTATGCATTACTGTCACATCAACTCTTTCCTTCACAAAAACCTCCCATACTTGCATAGAACTGTCTAAACTAAGGCACTGGATAAATTAGTGTTATAGGTATCCAAAATTATATAACACGTTGGTTGAAAAATTCACTTTTTCCTCCTTACCTAACTTTAAATTGTGGGAACAGGACCTCAGAATCACCTTTTCTAAACCGGTCCTGCACAAAGAATGTTGAGAATATTGGTGACATGTTCCAGATATGTCAAAGTGCAGGAAAACTAGTACTATGTGCTCAAACGGTGGTACCTCACCTAAGGACATCTTCACAGGGTGTATTCTGAAGTCAGACCAAGTGTTGGAGACATCTATGTGAAATAGGCAATTTTATGTATATTTTGTGGAGCTGCTCTAAACTTTCTGCCTGTTGGACAGCTGTATTTCAACATAATAATAGTATATTCAAACTGACCATGCCATGTCACCCATCCACGGGTCTCTTGGGTCTTCTGTCGCTGAAAGTGACAGTAAGTGACTCACAAAAATTGGGGCTAATATTGTTAGCAGCAACTAGGCTTCTCATTCCTACCTTCTGGAAATCTGCTGCGTCTCCCACTATTTCCCACTGGATAAACAAATTTTCAGAATGGAAGAATTGGCTCATTGGCAGACTAGAGCACCATGCTCATGGCTTCATTGGTCAATGATTGAGAATTTAGGGGGATTCTCTGGTTTAGTATAATAAAGGTAATTGAAATGAGAATATGTAGTACTCACAGTTTATCATATATTCTGCAAGAAATATATCCCCATGAGTGGGTTTCATGGACCACAACCACATGAACAGAACTATGAGTATGCACACATGAAAACAGTGTTTTCAGGAGTAAGCCTCACTGGTCACAACTTCCAAACCACTTGCTCCCATGCTATCATGACAGCCCAACAGTCCTAGACTCATTGCAGAGTTAATAGTGTCAATCTTATAACAAGGAGCTACATACTTACTTTATTCACAACCCTACTGTCTGCAGCCATTTTACATGAGGGGAGACTATTGGCCGGTTTTGCATGTAACTTCCTGTTTTGGTGACTAGATCTGTCATCAGTGATCGACATCAAATAAAGATGTCTGTGCAAGGGGGAAACTCTACTATAAATATTAAGCAGGGCTTCATGCAAGTACAGTTAGCATATCTGCCACAATACTCACCACTACTAATGGGCAGTGCATCCCTACATGAACCTATAATTAAAGGGAAATGTATGAACTTTGTAAAATCTTCTCTTTATTTTAACTTAATATAAGAAATTGTGTTTTAAATCTCCAATATAATGAATTTGGGATCAATAATACAGTGATCTTTAAATAACTCCCCAAAGAGAACAGCCATGTCCAATCAATAATAATGAGTGGCTGAATTAAATACTATGCTTTGGAAGCATATTTGTGCCTGCTTATGTGAATAGTGTCAAGAAGATTAATCTCTCCCTAAAAGTAATGGGTCTGTTCACTTCAATGACTTTTAAATTATACTGTAACATTCCTGGAGCTGATAATAGATAAGCATTCTTTGCATATTATTACAAATTTACACATGAATTACCATACAATAATTAGGCACTATCAAGTTGCTAACACTTTGGCTTCTTCACTGGTGCTGGATGGTTTAATGGATTTAGAAGCAGTGGCATGTGCTCTTAATATAGAAAAGTGGGTCTCTGGGTCACAGTATAAGGTGGCTGTGATATTGTCATACACACGGTAGAATTATCAGACAAGAACATTGACAATAGGCAAACTAGAAAAATATTTTGCATAGAATATATTATGTGAGCATTAACTGACTGAATGATGAACAGACTGATACATTACAGTATAATAAAAGGTAATTAAGTTATCATAAAGATGCAAATCTTGGTCCTTAACGATCATAGTCTAGTATTATGGCTTTTAATAAAACACATTAGACAGCTGAAATATCTCAATAAATAATATAAATTAGAGGTATAAAAATTATGTTCTCTATTTACAAATTTAGGCCTTATGCACACTGCCATATTACGGCTTATTACAAATTCTGAGTTGTATTGAGCCATTATACAGCACCTATAGTTTATGGGCCCATATTGTACTTATGCATACCTCCAATTTCCAAAGAATGAATCGGACAGAAAAAAACTTGTTGAATGTTCCTTCACATGCCGTATAATGGTGATACTTGCCCCTAAAAACAGTTGTGGAGGGCAGTATTCAAAAAAACTCGAAAATATTAATATTCAATATTAAATCAGTTAGGCCTCATTCACACGGCAGGGTTTCCCGGCCGGGTGCCGGCCGTTCATAAATCGGCCGGCACCCGGCTGCATTAGGAATAATAGACCCCTAATGGGGCTATTCACACGACCGATTTTTTTGACGGCCGGGAAATCCGGCCGTCAAAAAATAGGACATGATCTATCTTCGCCCGGGTACCCGGCCGCCCGGCTCCCATAGAAGTCTATGGGGCCGGGTATTACACAGCCATCACCGGAATGTGTTCCGAGTGATGGCCGGGTTTCCCGGCGCTTGCGCTCTATCTCCTCCTCCTCACAGTGCAGAGTGCATGTGAGGAGGAGGAGTTGATGCCATTCTGACGAATGGCATCGCTGCACACTGTGTGGCAGGGCCGGGGTGTACAGCAGGTGGAGGGAGCGCTGCGCTGGCTCCCTTCCCCTACTTGTTAAAATCACCCTGGCCCGGTGACACCTTCGATGGCGCCGCTAGCAGCTGCAGCTGCTGCTGCTGCGGCTGCTACTACTGTAGCGACGCCACTATAGCAGAGCAGGGAGGTATCTCCCCGCTCTGCTATGTGCTAGCCGCACTTTAGCTCCTTGAAGGAGCGGAATCCCCGTGTTTCCGGGGATTCCGCTCCTGGACAGAGCACTTGATGTCTCTGTCCATATCTGGGCAGTGACATCAGGGGAAACTCCTGAAGCGGAATCCCCGAACACATGGGGATTCCCCTTCAGGAGTTGCCGCTGATGTCACTGTCCGGATCTGCCCGGCACGGATGCAAAACTTTATGCAAACCGGCTGGGCAGAATGGCCGATTTTACCGGCCGGCACTCGGGCTCGGGAACGACCCGTTCGTGTGAATCCCGCCTTAAAATAAGTAGTAAGTGTTATGCATTAAATGGACACTAACATTTCAAACAACAATTGTTAATTTAATAGTATAACTTATATTTATTAACTTTATAATTTACTTACTGTTAAAATGTAGTTGTTTTATCCCTGCAAATTCTGTGTGAAGTTACTGTCCCTAGGTGTCTCCCTTCCTATAATCTGCTGTCCACCCCTGTTGTCAAGCAAAATGTGTCTCTAGTTACAGAGCAGAGGAGACAGACTGCAGGAAGTGGTAGGTGTCTCTGCCACAGCTTGCCAATATATGTTTATAGAGAAAGTAGGGGGAGTAGGAAGAGTGAGCAGGAAAAGAGAAAGACATAGACATTCTGCCCATAGAACTCTATGGAGGGGGGAGCAGGAGGAGGGAGCAGGGAGAGATAGATACAGACGCACTGCCATAGAAGTACTTGGAGAGCGGTGAGAGAGCAGGATGAGTAAGCAGGAGTAGAGAGAGAGAGAGGAGACACAGGCTGCTGATAAGGGTTATATGTTACCCCAGTGCTGGATTCTCATATACACTGCTCATTACTTCTGTATAATGTTTTCCATGCTCCTGCAGATTATATATATATATATATATATATATATATATATATATTATATATCTATATATATATATATATATATATGGACTTATTCACCTCAAGACAGCGACGTTTCGGTTCAACAGGAACCTTTCTCAAATCCACCCCATTTTCATCTACTTTGAAGTCCTGGTGTCATTACTACGTTCTATTGTTTTTCTCTATCTAAGTTTGGGAATTGGGAATTGATTCATCCCCTGGTGACGAGAACATGGCTTGATATATGGGTATGTTGAAGTGCTGTGTTCACTTGTATCTGTGTGTGTGTGTGTGTGTGTGTGTGTGTGTGTGTGTGTGTGTGTGTGTGTGTGTGTGTGTGTGTGTGTGTGTGTTCCTACGTACGTACCTGATACCAAAATTCTCCATTTCTATGTGTTTGGTGTATAGAAGACTTGAAAACAGGCTCCACCCTTGAGCTCAGAGGAAACTAAGTATTAGAAATAGAGCCTGCAGAGGGGAAAACTGCTAAAAGTGAAGAATACAAGTATAATGGCCAGGAAATAGTGATATTCCTCATGTACACACATGTACACACATATGACAGCTTATTCTAAAAAGCCTCCTGAAAAGTTAGCTAAGCTTTGAGCATTAATCATTAATTAGCATTAATACAGACATACATTAGATTTATATGGATATTCCCTTTTTATTATTTTCTTTATTAGTTATTTTTAACATAACCTTTTCATTGGCATTTTTTATACAGACAAAGATCAGCAGCACTGGACTGACAAATTGGGTGGATGCATGCCTCTTGTGTCACAGTCTAATGACCCTTCAATGTAACAAAAAAATAGAGAATGAGGCAGCACTAGTGTTGCCTCGTTCTCTATTTTTTTTTGTGGCATTTTATATACACGTTGCACAGAATAAAGAAAAAGAAGTAAATAACAATCATCAAGAGAAAGTCACAAATTAAATCACAGCAGATTATCAGAGTTCACTGGACTGTGTTTATATGGCTATATATAATAGCGGCAAATATTACACATATTTTGTCAAAACATGTGCAGCTTTATCCTCCCCTTAAAAGGAACTAACGCAAAATACAAAATAATGACAATTAAATGTTGGTTAAGTAAGTATCAGATCAGATATAGCTGGGGATACAAATAACATGGGTAACATAAGATGCTCAGGACCAACTGTTTTACTGGACAAGTTTCTTAGGGATGTATACATTCAGCTGTATACATTCCCTTTTATTATTAATAAATGTATTAAACTATTCATTATTTTAAACACGTGGCTCCTTGACCAAGTCAAGTGTAACAAGTATCCAAAAGTATTTGCTAATTATTATTTGTTAACTTTGGACATATTATGAGAGACTATTATGCTTGGAAAATTTGGAGGTCAAAAATTATAAGCAAGACACCCAGCAACAAAAGCTTTGGATAGAAATAGAGAACGAGTCTTTGAGAAGCTTGAAAATGCAAACAGATGATTGGAAGTTCTGAAAAAACACTAATTATATGAATAAAATGTTTCTTCTTATCACCTGAACATACTGGCAATGTTTCCTAGCACTAGGTGCAGAAGGTTGCAGGTCTCCTTAGTACTGTGGAGTTTGGCTCGGTTACCCACTCCAGCTTGCAGAAGAACTAGTATTACTAAATTAAGTATTAGTAGTTCATGTTGAAGAAATGCCGCCAGAACTTCTTCCCCTAGAATTTCTCCTAGGAATATGGCCTCATGCACACGACCGTAGCCATGTGCATTATTTTTAAGGGCTCCGGGGCCATACACGGACCGTGGAAACCACGGTTGTGTGCATGCCCCATAGGAATGAATGGGGCCGCAATTCTCCCGTTCGTGTGCATGGGGCCTATCACTGGTCTAATTGCAAGACAGGTTTGATTCGCTTGGCTTGGTTTCAATCCCTCATGAATGTTAAATCAAGATTTTAGCCATGGTTAAATGAATTAATCTCTACTCTGTCGGATATCTGTTAGTTCAAAAGTACAATAATAACTTTGTTTCTCATCTACAAATCTTTTACTACACTTTCATATCTCTTTCTCGGTCTCTTACCTGTGCTTTCTTATTGGCTAATGATCTAAAACTATCATCATCAGTCATCACAACCTTTATTTTTTAAGACTTCTCTCATGCTGCATCTACACTCTGTAACCATAAAAATAACTTGTCACATTCACAGCTTTAAGCATGCTCAAACAGTACTCTCTTGTCCTGCATCTCTTCTTAACTTTAATGGGCAGGGTGATTTCACCCCTACATCTGTTTTAAACTTTGTCATTTTGTATATGTTTACACCCATGATTGTAAGATAATGCACAATATAGGTTCACAATACATAAATATGTTTTCTGTTAGCTCTTATTCACATGACAGGGTTTCCCGACCGTGTGACGGCCGCAGTAGGAACAATAGACCCTTAATGGCGCTATTCACACGACCAATTTTTTTGACGGGCTGGGAAAAATGGGACATACCCTATTTTCGGCCGTTCACCCGGCCGCCTGGCTCCCATAGAAGTCTATGGGGCCGGGTAATACATGGCCATCACTGGAATGTGTCCCGAGTGACGGCCGTGTCTACCATCGCTTGCTCTCTCCTCTTCACAGCGCAGGGTGCTGAAGGAGGAGAAGTTTATGCCTTTCTGACGAAGCGCTGTATGCTGCAGGTAAGTTTCTACAATGTGGGGGTGCTGTATACAGGGGTACTGTGTGGCAGGGCTGAGGTGTACAGCAGGTGGAAGGGGGCGCTGCGCTGTCTCCCTTCCCCTGCTTGTTTTAAAAGCGCCTTGGCCACCTCCGACGGCGCCGCTAGCAGCGGCTGCTACTGCTATAGCGATGCCACTATAGCAGAGCAGGGAAGTGTAAAGGATTTGCCAGACACAGCTTCTGTGTCAACGCCCGTGGGCAATCAGTCTGCACCTGCTTCTATGTCTGTGAGACTGACTCCATCTTCCACCACTCAGGATGGCAGGCTTGGGAGTGGGAGAGCCTATCACAGCCTGGCCAGATGGAGCTAGTTCCCGCCCACTGTCTATTTATACCTGCCTTTCCTGTTCCTCCTTTGCCTGTGATTCTTCTATGCTTGTTTCCTGGCTTGCTGCTGCTGCTTGTACTACTCTGCTTGTTATTGACCTTGGCTTTCTGACCACTCTCCTGCTCAGAGTTTTGTACCTCGCTCTCTCCTGGTTTGACTCGGCTCGTTCACTACTCTTGTTGCTCACGGTGTCTCCGTGGCCAGCTGCTCCATTTCACCTGGTAGTTCCAACAATCCCGAGGTAGATGTCGTTCATCAGGAACTGTGCACAGTCTGGGCCCAGGTTCAGAAGAACCTAGAGGCGTCCCAGAGCATACAAAAGACTCAGGCAGATAGAAGACGTTCTGCTAACCCCTTGTTTGTGGTCGGGGATCTGGTGTGGCTGTCTTCTAAAAATCTGCGCCTTAAAGTCCCGTCTAAGAAGTTTGCTCCCCGGTTTATAGGGCCGTACAAGGTCATTGAAGTCCTTAACCCTGTCTCCTTCCGACTGGAGTTGCCCCCGTCTTTTCGAGTGCATGACGTCTCTTATGCCTCCCTCCTTAAACGCTGCTCCCCGTCCTTGGCTCCCTCGAGGAAACCTCCGGTCCCTGTTCTCACCCCTGAGGGGGTAGAATTCGAGGTGGCAAAGATTGTGGACAGCAGGATGGTCCAAGGCTCCCTCCAGTACCTGGTCCACTGGAGAGGATACGGGCCTGAGGAGAGGACTTTGGTACCCGCCCGGGATGTTCACGCTGGGGTATTGCTCAGGATGTTCCACCTTAGTTTCCCCAATAAACCAGGTCCACATAGAAAGGGTCCGGTGGCCCCTCATAAAAGGGGGGGGGTACTGTAAAGGATTTGCCAGACACAGCTTCTGTGTCAACGCCCGTGGGCAATCAGTCTGCACCTGCTCCTATGTCTGTGAGACTGACTCCATCTTCCACCACTAAGGATGGCAGGCTTAGGAGTGGGAGAGCCTATCACAGCCTGGCCAGATGGAGATAGTTCCCGCCCACTGTCTATTTATACCTGCCTCTCCTGTTCCTCCTCGCCTGTGATTCTTCTATGCTTGTTTCCTGGCTTGCTGCTGCTGCTTGTACTACTCTGCTTGTTATTGACCTTGGCTTTCTGACCACTCTCCTGCTCAGAGTTTTGTACCTCGCTCTCTCCTGGTTTGACTCGGCTCGTTCACTACTCTTGTTGCTCACGGTGTCTCCGTGGGCAGCTGCCCCGTTTCCCTAGCTTCTGTGTACCCTTGTCTGTTTTGTCTGTCTTGCACTTACTGAGCGTAGGTACCGTCGCCCAGTTGTACCCTGTCGCTTAGGACGGGTCGTTGCAAGTAGGCAGGGACTGAGTGGCAGGTAGATTAGGGCTCACCTGTCTGTCTCCCTACCCTGTCATTACAGGAAGTATCTCCCTGCTCTGCCATGTGCTAGCCCCACTTTAGCTCCCTGAGGGAGCAGAATCCCCGTGTGTTCGGGGATTCCGCTCCTGGACAGAGCGCTTTATGTCTCTGTCCATATATGGACAGTGACATCAGGGCCAACTCCTGAAGCGGAATCCCCGACCACTCTGTGACCGGGGATTCCACACCAGGAGAAGCCAGCAAAACGTTCAGTGTCCATAAATGGACACAGACGACAGGGGCTTTTCCTGAAGTGCAATCACCGGCCACATGGGGATTCCACTTCAGGAGTTGCCCCTGATGTCACTGTCCAGATATGCCCGGCCCGGAACGGAATCAGAACGAATGCATAACGTATGCAAACCGGCCGGGAAAAAACGGCCCAAAACGAGCCGATTTTATCGGCCGACACTCGGACCCTGTCGGGACCCTGTCGAGTGAATAAGGCCTTAAATGCTTAAAGAGGCTCTGTTACCAGATTTTTCAACCCCTATCTGCTATTGCAGCAGATCGGCGCTGCAATGTAGATAAGAGTAACGTTTTTATTTTTAAAAAACTAACATTTTTGGCCAAGTTATGACCATTTTTGTATTTATGCAAATGAGGCTTGCTAAAGTCCAACTGGGCGTGTTTAAAGTAAAAGTCCAACTGGGCGTGTATTATGTGTGTTACATCTGGGCGTGTTTACTACTTTTACTAGCTGGGCGTTCTGACGAGAAGTATCATCCACTTCTCTTCACAACGCCCAGCTTCTGGCAGTGCACAGACACAGCGTGTTCTCGAGAGATCACGCTGTGTCATCACTCACTTCATGCCCCAGGTCCTGCATCGTGTCGGACGAGCGAGGACACATCGGCACCAGAGGCTACAGTTGATTCTGCAGCAGCATCGGCGTTTGCAGGTAAGTCGATGTAGCTACTTACCTGCAAACGCTGATGCTGCTGCAGAATCAACTGGTGCCGATGTGCCGACACGATGCAGGACCTGGGGCAGGAAGTGAGTGACGTCACAGCGTGATCTCTCGAGAACACGCTGTGTGTCTGCACTGCCAGAAGCTGGGTGTTAACGAACAGAAGTGGATGATGATGATTCGTCAGCATCATACACTCCCATTCCTAACGCCCAGCTAGTAAAAGAAGTAAAAACGTCCCGATGTACGCACATAATACACGCCCAGTTGTACTTTTACTGTAAACACGCCCAGTTGTACTTTTGCAAGCCTCATTTGCATAAATGCAAAAATGGTCTTAACTTGGCCAAAAATGCTCGTTTTTTAAAAATAAAAACGTTACTGTAATCTACATTGCAGCGCCTATCTGCTGCAATAGCAGATAGGGGTTGCAAAATCTGGTGACAGAGCCTCTTTAAGTAATTTCTAACATTTTCTGCTCTATAGCAAGTAACTATTTTCTGGGTTCCATTCTATATAAAGGATTGCCATGTGTTAAATGTTCAAAAAATAGAAATGGTCAATTCAAAGAGACAGGTAGAAGAAGCCCTGGAGTGATTTATTGTAGCAGCTGCAAACAATGACTGGATCTGAAGAGCTTTTTTCCTTAGCTAAATGTATCCTCAACTGCTACAACTCATGTTAATTGTGATTGAGAAGAAGCCCTGGAATTAGAAGCAGAGACAATATACAGCTAATATTTTATAGGATTTTTTTTTTTTAGATTTAGAACAGCTCCAATGCGAAGTTGCATAAAAAGAACTGCATACTAGAAAATTGTGACAGCAAACTAGTTAAATATTAATGCTGTTTTCACGTACTAAATGAAGAATTGTGACTAAATTGTACTGTGCATATTGAGATGCCCAAACTAGTTTCAATTAAAAGGCTGGCCAAGAGGAGGTTCTCTCTCACTTGGGACTGAATGTGCTTTTCTGTGTACTGCACAAAAATCTGGGTCAGAAATAATTTTTAGTTTTGTTGTCAAAAATGCCTACTGTGACTGTTTCTATGTACAGTAAATCTTTCCGTGTCCCTTAAGCCTTGAATAAATTTAAAGATCTCAGTAGGAACACTAATTGTTTACTAGAACATAGTTTATTTTTAGATTTTGATAAAGGTGGTTGGATCCCAACAAAATATCAAGCATTGAATAACATGATTATGTTATTATCCTTGTCCCAGTGCTTCCTTCGGTCACATCTTCATTCCATGAAGTTGCACAAGGACATAAATGTTGAATGAGAATAGAAAACAAAAACAACTTTTGTCCAGAAAAAGTGTCACTCTTATCCGTTGGCTATGTCTGCTATTGTAGCTCAGTCCCATTTAAATTAAAGGGGTTGTGCTACAATACCAGAGATCGTCCATGGACACCAGTGGCACTGTTTATCAATTTTGCCGGTAATTAGGACTTTCGAACTAGGAAATCAAACTGAACATCTATTGACACCTATGTACTGATTTTTATTTATTAATTTTTTTCATTTGCTTCCTAAATGTAAAATTAAGCAACTTTCTGAATAGTATTCATTATAATGTCTAAGCATTTTGTTACTGAAAGATGTGTACATAGCTGGCAGTGCTTCTGACCTAGATCCGACCGCACTCTGCTCCCGGCTGCTGTCGTCTCAGGGCTGATGCCATCTGCTCTATCTGCTGTCCCTCTCTTCTCTCAGTGCTAGAGATACCAGTAGGGAAGGAAAGAGGTTGTACACAATAGAGTAGGCTTTATTAGATAGGGAGGAGTGAAGCCACAGAAGAAAGAATCAACTGCAAATTCTGCAAGTGGAGGAAAACAGATCACACAGGCTGTAGATAAAGAGGAGAGCTCACACAGAATCTGATGGAGGAGGGAGGAGAGATCACATATTTTTTTTCCATGTCAAAGTTGTCCATAGTTTCTAACTTGTGTAAGAATTACATTTTCAGATTTAGCATAAACTAACACGACTTGATATTAGAAATTAGTCAAAAAGACATCTATATTGCAACTCGAATAAGAAAAATATAATTTTCAGGTAAAGTAAGCCTAATAGTGCTATATGAACTTGTATGTGCAAAATTAGGTCTTCATACTAAATATCTTCAGAATAATACAAATTCCCAGTATTACAGCCTTCTCCCATTCAGTTCAATGGGAGAAGGCTGTAATACTGTGAATCGCCTCTACTCTGTGTCGGCGATTCACAGTACGAGCATTGACCGGAATGAAGGGGAAGCAGTGCTCATATGAGCGCTGCGTCCCCTTCAAAACAGCTGATCGGTGGCGGTCCCAGCAGTTGGACCCCGAGCAATCAACTATTGATGGCATATTCAGAGGTTAGGTCATTAATTTTTAGGGACTGGAAAACCCTTTAAGTGTTCAGATATACCTGGTGCTCTAAGTCCCAAAAAACAATGAGTAATAACAATTTAGTTGTGTTCACCGAATAGTTTTGTCTTTTGGAGGCTAGGTTTCATAAGCACAGCCTGGCTTAAAGGAAAAATGGCTGCTTTATATGAATTGCACATATCATTAAATGTATTATTTCTAAAAACTTCTGTGTTGCCATCCTATTAAATTGAACTTGTCACTATTTTAATCAAAGGGAGCAGGTCAGGGGGTAGCAGATTGCTGTCTTTTCTAATATCAGATATTCCCTGCGTGTAAAATGGGGGATTTACATAAATAATAATGTATACTACAATGAATTTCCAACCATATACATGTATGGAATATGAAAAGGCTATGCCATAAATATCTGATTGTGGAGGTCTGGACCCCACTGATCTTTAGAAGGAAAGCTTTGTGGCACTCTTTCGAGCCTCATGCTGCCTTAAAGGGGTATTCCGGAACTAAAAAATTACATTTATTTAAATAAAACAATGAAAAAGATATAACTTTCCAATGTACTTACGTTTCATCAGATGGCTGTAGCGTCGTATATCCTCCTCCGTCGCCGTCCCCTTAGCAATGCAAAATCTGCACTTCCTGTGCAGACCCGTCCATTTGGTCTTCTGCCTTGCTTCCGGTTTCCGGCTTTCACACTGTACGGTTACGTCATCAAAAATGACGTAACCGTACCACGTGCTTCTTTATTGAATTAGAGCATGCGTGGTGAACACACTCCACCGCGCATGCTCTGTGAAATTATGTGGCTGCGTCTTCAGCGGCCGTGTATATTACACTGCGCATGCGCAAGGTTGAAGGTGTGTAGCGGTGTGTATACGAAGTTGCAGGAATAACGGCCGTTTCGGCCGTCTTCCCGACAGGTGCAGGAGCTGTGACAGCTGCTGTCTCGTACAGCAGCTGCCGCAGCTCCTACAGCGGGGACCGATCGCTGTGTCCCCGCTGTCTAACCCCTTAAAAGCCGCGTTCTATAGAGATCGCGGGTTTTTAGGGGTTAAGTTACCATCGCCGGCCTGCTACACGATAGCGGCCGGCGATGGTTACTATGGCAACCGGACACCAAACAAAGGCGTCCGGCTATGCCATCGACGGAAGCCTAGTGGGTCCTGACAAAGTCAGGACCCACTATGCTTGCTGTCAGTGAATAGCTGACAGTTCTAATACACTGCACTACGGATGTAGTGCAGTGTATTAGAATAGCGATCAGGGCCTCCTGCCCTCAAGTCCCCTAGTGGGACAAAGTAATAAAGTAAAAAAAAAAGTTAAAAAAGATGTGTAAAAATAAGAAATTAAAAGTTAAAAAAATCCCCCTTTTTTTCCCTTATCAGTCCTTTTTTATTAATAAAAATATATAAATAAACGATACATAATTGGTATCGCCGCGTCCGTAACGGCCTGAACTACAAAATTATTTCGTTATTTATCCCGCGCGGTGAACGCCGTAAAAGAAAATAATAATATACCGTACCAAAATCACAATTGTTTGGTCACTTCACCTCCCAAAAAATGTATTAAAAAGAGATCAAAAAGTTGCATTTACCGAAAAATGTTACTGATCGAAACTACAGTTCGTTACGCAAAAAATAAGTCCTCGCACGGCTTTATTGATGGAAAAATTATAAAGTTCTGGCTCTTAGAATAAGGTAACAAAAAGTGAATGATTTTTTACAAAACGTATTTTATTGTGCAAACGCCATAAGACATAAAAAAACTATAAACATCTGGTGTCACCGTAAGGCCGAGTTTACACGAGCGTGTGCGTTTTGTGCAAGCAAAAAGCGCGGCGTTTTGCGTGCGCAAAAAGCACTTAACAGCTCCGTGTGTCAGCCCTTTATGATGCGCGGCTGCGTGCTTTTCGCGCAGCCGCCATCATTATGACACTCCGTTTGGATGTTTGTAAACAGAAAAGAACGTGGTGCTTTTCTGTTTTCATTCATCCTTTACAGTGCTGTTGCGTGAATCACGCGCGTCCCACGGAATTGCTTCCGTGCGACATGCGTGGTTTTCACACACCCATTGACTTCAATGGGTGCGTGATGCGCGAACAGCGCACAAATATAGGACGTCGTGCGTTTCACGCAGCGGACATACGCTGCGTGAAAATCACGTACCTGTCTGCACGGCCCCATAGACTAACATAGGTCCCTGCGACGCGCGTTGCAAAAACGTATAATACGCTCGTGTAAATGAGCCCTAATCGTATCGCCCCATAGAATAAAGTGAATATGTCATTTATAGCGCACGGTGAACGCTGTAACAAAAATAGAATTAAAAAACAATAGAATTGCTGTTTTTTAGTCACCGCGCCACTTAAAAATAGAATAAAAACTGATCAAAAAGCCGCATGCACCCCAAGAAAACTACAATGTATTCCTCAAGTGGTCTAGTTTCCAAAATGGGATCACCTTTTGGGGGTTTCCACTATTTTGGTACCACAAGACCTATTCAAACCGGACATGGTGCCTAATAAAAAGGCGGCCTCAAAATCCACTAGGTGCGCCTTTGCTTCTGAGGCCGGTGCTTCAGTCCATTACCGCCCGAGGGCCACATGTGGGATATTTCTACTGCAGAATCTGGGCAATACGTATTAAGTTGCGTTTCTCTGGTAAAACATTTTGTGCATAAACTTTCTAAATGCTGTTGTGAATACTTTGAGGGGTCTAGTTTCTAAAATGTCGTGTTTCATAGGGGTGTCTAATATATAGGCCCCTCAAAGCCACTTCAGAACTGAACTGGAAGCCCAAAAAAAATAATTAGGCAATACTTCGCTTCTATACGAACTAGTTAGCGATTCACAGTGTGATGAAGTAAGGGGAAGCAGCGCTTATACGAGCGGTGCACCCCCTTCAAACAGCCGATGACTTTTCAGTTCACAGGTAGCAGAGTTACATGATGGGGAATTTGTTTTCCTGTTGTGTAACTCTGCTACCTGTCAATGGAAAAATCAGCTGCCAGAGTGAAAAATGTTTCCACACAGAGGAGTACCGCAAAGAAACACCTGGGAATCAGACATGATGGACTAACATTTTTCCCTGTGGTGGATGACTTTTCAGTTGACAGGTAGCAGAGTTACATGAAGGGGAATTATTTTTCATCGATGGCTAGTTAGGAGCGCTGCTTCCCTTTAGTTTTTTCTTGCTCACTGTGAATCTCCGACACAGGATGCAGCGGCGATCCACAGGTATTGCTCCTTTTATCCCAATTCACATGTTAGAATTCAATTTTTTTTATTTTATATATATATATATATATAAAATACAGTATTTAAAACTAAGACTGTATAAACAGTTAATATACATTTAGAAAACTTATAATTATAAAGACCAAACTTTACGTATCATCATATAGGGTCAGTGTTGTTTAAAAACGCAGATATCCAGTGATTTCAGCTTGTGCTAGCAGTAATAGAATGAGAGCACCAAAATGAAGACTGGGATTGCAGAAGTTAGTAGAGCTGGGTGTAGTAGGCGGAGCAAGTGCACTGCTGCATGCACATTGCATGCTGGGACTAGAGCAGTGCATGCAGGGAGGAGAAACACAGGAAGAGAAGAGGAATGAACTTACTGAGCAAAACAAACCTCTCCAGGTAAACAATAGGGAGTAATGTTACTAAAACCATTTATTATCAAGAAAAAGCTAGTCAGAGTGCACTAATATATTAATAGAGGAACATTGCATTGATTTAAAAAATAAAAAAAAGTATTGGAAAACCCCTTTAAGCCTCCTAGCTTCACTTAGTAGATAAGAGGCTTATAGAAGCATGAGGTTCACCAATTAACAGTAAATATTAAACATTTGGAATTTAATGTAACCCCAGAACCCCAGACTAGTACAGAAAAAAGTCCAACCTCTCTTCCTGAAATTGGGATTGTGAATCCAGCACGGAACGGGCGATATAACACTTGCTAGAAAACTGCAGCAGTGTCTCTGTGTGTCTCTTTGCCTCTCTCACTCTGCTCCTGCTCCCCTCCTTCTCCCTCATCTCGCCATAAAATTCTAAAGGAAGCTATTTCCTGATCCCTTAGTGAGCTGGTTGTCCGTCTTGTCTTGAGGAGATGATTTTAGCATTAAAATTAGAGTGAGTGAACAGATAAGAAGGGGAGGAAGGAGCTTGATAAATGGAGAAAGAAGCATTTTTCTATAAGATCTATTACAAAGTATCTTATTCGCTTGTTCTATAGATTTATGCAACGTTTGTTGAAAAGTTAGTGACCATTTAATTAAATTTATGTACAGGTAAGGGTGGACACATATGTGCCTTCCCCTGAAGTGGCAGCTTATGTAGAAATGTATAGTTAGGTGCAGCTGTTATTGCCGGGGGATAGAGAAGGAGGACCCACATCAATTAGCTGATCACCACATCGGGTTCTATCTAACGATGGGTTTTCTTCGTGAGATAACGACGTTAAAGAGACACACAGACATGCTTTAGACCCGTCAATTATTGTAAAAGATAATAATCTTGTCCGAGCCCTGTTGGTGATAATAGATGCACTTTTTATATGGGAGGGTAATAAGACCGCTGTAAGAAAGCAAAAGAGGGACGATATACACGTTGTGCCATCCAGTATCTATCAGACCTGCCATGCCATAAAACATAAGAAATAGTAATAAATATAATAAAAAAGCTACAAAAAATGAAAGAAATTAAAAGAAAGTCTGACTACCTTATCTTAGAATATGACATTGATATAGTACAACACTAAATATGAGTCATTTCTTGTTAAGTTTACACACTACACATACATATTTATGTTTTTGGAGATTTTTTTTACAAACTACATCGTAGATAATGACCTTGTATTATTATACTTTAATCTGTAACATTACTTATTAAAATAAATTGTACTTGTCACAAAAAATACTGCAGATTTTTCCCTATGATTTCGATTTGCTGTACTGAGAGGCTTTCTCACTGATGTAGGAAAAAAAAGTAGAATGCCTGAAGCTTTTACTTCACCAAGGAAAAAATGACTACATAATAATAAATAATGGGAGGCCACGGCAATCTGTCCCAAACACATCTCAATTTACAGACTACACAGAGGTTACTAGGTCAGTGATAATAACAGTCATTCTGATATCTACATTGCAGATAATGAGCCATTTCTCTGGATCTGTAAATACATTTTAAATGCAAGTAATGTACCCCAGTAATAACCATCAAATTGCCCATGGGGACATTTTAATTATGATTCTTTTCACAGTGCTGCTTTTGCAGGAACATATGAACAAAATGGGAGAGACTATTCAACATGACAATGAATTAACAATAGATCCTTTGAATGCTGTAGATTATATTCATCAGGTTAACACCGGTGAAACCACCAAATTAAGGTTGTCTGATGGATGTAGCACAAAACCTATGAAATGGCAGAAAAAGCTACAAATTAATTCCACTCGCACTTCCTTATTCACTGCCTTTAGTTAAGCTATGGTTAACAGTGGCTATTTCGAGTAGATGGTTTTTACCTTACGGGTTGTCTAAGATTAAAAAAAAACCTATAAAAAAACCTCTACGTTTTATCTAGGAACAGTGTTACTCTTCTCCATGGGTTGTGTCTGGTTCTGCAGCTCATCTTCATTCAAGTGAATTTGGCTTAAGGGCGTTTTACACTGGCCGATTATCGTGCAGACGAGTGTTCATAGAACGCTCGTTGACGATAATTGCCCTGTGTAAAAAAGGGCAGTGATCAGCAGATGAATGATCATCTGCTGATCGTATCGTTTTAACCCGTTAGTGACCGCCCCATAGTGTTGAGATACGTCGGTCACTAACGGGCTTTATTCTGATGCAATTGCCTTTCTACGGCGCTGCATCGGAATAAGTAAACAAAGCAGGGAGCTGTCAAATCTCCCTGCTCTCAGCTGCCAGAGGTAGATATTAGTATCAATCTCACCCATTTAACCCTTCAGATGCGGTGCTCAATAGCGAGCGCCGCATCTGAATGGTTTTGGAGAGAGGGAGGGAGCTCCCTCTCATCCCACTGACACCCGGTGATAAGATCACCGAGTGTCTGTGTCTCCGATGGCTGCCGGGGGCCTAATAAAGGCCCCCATGTCTGCCTGTAGTGAATGCCTGCTAGGTCATGCCTCTGCCATGACCTAGCAGATGCCTGTCCGTTTTACACAGACAGGCGTAATACACTGCAATACAGAAGTGTTGCAGTGTATTATAAATGCGATCGCATATTGAAGTCACCTAGTGGGACTAGTAAAAAAGTAAACAAAAAAGTTTCATAAAAAGTGAAAAAAAAAAATGAAAAACCCACTTTTCCCCCTTACAAACAGCTTTATTATTAAAAAAAAACAAAATTAAAGTAAAAAAGTTACACATATTTGGTATCGCCGAGTCCGTAACGACCCCGAATATAAAGTTATTACATAAGTTAACCCACACGGTGAACGACGTAAAAAATAAAATAAAAAAAACATGCAAAAATTGCTGCTTTCGCTGAATCCTGCCATAAAAAAAATGTGATAAAAAGTGATCAAAAAGTCGCATCTACTCCAAAATGGTACCGATAAAAACTACAAGTCGTCCCGCAAAAAAAAGCCCTCATACAACTGCATCGGCGAAAAAATATGGAGACACAAAAACAAATAATTTAAAAAAAAAAGTGTTTTCACTGTGTAAAAGTAGTAAAACATACAAAAACTATTCAAATTTGGTATCGTTGCAATCACAACAACCCACTGAATAAAGTTATTGTGTTATTTATACCACACGGTAAATGGCGTAAATTTAGGATGCAAAAAAGTGTGGCGAAATTGCAGGTTTTTTTCTATTCCCCCCCAAAAAAAGTTAATAAAAGTTAATCAATAAATTCTATGTACCCCAAAATGATGCTATTAAAAATTACAACTTGTCCCACAAAAAACAAGACCTTATACAGCTATGTCGACGCAAAAAAAAAAGTTATAGCTCTTGGAATGCGACCATGGAAAAACGTAAAAAATGGCTTGGTCATTAAGGTCTAAAATAGGCTGGTCACCTAAGGGATTAAAAAAGTTAAATATTATCGTTGTCGGCAGCACATCTCCCTGTGTAAATAGGGAGATACGCTGCCGACATGATAATAATGTATGGGGACGAGCGATCGGAGGAACGACTTCTCGTCCCCATATATAGCTCCGTGTGACAAGAGCAAACGAGTGCCGATCAACGATGTCTCGTTGATCGGTGCTCGCTGCATCGGCTGTCTGTCGGCCGGTGTAAAAAGCCCTTTAGCTACAATGCCAGACACAATGCTTGGGCAGGTCCGGCACTGTTTCAGACACTATTTTTCTAATCCTGGGCAACCCCTTTAATACTTTAATGACCGGCCTATTTTGGCCCTTAAAAAGGCTCTGTCACCACATTATAAGTGCCGTATCTCCGTTACTGTTTCTGTGGTAGTTACAGCAGTTAACAAAGTGCAGGGATTGTGCATAGACATCCCCTGGAATGTCTATTCACTGTCTAAACACTTCAGTATCGTTAATGTGTTAGTATAAGACAGCACATACTGATCTAAAAGGATCCTTATGTGCTGAGGAAATGAATGGAGAGAAGTGCATGACGCTGATTGGTCAGTGTCATACATTTCTCTGTACAACGCCCACTTGGTCAAGAGTAATACACGCCCAGTTGTCCATTGAGAAACTCATTGGCATAAATCTAAAATCGCTAATAAAGTGGTGAAAATAGATCGTTTTTTTTAATAAAAAGCACTACTGTCATCTACATTATAGCGCCAATCTCCTTATGTAGGAGATAGAGCACTTATAATGTGGTGACAGAGCCTCTTTAATGACCAAGACATTTTTTTTATTGCTGCCTTCAGAGTCTTAACTTTTTTATTTATCCTTCGACATAGCTGTATGAGGACTTGTTTTTTTGCGGGATGACTTATATTTTTCAACAGCACCTTTTGGAGGTACATATAGTTTACTGGTTAAAGAGAACCTTTCACCTGCCCATACATGTGCAGCTGAGTGCACCATATAATAGGCACTGCTGCACAAACCTTGTTTCACTTTTAAAAAAAAATTATATTCTCCTCCGTTATTTAGATATCGGTGCCGTTATATTTGTCGCCCAATATGTAAATAACCCCCTGAACGATCAATGATGTGTTTAATTATTTCTAAATGGCATGGGGGCATGTTACTTATCGCTCTGACACTGTCCAGTCAGCTACAGACAGTGTTGGGGTGGCTTGTGCTGTATGATCTCTCTCGCGAGATCACATAGTCTTGTCATTCTGCAGAGAGAGTGCGCGAACGTGCCGTCACGCATGCGTGCACACCCGTTTGTGTACACATCTCCAACTTATCGCTCCCGACGATACTCCCGCCGCCACGGAACAGAAGACGAGGAGAAGATCTACTTACATCCAGGTTTGTATAGATCTTCTCCTCGTCTTCTGTTCCGTGGTGACGGGAGTATCGTCGGAGATGTGCGCGCGAATGGTTGTGCACGCATGCTTAAGGGCCCGTGAGTAAACTCAGATCATGGCCATTAGACAGCTGAGCACCTGCTCCTCATGGCATGGGTACACCTGTGCCAGGCTTATTCCGCTGTAAAAGGCTAATGCATCGTAATAAAGCCCCTTAGTGACCACAGTGAAAAGGCATATTTGAGGTCACTAAGGGGTTAAATTACTTAGTTTCATAAAAGGTCCATCTAGGAAATAGGGTTGCGCCATGTTCTGCTGAATGTGTCGATTTCCATGTACATTTAGGGCCCTTAGTTATACAAAATAGTTAACCTTTTTCCCACAGTTTTAGTTTGTGAAATGAGGGCCTGGGTGCTACAAGACTATTTATACATAATAGGATATATACGACATAGAGTTGTTTTTGTTTTTCCTGTAACTGACTATTATCAATGCTCTGATCTTGATATACACAATTACAATTTCTCATTTATGTTGTTGCTAGTCAATGGTGTGTTGGCTCAATAAATGGTAGTGAATATTAAAAACATGGATTCAGATAATATAATAGTGCCATGGTTAGTAATCAAACCATTATTATCATAGGTTGTTCAATTCAAGACCAGCCCGAGGCTTCCCTACCCCATTGAAAAATAAACTTGAAGTCCCCTTAAATAATGTTATTTCCTTAGTCTCCTATTTTATTTTATTATTTGTCTTGATGGACCAAGAAACTTAAAAACTATTATTAGATTACATTAAAAATTGCCCTCAGTATTTTTTTTATGTATTATTAATTTTTTGGTTTCATTATTTCTTTTGGTACATCATTATTTTATTTTTTATTTTTTTATATGCTAGTCCTTAAACTCTGAAATGCCCCTACTGATTGCTAAGGTTATATCACAATCAACAGTTATCACCATGCTGATTCCATTCAATTTCTGTACCGGGTTAAATTAATTTGAATGAAATATTCTGCTTTCTTCCAAATAGATCATATCACATTGTAACTTATTTGCCTCCTTTTGAGAGACAAAGTATAGTCATCATATGAGACAGACTCCCTTGTAGTAATGGGGGTCATAATGGCTTGTAAAGTAATAAAACACTTACATAGATACAAAGGCAGCTAATCAGACAGGCATTCAAACAGTCGGAAGGCCAAATCATTAAGCCTTTGTCTGGTAAAACATCTCATAATCAAGACAGAAAGCTGAATTTATACAAGCCAGACAAGGTGATTTTTCGGGACATTACTAATTACACCTAAGAGATCAAATACATTCCACATTTTAGAGTTTACAATACTACTGGTCTAAATGGGTAGTTCAACTCGAGGACTGTATGGTTACTTAGTAAAATAAAATATCTTCGTGATTCTATACACACTGTGGATAACAATTGTGCAGAACTCTAATATGACCAAGTGCAATACCGACCCTATAAAACTTTACAGTAGGGTAATGCCGTGACATAGGAGCATGGGAATGTTGGTCGTGGTAGGAGGATGATCGCCGATGAACTTCTGATAATACATATTAGTATTTATTAATTTACTATCACCCAGCCTGGCCAAGTGATTGACTCATTTTACCATGATATATATACACCAGTATCTAAATGGGTTAACATTACAGCAGCACCTCCTTGGTGTTCAAACTTTTTCATTCCTCATATATCCATTACAGTTTGCAAAAATGAAAGACATTTACTACCACTTTCTTGTGCTTCATGTTGTTTCAGTTGAGATTGCCGTCCCCATGCTGCCACAGCAATTTTAAGAACGGCATGTATGTTTCCTCAAGTAATTGAAGTGTAAACAACACTTTAAGGGGTCTTACATTTAATGGAACAGTCCCGGATTGCCAGTAACATCCTGTTGTCCCAAGACCCCATTTTGCTGCCAGGCAGATTAGTTCTGGAGAGTGCTGAAGAACATATTACAAGTGGGGGGAGAAGGGCTATTTGGCCGCTATAACTTTCAGCGAATTGAGGACTTATACTAGTTTGGGGGCATTGAGGCACTCTTTAATCCTCATGAGATATGCTTCATTTTGCCTAATAAACAAGTTACGAGAGTCCAGGTGTTATGGTCAAAAGGTGGACCCTAAAATGAGGCCATACCTCAGCCATCAGAAACTTGCCTTAGTATTCCTTTAGTAACAAGGCAAAATGTGCAAAATGTAAGTCTTGCATTTTGGAATATCTGCATCTGCATATTGGGCTGGAAACATATAATTAGCAATCAAGTCACATCTCTGCTAATTGCTCAGTGATTTGCCAAAGCTCCTGTACACATTGTTACAAATAATTATGACTTAAGCTGTGTATATGTGATGTATAGAAATTAGAGAGTTTCTAGAATTGGAGACATTTTTTCGTATAGGAAGATTTCAGTATTGAATATGATATCATTTGGATTTGGAGAAATGAATGCCCTAGACTTGTCTTTTGTTTAAGTAATATTTTTCCTGTAGCATACACATATAGTTAAAACTTTTTGAGATGACCACACAAAATTGCAGTGAAAAATGTTCCTCTATGACAGTGGATCCCAAACTTTCTGAGGCCGGGACCCACTTTTTGCCGAGACTTTTGTTTGGGAACCCCCACTACCATACTTAGCCCCATTTCGTTTGACGTATGTCAACATCATTCATAGTTAGATGCTGGTACTTAGCTCCATTCTAAAAATACGTCCCTGCAACATCAAAAGCAATGACAATTGTGTGGGCGGGGGATGGAGCGGACTTAATGTATCCTGCTGCTGTGGGTTGCTGAGGCCCGACTATGGCTGCATAAAGTGGGTCATGTGACCCGACCCATCCATCAGTGGCCATCAGAGGCTAAGGGTTTAGCACAGGGGGTGAAACACATTTGAATGGGCCCCAATCCAGTGGGCCCCCACACAGTATAATGACCGATTAGTGGCCCCCACACAGTATAATGCTCTTATAGCTTCCCTCACACAGTATAATGCCCCTATAGCTGCCCCAGTCATTATAATGCCCCTATAGCTTCCCCCACACAGTTGAATGCCCCATAGATGCCCCCACACTGTATAATGCCCCTATAGCTGCCCCCACACAGTAGAATGCCCCTATAGCTGCCCTCAAACAGTATAATGCCCCCATAGCTGCCCCTTCACAATATAATGCCCCCAGAGATGTCCCCACACAGTATAATATCCCCATAACCACCACCATCGCTGCCCTCCACACAGTATAAAACCACCCATAGCAGACACCTCACAGTATAATGCCCCACAGCTGCACCCACGCAGTATAATTCCTTCATAGCTGCCTCTACACATCCCCAATAGTGCCTAATAAAAATAATGAAATACATACTCACCTATGCCTGTTCCCACGACGGGTGGAGGAGATCCTTCTGCTGCTCTGGTCTGTGCAGTGTGTGGCTCAGCGCAGAAAGGCTCGATTATGTCACTACATCGCGCCTGTCTGTGCAGAGCCGCTCACGGCATAGTGAATGCTGGAGCAAGGAGCTGTCACTTCCTTGCTCCAGCATTGAATTCAACTGTATCTGAGGACGCAGATACAGTTGAAACCATGACATCAGTGAGTGGCTCGCGACACCCCAGAGGTCTTCACACACACCCCAGGTGGTCACGACCCACAGTTTGGGAAATACTGTTCTAGGAGATTGGTCCTCTCAAAAAAGAAGGCAATATACACAGAAAATTGGGGAAGTGAAAATCTGTCTCAGAAAAATCTTGTTTAGATGGGGGTCGTCTTCTCAAAGCGGTGGTCTTTTAGAGAAGATTGACTGTATGTAATAATGTTCTTTAAACCATAACTATTATCTGAGACATCGATAGATTCTCTTCATTCCGTTACTCTGAATTCCATCCAAAAGTTACTTTCTAAAATCTTATAACTGTACATGTCACCTTTCTAATTGCTTGCCCATGTGAAAATGATTTCTCCCACAGAGAAAAAAAGAAGCAGCAAAGTAAAATTGAAGAAAGCAAAAGTGATAACTCAGTTACAAGCTGGTGGAGATGAAAGGAAAGGCAGCCGTGTACTATATCTGAGTTCAGCTGCGAACCAGAAGCTTAGATCAAAATAGCTTCGGAAATACAGACAGATATTTGTAAAATAATGATTCAGTCTTGCAGGTTAAAGGGCAAGCCTCACATGGAAGACTATATTCTTGCAAAATAAATTGCATGCAAGTCAATTATTTGCATCCTGAGACACACTATTTGTTTACCTGTCCATAAATGCTTCATACAGTATACAGCAAAAATTGTCCGTGTTTAAAGGTGACCAATATCTTTTAATATATAAGCTCCTCATGTACTGATCTTGAGGATTTTACCTTCTGGGAATCGGAAAACTGATCAAGTGCACAAGTCTTTAAAGTTTGCTCTGCTCTGCATGCAGAATATGTACATACGGTAGATCACCATGATGTTCTATCAAGTCATTTTAGAAACAATGAACTTTTAGAAGCTAAATCTGTGTGCAATTTGAATACTATGCAGCCACCCCCTCATGAATGGTAGGTGTGAGAGTGGCTGTTCATCAGTATTTGGCACCTGTGCGACCTCCCCCATATAACAATGTGGCTTGTCTGCTTCCTGCCAAAAACGGGTGTTTTAACCTGTCCTCAGTTATATGGGCTTTTTCTGTAATATGAGCATTCCCCCCCCCCCCCATTTTCTGTGATTTGTTACATTAGGAAAAGAGTACACAGACTACTTTAACACTGGATAACCATGGGGAGGATAGTTGTAACTACCAAGATAGTAGGAATAGCAACAGCTGTGGGGCCCAGCAGCTAAGGGGTGAGATCAGTGATCACTGTGGATGATGGAAGGGGCAATGGAAAGTTGAATGCAGATCACTGAGACACCAATAAAAAGGGGAAGGACTCACAGTAGATGATGTAGATAAAGAAAAAAATCTTTTCAATGACATCTTACATTAATTTTGTAAGATGTCAATCATTGTTATGCTATGCCTGTGCATAAGCACAGTAGAAAAAAATATTACAGAAGTTTCATTAATCAGCATTCGGATGCAAATAATCATTTTCCCTGGTCATTTATATATATATATATATATATATATATATATATATATAGCGAATTATGAAAGTTGGTCTATTTTTATAACTGAAGGTAGTCATAGTGAGGTGGGGACCCATTTCAAGGTTTGCTATGGGGCCTCATGACTACTTGTTACTCCTATGATAGGGAGGACTATTGTGCAATGGGCCACAAGTGAAATAATGCTAAAGATTTGAAGGACAAGAGATTGACACTGGTAACTTGGACTTGATCTAAAAATGTCACCTGAGAAATAACTGCTACTTGGTCACCAAGAAAAGTAAACTTATGGGTCACTGGAAAAATAAACCTTTCCCACTGTAATACAATGGGGAAGGCCCATACCAAGTGGGTAAACAAGGAGATATTTTTTAAGCTATTGGGCAAACAAAAGTGTGACACTTTACTATTGGATAATTTTCAACTTGATCCTAAAGGATCATCATGGACTATATGCTGAGTAGATGCTACCATGCTGTAAACTTGTATTGTGCAACTGTACTGTATAACATGTGATCATAATTGTTAAGTATAGGGTTTAATGTTACTCTAGTTTTAGTAGTACAGTTTGGTAATAGTAATGGGTTTTGAATAGTAACTTGGCTTATGGAGGTGGCACATTTTGGAACATATGCTTTTGGATAGAGCCATGGTCATATGCCCTACCCAGTAATACAAGGCTCTCAGTCACAGGTTTTATTTTCTATGAACTGATCACACATGTTCAGACAATTCATCATTGATGGCTGCCAATGGTGCTGGCCTAATGTTGAGATCATTGGGGATCAGCCTATGGACCCCTACTCATAAGACTTTAATGAAGTCTGATTGAGAAATAAAAATAGACCAACTTTTATCTTTTACTCATGCTATATGCAAATGACCAGTGATGACCTGTGACAATCATTATCTGAATGCTAATTAATACAATTAGAATCTGTAAATTTGGTCATTTTTTCTTTTACTTTGCTTGGGCAGAGGTGTAGAAAAAAAAATATTGACATCTTACAAATTAAGGTAAGATGTCATTGGCATATACAGTACTGTAGCATGGGTAAAGGTATGGGAATCCAAATTTCGAGATCCTATCTGTGATCCATTGTTGGAGCATTAGCTATGAAGCCATAACTAGGCATTCCTTGTAGTCTAGTGAAGACCTACACCATACCTTAAACAATAGATTGAAACTACTAACTAAATATAATATATATTTTATTTGATTGACTTTATATCAATAAAAACGACAGTTTGTCATGTCATGTATAACTATGCCTTTTTATATGATGCCACAGTATTTCTATATGAGAAGTGTATATTATAATATATATGTTTGTCATTTTAAGCTAAGGGCTACTATTGAGGTTTTTCATAAACGATTTCATCATATACTCTCATTAAAATGTAGTGCACACATTGTGAGTGTATCTTTCAATATGTGATTCATTTTGGCAGTAGTCCTACACCAAAAAAGAACAATAGTTAACAGTGACTGGATTAAGGAGTGCAGGGAAAACGATTAATGACTCCAGGGTGATTCATATACAGCAAGTTATTTTTCTTTGGGAATTAGATATATGTGACATCATTAACCGTGCCAAGTATGGCAAATATATCACTGGCTTGGCCTTCACTGAACTAAATAAAAATAAACAATTTATAGAGATCTAGAGAACAGGCGCAGGGAGTAAAACACCTTACACTGCGAAACATATATGAAACAAAAAGTTATCTCCATAGCAACCAATCCAACTACTAGTTGGAATACATTCATAAAACTGGATGCAGACTGGCCCCTTGTATAGCTAGTGTTAAATACCATGAAAAGTATTGGTGCCTGTGAATTTGCTAACGGGTAGGACTTTTCAAGAATACCATGAACAGCAAAAAAAACCTTGACCATATTAAACCTATGCTTTTTGAGATTTAATAATACTGTGAAACAAAAAGGAGATTTCTCCACCATGAGTTGGTGTCATATGGCTAGTTTATACGATTTTCTTTTTGATCTATGGAGATCTGACTGACGGGGACAGCACCAATTCTCAGAATCAAGGGGCGGTAGCGCTAGTTAAGTGAAAAGCCAAAGGGACTTAGTGGTACAACCTAACATAGTGTTTTTACTATCTCCAAGGGAGTTTCCATAACATTATAAGATGGCAAAAACCCTGTAATGTGTACCTAACACTTTAGACATCAATAATGAAAATACCCTAAATACTGTATTTATACAACATGTTCATATTTATCAATTGTATAGCAAAATTATCCTCACTTATCCATTTTACCCTTATACCTGTTCCCTTCGTCACTGTGAGAATCATTTCAAACTGACCTCTAAGTGGACAGTCATTTGAGTTTTTTGGGCTTTGCTATAAGGCTTGGCATACTGATTTCTCTGACCTCTGCCCACGCCGTACACTGCCTTGCTTAGAATTCGTATTGAGTATACCCCTTGGCAATGAGTGATTTTTAGACAAGAGATGTGGCATACTCAGCTAATAGAATACCTTGCTAAAATTGTTTTTCCTCTTGGCATATTTGATAAAACGTATAGTGATAAGGCTCTGAGAACTCTCTTTTAATAATATCTGACTGATTCACGAGTAGCTAATAATAGATTCATTTATTTATATGCTTTTACCTATAAATATTCCACCATCGTATTCAGACTCCTCTATCTGAATTCAATGTTGTTTCCCCCCTCCAGTAGATTGAATTGCACGTTTAACATTGCCTAGGCGTAGCTTATGGTCTCTTGACGTTTGCTTAAAATCTAGAACTCTGCAGAGCTGTCATTGTTTCGGTATATCACGCTGTCTTATTAAGAACATTTCACAAGACCGGCCGTATTTGGAACAGTACGTAACATCAATAAACTTCAATGAGGATAATTCGCTAGAACTATAGTCTCTTGTTACAATATTGTCTCTTGTGTAACAATAATCTAAGGGGCAGTTCTGAATAGTGATTTAGAACCTTCAATGTCAGACTGACAGTTAACACATCCCATGTAGGCAAGATAATCACATCTCTTTGGCTCAACACTGTACTTTCTGTCTCAATTACATTCATTACAAGAAGAATTTATCATCCCTCAAAAGGAAAACTATATTGGGAGTTTAAAATGACTTCACGTTTTAACCTTCTTTGACTTTTTTAGCAAACATTTCAAATGTAGGTTTAGCATTTTTTTTTCTTATTTCCACAAGGACTAAAGGAGAAAAAGCACCACCAAATTTGTAAAGCAATTTCTCCCGAGTAAAACAATACCCCACATGTGGTAATAAACGGCTGTTTGGACACACGGCAGGGTTTAGAAGGGATGGAGCACCATTTGGCTTTTGGAGTTCACATTTAGCAGGAATGGTTTGTGGAGGCCATGTCACATTTACAAAGCCCCTGAGGGGACAAAACAATGAAAACCCCACACAAGTGACCCAATTTTGGAAACTACACCCATTGAGGAAATGATCTAGGGGTATAGTGAGCGTTTTGACCCCACAGGTTTTTTGCAGAAATTAGTGGAAGTAGGCCCTGAAAATAAAAATCTACATTTTTTTTTCAAAGAAAATGTAGGTTTAGCAAGTTTTTTCTCATTTCCACAAAGACTGAAGGAGAAAAAGCACCGCAAAATTTGTAAAGCAATTTCTCCTGAGTAAAACAATACCCCACATGTGGTCATAAACGGCTGTTTGGACACACGGCGGGGCTTAGAAGTAAAAGAGCGCTATTTGGCTTTTGGAGATCACATTTAGCAGGAATGGTTTGCGGAGGCCATATCAATTTTTGCAACGCCCCTGAGGGGACAAAACAATGAAAATTCCCAAAAAGTGATTCCATTTAGGAAACTACAACCCTTGAGGAATTCATCTAGGGGTGTAGTAAGCATTTAGACCCCATAGATGTTTCATAAAATTTATTAGAATTGGGCAGAAAAAATAAAAACAATCCTTTTTCTTCAATAAAACGTAACTTTAGCGCAAAATTTTTCATTTTCTCAACAAATAAAGGAAAAAAAAAGAACCCAACATTTGTAAAGCAGTTTCTCCCGAGTACGGCAATACCGCATATGTGGTCAGAAACTGCTATTTGGGCACACGGCAGGGCTCAGAACGGAAGGAGCGCCATTTGGAGTACAGATTTTGCTGGATTGGTTTCTGGGCGCCTATGGGACCAAAACAGTGGAAACCCCCCAGAAGTGACCCTATTTTGGAAACTACACCCCTCAATGCATTTACCTAGGGGTGTAGTGAGCATGTTAACACCGCAGGTGTTTTGTAGAAATTAGTGTGCACGCCATGTTGCAGAGTGAAAATGGGATTTTTTCCATAGATATGCCAATATGTGGTGCCCGGCTTGTGCCACCATAACAAGACAGCCCTCTAATTATTATGCGGTGTTTCTCGGTTTTAGAAACACCCTACATGTGGCCCTAATCTTTTGCCTGGACATACGACAGTTCTCAGGAGTGAGAGAGTACCATGCGAAATTGAGGCCTAATTTGGCGATTTACAAAGTATTGGTCCACAATTGCAGAGGCTCTGATGTGAAAAATATAAAAAGAAATCCCTGAGAAGTGACCCCATTTGGAAACTGCACCCCTCAAGGCATTTATTAAGGGGTGTAGTGAGCATTTCACCCCACAGGTCTTTTCCATAAATGAATGCGCTGCAGATGGTGCAAATTAAAAATGTATATTTTTCCCTAGATAGGCCAATTCAGTGGCAAATATGTCATGCCCAGCTTATGACACTGGAGACACACACCCCAAAAATTGTTAAAAGGGTTCTCCCAGGTATGGCGATGCCATATATGTGGAAGGAAACTCCTGTTTGGGCACGCTGTAGGGTTCAGAGCGGAGGGAGCGCCATTTGGCTTTTGGAGAGCGGATTTTGCTTGGTAGTAGATTTGTTTGAGTATTGCTGGTGTTACCGTTTATAATGTAGGGGCACATGTAAGCTGGGCAGTGTACATCAGGGGCATAGTTAGGTGGTATAATAATGGGGTAAAAAAACAATGAAATGATCCATAGATGTGTGTTACGCTGTGATCGATCCTTTCTGCACAGGCCGGTGTCACACTGATATATGGCGTCCTTTCTTATGCCCCTTTTGGTCCACACACCGCACCTTTGCAGTTTGGGGAATTTTGCTGGGAAAGTATTGTCCTGGTATGATACGGGCACCGGTGCTTCCAGCAGACATGTTTGGGCCCTCCCTTTCCTGGTTTCCTAATTTTTGGTCCTTAAATCGCCTCTTCAAACAACTGCATATTTTTTATTTCCTGACTTATTGGAGCCATAACTAATTTTATTTTTTCATAGACGTAGTTGTATGAGGGCTTTTTTTTTGCGGGACGAGCTGTAGTTATTATTGGTACCATTTTGGGGTACATGCGACTTTTTGATCACCTTTTACCTTATTTTTTTGGGAGGCCAGGTAAACAAAAAAAACACAATTCTGGCATAGTTTTATTTCGTTTTCTTATACAGCGTTCACCAAGCGTTATAAATTACATGTTACCTTCATTCTGCGGGTCAGTACGATTACGGTGATACCTATTTTATAGGACTTTTTTATGTTTTGCAACTTTTTGCACAATAAAACTACTTTTGTAAAAAATAATGTATTTTTTTCGGTCGCCAAGTTGTGAGAAACATAACTTTTTAATTTTTTTGTCGACGCAGCTGTATCAGGGCTTGTTTTTTGCGGGACGAGCTATAGTTTTTATATGTACCATTCTTGGAATACGTGCGACTTTTTGATCATTTTTTATTCCAATATTTATAGGTCAAAGTGACCAAAAAACAGAAACTCTGGTATAGCTTTTTACGTTTTTTTTTTAATGCTTTTCACCGCGTCTAATAAATAATATAATATTTTGGTACCTCAGGTCGTTACGATACCAAATACGTATGATTTATTATTTTCTTTCAATAATAAAAGGACTTGATAAAACGCAATCCCCCTTTTACTCTTATTTTATTACTTGCAACTTTTATTGTTTTCAAACGTTTTTTTTTTTCACTTTTTTTTTACACTTCTTTTCAAGTCCCACTAGGGGACTTGAAGGTCCCGCTGTCAGATTTATTTTTTTCTAATACATTGCACTACCTACGTAGTGCAATGTATTAGATCTGTCAGTTACTCACTGACAGCAAGCCGATTAGGCTTCGCCTCCCGGTGGGGCCTAATCGGCTTCCGTAATAACAGAGCAGGAGACCATTGTGTCTCCTGTTGCCATAGCAGCAGTCGCCAGTCCCGATTGCGTGTCAGGACTCGCGATCTGCTAGTAACCGCTACGATGCAGCAATCGCTTTCGATTGCTGCATCGAAGGGGTTAATGGCAGGGATCGGAGCTAGCTCCGGTTCCTGCCATTACAGGTGGATGTCAACTGTAACATACAGCTGACTTCCACTGCTGATGACGCCGGATCAGCTCTTGAGCCGGCGTCATCTTGCCGGCGGCTACGGAAGCCGATCAGGCTCTGCCGCCGGGCGGATCTTGACCGGTTTCCATGCTAGGCAGACCGGGAGGCCAGTATTAGGCCTCCGGTTGCCATTGCAGCCACCGGAACCGCTGCAATTTCATTGCTGGGGTTCCGATGAGCTGCAAACACCTTAAGTGCAGTGATCGCGTTTGACGGCTGCACTTAAGGGGTTAATGGCGGGGATCGAAGCTAATTTCGGTCCCCGCCGTTACAGTCGGATGTCAGCTGTAAGATTCTGAGCCGGTGCCAAACATTTGGCGCAATGGGTAAGGCAAAATGCGGGAAGTCAATGCTTTCCATGGCGTATCCATACGGCAAATGTCGGGAAGGGGTTAAATCCACTTGTCCGTGTGTTGATTACTTCATTACTTCTGTTGTTCTTAGTCAATTGTCTTGTGCTCTAATTTCCCATATCCTTGAAACACTCTAAAGCAGGCTAAAGGCCCTCTTACACAGGGCAATTATCGGGGCAATTATAAGACAAGCATTGCCGATAATTGCCCTGTGTAAACAAGGCAATGATCAGTAGATGAACGAGCAAACGCTCAATCATCTGCTGATTGTATCGTTTTAAATAACTGAAATATTATTGTTGTTGGCAGCACATCTCCCTGTGTAAACAGTGAGATCCGCTGCCGACATTATAATAATGTATAGAGATGATCGATTGGAGTAACAACCGCATGTCCCCATACATAGCACCGTGTGACAGGAGCAAACAAGATCTGCTCAACAAGCTGTCTCGTTGATCGGTGCTCGTTGCATCGGCCAAAATTGGTTAAAAATTAGTTTTGTTAATGGTCCACTTAATGGTCCGTTTATCCTGCCATCAGGGTAGTGTTCGAACTGACCAACAACAGTAAAGATATCACAAATTCTGTAAAACTAATTATGCTGTACATCATTTTTGTTGCATCCTGTTGGAATACCGTAATCTGGCTGGTACACGTTGGTACGGAATAACATAGTAGATTACACTGGAGACAAAAATGATACTCTTTTGGCCTCTGTTGGGCTAATGTGGCCACATCCAGCATGTACTTCGGGAGATTTCCTGGCATACACACCAAATGTATTGAAAAAACGTTATGTGAATGGGACCTTACAGTGTATGTGCAGCCCTATATACAGAAACATCTCTGACTGGCAGCCAGGGAGTAAAGATTAGTTAATTGACTCTATATTAATCGAATTCGGTACGAAATTGGATTCAGTGAAATCCGATACTGTTGGGGTTCAGGGCCCACAATTTGTGGAAAAAATGAGTCTTCTGGCGAGCGCTGGCCACCATTTTACAGATTAGACAAAAGATTACATGACTTCGAATTTGCTTCCACTTAATGCCTTGCCAGCAGCTTTCCCAAAATGCACTGTGGTTACTGTTGCAGTGCACTGCCGACTTATTGTCATTGTCCTGTGCTTATAATATCAGCTACACAAGTGAGGAGGTTGAACCCTTTCACTGCTTCACATCAAAAATCACATTTCCAAATAGCTCAGCTGCAGGGAGGCAGTGAAAAGGTTAAACGTCCTAGCTTGTGATGCTCCTGTTAAAAACACAGGACAGTGAAAAGGAGACATCCGGAGTAGTCAGAGTAAGGCTCTATTCACATGTGCGTCGGAGACTCCTTTAGGACTCCATCATTTTTGCAGGACAAAATAGCGCAGCATGAATCGCTATTTTGTCTGGAAAAATTACAGAAACCATGACGGAAACCTGATGGAACCCATTATAGTCAATGGGTTTCATCAGGCGCCGTTGGTTTCTGTCATGCGATGGATCCAGTACTTCCGTTTTTCACATTGTTCTGTTTCTATGATGGAGCAGAACAAAAGAAGGTAGAACGATTTCTGACAAAATGTTCTAAACATGATGTGAACAGGGCGTTAACCTAACCACCACATTTACACACATCATTATGACTGAAGCCCAATGGCGTATTGCCATTTGCCATTTAGACTGGGCCAAGATCCTTTTTTTGTCATAGCATTGTTTGGAGTCTTATCTCCAAACGAAATATGAGAAAATGATAAAATTATAGAACCTCTATATTAATTTTCTAAATCAGTGCTATTGTACACTATAACATTTTGTATAAATCTAAAAATGTTCCATGTGGATTTTTTATGAATAGTGGTTCATACAACAATTCAACACATATAAGAGGTAAAATATTGGAATTTTCCAGCAAGAGTAAATACTCATTAGTTTACATTTCTCAATGTCATTAATTTCATTGACAGCCATTGAGATAAATGAGTTTTAAACAATTTACTTGGAATGTGAGTGAAAGGAGGTTTTACGTAACATTGGCTGTGCAAAACCTTTGCATTCTTTACAGACGAAGCACATTTATTTTGGGGTTTTGTGACAAATATAAATTACCTATAGATTATCATATTCACATGTGCCCCTTGCTTAATGTATTAAGTGGTAGATGGCTCTGCTCTGATTAATGGCATAGCAGGACTGCTGAAAGCTAAAGACGAATGACTCCGTGGGGAGAAAGTCCAGTAAAATGGTCAAGCAGGTTCATTTACAGTCAAGCATGTAACTCCGGTGGATAGAGCGCCATTTGATAAATCCGTCAATTCCTGTTTGATATAAACAATCACAGGATTTAAATAAAGCGCAAGGACACTTATAAGCAGTAAATATTCTCTCATGTAATGTATCCGTATATCGGTGCATTCCTGTTGTAGCTTTATATGTTTGCCAATTTCAGTAACAGCATACTTTCATTTATTTGATCCATTTATTTAATTCACATAAAATGGCAATTTCCTTTGTGACTGTTTGAAAGTGAATGTATACAAGATTGCTAGGAAGATTCTGCAGATGTAATTCTCTTCAGTTATTTTTTTTATTATAATATACCAGAATGCTTTATAGTAATGCAAATACGATGCTTCTGATGTTCTCCATCTGGACTCAGTGGTGAGTTTTGATTTTAATACATTTTGAAGTCACTATGCTGTTCAGGGTACAATATTACATATTAATATTCTCATGAACAATATCTATTTCACTGTCATGTTAGAGGATACTGTCCTAGAATTTTAAAAAGGTTGGTTAAAGAGGACCTGTCACAGTCATATAATTTTAACTGGTTGACCGACCTGAACCGTGTCTACCTGACTGCAGCGCTGTTTTTTTTTTCTTGGAACCCCCACCCATTTCAGAGATACAGCCCACTGTTGTATTGGCTCCCTATATGCTAATTTTCTGTAGTTAGCCAACGGGGAGGAGCTAGCTTCCCTGCCTCTGATGTTGACCAATCAGCGCGAGGCTGCTTGAGAGTAGTTCACACCCTATTGGCTACCTACAGCAAAATAGCATAGCGGGAGCCAACACAACAGTGGGCCATATCTCTGGTTCAGGTCAATAAACCAGTTAAACTTACATGACCTAGTGACAGGTCCTCTTTAAAAAGTTAGAGAGAGAGATGAGATGCCCATACCCCACCAGCCCCTCCCTAGCTATGCCTCTGAATATAGAGATAGCCTGGTCTTCCAATCAAATGCTAAATACTTTGCCATGTTTTTTATTCCTCCATTCTATATAGTCTCATCTTAAAAGACACATCTTTTTCACATGTCGTTTATACATGCCTTTGGAGGTTACATGTTATCTATTCCTAGAATCAATCTAATCTAATCTATCAGAATACAGATAACATTTTCTTATCTTCACATAGTCAAGCCCAGGTTGAAAAGTTTCTAATTATTGTTAATAAAATAGTACTAAAAATTCTGAGAAAGCTAAAATTATATGTATAAAGATAAGAAAAAAAAACTTGCATTGTTCATAAAATAAACTTGCAAACATCACGTCGCTAGCCCAACAAAAGAAAAAAGTTATAGCCGTTTAACTAACACATGCTAAAAAATGGCTAAACTGTGTCTAGTCCTAAAGGCTCAAAATAACCTGGTCCTGAAACAGTTAAACACACAGTAAAAGTAATGTGGCTCCAATGAAGTTTATGTGCTTAAGAGTAAACCTGGCTTATAAACCATTCCTGCTGATAATCTCTGTGTCTATGGTAACAAAATAAATTTCACCTACTAGTTGTCAATGTCACAGTTAAGAGAGTTAATTCAAAGTAATTCATATTGACTTATCTGCCCAAAATGTGAAACCTTCTAGGCTGTTAAAAGGTTAATCATTTTTACAGTGGGCTCGGGCAACACGACTAAGTCAGTAATACCATGCTACGTAACCTCTCATGTGTAGTACTGCAGCCTAACTAGTGCAATCACCTATCCAATCAAATAGGCTTGACCCTAGGGTGGCAGGTGTCACCTTCTTGCCCTAGAACTTTTATGTGACTGCCATTTATGATTACTAGTAAAATATATTAATTACATGATCTATGGACTTGGATCATGGATTTTTATTTTGTAACAGAAGTAGGCTATTCCATTAGACCTTGTAGAGGGGCAGGTTTCACTTCTCGATATGAGTAGGTCTATAAAGGACTACTAATCTTGGATGAGGGATGAACCAGCAATGGAGGGAGGGCTTCATTTATGTTATAGATTAACCATTCCTTGTGTATACCCCTGTTGAAAAAGATAATTATTGTGTACATTTGGACAAATTATATGATATTTTTGAACAATGCACTCAGTCAATAGAAATCTTTACATATAGTTTGCAATATCTCCTTACTTAATATTTGATACACTGAGATCTCTTGGACTATGACTGTATGGCAGGGGCTGTTTCATTTACATGCTGCACTGATAGACAAAAGTGTTTTAAAAGACTTATGGGAGTCAATTTAAGATAAGTGTTTATTATTAGCTAGCAGTAATAACACAGGATAGTTCTTTGACCAAACCAACATAAAATGATAAAACATATTTAAAGTGAATGTCAACTATTAAACGTCATGTTATTTTTAGTGATGATTAATTTTATAAAATGTTTATAGCAGGCAGAGCTTAATTTTTCTGATAGAGAGCTCTGAATCCCTATTTAGTTAGACAAAATAAAAGATACAATTTATTTGCTACTAGAGGGAATACAGAAGCACATGTATGCAGTAACCTTCTAGGCTCCCCCTAGTGGTGGCTTCAGGCAGCTAGAATGTTATTATTTAAAGAGGCTCTGCCACCACATTATAAGTGGCCTATCTTCTACATAATGTGATCGGCGCAGTAATGTAGATTACAGCAGTGTTTTTTATTTAGAAAAACTATCTATTTTCACCAAGTTATGACCTATTTTATCTTTATGCCTTTCTTAATTGACAACTGGGCGTGTTTTACTTTTTGACCAAGTGGGCATTGTGGAGAGAAGTGCATGTCGCTGACCAATCAGTGACCAATCATTGTCATATACTTCTCCCCATTCATTTACACAGCACATAGTAATCTTACTAGATCACTGAATGGAGAGAAGTGTATGACGCTGATTGGTCACTGATTGGTCAGCGTCATACACTTCCCTCCACAACGCCCACTTGGTCAAAAAGTAAAACACGCCCAGTGGTCCATTAGGAAAGTAATTAGCATAAAGCTAATATAGGTCATAACTGTCAAAAATTATCATTTTTCTAAATAAAAAACACTGCTCTAATCTACATTACAGCGCCGATCACATTATGTAGAAGATAGGGCACTTATAATGTGGTGACAGAGCCTATTTAACTATATGGCTATGCAGAAGATTTGGAACTCTGCATAAAAAGAGCTCTCACCCCTACGAAGATATACAGTGAAGGAAATAAGTATTTGATCCCTTGCTGATGTTGTAAGTTTGCCCACGGTCAAAGACATGAACAGTCTAGAATTTTTAGGCTAGGTTAATTTTACCAGTGAGAGATAGATTATATATATATAAAAAAAAAAGAAAATCACATTGTCAAAATTATATATATTTATTTGCATTGTGCACAGAGAAATAAGTATTTGATCCCTTTGACAAACAAGACTTAATACTTGGTGGCAAAACCCTTGTTGGCAAGCACAGCAGTCAGATGTTTTTTGTAGTTGATGATGAGGTTTGCACACATGTTAGATGGAATATTGGCCCACTCCTCTTTGCAGATCATCTGTAAATCATTACGATTTTGAGGCTGTCGCTTGGCAACTCGGATCTTCAGCACCCTCCATAAGTTTTCGATGGGATTAAGGTCTGGAGACTGGCTAGGCCACTCCATGACCTTAATGTGCTTCTTTTTGAGCCACTCCTTTGTTGCCTTGGCTGTATGTTTTGGGTCATTGTCGTGCTGGAAGACCCAGCCACGAGCCATGTTTAATGTCCTGGTGGAGGGAAGGAGGTTGTCACTCAGGATTTGACGGTACATGGCTCCATCCATTCTCCCATTGATGCGGTGAAGTAGTCCTGTGCCCTTAGCAGAGAAACACCCCCAAAACATAATGTTTCCACCTCCATGCTTGACAGTAGGGACGGTGTTCTTTGGGTCATAGGCAGCATTTCTCTTTCTCCAAACACGGCGAGTTGAATTAATGCCAAAGAGCTCAATTTTAGTCTCATCTGACCACAGCACCTTCTCCCAATCACTCTCAGAATCATCCAGATGTTCATTTGCAAACTTCAGACGGGCCTGTACATGTGCCTTCTTGAGCAGGGGGACCTTGCGGGCACTGCAGGATTTTAATCCATTACGGCGTAATGTGAAACCAATGGTTTTCTTGGTGACTGTGGTCCAGCTGCCTTAAGATCATTAACAAGTTCCCCCCGTGTAGTTTTCGGCTGAGCTCTCACCTTCCTCAGGATCAAGGATACCCCACGAGGTGAAATTTAGCATGGAGCCCCAGATCGATGTCGATTGACAGTCATTTTGTATGTCTTCCATTTTCTTACTATTGCACCAACAGTTGTCTCCTTCTCACCCAGCATCTTACTTATGGTTTTGTAGCCCATTCCAGCCTTGTGCAGGTCTATGATCTTGTCCCTGACATCCTTAGAAAGCTCTTTGGTCTTGCCCATGTTGCAGAGGTTAGAGTCAGACTGATTAATTGAGTCTGTGGACAGGAGTCTTTTATACAGGTGACCATTTAAGACGGCTGTCTTTAATGCAGGAACCAAGTTGATTTGGAGCGTGTAACTGGTCTGGAGGAGGCTGAACTCTTAATGGTTGGTAGGGGATCAAATACTTATTTCTCTGTGCACAATGCAAATAAATATATATAATTTTGACTATGTGATTTTCTGTTTTTTTTTTAAATATAATCTATCTCTCACTGGTAAAATTAACCTAGCCTAAAAATTCTAGACTGTTCATGTCTTTGACAGTGGGCAAAGTTACAAAATCAGCAAGGGATCAAATACTTATTTCCTTCACTGTATAAAGAAATAAATCAGAAAAATATTTTTGGACCTATTTAGAGTAAAAAAGACATGGTATTCAAGGGTGGGCATTAAGTTTGGTGGCCTTTAAGTTTTAGATGCTACTTGTCCTTTTAAATTATGTACATTTAAATGATCTAAATATAGTGCAATAAATATAATGTGTGATTTAAAACAAGTGTTCTGTCCACACATGCAATAATGAGAGTTTTTGAGAACAGAACAGACTTTAAATTGAGCGGCAGGGAGTATGCACAAGCGTCACTCCATTTAACTACTCTTGGCTGTGGTCTTGCGGCTCTGGGAATTAGGGGACAGGGGAACCTGGTTCTGGGAATCGGTGGAGGTGCCACTGGTTGGACCAACACTGATCTAGCAGTTATCACCTATCGAGTGGATAGGCGTTAATACGTTATAACCCGAATACCACTTTAATGTGTGGGTGGTAAAATAAATCAAAGTTTAAAAATATGACGACCTGCATGCCCACTTCATTGATTTTATTGTTTTTTTTACATTCTAAGGGCCTGTTCACACAGAGTATTTTGACGAGCTTTTTGGAGCGGAAATCGCTCCGCAAAACTCGTCAAAAACCGGCCAAAACTCGTCAAGAACCAGCCAAAAACCTCCTCGCGGGAGAAAGAAGGGACATACCCTATCTTCGCGCGTTTACGCCTCTGACATCCCATTGACATCAATGGGAGGCAGAGAGAGCGTATTTCGTGAGTTTTTTGCCTGTAGAACTCAATGGGTGCGAGCGAAAAACGCAGCGAAAATCGCAGCAAATGACGTGCAGGAAGGACAAAATCTGCCTCAAAATCCCAAACTGAATTTTGAGGCAGAATTTTCCTCCTGCAAAAAACTCTGTGTGAACACAGCCTAACACTGTTTATTGTCTTTAAAAAATATTGTTTGAAAAAAAAATTTGTAGTATGTAAAGTATATTTGCATTAAATGGATTAGGAATTAAAATAGAAGACAACATTACATACAGTAGTTCTTAATGTAAGTTCATTAGTTACAAGCTGCCTGCAGAAGTTGATTGTTCTGTACTGCCTATCTGAACAGACCATGTACTGCAATTATCTCAACCTCCTCCACTGGTTCCTTTGATCCTGGCAACTAAGGTCCCATGCACACAAACGTGCTTTTGCGGCCGCAATTCCCCCGAAAATCCACAGGAGAATTGCGGCGCCATTCATTTCTATAGGGTCATGCACACGACCGTGGTTTCCACGGTCCGTGCATGACCCAGGAGCCCGGCCAGGCTCATAGCAAATAATGGCCGCGGCCATGTGGCTTTCGGGTGACACTCCGCCCCCGGCCGACCCGAAAATCACGGCCGTGCACATGGCTACGGAAGTGTGCATGAGGCCTAAATGAAACAATAAAAAAAACTTTAAAGAGGACCTATCATGGGGGTATTATTATGTATTTTTTTTTTTTTTTAAAACAATAACCTTAAAAAAAATGTTTTTCAAAATCTAACTATAATTTTTTTTTAAAAAACATAAAGAAAACTGGATTTTATAGCGCACGTTGAATATGTAAATAACCAAACTCAAATCCACACTTCTGGTCTCATTATGCTCAGTGGTGTTCCAATAAACCCCAGCGGTGGTGTGCAGTGTAATGCCGCAAGATCTCACCAGTTATCACAAGATTTTACAGTTTATGTATGACTTAAACAGTGCTGTGTATAGTATTTATATAGCAGTAACCGATGTTTATATACAGTATATATTTATTTTTATATATATATATTCAGCATTTGTAATATATATATATATATATATATATATATATATATATATATATATATATATATATATACTCATGCATAACATATTTGGCATATATTTGGTTGGATTCTGCAGCCTCAACTCTAATACTATAGAAATCTTTCAAGTTTAAAACTTTAGCTATGGATCTATTTTTAGCAGTGAAACAAGCTATCGTTTAATCACAGAGTCAGCAATGCTCCATAGAAATGCATTGTTTCTGTTCTCTTCTCCACTCTAATCTCTCTGTGGCTCCCGCTGTATAAGGGCATGGCCAGACGTGGTGTATTTCTGCCGACACTGTCCGCATCAATGCCGCACATAATCTGCGTTGCAGATTCTGTTGCGGCTTTGCCTAAAATGTGCAGCTAATTGCTGCGGATTAGCCGTTGCGGATTCAGGTGAAGAGTACATCCTGCTGTCTTTTAAAACATTTCATCTCAGTCTGGCTATAGACCTAGAAGTATATAGGTCCAGCCAGAATTAAGAAATGTCCTGTTTGTAAAAGCATAACGTAACACAACACACATAACATCTGCGGATTTCATTGCGGAATTTTGAAACTCAATGGAGAAATTCCGCAATAAGTACGCATCAAGTCCGCAACAGCCAGTGTATGCTGTGGACACCAAATTCCGCACCGCAGCATATGGTCCGCAACAGAGTTTTCCGCCACGTGTGCACGAACCTAACTACAAAGGTGTGGAAACCTATGGATAAAATGTCCGCTGCGAATTTCCGCAGCGGACTGGCCACAGCGGAATTCCATAGCAATTCCGCCATGTCTGGCCATGCTTGTCAGTGCACTTTCTGATCTATTGCCACTAGAAGTAAAAAAACTGGGGGAAAAAAAAAGGTAAAACAGAAATTTTATGCAATGAAACATAAAATACAGTGTTCTAAGGAACATAAGATGTGGTTCAACACAAAATAAAACTTGTAATTCTTCTTTTAATATGACTATTGTTAATTTGAATATAAACACCTGCTATGTTGGTATTTTTAACACCACTTTGAAATACTGTACGCTTGGATTACTGCCAAATTTTGCGCACTGCGACTTTAAAATGACATAGTAAAAATCAACATATTTACCACTACACAGTAACTACAACAAAATGGTTTACTTAAAATGATGTCAAATACTTGAAAGCTGATGACTGTGCTGATTAGAATGCAAACACCTCTACTATTCCACTATTTTAATTTTTTTGTTTTGTTGTGTTAATAAATTAATCCTTTGGTTTATACTGTAGTTTATATGCTGTTTAATTAATAAGTACCTGAAGAAGAAAACGCTACACATAAATTGTATTTTTTTTATTCTAGCTTTCTTACTTACTAAAAGAAAGTATCAGAAACATTTTAATTTTCATTATGCTTAATACTTAATTAAAATGATAAAATTGTAAGGATTAATACAGTGTATTAAAAGTAGAATAGAAAATATTTCTAAAGGCTCATTTACATGTAGCAATAATTGTTACTATTCATTTGTTTCTTTAAGAGTTAATATTACCCAGTCTTAAAGGAAATGATTTCTTCCGCCACAGTCCGCATCAATGCCGCACAGAATCGGCGTTGCAGATTCTGTTGCGGCTTTGCCTAAAATGGGCATTAAATTGATGCGGACTAGCCGTTGCGTATTGAGGGGAAGAGGGCTTCCCTTCTCTCTATCAGTGCAGGATAGAGAGAAGGGACAGCCCTTTCCCTAGTAAAAGTAAAAAGAAATTCATACTTACCCGGCCGTTGTCTTGGTGACGCTTCCCTCTTTCGCCATTCAGCCCGACCTCCCTGGATGACGCAGCAGTCCATGTGACCGCTGCAGCCTGTGATTGGCTGCAGCCGTCACTTGGACTGAAACGTCATCCTGGGAGGCTGGACTGGAGGAAGAAGCAGGGAGTTCTCGGTAAGTATGAACTTCTATTTTTTTTACAGGTTGATGGATATTGTGATCGGTAGTCACTGTCCAGGGTGCAGAAACAGTTACTGCCGATCGCTTAACTCTTTCAGCACCCTGGACAGTGACTATTTACTGACGTCGCCTAGCAACGCTCCCGTAATTACGAGTGCACACACGTAGTCACCCGTAATTATGGGTGCACAAACGTAGTCACCCGTAATTATGGGTGCACACACGTAGTCATCCGTAATTACGGGAGCCCCATTGACTTCCTCAGTCTGGCTGTAGACCTAGAAATACATAGGTCCAGCCAGAATGAAGAAATGTCATGTTAGTAAAACCAATACGCTCCGCAGCACACATGACATCTGCATAACATCTGCGGACTTCATTGCGGAATTTTGACTCTCCATTGAAGTGAATGGAGAAATTCCGCAATGAGTCCGCAACAACCATTGTATGCAGCGGACACCAAATTCAGCGCCGCAGCCTATGCTACGCAGTGGAATTGTCCGCAACGTGTAAACGAACACAACTAAAAAGCTGTGGAAGGCAATGGAGAAACGTGTACGCTGGGGATTTCCGCTGCGGACTGTCCGCAGCGGAATTCCAGAGCAATTCCGCTACGTGTGGTCATGCCCTGACACTTCCTGTTTTCTGCAGCTCATTTGTAGCTTTGCTTTTGACTATGGGTGGACAAGTCAATGACAGTTTTATGTACAGCTCAATGTACTGCAGGATACCTAGATAAGGTAGGATAACAGCAATGCACATGATCATCTTGGATCTCATATACATATATATATATATACATATACACAATATACAGTGAAGGAAATAAGTATTTGATCCCTTGCTGATTTTGTAAGTTTGCCCACTGTCAAAGACATGAACAGTCTAGAATGTTTAGGCTAGGTTAATTTTACCAGTGAGAGATAGATTATATTTAAAAAAAAACAGAAAATCACATAGTCAAAATTATATATATTTATTTGCATTGTGCACAGAGAAATAAGTATTTGATCCCCTACCAACCATTAAGAGTTCAGCCTCCTCCAGACCAGTTACACGCTCCAAATCAACTTGGTGCCTGCATTAAAGACAGCTGTCTTAAATGGTCACCTGTATAAAAGACTCCTGTCCACAGACTCAATAAATCAGTCCGACTCTAACCTCTACAACATGGGCAAGACCAAAGAGCTTTCTAAGGATGTCAGGGACAAGATCATAGACCTGCACAAGGCTGGAATGGGCTACAAAACCATAAGTAAGACGCTGGGTGAGAAGGAGACAACTGTTGGTGCAATAGTAAGAAAATGGAAGACATACAAAATGACTGTCAATCGACATCGATCTGGGGCTCCATGCAAAATCTCACCTCGTGGGGTATCCTTGATCCTGGGGAAGGTGAGAGCTCAGCCGAAAACTACACGGGGGGAACTTGTTAATGATCTCAAGGCAGCTGGGACCACAGTCACCAAGAAAACCATTGGTAACACATTACGCCGTAATGGATTAAAATCCTGCAGTGCCCGCAAGGTCCCCCTGCTCAAGAAGGCACATGTACAGGCCCGTCTCAAGTTTGCAAATGAACATCTGGATGATTCTGAGAGTGACTGGGAGAAGGTGCTGTGGTCAGATGAGACTAAAATTTAGCTCTTTGGCATTAACTCAACTCACCGTGTTTTGAGGAAGAGAAATGCTGCCTATAACCCAAAGAACACCGTCCCCACTGTCAAGCATGGAGGTGGAAACATTATGTTTTGGGGCTGTTTCTCTGCTAAGGGCACAGGACTACTTCACCGCATCAATGGGAGAATGCATGGAGCCATGTACCGTCAAATCCTGAGTGACAACCTCCTTCCCTCCACCAGGACATTAAAAATGGCTCGTGGCTGGGTCTTCCAGTACGACAATGACCCGAAACATACAGCCAAGGCAACAAAGGAGTGGCTCAAAAAGAAGCACATTAAGTTCATGGAGTGGCCTAGCCAGTCTCCAGACCTTAATCCCATCGAAAACTTATGGAGGGAGCTGAAGATCCGAGTTGCCAAGCGACAGCCTCGAAATCTTAATGATTTACAGATGATCTGCAAAGAGGAGTGGGCCAAAATTCCATCTAACATGTGTGCAAACCTCATCATCAACTACAAAAAACGTCTGACTGCTGTGCTTGCCAACAAGGGTTTTGCCACCAAGTATTAAGTCTTGTTTGTCAAAGGGATCAAATACTTATTTCTCTGTGCACAATGCAAATAAATATATATAATTTTGACAATGTGATTTTCTGTTGTTTTTTTAATATAATCTATCTCTCACTGGTAAAATTAACCTAGCCTAAAAATTCTAGACTGTTCATGTCTTTGACAGTGGGCAAACTTACAAAATCAGAAAGGGATCAAATACTTATTTCCTTCACTGTATATGTATATACAGGGTGGGCCATTTATATGGATACACCTAAATAAAATGGGAATGGTTGGTGATATTAACTTCCTGTTTGTGGCACATTAGTATATGGGAGGGGGGAAACTTTTCAAGCTGGGTGTTGACCATGGCGGCCATTTTGAAGTCGGCCATTTTGTATCCAACTTTAGTTTTTTCAATGGGAAGAGGGTCATGTGACACATCAAACTTATCGAAAATTTCACAAGAAAAACAATGGTGTGCTTGGTTTTAACGTTACTTTATTCTTTCATGAGTTATTTACGAGTTTCTGACCACTTATAAAATGTGTTCAAAGTGCTGCCCATTGTGTTGGATTGTCAATGCAACCCTCTTCTCCCACTTTTCACACACTGATAGCAACACCGCAGAAGAAATGCTAGCACAGGCTTCCAGTATCCGTAGTTCCAGTTGCTGCACATCTCGTATCTTCACAGCATAGACAATTGCCTTCAGATGACCCCAAAGATAAAAGTCTAAGGGGGTCAGATCGGGAGACCTAAGGGGCCATTCAACTGGCCCACGATGACCAATCCACTTTCCAGGAAACTTCATCTAGGAATGCTCGGACCTGACACCCATAATGTGGTGGTGCACCATAAATAACTCATGAAAGAATAAAGTAACATTAAAACCAAGCACACCATTGTTTTTCTTGTGAAATTCTCGATAAGTTTGATGTGTCACATGACCCTCTTCCCATTGAAAAAACTAAAGTTGGATACAAAATGGCCGACTTCAAAATGGCCGCCATGGTCAACACCCAGCTTGAAAAGTTTCCCCCCTCCCATATACTAATGTGCCACAAGCAGGAAGTTAATATCACCAACCATTCCCATTTTATTTAGGTGTATCCATATAAATGGCCCACCCTGTATATATATATATATATATATATATATATTTATTTATTTTTTTCTGCAACGTCTGAATTACCTGTCAAATATGCAAATGTTAATGCAGATTCGTTGCGTAATTGCCCCAAATCTGCACCAACATTTGTAGCGGAACAATTCTGCCACGTCTGAACATGCCCTTAGTGTGTGTATTTATACATAGAGAAGTATACATGTATAGATAATTTTATTAATTTCCACAAAACAATAATTTACTGCCCTCCGGAGATTAATCTATGGCAAAAATCAATAACAACCAAGGTGACATAAAGCCCTATGAATTGTGTAGCACCCCTGAACACAAAACCATACTAGCCATTCTATATAATTAGACAAAATATGTTCTTATTAATCCAGACTCATAGATGAATTGCTTATTATAGTAAAAAGAAAATGGGTCAAGTGCACCCAAATAAATCATACATCATATATTACATAAAACACAATCCTACGACCGTGTGTGCCGTCTGAGTCCCGTCAGTGATCCAAGGAAAGATAGCACATGTTCTATATTTCCTCGGATCGGAAACTCGGACCATTTTTCACGGACCCGATTCACCCGCTAAAGTGAATGGGTCTATTAAGACTATCGGGTGTCACTCCGATGCCGTCAAAAATGACCCGAGTGGCACAACGGTCGTGTGCATGAGGCATAAAACTTGCGTACACAACAGTCTGGCATTGTATTCAATTTTTCCTATTCTTTTTACACACGACTGTCTTTGCAAACATGTTAAAGGGGTTATATCCACAGAATATGTCATAAATGTCAGATAGATGTGGGTCCCACCTCCGGAACCCACACCTATCTCTAGAACGGGCCCCCTAAACCCCGTTTTGTGTTCCGGCTGATTTCCGACCATGAACGAGAAAACAGCGTAGCTCACATGATACGCTGCTTCCGTAATTGCCATTTTACACTATGGGAGTTACAGAAACAGTGTAGCTCTGCGAGTTATGCTGTTTTCATAACTCCTGACCATATAATCAGGAAGTGGCTGGGAGTCAGTGAGAGCAGAGGAAGGTAGAACGGGGTTTAGGGGGCCCCGTTCTAGAGATAGGTGCGGGTCCCGCATCTATCTGATATTTATGACATATCCTGTGGATATGTCATAAATGTCCCTCTTGGAAAAAACCCTTTAAGTCAGTTACATAAATACAGTACAGACATAAATACAGTACAGTATCTTTATATACATTGCATTACCTAAAACTGACAGTTGCAGATCCTGACTCTGAAAGACCACAAGGTGCACATTACAAATTGATGTAATAGATATCCATTATTTCAATAGGTGCCCTGTAATTCACACTTTCCCTGCAGAAAAAAGCAGTTTGCAGGGGCTACTAGTAGCATGGACCCTCACAATCAGCATGCCTCATCGGGACCCACAATGTGCAATGGAGCTGTCCGAACTAAACCCATTAGAGTAGATTAACATTTAATCATCACTTTTAACTATATTTCTATATACAGTACATAATCCTGTGTATAATAATATTTAAAATCTAAAGAATGTCATTGCTGAGCCATGTTTCAAGACTCTTTAAAGGGTCGAACCTTGACTTACAGGGTGGCCACCTATAGGTGTTACTAGATAGACAGTTTTCTTCCTTCTGAATGACAGCTTTTTTACATACTGTTTTTCCCCAGGGAGCATAGCGCTTAAGACTACCTACCAGATGGGTCTCCACAAGGAGAAACAGTACCTTCCAAGAGCTGATACAGGACTGCGGTGGGAGCCTTTTTAGGCCCTAGGCTGTTACTATATAAAATCAAACCTTAGCCATCACAATACCAGTGTTCACAGTTAAAAGGGGAGCTGCTTATGGGTTAAAATAACAAACAGGAGTATAGTCAATTATTAATTTTCCCCGCTGTTGCAGTGCCAGTGATTTTGACTTTGCCCTCCTTCTTTGTTTACATATCGATGACATGCCGTATATACACTTGACCACTGCAGCCAAAAAATGGCATGTCCCGTACATTCTGGCATCAGATTGTGATTGCCGGCAGCGTTCATGTGTCAGTAGGGCACGTAATCGATGCAAAGTTGTAAACAGTTGTAACAGGGGCCACGGAGATTGTTGTGCTTAAAAGGTAAAACAGCCAGTATGGGAGGTTTCCCCGATCCTCACTGTTAGGGGGGATTCACACGAGCGTGTATTCGGTCCGTGCGGGCCGCGTGGTTTTCACGCGGCACGCATGGACCAATACAAGTCTATGGGGCAGTACAGACAGTCCGTGCTTTTTGCGCAGCGTTTGTCTGCTGCGCAAAATGCGCGACAGGTTCAATAACTCTGCGTATTTCGCGCATCACGCACCCATTGAAGTCAATGGGTGCGTGAAAATCACGCGCACCACACGGAAGCACTTCCGTGGGACGAGCGTGATTCGCGCAACAGCAGTGAAAAGGATGAATGAAAACCGAAAAGCACCACGTGCTTTTCTGTTTCCGAACATCCAAACGGAGTCAGGAGATAGTCACTGTCCATGGTGCTGAAAGAGTTAAACTGTTTCAGCACCATGGACAGTGACTTGCGATCCCAAAATACATTAACCTGTAAAAAAAACCCGAAGTTCTAACTTACCGATTACTCCTGTCTCCTTCCTGCAGTCCGACTTCCCGGGATGACACTTCAGTTCAAGTGACAGCTCCAGCCAATCACAGGCCAAGCACAGGCTGCAGCCAATCACAGGCTGCAGCGGTCACTTGGACTGCTGCGTCATCCAGGGAGGTGGGGCCCGATGTCAAGAGAGGCGCGTCACCAAGGACGCGTCACCAAGGACGCGTCACCAAGGCAACGGCCGGGAAGTTCTCGGTAAGTAGGAACTTTATCTTTTTTTTGTACAGGTTTTTCGCTGTTGTGTTCGGCATTCACTGTCGAGGGTGCTGAAAGATTTAGCTCTTTCAGCACCTTGGACAGTGACGGGCGTTGACAAGCCTCATCTCTATGATGCCGGCTGCGCGAAAATCACGCAGCCGCGCATCAGACACGCATGACACACGCAGCTGTCAAATGGTTTTTGCGCTCGCAAAACGCTGCGTTGTTTGCGCGCGCAAAAACGCAACGTTCGTGTGAATCTCCCCTTAGGTTATGTGCACACACACTAATTACGTCCGTGATTGACGGACGTATTTCGGCCGCAAGTCCCGGACCGAACACAGTGCAAGGAGCCGGGCTCCTAGCATCATACTTATGTACGACGCTAGGAGTCCCTGCCTCGCTGCAGGACAACTGTCCCGTACTGTAAACATGATTATACTACGGGACAGTTGTCCTGCAGCAAGGCAGGGACTCCTAGCGTCGTACATAAGTATGATGCTAGGAGCCCGGCTCCTTGCACTGTGTTCGGTCCGGGACTTGCGGCCGAAATACGTCCGTCAATCACGGACGTAATTAGTGTGTGTGCACATACCCTTAGTGTGGGAGTGCGCCTGCCAATCACAGCCACCCTCTTGCTCATGGGCACAGCTGCTGTTCCTGCACATACACCAGGATGTACATTTACATAGAATGTGGGCGATATCTTTACATGTAAATACAGAAAGGGGTTAAACGTCGACTTGTATATTTTGAATTCGCTAGTAGATCTAATGGTTAAAGCTGACTTACTGATACAGAACATTTTTAAAATACCAATTTATTAGAGATTTTGTGCAGCGCATGAACAGGCTGTTGAGTAGCATGGATGTCCTAGAGTTGGCTGTTTTAAAGGGCTTACATAATAGGCTTTTATATCTTGATCTATTTCTCAATTATAACCTTGACTTGACTATTTTATGACTTTTATTTCTTTGAGGATTACACCGCAGTGAAGCTTTACGTCAAGACCATATTATGCTGTATATTCACTGTCATTTGTTTGTAGGTAATAGCTAGTTGCAGTTTTAATTACCATTTTATTTATGGAGGAAGCTACATCGAGTACACAGGAAACTAAACAACATGTCTCAATACTGAGACACAATGTATTATCGAACCGACAAACCCCACACACACATAGGCTGAAAAGCTATGAAGGCAGCGAGACAGCATAGAAGCTCTATATGGCTCCAAAAAAGTTATAGTAAAGTTGCAGCAATACTAGAGGGAAATAGCAACACAGTGCAACAACATTGAGCTGTATATATTGTAAGAACTGATAACGGAGACGCCAAATGGCAGTGTAAACAGAGCCTAAAAAAGGTTTTCTCACCAAATACATTTAACACCTGTTCATATGATATGGGATAAATGTTTTATCACTGAGGCCCCACCACTGGGGGCCCCACAATCACCAAAATGGGGGACGCCTGTTCTTTCTTAACCGTATTACCGTGATGAGGCGGAATTTGAATGTGCAGCGCCGGGCTGCTTTTGTCAGTCCCATAAAGTTTGAATAGAGCAGCAGACCGAATGCTCAACCACTGCTCCATTTAAACTCCAACTCAGGCCACATGCACACGACCGTAGTTTTTATCCGTAATTACGGATCTGTAATTATGGCTAATCTGTGCACCCATTCTTTTCTATAGGCCACAGACACCTTTCCGTATATTTACGGATGTGTTTCCGGGCAGTAGAAATAATCCGCAATATATAGAACACGTCCTATTCCTATCCGCAATTGCGACACGGACTCACCCATAGAAATATATGGGCGCATACAAGATTGCAGACGGCTACAGATGTGTAGCCATCCGATCTTGCGGAAGCGTTGTTTTGCGATGACAAGGGATTCCCAAAGAAAATTTAGCCTGAGCGATCATGTGACCTTTTCAAGGGGTTGGGACATGTTGGTGACATCATTTGCAACCTCCATTTTTTTGCGGATCTGTGAATACTGATACACTACGGACCGTATTGGCGGACAGCGTGCCAGATATGGGGATGACTTCCGGATGACTACATATCCGTATCTACGGACTGTAAAAAACGCTACCAAACCAAATACACAGTCAAATCTGTTAAAATGATATAAGGGGGACCTGCTGGATGAGGGATAATCAAATGGTCTAGATTATAGAAGAGTATATAAAATGTAATTCTAAAATAAGAGACCCAGGTAAAACAGCCCGGAATAAAATAATAACACATCATAATCATAATTGGTTCCAGAAACTCCAGATGGTCATGCAATTCTGTGCTGGAAAAAGGTACCAGATAATCAGAATTTCTGGATTATCAGATTCTGGATTAAAAAAATTATACTTCACTGTATATAATATTCATGCCTCTCCCTGATTTTTATAAAAGTAAATGACATTAAAATATCACCTGACATGATTCAGCAGCTACAAAATATGACTTAAAGGTGAAAAAAGCCTTTTATAGAAACTCACAAAATTAGAAATATATACATGTATGTATATAAAAAAATAAAATAATATATATATACATATATATAAATATACTGTGTATATATATATATATATATATATATATATATATATATATAATATACGTATATTATTAAAATACAAATTGGCTTGGAATTTGCTATTAAAAATAATGCCAAATTTACCAAGCGCTACACTGTTAGGCCTCATGCACACGACCGTAGTGGTGTGCACGGGCCGTGATTTTCGTGTTGGACGGCCACGAAGTATCATCCGCGGGCCACTCGCAAATCGTGGGCCGTGCATTAATTTCTATGAACCTGGAGTGCAAAACCCGGCCGTAATAAGACATGTCCGTTCTTTTTGCGGTCCAGGCTCCTGGGCCATGCACGGACCGTGGAAACCACGGTCGTGTGCATGGGCCCATTGAAATGAATGGGGCTGCAATTCACCCGCAGATTTGCAGGTGAATTGCGGCCGCAAAAATACGTTTGTGTGCCTGGGGCCTTACACCCTTGCTGGATTGTATTCTCCTGCATCTGCTGCTAGTTGAATGACTAAATGAATCCATAGTGTTTAAAGGGTTTAAATTTGGGATAAATTCCAATTTCCTCTTTGTACAAATAATTTTAACAATCTGTTGGCGCTAATTAACTATAATTGTTGAATAATTTAAATACATGAATTTATTATGTACTGTAGCATTAATAAATATGTAGTTAAATCTGCATCTAAATCATGGTCTAGCATAACAGTGAAATTTTTATCTGATATCATATACTTTATGCAGCAAAACATTCTTTATGCAATTCTTGAAACAAGAAACAAGAAACAAGAAAGCATCTGTGTAATCCAAGAATATTCAGACTTTGCATATTGTCTTCTCTTAACCCCTTCATGCACCTAGATGTAGCTGCACATCCTGGTGCAGGGGGTGAAGTATGGAGCTGGCTCAAGCGCTGTGCCTGCTCCATATGCTGCAGCAAGTTATCAGAGTCAAGATAAAGATGGCTACATCTATATATATATATATATATATATATATATATATATATATATGTTGATATATATCTGATCTCCAGTACCTTACAGAAACTCATGTTGAAAATGTGCACTTTTTCATGTGGGTGTTGAGTTCAGCAAGGTGTTTTAAAACTACATGTAGAAGTCGCCGCTTATATTTCCTTGCTGGTCAAGACTGTCACGATTATATAGACTTTGAAAACGTTCTCTTTCTTTCCTATTCCAACACATAAAGGCACAAAGCTATATGAAACCAATCTTTTACTTTGTCATACTGCCAGCAATTCTAGTACTCTCAGTAAAGTTAGCTCCCTGGTATGAATGTCTTGCTGTCTAAGTTTTGTGAATTGATTAATGAGCAAATGTTGAGGATTTTAAGTTGCTGCTTCAAGTGCAACAGAATATAAATGCCACATCTGAAATGTTCTACAAACAAACCGCAGCCAATATGCCATTTCACCGATATAGTACAGTAGAAAAAGTCACAAGGTCATCTACCTGTACAAGTCCATTTCATGCCAGTAGTTTTATCTCTCCCTACGCCCATTGAAACAGGGAAATACCAATTACTAGAAAGGACAGCTGTTTTGTTCAGTTTAGAAATATTCCAGTCCCGCTAACAAAAGAGTAAAGTCATATGCAGTAATGGGAAATGGGACGCTTTGAAACATTGTGCAAATTCTATATTCTAAATGACAGCTTTCTCATGCAAGAACACTAAGGCTCAGTCAAACCTATATGATCATGGAAATAAAGAATAAATTACTGTGTCATTTTGGTTTACATCAAATAATTTAATTAGGAGCCTAACATTTAAAAATTATTGTATGTCAATCCATATAATCATTCACAGGAGACCAGGTTTTTTTTCATGGACATGTGTTACATGTCATTATAAAATACTATCTGACCCTGCTACTTGCATTGTATTGCAAATATCCAAAATATAACAAATATAGACCAAGATTTTTTTTTAAAACTATTATTTTTAAGCCTCATGCACACGACTGTAAGGGATTTTACTGTCCGCAAATACGGATCCGCAAATACGCATGCAGTTCCGTAGCCATCTGCAATTGCGGACAAATATAGGAAATGTTCTATATTTTGCGCATAATTTCTATGGCCCGGACACACATCTGTAAATATACGAAAGGTGTCCGTGGCCTATACAAATAAATGGGTCCGCAATTCCATCTGTAATTACGGATTCCATAATTACACATAAACATTACGGTTGTGTGCATGGGGCCTTAGGGTCCTATTAGACGGGCAGATATTCTTTCACGAACAAGGGGCGAGTGATGATTTAGCGAGTCATTTGTGTTCGAAAGACGGTCTATTACATGTGACAATAATTGCCAAATATTTTCACTGTTCAGTCATTTTTGCAATCGTTGCTCATTTGCCCACATCTCATCTCTGAACTGCTAACGACTTTAAGATTTCTAACTGGATGAGGGCATGTGACAGCGACGAATGATAAGAGAGTTTAAGTCTCCTCTCCGTATACCAATGTTAGTATTTACCATATTGGGCACCAAAATGGAGCGCTGGCTGTAGCGGGACAATGGAGAGAACAATTTTTTTTAAAACGCAGGAATTAGGAGACTGGGCAAAATAAGGGTATATAAATGGTTTTCCAAAAAAAAATGATGACATGTCCTCTTTAAATCCAGTCAAAACCTGAAAATGTTCTTTGGTGAGGACCTCACACTGGAGAGCTGATAAAAGGGACTTTCCAGAGATAAAAAGAAATAAAAAATAAACATTTGAAATGCCTCAAAATTACTAAAATAATAAAATTCCTAGTATACTTATCTTTAGAATATTTCACTGTTCCCTTGTCCTCACCGCATCTCTCTTTACATTCCTTGTAATGCCAGCAAGTCACGTGATGTTATTATAGTCGACAAGTCACTGCAGCACCCTGTGATTGGCCAGCCGGCTCACGTGATTCATCATCATTCAGAAGTGTAAATAGGTGCGGCGCGGGACACGGAAAAAAGTGGCAAGAAAATGGTGAGGAAGTCCAAAGGTGAGTATATTGAGAACTATACTATTGTAGCAATTTTATTCTATATATATATATAAAGCTGTACATGTAAAACTATTTTAAAAGACTCAGCTGATTACTCTCCTCTAATGAATAAAATGAGGGATTTTGCAGGGTCATCAGGCTAAAGTTGAACGTTTTTACTTGCTGAACAGTGCTAGATTTGTAGGCATCAAGACAACAGAATGTGTTTTTCAGTATGAGGACCCAAATAGGGAGGACCTTATAATTTCACTTTTGGACCTTCAACACTTGTTGGACAATTGGAATATTTTTCTTATAAGAGTATCTGTGGAGGGAGAACAAAGACCACTGTTAACAGATAGTTTTTTTTACGGGTTTCAAGATCAAGGCAGCCGTGTTCTCTATAATGATCGTTCCTGCGTGCAACAGGAGCAATTGTGATAGAGAATATATAATGTTCCTTAATATACCCCTAAGTGTCACTCTAAACCAAAGTAAGTCCAGCCACAATTATACCTAGCTTTCCAGGCATAAAGTGTACCGATCATTTCAGGTCTAAAAAAAAGTGTCGTACAATGCCATAATAAACTTTCCCATCAAGTTATTTCACCTTTTTTTATTGTATTTCAACTTCTTTCCCCCTGCATGTGCTATGTCTTCTTTGCAAAATTGTCTCTGCAGCATAAATTAAGGGGCAGGAGGACTCCACTGAGTTCTTTGCCGGTACTTACCGTATTAACGGTGGTTTCCTTACTACCCACAGTTCAGTCGGGATCCATCGAGACTACCCACTGCATTTCCACTATTGTGAATCTGTTTCTGCCTACATCTACCTTGGGAACTTCTCAGCGCTGAGCCTTTGGAGATAACATCAGCTAACACACGAATACTGCCAGAAATAGCCAAAGTACTTTCTGCGCCGACGGTCAGTACTTTGGAATGAACACTGGAACGCGCGCGCAAAGAATGACATTTTGGTCAAAGGAAGAAATGCGTTTTCACAGAAATAGAGTAATGTATATAATTTTCTCATGCCAACGTTCATGGTATTTTTTGTTTACTAATATAATTCTACTTAGCAACGAGGGATCTAAATAGGAATTAAAAAGTTCAAGAGACCAAGATTTTAATTAACGTATATTATAAAGTTATTATTCTTTGTACAAAGAGTTAAAAGTGATGTAAAAAGTTACATGATAATGACCCTTTAAGAAAAGTAAGGCTTTAAATTAGATATCCATATAACCAAGCTATAAGTGGCTGATCTGGCTGGTCCTGTCTCCTTTGCTATGGGTGGCGAGAACTTTGTGCAGAACTTCCCTCTCCAAACAACGGCATTGATATCAAAGCAATGAGATGGAAAATAGGGCTAAGGGTAATTGAAAGGGTGTCATGGGTGTAAAAATTTGGCACCGTAACCGTTGTGATATTTGTTATGAGTCCACTCTCTTCAATGTATACCACTGGCTAGAGGGTCCCATGGCGAACTGAGAAAAACTGCTCTATACATGACAAGCCAAGGGTGGGGGAGACATAAGGCTTAGGGCATGGCCAGACGTAGCGGATTTGCTCTGGAATTTCGCTGCGGACACTCCACAGCGGAAATCCGCAGCGGACCCGTTTCTCCATTGCCTTCCACAGCTTTGTGGTTGGGTTCGTTTGCACGTTGCAGACAATTCCGCTGCGGAGAATAGGCTGCGGTGCGGAATTTGGTGTCCGCAGCATACAATGGTTGTTGCGGACATGTGGCGAACTGGTTGCGAACTCATTGCGGAATTTCTCCTTTGACTTCAATGGAGATTCAAAATTCCAAAATGAAGTCCGCAGATGTAATGTAGAGGTTATGTGTGCTGCGGAGCGTATTGGTTTTTTAACATGACATTTCTTCATTCTGGCTGGACCTATGTGTATTTCTAGGTCTACAGCCAGACTGAGGAAGTCAATGGGGCTCCCGTAATTACGGGTGACTACGTGTGTGCACTCATAATTACGGGTGACTACGTGTGTGCACCCGTAATTACGGGAGCGTTGCTAGACGACGTCAGTAAATAGTCACTGTCCAGGGTGCTGAAAGAGTTAAGCGATCGGCAGTAACTGTTTCTGCAACCTGGACAGTGACTACCGATCACAATATACAGCAACCTGTAAAAAAAATAGAAGTTCATACTTACCGAGAACTCCCTGCTTCTTCCTCCAGTCCGGCTTCCCAGGATGACATTTCAGTCTAAGTGACGGCTGCAGCCAATCACAGGCTGCAGCGGTCACATGGACTGCCGCGTCATCAAGGGAGGTCGGGCTGGATGCCGAAAGAGGGACGCGTCACCAAGACAACGGCCGGTAAGTATGAAATTCTTTTACTTTCACTAGGGAAAGTGCTGTCCCTTCTCTCTATCCTGCACTGATAGAGAGAAGGGAAGTACTTTCACCTCAATACGCAGCGGCTAGTCCGCATCAATTTAATGCCCATTTTGGACAGATCCGCAACAGAATCTGCAACGCAGATTCTGTGCGGCATTGATGCGGACAGTTGCGGAAGAATTCCACCATGTCTGGGCATGCCCTTACTGTGGTTAATAAAAGGGCCAATATACACCTGTGTTTAGCCCTAATAAATTGTATTAAAGGGATTTCCCCATTTTAGATATTTATGACATATTTACAGCAGATGTCATCAATGTCTGATATTTGCGGGTCCCATCTCTAGGTCCTGTACCTATCTCCAGAACAGGTCCACGACCCCGTCTTGCCAGGTGAAGCAGCCGCATTGAAACAGAGAATCTGTGGATAAGTGGTTGGGAATACCGGAAAGTGTTGAGCTTGCTGTGCTACGCTGTGTCCATAACTCCCACAGAAATTATTGTGAATTACGGAAACAGCCAAGCGCAGTGAACTCAGCTGTTTCCGGAATTTACGGCCAACTCTCCAGGCAGAATAGAGTCGGAGGACCCCCATTCTAGAGTGAGGTCCGGATTTAAGAGCAGGGACCCGCATCTACAGGACATTTATGACATATCCTGTGGAATACCCCTTTATTCAATGACACTGAGTTTTCCCAGGTACAAATATGTACATGGTAGAAGAAACTATAAAAGTGACCTGAAGATTTGCTTAAAGGGCTTTTTAAATACCTACAAATTGAAGCATTGAATTATATTAGACAAGACAGTTAAGCAGTATTCCTTCATTTGTTTTCTTGAAAACTTTATCCACCAGAGATGCCATCATTTCATTACATGGACAACACAGCCAAATATACTAATCTGCTTTTTGCCATTAACAAACAGTTCTGTATGTTTTTCAAGGTTTCCGAGTCTGCAGGGCTTTCGTAACAGATTCTTTCCAGAAGAACTAAAATTAAAGTAAAGCCAGATAATTTTGTTCAGCTTTGTTACTTCTATCAGACTTTTCATAGATTTGTGCTTTGCTCAAATCCAATAAAGATGCTGCTTGTACATTTGTAGATTTTTTTTTTTTAACTCTGCAAAATAAACACAATAAACCCTGCGGCTTAATGTCTTCCTTGCTCTATTATAGTGATATATTGAAGATAAATATAAAGACAGCAAAATTTGAAGAAAAGAGTTTGCACAAGGTCAAAATAAGCAGAAAATTATTCTATATATTACATATATTACTAACTTAAATTTGATATCACTAAATTGTAATCGATGGAGGAATACCTGTTTTAATGGATGTGTAGCCTGACCAGTAAGGCTATATTCACAACCGTCAGATTTTCTGCAATTTATGCGACTGAAAAATCTATTCCATACGTGTGAATTAGGTTGTTTCTGCAGTAGGTGTATGGATTCTTGCAAGCCACATTCAGATGAATGGAACAGATTTTCAGTCGCAGAAATTTCTGCAACAAATCTGCTGTGTGTGAGCATACTCGAAGGAAGACAGAAAGATTGATGCCTTTGAACACTGGTGTTGACAACAGGTTTGAGAATACTATGATGAATGTGAAAAAAAAACATGTGAATCCTGAGGGTATGTTCACACAGCCTAGTTTCAGCCGTTTTATGGTCTTTAAACGCCCCCGAAAAATGGCATGAAAAAACGGTAGCTTAACGCTTTCAAACATCTGCCAATTGATTTCAATGGGAAAAAGGGCGTTTCATTCTGACGGGGCGGTCTTTTACGGGGCCGTTTGAGAAAACAGCGCATAAAAAAAACACTCCACAAAAAGAAGTGCATGTCATTTCATGAGCCGTTTATCATTGTGTCAATAGAAAAACAGCTCCAAAAACGCCCGCAAGAAACGCCTCAAAAAACGTTTGTGGTTTAAAAAACGGAAAAAAAATAGAGGCTGTTTTCCCTTGAAAGCAGCCCCGTATTTTACATTTGTTTTTCGTTTTGCGTGTACATTCCCTTAACCAAATCCATCCCTAACCCCTTGAAGCTCAGATGTTCACAATGAAGTCCTTTTTTTGACATTTTGGATATACTCTACTTATAAAGTGGTCAGTGGACATTTTTTTATTCACTGATATCCAAAACTTTTAGGGTTTGCGGCGCACAAGTGGTCAAAATGGCAGCTGCCGGTGAGCGCCGGCTGCCATTTTCCAGATTATAGAGAAAGAAAAAGGAGAAGAGAAGATTAAATCAGAAAAAAATACCATACTCTGTCCCATGTGATCGCTGCAGCCAATCACAGACAAAACTACGTTATGACGTAGCTGTCCCATGTGACCGCTGTAGCCTTTAAATGGCTGCAGCGATCACATCTGACAGCTACGTCATGACAGGAGATGGTGAGTATGTTTTTTTATATATTTTTGTGGAATCGCAAGAGCCCCGAATGCAATTTGTGGCGGATTTAAGGAAATTCGCTCATTACTAGTCAGGAGTCCAAACAAATAGTAGCTGCACATATAAAAATATTCATAAATATACCTATCTGGGAAATCCCTGTGGATTTAGAAGTAAGCTGATGTTTTACATGAATATACATAGACCTGAAACCTTTCTACTAGGATTAAGTCCAGAATCACATCCTCCAGGTAGTATATTCTTGAAGCTCTAGTTCTTCTAAGCCTGGGTTTACACAGGACAGAAATTCTAAGGATTTTCCGTGCTGATTTTCCTTGCAGAATTTGCGTAAAATCTGCAGTGGATTAGAGTCCCAGTCATGTGGATCAGATTTGAACAAATCTCTATTCATTACACAGCACTCATTAAGTGCAGTTTCAGCTGAAATAGAGAAGACAGTAGCGGGTATCCATTACTTTTGGCTTCTCTTCATGGTGTCCGCCTGTCTTTGGCAGCTGAGTACTCAACCTGCTTCTGTTGGATTGCAGGAGCTTTAAAACTGCGCTGCACATTGAGGCTGGGTTCACACAACCTATTTTCAGACGTAAACGAGGCGTATTATGCCTCGTTTTACGCCTGAAAATAGGGCTACAATACGTCGGCAAACATCTGCCCATTCATTTGAATGGGTTTGCCGACGTACTGTGCAGACGACCTGTCATTTACGCGTCGTCGTTTGACAGCTGTCAAACCACGACGCGTAAAAATACAGCCTCGTCAAAAGAAGTGCAGGACACTTCTTTGGACTTTTTGGAGCTGTTTTCTCATAGACTCCAATGAAAACAGCTCCAAAAACGGACGTAAAAAACGGCGCGAAAACGGCGCGAAAAACGCCACGAAAACTGCGAGTTGCTCAAAAAACGTCTGAAAATCAGGGGCTGTTTTCCCTTGAAAACAGCTCTGTATTTTCAGACGTTTTTGGTCACTACGTGTGCACATACCCTAAGGAGTTCACACAACCTATTTTCAGACGTAAGGGAGGCGTTTTACGCCTCGAATTACGTCTGAAAAAACGTCTCCAATACGTCGGCAAACATCTGCCCATTACTTTCAATGGGCTTTAGGGTATGTTCACACGGCCTATTTACGGACGTAAATCGGGCGTTTTTGCCCCGAATTACGCCCGAAAATAGCGCCTCAATAGCGCTGACAAACATCTGCCCATTGAAAGCAATGGGCAGACGTTTGTCTGTTCACACGAGGCGTATATTTACGCGCCGCTGTCAAATGACGGCGCGTAAATAGACGCCCGCATCAAAGAAGTGACCTGTCACTTCTTTGGCCGTAATTGGAGCCGTTATTCATTCACTCCAATGAATAGCAGCGCCAATTACGGCCGTAATGGACGCGGCGTTCAAGCGCCTGCACATGCCGTTACGGCTGAAATTACGGGGATGTTTTCAGGCTGAAACATCCCCGTAATTTCAGCCGTAACGGACGCCCTCGTGTGAATATACCCTAACGATGTACTGTGCCGACGACCTGTCATTTTACGCGTCGCTGTCAAAAGACGGCTCGTAAAATTACAGCCTCGTCAAAAGAAGTGCAGGACACTTCTTGGGATGTCTTTGGAGCCGTTTTCTCATAGACTCCAATGAAAACAGCTCCAAAAACGGCCGTAAAAACGCAGCGAAAACGCAGCGAAAAACGTGAGTTGCTCAAAAAACGTCTGAAAATCAGGGGCTGTTTTCCCTTGAAAACAGCTCCGTATTTTGAGACGTTTTTGACTCTGCGTGTGCACATACCCTTAGGGTATGTTCACACGGCAGCCTCCATTACGGCTGAAATTACGGAGCTGTTTTCAGGAGAAAACAGCTCCGGAATTTCAGACGTAATGGCAAGTGCAGGCGCTTTTCGCTGCGTCCATTACGGACGTAATTGGAGCTCTTTTTCCATGGTGTCAATGGAAAACGGCTCCAATTACATCTCAAGAAGTGACATGCACTTCTTTGACGCGGGCGTCTTTTTTATGCGCCGTCTTTTGACAGCGGCGCGTAAAAAAAATTACCGTCGGCACAGAACATCGTAAAGCCCATTCAAATGAATGGGCAGATGTTTGCCGACGCTTTGGTGCCGTATTTTCGGACGTAATTTGAGGTTAAAACGCCCGAATTACGTCCGTAAATAGGGTGTGTGAACCCAGCCTAACAATGGCATAGGCTTAAAGACATGTAAACCATTGCAACCTTTTTTGTTGTATAATGAAATCTATGTGCAATGTGAATAAAAACATTTTTCAAATTGACATTAGAATTTTTCTTTACCTTTTGTGATGCAGCTTCTATGTACGCACTATACATAGAAGCTGCATATCGCAGCTGGAAGTCAAATCCGCCAGTCTACTGGACCGACATCTCAGCTAATAGCAGCTCCTGTGTGGCTCTAACACACAATATAACCCTATAACCATAATACCGATCCCATCAAAGTTCATGAACCTATAATATAAATAAAATTTAACTACTGTATGTCTATTTTTTCTTTTCCACTACTTTTTGTTTCATTTAGAACTTTTTGCCTAATACAATATGTCCTATGACATATCAATTTGGGCTCACATCATTCACTTTAAACATACTTGTTACAAAAGGATAACAGACATTCAGCTCTCGAATGCATTAGCTAAACAATGGCCCTTTTGCAGCATTTTTTACAAATACTAAATATTTTAAAAATGTAAGATTTAATACCTAAATTGCTTACCTGTAAAAGGTAACAATTTGTCCTTTTAAAGAAAAGGGAAAAATCAACTTCCTAATTGCAGTGAATTTGGGCATTATCACACCATTTTGTAAACCAGCCGTTGTAACCATAGCAACTGGTCCATTCATGGGCCTTACAAAGTGATAGAAAAATGACTTTCCTTTGCATGGAACAATTTATCACAATCGCAATGAACTGCAGGTTACAGAGACTCCTGTTGTTAAAGCTAGGAAGGTTAAAGGCCAAAGAGGTTGAATAAAAGCAATTAGGGCTATATTCCGCCATCATCTATCACTACTTCATTATCATATCTTGGCAGCTTCTACTCACGAAGTATTCAACTTAAAGAAATGACTTTTACCATAGTAGGTGAACCCAATAACATCCTAGAATAAGATATGTTTGGTATTTGGGCATTTTTAAGTCATCTAATATTTAAAAACAATAAATATCACATTACTTTAGAAATAGTGCTAAATACAAACATAGCAGAGCTAAGTTTAACTGTTTCCTTTGTGCAACTGAATAACTAACTTTCAGAACACCCCATTTTATACAGAATCCAGCCAGGAGATCAGCTGAATGGCCCAGGTCTAGCTTCAGAAACCCTTCACGATCAGCTGTTGTCATCTGTGGAAGCCATACCTTTCCCCTGCAGAGGCCGCTGCAGAGGAAATGGAGTATTACAGTCTGGCCATTCAAATAAATGGCGGTCCATGGAATACATATGTGGGTCAAGTCCGACAGAGCAAGAGCCGCTGATGGAGGTGCCATCAGTTCTGGTTCAAAGAGTTCAGAAGAGGGCATATGGGCAGCGATGTCATAATGAGACAACACATTGTCAGTCACTTGTATGCTTTATTTTCCCCATGACGATACTTCAAGATATTTGAACATGCCATGGAACCGGCTTCGCATTTGTTGTACATGAATACAATAGTGACAAACCTAGATATACGCTATTCAGACCTCATCCACAATGCACGTGGTGACAATAAAGAATCAATTGGACAACCAAAATAGTCTACTGGTGGTTCTGTCTCTCCTGAGCGTTGAAGACTATTCTTTGTGTCTTGGTATTTGCCTTTAATCATAGATAATGGCTCATCTTCCTGTCTTAAAAGGGTGAAGGTTATAAAGATTCTGATGAAATGTACTGTATGATGAAAACAGAAAATATCTAGAGTAGTTGACAACCATTGTATACCCTTCATAACCATCATAACACAGCTCTTAGAACATTGTAAGCAGTTTACCATTATTTTATTTTGAGAACACTTTTAATATAAGAAGTGCAAACTTTTATGAAAACCTTCTTTCTACATTGATACATTGATTGATTTGTATCAGAGCACAGCACAAGCTTCCAGTTTTATCCATGCTTTCAGTACAGCTACATGAAAAATATTCAAAAAGTTGTTGCTATCGAAGCTAACGTCAGAATGTTTTGCAGGCGATGTCCCCGCAAAAGGTACAAAGTCTGGCCTTCTGCATGAATATGCCATGTAATCGGGCGTGTAGCTGCGGGGATTGGCATATGCCTGTGATTGCTGAGTATTTATGGGCACTTACAGCCAACCACTCTGCCTTCAGATAAAGGGCTGGGGCAATAAAATAAATATTTGCCCTAAGTGAAGGAAAGGCTCGCTACTATGCATGTGATATTATTATAGTTTTTTTTCTTTGTTGTTTTTTTGGGGTAAGCCTACACCAACAGCTACAATATAATCTAAGTGAATGTGAAGCAGGACAAATCTACCACATTGTAATTCTGTGCTATATGTGATCTTATGACCTTTATATAGTGCAGCTTTTTACCCCTTTTTCCTAATTTCCTGTTGTTTTGTTGTTATTTTTATTTTGCAGCATGCTGACACCTCAGATTGCGATGTTCATAAAGATCTTTACAGCCTTACTTTATTGCAATTTCTCAATTACTGTGAGACAGCTACAGAGAAATTCTTTACTTTAGAATTTCACATGTTCTATGTGCCATATTCTTACTGTGCTACTCTGGTTTAGAAAGACGACACAGTAATGTCCCAAATTAAAGGGTGGCTCAACTAGCAGATCAACCATTATTACGTCTCTATCAAATCTCAGTGGAAGTGACACAAGGTGGGACCAAAAGCCAAAGATAGTGATTGAAGAGAGTAGTGTAGGATAGTCATTCACAAAACTCCTTTGCTTGCTTAGTTTCTCTAAATCTGTCATTTTTAATGCATAGCCAAAAAGATACTGATATGTTAAAGGGGTATTCTGGTGTTATTCTGTGTAATGTATTTTGTTATGAAAAGTTTAACATACATTTTTGATACCAGTGCATTAGCCCCCTGTCTCTTAACAGTCGAACGATATAACTCATGGATGTTTCCCGAGTGGTGCATCTATGGGCTCACTGAACAGGGTTTAATATGACATCAATCACATGACCCCAAGGCATTATGTAAACCCTGGTATTCAGTTAGAAACAGTTTTAAATGACATGGATGTGTGCCAGTACACGACACGTGTAGTACTACTCAGCGCATGGATGTACTACACAGGACACATTCAGGGGATATACAATTTGACTGGAAAGGGTCAGGGCTATAAAAATCGGAAAATACCCCTTTAATTGGCTGTCTTATGAAATTAGCTCTATTATGTGCATATGAGAGATAGAAAAATTACATTGTGAACTTCCATTGGGTTAAGGAAAGGTTTCTTTACAGTGAGAGTAGTCAAACTAGGGAATGCCCTACCCCAAGAGCTAGTAATGGCAGATACTATGTCAGCATTTAAAAAGAGCTTATCTGGATTTTTGTTGTGGAATTCAATGGCGAAGTGAAAATCTGCAATAAATTGGAATTGTTTTGATTTTTCCTGCGAAAAAAAATGTAAATCTGAAGCAAAAATACATATCTCCCGTTTAAAATAAAAAAAAGTCTATACGTACCTCTCCTGGCGAGGCCATACTGACGGTTTTGCAGCGACAAATCCGGCAACAAATCTGCACCATTTTTGATGGTGCACGTTCGGCCACAATTCCCTGTGGGTTTTGGGTGGGATTTGCTTCAGATTTTTCCACAGCAAATATGCCCTGTGGGAACATACCCTGAATCTTTATTTAAAGAGGCTCTGTCACCAGATTTTGCAACCCCTATCTGCTATTGCAGCAGATAGGCGCTGCAATGTAGATTACAGTAATGTTTTTATTTTTAAAAAACGAGCATTTTTTGCCAAGTTATGACCATTTTTGTAATTATGCAAATGAGGCTTGCAAAAGTCCAAGTGGGTGTGTTTAAAAGTACAAGTCCAAGTGGGTGTGTATTATGTGCGTACATCGGGGCGTTTTTAATACTTTCACTAGCTGGGCGCTCTGATGAGAAGTAACATCCTCTTCTCTTCAGAACGCCCAGCTTGTGACAGTGCAGATCTGTGACGTCACTCACAGGTCCTGCATCGTGACGGCCACATCGGCAGCAGAGGCTACAGTTGATTCTGCAGCAGCATCAGCGTTTGCAGGTAAGATCGACTTACCTGCAAACGCTGATGCTGCTGCAGAATCAACTGTAGCCTCTGGTGCCGATGTGGCCGTCACGATGCAGGACCTGTGAGTGACGTCACAGATCTGCACTGTCACAAGCTGGGCGTTCTGAAGAGAAGAGGATGTTACTTCTCATCAGAGCGCCCAGCTAGTGAAAGTATTAAAAACGCCCCGATGTACGCACATAATACACACCCACTTGGACTTGTACTTTTAAACACACCCACTTGGACTTTTGCAAGCCTCATTTGCATAACTACAAAAATGGTCATAACTTGGCCAAAAATGCTCGTTTTTTTAAAATAAAAACGTTACTGTAATCTACATTGCAGCGCCTATCTGCTGCAATAGCAGATAGGGGTTGCAAAATCTGGTGACAGAGCCTCTTTAAGTAAAAAAATAAAACACTCAGGGCCAGTATGGTGATCTAAGTTTGGTATATTAGAAGTGTGGGGGTCCAGGTTCCGCGGCTATGAAATGGACAATATTTGTTGCTGTATGTATATAAAGCTTGACGTCATTACTAAAGCCAGATTATACAAATTTTACGTACGCACCGGAGCTTAGATATTCAGAATAGTCTAGTCGAGAGGCTGCTACTTTAAACATTATGTTCCATACCACTATTATTCTGATGCCATTTCTAGAAAATGTATATATGAATTTATGCCATTCAAACAATAGGTGTTTGTGGTTGTTTCTTGGCAGATAAAATTACCAGCTGTCAGTAAGCCTGGATCATACATCCCTGAAAGGGCAGCGTCTTCCACAGCAATGTACTTTTTACCTTAAAAGCATAAAGATATAAAAGATATAATATAAGGCTAAAGTACATACTGTATAAAAGAAAGACAAAATTGCACCTTCCTTTTTCCAAGTAATATTTACTTTTTGATAATATTCTATTTGCACAAATACAACAGAGGAAAAGGTAATCTTAAAGGGATATGGTTTAGATTACACTTGTTATTTTGGATGTTTTATAGGCTTTATAATATATCATACCTAAATGGCAATTAATGCTAAAAGTCCACAATTGCAAAATCAACAAGGAAAAATATAGGTCTTTCACATATGTAAATAAAACTTCTAATCAAATTATCCTGACTTATATGGGACTAACCCAAATTGGGACAGTTATCCTGGTATGGTAATGGTCTTTACTCCGAGAGACAAACATTTTATTGACCACCGAGGTAGGTGTTCTGTCCCATGGAAACATGCCTGCAGTAGCAGATTATTTGACAGTAGTAGTAAAATGAGAAATTGCTTTGGAAATTAGACAATTTAAAATAATGAAAAAAGGTACGAAAGACACATAGAATATTTATTGGCAAACTAGAGAAATTGTGTCACATCTCCTAGACCAGTTGTGGACAACCTATTACATTATGGGCCATGGATATAGTCCTAGACTCCATCGAAGAGCCGCACATTACATTCAACGTTCCCTTCTCTCTAGCAGACATGTGTTCACACATGCACATTCCTTTGTATATAAATATACTTAGCCAGGGATGCAAATTGAGGCACATATGGTTAGGTTGGAGAGCAGGGTTGCACTTTTTGGGATGATTACTTTGCGATTTGGCGGGCAGACCAGGAAAACAAAGGAGTAGACCTGGAACCTGGTGCTTGTTTAACCCCTTAAGGACGCAGCCTAGTTTTGGCCTTAAAGGCATGGTGTCGCCCCAAAAACATGTTTTTTTTTTAAAATTTAAACATTTAGTGTGTGGGTGATTAAACATTGTTCAAATTTTTTTTATTTTTTTCGCGAGTCAGGAAATATTATAAATTTTTTCAAATTTTTCAAAATTTATAATACTACCCATTTTTGGTCACTAGATGGAGCTGTTTGGAGCTAGTTCCCAAAATTGCAGCATTGCAACATTGGGTTAAAAGCTATCGCTCTAGTGAGCGCTCAGCATCCCCCCCTCCTTTATCCTGGCTAGTGCCGGGATAAACGAGGGGTTTGAAAGGTTTAACCTGCTACACTGTGTGTCGCCATTTTTTGAGGTAACTCACAGTGTAGTAGGTTTACATGCAGTAGTAAACACACACAAACACTAACATACATTGAAATCGCTTACCTGCTCCTGCCGCCGCGGCCCGTCCGCTCCCTTTGCTGCCGCTGTCCCATGTGCACTTGTCCGGAAGCCGCGACCGGAAGTAGTAATATCACTGTCCGGCCGCGACTTCCGGTCCACAGGAAAATGGCGCCGGACGGCGCCAATTTCGAATAGGACTGTGTGGGAGCGGCGCATGCGCAGTTCCCACACAGACGCCGTACACGGCAGTCAATGGGACGGGAGCCGTTCGCAGTCCCTATGGGACTGTGGCTGCCGTATTCCATGTCTGTGTGTGTCGTTAATCGACACACACAGAAATGGAACAAAAAATGGCAGCCCCCATAGGGAAGAAAAAGTGTGAAAAAAAGAAACAGTAAAACACAAACACACAAATGAAAATAAACGTTTATATTAAGGCACTAACATCTTTAACATATAAATAAAATATTTGTGATGACACTGTTCCTTTAAGGCTCAGAGCCCATTTTTCAAATCTGACATATTTCACTTTATGTGGTAATAACGTCGGAATGCTTAAACCTACCCAAGCGATTCTGAGATTGTTTTCTCGTGACACATTGGGCTTCATGTTCATGGTAAAATTTGGTCGATATATTCAGTGTTTATTGGTGAAAAATTGCAAAATTTAGAGAAAATTTTGAAAAAATTGCATTTTTCAGAATTTAAATGCATCTGCTTGTAAAACAGACGGTTATACCACCCAAAATAGTTACTAGTTCACATTTCCCATATGTCTACTTTAGATTGGCATCGTTTTTTGAACATTCTTTTATTTTTCTTGGACGTTACAAGGCTTAGAACATAAACAGCAATTTCTCATATTTTTAAGAAAATTTCAAAAGCCTTTTTTTTAAGGTACCTCTTGAGTTCTGAAGTGGCTTTGTGGGGCCTATGTATTAGAAACCCTGATAAAACACCCCATTTTAAAAACTAGACCCCTCAAAGTATTCAAAACAGCAGTTATAAAGTTTTTTAACTCTTCAGGCATTTCACAGGAATTAAAGCAAAGTGGAGGTGAAATTTGCAAATTTCATTTTTCTTGCTGAATTTCAATTTTATTCATTTTTTTTTCTGTAACAAAGAAGGTTTTACCAGAGGAACACACTATATATGTATTGTCCAGATTCTGCCGTTTTTAGAAATGTCCCACATGTGGCCCTACTGCGCTCGTGGACTAAAAGACAAGCCCTAGAAGCAAAGAAGCACCTAGTGCATTTTGAGTCCTCTTTTTTATTAGAATATATTTTAGGCAGCATGCCAGGTTTGAAGAGGTGTTGAGGTGTCAAAACAGTAGGAATCCCCCAATAGTGACCCCATTTTGTAAACTACACCCCTCAAGGAATTCATTTAGGGTTGTTGTTACCATTTTGACCGCACATTTTTTTCACAGCACGTATTTGAATTGGGCTCTGAAATGAAAAAAATGTCATTTTTTCCAATAAAATGTCATTTGTGATCAAAATTTCTTATTTTCACAGGGAACAAAATACCCCATTTTGTTGCCCAATTTGTCCTTAGTGTGGCAGTACCCCATTTGTGGTGATAAACTGCCGTTTGGGCCCATGGGAGGGCTCAGAAGGAAAGGAGCGCTATATGTTTGTTGGAGTCCAGATTTTGTTGGATTGGTTTTCGGGTGCCATGTCGCATTTGCAGAGCCTCAGAGGTATCAAAGCAATGGAAACCCACCAAAAGTGACCCCATTTTGGAAACTACACCCCTCAAGGAATTCATTTATGGTTGTTGTTAGCATTTTGACCGCACAGTTTTTTCACAGCACCTATTTCAATTGGGCTGTGACATTAAAAAAATGTCATTTTTTCCAATAAGATGTAATTTTTTACCTAAATTTCTTATTTTCACAGGGAACAAAATACTCAATTTTGTTGCCCAATTTCTCCTGAGTGCATCAATACCCCATTTGTGGCAATAAACTGCCGTTTGGGCCCATGGGAGGCCTCAGAAGGGAAGGAGCGCTGTGTGTTCTTTGGAGTACAGATTTTGCTGGTTTGGTTTTCGTGTGCCATGTCGCATTTGCAGAGCCCCAGAGGTATCAAAGCAATGGAAACCCACCAGAAGTGACCCCATTTTGGAAACTACACCCCTCAAGGAATGCATTTATGGGTAATGTGACCATTTAGACCCCATAGTTTCTTCACAGAACTTATTTGAATTGGGCTGGGAATTTAAAAAAAAAATATTTTTTCCAATAATATGTCATTTTAGTTCAAAAATTCTTATTTTCACAAGAAATAAAATACTCAATTTTGTTGCCCAATTTGTCCTGAGTGCGGCAATACCCCATTTGTGGTGATAAACTGCCGTTTGGGCCCATGGGAGGGCTCAGAAGGGAAGGAGCGCTGTGTGTTCTTTGGAGTACAGATTTTGTTGGATTGGTTTTCGGGTGCCATGTCACATTTGCAGAGCCCCAGAGGTATCAAAGCAATGGAAACCCACCAGAAGTGACCCCATTTTGGAAACTACACCCCTCAAGGAATTCATTTATGGGTAATGTGACCATTTAGACACCATAGTTTCTTCACAGAACTTATTTGAATTGGGCTGGGAATGAAAACAAAATTATTTTTGTCAAATAATATGTAGTTTTGGCTGAAAATTTCTTATTTTCACAAGAAACAAAATACCCCATTCTGTTGCACAATTTGTTCTGAGTGCCGCAATACCCCATTTGTTGTGATAAACTGCCGTTTGGGCCCATGGGAGGGCTCAGAAGGAAAGGACCACCATTTGGCCTACTCGGGATTTTCTAGTGCGAAGTCATGTATGCAGAAGCCCCTGAGGTACCAGTACAGTTGAAACCCGCAAGAAGTGACCCCGTTTTAAAAACTACACCCTTAAGGCATTCATCTAGAGGTGTAGTGACCATTTTGACCGGAGACCTACACCCCATAAACTGTAATGTGGGTTCTCCCGGGTATGGCAATACCCTACATGTGGCTGTTATCAGCTGCCTGGACACACAGCAGGGCCCAGAGGGGAAAGACGAGGGGGGATAAGCTGTGCGGAGTGCATCAGGGTAAGTAAAATTGGGGTAAATTATAAACCAAGGGATGTATGATAAATTTTAAAACACTTTCATACAGAGCTCTGGTTATTCGGGACACGTGTCACATTGATATATTGTGTCCTCCCTTATCCCCCTCTTATAGCAGACTTTGCACCTCTTTTGACTTTTTCCCTTCTTGCCAGTTTGGGGAACTTCCCCTGGAAAGTGTTGCCCTGGTACGATGCGTGTGGGCTCGCTTCCAGAAGTACTGGGTGCCCCCCCTTCTTGGTCCCTAAAGATTAGGTTCTTGATAATCACCTCTTGAAATTCCAGGAAAGTTCCCGTCTGGCCTGCACATCGACGTAGCACGTACGCATTGTACAAAGCCATCTGTATGATGTGCCCGGCCAGCTTCTTATACCACACCGCATGGCGCTGTAGGGCTTCAGGGCTTGATCTTACAAGTCCATCACTCCCATGTACCTATTGTAGTCCAGGATGCAGTCTGGTTTGGGGGTGGCCTTTCCTTCATATATCCTAAACCTGTAGGTATACCCTGATGCACTCTCACAGCTTATACATCTTCACGCCATACCTTGCCCTCTTACCCGGCAGGTACTCGCGGAATTTAACCCTCCCTTTAAAATGTACCAGGGACTCATCAATAGAAATACACTTCTCGGGGGTGTATGCTTGGGAAAACCGGGCACTGGAACGGTCTAATAGGGGTCTCCGTTTAGACAAACGGTCAAAACTGGGGTAATCTCGGGGTGGGCACGGCTCATTATCAGTATAATGTAAGAAGCGAAGTATTGCCTCATTTATTAATTTTTTTAGGTTCCAGTTCAGTTCTGAAGTTGCTTTGAGGGGCCCATATATTAGAAACCCCTATCAAATACCCCATTTTAGAAACTAGACCCCTCAAAGTATTCACAACAGCATGTAGAAAGTTTATGAACCCTTTAGGTGTTTCACAAAAATTTAGAGCAAAGTAGAGGTGAAATTTACATTTTTTTTTTGTCAGAAAATCCTCTTTATACCATTTTTTTTATAACACAAAAGGATTTATCAGAGAAACGCAACTTAACACGTATTGCCCAGATTCTGCAGTTTAGAGAAACATCCCACATGTGGCCCTTGGGCGGTAATGGACTGAAGCACCGGCCTCCGAAGCAAAGGAGCACCCAGTGGATTTTGAGGCCTCTTTTTTATTAGGCACTATGTCCGGTTTGAAGAGGTCTTGTGGTGCCAAAACATTGGGAACCCCCCAAAAGTGACCCCAATTTGGAAACTAGACCCCTTGAGGAATCCATTGTAGTTTTCTTGGGGTGCATGCGGCTTTTTGATCAGTTTTTATTCTATTTTTAGGTGGCGTGGTGACTAAAAAACAGCAATTCTACTATTGTTTTTGTATACTTTTTTTTTTACAGCGTTCACCGTGCGCTATAAATGACATATTCACTTTATTCTGCGGGGCGATACGATTCCGGCGATACCAGATGTTTATAGGTTTTTTTTATGTCTTATGGCGTTTGCACAATAAAATACGTTTTGTAAACAATCATTCACTTTTTGTGTTCCCTTATTCTAAGAGCCAGAACGTTTTTATTTTTCAATCAATAAAGCCGTGCGAGGACTTATTTTTTGCGTAACGAACTGTAGTTTCGATCAGCACCATTTTTAGGTGCATGCGACTTTTTGATCTCTTTTTATTCCATTTTTTGGGAGGTGAAGTGACCAAAGAATTGTGATTGTGGTTCGGTTTATTATTATTTAATTTTACGGCGTTCACCGTGCGGGATAAATAATGAAATAATTTTGTAGTTCAGGCCGTTACGGACGCGGCGATACCAATTATGTATAGTTTATTTGTTTGTTTATATATTTTTATTAATAATAAAGGACTGATAAGGGAAAAGGGGGGATTTTTACTTTTATTACTTTTAAATCTTTTATTTTCTAATTTTTACACATCTTTTTTTAACTTTTTTTTCACTTTATTACTTTGTCCCACTAGGGGACATGAGGGCAGGAGGCCCTGATCGCTATTCTAATACACTGCACTACATGCGTAGTGCAGTGTATTAGAACTGTCAGCTACTCACTGACAGCAAGCATAGTGAGTCCTGACGTTGTCAGGACCCACTAGGCTTCCGTCTATGGCATAGCCGGACGCCATTGTTTGGTGTCCGGTTGCCATAGTCACCATCGCCGGCCGCTATCGCGTAGCAGGCCGGCGATGGCAGCTTAACCCCTAAAAAGCCGCGATCTCTATAGAACGCGGCTTTTAAGGGGTTAATCAGCGGGGACACAGCGATCGGTCCCCGCTGTAGGAGCTGTGACAGCTGCTGAACAAGACAGCAGCGTCACAGCTCCTGTATGTGTCGGGAGGACGGCCGAAACGGCCGTTACTCCCGAGACGTACTATTACGGCATGGAGCGCGAACGATACAGCTGCCATGACGTAATAGTACGTCAAGGAGCGGGAAGGGGTTAAGGTTTGGCGTAATCACTTGGATTATATATTTTCAGTCTTTGTTATTGGCAATTGATATTAAAAGTTAGGTTATAAAAAAAACAAGTTTTTTTCATTGATTTTGATAAACGAACGCTCATGGTAAATGAGCACTTAAGGGTACAGGCACCCTGTTTTGTCAGTTCAGTGAGGTATCTTTAAACATACTGTAGAGCTGCAATGTGTGAAAACAGAAAAATCCAGATTCATAACTGAATTTCTTCACTTTATTATGGATACACTTCACAAATAAAAATAAGATGTGAAAACGGAGTGATCTGGTACATTTGAACTCATTTTGCATGATTTATGTCCAAGCTATAATCCACTACTGTTTTCATACAGCACTTTCACTGTAGCTACAGTAGGTCTCCCTAGAATAACCCAATTCCCTCTAAATATATCACTACTAAGCTTCCATACGTAGATGCAACTTGTTTAACTCTCCCTATAGACAGGAACTGTTAAAGGTCGATAGTATAAAATGAAGGTGCAACAGCAAACCATGCCATTGTATGCCATACATATATGAGAATATTCTGCTATTACGGAAGCTCCTGGGAATAAACGGCAGGCTTTTCAAAACTGTATACAAAATCAAATTCAGGACATAAAATATGTGCTCCGTGAATTACATACATAACTATAAAAGGAAACACAATCTACTGCATATAGAAGCTTTGTACTGATCTGAGAAGAAATTCAATTCGTTTGCTACGGTAAAATGTAAATACATAACACATTTTCTATTCATACATACATTTTATAGAAATAGCATTTAAGTTACATTGAGTAATGTTAGGGTATGTGCACACGCTAGCTTCCTTTTACGTCTGAAAAGACAGACTGTTTTCAGGAGAAAACAGCTGCGTCGTTTCAGACGTAAAAGCTCCGCCTCGCATTATGCGAGGCGTCTTTGACGCCCGTAGTCTTGAGCTGTTCTTCATTGACTACACAAATTACGTCGGCACAGTACGTCGGCAAACCCATTCAAATGAATGGGCAGATGTTTGCCGACGTATTGTAGCCCTATTTTCAGGCGTAAATCGAGGCATAATACGCCTCGTTTACGCCTGAAAATAGGTTGTGTGAACCCAGCCTTAAGTAGATTCTATCAAAGGTGTATTATAAAGCAAACCTCTACAAAAAGACTAAAAATTAATCTTAAAATTACGCTAAGCTCAATGTTTCAGGTTTCCCTCAAATCCTACTCTCAGGGGTTCAGGAAGCAGAGATCTGGGCTTCGGTATGCAGGATCTTGCACTGGAGGACTGATTCATCTGTATCTGACTCTGCCTGTGACATAAAAATCAAAAACTCAAGATTAACGAGTAAAAAAAAAATATTGTTTTGACCCTGAAATATTTTTGTCTGACAAATATCCTTGAATAGCTACTAAGCATTTGATATAACCTATGAGATGTCGCCCATTAAGTTATATTGATCCGTGACCTGTATATAGCTCCACGAGGCTGTGCCATTGTATGATAGTACCTGTGATATCATGACTGACACAACCTAAATGAACAGAGAGGTTGCCGATTTTGCATGGCAGCAGCAATGTTCAAATATGGGCTCTAAGCTGGTTTCACATGGCTGCAATGTGGGCACATTTTAGCATCTGTATTACAAGCGCAGTCCATGGTGATTTAAATTGAGTACAATAAAATCATGGAGGTCTGGGTCTTGCAGCTGTAAAACATACGCTAAAACATGGCTATAGTACAAACGTGTGGGGCCGCCCTAAGGAAAAGCAGTGCTTTATGTGTAGCTTGGTCATTTCATTTAAGTTATACTAATAACACGAATGCATGGTAATAATAAATGCAAATAAGATTAAATAAAAATTCTAAGCTGTGAAAATAGAACTACAGCTCTGCCATAATAAGACCACTTTATTAAGATATACTTTAATAAAGGCACTGGACATTTGGCACTATTAGCAATTTAAAAGGAGTCACAAGGGGTCCTTTAACTCAGTTTTAATTAAAATCTGTCAAAACCAAAATAATATAAACCCATCAGAATAGAAAAATGTATTATTAGATTAGATAACATAAAATAAGAATCGCTATCAAAGCAATAAAAAAAATAATGAAAAGTGATAAATAATGATAATTATTTCAACAAGAAAAAGTAATCACAGTACAAACATATGCAAAAGGTTAGCTTTGTGTTATCTTTGTGCTTCTAAATTTGGTTGGGGATTTTGGTGTGAAATTTATAGATCAATATAGGAAATTATTATAAAAATATATAAAATAAGGTATTTTGTTTCCATGTGGGCCAATGCAGACAGCAGAGCCATGTGAACTGAGTCTTTTACGGTGGTACACAGAGTCCTTATGACTCTCTACTACAGTCATAGGCACTCAACAAGCCACTCTATGGTGCCTCCATATGGCACTGTATTATGGGTGTATTCTCCCTTAGAGGCAATGCCAATGGAACATGCCACAAAAGCCTCTGTGTACCCGCATATGAAGTTGGATGCATGTGGAGGCACAGTAGGGTCCCATAAATTTCTTTGGGTGCTGTATTACGACTCTAAACAATTTGGAGCTTGTATGGATCCATAATATGGCCAAGTGCATGAGCCCTAAGAGCATTGTAAATATAGATACCTTGTTTAATTTTTAATCGTAACAACATAAGGCCTGCTTCACACAGCTGTGTTCGGTCCGTGAGATTTGGACCATATGTCGGCTATATTTCCCGGACCGAACACAGTTCAGGGAGCCCGACTCCTAGCATCATAGTTATCTATGATGCTAGGTGTCTCTGCCTCCCCGCGGGAATACTGTCCCATACTGTAATCATGTGATAACTAAGATGCTAGGAGTCCGGCTCCCTGAACTGTGTTCGGTGCGGGAAATATAGCCGACATACGGTCTGTATCTCATGGACCGAACACGGCCGTGTGAAGCAGGCCTAAGGGTAATGATCAATCACACCATTTCCCTTCTAGATAAAATAGCCTTGGAGAGTACAATAACTGAGACACTCAAGTAAAAAAATACCTCACAATGATATATTACAAGCTTTACTACTACGAATTACGAAAATTTGAATTATCTGAGAATTGTGCAACTTAATTGAGATAATCTTACATTGATCTAAAAGAACAGTATGAAGCCCCATTAAAAAAAATTGCCTGTCCATATGTGGAACTATAATTAATCTTTTAAATTGGTATTTCTATTAAACCATTTATTAAATTGTATATCAACAATAGACAAAACTGACGCTACCATGATAAGAATGTAATTTTGTAACTTAGGTCCTTAGTTTATTCGTTTTTAGGCACTTTCCCACAAAGGCAGTAGGGGCTGTCGGTGTGTACGTTCCCAAGTGCTTGGTGCCAAGGGAGGTGCCAACAAAACTGTTCTGCCATGACCAGGATATTTAGATCCAGAGCTAGGGTAGCGAGCTGAATTTTTACCCCAGGTAAAGGTAAGTCTAACTAAGGGAAATTACTTATATATAACACACATCATATATATACAAGCGCAGATTGAGCGGACTTCATTGCACTACGAAGAATGAGAAAAAAACACCATAGTGTGAAATGTCTGTTGCAATTAATTGAAATTACACCTGAGTCTTTCGCTGCTTTCAAATGATCCATCCTACGACTCGCAGGTAAAGCAAAACTAATTAGAATCCTGTCAAACTGATTTGCTATGGTTTACAATTTACTGAGGAGTCCGTTTCCTATTAAGCACATATTAAACACATCAATCACATATTAAAATACACTTCTTGTGGAGAATGTATTCTGCATATGAAACTGCCATAAAACTGTGGGTGGGTTTAGAAACATGTACGCAACACACATACATGCCAGTTTTGGCAGTACAATACAAATATTACAATTATTAAATTAACCTATAAAATAATGTGCAGCATACTGTGCAGGGAATACTTTTAGTCAGGTTTATTTTAGTTGATTTCTGACTACATGGCTTTTAATACAATTCTTAAAGACTGGCCATACCCATTATGAAGAGTGGCTGATATGTAGCTGTATTGACCGGTAATTATCACCTAAAAAACATGTTTTTTTCATTCAAATGACCAATAACTGATAATTTGACAACATTTTTGGAGTTGCTGCATTTTTTTTCTGGTGGTAGTTGACCATAACATCAAAAATGTGACATTGTTGTTGGGTGTTTGTTTCTTTACTTTTTTTTCTCTTACTTGCTGCAAATGGTGGTTTTTGTCTTTATATGGTCATGAATTTTTATTGTTGAATTGGCTAAAAGTAATATTGCATCAATCGGTCAACTCAAGTTTATGGTCAGCTTTACACGTTCATCTGGGACCAACATATATAATAATTTCTCTGGAGGTGGCGAAAGCGGCTCCTCGACACCCCTGGCAGTACTTATCTTAACAATAATAGTATTGGCTGTGAAAAACGGGGCTCATCTAATTCCTCATGGCTGCCAATGCCCAAGGTGTGTCACAGTACCACAGACACTATTTTTCATTGGTAACATTTTCTAATCCATTATCAGAAAACTAATATAGACTCGAAGAAACAAATAGAGTTGGAGTAAAATTCTCTTCCAGCAAGTAATTTGCTGAGTAAATATGTGTCAAATCATTATGGAAATTTTATAAAGCATTGTGCTCTTTGGAGAAAAATATTGTAATATATTAATTTATGTTTAATAACAGCAATGAAAAATTACTAGCATTTTATAGCAAATGCGTGAAACAAATTTTGTGGCACATTGTTGACATAATGACCTGAAAAACATATATTACTGCTATCATTGTTGACTTATGATAAAACCAATGGAAGCTGTTATTATATTGCAGAGAAAACAATAAAACACGTTAGTGCTTGAGGGAAACTTTAATGTGATTTCAGGAAGTTTTATGGAATTTATTTGTTACTGTTTTGCAGGGTAAGCCATTACTTTATGATCACAAGCGTCATTGCCGCTTTCACATGTGATTCAGCGAAGTCTGACATGAATGATTTTGATGTAATCTGCTGGAGCTTCACCTCTCGTACAGGCAGGGCCGCCATCAGGAATTTCAGGGCCCCCTACAGCTAAATTTTCTGGGCCCCCCTACCGTGGCACCGCCTGTTAACGGTACTCCGTCCAGCACTATATCATGGTACCCAGGGCCGCCATCAGGGGGGGTATTATGGGTACTGATGTGAGAGGCCCGGCCAAACCTAATTGAAAGGGGGGCCCGGCAAACTGCCGCGACTTGCCTTTAGTAGAAAAAAACAGGCCCCTGCAATGGGGCCCGTTTTTTTCACCAAAAGAATGTCATGAGCTGCGGGCCCCCCTTTCAATTAGGTTTGGCCGGGCCTCTCACATCAGTACCCCTAATACCCCCCCCTGATGGTGGCCCTGGGTAGCATGGGGGCCGTCAAACACCGCCGCCCGTGCGACCGATCACGCGCACCCACAAACTCCCGCGCATGCGCACCGGTGACCGCCTGGAACCGCGCACCGAATTTTGAGGCAGATTTTGACCTGCCCACACTATCTTGCCGCGTTTTTTGCCCGCGGCGATTGAGGACAGCAGACAGAAAACGCAGCGAAAAATGCATTTTCTGCCCCCCATTGATTTCGATGGCAGGTCAGAGGCGGAACCGCGGCAAGAAAGGACGTGCTGCTTTTTCTTTTTTCCGCGACTGGCTCCCATTGATTTCAGATTAAATCAATGGGAGGAAGTTTTGGAAGTTTTTTTGGTGCTGATTCTGACGCAGTGTCCGAGTCAATATCAAGGCCCAAAAACTCTGTGAACTGGGCCTTATTGTTAGGGCTTATTCAGACGAACGTGTAATACATCCGTGCAACGTGCGTGATTTTCACGCGCCTCGCACGGACCTATGTTACTCTATGGGGCCGTGCAGACTGTCAGTGATTTTCATGCAGCGTGTGTCCGTGTGTCCGCTGCGTAAAACTCACGACATGTCCGATATTTGTGCATTGTTCGCGCATCACGCACCCATTGAAGTCAATGGGTGCGTGAAAATCCCGCCCAGCACTTCCGCAGCCGTATAAACTATGAATGAAAACAGAAAAGCATCACGTGCTACAAACATACAGAGTGTCATAATGATGGCGGCTGCGCGAAAATCACACAGCCGCGCATCATACGCTGCTGACACACGGAGCGGTTATGGACCTTTTGCAAGCGCAAAATGCCACGTTTTTTGCGCGTGCAAAAAGCACACGCTTGTGTAAATCCGGCCTTAGGGTAGGAACACACTAGGCATGAACGCTGCGGATTTTATGCAACACATTTTATTGTGGAGAATCCGCAGCGTATGCGTATTACAGTCGCAGCAGAGGGGGTCAGATATGAACAAATCTCATCCACACGCTGCAAAAATAATGGACCTGCAGTGTGGCTTTTTGGCTTTTTAAGCCGCAGCGTGTCAATGTATTCTGTGGAATCGCTGCTCCTCTGTTGCGGAAATGCTGCGGTTCTGCCGCAAAAATCACACATGAGAAGAAAAAAAAAGGCACTTTTTTAAATTTATAAAAAAGTTTATACTTACCCCGGCCGTAGTCCTGGTGACGCGATCCTCTATTCTTAGCGCAGCCCCGCCTCCTGTCATGACGTTTCATCCCATGTGACTGCTGCAGCGGTCACATGGTCTACAGCGTCATCCCAGGAGGCGGGGCTACGTTCAGAAGAGAGAGATGCGTCACCTAAACTACGGCCGGGGCAAGTCTAAACATTTTTTTCCCTGCAGGATTCCCGCAGCGGACATGCCTCACGAAACCTGCGCCACTATTTGGTGCGGTTTTGCTGGCAGAATTCCCTGCGGCTACCGGGGCGGATAAGCTGTGTAGTTTTACTCCGCATATCCGCCTAGTGTGTCCCTTATGATGTCGCTCCTGGAGCTGATGCCGGTCTCTAAATAGGCAGTTGGTTCAGTAGAATTTGGAATTATTATTTTTTTTGTGAACCAGCTTAAAAAAATACAAAACTTTTGTGTTAGGGCCTGTTCACATCACCGTTCGCTTCCGCTCCGGGGTTCCGTCTGAGGTTTCTGTCGGGTGAACCCCGCAACGGAAAGTGAAAGTGATAGCACAGCTTCCGTTTCCGTCACCATTAGCGCAGTCGACTGCGCTATTGATTCCGTCCGAAAACCAGCCGGAATGGTGACGAACGGAAACCATTAGCGATGTTTCCGTCACCATTGAGATCAATAGTGACTGAAACGGAAGCTGTGCTGTCACTTTCACTTTCCGTTGCGGGGTTCACCCGACAGAAACCTCAGACTGAACCCCGGAGCGGAAGCGAACGGTGATGTGAACAGGCCCTAACACAAAAGTTTTGTGTTTTTTTAAGCTGGTTCACAAAAAAAAAATAATTCCAAATTCTACTGAACCAACTGCCTATTTAGAGACCGGCATCAGCTCCAGGAGCGACATCATAAGGAACACACTAGGCGGATATGCGGAGTAAGACTACACAGCTTATCCGCCCCGGTAGCCGCAGGGAATTCTGCCAGCAAAACCGCACCAAATAGTGGCGCAGGTTTGGTGAGGCGTGTCCGCTGCGGGAATCCTGCAGGGAAAAAAAGTTTAGACTTGCCCCGGCCGTAGTCCTGGTGACGCATCTCTCTCTTCTGAACGTAGCCCCGCCTCCTGGGATGACGCTGTAGACCATGTGACCGCTGCAGCAGTCACATGGGATGAAACGTCATGACAGGAGGCCGGGCTGCGCTAAGAATAGAGGATCGCGTCACCAGGACTACGGCCGGGGCAAGTCTAGACTTTTTTATAAATTTAAAAAAGTACCTTTTTTTTTCCTCATGTGTGATTTTTGCGGCAGAACCGCAGCATTTCCGCAACAGAGGAGCGGCGATTCCACAGCATAAATTGACACGCTGCGGCTTAAAAAGCCAAAAAGCCACACTGCAGGTCCATTATTTTTGCAGCATGTGGATGAGATTTGTTCAAATCCCACCCACTCTGCTGCGACTGTGATACGCTGCGGATTTTCCACAATAAAATGTGTTGCATAAAATCCGCAGCGTTCATGCCTAGTGTGTTCCTACCCTAAGGCCGGATTTACACAAGCGTGTGCTTTTTGCACGCGCAAAAAACGTGGCGTTTTGCGCATGCAAAAGGTCCATAACAGCTCCGTGTGTCAGCAGCGTATGATGCGCGGCTGCGTGATTTTCGCGCAGCCGCCATCATTATGACACTCTGTTTGTAGCACATGGTGCTTTTCTGTTTTCATTCATAGTTTATACGAATGCGGAAGTGCTGGCCGTGATTTTCACGCACCCATTGACTTCAATGGGTGCGTGATGCGCGAACAATGCACAAATATAGGACATGTCATGAGTTTTACGCAGCAGACACACGGACACACGCTGCATGAAAATCACTGACAGTCTGAACGACCCCATAGAGTAACATAGGTCCGTGCGAGGCGTGTGAAAATCACGCACGTTGCACGGATGTATTACACGATCGTCTGAATAAGCCCTAACAATAAGGCCCAGTTCAGAGTTTTTGGCCCTTGATATTGACTCGGACACTGCGTCACAATCAGCACCAAACAACTTCCAAAACCGCCTCCCATTGATTTAATCTGAAATCAATGGGAGCCAGTCGCGGAAAAAAGAAAAAGCAGCACGTCCTTTCTTGCCGCGGTTCTGCCTCTGACCTGCCATCGAAATCAATGGGAGGCAGAAAATGCATTTTTCGCTGCGTTTTTTGTCAGCTGTCCTCAATCGCCGCGGGCAAAAAACGCAGCAAAAAAACGCGGCAAGATAGTGTGGGCAGATCAAAATCTGCCTCAAAATTCTTTAAGGAATTTTGAGGCAGATTTTTTTTTGCCTGCAAAATACTGTGTGAACAGGGCCATACATGATCAGCACTTTGAGATAATTTACTCACTGTGTCAGAAGAGATGCTCCCACTCCAGTCCTCTTCCGGCGATGTCTTCCAGGCGAGGTCTTCGGTCCAGACGTCCAGGTAAGTTTTGTCCATGTGTGTCCGCGGCTGCGCGCGCTTCGTTCGCGGGTGCGCGCGCGGCCGATCGCGGGTGCGCGCGCGGCCGATCGCGGGTGCGCGCGCGGGCGGTCTCCAGTGCGGGCGTTCGTGGGTGCGCGCTCGCGAGTGCGCACGCGCGGGAGTTTCCTTGTGCGCGCGATCGGGTGCGCGCGCGGACGGTTTGACAGCCCCCCATGACGAGGGGAGGGGGCCCGCAGCAGCAGCAACAGCAGCAGCTCACGACATTCTTTTGGTGAAAAAAACGGGCCCCATTGCAGGGGCCCGTTTTTTCCTACCAAAAGAATGTCGCGGCAGTTGCCGGGCCCCCCTTTCAATTAGGTTTGGCCGGGCCCCTCACACCACTACCCCTAATACCCCCCTGATGGCGGCCCTGCGTACAGGGGATATATCACCTCACTCAAAGGTTTTTACAGACCTCAAGCCACACTGAATAGTATTATAAATGGTAGTTATACACAAAATACCTATCGAAAATCTCTTTACAGTGCATGAAAGTATTGTTTATGTCACTTCTCCTAACTTCCAAAAGTAGCTGACTCTTAGGCTACGTTTACACAGGGCAGATATGCCGCGTAAAAGTATATAGCGTATCTGGACGCCACAGGGTATTCCGGTCGAAAAACCACACCAAATTGTGGTGCAGATTTTTGGCCGAAATGTCAACTGCGGAAAATAGCAGGTGAAAAAAAAATAAATCATACTTACCCGTAGCAATGGAGATACGTTCCTCTGACATTCTGCAGCCCGCCCTCCTGGGATAACATTTCATCCCATGTGACAGCTGCGGCCTCTGATTGGCTGCAACAGTCACATGGGATGCAATGTCATCCCTGGAGGCCAGGCTGGATGTAGGAGCAGAGAGTTCTGGGTAAGTAAAATATATATTTATTTAGTTGCGATTTTTGTGGTGGTATCACAGCTTTTCCGACGCAAAAATCGCAACGTCTGCAATTTGTTGCGGCTTTTACCTGCAACAGAAAATAAATTGACATGCTGCAGACTAAAAAAAACAATCTATGAAAGTTTTTTCAGCTGTTTTTTTACGCAGCATGTGGATGATATTTTTTCAAATCTCGCTGCAGATTTTCCGCAATGAAATCGGTCGTGGAAAGTCCACAGTTTTTACACCACATGTGAACCTTAAATGGTCATCATATAGAGAGTAAGTTCATTATTTTTTGATTCTTCAAGCTGTATGTGTCATTTAATACCTACAGTAAATGGTCACCTAAATTAAGTGATAACTTTGATCCCAGCATGCATTGCCTAAGCAAATTCTGTAACAGAGCCCCCCCCCCCCCAACTCTCATGTGGTCTTCTCATATGGGACAGTGGGACCTTTTGGAAACCCATAGGCTCTGGGGTCCTGGTGCAACCGCAATAGGGATTGGTTTAGTAGGAAGCTTTAAAGTGTCATTGACAACACGCTCACATGACTGTATTGATGTGTTTGCACTGGATGCAGTGTTTAGATAGTGATGAGTGGGGGGAATAATGGGGCATACAAAGAGCAGCCTGTATTTCTCCTTTCCCTGACATCAGGCTTTCTATATATGTTCAGAAACCTCATTAAAAAAAAATCCTAATCATAGTGGATCATAATGAATCATAACAGATGCATTAAATGGATCATGACATATCATAATGTCACATCCATCATGAACAGGGGCATATCTATAGGCGGTGTAGAGATAGAAGTCGTAACCGAGGCCCAGGTGCCTGAAGACAACAGACAACGGTGTTATAAATAGCACATGGTGGGTGGGAGCTCTGTTGCAAAATTTGCATTGGGGCCCAGAAGATTTAAGATGCACCTCTAATCATGGATCCTATAAAAATGGAAATGGGGAGACATCTGGTTAGCTCAGAGTGCCATATACAGCACTGTACAATGTATGGGCAGCAGGAAAGAACACCAAAGAAAAAGATTGAAAAATGCCTTGACTACGCAGGTAAGGCCCCATGCACACGACCGTATCCGCAAATACTGACCGTAAATACGGATCCGTATTGCTTTATAGTCATCAGCAAATCATCAGCAACGTACCCATTTCTGCTGAATGGTATCCGCAAATACGGTCCGTAGTGCATCCGCAAAAAAAAAGAGGCCTGGTTGATGGGAAATCCCCTTCGTGTCGCTTAGCAACACTTCTGTATTTGCGGATGGCCATCTGCAATTTTGGCTTCCCCCATAGACTTCTATGAAGGAGTCTGTGCAGCAATTGTGGACCAGGAATGGACATGCCGCGTTCAATTAAAGTGAATGGGTCCGTTTTTGCAGACCGCAATTCCGGTCCGCAAAAACTGAAGTTTTTTACGGTCGTGTGCATGGGGCCTAAAACACACTATGCATTAACCCAATGTATAACTAGCTGCCTAGGGAATAAATGTGATTTTTGTATTGTAGCAATACATACTGATGTGGAAACATATTAAATGCTTGTCCTGGCATACTTGGGCAAAGATTCGGGCTAAATGAAAGGAAAGCATAGGTGTGTCACCAACCTTGCCACTTTTAGTTTTATTCTTATCTTTATTTTTAAAACATTTTATTTTATTTTACAAGTGGGCACTCAAAAACCACAAGCAACATACAGAAACACAGGCCAACTCCATTCCCCTCTGCCAATCCCCTATGTGGTTGAGCAAAAATGTGAAGGACAGTCGCTGGTGTTACAAGTCTCCAACTTGACTGAATATACAGTACAAACTACAGTAAAGCAAGTTTTACACTGGACGATTATCGGGCAGACGAGTGTTCATAGAACGCTCGTTGCCGATGATTGCCCAGTGTAAACGGGAACGATCAGCAGATGAACGAACAAACGCTCAATCATCTGTTGGTCGTATAGTTTTTAAAAAAAGTGAAATATTATCATTGCCGGCAGTACATCTCCCTGTGTAAACAGGGAGACGCGCTGCCGACATGATAATAATGGATAGGGACGAGCGATCGGAGTAACGACCGTTCATCCCCATCCATAGCTCCGTGTGACAGGAGCAAAGGAGCGCCGATCAACGATGCCTCGTTGATCGGCGCCTGCTGCACTGGCCGCTTATCAGCCAGTCTAAAAGGGCCTTAAGATATTACCACAAACCCAACACCATAGATCTGCAACTGACTGCTGTGACAATTATTCATTTGATTAATTTTTATATTTTTTAATTATATTATTACACAAGCAATATGTGCACAGACGACAAGAAAAAGGTGAAACCTAAAAAAAAACCTATAATTCTGAAAGTCTTATAAATGCAGTACAGTGGGTTTGCGTCCAATTTTGCACCAAATCAAACATAAACCTCATTCTCAAAGTATTATTATGCAAAAATAAAGACACTTGCATCAATACTTTGACATTTCATTATAAAGAGGATCATTTTTCATAGTCAAGGCTCATTACACAACAGTTGTATTATGTATTTGGCTGCTTAAAAACATAGTTTTGGCTAGAGTGCAATCTTTTTGATTATTCCATTAAGTTTAAACAGTATGCTGAGTTATTATTCATAATAAAACTACTCGTATTGAATATTTTTCTCCTAATAGTATAGTTTAACTAACATTGAAGAAAACAGTAATATTTTATCACGCATCTCACACAGCCAAAAATCTGTGGAAAGATATTTATGATCTGTTTATTTGAAGGTCGTTGACATGTATGAATTCTACCTTCTATCATTCTGTCCTATTTTACAATGCAAATCAGATTGCAAATATTCTACAAGTCAAAAACAGAACATTAGCTGACTACATAAATGCTGCTCTGAGTGGAATATGAAGATGTTGCTCAGTCTCAACGCACATGAGATTTTTCAAAAAAAAATATTTAGGAAACCTTAATATTACTTTAGAAACAGAGGAATAGACTATTTTCTTGTAGCCTGAGGATTGCTATGCAGAGATACAGTGGAGGAAATAAGTATTTGATCCCTTGCTGATTTTGTAAGTTTGCCCACTGTCAAAGACATGAACAGTCTAGAATTTTTAGGCTAGGTTAATTTTACCAGTGAGAGATAGATTATATATAAAAAACAGAAAATCACATAGTCAAAATGATATATATTTATTTGCATTGTGCACAGAGAAATAAGTATTTAATCCCCTACCAACCATTAAGAGTTCAGCCTCCTCCAGACCAGTTACACGCTCCAAATCAACTTGGTGCCTATATTAAAGACAGCGGTCTTAAATGGTCACCTGTATAAAAGACTCCTGTCCACAGATTCAATTAATCAGTCTGACTCTAACCTCTACAACATGGGCAAGACCAAAGAGCTTTCTAAGGATGTCAGGGACAAGATCATAGACCTGCACAAGGCTGGAATGGGCTACAAAACCATAAGTAAGACGCTGGGTGAGAAGGAGACAACTGTTGGTGCAATAGTAAGAAAATGGAAGACATACAAAATGACTGTCAATCGACATCGATCTGGGGCTCCATGCAAAATCTCACCTCATGGGGTATCCTTGATCCTGAGAAAGGGGAGAGCTCAGCCGAAAACTACACGTGGGGAACTTGTTAATGATCTCAAGGCAGCTGGGACCACAGTCACCAAGAAAAACATTGGTAACACATTACGCCGTAATGGATTAAAATCCTGCAGTGCCCGCAAGGTCCCCCTGCTCAAGAAGGCACATGTACAGGCCCGTCTGAAGTTTGCAAATGAACATCTGGATGATTCTGAGAGTGATTGGGAGAAGGTGCTGTGGTCAGATGAGACTAAAATTGAGCTCTTTGGCATTAACTCAACTCGCCGTGTTTGGAGGAAGAGAAATGCTGCCTATGACCCAGAGAACACCGTCCCCACTGTCAAGCATGGAGGTGGAAACATTATGTTTTGGGGGTGTATCTCTGCTAAGGGCACAGGACTACTTCACCGCATCAATGGGAGAATGGATGGAGCCATGTACCGTCAAATCCTGAGTGACAACCTCCTTCCCTCCACCAGGACATTAAAAATGGCTCGTGGCTGGGTCTTCCAGCACGACAATGACCCGAAACATACAGCCAAGGCAACAAAGGAGTGGCTCAAAAAGAAGCACATTAAGGTCATGGAGTGGTCTAGCCAGTCTCCAGACCTTAATCCCATTGAAAACTTATGGAGGGAGCTGAAGATCCGAGTTGCCAAGCGACAGCCTCGAAATCTTAATGATTTACAGATGATCTGCAAAGAGGAGTGGGACAAAATTCCATCTAACATGTGTGCAAACCTCATCATCAACTACAAAAAACGTTTGACTGCGGTGCTTGCCAACAAGGGTTTTGCCACCAAGTATTAAGTCTTGTTTGCCAAAGGGATCAAATACTTATTTCTCTGTGCACAATGCAAATAAATATATATAATTTTGACAATGTGATTTTCTGTTTTTTTTTTATATAATCTATCTCTCACTGGTAAAATTAACCTAGCCTAAAAATTCTAGACTGTTCAGGTCTTTGACAGTGGGCAAACTTACAAAATCAGCAAGGGATCAAATACTTATTTCCTTCACTGTATAGGTAGATTTATCTATCACCCAGAGGATGAAATGACAATAATAATAGTGAATGTGGTAAAAAATACACCATCAAAATGAGTTATAAATTTGCCTGTAACAGTATTTTTAAGGTATTACATATTTAAAAACTAAAGATGAGAAGGGTGGGAAAAGAACTAATAAGAAGGAGGTCTCCACAAGAGCATGGCATGATGTCAGTGACCAGGTGCAGGCAGCGCGATGATGTCACTACTAACACTGAAAAGGAGCCGCTTTGCTAATTGTGGCAACAGGGTTCGGTGAGTACAAAGGGGGACATTATTACTGTGTGGATACACAAAGTGGGCACTGCTACTAGGCACAAAGAGTAGTGGTGTCTAAAGGGGGCACTATTACAGTGTGTGTCTAAAAAGGGGGCACTTTTACTGTGTGAGGCACTTTTACCATCTGGGGCACTTCTCTCTGGGACACAATATGGAGTGGAGCAATATAAGTGTGTGCGGCAATATTTGTTTCTTGCTAGAATTTTTGGGTCACTATGTGTGTGGCACCATTTTTTGGGGGGTAACTATAGTTGACACCAATATTTATTTTGCTGGCCTTTTGAATATGTTCCCGTATTTCTGAAGTGCCGTATTTGGGGGTACTGTGAAACACAGCAGTTGCAGGAACAGCATTGGGGGTAGCAGCAGGAGGAGTAGTAGTAGTATGTGTAGAGGCTGGGGAATAGGTGTAAACTGTACTCTAAAAGCAAAGAGTGAAAGATGTTTGGGCAGCAAACTCTGCAGAGATGAGCCATGGCTTGAAGAAGTCTTTGTGGCGGTCTGGGGCATATATAGAAGAAAAGGGATAGTGAACAACTTAAATAATAGAAAATTACGGCAAAACCTTACCTATCAATGTGTCTGAAACATTAGGCACCTTTAAATAGATATAATAAGTTTGAATGTGTTTAAATAACTGTGCAGACATCAGAAGATAATGAACAAAATGGGAGAGCACTCTGAAACTTTTGCACTTGGTCTACCAATGTTTTAAAAGAGGCCTGACTGGAAGCCATGCCTGTGGATGATGGTGCACATTCTCTCCCAGGTGACCAAATCCTTAAAACTTTGTCATGTATTTCTTAAAAAAAAAAAAGTTAATTACTCATTCATTGTGTACCAGGAGAGTTGATGTTTTATTTCAAGGGTTTGTAAAAATTATGTTTTCCAGAATTTAGTTATGATTTGTTTGACCACAAAAAGAAAATGGAGAACCACTGGTTAGTTATTTTAAGTGTATTAATAAATACAGATGGATGTGTAATAATAAATCTCATCATAAATCTCACTATAAACACTGGTATTGCAGTTATGAATTCATGCAACCCCTGGAGTTGCTTCTGTTTGCTGCTTTGGCAGTTCCTGTAAAGGGTATGTGGTGGCCCTTGTAGGTCAGCAGCCCTCCTCTAATCAGTGGTGATGGGTATTCTTGCCAATTGATAAACTCACATCACGTCTGGGTAATATAAATACCCATGAGTTTATATATATATATATATATATATATATATAAATATATATATATTATAATTAGATATATATATTATATACTGTATGTATGTATGCATGTATGTACCGTGTATATATATATATATATATATATATATATAGTATATATGTTTATATATATATATACATTTATATATATATATATATATATATATATATATATATATATATATATATATATATATATATATACACATACACACATTATATTTTTATAATACTGCATATATAAACTTTTTATACAGAACGTTAGGCTCTTCTGATTTTTTGGTTTAGAGAGTCCAACCTCTCTCAATGAGTGATGAACATGAATTGGGTTGTAAAGTAGTTTTGCAGCTTGTTAGCAAGAGGACACCTAAGTATTCCTACTCTGTTCAATAGTCTGCAAAACACGGTCTCACATGGAAAGCCTCAGACAGAAATATCTTGCTTCCCAGAGGCAGAATAGATTGAAGATTTTACACTGAGTTGAGGAAAAGAATCTATAATCTTCTTGTTTTCTTATGCTGCACAATAAACAATACCTTACAAATTTATTGTATTTTTATGCGTTGATATTGTAAAATATGTGAGAGAGTGACCCTTTATTAATCTTTGACATTTTTATGGAACATTAATGTCGTTTTTACACCTTCAGGAAACCATAAGTGTGAAGCCACCTGTATGCTTCAGAAGAAAGCAGCATAAAAGTGGCATAAATTCACAAATTTTACACGTGGATAAAAATAGCATGTGGACAGTAGAGAAAAACATCCTGTATTGAAATTAAAATGTATATACATTCTTTTATGCTAAAGGGGTTCTGAAAAATATTCTCAACTACCACAACCAGGGGCGTAACTAGGAAAGACTGGGCCCCATAGCAAAATTTTGACTGGGGCCCCCCCTCCCCTGGGTGTCACACAACCCCCCCCCCCTTGTAGATAGTGCTTTTTTACAGCCCCCCCTGTAGATAACGCCATACAACCCCCCCCCTGTAGATAACGCGATACAGCCCCCTCTATAGATAACGCCATACATCCCCCTCTGTAGAGAACGCCATACAGTCCCCTCTGTAGATAACGCCATACAGCCCCCTGTAGATAACGCCATACAGCCCCCTTTGTAGATATCTACAGAGGGGGCTGTATGGCGTTATCTACAGGGGGCTGTATGGCGTTATCTACAGGGGGGGCTGTATGCCGTTATCTACAGGGGGGACTGTATGGCGTTATCTACAGGGGGGGTCTGTATGGCGTTATCTACAGGGGGGCTCTGTATGGCGTTATCTACAGGGGGGGTCTGTATGGCGTTCCCTAGAGGGGTGCTGTATGGCGTTCCCTAGAGGGGGGCTGTATGGCGTTCCCTACAGGGGGGGACACTGTATGGCGTTCCCTACAGGGGGGCTGTATGGCGTTCTCTACAGGGGGGGCTGTATGGCGTTCCCTACAGGGGGGGCTATATGGCATACAGCCCCCCCCCTGTAGGTAACGCCATACAGCCCCCCCCTGTAGGGAACGCCATACAGCGCGCCCCCCCTGTAGGGAACGCCATACAGCGCGCCCCCCCTGTAGGGAACGCCATACAGCGCGCCCCCCTGTAGGGAACGCCGTACAGAGCCCCCCTCCCAAAAAAATGCGACCTACAGCATGTCCGACAAAAGACATGTATCCCCTATCCACAGGATAGGGGATACATGTGTGATCGCTGGCAGCGATAGGGAGAACGGGGGACCGAATGTCCCCCAAGTTCTCCAAGACTAACCTCTGACTTCCGGCGTCTGTGCAGCTCACTAAAAATGAAAGGAGCGCTGGTCACGCATGCGCACAAGCGCGATCGGCGCTCCATTCATTTCTACGGAGCTGCCGACACAGACCCCGGAAGTCCGAGGTTTGTGATGGAGAACTTCAGGGGACTTTCAGTCCCCCGTTCTCCCTATCGCTGCCAGCGATCACACATGTATCCCCTATCCTGTGGATAGGGGATACATGTCTTTTGTTTAATGGCAGAGCGGGGAGATACCTCCCTGCTCTGCCGTACTGATCAGTGGCGTCCCGCTATAGCAGCCATAGCGGCTGCTAGTGGAGCCTGCAGCCATGGTGGGGGCCCGTGCCGGCAACACGGGCCCCCTCATGCCGCGGGCCCCATTGCAGCCGCTACTGCTGCTACGGCGGTAGTTACGCCACTGACCACAACCATGTAAATATAGGAGACTAATGGTTCATCTACATGTCCATATTAAAGAGCCATATAGGAGCTGTAGGAAGGGATTTGATTCCATTCTGTACGGTCAGGAAACATTACTAATGTTTGCTGTGGCAAATGCTTTACAGTATCCAATCCCATAATTTTCTCGAAATATACATATAGTCATAAAACGGCTGAGTGTACAAAACCAAACTCTTCAGGACTTGGACTTTCTGTCTTGTGATCTCCATTCTCATAACTGTATTCTTAGAAATGGAGGTTACATGACAGTAGATCTACGAAGTCCATGGACAGAAGTCTGTTGAAGCTAATAATGGCGGTCCTAGAGCAAACACAATGGGGGAGATTTATCAAAACTAGTTCAAGGCAAAAGTCGCGTAGTTGCCTACAGCAACCAATTCCATTCCACCTTTTATTTTTTTGAAGGCTCCTTTGAAAATGAAAACAGCAATATAATTGGTTGCCATGGGCAACTACTCCATTTTCCTTTGCACCAGTTATGATAAATCTCTTCCAATACTGACACTGATGTAGGAGTTAGGAGATCATGAGAAGGAGATAAAAGCGAGACAAGATATATATCAATCTCAATTGAATTGCACCCTTTTAAGAGGAACCCTTCATCAGGACCGGTTCCCTTTAGATGACAGCATCAAAATAATATCCGGTAAACGTTAAGTTAGTGGGCAAATTGCAGCCACTAAACGGATCTCCAAAGTGCCAGAGGCTAAGTGGAGTATATATATTCCTTTGGATTCATATCTGCGGTGAATGTCATGTAACCCCTCTTAGCTAGTGAACTTTCTTACTGTGTGTAATTGTGTGTTACTATATGAGCATCTGTAAGATAAGAGGACTTATGTGAAGAGGCCCCCTGTCAGGCCCCCGCAATAATGTTATGTACGGAACAATTTGCAGCTATAAATAGTAAAAGAGGTCAGGTATAATGTCTTCATCTCTTCATTTAGAAAGCGTATGTAAGAAAATGTTTTATTTAGTGATATTTATTTCTCTATAGCTGGGAAAATAACAATGTGGTGAGAAATTGGACTATTTTATAAACTGAACTTGCAAATTTTTTTCATCACTAGAATCAGTATCGTCTGTAAGTGAGAAAATGATCATTAACACAAGCTTTACTAATAAACAGATATTAGCAGGTCTTATTTCCCATATTTCCATTAGATCTCTACCAAGGCTATGGAGCTATGATTCTCTGTCAAGAAAGATTTAAGTGAATGGCCTATCGAAGAGGAATATATGTAACCTCATTAGGATTGGGCAAAAAATACAGATATGAGAGAAAAGAAGACCAGGCATAAGGCCACTTTCACACGACAGTATTTTGGTCAGTATTTTGCGTCAATATTCGTAAGCCAAAACTAGAAGTGGGTCCATAGCATGGAAGAGGTGCAAATCTTTCCATTATAGTTTTTCTATGTGTAGGTACCACTCCTGGTTTTGGCCTAAAAATACTAAAGCAAAGCACTGACCAACAAGATACACCGATCTAAAAAAGAATTCCCCTTTGAAATACCACCTATAACTGCTCATTCGTCAGAATGAATGGTTTCTGGTTTCCTTAAATCAAAGTAACATTTGATAAATAGAATCTGAGAAACCACATAACACATATTTGAACTATTACTGCTTTCTTTTAAAAGGGTTGTCATCACCAAGACAATCCCTGTCCATATCACCTATCAAGGTATATTGACTTTATAGAGGGGGATTTCCCTCTATGAGCCAGAGCAAGGAGCCACTATGTAAGAGCAGCTCCCACTGTGGCTGATCTGGCCCGTCCAAATATTGCATGGTATTTATAGGAATGTATGGCCAAATAAAACTTCCCAGCTATAAGGCTGGGTTCACACAACCTATTTTCAGACGTAAACGAGGCGTATTATGCCTCGTTTTACGTCTGAAAATAGGGCTACAATACGTCGGCAAACATCTGCCCATTCATTTGAATGGGTTTGCCGACGTACTGTGCCGACGACCTGTCATTTACGCGTCGTCGTTTGACAGCTGTCAAACGACGACGCGTAAAATGACTGCCTCGGCAAAGAAGTGCAGGACACTTCTTTGCAATGTAATTTGAGCCGTTCTTCATTGAAGTCAATGAAGAGCAGCTCAAGATTTACGAGCGTCAAAGACGCCTCGCATAATGCGAGGAGGAGTTTTTACGTCTGAAACGACGCAGCTGTTTTCTCCTGAAAACAGTCTGTCTTTTCAGACGTAAAAGGTAGCTATCGTGTGCACATACCCTAAGGCTGGTCTTTTGGGGTTTTAGGTCCTGGAGCCATGTCATTCAGCTCATTCCTGGTTGTGACTGTTATGAGAGTCTTATGTGAGAAGTAACTGCTATCTAAAATGTAAAAGGGATGTCCATGGTTTAATGTTTTTTTTATTACAAGCATAAATGTGCTAAATATTTACAATTATTGGACAATATTGTCAAATAAAATATTTCCTTCTATACCCCAGTTGTGGCTGCTGTTTACATGTTGTCACTGATATTGTACGTTGCTATTAGTCGCCAGCAGATCCTCATTTAGAAAAGGGGTTATCCAGTTCGACAACCCTTTTAAGACCTAAAATACACTGGTCATGACGTGATTAAATAAGATAGCAGATTTTTACATATAATATGTGTAGTGTTCACATTATCCAACTGAATTGCTGATGAACATGTAATATAGCAATGAATGGGGTTACATTATGGAAATGTTTGTAGTTGTCGCAATTTCCATATGAAGATTCCACGGCAAACTCAATGGCTGATAAAACGAATTTACCTACTTGGTAAACAAATGGTGATCTAGAACACAATCTTTCTAAACTTGGGCAAAAAAACAAATAATGATGGATCGGTGGAAAAAACAGTACAGCGTGCAGAATGAATTACAACAGCAAATAGAATGTAGCTTAACTAGAACAGATAAAAAGTTACAAACTTTTAAAGAACTATTGATTCAATACAAACTAATTAAAGTGAGAAGAATGAAAATGTAAAAAAGATAGAACATAGTTTCACTAATGACTTCATTTAAACATCAACAAAAATTTACGCTAAGAACAACACGGAGCCAAGGTCATACATACTAAGGTAAAAGTGAATGAACTCTGTATGCTATTGACATACAGCAAAAGATTGTAAAGCTTTTCATTCACATATGCAAAACACTTGCATTCATTCCTATATTAGTATTAAGTTTTTCTCATGCAGGTATCTGAAACATCTACAGTTATTAAAGGTGCCAAATACAAATTTATGTTAAAGGAGTTTTCTGCTTTGGACAACACTATTTTGTTGGAAGGATCTATTGACGATATGTCCCGCTGCTGGGACCAGCAATGTGCTGTAAACCTGGGCTTCTCAATCTTTTTCTACTGGGGCCTTACCAGCTAGAACATGTGATGCCAGGGCCTCACCATTGGTCGTACTACATGCCATATAGTAGTAAAAATGACTTCAATCAGTCAGTCAGTTATGCTGCTACACCAGAGATTGGTGCAACCATAGAAAGACCTGTGCATCTTATAATCGCTTCTGTTAACACTGACTCCCCAGATATGCCACGCCAACAACTGGGAGCCACTTCACCACTGAGGTCTGCCTCATAGTTTGAGAAGCATTGCTGTAAACTGTGGGCGGACCTGACAGGTAGTATTCAATTTCCCTGCAGCACCGCCACAAGGAAAATTAGTCATTACAAAGTTCCCATTGAATTTAATGGGAGGTCTATGGAACGCACAGACATTCCTGTCCCCTATTGGCCCTAGCTAATAGATGAGGGTCCTTAACAGGGGATCTCCCTCTCTTAAATAAAAGTTTCCTGATATGGTATTTAAAAATGTTGTTGTTTTTTTTGTTTGTTTTTTAAACGCACTTTAATCTTTAAATGCAGTAATGGAGAGAGCCCAAGTACAAGAAGCAGTGCAAAATTAAGAGAGACCCCATACAATGTATTCGATGATACCAAGAAGAAAACGAAAGAAAGATGCTTTGTGATGAAAAGCTTGCACTTACCAACCTCCACAACACTAGAACAGTTGGGATCGTTGAAGCCATCTGGGCATTCGCATTTATAGGTTTCCTCAGATAAACCAGACAAACAGATTCCTCCATTTTCACATGGGCTGGGTTCACACACATCCCCTGTCAATCAAAGACATAGAATGGTTAAGCATTTCTTTCACAAGAAGACCTTTCTAGATAACAGTAAATTATATAAAAATAAAATGTTAGATATTTAGAACTATATATCAGAAATTTGGTAGAAAAATGTGACTGAAAAAAACCCTCTAGTAAAAAGTTTTATTTTTTATTTTTCTAAAGCTAGACAAATGGTTTTAGAAGTAAACAGCTGGTGTGAGGAATAAAAGGGAGCATCACCATCACTACAACCCTTTTCGCTTACCTAGAACTAATGAGGCATTTGTTAAATGATGGGGTTCAGCAGAAGGTGGCCATAGACATTTCCAAATAGACATTCAGGAGGAAAGAGGAAATACATGTAACAATATTTTGCTAAAATGTCAAGTTTTTCAATAAAACATAATACCAACAATTGCAAAAAAAAAAACACCACTTTAAAGTTTTTTTAAAATTTTTCCTGGATCTCTTGTTCCAGAAATATGGCTCACTGTTGTGTTGGCTACCTATATGCTAATTTGCTGTAGTTAGCCAACTGGGTGGAGCTAGCTTCCCTGCCTCTGATTCTCACCAATCATTGCATGAACTACCCTCAAGGCAGCTTGAGGGTAGTTCACACCCAGTTGGTTTACTACAGCAAATTAGCAGATAGGGTGCAAACACAATAGTGGGCCATTTCTCTGGAACGGGGGAAAAAACAAACAACAACGCTGGAATCAGGGAGACAGCGCTATTCCGGTCAGTAAACCAGTTCAACTTATATGACCTAGTGACAGGTCCTCTTTAAACTACTGTATATCAATGACAAAATTTATCTTTTTTTCCACATACTAGCCACCTTTTTATTTATGTTTTTCAGCGGTAATTTCCTTTAAATTGACAATAATCCGCTAGAAGGTTCAGATTGGGGTCCATCACCAATTTGCCATAATGAGCAAATACTAGTGTAAGAATGGTCCAAGTACGTATACAAACAGCTATTACTTAGGCAAGTAAATTTGCTAATTGTTTGTGCCTAATATTATGTCTCTAATTTTAAACTTTGGCTCCGCATTGTGGTTATTGTTAAAATAAAGAATTTATAATCAATACTGCCAAACATATGTACAGCTAAATGTAAATGAAAGTCACATAAATAGCTTCAAAACCAGCAACTTAGTCCATGAGGAAACAAATGCTATAAATTCCTACAAATAACTTCTAGTCATATCCAGTTTAATTTACATAGGTTGTTGACGTATTTAGCAGAAGACAATGTGACAATGAGTGTGAAGGCATCTGGTGTGTCTCGCAATGCAGATTGCACATATGTGCTGGGCGCATCCATTACAATAGTTTAGAGAAAAATACATTAATATCATTTGATTAACAAAACTGAATATTTTGAGTATTAGTAAAGGGCTCTTTTTGTTACTCGCCCTAATACATGTCCCATAGATTTATATAGGCATAGTTTGTCTATAGACACTATAGTGTTTGTAGACACAAATATCCACTGGTATACTACACATTAATATAATCTCAATAGTTAGGTGCATGGGACAAGTTTATTTTCTTTCCTGATAGCTTGTCAGCCTTATGACCTTAAAAGGGTTCTCTGAACATCATCAGGATATGGCATCACTTTCAAAACGGTGGGGGTCCAAATGCTAGGACCTCTGCCTATTGCCATAATAAAGAAGCCACAGTGCTAGTTAAAGGGGTTGCGCAGGCTTAGAAAAACAAAGCTTCTTCCAGAAACAGCACCACATCTGTCCATGGGTTGAATCTGGTATTGCAGCACAGTTCCTTTGTGTTGAATGAGGTATGATGCTTTTTTGGAAGAAAGCACGATCTTTCCAATCTTGTACAAGCCCTTTAAGAATTCAGCACCTTCGCAGTTTTTACCTGCACAGCTTTGAAATAGACTTGAGTAAAGCTGTGACATAGGACAATATACAAAGCTGTCTATAAAAGTATGTGGACTGCAGCATTTTTTTTCTTTTACACTTTTTTCTGCTACCATTTCTTCATATACATCATCAGATTTATTCAGACGTGCAGCCTGCAGCTGAATTTTTATAGGCTGGTAATCGGATGCGAACAGAGGCGAGTATAGAATGTCAAGGTAGAGTGAACAGAATGAGCAGATGTGTACAATGGTAGAAAACAACTGAAAAGGGGAATGTATTGCAGGTGGTGCAATGCACAGAAAAACATGATGCAGTCCCTACATAAAAAGAAAATACATCTACCTATGGTTTAATCACGCCCAACTACATGTATATATTTGCCAAGTAAAATGCCCTGCTTGCTTCAACTTTAAACAGCTTATAATACGTATGTTGGGTATTTGCCTACACATATTCATAATATGGCCATTAATTAAATGTAGAATTTCCCTGCTTGTTTTGTGCTCACCTCTTATAATACATATGGCAAATAAACAACATTCCAGAAGAAAATGGCAACATTTTGCAAAATGGCCTTAGTATTATCTCTATATAACATGTGAACACAAATCTCTCATCATTTACATGTGAGAATAACATATGGATCGTATTGAAAAAAAACTTATAGACCAATGAGAAACCAATCCTGTGGGGATTTATCAGTTTGTCACCTGGCACAGTCTAGCTTGATGGCAGAACAAATGTAAGTCCCATTAGACAGAGCGATTATCGTCCGAATTTTAATAGTTTGAATGTAATAGATAATCGCCACGTGTAATAGTGTGCAACGATTGAGTGACGAGCGATAAATCGTTGGGTTTCCATTGATCTACCTAAGTGAAAGATTATCATTCATCGCCGCAACATCCTCTCGTCTGATAAGAAATCAAAACAATGAGCTTGTTAGCAAATGAGAGATGAGGAGTGGTTTATGTTGGAGTTTGGGTTTCGACTAAACAGCTAAAATCTTTAGCGGTTATTGTTATGTGTAATAGACCGTCTTTCAAAAGCAAACGACTTGCTAAATCATCGCTCTTCGCTCGTTTATGAAAATATATCCACTTGTTCAATAGGACCCTAAGACTCTGTTCACATCTACGTAGGAGGCACCGTCAGCGCTATTTTGTCCAGCAGAAATGACGGAGGTCATGACGGAAATCCAAAGGAACCAATTGAAGTTAATGGGTTCCGTCGGGCACCGATGGTTCCTGCCATGGGATAGATCTAGCGCTTCTGTTTTTTCTCGTTGTTCTGCTCCTATGACGGAGCAGAGCAATGAAAAACAGAACATGAATGTGAACATAGCCTAACAAAGGCCTTGAACACATTGCAATGTAAGGTGGTCATTAATGCGGAGGTACTTTTGCTAATATGACTGATTATTAGAATTCTTAGTAATATTTTTTTGTATCTACAATAACAAAACAATGAATCTGGATGCTCATGATGAGGAGGCAATGGTGATGGCAATGTCCCAAACGTATATGGTCTTTGTAATATTTCTGTGAATCATGCAGTAAGAAGCTATTTAAATCGGGGGATCTGCATATTACTGAGCCCTGAGACATATTTGTGTCTAACATGATGGATGTGAAGCGTTAATGGACCATTATAAATATTAAAGGGATTCTCCTTGACTTCAGCATGTTTCATCGGTAAAGGTCTGACCTCCACCTGATACTGCAGCTGCTATACCAGGCACAGTCACCCATATGGGCAAGCCGCTGTGTCTGTGTAAACAATGTTTAAGTCCTGGAGAAACCCTTTAATACTGGTTAAACAAGAAAAATAAATTAACTGCATTGTGTATTACAGTAATTGTCTGAGCATATTACTGTATGTTTTCATGGAAATATGATTAGAGCTAAACAACTTTCCAAAATGTGTAATTCTTCATCTCCTCTTCCTGTTTGCTCCTATTTTGTCTCCTACTGCAAATAAAAATTGGGAAATACTTAATTAAATCATTTATATATTAATTTTTACTTATTAATCTCAAGATGGCTCCTTCAGGCCAAAAGATGGATTCCAACGATCCAAAATGGACGCCTACCATACAAAATATATTTTGGCCCATGATTGCGTTAACAATATGTGTCACAGGAGATCAACAATTCCCCTCTTCTTTTAACAATACTGTGCCTAGTTGTAAGACAGTTGGCTGCAGTAGGAGCCTTTTCCCTCTGCCCTGTCTGCAGTAGACCACAAGGATCCATGAAACCACACCCCCTTGGTTAAACCCCATCCCTTAATCGTCTACAGCTGAAAATAGAACAGATCAACAGGTACTCTGCAGGATTTCTACAAGACTGTTTGTTTCAAGAACAAGCAGAAAATCCGGCAGATTGACAAACACTACTGGTAAATGTATCTCCTGTTTGCTTTTATCATTCATTTCTAGGTTTAGTGTTCCTTTAAGACCTCATGAACTCTGTATAAGCTCTGAGTTCTACAAAGCTATAATGGAGCACCAACATAAATCTATAGTGTCACACTGTACCTCTATATACCTCCGGTTTCGTATGGATGCCATATTACAGAGATTTTCCAGTGCTGCTAGGGGATAATGCCTCCATGATACTGTGCTATACTCTGCTCTGCAATCTCAAATAAACGAAATAAACAATGATGATAAATGATAAGATGTCTATGATTACAAACTGTAGCATATTTTATGTTAGTACAGATGCAGCAATCTTTAACTTAACTTTTAACTCATTAAATACACAATAAATTTTACTTTTTCAATGGTTTCCAATGGCTTAAGTGATAAGTTATAACACTGCATCAAGTAATCAGAGTCATGATAAGGATTGCTACATCTGTAATTTACTATATACTATATTCCTGGAGTTTCCCTACCCTAATATGTAAGTTTTATATACTTTTCTATGAGAAGGTTTGTACACAGTTGAATGGTCCATAAAAAAAGAACAACTTTGGCGCACTGTATTAAAAAAGCCTCAGGTGGATATACATTGTATATGACTATATTCCTAAAACACATCATTACCTAGTGAGCCTGCATGTATTTCTGGAATGACAGAATATAATTTACATTCTAGATGTAGACTTCCTTAAGTGTAAACTGGCTGTGCTCTTGCAGAATAAATATGCATAAAACGGTAATAAAATGTATAAAATATGCTTAAAATGTAACAATGTACTGCACACTATTATCTGAATGTCTTCTGACTTGGAGAGGCATTTTATACTATAAAATAAGGATAAATATTCATATTTTTCTAAATAGCAGCTAATCATGAGCATAAAACCTAAATTTTAGAAGTAAAACATGAAGCTTTACTTTAAACTTTCTCAGTGCTATACCAACAAGTCTAAAGCTTGCATCTTATATGAATGCAGATTCAATTTTCCACTTCATTTCCCCCCTAGGTAAACTGAATCAGCATATTCTGTAAGACAGAGCCCCGGAAAGGCCTCGAGCAACACTTAAGAGAAAGCAAATCTTGGAAAAAAGATACAGTATGAAGGTTAAAAAAAAATCCATTGCACGTAACAGTCCCTGTAGCCTTTACGCTAGCATTGCCCCTTTCACTGTTTTTTCTAAACTCAATCATGAAGCTGAAAGTACAGGGCTGCATTTGATGTCATGACAACTACATGCTAAGATAATTCTTAACTCTTCTGTTCGTGATAATGAGCTAATCCTATGGTGTTCATGCCATGATTAGCTCTTATAAATATACAGCAAAGTTTCTTCAAGAGACACCCCATTTTTCCATAAAAATCCTTATGCTGCTTTGTACCTTATAGTTAATGTGGTGTTTTTCCTTGTAAATTTTATAGCATTCAAATTTGGGATCATTTGAAAAATTTGTTAGGTAAAAAAAAAACCTTCAAGCTAGGAAAACTTGAATTCCCTATGAGTAGGAAGGGTGATGACAAGCTCCATGGGAGCCACAAAATGGCATGCCTAGAAGTTGTGCCTTTCTTAGGTGCTCCTAACTATTATCGGTAATGGGTGTGAAGATCCACAGTGTAGGCAAGAATCTACCAGGCGGCAGGAATATAAGAGCCTGTTGGCAAATAAAGGCCACAGTGTTGGGTAAATGTGCAATAAATAAAAATAACAATAACTTCAAAGCCTAGTTGTAAAGACTAAAGCATATATGTAACGTCCGTGGTCGCTGACCATGAACTCCTTCCATCCAGTCGACACCCTTCTCTCCAGAGATGTCTGCACATGCGGCCGTCCTGTTCCAGTGACCACCAGGGTGTGCTCGCTTGCTCAGTCCAGACTTAAGGAGCCAAAGCGCACACGGGTGGGAGATTGAGCTGATTGCTCTCAGAGCTCCCTGGGCTATAAGAAGGGCTGTGCCCCTCCCTGCAATGCCTGGGCGTTGTTGTTATCCTAGTATGTCTATGCAAATGGTCTCCTAGTGTTTCCCAGTTCCCAGTGTTTCCCGTTCCTGCTACCTGTAACCTGTATCATGTGCTATCCTGGTCAAGTACCTTGTTGAGCTGAAGTCGTGTTGTGCTGTATACCACGCCTGTTTTGCTACACCACGCCTGGAGCCTGCCTGCTGCCTAGTCCCAGCCGAGCCTGTCTTGCTATTGTCTGAGCTACCACAGGTACCCTATACGAACTATAGACTGTCACCTGTGTCCTGTTGGCCAGCTGCCATACTGTCAAGGTGGTACGGTCCAGTGGGTCCACGTACCCAACATGACAATGTAATTCCCAAATTACCAAGTGACAGACCTTTAAAAGAGCTTGGGTGGCAACCCCTCTAATAAGAAAAAAAATAAATTGATGAGGTGAGAAACTGCTCCTGTTCCTGTCTTCATTTAGGCATTATTTACTCATTCACATATAATTCACATAAAAGTCTATTTTTAAGTGAGATATATAAATTAATCTCTATGTAAGTAATAACATTATGTCCATATACACTGGTATCTAGACGTTAGAGTAATTGCTTAGGCATTGAATTTCAATATACAGCAGACCACATTTAGTTCTCTGTTATATGGCCCCCTATTTCCCTCAAAAAATCCATCAAAGGGGTTGTCGACTACTGAACAATTGATGACATATCCACCGCATAGGCCATCAGTATATCATCGGTGCGGGTTCGACACCCGGACCCCGCACAGCTAAGCTGCTCCGGCTGCCTTCGGGCATTGGATGTTATGGCCCAGAAGTAGTTGGCTCCGTACATAGCATAGCGGCCGTGCTGCCGAACTGCAGCTCTGCGCCTATTCACTTGAGTAGGAGCAGAGCTACCGTACATCAGCTCGGCCGCTATTCAGTGGCTGGAGCCAACTGGTTCCGGCCTGTACGTCTGGTGCTCGGAAGCAGCCGGAGCAGCTTAACGGTCTGGGTGTCGGACCCCCACAGAACATGCACTGATGACCTATCTGGTGGATAGGTCACCAGTTGTCCAGTAGTGGACAAACCCTTGAAATAATAGGTTGAAACAATAGGTGGAATGTCAAGTGTTCCCTTTTGCTGTAAGATAGTTATTTTCCAATGGACTTTATCTAATTTATGATTTGCTATCCCTCCAATAAAGAAATATACTGCATGGTTGTTTATTACCCTCCCCCAGCCAAAATGTTTGAAATTAAAGTTCATTTTTATACACTAGGGAAATATTTAGTTTGCATTATATTTGTGTGCATGATATGCAAATCCACAAGCTCATTTATAGCACATATGCATGCGACATTGAGCATGTTGAAAATCCCCCAGGTAAGTAGTATGTGCAAATGTAATAAAATCAACATCGGGCCATGACCTGACTAGTTTACAAAAATGACATTTAATCCACATCAATCCCCTTAGGAGGAATGACAAATATGTGTACAACCTCAGTGCACTTCATGAATGTAATGAATTTATTCGAATTTACATAGAATTATGACTACAACTGTTAACCAGCACAGTCAACATATGACTTCATACAAAACTGAATCCATTGGATTGGTGAGACCAAAGAAGTATTTCTATAAAAGTGTACCATGTCGTTTTTTTTGATAAGCATTAAGGGCATAAGAGGCGCACAAATGACCGGAAAATAGCAGCCACCATTTTGCAGATTAGAAAAAGGATCACATAACCTCAGGCATGCTTCCTCATAATGGCTTGCAGGCAGTCTTCCCAAAATGCACTGTTGTTATCCCTTCCTCCACCCATATACGTATGTTGCTGTCACTTTGACATTACTAATGCTGGGTGATGAAGAGCTTGAAAGAGGTCGGATACAGTTCTAGAAGACACCAGAATGATACATGTGTTTTCAGGGTAATTGGTGCACTCGCAATTAGCGGCAAACTTATTCCGACCAAATCAAATTGGACGGCCAATTTGAGCGAATCGTACACAAAACGCATATGTATTGTTTAGTCCTTTCCTCTTTGAATCTGTCTGAAGGGGGAGAGGGGCAGATTTATTATAGTCTTTGCGCCTTGGTTCTGGTGTTTAATGCGCCTGTTTTCTTGGCACAGACAGATGTGGCCACCCTTAAAGACGACCTGTCATTAGTTTAGTAATGTCCTATCTAATAGGCGCTGCCACAGTGATAATGCTTGTGAAAATTGTGTCCCATAAGGTTTATTATTTTAAAACTTATGTGCTTTTTTCTAAATATGCAAATGAGCCTATACTTGACAAATGGGCGTCAACACCAGCGCTTCTCCTGAGGTGGAGCTACATCACAGCCACTGACGCTGTCCTATCAGCATCAAGCTGCTTCACACAGTGTGAGAGATTGAGTCTGGAGGAAAGGGTGATCATTTAAAACAACCATATCTCGGGCTGTGGCTGTGAAAAGATTATAAAGAAGTGGTACGTTATCACTGCTTTACATATTACTGCTTGTACATTTAACCCCTTCCCGCATATTCATGTAACTGTACGTTGTGGGATGCGGTCTGTTCCCGCATCCCCACGTACAGTTACGTGATCGTTTTAAACTGCCACCGCACCGGGATGTGCGGCGGGAGTTTAATAAAGAAGGCTGTTTGTGACAGCATAGTAACTAGCGATTCCGGCCGAGGACCAATCACAGCAGTCCCCGGCCGGCGATCGCTGTGATTGGTCCATAAGTGCAGATGGACCAATCACAGTTTAGTATGTCAGTTGGAGGGGGGAATTTAGTGTAGTTTCCGTCTCTGACTGCTTTACTTCTCTCAGGAAGCGATCAGAGACGAAGCTATTGCAGATTGTCAGCAAAAATATATAAAAGTAAATAAATTAACCCCTGGATCGCCCAGAAGCCAGTTTACTGTGCCCCATACACATGGACTGTGTCCCATATAGGTGATCTGTGCCCTATATCACCAGCTATCTGCACCACAGAACAGTACCCTTGGTGCCCCGTCATAAGATTGGCAGTCTCCTGTGCCAGCACCTTGTGCCTGATTGGCACCTATATCAGCCTATGTGCCTCATCCAGCCCCCTGTGCCTCATTCAGCCTCCTTCACCAAGACGCCTGTCACTGCCCAGCATATAAAGGAACATTTTTAAAAAAAATTAACCCAGTCATTGCCTCATCGCCACCTTCCTGTGCCTAATTGGCACCAAACAGCCCCATCAGCACTCTGTGCCTCCAGTATCACCTGTAATTCACTGCCCAGTGACGTGTGTGTGTGTGTGGGGTGTAAAATAAATTCACCCCTTCATTGCCTCATTGCAACCCTCCTGTATCCTGCGGCTAATTGAGACAAATCTGTGGCCCATACCAAACTTGCGTGCCTCATCTCCATCCACCTGATCTTGACACCTTTTACCCATTAGTTTTTGTAGATTGCAAAAATAATTACTTTGGGTTTAGAGAATTAGTTATAGTTCTATAAAAAAAAAAAAAAAAAAATTTAAAAAAAAAACCACAAAAAATAAAAACACAACAAAAAGTTTTACGTTAGTTTTAAAGAAGAAAAAATAATCACTAAGCGGCTGTATACTGCCTTTGAAACACCTAAAGGGTTAAAACACTGTCTGAATGTGGTTTTGAATACTTTGAGGGGTGCAGTTTTTAAAATAGGGTGATTTATGGGGACTTTCTAATATATAAGGCCCTCAAAGACACTTCAGAACTGAACTGGTCCCTGAAAAAATAGCCTTTTGAAATTTTCTTGAAAATGTGAGAAATTGCTACTAAATTTCTAAGCCTTGTAGCGTCCTAGAAAAATTAAAGGACATTCAAAAAAATGATGCAAACATAAACCAGTCACAATTTTGTGTGGTACTACTATCTGTTTTACAAGCAAATACATATAAATTTAAAAGAATGCAATTTTTTTCACATTTTCTCTAAGTTTTGGTGTTTTTCACAAATAAATACTGAATTTATTGACCAAATTTTTTCACTAACACAAAGTACCATATGTCACGAGAAAACAATCTCAGAATCGCTTGGATAAGTAAAAACATTCCGAAGTTATTACCACATAAAGTGACACATGTCAGATTTGAAAAAATAGTCTGTGTCCTGAAGGCCAAAACAGGCTGTGTCCTGAAGGGGTTAAAAGTCCAAGATGGCCAGTCTTTTAAAGAGGATCTGTCACTAGTTTATTAATGCCCTATCTCCTAACTAATCTGATAGACGCGACGATGCTGATAACTAGTGTCATTTTTTTCTTCAAAAACGTTTATTATTTACAAAGTTAAGAGCATTTTTCTAAATATGCTAATTTGTCTATACTTGCAAAAAGGGGAGGTTACTCTTTCTTTTCACTCTGGGTGAAAAGATACCAGTTATGTAAGCTTTTTATTTTTTTTACATTGTGCTTGAGGGAAAATGGAAAAAGGTTTTTTTTTGAGCTTTTAATTTTTTTCTTTTTATTTCTTTGTTTAAAAAACTTTATTTTACTGTTTTTTTCACTTTTTTTACTTGTCCCCCTAGGGGACTTTAACCAGCAGTCGTTAGATCGCTTGCAAGATATACTGCAATACTAATGTATTGCAGTATATCGCGATTCTGACTTTGTCAGGCCCCCAGGCTGCCGTGCCAACCAACGGCTCCCCCCGATCTCGCCGCTGGGGGGGCCTTTGCGACATTACAGTTGGTCGCCCCCCTGTTTTTAGTCATTTAAATGCTGTGATCGCTATTAGACGCGGCATTTAACGGGTTAAAGAAGAGGGATTGCGCTCGAACGGGATCCCGCTGGTTACCCGGAAGTGTCAGCTGTAACACACAGCCGACACACTCGCTCTATGGAGCGGTCTCAGCCCGTGAGCCCGCTCCTTATTCCCCCACCCAGCGTGCGCCGTATATATACGGTGGATGTCGGGAAGGCGTTAAGGAAGGGCACCATCAGTGCATTACATTGGTGTCCAATGAGTTCAATGAGTGCCATGTAATGCTTCTTTTACGCTGTGGTTAAATCTTTAATTTAAAATGAACCCCTTAAGATTTTAGATCACACCACTGAGTATCATGGCATCAGTCTTGATCTGTAAATTTACTTTAAAATATTTTTTGTTCTTAGAACAAACCTGTATTTTCAAGTGGCCAAATATCTGTAGGCAGTGATATTCTATAGCAGTCACATGGCAGCTGATATTATCCAGAATGTAGAACTAACGTGTTTTCCATAAGTAACGAAAATGTTGATCAAACATTCCTGCTCTCATCTTAAAGAAAAAGCTGAATAACTTTGAATCAAAATCAAATCACCTTTTTAATTTACTTAAAAAAAATACTTTACTGTAAATGTTAATCATATCGCAATAAAAATAAATTGACCGGCAAACTTGCATTTTATTCATATATTCTATGTTCGACTTCTTATCAAACTAAGTATACCTGGCAAATCAATAGTGTAAGTGTAATTATTTTAATGAGTCCATTTAAATGTAAAAAAGACCTGTCACTATGACGGACTTCTTTAGCGTAACACCTCCAATTTTTGTTAGATCCAAAATTCTCTGCTGATTTATTTTCAAATATAAACTTTATATGGGGTCATAGCATTGTTTTTTTTTTTTTGCAGAGCTCAAAATACTGTTTCTCTCCACACAGCCATCCCCTGTCACGTAGTACATACAGATTTAGGCTGCCCCCATAGCACCTAATAAAAAAAATGTAGTGTTCAGTAATTTCCTAAGCTCTAGCTCAGTTACAATTGCAGGCAGACAAAATTGCATTATTTATGTATATTACTGTCTGTTACTGTATGAAAGAAAGCAGCGAACTTGAGTTCCGACCCCTAAAACGATACGACAAAATAATTTGGCACAAAATTTTGGATCTAAAAATAAAGTGATGTTCATTATTGGAGATACACTTTAAATTATAGTATTAGGTCATTATCACATGACAGTAGTTTGGTCGCTATTTTGCTTCCGTATTTGTGAGCCAAAACCAGGAGTCTGTCCAAAACATGGAAGAGGTGTAAATCTTTCCATTAAACTATTTCACTGTGTACAGTATGTTCCACACCAAGTTTTTTCTTACAAATACTGAAGCAAAATACTGACCAAAATACTGCTGTGTGAAAGTGGCCATACTGTAATGCCCTAGTAGAGCTACAGTATACTAGTGTGTGTAATTGAATCAGTGGCAGATCATCATAGGGGCATTTGAGGGTGGCTTCCTGGGGGCACGAGACTCCCAGGGGCCCATGCCGACCGAAAATACATTGCAGTTTGGTTGTGTTTGATGCCGTGAATCACGGCAAAAAATTGCGGCAAAACTGCATTGTGTATGTCCTGCAAAATAAACTGTAGACATAAGGTCACATGACCCTATGATTGCAGTTCTTGTTACTGTTAAGAAATCTGTAGGTCACATGACCTAGTGGAGCAGCAAGACTCCATAGAGAACTGTGAGCTGCTATGTAAGTATATGGGGTCTGTATTAGTTTAAGGGGTCTGGGGTCTGTACTTAGGGGGTCTGGTCTGGGGTCTGTATTAGTTTAGGGATCTGTATTTAGGGGGTCTTTATTTAGGGGTTCTGAGGTCTGGAGTCTGTATTAGATTAGGGATTTATATTTAGAGGGTCTGGGATCTGTATTTAGGGGGTCTGTATTAGTTTAGAGACCAGGTCTGGGCGTCTGGATTTAGCAGTCCGGTCCGAGGTCTGTATTTAGAGGATCTGTTCTGGGATCTTTATTTATTTAGGATGCTTGTTCTGGGGTCTGTATTTGTTTAGGGGGCTCTAGTCTGGGAACTGCAATCATTTAGAAGGTCTGGGGTCTGTATGTACTCTAGGGACTAGTCTGGAGTCTGAATTTATGAGTCAATGTATGGGCCTGGGGTCTGAATTTGCTAGGGTTTATGGTCTACAGTCTGCAATAATTTAGAGGGTTTGGTCTGCAGTCTGGAATAATTTAGGGATCTGGTCTAGGGTATGAAACAAAAGGGGGTTTAGTGTCTGAATTTTTGTGTTGCTATAGGAGCTGGAAATGGCTTCAGAAGTGAGGGGCAAAGAGGAATCAGCAGGAAATTGTGCAGTCATCAAGAGAAGTCGCCATAAGGATCTGTGTCAGATGGAAAGGAAAAGAAAGGAGGACAACTCCCATCAGAGAAGATTTCACCTGAGTCACTGGACTTATAGAGAATCTGTCACCTTTCCTGACATGTCTATTATAGAAAATCCTTGTATTCCACAAAAAGTCTTTGTGTATCCAGGACTAATAGACAAATAGGTGTTACCATTCCCATTGTCACGCAAATTGCTGTTTTTTGGTCACCTTAGCTCTCCAAAAAAATGAAATAAAAAGTGACCAAAAAGTTGCATATACCCCAAAACAGTATCTGTGAAAACTACAGCTCGCCCTGCAAAAATTAAGCCCTCACATCGCTAAATTGATGAAAAAAATTAAAAAGTTATGGCTCTCAGAACATGGCGACACAAAACATAATTTTTTTTAGCAAATATATTTTTTTTTTAAAAGTGGTAAAACATAAAACAAAACATATAAATTTGGTATCGCCGTAATCGTATCAACCTGTAGAATAAGGTGCACATGTAGTTTTTACCGCCTGATGGACGCTGTAAAAACAAAAACCCCAAAAATATGTCGGAATCTGTTTTTTTCCCATTTCACCCCATAAATAATGTTTTTTCAGCTTCCCAGTGCATTGTGTGGCACAATAAATGATGTCATGACAAACTACAACTTGTCCTGCAAAAAACAACCCCTCACATGGCTATGTCGACAAAAAAACAAAGTAGTTATGGCTTTTGGAAGGCGGGGAGGAAAAACAAAAATGAAAAAATTGAAATTGGCCGTGTCTCCAAGTGGTTAAAAGAACTTAGAGTCTGCATCAGATCCTTCGAGACAATGGAGCAAGAAATATTACAAAATACTAAAGACTCAATGGGTGGCACCCATAGTGTCATTCTTGTCTGCCGTGACCTTGAGAGTGGGTGCGTGCGTGCGTGCATATGCTTTCCTCTCTCCAGCTCTTGCTGTGACACTGTCCATAACTGATTGGACAGTGTCACAGCGATGTTACATGCCCCATTGCTAATTACACGCCCCATTGACAGTTCAGGAGGTTATTTAAATAGTGGGCGCCAAATATAACGGCAGCAATATCTAAATAACGGAAAAAGATAGGAAAAAAGGGAAAGTGCCCCAGGATTTGTGCAGCCCTGCCCATTACATACTGCAATCAGCTGTACATGTATGGGCAGGTGAAAGGTTCTCTTTAAATACTACTTTAGTCAGCCTTCAAGCCTATTTCTACCACTGCCATTTATTGGAGTTATGGTTTGTGATCAAGGCGGATAGATCTGTTCGGTGACTTGACTCTATAGTAATCGAGAGCAGAAGGGATGTAATTTTATTGACATATGTAGACAGGAAGCCTTCATCTGAAACAAAAGGGGACATTGCACCACAGAATGACTGAAATCAAGTTAGGCCCTGCTCACATCACATGTCAGAAACTCCTGTGTCCCAGGAAGTAGCTTTTCTCATTGAGCGACTGGGCCGCTGGATGGCTCCAATGCTGAATCTATTGTCTAGGTTCTCTTGAGTCTTGCCTCTTAAGATTGCCAAACTACAAGCATTCGCACAATAAATCAAGAAAAGGTTCTCAGGTGCAAAATCGAGTATGTGTAGAAAGAGAGATTATTGAATTGCAAGAAAGCTTTTGGAGCCACATGGCTCAGCCGCAAATTTAAGTTTACACATGCCACTACTATCAAAGTTCAGCTGTGATCATCGCCATTACTGAATTTTTCCTTAATCAATAACGCATATATTGTAAAATGCAACCTGCTCCATTTACCTGTAAAAGGAAAAAATGTATTATTTAGAATTAAACTTCTTACAGATAAAAAAAGTAGCGTGGGCCGCTCAGAATGGTAATCTTCTAAATGATTTGGATGACTTTATCACTTCTACGAATCAAGTTTTTGATATTGTTGTGCCACTTCTGAAGCTAAACTGCATAATCTGGGGCAAGAAAAATGCTCTGTTGCTGAATACACCGCAGAATTTCACCGCTTGGTAGTTGATAACACATGGAATCTAACAACCGAGAAGAGACAATTTCGACAAAGGTTTGCAGAGCAAGTAAAGGATGAACTTTCCAGAGTGGAAACCCCAGATGATTTGTAGGACTTCATTTAACTGTGCATTGTAATTAATCAGAGACTTACTGAAAGAAAAAGGAAAAGACTGTGGGCATTTGGAAATAATCCTGCCTTCCGTTTTGGTCTATCAACACTAAATACTAGCAAAAAAATGAAATTATATCTGATCCTATGATAAATGTATGTAATTCGACAAACTCTTTCTATAGCAGAAAGAGAGAGATGACATACCAATATGTATTTGCCTTTATTGTGGGGGTTCAGCGCACAATGCGGTTTATTGCCAAAATAAGTTCCGTAGGACAATCGCTGTCACCAATGTAAAAGAACATATAAAATTGGAGACATCTGATCTGTTGGATTAAAAATACATTCAATGTCTCCTCTGGCATAGGGTGGAGATAAGTTGTTTGTACCAGAATCCCATTTTATAGTGCCAATAGACATCTGCACTAAAGACATGAGATTTCTTGTTCGCTTGCTTGACTTTGGGGATGGTGAAAATTTCATGGACATAACCTTTGCTTGTTTTTTTTTTACAGCCTGTGAATAATGGCAGTTGCATTACTACCGCTGTAGCAGCCGCTGTGGCTGCTATAGCGCGACGCCACTGAAGGGGTTGTTCCTACAAAAGACATGCATCCCCTATCCCCTGTGTGATCGCTGGGATGCCCAACGATAAGGAGAACGGGGGACCGAAAGTTTCCCAAAGTTCTCCATGACAAACCTCGGACTTCCGGGGTCTGTCGGCAGCTCCATAGAAAGTAATTGTGCACCGGTCACGCTTGTGCGCATGCGTGACCAGCGCTCCTTTCATTTTTATTGAACTGCGCAGACCCCGGAAGTCCGAGGTTTGTCATGGAGAACTTCGGGGAACTTTCGGTCCCCCATTCTCCTCATCGCTGCCAGCGATCACACATGTATCCCCTATCCTGTGGATAGGGGATACATCTCTTTTGTAGGTCAAACTATAGGCCGTCTTTTTTTTTTTGGGGGGGGGTTGGGGGCTGTATGGCGTTATCTACAGGGGGGCTGTATGATGTTATCTACAGGGGGGGCTGTATGGCGTTATCTACAGGGGGGTTTGAGACTGTATGGCGTTATCTACAGGGGGAGTTTGGGGCTGTATGGCGTTATGTACAGGGGGCTGTATGGCTTTATCTATTGGGGGCTGTATGGCGTTATCTACAGGGGGGCTGTATGGCTTATCTACAGGGGGCAGTATGGCATTATCTACAGGGGGGTTTGGGGCTGTATGGCGTTATCTACAGGGGGGCTGTATGGCTTATCTACAGGGGGCAGTATGGCATTATCTACAGGGGGGTTTGGGGCTGTATGGCGTTATCTACAGGGGAGGTGTTAAGGATCTGCCAGGCACAGCTTCTGTATCCACGCCCATAGGTAATCAGTCTGCACCTGCTTCTATGTCTGTGAGACTGACTCCATCTTCCACCACTCAGGATGGCAGGCTTAGGAGTGGGAGAGCCTATCACAGCCTGGCCAGACGGAGCTAGCTCCCGCCCTCTGTCTATTTATACCTGCCTTTCCTGTTCCTCCTTGCTTGTGATTCTTCTCGTTTTGTTTCCTGGCCCTGCGGCAGCTTCTTGAACCATTTGACCCTGCTTCATATTGACCCTGGCTTACTGACTACTCTCCTGCTCTGCGTTTGGTACCTCGTACACTCCTGGTTTGACTCGGCTTGTTCACTACTCTCCTGCTCTGCGTTTGGTACCTCGTACACTCCTGGTTTGACTCGGCTCGTTCACCACTCTTGCCCCTTTTCCCTTGCTTCTGTGTTCCCTTGTCTGTTTGTCTGTCGTGCACTTATTGAGCGTAGGGACCGTCGCCCAGTTGTACCCCGTCGCCTAGGGCGGGTCGTTGCAAGTAGGCAGGGACTGAGTGGCGGGTAGATTAGGGCTCACTTGTCTGTTTCCTTACCCCCATCATTACAGGAGGGCTGTATGGCGTTATCTACAGGGGCATGTATGGCGTTATCTACAGGGGGGGCTGTATGGCGTTATCTACAGGGGGAGGGCTGTATGGCGTTATCTACAGGGGGGCTGTATGGCGCTATCTACAGGGGGGCTGTATAGCATTATATACAGGGGGTCTGTATGGCGTTATCTACAGGGGGATCTGCATGGCGTTATCTATAGGGGGCTGTATGCCGTTATCTACAGGGGGGGTTTGTATGGCGCTATTTACAGGGGGGATGTATGGTCCTATCTATAGGGGGCGCTGTGTGGTGGAATCTATAGGGAGGCACTATCTACAAGAGGGGGTTGTGTGATACCTAGGGGAGGGGGGGCCCAGTCAAAAGTTTGCTATGGGGCCCAGTCTTTCCTAGTTACGCCCCTGAATACTGGCCTTAAAAAAAATAGAACATGTTCTATTTTTGGAAGTTTTCGTGGCCTGACAGCCCCCATAAAAGTCAATGGATCATCTTTTAATTACCGTTTTTGATAAATCAATCTATATTTTGGCCATTAAAAACTGATCTGTTACAAGGGGATTCAATTGTTTTCACATTCTTAGGACGCGGATACATTTTACAGAGCTAGCGAGGCAAAGGAACCATTGGTTCCCTTCCAAGCCTTTCGGAACTTTTTTGTGCTGCAGGCGGAACGGTGACCTCATCGAGCCACCTGCATCGCTCTGCTGGAGCAGGCCTGGTCAGGAGAGGATGGCGCGGGAATGTGGAGAGATTAGTGTCGAGCTATGTACAGGGGGCAGTGTGGTGCTAACTACAGGGGGCACTATGGCGCTAACTACAATGGGCAGTGTGGTGCTATCTACATTGGCACTCTTTTGCGCTATCTACAAGGGCACTGTGTGGAACTATCTTCAGGGGCACTATTTTGGGGGGGCAGAGTGGCACTATGTGGGCACTGCCATTATCTATGTGGGCACTATGTACAGTGGGCACTGTGACACTATCTATGGGCACTATCTACAGTGGGCACTTTGGCACTGTGTGGGCATTGTGGCACAATCTTTGTGGGCACTATCTACAATGGGCACAGTGGCACTAAGTGGGCATTATCTACAGTGGGCACTGTGGTGCTATGTCAGCACTATCTACGGATTGTGGCGTTTCCAGGGATTTGGGACAAATTAAATTCATGTGTTTTCTAAACGGGCATGAAAAACGGATGGCAAACAAATGACAAACGGACATTAAAAATGGTCAGACGGCCGGGAAATGGATGAATATTTGAGACACACTGATGCAAAATGGCCATGAAAAACTAACAGTTAATCCATTTTTAACGGTTATTTTTTTCACTGTTGTGTGAATATAGCCTACTCATCAGGGCCTGTTACTCATGAGACTATACAGCTTCAACTTCTTATCAAGCCTGATCATCCAGAAGTTATTCATTTCTAATGGATTGCTTCTCCAAAGTTTCCAAATATATTTGGGATTCCTTGGCTTTTTACTCACAATCCATTCATCAATTGGGATACAGATTGTATGCATTTCTCCTCTGGTTATTGTCAAATAAATTGTCTGCCTACACCTGTTTCTTCACCACTTGAGAGCACATCAATATTTGAACTTTCTCGTAGGGACTCATTACTGTCACAGTACAAGGAATTTCAGGATGTGTGTGATAAAAATTATGCAGATAAATTACCTCCACATCGTTCATATGATTACCCCATAGAATTGTTACCTTGAGCTAAAATACCCTTTGGTCTTATCTACTCTCTTTTTGAACCAAACTTGAAGGCCTTACTGGAATATTTAGATGAGACTTTAAAAAAGGCTTTAACCAGCCATCGACGTCTCCTGTTGGAGAACCTTTGTTCTTTGTTGAAAATCCAGTTCCTGCAGTATATCCCTGCATTGATTATAGGGGGCTGCAACAATTATTCCCAATATGAATGTTTTTTTGTCAATAAAAAGTTTATTTATCCCACATTAAGAATAATGCATCCATCCCTGCAATTCCTCTACCTATATTCCTATTGGCTTAAATAGACATTTTATCATCAGTATTCAAGAGAATAGTAAGGGCACACACAGCTGTAGTGTTAATGGTAATGGCCCAAAATACTTACTGTCAATGAGGATTTTCATCTTCTGCCAAGAGAATGACTTGCTTAGGACTATATAGAATAATCCGATTAGTATTGTGCATTGTGAACTATGATTGATCCTACCAGATATCAAGGATCTTAAGCACCTCTGCATTTACAACTGAATCTATATATTCCCTTAAGTAAAAATACTTCACTCAGTTTAGGATGCAATAATAATAATAATAGAAACCCATAGACTGGGAACCACGTTTGCTAACCTTTTCTATGTAATATTTAGCTCAGTTACTTTTTCCCTTCACAATGTGATGTTTATTATATCAGGTAGCTTGTACTCGATAAATGAAATCTTGTAGTACAAACGTATTCATTAAACATGGTGTAAGAGGATAATTGTAGGGCACAGAAAAGTTTCATTAGTTGCTGTCACAACATTCCTATGTATTCATCATCTTCCACTGTGCCTTACAAGTGCTCACAATGTGACCCAGCACGCTGTCATTTCATCCTAACAAGTAAATTTGATTCTTTAATTCATGATCAGAAATACAAAAGGTTCAGCGATTTCTAATTAGCAATTGTATTGAAAGTAAATGAGATTAGACAGATGCCATGCTCTGAAACGAAGCAAAACCAATTCTGACTTTTATCCATTAAGTTTTATCTTTTATTTACTGAAACCATTCCCTTTGTGTATAGAGTATGTGTGTGAAAACATGGCAAAAACAGGGGAAAACTGTAACAAATCATTTACTTATAGATTTTTGGGACACATATGTCCCTTAAGAATTAAGATTATCGGAACCCAAATTGTTTTTAACCACTACCAATTGCCATGACTCTGGTGTGTATAGAGCCATGAGGATTTTTGAGTAATTCGGGTAGACACGGAATGGGTACATAAATTCCCTGTTGCACGGTTGGTAGGGGTAGGATATATCTTGCTTTAATTTAACATGCAATAAGGCAATTTAAAAAGACAACAAAGCAAACTCTAAAAGAGCAAATAAAAAAGTAGTGTTGATCTAATTCTGAGCAATCATGGCTTTATGTACCTGCCCATGTTACGACTCCATACAAGCTCAGAGTTGTACAGAGAAGTAATGCAGCACCTAAAGATATCCATAAGCCTATAAAGTATGCCTCCGATTTCATGTTCAATTTGATGGCATATTACAAAATCATTGTTTCTAGCGGAGAATACTTCCATATTATGGTGCCATATGGAGGCAAAATATTATGAAACATGGAGTGTCTACTATGGAACAATAGGGAATCAATATTTCACCGCACAAGTACAGCCTGATTGATTACTACAAGTTTATCCTTTGTTCTTTTGCACTATTATAGCATAAGGACTAAACTGGATAAATTACAGTACAAAGTTGAATCAAAAAAACTAAACTCTAATCTCTAATGTGATACATTAACTGATATGACTCGAGAGAAAAAAAAACAAAACTATAAAAAGACCAAAATGTAATGTAATAAATTCAACTTGAGTAAATCCACAGAATTAAATTAGATCCCGCTCTACTTCACTCTGAGGCACGAATAAGACACTTAAATGTTAATTGTCTTTATTTCATTCATACATAGAAATAGATTCCTTTTCTTCTTACCAGATATAAGACATAGCCCTGTTCATGCCTACTATGAAGAATAATATTTTACCCAACAAAGTCTTTGCATATATTATGCCCTTTAAAACAAACATATATACTCATTACTGAGAAAGAGAAGTAGGACTCAAATTGCCCCCAAAATGTATTTGGATCGCTACCAATGTGGAAAATATTTGATATGGATGAAACAAAATAAAGACTAATGTATGTATTTCATTTCTAGAACTTGGATACAGTTTAGACTGACACATAGAGACTAAAAGCAAAGGAAGAGATCAGAATGGGGGTAGCCAAAAAGTAACCAAGGGTGATAGTAATCAGTTTTGTATGATTGTCTTGCTGTGCCCTGTACTTTGAATCTAGGGAGTAACTTAAAATTCAGTTGCTGTCTTCAAGAAGGCTCCTGTTCCATCCATAATCTTACATTTTTGTAATGTTCTTATATTCTCCTGCCAGGCAATAATCATCACAAAACTCCTGAGCACCACATTCAGAAGCCAGGCAAGTGTCTCTATGAGAAGCATTCCCTCAGGTGCATCATGTGTTGTCCACCTGAAAGAGTTTTTCCCATGAGGAAATGCTTTGTGACTCATGGCACTGACATTACTACTTAGATATCTTGTACCGGAGACACCCTAATGGAGGAATGCTGCAGAAATCCTGAAACATGAGGCTCGAGGTACGGATGTAGCCATCTTTATCTTGACTCTGGTAACTTGCTGCATCCTGATATCACACAACAAAAGCCATTGAAAAGTCATTGAAAAAGTCAAGATAAAAGATCTCGCCACTGTATATTAAATGCGTTAAAAGTCATGATAAAGATGGCTACAGCTGTAATTAAAACTGGTTTGGCTATTTATGGGAAGAGAAAGCCTGGAAAGAAATTTCTCGGCTGAATGAGTGTTCAAAAGACAGCTATCTAATGTATTGTACCAAACCAAGACTTTGGAGGGTGGGAAGAAAGGCCTAATCTTTGAAAAAGTTAAATGTTCATTTTCTTTAGAGTGACACTTTAAATATTCTTGACAACTGAGACATCTCTTATTATGATGCATCTTCTTCAAAAACATTTTCTGATCTAATGTAGAATAATACCCTCAATTTATATAACATCTACAGAAGACTTTTAACGCATTAAATACACAGTAGCAAGATGCTTTATCTTTACTTTTTCAATGTTTTTTTAATGGCTTATTAATAAGTTATCACACGGCAGAAAGTTATCAGAGTCAAGATAAGGATTGCTACATCTGTAGTATGATTAAGACAACAATGCTCAAGCATATCTGCCTGAAGAGTGTATTGATTTTTCACAGAGCCAAACAAATGTAACGGCCTTGGTAGGCCAGATTATAGCCAGCGGTTATGGTAATTTTTCCGATCAGTCATTTTTTTTTCGGTGACTGAACAGTGTATATATTTAAGGTAGGCAATTCTAGTTAAGACTCCTGTTTAATGTATGTTAGTAACTTTAACAGCAGTTCTGTGTTTTGAAATTTCTACTAAGTACCTTATTGCTTAACAACACTTGACAACACAAGGATAAGGGTATGTTCACACGTAGTCAACCAAAACGTCTGAAAATCCAGAGCTGTTTTCAAGGGAAAACAGACCCTGCTTTTCAGACGTTTTTTACCAACTCGCATTTTTACCAACTCATTTTTTTACCAACTCGTTTTTGGAGCTGTTTTCATTGGAGTCTATGAGAAAACAGCTCCAAAAACGTCTGAAAGAAGTGTCCTGCACTTCTTTTGACGAGGCTGTATTTTTACGAGTCGTCGTTTGACAGCTGTCAAACGACGACGCGTAAATAACAGGTCGTCTGCACAGTACGTCGGCAAACCCATTCAAATGAATGGGCAGATGTTTGCCGACGTATTGTAGCCATATTTTCAGATGTAAAACGAGGCATAATACGCCTCGTATACGTCTGAAATTTGGCCGTGTGAACATACCCTTACGGTTCATTTGGAAATCAGTTCTAATTGTAACAGACTAATAAATGGCCTTTATTAACATGATACCAAACAGTCAAATCCCTCACTTACAGAACCTTATCATACCAAAGTCACCCGTATAACTATGAAAATAAGCAGACAAAATAAAGCAGAAAATAATAAGAAATATTAGTATCTTTCATTTAGAATGTTATAGCATGCAATTGTTTTTAGTGTTGCAATTTACATTGTGCTGCAACTCAGGAGAAATAATGTCAATCATTTTAAACATCATTAGGGCATATAGATGTCATGGAGGGAAGTCCTTTAATTAGGACCCTACTCCATTAGCCAGGGTGTAGAGCCTCTGCAAACAGTGGCTCCAGCTCTGGAGGACTCAGCATGACCATTTATTACATGCTCACCCACTTATTTCAATGGGCACTGTGTAATGCCACAATTCTCCTGAAGTGGCCACTGCAGAAAAAAAGGACAGCTTTTCCTAGCTACAACAACTGATTGCTAAGGGTTTTAGCTGCTGGACCCACAGTGATCAGCTGATCACCAGCAGGTCCTGAGTTAGAAAATGGGTTGTCGATGTTACACAACCCTTTTAATCAATGATCATATAATAGTGGATATAATCTTTTAATTAGTACACATATTAAAACATTACTTCAATGGCTTAAGATAAAAACTTTTTTTCAAAATATTTTTATTGTGTTGTGTTTAGTCAATGCAAATAGTGGAAAGCGTATTTCGTTCACAAACATAGACGGTAAAATCGAATATACTTTACTGATAACACTTAACAATCTGCAATACTTTTTTGCAATTTATGCAAATTATATTTTCTTTTTGTTAAAGTTCTTGTTAAGCTTGCTTGCCCTCTAAGGCTGGATTCACACGAACGTTGCGTTTTTGCGCGCGTGAAAAACATGCCGTTTCGGTTGCGTTGGAGTTGCGTGTGGCATCCGTTTGGGCAGCATGATAGCGTATTTAACGCGCGTATGGCATGCGTTTTTTACGCGCGTCAAAACAACGGAGGGTGGAGTAATGGAGAGGGCAGCCTACAAAAAGACACCTTCTCCAACACCTGCTTGCTGTGAGCACATGTTCGCATCAAGATTTCACGTTACCTCACACTTTGGCCCGTGTTTGTTGTTTTTGGGTGGTTTTACAGGTAAAAAAACGACTATTGCTGCAGATGTCAGTTTAAACTGTGCGCATGTGCTCAGAAAGTGAAAAGCCACTTCCTGGTTTGTAGTTGTTTTGTCTAGTCTGTTCAACTCATTTACATAGACTTAACAAGTGTTGCGTGCTTCCGTGTGCCCTGCGTTGTTTTCACGCACCCATTGACTTCAATGGGTGCGTGATGCGTTGAAAACGCTGAATCAACGGACATGTCGTGCCTTTTTGGCAACGGAGCAACGCTGCGCAAAAACCACGCACATGTCTGCACGGCCCCATAGACTAATATAGGTCCGGGCAACGCGCGTGAAAATCAAGCATGTTAGCTCAATTTTAATGGCGTACATAACATTTCAAAGGGGTTTAAATAATATTCTTGTTATTAAAAGTAATTTTTTAAATACCATTTTACATGTGTACAAACGCTGAATTGAATGATTCACTTTGCACCATTGTGCCTCTCCTGAGGACTCGGTGACAGGTTTCTACTGCAAGAGAACCATTTGACACATTTAGAAAACGAAACCCTTGCTTTTATCACCCACTGAACTGGAAACAAATTACTATGTGGTAACTGTCAAGTGTATGATGGTGTTTGACAGCAGGCAGATAAGAAGTCAAGGCATAATAGATAACCAGTCAAGACAAAATACTCAATAAAAAAGGTTAAATGGAAAAACCATCTTTACCAAATAATTCTACTCTACACGCAATATGCACTTTGCTGTTTCCTACTTTGTTGTCATTCCCATATGTATTATTTTATCATATTCTTGCTACTATCTCTGTGGAATAGATTTTGATAGCTACTGCATCAGTTCTGGTGCATTCTGTTTTTATTTAGGCAAGGATCACACAGGCAGTTTTGATGCAGTTTTTGGCTGAGGTTTTTTTTTTAGCCAAACACAGCAGTGGACACAAAAGAAATGAGATGTATTAGACTCTTCTTTACACCTTTCCTTCCTTTCTTTTGGATCTACTTCAAGTTTTGACTAAAAAAACTGAGGTGTGTGTGTGTGTGTGATCCTGGCCGTATGTTCCACTTCCCGATTGCTGCATTCCAAGTCTTGCTGTTCATTAGGTGACATAATGAGGTATCATCAGGGGGATGACACATCCCAGAAAATGGCGCCTTATCACAGGCCACCACAGTCACGTGTCAAGCAAGTGTCACTGTTAATACAACTCCCTCAGAGGGACTACTAATTTCCCCTTTATCCAAACAGCTAGGACAACTTTCAATGCTAGCAAAGCATCATGGTCCAAAAAAAACCAATTAATAACTGTTAATTTTCCCATATTTACATATCAATGATGACTACATCCATACAAAAAATTCTATCCATAATCTTAAAGCAACTTCAAAAAATTGAATATATATATATATATATACACACTGTACCCTGGAATAATGGAAAATCAGCTCCAAAAAATTCCTCAAGAAGTGACATGCATTTCTTTTTGCGGAACGTCTTTTTACACTTCATTTTTTAAAACAGCGGCGTTGAAAGTCGGCCTTTTTATTTCTCTATAATAGAGCACCCTTTTTATTTCTCTATAATAGAGCGCCCTTTTTATTTCTCTATAATAGAGCGCCCTTTTTATTTCTCTATAATAGAGCGCCCTTTTTATTTCTCTATAATAGAGCGCCCTTTTTATTTCTCTATAATAGAGCACCCTTTTTATTTCTCTATAATAGAGCATCCTTTTTATTCCTCTATAATAGAGCACCCTTTTTATTTCTCTATAATAGAGCACCCTTTTTATTTCTCTATAATAGAGCGCCCTTTTTATTTCTCTATAATAGAGCGCCCTTTTTATTTCTCTATAATAGAGCGCCCTTTTTATTTCTCTATAATAGAGCACCCTTTTTATTTCTCTATAATAGAGCGCCCTTTTTATTTCTCTATAATAGAGCGCCCTTTTTATTTCTCTATAATAGAGCACCCTTTTTATTTCTCTATAATAGAGCACCCTTTTTATTTCTCTATAATAGAGCGCCCTTTTTATTTCTCTATAATAGAGTGCCCTTTTTATTTCTCTATAATAGAGCGCCCTTTTTATTTCTCTATAATAGAGCACCCTTTTTATTTCTCTATAATAGAGCGCCCTTTTTATTTCTCTATAATATAGTGCCCTTTTTATTTCTCTATAATAGAGTGCCCTTTTTATTTCTCTATAATAGAGCGCCCTTTTTATTTCTCTATAATAGAGCACCCTTTTTATTTCTCTATAATAGAGCACCCTTTTTATTTCTCTATAATAGAGCACCCTTTTTATTTCTCTATAATAGAGCGCCCTTTTTATTTCTCTATAATAGAGTACCCATTTTATTCCTCTATAATATAGCACCCTTTTTATTTCTCTATAATAGAGCGCCCTTTTTATTTCTCTATAATAGAGTACCCATTTTATTCCTCTATAATATAGCACCCTTTTTATTTCTCTATAATAGAGCACCCTTTTTATTTCTCTATAATAGAGCACCCTTTTTATTCCTCTATAATAGAGTACCCATTTTATTCCTCTATAATATAGCACCCTTTTTATTTCTCTATAATAGAGCGCCCTTTTTATTTCTCTATAATATAGTGCCCTTTTTATTTCTCTATAATAGAGCGCCCTTTTTATTTCTCTATAATAGAGCGCCCTTTTTATTTCTCTATAATAGAGCGCCCTTTTTATTTCTCTATAATAGAGCACCCTTTTTATTTCTCTATAATAGAGCACCCTTTTTATTTCTCTATAATAGAGCACCCTTTTTATTTCTCTATAATAGAGTACCCATTTTATTCCTCTATAATATAGCACCCTTTTTATTTCTCTATAATAGAGCGCCCTTTTTATTTCTCTATAATAGAGTACCCATTTTATTCCTCTATAATATAGCACCCTTTTTATTTCTCTATAATAGAGCACCCTTTTTATTTCTCTATAATAGAGCACCCTTTTTATTCCTCTATAATAGAGTACCCATTTTATTCCTCTATAATATAGCACCCTTTTTATTTCTCTATAATATAGCACCCTTTTTATTTCTCTATAATAGAGCACCCTTTTTATTTCTCTATAATAGAGCACCCTTTTTATTTCTCTATAATAGAGCACCCTTTTTATTTCTCTATAATAGAGCACCCTTTTTATTTCTCTATAATAGAGCACCCTTTTTATTTCTCTATAATAGAGTACCCATTTTATTCCTCTATAATATAGCACCCTTTTTATTTCTCTATAATAGAGCACCCTTTTTATTTCTCTATAATTGAGCACCCTTTTGTGTCTCTCACAGTTCCCCAGTTGTTCTGAGCCATTAAATTATTTAGTTCAATCTACCAAACAGTAGGAACAATAAATCTACTTTTTATGTTGTAGTGGACCTGCTAACATACAGGGCCCGTGTGCAGCTGCACAGATTGCACATACGATATGCTGCCCCTGGCTATGGGCCCATACTGCACTTTTGTTTGCCATGTGTGACATGTTCCATTGTGTGCCGTATTACCGAGGTATTCTCCCTAAAAGCATTGCCACTAGGGCAGATTACTGCACCACGCAGAGGCACCATATAAAGCTATACGGAACTGTAGGGACTTCTTGTCCCATCTATCTTTTTTCTGTGTTTCCATTGTTCTGCTCATCCGAGGACGGGAGCGCTGGTTCCGTTGCATGACGTACACCAATGACACCTGAAAAAACCCGTCGACTTTAATGGTTTCCGTCGGGTTTCCATCATTGTGTCTGTTGTTTTACCGAAAACAATAGTGCAGCATTCCGGTATATTTGGTCGGATCTGTGATGGTGGCCCCTAACAGAGTCACCAATGCATATGTGAATGAGGCCTTACATGGTCTGTACACATAAGGTCTGTCTTGATTTGACTAAGTACAATCTCACAGTAACGCAGATTAATTCCGGCCCCCATCACACTTGCCTTTGCCGAATGAAAAATATTGGGGTAGATTTATTAATATTGTCTAAAATAGAGACAGCATAAACATAGAGGAGACAGACAGAAGATGCGCCAAAATTATCAGGGGCGCACGCTGTATAATAGACATGTTAGACACTTTTCTCTAACTTACCCCACTTCTTGGTTGTCTTACTTTAGTCCAGCATCTTGTACCAAAATTGTGGCGCACATCATTAATAAGTTTGCCATATTTTAAAACTCCACTTAGCCACGCCCCTTTTTCTATACACTTTTGAAAAGTGTTTAGTAAGGAGCAAAAATTTCTAAAACGCGTAACAAATTTGGCACGTCATGTTCGTCTGTTTTTGACGCCATTTGCACCAAAATTCTGGCACATTTTTCTTTGCAAATCTGCTCCTTTGCTATATTTTTCAATTATCTCCTTCTACCTTTCTCCAAAATTCAGACACTGTAGAGTTTTATAGTCATAAAGGGATTATGTTTTCCAGCTTTCAGGGTGTTTACTGCTTCAAAGTGGATTGAGCAGCATTTTTTATGCTGCTGGTTTCATTCTGATCTTTTTTTTTTTTTTTCAAATGGATTGAGAGAGTGGAAAAGGGTTTAACATTTAATGCACTATTGATCCATAATATGTCAGAGCAGCAACAAAATACATAATACACACAGAAGAAACTGGAGAGCAAGTGTAACAGTGGTTTGTGTTAAACTGAATAGAATAATAAGCCATGATAGAAATTTGAATACAGGAATCTGTTACTCACAAAACGCAGCCTTGACACCCATCTACTATAAGTTATATAAGATATACTGTTACCAGATATGCATGACCCCTCATTTGTGTATTTTGTATCAGTGGCAGACATTCATTGGTGCGAGACTTATATATTAATTCTTTCACTATATTATCGTTCTGTCACAATAATTTATTTTTCTACTTGAATTAAAAAATAATGTTATAATATATTTTCTGAAACCTCTCTCCTTTATCCCATTAAGGCCTTATTCACACGAATGTTGAATATGTCCGTGTGACGGCCGTCACATGGACCTATGCAATTCAATGGGGCCAATCACACATGCAGTGTTTTTCACGCAGCGTGTGGCCGCTGCGTGAAACTCACTGCATGTCCTATTCTTGTGGGTTGTTTGCGTATCACGCACCCATTGAAGTCAATGGGTGCGTGAAAATCTCGAACAGCACGCGGACGCACTTCCATGTGCTGTCCGTGATTCACGCACAAGTTCATAATAAATGAAGAGATAAAAAAATACGAACGCAAAACGGACACGTTCATTTGAATTAGGCCTTAAATGTTTGTGTGTTGGTTTGTCATTTATTATTTATTTATTTATTAATACAATAATACCAACATAAAGCCGAAGAAAAAAACAAAGTTGGCATACTGATATAAGTCAACCTGACACTTTGTTAAATACTACATCTGACTAAAATAAAATAACCAGCATTCTTAAAAAAAAAATAAAAAAATAAAAAAAGATATATATATATATATATATATATAAATATATCCTTAGGCTCTATTCACACGACACACTCTATTCACACGACAGGGTCTGAGTTTCGGACGATAAAAACTGCCGTTTTGCATCCATTCCGATTCCCTTCCTGGCCTATTAGCGTTTTTAATGGCTGATTTTGACCTGTTTTGCTTCCGTTTTATTCCCTGTCCGTTTAAAAATCGGATGAATTTCATTTCTACATTTTTTGCCACACACTTCCTTCTGTAGATACTGCCACAGCCCCCCTGTAGGTAGTGCCACACAGCCCCCTGTAGGTAGTGCCACACAGCACCCTGTAGGTAATGCCACACAGCCCCCTGTAGGTAATGCCACAGCCCCCTGTAATGCCACACAGCCCCCTGTAATTCCACACAACCCCCTGTAGGTAGTGCCACACAGTCCCGTGTAGGTAGTGCCACACAGCCTCCTGCAGGTAGTGGCACTCAGCCCCCTGTAGGTAGGGCACACAGCCCCCTGTAGGTAGCGCCACACAACCCACTGTAGGTAGTGCCACACGGCCCCCTGTAGGTAATGCCACACAGCCCCCTGTAGGTAATGCCACACAACCCCCCGTAGGTAATGCCACACAGCCCCCCATAGTTAATGCCACACAGCCTACTGTAGGTAGTTCTACACAACACCCCCAATAGGTGGCACCCCCCTACCTGTCTGTAGATAGCGCCACCATTCCAGGAGAAGTCCCTGACTTCACTGCCCATATATGGACAGTGAAGTCAGGGAATTCTACTGGAGCGGAGACACCGGCCACAGGGTCGGGGATTCCGCTTCAGAAGTGCCTGATGTCACTGTGTCAATATATGGACACAGTGAAGCCAGGGACTTCCCCTGGAGCGGAAACACAGGCCACAGGGTCGGGGATTCCGCTTCAGAGGTGCCTGACGATCAATGAGTCCATATGGACACAGTGACGTCAGGCACTTCTGAAGCGGAATCCCCGACCCTGTGGCCAGCGTTTCTGCTCCAGGAGATGTCCCTGACTTTACTGTGTCCATAAATGAACACAGTGACATCTGCACTTCTGAAGCGGAATCCCCGGCCTCAGCGTTGCCGACGCTGTGGCTGGGGATTGGAGATTCCGCTCCTGCAGGGAACAAAAAAATACCCTCCTCCTCACATGCATTTCACATTGTGGGGAGCAGGAGGAGAGAGCGAGCGACAGAAGACACGGCCGTCACTCGGGACACATTCCAGTGATGGCCATGTATTACCCGGCCCCTTAGACTTCTATAGGAGCTGGGCGGCCAGGAGAATGGCCAAAAATAGAGCATGTCCCATTTTTTGACCGCAGGGTTTCCCGGGCCGTCAAAAAATCGGTCGTGTGAATAGCCCCATTAGGGGTCTACTGTTCCTACTGCGGCCGTGTGACGGCCGTTTTATGATCGGCAGTCGCACGGCCGGGAAACCCTGTCGTGTGAATAAGGTCTTACACCTTGTTAGTCTTGAGAATTCCAGATTATCAAAGTATTAGGGCTCTAGAGTCTAGTGTATGAAGCCCAAGCAGTGGCAGGTGGAGTCTCTAAGGCTTTGTACTATGGAGCTACAGGCACGCCATGTGCAAATGTATAGCACCTCCATACTGCACTATATTATGGAGATATTCTCCCCTACAAGTAATGCTTCTTCGAGAGAATACCTCCATGATATGGCCTCTGCATGCCATTTTTTATTTACTTTCGGAATTTAATATGTATAATAATCCTTCATATGACATCACATACATAAAGAGATACAGTATGGTCCCTAGACTTCTATTTGTGCTGTTTTATGGCTGTAGATGTAATGAAACATGTATAGAGCCGTAATATGGATGTATGCATGAGTCTTTATTGTCAAGGAAAAATCATATTTACATAATAATAATTTAAAGACATTTATTTTTATTTTATATTTTGATTTCTTATATTCTACAGAGGTGACAGTGTATTTACTAATGCATCCAAAGAATGGCTTACAAGTTAACCATTTCATGCTAAATAATGCAAATACAACACCTATAAAATAGGTCAATTACTTATTTACTGTATGTGAAACATCTAGGGAAACAAAGCACAACCTTGTAAGAATCTGAAATTACTACCTTGGGTATTTTCAAGGGCAAGGGTTTCCTAGTTCTAAATATCTGAATGTAGCAAATACACATCAAGAACTTGAAGTCTTAATTCTTAATTAATTCTTCACATTAAATGGAGATCACCAAATTACAAGCTTGAGTACCCGGTACTTATACATTAATTCAACATGAATTGTCTGCCAAGGTTCAGAACTTGACTGTGTGATATATTTCAAGCCTAGAATGTGCTTTCTTATTCTTTATTTTTATGACGCCTTATATCAGAATCAAAGTTCTAAAATTGGCCGCCAAGATATAAACTAGTTATAAATAATTCTTCATGTTAAAGAGGCTCTGTCACCAGATTTTCAAACCCCTATCTCCTATTGCAGCAGATCGGCGCTGCAATGTAGATAACAGTAACGTGTTTTTTTTCAAAAACGAGCATTTTTGGCCAAGTTATGACCATTTTTATATTTATGCAAATGAGCCTTTCTTAAGTACAACTGGGCGTGTTTAAAGTTATGTCCAAGTGGGCGTGTATTGTGTGTGTACATCTGGGCGTTTTTACTTGTTTTACTAGCTGGGCGTTGTGAATGGAAGTGTATGATGCTGACGAATCAGCATCATCCACTTCTCTTCGTTACCACCCAGCTTCTGGCAGTGCACAGACACACAGCGTGTCCTCGCTCATCCGACGCGATGAAGTTCCTGTGGGAGGAAGTGAGTGACGTCACAGCGTGATCTCGCGAGGACACGCTGTGTGTCTGTGCACTGCCAGAAGCTGGGTGGTAACGAAGAGAAGTGGATGATGCTGATTCGTCAGCATCATACACTTCTATTCACAACGCCCAGCTAGTAAAACAAGTAAACACACCCCGATGTACACACACAATACACGCCCAGTTGGACGTAACTTTAAACACGCCCAGTTGTACTTAAGAAAGGCTCATTTGCATAAATATAAAAATGCTCATAACTTGGCCAAAAATGCTCGTTTTTGAAAAAAAACAAAACGTTACTGTTATCTACATTGCAGCGCTGATCTGCTGCAATAGGAGATAGGGGTTTGACAATCTGGTGACAGAGCCTCTTTAAATGGACTTTAAAAATAAATTATCTACCTACAGATGTGTCCACCCTTAATTTTGCTTGAATTTGGTTAAGGACTTCAATTTCTCATTAAACAGATTCAATACAATATCGAAATATGCTATCAAAACCCTTGACAAGCTGCAACCCTCATCACCACCACTGGGTGGCCACACATAGACACATATAGAATAGACATCTCGTGACAGAGTATCGAAAAATCATGATTTCTTTCAAAGTTGGTCATCTCACGCCACACATCTCAAGGTATGTTAAGAAAACAGAAATGGTAAGGAAGGACACATCTGTAGCTTGATAAAAGTAAAAGGCATATTTGCTTGAATTTTCCAATATTCGAATCTCTATAAAATGGGAACAATCGCTCATAAAAAGAAATGATTGTGTCATTATACTAAACAGAAAAAATAATGGAATTTAAAGCTTTTCTCCTTGGAATTCACAGTATTGTCTGGAAATAGCTTTTTACAACTGGGCTCCGATTAAATAATCTGTTTGTGTTGTCTTAAGGCTACTTAGCTGTGTGTCACTATAGTTACAACTATTGATCGAAGCCCTACCAAGGAAATTAAATAAATTCATTCTGGAAATTACTTTTACGGTTTATTTTTAGACATTTCGCTGTCTAAGAAGAAGACCATATGCGCCGTAAAGCTGCAGCTAGTTCTTGTGCAGTTCTACAAATTCTAATGCAATCTAAAATGTGTTTCATTCTCCAAAAAAAATGCAAAAATAAAAACTTTATTTTGGTATTTAAAAAGCCAGATACCCATGAAAATATGTATACAGTTTTGTTTAGAGATAAGTCAGTCTCCTACTCTCTAAAACCTTACTTTCCCGGAGTCCTGCATTGTGAAGATATTGAAGGTTACTGACCTATCGCCTCCTGTAAAATAGCACCATCAGTATCTGTGTATATTTATTTATAGAGTCATGGCATCACTCTCATACTGAGTGTCATGAAGTGAAAGTGTATGGAGTGTGACTAAGGTTACATAGTTACATATAGTTACATAGTTACATAGTTAGTACAGTTGAAAAAAGACACATGTCCATCAAGTTCAACCAAGGGACGGGAAAAGGGAAGGGAAAAATTCCTATACATAAGAGCTAATATTTTTTTGTTCTAGGAAATTATCTAAGCCTTTTTTAAAGCCATCCACTGTCCCTGCTGTGACCAGCTCCTGCTGTAGATTATTCCATAGATTCACAGTTCTCACAGTAAATAAGGTTTGTCGCCTCTGCAGGTTGAACCTTTTTTTCTCCAGACGGAGGGAGTGCCCCCTTGATTTTTGAGGGGGTTTTCATGAAACAGGATTTCACCATATTTTTTATATGTGCCATTAATAAATTTTTATAAGCTAATCATGTCCCGCCTTAGTCGTCTTTTTTCAAGGCCAAATAGGTTTAATACTTTTAATCTTTCCTCATAACTTAGATTCGTAATGCCCCTTATAATCTTCGTTACTCTTCTTTGTATTTCTTCCAACTCCAGGGCATCCTTTCTATGGACTGGAGCCCAGAACTGAACTGCATATTCTAGATGAGGCCTCACTAATGCTTTGTAATGTGGTAATATTACATCCCTGTCCCGCGAGTCCATGCCTCTTTTAATACACGACAATGTCTTGCTAGCCTTTAAAGCAGCTGATTGACATTGCATTCTGTTATTTAGTTTATGATTTACAAGTACACCCAGATCCTTCTCAACAAGTGACTCCCCCAGTGTAGAGCCCCCTAGGACATAGGGTGCATGCAGGTTGTTGGTACCCAGATGCATAATTTTACAGTGCCCTCTCTCCTCCTCCTTTCCTGGCTCCCCCCGAGACACTTTTTGTGATCGGGGATATATGTCTGTTATCGCCATGTTCCCCCTTATCTGTATGTCATATGGCGGTGACATAGTCTGCTAGTGCTGCGGTCTACGATCGCTGCGCCTCTGTCCTGGATCCTCTCCTTAGCTACCTTTTAGATGTCAGTGAGATCTGGCCGCCTTGTGATCCCTGGTTACCAACGACGCTTTCGTCCTTCCCCCTGTAGTGACGGCGAACGCCGGGGGGCCGGCCCTGGTTGGGCCGCGTCATGTGCGTGGCTCGACATGGGTTGGCCGTCCGGCCGCCGCGTCACTCCGGGGAGGGAGGGACTTAGTACTATTTATGTCCGGCATCTCACTCGGCTCGTGTTCGACCAGCTGACCAGTGTCGCACACGAGCCGGGTGAATGTAATGAGACACGCAATAGGTGTCTCCCGGCCATACAAATCTGAATTGATGTGTTGAAATCACATCAGTGTACCCCTGATGAAGCACTGTGACAATAACGGTGCGGAAACGTGTAGGGACACGTGTTAGTGGCACGGATTGACCAGGTGTTATATTATAATTCAGACAGGGGGAATCGTCGGTTGGCAGCAATGGTGCTAACAACAATATTATAACCGCTCCTCCTCTGTCTGGTCTACCGTGTTTACGCCTTCATAGTACAATTGGCTATTTAGCCCTTATTTTAGTAAGGTTTTCTATAATAAAAATCATATTTTAATCGTTCATCTAGGCAGTGATACAATTTAACTCATGAAGTGAACGAATACCTATTGTATATCAATGCAACAATTGTTGCCTAACGTCAATTTCATTTGCCAAGTGGACGCCCAAACACTTAGTTTGTTTAAATCCGCTTGCAATTCACGAACATCTTCCATAGTCTGAACTATATTACATAGCTTGGTGTCATCTGCAAAAATAGAAATAGTGCTATTAATCCCATCCTCTATATCATCCATTAACCCCTTCCCGCACCTTGACGTAACTGTACGTCGAGGTGTGCAGTAAGTTCGTGCACCTTGACGTGCAGTTACGTCTGTGCTTTGACAGTTAACCGCCGCGCGGCGCTACACCGCAGCGGCGGTTAACTGTGCAGGGCGTCTGCCCTGCATTCCCCGTTGCCGATCAGCGGCCTATCGCCGCTGATTTCGGCACTTAACCCCTTAATTGCGGCGTTCGATTTGAACGCCACAATTAAGGTGTTTAGCGCAGATCGGCAGCCCCCATGTGAAATCACGGGGGCTGGCGATCGTACCCATGGCAACCGGACACCAGACAATGGCTTCCGGGTTGCCATGTACAGAAGCCTATGAGGACCACCCCGAGGGTGGTCGTCGTAGGCTTCCTGTCAGTGTGACTGTCACGTCACAATGACAGTTGGAATGCATTAAGCTACGTGAGTAGTGTAATGTATTCCAGCAGCGATCAGAGCTGCAAGTCTAAGTGTCCCCTAGTGGGACAAGTGAAAAAAGTAAAAAAAAGAATAAAAATGTTTTAAAAAAAAGTGTAAAAATAAAAGTTATAAGTGCTATAAACATGAACTGCTTTTTTTCCTATAATAAGTCTTTTATTATAGGAAAAAAAATGAACACGTAAAAAAAAAGTACACATATTTGGTAGCACCGCGTTCGTAACGACCCCAACTATAAAACTATAATATTATTTTTCCCGCACGGTGAACACCGCAAAAAAAATAAATGAAAAACAAAGCGAGAATCACTATTTTTTGGTCACCACCCCTCATAAAATATACAATAAAAAGTGATCAAAAAGTCGCATGTACGCCAAAATTTTACCGATACAAACTACAACCCGTCCCGCAAAAACAAGCCCTTACACAGCTTTTTTGACTGAAAAATAAAAAAGTTACGGCTCTCAGAATATGGTGACACAGAAAATAAATTATTTTCTAAATAAGTTATTTTATTGCGCAAACGCTGCAAAACATAAAAAAAACCTAGATACATCTGGTATCACCGTAATCGTACCGACCCGCAGAATAAAATATAACGGTCACTTATAGCCCAGGGTGAACGCTATAAAAAATAAATAAAAATCATTGTCAGAATTGATGGTTTTTGGTCACCTTGCTTGCCGAAAAATGGAATAAAAAGTGATCAACAAAATCGCATGTACCCCAAAATGGTACCAATGAAAATTACAGATTGTCCCGCAACAAATAAGCCCTCACGCAGCTCCGGTGGTGAAAAAATAGAAAAAGTTCCGGCTCCCAGATTATGGCGATGCAAAATGTGCAGAGTGTTCCAAAAGCGGATAAGATCGGGCGCCATTTATAATATAAGTGCAACACTGGCCACATATCTGCGGATTATTATTTATTTACCCCATTATTATACCCTCTTATTATGCCCCTGATGTACTCTGCCCAGCCTACATATGCCCCCACATTATAAACTGAAATACCAGCAAAACGCCAGAGCTTCTACCAAGCAAAATCTGCGCTCCAAAAGCCAAATAGCGTCCCTCCCTTCTGAGCCCTACAGTCTGCCCAAACAGCCGTTTATGTCCACCGATATGGCATCGCCATACCCGGGAGAACCCTGTTAATATTTTATTTGTGGTATTTGTGGCACAAACTGGGCACAACATATAGTGCACTAAAATTGCACATCAGTGGAAAATTTTAATTTTCACTTTCCACCATCGGCTGCGAATTAAACCCTTCCCGCACCATGACTTAATAGCATGTCGTGGTGTGGGGGGTGATATATGGAGCATCTCACGCACTGAGCCCGTGCCATACGCTGCGGGTGTCAGCTGTGTATTACAGCTGATACCCGGGACTAACGGACAGAAACAGCGATCGCGCTGTTACAGGAGCCTGTAAAAATCACAATAAACTGCAATACATTAGTATTGCAGTGTATTCTACCAGTGATCTAACGATTGCTGGTTCAAGTCTCCTATGGGGACTAATAAAATATGTAAAAACAAAAGTAAATAGTTATTATTAGTGGAAAAAATTAAATAAATATTTAAAGTCCAAAAAGAAACCCTTTTCATATTTTTTCTCTAAAGTAATGTAAAAAAATACACAAAATTGGTATTGCTGCGTCCGTAAAAGTCCAAGCTATTACAATATACCATTATTGAACTCGAACGGTGAACACCGTGAAAAATAAAGAATTTTAAATGGCAAAATCGCAGTTTTTTGGTCACTTTCGCTCTACCAAAAAATTTTATAAAAAGTGCTGAAAAAGTCTTATGTATCAAAAAATGGTACCAATAAAAACTACAGCTCGTCCCGCAAAAAATAAGCCCCCACACCGCTCTATTGACGGAAAAATAAAGACGTTGTGGCTCTCGGAAAGCGGGGAGGAAAAACGAAAAATAAAAAGCAAAACATGGATCAGTCCGGAAAGGGTTAATTTATTTTCTAATGAAAAAACATTTATGACCACATGTGGGGTATTGCCGGACTCGGGAGAAATTGCTTTACAAATGTTGGGCGGCATTTCCTCCTTTATCCTTTGTGAAATTGAAAAAATGCAACATTTTAGTGGAAATAATGTTGATATTATTTTCACGGCCTAATTCTAATAAATTCTGCAAAAGACGTGTGTGGCCTAAATGCTCACTATACCCCTAGATAGATTCCTTAAGTGGTTTAGTTTCCGAAATGGGGTTACTTTTGAGAGGTTTCCACTGTTTTAGTACCGCAGGGGCTTTGCAAATTCGACATGACACCCAAAAACTATTCCAGCTAAATTTGAGCTCCAAAAGCCAAATGGTGCCCCTTCCCTTCTAAGCCCCGGTGTGGGTCCAAACAGCAGTTTATTACCACATATGCGGTATTTACGTAATCAGGAGAAATTGCTTTACAAATGCTGGGGTGCTTTTTCTCCTTTATTCCTTGTAAAAATTAAAAATTTCTAAGTTCTTACAGAAAAAAAGTTGATTTTTACCTTTACAGACTAATTCCAATGACTTCAGCAAAACAACTGTGGGGTCAAAATGCTAACTTTACCCCTAGAAAAATTCCTTGAGGGGTGTAGTTTCCAAAATGGGGTCACTATTGGGGGGTTTCCATGGTTTTCATCCCTCCAGTGCATTGCAAACGTGACACGGCACTGAAAACTATTCCAGCAAAATCAGAAATCCAAAATCCAAATGGTGCTCCTTCCCTTCTGAGGCCTGCTGTGGGTCCAAACAGCAGTTTATTACCACATATGGGGTATTGCTATAATCGTAAGAAATTGCTTTACATATGTTGGGGTGTTTTTTTCTACTTTATTCCTTGTAAATATTTACAATTTGTACGTTTTTTCACAAAAAAAGTAGATTTTCATCTTCACATACTAATTCAAATAAATTTAGCAAAAAAACTGTCGGTTCAAAATGCTAACTATACCCATAGATAAATTCCTTGAGGGGTATAGTTTCCAAAATGGGGTCACTTTTGGGGGGTCTTTACTGTTTTGGTACCAAAAGACCTATTCAAACCTGACATGGTACCTAAAATAGATTCTAAAAAAAGGAGGCCCCAAAATCCACTAGTTGCTCCTTTGCTTCTGAGGCTGGTGCCTCAGTCCATTACCGCACTAGGACCACATGTGGGATATTTCTAAAAACTGCAGAATCTGGGCAATAAATATTGAGTTGCGTTTCTCTGGTAAAACCTTCTGTGGTACATAAAAAATGTATCACAAATTAATTTTCGGAAAAAAAAAAAAAAATTGTCAATTTCACCTCTACTTTGCTTTAATTCCTGTGAAATGCCTAAAGGGTTAAAACACTTTCTAAATGCTGTTTTGAATACTTTGAGGGGTGCAGTTTTCAAAATGGGGTGATTAATGGGGACTTTCTATTATATAAGGCCCTCAAAGCCACTTCAGAACTGAACTGGTCCCTGAAAAAATAGGCTTTTGAAATTTTCTTGAAAATATGAGAAATTGCTACTAAAGTTCTAAGCCTTTTAACGTCCTAGAAAAATAAAAGAATATTCAAAAAACGATGCAAACATAAAGTAGACATATGGGAAATATAAAATAGTAAGTATTGTGTGTGGTATTACTATCTGTTTTACAAGTAGATGCATTTAAATTTAGAAAAATGCTAATTTTTGCTAATGTTCTCTAAATATTGGTGTTTTTTTACAAATAAATATTGAATTTATTGAACAAATTTTTTCCCTAACATAAAGTACAATATGTCACGAGAAAACAATCTCAGAATCGCTTGGATAGGTAAAAGCTATTAACACATAAAGTGACACATGTCAGATTTGAAAAATCTGCTTCGTCCTGAAGGCCAAAACAGGCTCAGTCCTGAAGGGGTTAATAAATAAGTTGAATAATAGTGGTCCCAGCACTGAACCCTGGGGTACTCCACTTATAACCGCGGAGCATTCAGAGTAGGAATCATTTACCACAAATCTCTGGATACGGTCCTTGAGCCAATTCTCAATCCAATTACAAATGATACTTTCTAAACCTATAGTCCTTAATTTACCCATTAGACGTCTATGAGGGATAGTGTCAAATGCCTTTGCAAAGTCCAAAAACACTATATCCACTGCTGCCCCTCTGTCTAGGCTTCTGCTCACCTCTTCATAAAAACAGATCAGGTTAGTTTGACAACTTCTGTCCTTAGTAAATCCGTGCTGGCTGTCACTTATAATACTATTTTTGTCACATAATCCTGTATATAGTCCCTCAATAGCCCCTCAAACATTTTCCCCACGATGGATGTTAAGCTTACTGCTCTATAATTACTCGGGGAAGACCTAGAGCCCTTTTTGAAAATAGGCACCATATTTGTCCTGCGCCAGTCCCTTGGCACTATACCAGTCACTATAGAATCTCTGAATATTATGAAGAGGGGGACAGAAATAACTGAACTAAGCTCTTTAAGAACTCTAGGGTGTAACCCATCTGGTCCCGGGGCCTTGTGTACATTTATTTTATTTTATTTAGCTTGGACCATATCTACATTCATCCAATTCAGTATATCAACTGATATATTAACAGCACTGGCACCGGCTACATCAGCTGCTCTTTCTTCTGTTGTATATACAGAGCTAAAGAACCCAATTAGTAACTCTGCCTTCTCTTGATCCCCTGTGACCAACTCCCATTACCACTATCTAAGGGTCCTACATGTTCAGACCTTGGCTTTTTTGCATTTATATGCTTGAAGAATTTTTTGTACTTTTGCTAATTTTATTACATTTTTACAGATTATATTACGCTCTTTATATTTTACAGAGGCTACAGCTGTACCCTCAGATTTGTATTTTTCAAATCCCCTTTTTTTGTCATGTATTGCCCTTTTTACAGAAGGTGTAAGCCATGTGGGATTTAATTTCAGTCGTTTCAACTTGTTACCTATAGGAATACATTTGCCCTATAATTACCCAAAGTAGATTTGAAAATCTCCCATTTATCATTTGTACCATTATTTGACATTAGCTCTTCCCAGTCAATGTCCTGAATTGCAGCCCCCATCCTGGGGAAATTGGTTTTCTTAAAATAAAGTGTTTTTGCCCTCCCAGCCTGTGTTTGTTTTTTACTGTATAGGTAAAATGTAACTATATTGTGATCACTGTTACCAAGATTTTCACGAACATTGACGTTCCCAACAAGCTCTGCTTTATTAGAAATGACCAGATCCAACAGAACTTCACCTCTAGTCGGGTCTTCCGCAAACTGGGCCATAACATTTTCCTGCAACAGGTTGAGGAAATGTCTCCACTTTGCAGATGAAGCCGAACCATGATGCCAATTAATATCCCGGTAATTAAAATCTCCCGTTATCACTACAGTACCTGCCTGTGCAGCCCGCTCCATCTGTTTATATAGCTGACCTTCCATCTCCTCAGTTATATTGGGGGGTCTATAGATTACACCAAAAGTAATTTTTTCAGTGTTTACCTCACTTTGTAATTCCACCCACAATGTTTCAACCTCCTCACAATCTTCACCCACTATTGTCTCTTTCACACTCGCCTTCATATCACTTCTCACATACAGACATACACCACCACCTTTCCTATTTGTCCTGTCTTTCCGAAAAAGTGTAAAACCCTGTAGATTTACAGCCCAGTCATGAGAAGAGTCTAGCCATGTTTCAGCAACACCAACTATATCTATATTTTCTTCCAGTATCAAGGCCTCCAGCTCCCACATTTTGCTTGCTAGACTTCTGCCATTTGTGAACATACACTTTAACTTGCCGTTCAGTTTTTCACTTTAAGTATCAGAAATGTGATTATTTGACATAATTTGGGCATTTTTATTTTCATTTTCATTGTTGTTTTGTAACAAAAGGATCTCCCTATCCTGTTGTCTAGTCCTCTCCCCACAGTCTGTTTCTCACCCCACGTAGGTTTAGTGATCAACTGATCCAGAAAAGTTTTGGACCTGGAATAAAACTTTTAAATGCAAATTTATAAATTTGTACATATGTCAAAACCAAATATGTATTACAATGATACGTCCCAAGAAAGAAACCTGGTCTATCATAGTAAAGTGTGTCTGTCATGTCCCTCTCTGTGGGCAGCATATAATAAAGAGGGGGAGGGGCTGAGCTTGGAGATATTTAGTTCCATATACCATATGTTATTGTGATAAGCTGTTTAAATGCTGCCTGGACTCATACATGAAGTATACAAACTCATAGAAGAAAAGCTGTCAATCACTGCAGTGGGCAGGGAAGCGTGCTTTCTCTATAATCCTGAAACCATTCAAATAGCTTTTTACTGGAATATCATAAACTATTTATTCTTTAGCTCAACATCTCCCATCTCTATCATATGCTGCTCTCAGATAGAGGATCATAGGAGATTTGACAACAATTCTTTTGCAGATGTAGAAATCTTTAACTTGGCTTTTAACGTGTTAAATACACTGTGGCAAGGAACTTTAAAGGACCAGTGTCACGAAAAAAAAAATTTTTTACATCAATTTGACTTTAGTGTGTTATTAAACATTTTTTAATTTATTTGTGTGTTTGAGTTTTACTTTTTTTCATTTTTTCACTTTTTCTTCCCTATGGGGGCTGCCATTTTTTTTCCCATTTCTGTATGTGTCGATTAACGACACATACAGACATGGAATACGGCAGCTACAGTCCCATAGTGAATGCGAACGGGGCCCGTTCCATCCACTATGCTGTACGCCGTCTGTGTGGGAACGGCGCATGCGCAGCTCCCACACAGTCCAAGTTGAACTGTGCGACGTCCGGCGCCATTTTCCTGTGGACCGGAAGTCGCGGCCGGACAGTAAGATTACTACTTCCGGTCACGGCTTCCGGACTTGTGCACTTGGAGCGGCGGTAGCAGACGGAGCGGACGGACCGGAGGGAGCGGCGGCGGCAGGAGCAGGTAAGTTATTTCTATGTATGTTCGTGTTTTAGTGTGTGTTCACTACTGTATGTTAACCTACTACACTGTGTGTTAGCTCAAAAAATTGCGACACACAGTGTAGGAGGTTTGACCGTTCAATCCCCTCGTTTCTCCCGGCACTAGCCAGGATAAAGGAGGGGGGGTTCTGAGAGCTCACTAGAGTGAGTGAGTTTTCTGAAATTTTGCAGCATAAAGCAATTTTGGGAATTGCTCCATCTAGTGACCAGCGCTGGGAAATATTATAAATTAGAATCTAATTTATAATATTTCCTGACTCGTGAAAAAAATAAAAAAATTAGAACAATGTCTAATCACCTATACACTAACTGTTTAACAAAAAAACAAAAAAAATGTTTTTCTAGCGATACATTACCTTTAACTTGACTGTTTCAATGGCTTTTATCTTCTGATATCACACTGTAATCAGAGTCATGTAAAACTTTGCTACATCTGTATGATACACAATGGAGCGGATTTACTAATACGGTCTTAAATTTAAATGGCTTAGAATTAGACTAGATGTGCCAAATTTACCACAATAGTTCATGCTGGATAATACATTTGACACAGCTGTAGACACTTCTGTTTAACTTTATACCACTTTATTTACACCTATATTATTTATGCACATTCTCAGCCAAGCCCCTCCCTGCTTGACCAAGCCCATTTTCCCATAAAGTCATTCCCCGTGTTGATATCTTGGGATGCTACCATTGGAATACATACATGGCTCTGACTAGCATAGCAGCATAGGAGATATTACAGTTCCTCTTTAACGCTCCATTCATGAAAGAAATCTGCACTGGTGACAGTGAGCTTGTATTATGGCCATAACCATAGAAGTTTGAAATTCTAGAAATTATAAACAACTATTTTCTGTGTTACTTAAATCACCATTTATCCTTTCTTTCTGCCTTACAGGGGTTTTCCCACAATCATTATTTATCCCCTATCCACAGGATAGGTGATACATATATGATCGGTGGGGGTCCGGCCGCCTGGATCCCCCCTGATCACTAGAACAGGCTTACCTTGCCATTCCTGGGAGCCCCCATAGGAATGGACTGGTAGTGCACATGCTTGACCACCGCTCCATTCATTTCTATGGGGCTGCCAAGTGCTATCTCTGGCAGACCCGTATTAATGAATGGAGTGGTGGCTGAACATGCACACTACCGATCCATTCCTATGGGGCTCCCAGGAACGGCAAGAAAAGCCTGTTCTCGTGATCGGTGCGGATCCAAGTGGCCGGACTCCCACCGATCATATATTTATCACCTATGCTGTGGATAGGTGATAAATATTGATAAATATTGATTATGATTATGGGAAAACCGCTTTATCCACTTGCGCACCGCCCATAGACTATAAACGTCTGGATGGACCGCAATTAACTCTGCAGGGCCGTTCTAGAACATACTTCAGAACTATACTTTTTTACGTTCCGTGGCGGCATTTATCTCTGTGATACAGCTGACATCATGGAGCTATGCCCAGAAACCAATCAGCGTGGTCTCTGGGCATATGATCATTGTGACAACCTGTCACAATGAACACAGTACTATCCCCGTCGGCAGCGCTTCCCCATACTCGCGGCACCCCCCTCCCCTGTAACTTCTCCCTCTCCTGCCAGGCTGTCAGGGAGGGAGAATAATAATAGTAGTAATAAAACACACACACTTTTTTTTTCCTCCAATAAATAGATTTCTATCTATCTATCTATCTATCTATCTATCTATCTATCTATCTATCTATCTATCTATCTATCTATCTATCTATCTATCTATCTATCTATCTATCTATCTATCTGTGTGTCTCATATATATTGATATATAGTATACAGGGTGGGCCATTTATATGGATACACCTAAATAAAATGGGAATGGTTGGTGATATTAACTTCCTGTTTGTGGCACATTAGTATATGGGAGGGGGGAAACTTTTCAAGCTGGGTGTTGACCATGGCGGCCATTTTGAAGTCGGACATTTTGTATCCAACTTTCACAAGAAAAACAATGGTGTGCTTGGTTTTAACATTACTTTATTCTTTCGTGAGTTATTTACAAGTTTCTGATCACTTATAAAATGTGTTCAAAGTGCTGCCCATTGTGTTGGATTGTCAATGCAACCCTCTTCTCCCACTCTTCACACACTGATAGCAACACCGCAGAAGAAATGCCTCCCAATCTGACCCCCTTAGACTTTTATCTTTGGGGTCATCTGAAGGCTATGCTGTGAAGATACGAGATGTGCAGCAACTGAAACTACGCATACTGGAAGCCTGTGCTAGCATTTCTTCTGCGGTGTTGCTATCAGTGTGTGAAGAGTGGAGAAGAGGGTTGCATTGACAATCCAACACAAAGGGCAACACTTTGAACACATTTTATAAGTGGTCATAAACTTGTAAATAACTCATGAAAGAATAAAGTAACGTTAAAATCAAGCACACCATTGTTTTTCTTGTGAAATTCTCGATAAGTTTGATGTGTCACATGACCCTCTTCCCATTGAAAAAACTAAAGTTGGATACAAAATGGCCGACTTCAAAATGGCCGCCATGGTCAACACCCAGCTTGAAACGTTTCCCCCCCTCCCATATACTAATGTGCCACAAACAGGAAATTAATATCACCAACCATTCCAATTTTATTTAGGTGTATCCATATAAATGGCCCACCCTGTAGTTTTAGGCTGGGGTTACACTGCGACTTTGGACACGACACAGTCGCGTGGCCAAAGATCAAAATGTTCTGTAGCGTACATGGCAAGTATTGAAAGTGAATAATGTTGCTGTAATTTTAAAAGACAAAGCTATTTTTGGCCATGGAAAATGTGTCGTGGCCAAAGTCGTCGTGTAGCCCCAGCCTATAACTGTACTAGATATCAATACATATGAGACAGATATGAGATAGATAGATAGATAGATAGATGATTATAATATCTTTATACATATATATATATATATATATATATTTATATATATATATATATTTAAATAGCATTTTTTTTTGTTATACAAATAAGGACTATTACTTCTATCTACCTATATCTTTATCTATATCTTTCATATATATATATATATATATATATATATATATATATACTGTATATGGATGTAGATTATATATAGATGTACAGTTTTAGGCCCCATGAACACCGCCTTAATTGCGGATCAAAGTACAGACCCATTAATTTCTATTGCACACGGATGCCTTCCCGTATATTTGCGGGAAGGTGTCCGGGCCGTAGAAATAGCTAGAAAAAAGAGTAATCACAGCACCAGAGATTCAGAATAGAATATATTGTAATGGGTGCAAGCCTTAAAGGAACCTGATCCAAGGTCCAAAAAAATGGACTTGGAATGAACATGCGCAGTAGGGATTTGGAGAAGCTGAGACGGAGTTACAGGGAGTCCACATGCTGTAATGTATGTAGTAATACATTGCTATTTTTAATTCACTTACACCTGGGTAATTAAGGCACTTTAGCTATCTTTCTTTATTACATGATAGCCTTGAACGCAGTGTTTACACATTTATCATATCTACCACTTATTATCGTTGATACGCATTATGTCATGTATTTTATGATATATATGATAATGTATTTTGTGTTTTTTATTATTTTTATGTTGATTGTATGATTGGTATTCATGACTCTCTGAGTCCTTATATTCTGTGATTTTTTTTGTATGTTCACATGCTTCAGAAAAGTCCTGTTGAGACATTATTCTCCTCAATATTGAATTCCTTCAAAAGGAATAACTTGATGTCAATTGTAGAGTCCAGGAATTGGATGATGTTCTGATCTTCTGGTCTTATGTCTAAGGAGGGATTGCAGAAATATAAAGAGAGTGCTCTTGAATCATTTGTAAAGTACAGAACCAATCTGGAAAACACGAAACACCAGAAATGGGCTTGGGATATTGAGGATTATAAGGATGAATGCATCTACACCTGGCAAAAGGAACCGGCTCAAACCCGTGGCTATGTTCAAAATAGACCGGGGTATAGGAGAAAGGGAAATCCACAGACACCTTTGATGGACACGCTGGAGTACACTGTCTATTTTTTAGGTGCAGAGGGGGATGTACGCGAAGAGGAGGTCGCAAACATAAGAAGAGGTTAAAAAATAAAACCGGAGAAGATGAAGAGGCAAACGCATCTGACACACGGCAGAGAACGCAGGATCGAGCAGTAGATGTGGTGGTAAATATCTCCTCACAGTCATTATCATGTGTACAAATCTCTGTACTTAATAAGGGCTTGTCTTTCTGCCCATCATCAAAACCTGACTGGTTCCAAGTTGAGCTTGATTTATATACTTTTTTTCCGCAGTATTACACTTTTTTTTCAGTTAGTCTTCTATCAACTGACAAGATAACTGTTAGTGAATTGTCATTGAATTCTGTAAAAAGAGCTCTTGGCAACCTTATACTAATGAACCAGTCATAGATGCATTCATTTTTTTCTGTCAAACAGAGAATACATGCACTTAGGGATGGCTGTGGGGGATCTTTGTCACCAGTGTCTAATCTTACAACTGCTGAAAAGGAAGCCTTACGTACCCTCACTAGCGATGTGTCCCTGACGATCAAGCGAGCCGACAAGGGTGGTGACATGGTCGTAATGGACACATCGTTTTATTTGAATGAAATTACTAGTCAGGTTGATGATATTACTGTTTATGGCAAATTAGGGGATGATCCTAAATTTCGTATCCAGCGCCGGATTAATACTTTGCTACAACATGCTATTTCACAGGGTATTATAGATAAAGAGTTTTGTGATTTCCTTACAGTGCCACCAGCTGTGACACCTGTCATCTATTGCTTTCCTAAAATTCATAAATGTTTGAATAAACCCCCTGGATGACCGATTGTCTCGGGTAGCAGTTCTATCTTTGGTCCTATTGCCTTGTTCCTAGATAAAGTATTAAGAACACATGCAATCTCTGCCCCTTCTTATATTCAGGATACTTCTGATTATATCCTGAAACTTAAGGATGTGTCACTTAATTGTGAGGTCATCCTGGTTTAATCTGATGTGTGCAGTTTGTGCACCTCGATTGACCATGCTAGGGGTTTAGAGGTTGTACATGATGCACTAAAGGGTACATCCTTTACAGTCGAGTGTATTGCTTTTTTGATGGGTCTATTGGAGATAGTGCTCACAGAAAACTATTTCTTATTTTGTGACAATTTCTTTGTACAGAATAAAGGTCCCTTGAGTCTAGACACGTCTATGTATCCCACCACTTCAGTCATGTACTGAGGTGGTGGAGATACATCGATGATGTCTTTCTTGAATGGTATTGGCAGTGACATCAAATTTACCATGAGTTCATCTGAACTGTCTTTTGCAATTTCTTGACACAATGGTTTACAGGTTGGATGATGGATTAGTCACGGATTTATTTATTAAACCCACTGACCGTAATAATTTATTACATTTTGAGTCAGCATCCCAAACACATGCTTGAATCACTTCCCTTCAGTCAGATGCTTAGGGTAAAATGCATTGTTTCTGAGCCACAACATCTGTCCAAATGATTAGATGAGATGAGTGACAAATTTTCTAGATGCCAATGCCCTATCTCTCTTCTAAATAGACAGAGAAGGAAAGTAACATTGCATCTCGTGAATCCCTATTAACCCCTCGTACACAAATGTCATCATCTAGGTTATCTTTTGTATCAACTTATACAGACATGAGTGGTAAAATCGGTGATATTATTCGCCAGGAATGGCGTATGTTGAGCTGTTTATCCATTTCGGTACCAGAATTTAAGTCGCCACCAAGAATGCCATTTAGGCGATCTAAGAATTGGAGGAACCACTTGGTTCATGCCTATGTTAGAGCCTCATGTAGAAGTCATCCAATGACATTAGCTCCTCCTAGAACTGGCTGTTTTCCATGTCTTAATTGTGGAAACTGTAACAACCTTGTTAAGGGGAACATGTTCACTGAACCGGTTAGTGGTAGGATATTTCAGATGAGACATTTCCTAACTTGTTCCTCAACATTTGTTATATACGCCTTACAATGCCCATGTAAACTCATTTACATTGGGGAAACAGCACAGGAATAGAGAGTCAAGATCAATAAACACAAGTCGACCATTCGCACGAAGAGACTTGATTTACCGGTCTCTAGTAATTTTTGTTAAAACTGGACACAGTATTAGTAATCTCAAATTCTGGATTATAGATCACGTACCGTTGCACAGGAAAGGGGGTGATAGAGCAGCGAAACTCAAACGGAAGGAATTGGAATGGATTTTCTGGCTTAATACATTATCACCTAATGGTCTTAACCTTGACTTTAGGGTTGGTATTGGCATCACATGAAGGGTATATTGAGTTATGTCTGTTGCTATGGGAAACGCCTGTATATTCTGGATATGTCTTGAATATGGTATGGGAAACTGAACATACATATATTATTTCCTTATATTATCTGATCCTATATAGAAGTTGTATGAATATGTATTCATTTTTCTATTTGTATATTTTTCCCTAGATGGAAATGGATGTGTGGACTTCCCCCTCTGAAACTCAATTGTTCCATTCTCTTTATGCATGGACCATCACATTTTGTGTTGTTTCTTGGACTTGTGTGAACTATATCTTATGCATAAATAGTATACATGTCCATTCAAGTTTTTTTAGATGTATATGTCAGGGACAGCCTATATCTATTTTCATCAGATGTTAGCCTCATATTAAATATTGCCCATCTTTGGGACTAATCTAACGACTGGGTATTGAACTTTATTTCATGGGGCATTACATTACATAAAAATTCTTTATTGTCACTTTAGCAAAAAATTGTAGCTCTATTATATGACCCTAGATTTATTCACATTTTTCTTTTCATATATATTTTATTATTAATTTTCCCCTTTTTTTATGTGATAATATTTACTTTAAACTGTTTATTATATATTTATTATTATTCTGCCTGTATAAACGTTTAAAATAATTGTTTATTAACAAAGTATTTATTAAAATTGGTAGGGCACAGAGTGCCAAAAGATCCAGGTACAGGCGTTGGCAACCAGATCAAGAGCGCAGACTGAGATGTATGTGACAAAAGGATAAATAATCAGCGAGCACCCATTCATGGATGCCTGATTATATCACAGGTGAAACGATCACATAAAAACTGACTCAGAGTGCTTGGCAAATATTGATGAGATCTGATTGCCACAGATTAGTTAACAGGCACACTCCCAACGCGTTTCTGCACCTTGTAGGGGAGCGTCCTCAGGGGTACGAGTTGCCTTAATTAATTAACGTACAGTTGCCTGTCAGCTGATATTCAGCTGTTCGTTTTAGTGTAACGGCGCATATGAGACATCTGATGGTGGTCTGACGCGCGCCGTGGAAACTCAGAAGTTTTATTCACCCAAGCCCAACCCATAGGGGCGTTGCGTAGTATCGGGCCGTCCAATGAAGGAATAAGGCGTGTGAGAACACACGCCCCTCCAGGGGGCGGATCCATAGTAACCACGCAGCCTATGAAAAAGATGCATAAAGCATCAATGGTAACAAGGGGGAGCTAAAGGTGGCCAGAACATACAGCGCCGATACCAACGCTGGAATAAGCGCTATGTGTGCAAGACAGGTGATCTAATGAGTAAAACAAAGCACAAAAGCCCACAAAGTAGTGTATCAATAGTCAGGATCGGACAAACTATGGATCATCAGATCCAATGTAGGTAAACAGTACAGGAGAGAACGCTGAAAGCGGTACAGGAACGAGCTCATAAGCACTCCCATTACATATCAATGAAAGAAACATGCAGAGATACAGTAGTTGGGCAAGGCAATTTATAAAAATGGAAGGTAGGATATAGACTCATTGAGGCCCAGTGGCTTGATGGTTTGCATCCTGAAAATCCACTGGGCCTCCTTCTGTAGAACACGTCTGTCCCAATTACCTCCCCTGGCAGGAATACTGACATGTTCTATACCTTGAAACTTGATAGAGGAGGGGTCTCCCTTGTGGTGGTCCCATACATGTCGAGAAACAGAGGTGTCAGCTTTATTCTGAATGTCACAAATATGGTCCCGAATCCTGCGTCTGAACTCCCTTATTGTCTTGCCGACATACTGCATGCCACATTGGCACGTAATCAGGTACACGGGGATCATAATTAAACCCTCGGACAAGGGGGGTAATGTTGTTGTGATGGACCGTGCGCAGTATGTCACCATGTGTCATAACATCCTGAAGGACAGACTCTGCTATAGCATCCTGAGTGCCAATCCTACTGCAAAATACATGGCTGAACTCAAAGAGATTGTGGGGGAGGCTAAACAAGCGAAGATCATTGATGCTCGAGAGTTGTCATTTATTGTGGGACAATGTCCTCAGATAGCCACTTTCTATAGTCTTCCCAAGATTCACAAGGGTCTTAGTCCATTAAAAGGAAGACCCATTGTTCCTGGGATTGATAGTGTGTCTCAGAACGCTAGCATCTATTTGGACAGGATTCTGAGGCCCTTCGTGATGGCACTTCCGTCCTATGTGCGTGACACAATGGAGGTCCTCAGGAAGCTTGAAGGGATCAAAGTTGAATCCAATGTCCATTTGGCAAGTCTTGATGTAGAGGCCCTTTATAGCTCCATCCCCCACTCTTTGGGATGTGGTGCTGTTGAATACTTTCTCAATGAGAGAGGGGCTCATTTTGGTGTGCATAATCAGTTTGTGCTCATCCTGTTGCGTTTTGTGTTGGAGCACAACTTCTTTATCTTTGAACATAAGTTCTTTCACCAGCTCAGAGGAGTTGCCATGGGTAGCCCATGTGCTCCTACCTATGCCAATCTCTATCTGGGCTGGTGGGAGAGAGAATTTGTGTTTTGTGACAGAATGGAGAAATATGTCTCTTCCATTGTGTTATGGTTAAGATTCATTGATGACATTTTGATACTGTGGTCTGGGACAACAGCAGAATTTGGAGAATTTGTCTCTATTCTGAACATCAATGACCTGGGTCTTTACTTTACCTCTGAAATCAAGGATAATCATATCACATTCCTTGACATCCAAATAGAGAAGACTAACCAGGGACATATCCAGACACAAATCTTTAGGAAAAGCACGGCCACCAATAGCCTTCTCAGATGGGATAGTTGTCACCCTAAACCCCTGAAGATGGGCATCCCAAAGGGTCAGTATATTAGAGCGAGGCGGAACTGTACCACACTGTCAGACTTTCAAATGTCGGCCAATGGTCTGAGAAAGAGATTTGAGCACAAAGGGTATCCCAGTGGTGTCTTGAAATCGGCATACCAACATGCTATTACATCAAATAGGGAGTCCCTACTGAACCCTAAAGTATCTCCAGAGAAGGACAACGTTATGAGGATAATTGGTACCTACGATGTTGCGCACGCTGAGGTTAGAAATATCCTTACCTCATACTGGGACATCCTTAAAGCAGACCCGGACGTAGGTGGTTTAGTTGGGGACCGTCCTCAGATCACTTTCCGGAGGGGCCGTAATCTTAAGGACAGATTGGTGCACAGCCATCTGAAGACACCTGCTGTCACCACTTGGCTTTCGACTAACGTCACTGGGTCATTCCAGTGTGGTAGATGCAAAGCATGTAGCTCTGTTTGGAAAAGCAAAATATTCAAAAGTACTGTGACAGGAGTCACGTTTTCCAATAGGTCGTTTATCAACTGCCTCACCAAGGGGGTGGTGTACCTGATTACGTGCCAATGTGGCATGCAGTATGTCGGCAAGACAATAAGGGAGTTCAGACGCAGGATTCGGGACCATATTTGTGACATTCAGAATAAAGCTGACACCTCTGTTTCTCGACATGTATGGGACCACCACAAGGGAGACCCCTCCTCTATCAAGTTTCAAGGTATAGAACATGTCAGTATTCCTGCCAGGGGAGGTAATTGGGACAGACGTGTTCTACAGAAGGAGGCCCAGTGGATTTTCAGGATGCAAACCATCAAGCCACTGGGCCTCAATGAGTCTATATCCTACCTTCCATTTTTATAAATTGCCTTGCCCAACTACTGTATCTCTGCATGTTTCTTTCATTGATATGTAATGGGAGTGCTTATGAGCTCGTTCCTGTACCGCTTTCAGCGTTCTCTCCTGTACTGTTTACCTACATTGGATCTGATGATCCATAGTTTGTCCGATCCTGACTATTGATACACTACTTTGTGGGCTTTTGTGCTTTGTTTTACTCATTAGATCACCTGTCTTGCACACATAGCGCTTATTCCAGCGTTGGTATCGGCGCTGTATGTTCTGGCCACCTTTAGCTCCCCCTTGTTACCATTGATGCTTTATGCATCTTTTTCATAGGCTGCGTGGTTACTATGGATCCGCCCCCTGGAGGGGCGTGTGTTCTCACACGCCTTATTCCTTCATTGGACGGCCCGATACTACGCAACGCCCCTATGGGTTGGGCTTGGGTGAATAAAACTTCTGAGTTTCCACGGCGCGCGTCAGACCACCATCAGATGTCTCATATGCGCCGTTACACTAAAACGAACAGCTGAATATCAGCTGACAGGCAACTGTACGTTAATTAATTCAGGCAACTCGTACCCCTGAGGACGCTCCCCTACAAGGTGCAGAAACGCGTTGGGAGTGTGCCTGTTAACTAATCTGTGGCAATCAGATCTCATCAATATTTGCCAAGCACTCTGAGTCAGTTTTTATGTGATCGTTTCACCTGTGATATAATCAGGCATCCATGAATGGGTGCTCGCTGATTATTTATCCTTTTGTCACATACATCTCAGTCTGCGCTCTTGATCTGGTTGCCAACGCCTGTACCTGGATCTTTTGGCACTCTGTGCCCTACCAATTTTAATAAATACTTTGTTAATAAACAATTATTTTAAACGTTTATACAGGCAGAATAATTACATCTTAGTAATTTAAACGTATACCTCTACACAGTAATCTCTTGTACTATTTATATATTTATTACCCACAATTAGAGAATTGCCCAGAGTTTTGCTTTCCATAAAGTTTACCATTCTTTGGTTATATTTGATGTAATTATGGCTATACTGTGCTCTCATTTGTAAAACAAGTATGACTTACGTAGTACTTTTCATTCATGTTTTAGGAAACGTGTATGCAGCTTTATTTGCTTGTTCTGACATAGGCTTTCTCTTTTGCTGTATGGATATGCTTTAGCTATAAGTCTATAATATGGCATACATTGTCTCATAAGATGGCAGCATATAGATATGTCCTTTGATGTGATTCTGCAAGAATTGATCGTGGTGCGCATGCGCTATTGTAGTCCGATTGACTTGCATAGTTTTGACACAGATGTTTGATCTGTTTCCCGGACACTCATGCACTCTTTGATCTCGTTGCCTCTAGTGGTGATACATCAATAGGTTTTGAAGACGCTGAGACGGAGTTAGAAGGGAGTCCACACACTGTAATGTATGTAGTAATACATTGCTATTTTTAATTCACTTACACCTGGGTAATTAAGGCACTTTAGCTATCTTTCTTTATTACATGATAGCCTTAAACGCAGTGTTTACACATTTATCATATTTACCATTTATTGTCATTGATACGCATCATGTCATGTATTTTATAATATATATTATAATGTATTTTGTGTTTTTTTATGCTTTTTATGTTGATTGTATTATTGGTATTCATGACTCTCTGAGTCCTTATATTCTGTGAATTTTTTGTATTTTCACATGCTTGAGAAAAGTCCTGTTGGACTGAAAATTCCTATTTATTTTGGATGTGCTGCCTTGTCTTCTGAATTTTGTGGGCCGTAGAAATGACCCGCAAAAAAAAGGTCATGTCCTATTTTGCGGACCGTGATTCTGATTTTACAGTCTGCAAATGCGAGTGTCTATTCACGGTCGGCTGTGCCTACAATCACCAACCGTGATTACGAGTATGGCCGTGTGCAGGAGGCCTTAGACTGGAGCAACACGGCGACTTTGGCCGCGACACTGGTCGCATACACAAAGATTACTTTGGAACCAGCTTTGGAAAATTTCCTCTCCAAAAGCCAGTTTACGCACCATTCATTGTAAGCTCCGCCTTGCGCTCAGCGTGTATGAAATGCGCACATATTCGGTATCATTGAAGTCGGCAGAACTTGACAAATATGGATTCAGGTGTGTTTACCCAGTGGCATACACCAGATGTCAGAAGAGGTCAATTGAATTCACATATTTGGAAATCAAAATGCCAGTTTTAATTTTTTCCAACAAAGTCAAAGAATTGTCTGGAAAAAAAATAAAGAGCTAAAATCTTTTATATGTCATTAAATGAATATTTTGGTGGTGTCAATTCCTAAAAAAGAGTCATTTTGGGGGTGTTGACAGTGTTTTGGCACTTCGCAACATCTGCACTGGTCGTATGGTGTCAGCAAACCAGCTTTGGAAAATTTGCTCTCCTAAAGCCAGTTTGCGCACCCGTCATTGCACCTAGCGTGTAAGAAATGCGCACACATTTAGTATCGCTGAAGTCGGCCGAAGCTGCCAAATATGTATTTAGGTGTGTTTACCCAGCAACATGCACAAGATATCATAAAACATCGTCTAAATTCACGTATTCACATTTTTTAAAAATGTATTTCCCTTTTTTCCTTTAAAATTTTTAAAAGTAAAATATATCTATTATATATTTACAAAATAGGGAAGCCCAACATGTTCTGAAAAAAACAAAACCAAATACATGTAGGTTGGAAGAGTATTAGAAGAACAATTCGCTTTTAAATTGGCACATGACTAAAACGTGAAAATGGGCCTGGTCAGGAAGGGGGGGTAAAGCTTCTGGTCAGGAAGTGGTTAAAGGAAACACAACAAACCTCAAGCCTGTAAATAGTTATTTTTTTCTAGAATATGCTTTTAGTAGCAAATTTTAAGTAGTTGCCCAGAAGTTGACCTTTTGCCCAGCAGCTCAGCTATAGTTTTTTTTTTCCCACCAAAACTAGATTAAAGGGAATTATTCTGCACCCTTGCAAAACCTTACTACTCCTGTGAATGAATCCCTTGATAGTTTTCATAGTCTGGTGTATCCAATATGTTGTCTGGTAGTGTCCATAGTCCAAAGCTTTAACCGGAGCCATAACTAGAAGCTCGAGGGCCCACAATGCAAAATCTGTAACATCGCCTCCCACCTACCATGTGACAATTATACTACTAGTGATTTTTTATATGGCGGAGGGGACTTTGGGTTCTCTCAGGAACCACAATCTGGGTGCGACTGCTACCTTGGCACTCCCTCTAGCTACACCTGGGCGCCGAGTGCATCTGCTGGTTGTTCTCAAACTACAGAGCTATTTTTCCTCTCCACTATAGCAAAGTGGTTGATATCCTGTTGTGCGAGCTCCTCGTCGTCAGCTGATGACCTTATGATGTTGAAATAGAACAGTTTCAGCAGCAATACACAGCAGCCCAATCTGAAACATTACTTAGTATTACAATTAACGTTCTCAACTCTTGAAAATCCACTTTATTATTACTGTTATTATATGTGATCTACAAACATTATTGCCATGTCTTCAAACCAAAGATTAGCTATTTATTTTGCAGACAATTACATTTTAGTAATCTCCGCATTAAAATGGATTTGTAGTGCACAGATCTTGGCAAAAAGAAAAACTACATAAGGCCAAATATCTTTCATGAATAATGATTGAGCACTGTTCATTATAAACCATCATTATTCAACCATCTGATTGTGAGGAAGCACTGCAAATGTTATAATAAAACATTTACATGATTATCCAGCAGTATTATTCTTTGTTCTAGAATAATATAATTAAAACACAATGTGAATTACAAGTACAGACTTCTATATATTGAAAAATAGCACTTAGGCTTGCAAACTTTCGAATTAAATCCTAATATAAAATATATAAAGCAATAGTTATCTACAGCAAAATTCTGATAATCTGAATTTTTTGATGGTCTAACAAATAACAAAAATAGTCCCAATTTCTATATTAATCTACAATTTTTCAGCTCTAAAACAGGTGATAATATCGAAGGTATCTAACTGATTGTGGGTGGTCCAAGTCCTTAAAGCCCGCACCATAGTATACTAGTCCTTCTCAATGAATTAGAAATCATCAAAAAGTTAATTTAATTCAGTAATTCAATTTAAAAAAGTGAAACTCATATATGATATAAATTCATTACACACAGAGTGATCTATTTACAGCATTTTTTTCTTTTAATGTTGATGAGTATGGCTAACAGCTAATGAAAACTCAAAATGTTGTTTTCTTTTAGTTATTCTCAGAAAATTAGAATATCGGGTAAAAGTTGAAGATTGTAGACTCATGGTGTCACACTATAATCAGCAAATCAACACAAAACACCTGCAAAGGTTTCCAAACCGTAGGTACAGTGGCAGTACCCACATGATCAGAGGATAGTTATGTGGGAACTAGCTCCTGCATAGGTCAGATATATCCGTCCTTCGTCGTATTGTATTATTGTTATTGTATTATTGTTATCATTTTGGTGTACACACAAATTTTTGATTACTTTTTATTACATTTGTGGGGGAGATGAAGTGACCTAAAAACAGCAGTTCTCCCCTTTTTCATACATTTTTTTTATGCTGTTTACCTGGCAAGAATAATAACACTAGATTTTAATAGTTTGGACTTTTTCATACGCTGCGATTCCAATTATGTTTATTTTTTTATTGTTTACATTATCTTGCAGCAAAAATAGAAAAATAATTTCTAATATTATTTCTTGTTAAAAACGTAATTTTTTAGTCCCACTAGAGGGCTTAAACATGTGATCATTAGATCGCTTGCACAATACAGTGCAATACTTATGTGTTGCAGTAGTATATTGCACATTTTGCAGGCTCCTATTAACCCCTTAACGACCGGAGAATAGTGTTTTTACGTCGGCTGCTTAGGGTAGTTCTTCTGAAGCGACGCGTATCCACGTCGGCACTTCAGAATAACTTTCCCCGCATTGTGCAGGGTACTGCTGAAGCCCGGGCTGTTAGTAACAGCCTCGGGCTTCAGGGCAATGATCAGAAACCACTAGCAGTGTTCTCCGATCATATTTAACCACTCAGATGCGGTGCAGAATAGCGGGCGCCGCATCTGAGTGATTTTAGAGGGAGCGGGCTCCCTCTCTCATCCCACTGGCATCCCCGCCTTCATCGTGGGGTGCCGATGGCTTCTATGGCAGACCTGGGGGCCTAACAAAGGCCCCCAGGTCTGCCTTTAGTTATTGCCTGTTGGACCATGCCAGAGGCATGACCTAGCAGGTGCCTCTCAGTTTTACACTGACCGGCAATAATACATTGCAATACCGAAATATTGCAGTGTATTATAATAGTGATCAGAAGTCTGCACAGTAAAGTCCCCCAGTGGGACTGAAAATAAAGTAAAAAAAAAAGTTAAATAAAGTTTGAAATAAATAAATAAATGTCCCAAGTAAAAAAAAACAAAAAAAAAAACACTTTTTCCCTTACAAAATACTTTATGAAAAAAAGTAAAAAGTTACACATATTTGGTATCGCCACGTTCGTAATGAACCCAACTATAAAATGATTACATTATTTAACTTGCACGGTAAATGCCGTAAAAAATATAATAAAAAACAGAATTGCTGTTTTCTGTTCATCCTGCCTTCAAAAGAATTTGATAAAAAGTGATCAAACCGTCGCATCTACTCCAAAATGGTACCAATAAAAACTACAAGTCGTCCCACAAAACAAAAGCCCTCATACAGCTGCATCTGTCAAAAAATAAAAAAGTTATGGCTCTTAAAATATGGTGACACAAAAGCAAATAATTTTTAAAAAAATTTGTTTTTACTATGTAAAAGTAGGAAAACATAAACAAATCCATATAAATTTGGTATCGCCGCAATCGTAACGACCCGCTGAATAAAATTATTATGTTATTTATACCACACGGTAAATGGTGTAAAATTAAGACGCAAAACAATTGGCAAAATTTCTGTTTTTTTTACCAGTACCCCACTAAAAAAAGTTATTAAAAAGTTAATCAATACATTATATGTACCCCAAAATGGTGCTATTATAAAAATACAACTTGTCCCGCAAAAAAAAGTCCTTATACAGCTATGTCGACGCAAAAATAAAAAAAGTTATAGCTCTTTGAATGTGACGATGGAAAAACGTAAAAAATGTCTCGATTAAGGTTTAAAATACCTTCGGTATTAAGGGGTTAAGCCTTTCCTCAGGGCTTAGAGGGAGTGTATCACCTATATTTTTATTTACTAATTAAAATCAGATAGTGAAACATAATTTTTTTTTCTACTCTATTTTTATTGTGTGATTGCAATTTTTCTAAATGCATTTTTTGTACATGATTATGGGGGAAGTTATCTTGCCTGAGCTGCTGTTAACAGCATTTAGAGAAACAGTAGGATTTACAGCAGCCACATGGAACATAGTTACCGGTGAACAGTAGGGGACCTATTGACTTATATAGGAGAGTGTATAAGGTATGCTCTGTGACCTGTGCAAAGATCATTATGTAGGGAGGAGAGGAGGGGAGCTGTGTCCATCACCTATTGTTAATGGTGGATCCTGTGTTATCTACATAAAGGTGTTACCTGTCAGTTCAATCCTGCCTGTGATAATAATGAGATGACTGCTGAGAAATGATCTCTAAAGAACAGGAAGTTTATTGTGAAGCTCAATTCCCAGAGTGAAAACTGCAAGATTTTTTTAAATATAAATGATGACATGGAAAAAAATTAAAAAAATCACCAGAAATCCTTAAAAAATATGTTTAATATAACAACTTAATTTGAACAATAGGTCAGCAATGCTCTGGCCGGGGATACCGCTCCTGGAGGGAGCCCCTGACCTCACTATCCATGTATGGCTGGGGATTTCACTTCTAGAGGGAGTTCCTGACGTCACCGTCCATATATGGACAGTGATGTCAGGGGCTCCTCCTAGAGTGGAATCACCGACCAGTGTGTCGGCAACGCTCTGACTGGGGGATTCCTCTTCTAGTGCTATCAACAGGGGATGTGTGGCACTATCTACTGCCACTATATGGGCACTATCTACAGGGGACTCTGTGGCACTATCTACATGGGCACTGTGTGTGGCACTATCTACATGGGAATTGGGGCACTATCTTTGTGGGCACTAATACTTTATATGTGGGCACTATGGTACTTTATATAACACTTTATATGTGGGCACTGTGGCACTATATGGGCACTGTGGTACTATATATGTGGGCACTATCTACAGGGGCATTGCGGCACTATCTACGAGGGCACTGTGGTGTTATCAGCGGTTGGGACAAAATAAACCCTGACAAATTAAATTCATCAGTTTTTTTAACGGCCACTAAAAATGGATGGCAAACGGCCAATAAAAATGGTCAGACATCTGGGAAATGGATGAAAATTTGGAGACACACTGATACAAAATAACCATGAAAAACTGATTGTTGATCCGTTTTTAAAGGCCATGTTTTTGTTTTTTCACTGTCGTGTGACTATAGCCTTAATAGAGGGACCAAGAAGACAGACCTGGGGGCCTTTATTAGACCCACAGGCCACCATAACAATAATCAGCACTTCAGTACCACATCACCTCTGTCTAATGGCTCAGATACCGTGGTCACTATTGACTGTGGCATTTAAATGATTAAACTGACAGGTTCAGAGTTATTTATGAACTGGCCATTGCAGCAAAGTGTCAGCTGTAATTTACAGCTGACACCTGCAACATATGTAGCGGGCTGTTGTATGTACGTTGTGTTAGTTTAAGAGGTTAAAAGGATCTTTTCAGCTTCAAACCTTTAAGGCATTTTCACTGAATATGGGATAAATGTTTGATAGTGTAGGTGGGGGTCCTACCCCAGCTATTTCAGTAACGACCCTACACTACAATGAAGAAAGCTTTGGATTGCCAATGAGGGATCAGTGGAATTCTATTCTCCAGAGGTGGGACCCCAACATTCGCTGCATATCCTGTGCGATAACAACATCGACAGATCTGGTACAATTTGTTTGATTGATCCCATAGACTTACAATGGGTGTGTCAGGTTTTGATTATTATTTAAGTCGGAGAATAGCACAGCATCCTATTCTATTTTAGCCACAGGGCAACAAAAACCTGATGGAAATGATCTACCACTGAAGGTGGGTGATGCTGCAAGGGAGGCACAAAGAGTCAGACACTAATGCTTCACCTGTAAAGCCCTTATGCAGGTCAGGATTCGGTTGCCCTCTCAAACTGTTTGCCTTGTCTTTCCTGAATCGTTTCCCAAAACCGGTTTTAAACCTCGGCAGGGAAACCCTGTGTGCTTTACAAGTAGAGTTACGCTTTCTAAGGTTGAATGGAGTCTTCTAGATGAATCACAAATACATGAACATTACATAGAGCTTCAGATGAAGTAAAAAGTTCAATGGAAACTTCTCTTAAAAGATACTTATATATCTAATTTTTGCTTGAACTTAATTTGTTTACTTTCAAGATACTTCAGCAAATCCCCGATCCCTTGTTTTCAGAAATATAGATCTGTGAATTAGCAGAAAACTAAACTGCTGAACTGAATGTTTGAGAATGTCTAAATCTGGGAATGTCTACAAATTTTTGATCCAATCATTCCAATACTGAGCTCTGCTTCTGCTGGATTTCATTTCAATTATAATCACTTGAGCTTGTTCTGCTAGTTAGTAAATGCTCCAATGAATAAGTGCTTTTCTTAGCATGTGAATACATTTTAGCAGACGTGGAGTCACTCTTGATTAGAGAAAGGTTATTTTAGCGCTCCAGACTTTTGTTAGGAAAAATGTGGTCCCTTGATTATGAACTGTTGCTACCAATACAGAATCATATAACAACCTTTTTGAATGTTTTACTTCTGTCTAGATATAAGAAGGTTATATTGAATATACCTTAGGCCACACTATTGGTGGCATTTTTCACAATTTTACAGGGTCAAAAATGCTGTGGCCAGATGTTAGTTTATATGGTTTAGTCTATAGTAAAATAGAGAATGCCTATAAACATAGCATTTTGAATTTTGTTATTTTTGTAGAACTTTTTCCGGAAAACCGATGTATCGGAGTACGGCTTATAGACTTTGTATTGAGTCCGTACACCGATGCATTTATTTCCGTAAAAAGACGATTAGACAGGAAGCAGCTGAGCGCCCACGCGAGCACTTCAGCTGCTTAGTTCTAGAGATTGGTGGGGGTCTCAGTGCTTGGACCACCACCAATCCAAATTTCTGACATGTCACTATGACATGTCAGAAGTTTGTCGAACATTTAGCTACACTTTAAGCTTAAATGCTCTGTTTCTGCTATTTGTCATAACGATCCTTCAGTCTCAATTGCATTTTGTTTTCATATGTAATGTATTACCTCCTCTCTCTTCATTGTTCTCCCTAGTCAGCTTTAATGGCTACGTACACCTCTAGTGCTGAGACCTCAATCCGTTAGTTCCGCGGGACTGATGGGTTCTAGGCTTTTAGGATCGAGCTGTTAACGACTACATCTAAGTTAATAACTTAGATGTGATTGATAACAGGTGGTCAGAGACACGCAGGACCCGCTGACACTGAACCCATCAGTCCCGCGGACCTGACGGATTCAGGTCTTAGCGAACGATACAGCTGCTCTACCTGCAGAGTACAAGGCAGCTGTATCTCAGAAAGTAAAAATTATATTTAATAAAAACTATTTACAATGTTTCACCAAACACACTGATAGACATTTTTATTTTAAATAAATTATTTAAAAGGCGTACATAGTCTTTACAGCATATTGCTTTATGTTGCTTTCTTCATCTCATTAGGGTACTTGTTGCAATATGCATTTTAGTTGAGTTGAATATAGACACAGAGTAGTTCGAAAAAATATAATTTACTTGATCACTGAGAAACAGGAGTCAGACACTATTTATAATAGAAAAGTAGAAAACTCAATTTTATTATGATTTAAACAATGAGGGGATATAAAATATACAGAGGATCCAAAACAGGATTTAACTGTTTAAGGGCCACATTAGTGAAAAGATTAATACCACAGCAGTCAAAGAGTATTAAATACATACATACAATGAACAACAATGCATGATATTAATAGTATGGAACAGGTAATGCAATATATAAATATACTCAGGAAGCCAAGACAATGCATACTGCATAATAATGTTATAACAGACCATACACAAACAAACGGATGATCAGTAAACACAGACAAAAGGTAGTAATATCTGAGAAATAGTTATCAGTAAACTAAACCAATGGACAGGTGCTAAACATGTGTCCAAGTGAGAGGAAGTGTGGATGAAGTCTCAGATACAATTGTATGACATGACGTGCCTTACCCATAAATGTAAGATGTGATCAAATGGGCCAAAAGGAACAGAAGCTCCCTGACGCGCGTTTCGCGTATACAGCTTTTTCAAGCTAATATACTTTACGTTCCAATTGTTTATCATTTTTAAGATCCAGTTTGATGTCAGAGAGTTTACATGCTATACGTTTATCCAGTGTTATATGTGAGTTAAATACACATGCAGCGAAGATCTGCTGATATGTTGCTACAATGCATCAGTGAAGGTTAAATGTATGAGCCTGGAATCTAGTCAGTTTAGCTCACAGAGGATTGCCTGGACTAGATACAACTGCTGTCAAAACTATTAGAATCACATAGTCTTTCATACTTGTGCAATGTTGATAAATCTGCCATAAACTTAAAACAACATTGTACTTTGCATTTTCTATGTAGAAAACGTTAGAAAATGTGACAAGGGGCATCATAAATATGGCATTCAGGTTGAATGGTATGTTTTTCAATGTATTTGTGCCAGAAAACTAACGAAAATATATTGGGAAATCTGCACCAAATAATTGTAGAAATGTTTATTACATAATGATTAAAGGCCCTCAATGATCACTAGAACAGTGTACCCCATCCCCTGTCCTTCCTTACCATGAGAGCTGCAATAAGGAGAAGTTGTATGATTTACCCCCATCATGGCTGTCCAAATGAGGGGTAATTAGGGGCAGGGCTCCCTTGTTCTAACAATCGGCGGGGCCCAAACAGTCAGATCCCCATTTATCTCACATTTATCACATTTACTGTGGACAGGGCCGTACTTACTTATAAACACAATAATCCTGTCTCTATAGCAAATAGATGACTGCTGAAGGGAAATCTACTTATCGCCTGGTCCACTTAAGTAGCAGACATACTTGGCACTGGAATCGCCTATTTCACAGCCTACTTCTTGCAAATTGGTAGTTGTATTATACCCATCCTGCTCATCTCTCCCTTTGGCTATACTGCCCCCTATCGCTCTACCCCTTCTCTTGTACTATTACTTTGCCCCTCTTACATACTGTTTCAACCTTCCACCTAGAACTTGGTGTTATCCTGTGTTTACCATCACTTACAACTAGTGCCTTATACAGCCTTCTTTTTCTTCTCTGTGTTATCACTTTTAGTAGGATATTGCCTATACTTTTGCATATTGACCGTCACAGCTTCCTGTACCTACAATTTATGTTTGAGTTATGCATTTGTGGTTTGTGGATATCTTGAAGCAGTCCACTACTCTGTTCTATAGAGAGACTATAGATCCCCAAAGCTCTATATATACTTTACCAGTTATTAACTGGAATATTGACTAAGATTGTTTTATTGCATTTACTACATTTATTGTATGTATCCCCCTTCTACACTTCCTCCCTGCTTCCTCCTTTTTTCCCCCTTCTTCCCCCTTTTTTCTCCCCTGCTGGTTCTAGTGCACAGTCAGTGATACTTTTTTCTCTGTTGCTTTGACTCGGAGAGTAAGGTCCGGGAGGACCAAAACGTCTGTCCTTATATTTGTCGCTTCACAAGTATTTCTCTGCATATTTTGGAAACCGCATGTCTAATTGTGTATCCAAGAAATATCACTGATTCATGTAACTACTTAAAAGAGTGCCTTGATTATCGTCTATTAAGATCTAAGTTATGAACTTAGATGTGATCGGTAACAGCTTGATTCTGCGTGTCAGAGATAAGCAGGACCCACTGACACTGAAACCGTCAGTCCTCCTGACCCGACAGATACAAAGCAGCTGTTTCTCAAAAAGCAAAAGTAATTTGTAGTTAAGTATTTAGAAAGTTGCACCAAACACACTGATACACACACACACACACACACACACACACACACACACACACACGTGTGTGTGTGCGTGTGTGTGTGCGTGTGCTTGTGCGTGCGTGTGTATGTGTGTCTATGTGTATCAGTGTGTTTGGTGCAACTTTCTAAATACTTAATTAAAAATTATTTTTACTATAGTTTTTATATATATATATATATATATATATATATATATATATATATATATATATATATAAACTATTTCAAAGGTGTACATTGCCTTTGGACGCAACCTGTTTTGGCCTTATGGACCAGGCCAACTTTTCAAATCTGACATGTGTCACTTTATCTGTTAATCACTTTTGGAATGCTTTCAATTTTTTCAAGCGATTCTTAGATTGATTTCCTGTGACACATTGTACTTTATGTTAGTGGTAAAATTTGGTTGATACATTCAGTGTTTTTTTTGTGAAAAAAACCCTAAATTTGCAAAAATTTGCAAAAATTAGCACTTTTCTCAATTTAAATGTATCTGCTTGTAAGACAGATAGTAATATCACACAAAATAATTACTAGTTAACATTTCTTATATGGCTACTTTATGTTGGCATAGATTTTTGAACGTCCTTTTATTTTTCTAGGATGTTACAAGGCTTAGAACTTTATCAGCAATTTCTCACATATTTAAGAAAATGTCCAAAACCAATTTTTTTAGGGACCAGTACAGTTCTGAAGTGGCTTTGAGGGCCATATATATATATATATATATATATATATATATATATATATATATATATATATATATATATATATAAATCTCCCCATTTTAAAAACTGCACACCTCAAAATATTTAAGACAGCATTTAGAAAGTTTTTTTTAACCCTTTAGGCCTTTCACAGGAATTAAAGCAAACTGGAGATGAAATTTACAAAGTAAATTTTTTTTGCCAAAATTTCATTTTTGTCCATTTTTATCTGTAACATAAATGATTTTACCAGAGAAAAGCAACTCAATATTTATTGCCCAGATTCTGTTTTTATAAATATGCGACATGTGCCCCTAGTGTGCTACTGGACTCAAACGCAGGCTCGCCCTTCCCAGCGGGGCCTAAATGGCTTCCGTCCTTGGCAGACCAGGAGGCCATTGTTAGGCCTCCGGTTGCTATAGCAGCGTGTCACGGGTGTGCCAATTGGCTAGAAACCACCTAGATGCAGCGATTACTTTTAATCGATGCTCCTAAAGGGTTAATCGGCCTGATTGTAGGCTAGCTCCGGTCCTGGCCGCTGACACTCGCTGGTGATGGTGCTGGCTTACAGTTATGTGCTATTGCGTTGAGTACCTAACTGCAACGACGGAACTGTACATGGCGTGTCGTTAAGGCAGAAAAACATTTTAAAGCCATAAATACTTAAAGGAACAGTGTCACCGAAATTTTTTTTGTGGGCCTGATATTGTACCCCTTTATCCATCAGGAAGTGTTCAATAGCTCTACATCCTTTGTTGTGTGGAATGGAGCTATATAGGGACTCCACATCAAGAGATGCCAAAAATGTCTGACCGTCACACCGTATACCCTCAAGTCTTCTCAGCACATCCATGGTGTCCCTCACGTATGATGGCAGGGACACCACAAATGGCCTGAGGACCCGATCAAGGTACAGGCTCGCATTCTGAGTGAGGCTGTCAATCCCCGAAACTATGGGGCGACCCTTGAGAGGGTGCAACCCCTTGTGTACCTTGGGTAAGCTGTAAAATGTTGCCGTTAGTGGGAACTCCTTCAGCATGAAGTTCATTTCCCTATCATTTATGAGGTTATCTGTTTTTGCTGGACCAAGAATATTTTTAAGTTTGTCCTTAAAGGTGATCATTGGATTACTGGCCAAGACCCCATAGCACTTTCGATCATTCAGGATGTCGTAGCACATCTTGCTGTATTGTGATCGGTTCATAACCACTATATTCCCCCCTTTGTCCGAGGGTTTAATAATGATATCATCATCCCTCTCTAGGGATAACAAGGCTGCCATTTCTCTGCTGGAAAAATTAGAGCCGTGCTCCTTATGATTGATCAATTTAAGTTGGTCCTCCACTACCTTTACAAAAACATCAATGGGGGTATTGTCACTGAGGGGTGCATATTTGGTCGATGGGACCCTTAGTTCCGTGAATGGGCCCTTGCCCTCCTCCCTGTGACCCTCCTCCCATAGATCCTCTAATAGTCTGAAGTGTGGGAGATCTTCTTCCATGATCCCCAGTTCCATGCATTGTCGTTTGTTATGCATCTTAAAAAACTTTTTCCACTTAAGTTTCCTGGCAAAGAGGTTGAGGTCCTTAACCCACGTGAAGAGGTTAAATTTATTTGTCGGGACAAATGAAAGACCCTTGCTCAGCACCTCCACCTCTTCTACTGTCAGATTGCGTGTGGAAAGGTTCACAATCTGAAGTCTATCACTATTCCCCAAGGTACCTATAGCTCCCTTCTGTCTCGCAGAAGATAGTCCGAGATCGGGTGGTTCTTGGCTAAAAAACCCCCCCGATGCTGATTCTTTCCTCTATTTCTGCCTCTGAAATTTTGACGAGTCTGGTATCTACCAGTCTCGTTACCTCCCTGACCTCTTCTGGGTGGAATCCTACCAAACTCAATGTCTGATTGTTCCTGTTCCGATGAGGAATGATCAGTATCTGGTTCCTGAGGTGCACCAGTCCTGGCACTATAGTCAAATATCCTTCCTTCTTTGAAGTCCACCGTGTCACGTACAAATTGGAAATGCTTCCTTTCTTTAATGTGACACGTGAACTTCTCTATTGTTTGTTGTAACACCGCTTCTTTTCTTTCAAATTCTGAATTGTTGTTAAATTTTTTAACTGCAGTAATACACTCTTTTAATTCTTGACTGCTACGTGCCAAACTACTGTGCTCTTCCTCCAAGAGGATTCCCATAAACCTCAGTGAGGATTCGATCGATTCTTTCTCCCACTTTTTAAGAAGCTCAGGGGAGCGAACCCTCACCGCAGGGATAAGGGAAATCCTCAGGCCTCTTGGAACAATTTTGTTTTTGATATATGTCTCTAGGGTTTGGATTTCCCACCAGGATCTAATGTGGTCTTTATATGTTTTGGTGAGATGTCGGAAAGAGGCAGTGATACTTAGATTTTGGGATTGTGGTATCAGTTCTTTATCTGAGAAGACCTCCCTAGCATCTGTAAACCATTTATCCGTATTAATGTCACTCGTCAGGAATCCTGCCATCCCCACTAAATTGAGATAAATAGTAGATTCACTGAAAAATAGGTAATGAATGTCGTTCAGTAATAAATGTGTTTCACCGCCTGGAAGAACGATTAAAAAGTAGTTTATTAGTTAATTTCATAAAATAGTGGCTCTACCAGCCGTTGATACCAGACCAGGCTTAAGCAAGTGATTAGCGACAAGAAAGGTGGTATAGAGTGATTGATGTCTCCTTTCCACCCAAAACACCACCTATCTGCTTGTAGTATAAATAACGCTATATCTTTGCCATTGATAACTGTCTATCTAAATCCTACGCGTTTCATCATCACATACACGGTGATGCTTCCTCAGGGATTGATAGAAGTAGATTTATTTCAAATCTCGTTAAATTCAAAAGTAGTGAAATGATAACAATTTTGCAGCACTGGATAGCACTGTTTATGTGCTGATTCGTAACCTCCAGACGCATGCACGGCTCTGATACACTGGCCGTACACGCGCCGGAGATCCTCAGGACTTAAAAGGCTGAGAGCCCGCCCTCCAAAGGTCTTCCCCTGAATGAGCCGCCAATCCGCGTATTACACGCCAACCAGTGACGTGCCGGAGGCGGCGTCATGGGAACCTAGCAACCTAGGAGGGTTGCTGGACGATCAAAGCGTCCATGGTAACTAGGGGATGCTAGACGCGGCTCCTTGGTTGTCAGTAAACAAAAATACATCGTGTGAATATAATGGTAGCACAAGGCCCTGTGATCAGACAAGGCCGTGTGGATGCAGGAGGAGGGACTCAAAAGTACGGAGGACCGTCTTGTTCAAAGACTATCTGCTAAACTGTGACACCACATGTGTCTTATAGTATCCTAAATACGCCCGGTATCACAAGGAATAATGTCCCAGGGCATCGTGGACCGGAATAGATAAGGAGAACGCGGCCATATATAACCAAATAATCCACGGGAGGGTACAGCGCCCGGATTAACTTCGTAGCTCATATTAACCTATCCCATGGCGAACCTATGGCAAATATAACCAGCGATAGCGGTGTCATAGGTGGGATAATAGGGTGTTGAACCTGTTGTGTTAAGAGCCAGCAATAGACCTAGTGGAGAATCATGACCAAAAACGCGCGATGAAACGCGATTTTTTTTTTTATATCAGTTTGATTTTAGTGTTTTATTAAAAACTTTTATATTTATTTGTGTGTTTGTGTTTTACTTTTTTTATTTTTTTTACTTTTTCTTCCCTATGGTGGCTGCCATTTTTTTTTCCATTTCTGTATGTGTCGATTAACGACACATACAGACATGGAATACGGCACATACAGTCCCATAGTGAATGCGAACGGGACCCGTTCCATCCACTATGGTGTACGCTGTCTGTGTGGGAACGGCGCATGCGCCGCTCCCACACAGTCCAAGTTGAACTGTGCGCCGTCCGGCGCCATTTTCCTGTGGACCGGAAGTCGCGGCCGGACTGTAAGATTACTACTTCCGGTCGCGGCTTCCGGACTTGTGCACTTGGAGCAGCGGCAGCAGACGGAGCGGACGGACCGGAGGGAGCGGCGGCGGCAGGAGCAGGTAAGTTATTTCTATGTTTGTTCGTGTTTCAGTGTGTGTTTACTACTGTATGTAAACCTACTACACTGTGTGTTAGCTCAAAAAATGGCGACACACAGTGTAGGAGGTTTGACCATTCAATCCCCTCGTTTCTCCCGGCACTAGCCAGGATAAAGGAGGGGGGGATTCTGAGAGCTCACTAGAGCGAGTGAGTTTTTTCCAATTTTGCAGCATAAAGCAATGTGGTTGCTTTACCAAATGCAATGCTGCAATTTTGGGAATTGCTCCATCTAGTGACCAGCACTGGGAAATATTATAAATTAGAATCTAATTTATAATATTTCCTGACTCGTGAAAAAAATAAAAAAAATTAGAACAATGTTTAATCACCTACACACTAATTGTTTAACTAAAACAACACATTCCCTATAAGATGTTGCCTACTTGATGGGCGAAGCACCTACAGGCTCCTGAAATCCGATACTTCCGGTGGATAGTGTTCCTTTAAAAACAACGAGTGCCTGGTGACTGATTTTCAGAAAATGTAGCTAGATTTGAAGTCAACTTCATCCCTGCATAATGTAGAAGAAAAGCTCCTGCTCCACAAGAGAACTATATTCCATATAAAATATATTATATATCATGCCAAACATTAAAATTTTTCAATTGGAATAATTTAAAAATATCTTCTGTGTCTAGATATTGCTGTTACTTACTTGTTATGGCATCCTTTTGATTGCCTCTCAGAACGTCCACTTAATATGTCCAGTGCAGTTAGACTCATGCCCAGTAGCTCCGTCCTAGCACCCAGATCCTCCTGTACATGGACAGCGGTGTGATTCCTGCTATAATGCAGGCCAGACAATAACATTTAGCACTAAAAGAGACTTCTTATAAGCACTGGACACATTAGGTTGACGATCTGGGAAGGGAGCGCCAAAACAATTATATAACAGCAATATCTAAGCACATGAGTATTTTTATTTTATTTAATATTTGCTCATGGGACAACCCCTTTAATTAATTCCATAGTTCCCTTCTGGTATGTTCACAATAGGTACCATATACACTACATGCACAAAAGTATTGGGACGCACCTCTTAATCATTAAACACCGGTGTTTCATTCAGTCCTACTGCCATAGGTGTATAAAATCAAGAACCTAGCCAAGCAGTCACCTTTACAAACATTTGTGAACGAATGGGTCATTCTAAACATCTCACTGAATTCCAGTGTGGTACTGTAATAGGGTGCCACCGTGGCAATAGGTCAGTTTGTGACATTTCTTCTCTTCTAGTTATTCCACTATCCACTGTGAGTAATATTATTGAAAGTGGAATCGTCTAGGAACCACAGAAACTTAGCCATGAAGTGGCAGACCACGTAAAGTTACATAGAGGGTTAACAGAGTGCTGATGCGCATAGTGCATAAAAATTGCCAACGCTCTGCTGACTCAACTGCAGAGTTCAAACCTCCTCTGGCATTAATGTCCACACAAAAACTGCCTTGGGAGCTTCATGACATGGGTTTCCATGGTCGAGCAGCTGCATGCAAGCCTTACATCACCAAGCACAATGCCAAGCGTCGGATGGAGCGGTGTAAAGCACACCGATACTGGACTCTGGAGCAGTGGAAACGTGTTCTATCGAGTGACAAATCCCACTTCTCTATCTGGCAGTCTGATGGATGAGTGTGGGTATAGCAGATGCCAAGAGGGCTTTACCTGCCTGACTGCATTGTGCCAACTGTAATTTACTACAGGGTTGTTTTTTAGTGGTTGGCTTAGGCCCCTTAATTAAAGTGAATGGAAATCTTAATGCTTCAGCATACCAAGACATTTTGGACAATTGTATATTTCCAACTTTGTGGGAACAGTTTGGGGAAGGCCCTTTTCTGTACCCAGTGCACAAAGCGAGGTCCATAAAGACATGGTTGGGTGAGTTTGGTGTGGAAGAACTTGATTGGCCCGCACAGAGCCCTGACCTCAACCCCATTGAACACCTTTGGGATGAACCAGAACAGAGATTGTGACTTAAGACCTCACACTCAACATCAGTGTCTAGCCTCACAAATTCTGTTCTGGATAAATGGACAATTCCCATAGGCACACTCCAAAATCTTTTAGAAAGCCTTCCCTGGAGATTGGAAGCTGCTTTAGCAGCAAAGGGGAACCAACTCTATATTAATGCCTATGGATTTATAATGGGATGTCAAAAAAGCGCCTGTAGGTGTAATTTGTAGGTGTATACTTTTATATAGTGTATGTGAATTACATATTTCCTTGACAAATGAAACTCGATTTTAAATAAATAAATATTAATATATAATAATAATAATAATAATAATAAATGAACAGATTATACATAAAATAACCTTTATATGGGCCCGCATAGAGCTATAACCTATTGTTTGCTATTGTTGCTTTTGTTCTGACCATTTCTTAAAAAAAACAAAATAAAAAAAAACACTCTACATTGTTTCTGCTATGTATGGTTTTCCTGAAGCTCAAATTTTGATAATAAGTATAACAAACTGCATCTCAGGGAGCACAAGGAGCTGTTTGGATGTAATTGTTTTGAGCACTAGGTAAACTTACAAAACAACTAAAATGCTCAGCTGAGACAAAAGTACATGGAACAGCGGTGCCACCTGCACTGAAATGAACTCTGCTCATGTTTACAAGGCTTTAATTTTCCTTTATTGAACTCATTCTGCTTTGGAAAAAAATTCTGTATTTCTAGTTTTAGTACAGTACTTTTTCAGTTTTGTTTAACTTTTATAACTATTTAACCATATGTAATACTACAAATTCTAACAGGAACCCAAAATAAAATATAAATATAGATTTATATAGTTTAAAACTATATACTATTATTGTTGATATTGCTCCATCATCTTTTGTGGTGTTGTATATTACTTTATTGTAATGTATCTATAACAGTAGCATACAAAAACACAATATGGAATATACTCATAATATAAGGCTGTGTTTACATTTAAATTGGAGGCCTGCTATTTCCATAAGATTTGATGGGAAGACTAGCGCTGCATGGAGCACTATTCTTCCCAACAAAATGATGGTCACCACGAGGGAACACAACTGAGCCATTCCTTGTCAATATGGTCCATTTGGTGCCATTGATATCTGTGGAATGCCACCACTGCGCTGTAGTTTCCATTCTAAACAGTTAACAACTTTGAAATTGTAAAAAAATAAATAAAATAAAGAATAAATAGATGTTTTTATAAAGAGGTTTTGTTATATATTTTTTACTTTTCACAAGCAAGGGACTTGTAAATGGGAATCAAAGCATACTGAGAGGAGAGTTGAAAGGATGGCAGAATAGTGATGCCAAGGGTAAAGATACAAACAACAATTACAGTATTGCCAATGCGGCAGGCTAAATAAAGCAGACACAAATCAAAAGAAACTAGAAGTCTAAATAGAATGCAGTCATAAGCGAAAATCATTTGGAAGAGATCTTCATTGTCTACAACAGCAAATATGTAATGGAGCACCAGATATGACACAGATTTTAATCCGATAGCTATAGTGACTAACTCAGTAATTAACTCACTTGTAGTCAGTTTTGTCATAGAAATTTGAGAGACACAGGCATTTCTTTAGCAACAGGACACAGTCACCATGCTTTATGTACAGTGTTTATTCATCTAGCATCATCAGTGGTTAGTATTGACATACTGTATTATAGAATCATGATTTAAATCGGGGAAAACAACTTAACATAATGGAACTAGTTCAATACTAAAGAAAGTAGACAACTGAGAACACCAAGAGAGGAACTGAGGTGCTTCATACAGTGGTTTTTGGATGAATGTTTGGAGTGATAAGACACAAGACTACAAGAGACTTGGTGGCTGATTGATAAATAAGAGGCCATATTAAGTCATGTTTTAAAGGTAAAATCATATTATGTTTGTGACAGAATATACTGTACGAAGTGAAAGATTATGAGTAGCGGCTCAACATGGCTCAAAGCAGCGACATATGGAGCAAAATCCTTCCTTGTCTGCATTGCAGTGTTTGTCTCTTTAAAGGTATTCACTCTGCCATAAGAGAAATATACACTGAAAAAATGTCTCCATAGAAGAGCAGACAGAACATCTTGAAAAAAAAAATGGAGGAATTCACAGTTAACCATAACAGCTTGATAGAAGCATATAATCTAGCGGAAGATAACATAGTAGTCATAGTTACATAGTTAGTACGGCTGAAAAAAGACACATGTCCATCAAGTTCAACCAAGGGAAGGGAAAAGGGAAGGAAAAATTTCTACACATAGGAGCTAATATTTTTAAATTGGCTGATATGGAAGACAATGGCACAACTTGTGCTACTTCTACTGCGATGAAGCAGAACATCTCCTTACAGATAGTCCCTAACGATCCATACCTGCCAACTTTTGAATTCGCAAAAGAGGGACATTTTAAGCCACGTCCCCCTAACCACGCCAAATATCCCGCATCAAGACATCAAATCATGGCCGGATCCTTCTGCAAATAACAAGCCCACATTCTCACTGCAGATCTCTAGACTGTCTGGATATCCAAGATATTATGGATCCGGTTATATCGTCTTTATGTTACTTTTCCTATCTTGGGTATAACATTTGCTCATCACGGCAGCAGCTGCAGAACAAACCAAAAGGCTGAGAACAATGAAAGTCAAGAGGGAGACCCTGTGGTTGATGACTTTTCAATTGACAGGTAGCAGAGTTACATGATGGTGATTTTTTTTCCAGTTGTGTAACTCTGCTACCGGTAAATGGAACAATCATCCACCAGAGCCCCCCTGTAGATTGCTCCACACACAGCCCCCCTGTAGATTGCTCCACACACAGCCCCCTGTACATAGTGCCAGACACAGCCCCCCTGTAGATAGCTCCAGAGACAGCCCCCCTGTAGATTGCTCCACACACAGCCCCCCTGTAGATTGCTCCACACACAGCCCCCTGTACATAGTGCCAGACACAGCCCCCCTGTAGATAGCTCCAGATACAGCCCCCATGTAGATAGCTCCACACACAGCCCCCCCTGTAGATTGCTCCACACACAGCCCCCCTGTAGATAGTGCCACACACGGCCCCCATGTACATAGCGCCAGACACAGCCCTCCTGTAGATTGCTCCACACACAGCCCCCCTGCACATAGCGCCACACACAGCCCCCTGTAGATAGCTCAACACACAGCCCCCCTGTAGATAGCTCCACACACAGCCCCCCTGTAGATAGCGCCACACACGGCCCCCATGTACATAGCGCCAGACACAGCCCGCCTGTAGATTGCTCCACACAGCCCCCCTGTACATAGCGCCAGACACAGCCCCCCTATAGATAGCTCCGGATATAGCCCCCTGTAGATAGCTCCACACATAGCCCCCCTGTAGATAGCTCCAGATACAGCCCCGCTGTAGATTGCTCCACACAGCCCTCCTGTACATAGCACCAGACACAGCCCCCCTGTAGATAGCTCCCTGTAGGTAGTGCAACACCCCCCCCCTTATAAGAGGTAGCCGGCCCTACTGCTGCCACTCTCCGCTCTGCTTTCACTCACCGTAAGAAGAAGGAAGGACTCTTGCGGCGGCGTTCTCACTGGTGTTGATGCCGGTGAGGTCAGATGACTGGACTGGTCCACTCCCGTGTCGGCATCGATCCCAGTGAGAACACCGCCGCAAGACTCCTGCCTTCTTTTGATCGCTGCTGCAGTTGTCTGGCACGCAGGGCGCTTATTAGCAGCGATCAGCTGTTTTGATACAGCTGCAGCGCCCGGCGGGACATTTTGCAGACCGCCCGTGACGGCGGGACAGTGGTGAGAAACCGGGACTGTCTCGCCGGATCAAGGACAGTTGTGAGGTATGCCTAACCACTACTAAGGATGAATACAACTCATCTGTGGAAGTGTCTGGCAACTCTTCAGTTGAACAATGTTTTTTTCCCGTGCTGGACAGAAGGAAAAAGGAGTTCTGATTGTTATAAAAGACTCTATTGCCTTTCAAACTGTTGATATTAACAAAAAGGCTGACTATGTTATACTGTTATGCTTTATGAACAATTCTAGATTTGTACTATCATATTTGTATATGCCCCAAATTCCTCCAAAAAGTTAATAATGAAAAAAATTAAAAAAAGGTACTCTAATTCCGTGTGGCGATTTAAACATCTTAAGTCCTTAATCCCTTTCCAAATTTCTACATAAAAAAAGCAGGAAAAAAACACTGATTATGACCTACTATATAAGAAAAATCTCAGAAAATCTAAAAAATTGACAATATTACAGATATTTCACCTTTTTTTTTTCTTCAAATCCACGTGGGTCATACTCAAGAACTGATTTCATTATAGCTTGAAAAATTGCAATCTAAACATAAAAGCCATATAAAGTAACTAATACATGTGACTGCAGTATTTTTTAACTGCACCATGATTAATACAACTGAAAAAAATTAACAATTAGTAAAACAAAAATGTGTTGTTTTTTTTTTGTGTCTTTCATGTACCAAATTTCAAAATGAAGTAAATTTAAATGGAAATCTCACAGGAATGACGTATAGGATGTGCTAATAACGTTAACCAGTGGGTGTTTGTGAGGGAGGCGTTCTATATATGAGAATAAGAGGCGGAGGAAAGTCATGAAGCCTGTCAGTATCACTAGGGCTTGTGAAGCCACCACATATGCCCATCAGAGCTTTGGGTTGTTCATTGTTATTTGAGCCGCTATATGAAGGTTTTTTTTCCTTGTGACGGGTTTGCTTTAAAAAATAGTACAGCTATTATTGGAATTTGGGTACGTCTTAATTCAACAGTCTTGAAGAACATTTGAATTGACACTTTGGTCTTTATATAAAGACCAAATGAAATGTTTCTTAAATTGAAGAAGTTAGGGGAACAACCCATAAATAACAGAGGATGTTATGGGTACTTAGCGGTCACATTGACCTTACACAGATATCTCTTAAATAAACAGATGTTCATAATGAATGGTACAGGTCATTGCTGTTAACACTATTAAAACATCCAATACACAAACCAGTTGGAGTCTCTGAAATGTAATTAGAAGAACTGCTGTGTTTTGTATTTGATCTGACTTTGGAGACCCTCTTGCACAGTAAGCACAAAAGTACTAAATAGAAAACTGCTGGGTAAAAATAACTGCTTGGCAAATAGGTCTGTCTTTCAAGGTGTATAACAAGAGGTGTGTGTGACTGCGTGTGATTGTTTGCACGTCTCAGTGTCTGACAACCATATAATGTTTACAATTACAGTCAAGTAAGCTTGGAAAATGTCACATAAAATACAATTTTATAGGTCTTTTCTTAGCTGCTGCACGTGCCTCAAATATTGACATCGACCATTAATTTATTTTGTCCCGATGGAGTAGAGTATATTACGGTATATTCTGCAGAACAGCTAGAGATTAATTGAACAAAATGTTCTATAGTGTAACAGATCCTTTGCTATTTCAGCTGAGAATATAGTAGTTTGTAATATTTGTGTTAATTGCATACTTTAAACAATGTCTAATGTGTCAATGCAAACCATAAAATAATACAGAGCATGTCTGTATACTTTTTATATTTATTATAATTCAAGGGTCAATAGCCGTTCATGAGTCAGAGGTTGTCTGAGAAGTGGATCCTCTATGCAGGGCCGGCCTTAGGGGTGTGCGACCAGTGCCACTGAACAGCGTGCATCACTCCAGCAGGTGGATGGGGGCGCTGCACTGGCTCCCTTCCCCTGCTTGTTTCAGAAGCGCCCGGGCCTGGTGACTCAGCAGCTACCTTTCCGACCGGGCGCTTCTTCACTCAGTGGCGTCGCTACCGCTGTAGCAGCCATGGCGGCTGCTAGCAGCGACAACGGGCATGAGGCTGCCCGTGCCGCCCGTCAGGACGCCCCCCCCCATGGCCAGCGGCGCCGATAGCAGCCACTGCGGCTGCTACAATGGTATCTCCCTGCTCTGCTAACTACTAGCGCCACTGTAGCTCCCTGTATGAGCGGAATCCCCGTGTGGCCGGGGATTCCGCTCCTGGACGGGGCACTTGATGTCTCTGTCCATACATGGACAGTTACATCAGGGGGCAACGCCTAAAGGGGAATCCCCGTCCACAGCCTTGCCTTCTCTGTGACCGGGGATTCCACTCCAGGAGAAGACCTTGACGTCACTGTCCGTAAATAGACAGAGACATCAGGGGCCTCTCCTGGAGTGGAATCCTCGATGCTGTGACTGGGGATTCCACTCCAGGAGTAGCCAGTGACGTCACAGTCCATAAATGGACACGGACGACAGGGGCTTCTCCTGGACTGGAATCCCTGGTAACAGCATCGGCAACTCTGTGGATGGGGATTCCACTTCAGGAGTTGCCGCTGATGTAACTGTCCATATATGGACAGAGATATTGAACGGAGCGCTCCAGGAGCGGAATCCCCGGCCATTAGGGGTGTGCGACCCCGGGGATTCCGCGCCTTGAGGGAGCTACAGTGGCACTATCTAAAGGAAGGGGGTGGATGATATCTAGAAGTGGCTGTGGGCTGTGTGGCACTACCTACAAGGGGGCTGTGTGGCACTACCCACAAGGGGGCTGTGTGGCACTACCCACAAGGGGGCTGTGTGGCACTACCTACAAGGGGGATGTGTGGCACTACCTACAAGGGGACTGTGTGGCACTACGTACAGAGGACTGTGGCACTACCTACAAGGGGCTGTGTGGCACTATCTACAGGGGCTGTGTGGCAATACCTACAAGGGGGCTTTGTGGCACTATCTACAAGGGGGGTGCTGTGTGAGGCAACCAGGGGGAGACATTATACTGTGTGGGGGCCACTAAGCGGACATTATACTGTGTAGGGATGCTACAGGGGGCAATATACTGTGTGTGGCACTTAGGGGGCATAATACTGTGTGGGCACAATTAGAGAACAAAATTATGTGTCCTTGGAGGGGTTATAATATATTATTAAATATTATTATTATACTGTATGGGGGGCACTAAAGTGACACTATACTGTGTGGGAGCACTATATAGGGCATTATACTGTGGGGGCATTAGACTTTTTTATGGGGCATTTTTTTATGGTGGGGGTCGGGCGCCGAAAGATAATTTTGCACGGGGCGCCATCTACCTAAGGCCTGCCCTGCCTCTATGTCACAATTAATTTGGCTAGACTGGGTGCAGAGTCGAAGGAATCCTCGTGCTCTTCTCCCTTAACCACCGCAAGTAGGGTATGGACACTTTTGATTGGATTCCCAGGTCGCCATCTCCATTATAGTCACCGATTCATAGTGGTTGCGCTGTAGTGAAGTCAGAAACATAGTGTGGGTTCGTCAATGGATAAGTAGTCAGGAAGTAGAAAGCCAGAGGGTAAGACAGAACTATAGTCAAGAGTCAGGCCAGAAGTCAATATCAGTAGTAGAAGCACAAAACCAACAAAACTCCAAAGTCTGAGACAGAGGTGAAATCCAGGAATAAGGGAAAGATCATGTTCAGTATCAAAGTCAGGAACTGAATTAAATAGCAATATAACAATTGCTTTGGAAATAATGTGCCTTGATCTGCAGACATGATGTGAAGGCTCGAGTCCCCTTTAAATATTAATGCCAGTTGCCCTGGCAACCCGATGCTTCCAGCCATGCAGAAGAGCAGCTCAAGACAGGAGCAGAAGAGGAGACTGGAGCCACGGCTGCTCGAATAAACATACCCCTGGAGCCAGACAAATGTGAGTAACCTTTCCCTTTAGGGGGATACTTCAAATTAAACTTCTTGATGAGCTTTAGAGCATGAATGCCCTCCTTTGGATTTCAGGTTCTCTACTCAGGATCTTATAGTCACTTAGATAATACTGTTTCCCACGAACCGCCGTACACTTCCGAATTTGCTTAACCTCAAAATCTGATGATGATTTGAGAAAAGGTGCAGAAAAAGTTTTGATCTTGGTAGAAAACCTGTTGATGAGCAGAGGTTCTAAGCAGAGAGATATGGAAATTATTTGGAAATAGTAAAGAAGGCAATAACTTCAGGTGAAAGGTAACTTGGTTCATCTTATTAAGTACCTGAAAAAGCATGATGAATCCTGGAGCAAGTTGATAATAAGGAACGTTAAGTCGGATATTCTTCATGGAAACTAAGACTCTATTCCCAGGAACAATTTTGGAAGCCAGGCATCAGTGCTTATCAGCACCCCTTTTGGCTTTAGCAGCAGCTAAATTTTAATTCTTGCGGACCTCCGTCCAGATGTCCTGAAGATTACTGCAAACCGAATATTCGGACTTCGACCATCTCAAATGGAGATTTACCTGACAACACGGAGACTTGATTGTTGTGGGGAAACTCAGGCCAAAGTAGCAACTCTACATAGATGTAGCCATTCCTAATAGAATAGTTATTCTCAGCAGGAGAGAACTTTTTAGAGAAGAAGCCACATGGAATGTGTTTTTTACCATCAGAATGTTGGAAGAGAACCGCTCTGACTCTGATTGAGGAAGCATTGCCCTTCAAGAACAATGTTTTTTTAATATCAGTATGATGCAGAGCCATAGAGAAACATGTTTTCTGATATGGCAGATGGTTGAACTGCAAAAGTAGGCTTATCCTGGGTACTACCCTCTTTTTTTGTTAGGGCAGTGAGTGAATAGACCACAAGATACATTTTGGTTAAATTGATCATTCTAGTTAGCAAACACAAGAAATCTTTGTAGAGCCTGGAGACCCACAGGTTGAGGCCAATTTAAAATAGGGGAAACCTTGACTGTATCCATCTGAAGACCCTCAGAGAAGTTGATATATCCCAGGAATGGAAGTTTTGATTTTTCAGGTATTTTTCTAACTTGGCATCTAGAGAATTCTGTCTGAGCTGGAGTAATACTGAACAAAAGTGAAAACTAAGAATATTCAGATCTCAGGTGTAGTTTAAGATATGATCCATTTAGAGCAGGACATACTGATTGAGAACATTCTTAAAGATGTCATTCATGAATTGTTGATAAACAGCAGGGACATTGCAGAGACCGAATGGCATCACCAGATACACATTGTGACCATCCCGGTTGTTGAAGGCAATTTTCCACTAATCTCCTTCTTTGATACAAATCAAATTGTGGGCAACTTGGTAAAATAACAAGCTCCCTTCATGCGGTCAAATAATTCAAAAATTATATGTAATGGGTATCTGTTCTTCACAGTAATTTTGTTCAGACCACAATAATAAATGCAAGGTCTCAGGGTTCCGTCCTTTTTCTTAATGAAGAAGAACTCAGCTCAAGCCAGGGAAGAACTGCGGTGGCAGTTCAAAAAGAACAGCTGCAGATCTAAGCGATAATTTCTGGTTGCAACTTAGACCATGAAGGCAATGTGTAAGAACCAAAGCAAGCAATTCGGCTGGATGTCAAGTTTATGGTAGCAGAGTGTAGTTTGGGCAAGGGTAACCTCATGTGCACAAGACTAGAAGAGCATGAAATAATCAGGTAAGATCTCTTCAACATGAAGGACCTCCACTTGAGACCACACTGGATCCATTTGAAGGGATAAGTGTCCCTGCAGAATAAAGGATAAATTGGCCAAAGTTAAACATAAGGACTTCTTGAGGCGTGACCAAAGGAATCTGAAGTCTCTGAACAAGAGAATATTCAATAAAATTTCCAGCTGCGTCTGAGTCCAGAATATTGGTTTATTGAAGAGCTTGGAAAATCACAGTAAAAAGAAACAATTTTATTATCGGGGTAAGGAAGTGTCAGGCCCAGGGTAAACACCCCCTCTCACTTAATCATTGGAGTTTCCATGCTGAGAAGGACGAAAAGGACAATTGACACGAAGATTACCTTTTTGTAGGCAGTAGAGCCATCGGTCTAAAGTCTGAAGACATCTCCATTCCTCTGCTGACAATGCTGTATGACGAACTTGCATGGGCTTGTCTGGAGCCTCGACTTGTTGGTTATTGAAGTTAGGATCAAGACGACGGAAAGATCAAGTACGTTACTTTCTTGCCATGGTTTCCGCCTCTGACTTCCCATTGAAATCAATAGGAGGTAGAAAAAACCTGCGGCGCTCGTTTCTGAGCATTTTTCGCAGTGTTGCTTGCTCGTGGTCCTTGCATAAGATTTAATGGCCGTTGGCAAAAAACATAGTGAAAAACATGGAAAAAAAGCTCAAAATTTCTGATTTTTTTGTGCCTGCAAAAAACTCAGTGTGAACAGGGCCTAAAAAGTATAATAAGTTACTAATAAGATTCTCAATGCCTGGTATGAACTCCATGGTCAGATTGTAATCCAAATCTTCAACGGGATAATGCTGACCACTATGTTTCCCACAAATATCATACATTTGACCTACATGTAATTAACAAATGCAATTCTGACTCATAATCCAATTATTATGATGACTGTGAACATTGTATTATGAATGTTAAAATGACGAGATTTCAATAAGATGAGATTGATTCTCCTATTACATTGTCAAAGTTTGACATTGTCAGGTCATTTATTCTGCTGCTGAAAGAAAGAGACCCTTTTTTACATGAAGAAATTACTACAATATGCTTGTCTAATGATAATAAACTTTGGCATGTAAGACTTCCTATAGTCAGAACGGCAGAGACTGGGGTCAACTGATAATGATTGCTAATAGTCATTTACATGAAGTACTGTAGTTACCACTACATATAATTGAAAATAATTGGATCACACAAAACATTGTAACCTGTAAAACAACCCTAAGAAAATCTGCCAATACATTATAATGCTATTATGCTATAAGTAACTAGTCCTATTCTGCTAGTAGTAATACTTCTATTACTAATTAAAATAGTTACAGCCAATTAAAGGGCACTGAAATGTAACTGCTACCAAATTACACTACCTGGTCACCGACTAATACACCCCACATAAATATTATATATATATATATATACACACACACACACACACACACACACACACTCACACACAATATGTCTCTAAGGGCCTGCTCACACCAGTGTTGGGATTTTGTTTGTCTTTCCGTTCATCTGTTCCGTCAGAGGAACAGATGAACAGAAAGACAAATGGAAAGTATTGTTTTATGGTATTTTTTTGTTTCAGATTGCTCCAGTTTGCCTCCATTCGGCTAGGTTTCTGCTTGTTTTCACGGAAACAATAACGTAGTGTGCTGCGCTGTTGTTTCCGTGGAAGAAATGGAAACCTAGCTTAATGGAGGCAAACTGAAACAAAAAAATACCATTGAAATCAATGGTAATTCAAGCGGAAACAGTACTTTCCTTTTTGTCTTTCCGTTTATCTGATCCTCTGATAGAACAGATGAAAGAAAAGCCAAACAGAAGCCTAACGCTGATGTGAACAGGCCCTTATAATATTATAGTAACTGTGATGCCTTACTGATGGAGTCCAGATATGTACTAGACAAGATGATATAATGTCAGTCTAATCGAGGTTCACCGTATGCAGGAATTTGTAAAAGTGAGAGCTGGATGCAAAAACAATCATGAAGCAATTTGCAGTTTTGGATTTTAATAACGTAGTACATAGTAAATTTTTAATTTACTATTAATGTGAATAGTAAAATAGGAATTTATTTAAAAAAATGTTTAGTAGCTTGGATTTTTTTTTACCCCCATTGACATACACTGCTATATAGAAAATAAAATATATAACATTTAAAAATGCAACAATTCAATGACAGACTCTAACCCTTTTTTGGCTACTTATCCAGTTTGTCCTTTTTGTGAAACTTGGGATTTTATTTTGTAGCAGTTATATAAAATGAGTCCTATCATTTTTTTTTTTTAAATTAAAATTACAGCAGCTCAAAATTTGTGCGCATTACACGTTTGCATGGTATTTATATTCAGCCACATTTTCATTCGTATAACGTATGTCAGAGAAGAGTCATTGGACCCTTTTATAACATATTAACTAGGGGTGATCTTGGTTATGTAATTACCAGAAACAAACAGGGCACAAGAACAACAGATTTTTTTTACATTGCACAGCATATAAAATTAGTGCCAAAATTCTGTGCCAGAAGCATTTGTTAACCGTCAGTGAATCATCTTTCCATTTGCTTTCATTGACACCACTGATTCCCTTTTGCAGTTGCAGGATCAGACATACAGTTGCTAAAACTAAGGTCAGTACATTCACAAATATAATTCAGTCCTAGCCGATGAGCAGTAAAGACAACCAAGCCTGAAACTTTACCATCTTTTTTCCCTTAATGTTTAATATATATGATACAATGCAATGGTGGTAAAGATCTCTAAACACTTGTATATACATAGTTTCCCTTTAACAAAGATTGACAGTAAGGGCATACATAAAGGAAAGGGGCCCATAACACAGATTAAAGTGGAGGCTCTTTCAGGTGTTTTAGTTGAAAGCACCACACCCAAAGCCACCTGAGAGAGGGAAGCTTAAAGGAACAGTGTCATCACAAATTTTTTTTAATATGTTAACGATGTTAGTGCTTTATTAAAAATGTTTATATTTATTTGTGTGTTTGTGTTTTACTTTTTCTTATTTTTACACTTTTTCTTCCCTATGGGGGCTGCCATTTTTTTTTCCATTTCTGTATGTGTCGATTAACGACACATACAGACATGGAATACGGCAGCCACAGTCCCATAGGGACTGCGAACGGCTCCCGTCCCATCCACTTCAATGTACGCCGTCTGTGTGGGAACTGCGCATGCGCCGCTCCCACACAGTCCAATTTGAAATGCGCGCCGTCCGGCGCCATTTTCCTGTGGACCGGAAGTCGCGGCCGGACAGTAAGATTACTACTTCCGGTCGCGGCTTCCGGACTTGTGCACTTGGACCAGCGGCAGCAGACGGAGCGGACGGGCCGGAGGGAGCCGCGGCGGCAGGAGCAGGTAAGAGATTTCTATGTATGTTCGTGTTTGTGTACGTTTACTACTGTATGTAAACCTACTACACTGTGTGTTAGCTCAAAAAATGGCGCTAGCCAGGATAAAGGAGGGGGGGGATGCTGAGAGCTCACTAGAGCGAGGGCTTTTTACCCAATTTTGCAATGCTGCAATTTTGGGAATAGCTCCATCTAGTGACCAGCAATGGGAAATATTATAAATTAGAATGAATTTATAATATTTCCTGACTCGTGAAAAAAATAAAAAAAATTTGAAGAATGTTTAATCACCTACACACTAAATGTTTAATTAAAAAAAAAAACATGTTTTTCTGGCAACACATTGCCTTTAAAGGCTTTTGAAGGCAATTATTTTTAATAAATCAATGTTTTAATTGATTTTGTCCAACCTTTTTATTGTTTTTTCTTAAAAAAATTTTTGGACATTTTGAAATACAGCTTTTATGTATCCTGGATACATAAAAGCTGTATCTTGCAGTCAAAGCCGTAAAAGGTCAGCTGGACTGACGGCTTGGCTGAAAGCTAGTCCTGCATTTTTCTGACACAGCTGTTATCGATCATATCTATGTTCATGAACTTAGATTTGATCATTATTAGCAGGAACCTGCCTATCAGAAAAACGCAGGACCAGCGTTCACCTAAGCCGTCAGTCCGGCAAATTCAGCTTTGACTACAAGATACAGCTTCTATGTATACAGGATAAATAAAAGCTGTATCTCAAAATGTTATTTTTTTTTTTTTATAAAAAGCAATTAAAGAGTTGTTCAAAAATGAAATAAAACATAGATTTATTAAAAAAGTAAATTGCCTTCAAAAGTTTACATTGCCTTTAATGCTTGTTTGCTGCCTGCTTTCCTTTCAATGATTCATGAGTTCATCCCTTACACCCTTGTTTGCTAACATTGTAGGGCCTGTGTAAAAGTTTGCTCAGGCCCTACGTCGTCCATTAAAATAAGGGATAAAGCTAACCTGGGCTTGGCCCCTTTTCTCTGAGGCCCATAGGAGCCATATGGGCAGCTTCTATGGTACATAGGTCTTTAAAGGATAGTGCCAGAATACCACCCTCAGTCACATATACATGTGCTGGGTCAACAAGTATATCATATCTAGCTCTGTTACTGTTAATCACTTAAAAAGTATTAAGAAAATATTTTTTTAAATATAGCAAGTAAACTATATTGCGCTACCCCAGACAATCAGGTTAATTCCCAATATCCTTAGATTTAAATGTGCCCTGAAAACACATCTGTTTAGACAGGCCTATAACATTCCCTAATCTGACTCCTTTCCATGGCCCCCCTTTTAGATTAGTCATCAGAATAAGATTCCCTCACACTCCTTCTCTTCATGTCCGTCATACACGGATACTGGCTGGTGACCGGCTCATGCAGCTTTATGTTACCACCCCATGTGTCTAAAAATGGCTGGACTATTGTACAGAACAAACACTGTTACACTTTGTGTCTCCTTTATTTCCTCACAGATTGTAAGCTCTTGCGAGCAGGGTCCTCACTCCTCAGGTTTGAATTGTAAATTAACTTTGTCACTATGTAATGTCTGATATTGTTTGTTTCATGCTCCCTCTAAATTGTAAAGTACTGAGTAATATGTTAGCGCTATATAAATAAAGATTATTATTATTATTATATGAAAAGATAAAATATTTAAATAAATAACATTAACAGCACTATAATGACTTGCTGTATTTTTATAATGGCTCCCAAATCAAACCCTTGTGCTGAAGAACATTTTCTCCTAACCTACAATTGTACAGACACATGAGCAACGTTCTGGATGACTAACACTGAAACTCACATTACTAGAACTCAATAAAGATTATGTAGACCTTCATTGGAAATTGACCCTTCTCAATCTCCATAAGAGTTAGGGTATGTGCACACGGCAGCGTCCGATATGGCTGAAATTACGGAGCTGTTTTCAGGAGAAAACAGCTCCGTAATTTCAGAAGTAATTGCTCGTCCTCGCATTTTGCGAGGCGTCATTGACGGCCGTAATTTAGAGCTGTTCTTCTTTGAATTCAATGAAAAACGGCTCAAATTACGTCCAAAGAAGTGTCCTGCACTTCTTTGACGAGGCAGTCATTTTACGCGTCGTCGTTTGACGGCTGTCAAACGACGACGCGTAAATTACAGGTCGTCGGCACAGTACGTCGGCAAACCCATTCAAATGAATGGGCAGATGTTTGTCGACGTAATGGAGCCGTATTTTCAGGCGTAAATCGAGGCATAATACGCCTCGTTTACGCCTGAAAATAGGTCGTGTGAACCCAGCCTTATTGCCAATGTAATATGGCACATGTAGCAAGAAGTTGAAAACTTACAGACCCTAAAACAAATTCTGATACACCCCATAGGTTTCTGCCTTTTGTTTTGTTGCGTTACAATCTTGAATTAAAAATCGATTTTTGTGGAGTTTGTACTATTTGATTTACATAACAGGCCTAATTAACTTGAAGCTGCAAACAATAATTAAGACAAATAAGAACTAAATTTAATGTGCAGAAGTATTCACCCCCTGAAAGTCAATTCTTTGTGGAGCCTTTTGCTGCAATTACATATGGAAGTTTGTGTCTTGGGTTATGTCTCTTAGCTTAGCACAACTAGACACTGGGAATTTTGTCCATTCTTTCAGGCAAAACTGCTCCAACTCCTTCAAGTTAGATGGGTTGTGTTGGTGTACATCATTCTGCAAGCCACAGATTCTCAATTGGATTTTATGTCTTGGCTTTGACTCGGCCATTCCAAAAAATTTAAATGTTTCCCCTTAAACCACTCCAGTTTGTTCCGGGTCATTGTCCTGCTGGAAGGGGAACCTCCATTCCAGTTTTAAATCTCCATTCCAGTTTGAAACAGGTTTTCCTCAAGAATTGCCCTGTATTTACTGCCATCCATTTTTCCTTCAATCCTGTTCAGTTTTCCAGCCCCTACCGACAAAAAAGCTTCTCCAATTAAATTTTAGTCTCATCTTACCAGAGAACCTTCTTCAATGTGTTTGGGGAGTCTACCACATGATGTTTGCCAAATGCATTTTCCTATGTTTTTCTTTAACTGGTTCCCGACCGCTGGCTGTATTTTTACGACCTGCGGTCAGGGTCCTTAAAACCCGAGCCATAGACTTTTTACGGCTCGGGTTTTAACTTGCTGCCCGCGCGATCGGGCAGCTGAATGTCGGGTCTCCGGCTGTCAGTGACTGCCGGGGACCCTGAGGAGAAGATAGAAGCAGCTTTAGCTGCTTCTGTCTTCTCCGATGTCTTTTTACACAGCGCTCAATGAACGCTGTGTATAGGAATAGAGGCAGCGGCCGCGCCGCTGTCTCTATTCCTCCCGGTGATCATGTGACTGGTCACACGATCGCCGGGTGCCGTTACTTACAGACTGCTGCTGGGTCTAACAAGACCCAGCACAGCCCTATTAGTGACAATCTTCACTATGAGAGGGATGATTTCCCCTGTAACTGGGGATGCTGTGCAGCTCCAGTTACAGTGGAAAAACATGGTGTAAAAGAAAGAAAAAAAATATATAAAGTTCCCCAAAGGTCTTTTTTGACCTTTGAGGGACAGACCATAGTAATAAAAAAAATAATAAAGTAAAGTGCAAAAAAAAATGTAATAATAAATACACTTAAAATACCCACCCCAGAAAAAACAGTTCCCCCCCGCCAATCATTGTTGTAACGCTAGCGCTGACCCAATAACTCTAATATAGACATGTAATATATTAAAATTTACGGTAGACAATGCCGATCACAAATAAAAGGTCTATTTTAGGGTAAAACTATGTTATTACCAAAAAAAAATAGCTGAAACGTAAAAAAGCTTATTTTTTTACTATTATTTTCAAACTTTATGAATAAAAATTCTAAAATAGCAAAAAAGGTGCGTAGAAAAACGATAAAAAATGAAACCTGCATTGTCTACGGAAAAAAACGTCGCAAAAATCACGTCGTTAGCCCAACAAATAAAAAAGTTATAGCCATTTAACTAACGCGTGCTAAAAAGGGCTAAACGATGTCTGGTCCTGAAGGCACAAAATAGCCCGGTCCTGAACTGGTTAAGCAATGGCTCTTTTCTGGCCACTCTTCCATAAAGCCCCACTCTGTGGAGTGTACGGCTTCTAGTGGTCCTATGGACAAATACTTTTATCACCGCTATGGATCTTTGGTGCTCCTTCAGTGTTATAGTTGGAGTCTTTGTAAATAATCTCTTAATAAGGCCCTCCTTGCTCAGTCTGTGAGTTGTGGTAAGTGGCCTGTCCTTGTCAGGTTTGTAGTTGTGCCATATTTTTATTTTTTTTTCATTTTGTTATAATGGATTTAATGGTGCCCACTGGGAAGTTACTTATTCAAATTATGTCACTTTTGAAGGTAATTGGTTTGACCAGACCTTATTTAGGGGTTTCATAATATTCAGTAAAGGGGTGAATTCATATGCAGCCACAATTTTTCAGTTTTTAAAAAAAAAAAACAAAACAACAAGATAGAGATATATATATATAATTTTTGGCATTTCACTGTAACAATTTGGAGTATTTTGCTAGGTCCATTACATAAAATCAGATTTAAAATCGATTTTTAATTTTAAGTTGTAATGCAATAAAACAGGAAAAACACTAAAGGAGTTAATACTTTCGCAAGGCACTGTATGTATATTCCTTTTCTGATCACTAGAATCTGTTTCTCTGATTTGGCTGATAACTTGAGTCATGCTTGAAGGCTCTTTAAAGTGTCGGACACTAACTTACAGGCTAGTCGCCTATAGGTGGCACTAGAGAGACAGTTTTCGTACTTCCGGGGGAGTTATTTTCTATACTATCATATGCAAGGACTTTCACTGCATAAGACCTATATACACTGTAATAATATTATTATTAATAATAATATTATTATTAATAATAATAATAATCATTTAGAATATGATTTAGATATGGATGGAGCCATCTTTATCTTGACTCTTATAACTTGCTGCAGCGTGATATCACACAACATAAGCCATTGAAAAGTCATTGAAAAAGTCAAGATAAGGGATCTAGCCATTGTTTATTTAATGCATTAAAAGTCAATGTAAAGACAGCTACATCTGTATGTCAATATTCCACCACAGTACCTACTTATATGGCTCAGTTCATACTTTTTTTTTCCTCCACTCTTTTGGGAATATGTCAAGCTTATTAAAGTCAAGAGACAAGTTCAGTGTATACGCTGGGAGCCTAACACAGATATATTTTTTTCATTTCATGGGGAACTTGTGGGCTTACCAGAATATGGTGAAATTGGTGACTGTGAAACTATTGTTTCAGTACAGTGAATAGCATTGAAAAATCCATAAGCCAGCATATCAAATATGAACAATTTTCAATTTTGCATTTATTTGCATAGCAGCATAATCTCAATATTTGCACAAATTATTGTATTCGATATGGATCACTTCTTATCACTGCTTATACAGATGTAGCCTTCCTTATCTTGACTTTTAATGCATTAAATACACAGTGGCAAGATCCTTTATCTTGACTTTTTCAATGACTTTTCAATGTCTTTTGTTGTGTGATATCACGCTGCAGCAAGTTATCAGAATCAAGTTAAAGATGGCTACATCCGTATTTAAACACTCCAATGACCCATCTGGCCATCATACATACTAATGGTAGCATTGTCTCATGAGTCACAAATGGTTTATTTTTGATTGTTCATTTAATGTTGTGCTTATTTGCGCTGATTTTCCTATGCTCATGCAGGGTTTAATTAAATCCTGAACTGGATATCACCATTACAGGGCTGAGCCAAGGAATCACAACAGTGAAAGCAATTTTCTGATTGTAATGTGAGAACCAAAAGTCATTTGAACTCCCCTGGTCATCTACCAATCCAATTTCTGAATTTAAACACAGGTTACTTTTTAGAATATAAAATTTATATCAGAAATATTAGAAAATTAGAAATTTCTTTAAGAATACACAACATGTTCGCAAAGGCTTTGAAAATACACAACGTGAGATTTAAGTAATAAGTTTCACTGACTGAAACTGAAGCTACTATGTTTTCTTAAAAAAATAAGGAGGAAAAAAAGAAAAACGACTTTAATGTCTGTAATTTAAAATAATCATTTCCTAAATAATAGTAAATTGGCCTAAGTGCAAATAAGTAAGATGTACCTACTTAAGAAAATGTAAAAAAATTCATTTCTTATTACACTTAAACTTATTTTTCTTCTCCAAAGCATCCAGGAAACTTTTATTGCAATATAGAGAAAAGTACAACACAAAGGTTCTACACCCAATCATTCCTAATATGATCAATGTAATAAATGTATTACTTCTCACCTACTATTCTAAGGGTATTTAATTGTCATTCATGTATGGAAACTAGAGCAACGAAAAACAATGATATTGTTCATGACATAAAGGCCTACATAGATAGTGTGTCCCATAAGAAAAGCTCTTGTGGTGCGGGTTCATCCAGCCATCCTCCCCTTTTCAATGCAATACAAATGCAATACGAAGGGCCTTGTGTAGAGGTGTAGCTAGGCTTTCCCTTACCTGGTGCAAAGATTTAATTTCCTGCCCTGGCCCTGTTTGTAAATATCCTGGCTAAGGCAGAATGGGCCCCCGAGCATTTAGTGTCCAGGGCAAATGCCCCCCAGCCCCCGGCTACACCCACATATCAACATGTCCTAAAGCAACCATAGTCCCTGTATCTATGATGTAAATATCCTTGCTGGCAACCAATCAGATTCCAACATATTTTGATAGAGAAGGTTAGTCGGCAAGTTTCTGACTGGTTGGTTTTTCCACTGCACTTTGTTTTTTACTACTACAAGTACTAAGACCTATCTGGACGAGGTTGCTGGGAAATGGAAGAGGGGCACACACACAATGTGATCAAAATATGCACTAAGAACCTCAAAGGCTTAGTTAATAATAGTGGACATCAAAAAGGTGGGAAATACTTTTTAACAGCACTACAAAATAAATCTTGGCGTTATAAAAAAATAAAAAAATAAATAAATATATATATATACACACTGTATGCTGTCAATACTTTTCATACATCAAAGCAATCTTTCAGGGAACATTTGCACTTCAAGAAGATATTATCCATGTAATGTGTGCTATAAATGAGACATAGTATTGATGTAGCTAGGATAATATTTCATAATGTAAATGATATGACAACTGTCACGCTATTGACTAAGTCAAGTGCTTAGCAATGTCCTATATATGTACGAAGGCAAGCAACTTCTAACAGTAATATATAACATTCCTCAGACAACCATTAATAACCTCATTGATAGCATGCCAAGGCGTGTAAGTGAGTATATTTCTGCGCATGGTGCTCAAACTCAATACTGAATAAATCAAGATGTTTGGAATATTTTGTTTCCATTTTTTTATCATTTGCATATCATTAACATGTCTATTGATCCTGTGATTTCCACAATTCCAAAACTTTTCCTTCTTGGTGTTGCAATTTCAATGTTGAGTGTATATATCCAATATTGCAGGCAATTTATTCCTAAAAAGTCTACAAACAAGGAGGCAAAAAAAGAGAAGACCCTGCTCACCAGAGATTACAATCTAAATTGGGGTGGTAATAGTGTTGGTAGAGGTAGGGGCATAGCTATAGCGGTGCAAAAGTAAGGGTATGTGCACACGATAACGACCATTACGGCTGAAATTACGGAGCTGTTTTCAGGAGAAAACAGCTCCGTCATTTCAGCCGTAATTGCTCGTACTCGCATTTTGCGAGGCGTTTTTGACGGCCGTAATTTGGAGCTGTTCTTCATTGGATTCAATGAAAAACGGCTCAAATTATGTCCAAAGAAGTGTCCTGCACTTCTTTAACGAGGCATTCATTTTACGCGTCGTCTTTTGACAGCGACGCGTAAAATGACAGGTCGTCGGCACAGTACGTCGGCAAACCCATTCAAATGAATGGGCAGATGTTTGCCGACGTATTGGAGCCGTATTTTCAGGCGTAAATCGAGGCATAATACGCCTCGTTTACGCCTGAAAATTTACCCAGCCTCACAGTCACACGCGAACCACAAAAAAAACCACGAGTATTATAAATGTGCATGGTAGGTGGAGGTTCCTATTACAGATTTTCCATTGGGGCCCAGAAATCTCAAGTTCTGCCTGTAGGTAGATGTGTCTGTTTTGTACAGCAGTCCATCCACACAGGGGTTATGCTAAATAAGATGAAGATGAAGCTAACTAGCTTGGATCTGGGCCAGTATAGGTATATAATAAAGTGTACTGAAACGGGGAGGATGGAAGAGAGGGCAGGAGTATTGAGAAGAGAAGTTGAGTTTAGTAATGAATTAAATAAAAGACTATAAGTAAGATATTAGTCTGATTGGTTAAGGAAGAGAATTCAGATTTTCCAAGCTGCGCTCTCCTCATCCATCTCTTAAGCACAAATTATTGTATACAACCAAAAAGGATTAACAATATATTCAACAAATGCTTACATACAAAGCAAAAGATCATCAACAAATGATGAAAGATGCACCTAAAGAAACATTCCACCTTTCAATCAACGCTGATATTTAGGGTCTTGTTTTTTTGCAGGACAAGTTGTAGTCTCTAAACAGCATTTAATTTATATTAATTTCATTTTACGTTGATTATTGCTGATATAAAATAAATGCATATATTAATAGTACATGTTATGACAATTATGTAGTAGGGGTTATATACAGCAAGTCTATGTGTTTTATAAAATGTACATAAAAAAAGTGTATATTTTGTTTCTCAATTATTTTTAATACTCTCTTTTATTATTATTATTATTATTATTATTATTATTATGTTTCCTCTTTTTTTATATTAAAAATAATTTTTATATTAGTTGTTTAATTACAATATTCTGGCACACATATATATATACCAGTAAGTGGTGCCTGTTAAGGAATTCTATTGGGATGTCCTAAAAGGATTTTACAGGAGACAAGCCTAGAGACCTTTGTCTGTTCCCAGGCTATCAACATAGTGATGCCAGCTCTGGCTATCTTGTGGTCAGTGCTGGCGATCATGGGTACAACTGGTGTTCCTTTCTTCTACAGTGCCACAATCAGATTTTATTGCGGAACTGAACAGGTTAACTGCTATGATTAGGATTTTCTCTGATCCCAGCTCTTGCAGCAAGAATGTGACTGTATACTAGACAATCCAAACTATCTACTCCCACTAACTGTGCAATTATTCCTATATTTAACAGGGGAATTAATTATCAATATTTATTTATATACATTAAAATAATTATAACTAAACCCTATCAAGGACATACAAAAGTGAATAAAAAAAATTATCTATGGACTCCCTTCTTTTTGAAAATATGAATATTATATTTTGAATCTGCTAATCAGCAGATATAGCTTATAGAGGAGAGTGGAGAAAGTGTTTCCATATGTTTATTTGTGGAATTAAAGTTTGTACTCTAATTGGGAGCAATGACCGTCCATTTAAATGACGAGAGGTAGTCACTAATTAATCTAGATATGAAAATATATATACTAATAGTTGTCTGTTTGTTTGGGTACAACTGGAGGCATTCCTCCTAAAAGAATTCAGACAACATTTAGTATGAATTATCTAAGGTAAAGGATACTCCCAGTATTGGGAATGGAGGCATTCCTCCCAGTGTCACTAAACCATCAGTTGTAACAACCTCTTAGAGCCATTCCTCTTCCACTGCTCACTCTGCCTAAAATGATAAATTTCAGCAGACTATCTAGAGTGTCTAAAGTGCTCGAGGCATTCCTCTTGAATTTATGAACATTGGAGACCTCTCCTACGGCATTTTACACAATCAGTATTAGAGGCATTGCTCTCAAAATCAGCAAACACATGGAGGCATTCCTCCTATGGTATATTACACACGCTGTTAAAGGCATTCCTCTCAGAATAAGCAAGTGTCTTTCAACTCTTCCTTTCTGGTTTCAAATAGAAAATCTATACGTATTCGCAATCTATACTACTTACCTATATCCTATGTTTTTTTACTCCTGTCATCACTTCTTCTCTCGTGTCTGCTTTGGCCGCTGTTACTTTAGCGCTGCACCCTTGTTGCCAAGTGGAATCTGTATCCAGCTCCAACAGACGCTGGATATGGATTCTAGGGCGAACAGATGCATCTTAGAAGCCACACAGTAAGCGTGCGCACTCCTGATGCCGCCTAAAGGTACACTTTAACGTTATTGTAAAGGATCTGCCAGGCACAGCTTCGGGGTTAACTCCCTTAATTAATCAGTCAGCACCTGAATCTACATCCCTGAGACTGACTCCAGCTTCCACCACTCAGGCTGGCAGGCTTAGGAGTGGGAGAGCCTATCGCAGCCTGGCCAGACTCAGCTAGCTCCCGCCCTCTGTCTATTTATACCTGCATTTCCTGTTCCTCCTTGCTTGTTATTCTTTTTCGTGTGGTTTCCTGGCCCAGCTACAGCTCCTTCTACTGCCCCTTTCCCTTGCTTGTATTCCCTTGTATGTTTGTCGTGTTTGTCGTGCACTTACTGAGTGCAGGGACCGCCGCCCAGTTGTACCCCGTCGCCTAGGGCGGGTCGTTGCAAGTAGGCAGGGACAGAGTGGCGGGTAGATTAGGGCTCACTTGTCTGTTTCCCTACCCCCCGGTTATTACATAATAACAAGCCCATACCTAGTCTACCCTGGTTCCTGACACCACTATGGACCCCCGTGAGACCCTGGCTCAGCAAATGCAGGGTCTCTCCCTACAGGTCCAGGCCTTGGCTCAGAGGGTCAACCAGCCTGATGCTACCTTGGTAGTTCCCCTCACCGCACCTCTTGAACCCCACCTCAAGTTGCCCGACCGGTTCTCAGGGGACCGGAGGGCGTTTCTCTCCTTTCGGGAGAGTTGTAGGCTTTACTTTCGTTTAAAGCCTCATTCCTCAGGTTCTGAGAGCCAGCGGGTGGGTATAATTATGTCCCGGCTCCAGGAAGGGCCCCAAGAGTGGGCCTTCTCCTTGGCTCCTGACGCCCCTGAACTTTCCTCCGTTGATTGTTTATTTTCTGCTCTCGGACTTATTTATGACGAGACTGACAGGACTGCCTTTGCCGAGAGTCAGCTGGTGACCTTACGTCAGGGTAAGAGACCTGTTGAGGAGTATTGCTCTGACTTTAGGAAGTGGTGCGTAGCTTCTCGGTGGAATGACCCTGCCTTAAGGTGCCAGTTTAGGTTGGGTCTGTCGAATGCCCTGAAAGACCTGCTAGTTAGCTATCCCTCTTCTGACTCCCTAGACCAGGCTATGGCTTTAGCGGTACGACTTGACCGACGTCTCAGGGAACGACAACATGAATGTTTATGTGTTTTCTCCTCCGACTCCCCCATGATGCCTCCCGAAGTTCCGTTGCTTCGTTCCTCCCCGAAAGACTCAGAGATACCTATGCAACTCGGGGCCTCCGTGTCCCCCCAACAACGTAGAGAATTCCGCAGGAAGAATGGTCTCTGCTTCTACTGTGGGGATGACAAGCATCAAGTGAACAACTGTCCTAAGCGTAAGAATGCAGCCAGAGAACTTCCGCGCCTAAGTGATCATCGGGGTGCTCACTTGGGCGCACAGGTATTTCCAGTAAATAGGAAACGTACTAAGATCTTGCTTCCCTTTCAGGTCTCTTTTGGTGGTAGGTCTGCTACCGGCAGTGCCTTCGTGGATTCAGGGTCCTCTACTAATATTATGTCTGTGGAATTTGCTATGTCTCTTGCTATGCCTCTGATTGATTTGCCTAAACTTGTCCCGGTAGTGGGTATCGACTCCACTCCTCTTGCTAATGGTTATTTTACACAGCATACCCCTGTTTTTGAACTCCTTGTTGGCTCCATGCATTTGGAGCAATGCTCTGTACTGTTGATGCAGGGATTATCGTACGATTTGGTTCTAGGCCTTCCCTGGTTGCAGTTGCATAATCCCACGTTTGACTGGAATTCTGGGGAGCTAACCAAATGGGGTAATGAATGTTGTACGTCATGTTTTTCTGTTAATTCTATTTCTCCCCCTGAGGAGGCGAATACGCTACCCAAGTTTGTTCAGGACTTCGCTGATGTTTTCTCTAGGGAGGCCTCCGAAGTGTTACCTCCTCATAGAGAATATGATTGCGCTATCGAATTGGTACCAGGAGCTAAGCTTCCTAAGGGTAGGATATTTAATCTTTCTTGTCCCGAACGTGAAGCCATGAGAGAGTATATCCAGGAATCCCTGGCCAAGGGTTACATTCGTCCCTCTTCTTCTCCGGTAGGTGCTGGCTTCTTCTTCGTGGGGAAGAAGGATGGTGGTCTTAGGCCATGCATTGACTACCGTAGCCTGAATAAGGTCACGGTAAGGAACCAGTATCCCCTTCCTTTGATTCCTGATCTCTTTAATCAGGTTCAGGGGGCCCAATGGTTCTCTAAATTGGATCTACGGGGGGCGTATAACCTTATTCGCATCAAAGAGGGGGATGAGTGGAAGACTGCGTTTAACACGCCCGAAGGCCATTTCGAATACCTCGTCATGCCCTTTGGGTTGTGTAATGCACCTGCGGTCTTCCAGAATTTCATAAATGAGATTTTGAGAAATTACCTGGGGATATTTCTTGTAGTGTACCTTGATGACATACTGGTGTTTTCCAAGGACTGGTCCTCCCACATTGAGCATGTCAGGAAGGTGCTCCAGGTCCTTCGGGAAAACAAACTGTTTGCCAAAACCGAAAAATGTGTGTTTGGGGTACAGGAGATACCATTTTTGGGTCAAATCCTCACTCCTCATGAATTCCGCATGGACCCCGACAAGGTTCAGGCTGTGGCGGAATGGGTCCAACCTGCCTCCCTGAAGGCGTTACAGTGTTTTTTGGGGTTCGCTAATTATTACAGGAGATTTATTGCTAACTTCTCGGTCATCGCTAAGCCTCTTACGGACCTCACTCGCAAAGGTGCTGATCTCCTCCACTGGCCTCCTGAGGCTGTCCAGGCTTTTGAGGTCCTTAAGAAGTGCTTTATCTCGGCCCCGGTGCTGGTTCAGCCCAACCAAATGGAGCCATTTATCGTGGAAGTTGACGCATCTGAGGTGGGAGTGGGGGCTGTCTTGTCCCAGGGTACCAGGTCCCTCACCCATCTCCGCCCCTGTGCCTACTTCTCCAGGAAGTTTTCGCCAACTGAGAGTAACTATGATATTGGCAACCGCAAACTCTTAGCCATTAAATGGGCGTTTGAAGAGTGGCGCCACTTCCTGGAGGGGGCTAGACACCAGGTAACGGTCCTTACCGACCACAAGAATCTGGTTTTCCTAGAATCTGCCCGGAGGCTAAACCCGAGACAAGCTCGATGGGCGTTATTTTTTACCAGATTCAATTTTTTGGTTACCTATAGGGCTGGGTCTAAAAATATTAAGGCTGATGCACTGTCGCGTAGCTTCATGGCCAGCCCTCCTTCGGAGGAAGATCCTGCTTGTATTTTTCCTCCAGGTATAATCATTTCCTCGATCGATTCTGATTTAGTCTCTGAAATTGCTGCTGATCAAGGTTCAGCTCCCGGGAACCTTCCTGAGAACAAGCTGTTTGTTCCCCTGCAATTCCGGCTAAGGGTACTTAGGGAAAATCATGACTCCGCACTATCTTGTCATCCAGGCATCCTGGGTACCAAACACCTCATTACCAGAAATTATTGGTGGCCTGGGTTGCCTAAAGACGTTAAGGCCTACGTCGCTGCTTGTGAGGTTTGTGCTAGGTCCAAGACTCCCAGGTCCCGACCAGCGGGCTTACTGCGTTCGTTGCCCATTCCCCAGAGACCTTGGACACATATCTCCATGGATTTTATCACCGATTTGCCTCCATCCCAAGGCAAGTCGGTGGTGTGGGTGGTGGTAGACCGCTTCAGTAAGATGTGCCACTTTGTGCCCCTCAAGAAACTACCCAATGCCAAGACGTTGGCTACCTTGTTTGTCAAACACATCCTGCGTCTCCATGGGGTCCCTGTCAATATTGTTTCGGACAGAGGGGTACAATTTGTTTCATTGTTTTGGAGAGCCTTCTGTATGAAGTTGGGGATTGATCTGTCCTTCTCCTCTGCCTTCCATCCTGAAACCAATGGTCAAACGGAGAGGACTAATCAATCTCTAGAACAATACTTAAGGTGTTTTGTCTCTGACTGTCAATATGATTGGGTCTCATTCATTCCCCTTGCCGAATTTTCCCTTAATAACCGTGTCAGTAACTCGTCAGGGGTCTCTCCCTTTTTCTGTAATTTTGGGTTTAATCCACGGTTCTCCTCCGTTTCACCTGGTAGTTCCAACAATCCCGAGGTAGAGGTCGTTCATCGGGAACTGTGCACAGTCTGGGCCCATTTGTTTATATATTTGACCTTCTATCTCCTCAGTTATATTGGGAGGGGGGGGGGGGGGGTCTATAGATTACACCAAAAGTAATTTTTTCAGTGTTTACCTCCCTTTGTAATTCCACCCACAAGGTTTCAATCTCCTCACAGTCTTCACCCACTATTGTCTCTTTCACACTCGCCTTCATATTACTTCTCACATACAGACATACACCACCGCCTTTCCTATTTGTCCTGTCTTTCCGAAACAGTGTAAAACCCTGTAGATTTACAGCCCAGTCGTGTGACAAGTCTAGCCATGTTTCAGCAACACCACTTATATCTATATTTTCCTCCATTACCAAGGCCTCTAGACTTCTGGCATTTGTGAACATACACTTTAACTTGCCTTTCAATTTTTCACTTTCAGTATCAGAAATTTTATTATTTGACATTATTTGGGCCTTTTTATTTTCAGTGCTGTTTTGTAACAAAAGGATCTCCTTATCCTGTTGTCTAGTCCTCCCTCCAGTCTGTTTCTCCTTCCACCAATATAGTCTGACCCCTCTCTAACCTAACTACCCCTTTATTTTCTATGATGACCTCCCTCCCCAGTCCTAGTTTAAATACTCCGCCACCCCAGCTAGAATTCTCTCCCCAAGCACAGCGGACCCCCTTCCATTTAGGTGCAAATCATCTGCAGAATACAGTCTGTACCCCAATGAAATGTCATCCCAGTGCTCTGGGAAACCATAGCCTTCTCCTCTACACCAAGACTTAAGCCATGCATTTAACTCCCTGAGCTCCAGCTGTCTTTCCTGTGATGTGCATGGCACACACAACCTATGAGAATACAACTTTGGAGGTACTTCCCTACAGCTTGTAGCCTAGTTTTTCAAAATTATTCTTAAGTCTCCTCCACCTACCATGTATTCTATCGTTGGTGCCCACATGGCCCACGACAGCTAGATCATTACCAGCCCCTCCCAGTAATTTATGCACCCGTTCCACCATATGCCGAACCCTTGCACCAGGGAGATAGTAAACCATTCGGTTGAGGCGGGCTTGGCGACAAATTATTCTATCCGTCTTCCTATTATAGAATTCTCTACAACTACTAATTGTCTTGCCTTACCTGCATTACCATCCTGCCGACTACTAGCTTGGCTGTTCTTCTGGCTGTTAGGGAGATCAGTATCCACTAGGGCTGCCATTTCTGAGACCGACACCCTCACATCATCACTCAACTTGGCAATTTTGCTTGGAATTCCTTTTCTTGGACCCCTATCTACTGCCCCTAACTACATTAACCCAGCTTCTTGCCTGATCCTGCTGACCCATGTCTTCACTCTCAAGATCTACCCCACTAGCTGCTTGCTCAGTGAGCAGCATGCTCCGCTCAAGATCGCCCTCAGTGTTGGATTTTGCTCCTCCAGACTTCTAATGCTCACATCTGCCACAGAGGTATTCACCCTGGAACTCCGGCTCCAGTCATACATGCATATTGCAAACTGTGCACAGAAGAAAACCTCCAATCTTGCTGTCCATTCCAAAAAACAGTGAATGATTGAAAAAGTAAAAGAAAAGAAGAGAAGAATACTTAATGGGACTTTAACTCCTCTTTTAAACTCCGGTTCAATAACTCCACTACTATCACAATCCATTTAATTCACCTAGCCCAAAAGAGAGCAAGCTCAGGGTGAGACCTGCTGGTTAATTTTATATCACCTGAGAGCAATTAACCCCTACCCTAGTCAGCTGCTCAGCAGGAAAGAAGCTACAAAGAAAAAAAAAGGTTTTAAATTGTGTCAGTTTTGCTAGCTTCTATTTGTAAGCACTCAATTCAGTATCACACAGTATCACACACAGGAACACAGCAACACAATCTGGCTTAATAACTCCACTTATATCACAAGCTGCTTAATTCACCTAGCCCAAAAGAGAGTGTCATTATCTACAGAGGGAGCTATATTTGGGGCACTATATACAGGGTGGGCTATATGAGTGACACTATATAAAGGGGTGGGCTATATGAGGGACACTTTATACAGGGGTGGGCTATATCTGGGGCATTATATACAGGGTTGGGCTATATGAGGGATACTATATACAGGGGTCGGCTGTATGTGGGGCATTATATAGGGGGTGGGTTATACGAGGGATGCTATAAACAGGGGTGGGCTATATGTGGGGCACTAAATACAGGAGTGGGCTATATGTGGGCACTATCTACATGGGTAGGCTATATGTGGGGCACTATATACAGGGGAGCTATATGTGGGCACTATCTACGGGGGGCTATATGTGTGGCACTATCTACAGGGGGCTGTATGTGGGGCACTATCTACAGGGGGCTGTATGTGGGGCACTATACAGGGGCATCTATGTGGGGCACTATCTACAGGGGGTCTATGTGGGGCACTATCTACAGGGGGCTCTATGAGGGGCACTATCTATGGGGAGCACTGTGTGTGTGTGTGTGTGTGTGTGTGTGTGTGTGTGTGTGTGTGTGTGTGTGTGTGTGTGTGTGGGACACAGTGAATGGTGCTATTATAATCAGGGACACAGCATATGGTGCTATTATAATCGGGGACACAATGTATGGTGCTATTATAATTAGAGGTGCAGTGTATGGCGCTATTATATTTTGTGGCTTAGTGTGTGGCACCATGATAATTTTATCTTCATTTATATGTGCAGAAAGGTTTGAAAAGTGAGTAGCTGAAGACATCTGAGCGGCAAACTGCAGAAATGGGCTGTGGCCGGGAGAAGTCATCATAGACATCTGGACCGGATGGAGAAGAAAAGAGAAAAAGAACTAGAATCTAAGACGTCACCGGTGAATCACTTAATGTAAATGTTTATTCTGCCTCTAATCAGCACTGTATGATCTGCAGCAAGATGATGGGTGGTATATTTTTTTTGGGGTGAAAGAGTAACTCCTAGCATATCCTCACTATTGTTTGGGCCATGCTGGGAGCTGTAGTTTTACACCGTACAAACCTATACAGAAGGGGTGCACTAAATTGAGCTGTATTTGTGCTGGTGCTGTATATATGCTATGATCTTATGTCTGGTGCTGTATATATGTTATGATTTTTGTTCTGGTGCTGTATTTATGTACTGAGCTTTGTTCTGGTGCTGTGTATATGTACTGAGATTGGTTTTGGTGTTGTATATATGTACTGAGCTTTGTTCTGGAGCTGTATTTATGTACTGAGCTTGGTTCTGGTGTTGTATATGTGTACTGAGCTTGGGTCTGGTGCTGTATATATGTTATGAGCTTTGTTCTAGAGCTGTATTTATGTACTGAGTGTAGCGTCCATGGCCACGGGCCGTCGGGTTTACTCAGCTCCCGACGCCTGCAGCCATGGATCCGTGAGCGCTGGTCCCCATCACCTTCCTAGGAGACGCCAGCGCTCACTTCCGCTCCGTTCTGCTGTGTCCCGTAGGGTGCGCGCACACACTCGTGCACGGCCTTAAAGGGCCAGCGCACGCACATCAGGAAATCATAATCATCAACGGCCCATGATTTCCTGGTCTATAAGAAGGCCCAGCCCTTCTGATCCTTGCCTGAGCGTTGTTAGTTATCCCAAACCTGTCTTGCAAATGGTCCCTTAGAGTTTCCCGTTCCAGTTGTTACCCGTGCCTTGTTACCTGTTCCTGTATCCTGTGCTGTTCTTTTTCCTGTGTCTACTAGTGTCTGCCATGACCTGTGTCATCAGCCACGTCCGGAGGAATTCGCCACGTCTGCCGCAACCTGCGGAACCTGTGTTATCCGCCACGTTTGGCGTTACCTGCTGCACCTATATCCATCTGTACCAGAGCTACGGCCACTGTCTGGACTATCCAGGTACCCTTGTGCGGGACATTGTATTGCTGGGGTTCCCTGTTTGGCCAACTGCCTCCCCGCTACGGTGGTACGGCCTAGTGGGTCCACAAATCCGCTATGTGACAGTACAATCAGGCCATGGACCACACAAGCCATGCTGACTAAGATGGAGGATCTCCAGTCACGACAAAACCAACTCCTCCTATCGGTGAACGCTATCGCCCATCGGCTGCTTGCTCCAACCACAGTCGTCACCGCACCCATTCCTGCTGTTCCTCCTGCTACACTTCCTGTCTGTACCAGTATCAATCCCCTGTGCTTCCTACTGCTACCTCCACGCTATGACGGAGATCCGAAGTCCTGCAGGGGATTTTTGAATCAGTGCCAGATTACTTCAAACTACATGCCAGGTCCTTCTCTTCGAATGACGTCAGGATCGCCTTCAACATCTCTCTCCTTACTGGCAAAGCCCTAGCATGGGCTAATCCTCTGTGGAAACATCAGGAACCAGAGACCCGTGACTTGCAGTGCTTCTTACAGATCTTCCGCTCCCGCTACACCAGAGACACCTCTCCGTGGGCGAGTATGCCATTCAGTTCCGTATCCTGGCTGCTGAGTTGACCTGGAACAATGAAGCTTTGGCGGCCACATTCTGGCAGGGACTGTCTTCAGGGATTAAGGACGAGCTGGCTGCTCGCGATCTGCCATCTACCCTGGACGATCTTATCCTACTCGCCTCCCGGGTTGACATGAGGATCCAGGAGCGTTCCCAAGAGGTTCTCCGGGAGAAAGAACTTCCTCGGCTGGATTCTACTTTTGAGCAATCCTCCTCAGTCGTCCAACCAGAGGATCTTGTGCAGAGTAACCAGGCCAAGTTGTCTCTCCAGGAGAAATAGCGCAGACGCACTTCTGGACTTTGTTTGTATTGCGGCCTCAGAGGCCATATTGTGCATCTGTGTCCCAAGAGACCCCATTGCCTAGGATTTGTTGGAGAGACAACCCTAGGTGGAATGGTACCTAATAGAGCATTCTGCTCCAAGTTGACTATTCCTGTGACCCTAGTATCCGGCGAGAGGGCGCATCGGGTTTCTGCATATCTTGATTCTGGGTCTGCGACAAACTTCATTCAAAAGGAGCTAGTGAATCATCTTCAGTTGCCCACAGTTCCCCTGGAGACGTCTTTGGCTGTTGCCTCGGTGAATGGACTGCCTCTGCCTGATCCTATTGTTTCTAAAACCAAGCCGTTGAAGCTCCAGGTTGGAGTCCTTCATTCTGAATTGATTTATTTCCTTGTTTTGCCCAAGGCCATCAATCCTGTTCTGCTGGGCCTGCCTTGGCTTCGACTACATGACCCGGTCCTGGACTGGAATTCTGGAGAGGTTCTCCAATGGGGCTCCAAGTGCCTTGGTCGTTGTCTCTTTCAGATCCATCCTTTCAAGCCTCCTCTTCCTCAGTCATTGGCGGGACTGCCCCCCCAGTTTGCGGATGTTTTCAGCAAAACGGAGGCTGAGACGCTGCCTCCACATCGGACTTATGACTGCCCCATTGAACTGGTTCCTAATGCCTCTCTCCCCCATGGCCGAGTATATCCTCTCTCCTTGCCAGAGTCTCTATCCATGTCAGCCTATATCAAGGAGAATTTGGAGAGGGGTTTCATACAAAAGTCTTCCTCCCCGGCTGGGGCTGGATTCTTCTTCGTTAAAAAGAAGGACGGATCCATTCGACCCTGCATTGACTACCGTGGTCTCAACCAGATCATGGTCAAGAACAAATACCCGTTGTCACTTATATCTGAGCTGTTTGATTGCATACGAGGACCTAAAAATGTTCTAAGCTAGACCTGCGGGGAGCTTATAACCTAGTCCGGATTCGCCAGGGTGACGAGTGGAAGATGGCATTTAACGAATACATAGTGATGCCCTTCGGACTGTGTAACGCTCCCGCAGTGTTTCAGGAGTTTGTTAATGATATCTTCCGAGATCTCCTCTATGTCTGTGTTGTTGTTTATTTCGATGATATTTTGATTTTCTCCCCAGATTCGAAGACTCATCAGAGGCATGTCCGTCAAGTTCTACTACGATTAAGGGAGAATCGTTTATACGCCAAGCTGGAGAAGTGCGTCTTTGAGAGGAGATCTCTGCCCTTCCTGGGCTACATCATCTCGGATCAAGGTCTCAAGATGGATCCTGAGAAAGTGAGAGCTGTCCTGGAGTGGCCACGTCCTCAAGGCCTAAGGGCCATACAGCGGTTCCTGGGATTCGCCAATTTCTACCGGCAATTTATTCCTAACTTCTCATCTCTGACGGCTCCCATCTCTAGCATAGGAAAGCCAAGGTGTGGACTCCAGAGGCAGAGTCCGCATTTATTAGCCTCAAGAGAGCCTTCACTTCAACTTCAATCCTCAATCATCCTGACATATCTTGGCAGTTCTCACTGGAAGTGGACGCTTCCTCTGTTGGTGCTGGCACACTTCTGTTCCAGAGGAGCTCCAAAGGAAAGGCAGTAGTATGTGGCTACTATTCTAGAATTTTTTCTTCTGCTGAGCGCAATTACTCTATTGGAGATCGGGAGCTACTGGCCATCAAGTTGGCTCTGGAGGAGTGGAGACATCTTCTAGAGGGCGCAGCTCACCCCATCCTGATCTTCACTGACCACAAGAACCTTACCTACCTTCAGTCTGCTCAACGACTGAATCCCCATAAAGCCAGGTGTTCTTCAGCCGTTTCCAGTTTGTGCTCCACTACCGTCCCGCGGACAGGAATGTGAGGGCCGATGCTCTGTCCAGATCATTTGAGATGGAAGACACGGTGGAGTCCTTTCAAACTATTATACACCGGTCCTGCATTGTCACTGCTAATCCTCTGCAGGTTAGAGACATCCCTCCGGGGAGCACTTTTGTTCGGTTGGCAGACAGGAGAAGAATTCTCCGCTGGGGACACAGTTCTAAACTAGCTGGGTACGCTGGTGTCCGTAAAACCCAAGACCTGATTGCTCGTCACTTCTGGTGGCCCACGCTACCTAAAGATGTTCTGGACTTTGTTAGAAGCACACACCGTGCAAGAAGAGACAAAGTTACTCACTCCAAGCTTGCCGGCCTCATTCAACATCTGCCTGTACCCAATGCCCCCTGGCAGCACATTGAAATGGACATTGTCACAGACCTTCCCCCCTCAGCAGAATGCAACACTGTCTGCGTTGGAATGGACCGGTTCTCTAAGATGGCACATTTTATCCCGCTGACCGGCCTTCCTTCTGCTCCTTGACTGGCGAGTCTCTTCATTCAGCACATCTTTCACTTGCATGGCTTGCCTCTTCACATTGTGTCCGACCGGGGGGTTCCGTTTACATCAAAGTTCTGGAGAGCCCTCTGTAAACTCCTGAATGTCAGATTGGACTTTTCCGCAGCCTATCACCCCCAGTCCAATGGGCAAGTTGAGAGGATCAACCAGATCATGGAGAATTATCTCCGCCACTTCATCTCTTCACAGCACGATAACTGGGTACATATGCCCCCACATTATAAACTGAAATACAAGTAAAACCCTAAACAAATGTGCTACCAAGCAAAATCCGCTCTCTAATAGCCAAATGGCGGGCCTTCCAAGCCTGGTGGTGTGCCCAAACAGCAGTTTATGACCCCATATGGGGTATTAATGTACTCTGGGGGCCCACTTAACAATTTATCAGGTGTGTGTCTCCAGTGGTACAAGCTGGGCACAACATATTGGGCACTTAAATAGCATATCTGTGGGAAAAATACAATGTTTAATCTGCAATATAAATTGTGTACTAATTTCTGAAAAACGTGTTGGGTCAAAAGCCTCACTACACCTCATGATAAATTCCTTAAAGGAGTTTAGTTTCCCAAATGGGGTCACTTCTCTGGTCACTTCTCTGGGTTTTTCACTGTACTGGTACTGCAACATGGTGTAAAAAAACAATTTTGTAAAATTTTCACTCCAAAAACTAAATTGCGCACTACATATGAGGTATTTCCTTACTCAGGAGAAATTGTGTAACACATGTTGGGGTGTCGTTTCTTCTGTATTCCTTGTTAAAATGTAAAATTATGAGCTAAAACTACATATTATTGGAAAAAATTCAATTTTTCATTTTCACGTCCTAACTTTAATAAATTTTATAAAACACCTGAGGGGTCAAAATGCTCTCTACACCCCTAATTTAATTATTTTGAGGAGTATGGTCTCCAAAATGGGATCACACCTGGGGAATTTCTACTGTACTGGTACTTCAGAGGCTCTACAAATGCGACCGGGCCCCCAGAACCAATTCAGCAAAATCTGCGCTGCAAAAGCCAAATGGGGCACCTTCCCTTTTGAGCCCCGCCGTGTGCCCAAACAGCATTTTATGACCACTTATAGGTAATTGCTTTACTAAGGAGAAAATGCCCTACAAACATTGGGGTGTTTTTTTCCTAGAAGTCTTGTCAAAATGAAAATTTTGAGTAAAACTAAATATTATTAGCAAAAAAATGTTTTTTTCCATTTTTACAGTCAAATCCTAATAAACTCGCTGAAAAATCTGTGGGGTCAAAATGCTCACTGCAACCGAGATAAATTAAGGAGTGTAGTTTCCTAAATGGGGTCACTTTTAGGGGGTTTCCACTGTATTGGTACCTTAGGGGCTGTGCAAATGCAACGTGGTTTCAGAAAACCATTCCAGCAAAATCTGCACAATCTCCAAAAACTAAAAGGCGCTCCTTCTCTTCTGAGTGCTGTCGTGTGCTTAAACAGAAGTTTATGACCACACATGGGGTATTGCTATGCTCATAAGAAATTGGCTAAAAAATTTGTGGTGCTTTTTCTCCTGAATTCCTTGTGGAAATGAAACATTTTGAGCTAAAATTACATATTTTTGGGAGAAAAAATATTTTCAGTTTTTATTCTAATAAATATGAAAAAGCTCTGGGGTCAGAAGGGTCACTACACCCCTAGATATTTTCCTTGAGGGGTGTTTTTTCAAAGATGGGGTGTTTTTTGTGTGTATCTGATGTTTTGGCACCTCAAGGCCTTTTCAAACATGAAATAGTGCCTGAAAAACATCCTAATAAAAAGAAGGCCACAAAATCCACAAAGTGCTCCTTCATTTCTGAAGCCTGTGTTTGAGTTCATTAGCAAACATAGCCAGATGTGCGATATTTTTGAAAACGGCAGAATCTGTGTAATAAATGTTGAGTTGTGTTTTTTCTGTTAACGCCTGCTATGTTACTGAAATAAATGGAATAAATTGAAAATCCGTCAGAAAAAAATAGATTTGTAAATTGTACTTCCACATTGCTTTAATTCCTGTGAAACACCTAAAGGGTTAACAAACTTGCTAAATGTTATTTTAAATACATTGGGGGTGCAGTTTTTAAAATGGGGTGTTATGAGGATTTTCTATCTGGCAGCGTTATCTGATGGCACTAAGTTTTGTGCATGCGCCGTCTTTAAGACTATCATAAATAATACGTGTGCACAGTCCGTAGTGTCCCATAATTAGATCATGTATGTTTTGGTGCTACTAAGCATGCTCCATACGGAAGAAGCAATTGGCTCTTGTAGGAGCTTCGTGTATTGGCTATTTCTGCTCTAACAAATGTGTCTGGATGACCGACGATACACCAAGTCCCTTGATTGGCTCCTGTGCACTGGTCCTCCTCTAGTGATGTTCTACGAGTTGTTATAAGCCTCAGCCTTGCTGTTTCCGTCGCCACTTCCCCATTGTAAACCTGAGGACGCCATCTCGGTGAAACATGTCTGGTGGCCTTTGTTGAATGTTTTTGATACCATCAGTATAAAAAATCAGCTCAGAATCAATTCTGGCATAGCGGTCTGCAGACGCTTCCCTCTAGTATAGACAATATATTAATTCTACTGCTGTTAGCAAAGACTGAACATTACATCTATATGTGTATGTTCACACGCAAACTCAAAAATGTCTGAAAATACGGAGCTGTTTTCAAGCGAAAACAGCTCCTGATTTTCAGACGTTTTTGTAGCTACTCGCGTTTTTTGCTGTGTATTTACGGCCGTTTTTGGAGCTGTTTTTCAATGGAGTCAATGAAAAATGGTTCCAAAAACCTCCCGAGAAATGACCTGCACTTCTTTTGACGCGGCATCTTTTTACGTGCCGTATTTTGAAAACGACGCGTAAAATTACGCCTCGTGGGAACAGAGCACTGTATATCACATTGCAAGCAATGGGCAGATGTTTGGAGGCGTAATGGTGCAGTTTTTTCAGGCGTAATTCGAGGCGTAAACGTCCTGAATTACGTCTGAAACCACTGCGTGTGAACATACCCTATGAGTTATAGCGTTTCTGGGCTCATGGGTTGTTTATAGAATATAGGCTACGTGCCTTTAACCCCTTTAGGACACAGCCTGTTTTGGCCTTGTGGACACAGCCTATTTTTTAAAATCTGACATGTGTCACTTTATGTGGTAATAACTCCGGAATGCTTTTACCTATCCAAGCGATTCTGAGATTGTTTTCTCGTGACATATTGTACTTTATGTTAGTGAAAAAATTTGGTCGATAAATTCAATATTTATTTGTGAAAAACTTCAAATTTTAGCAAAAATTTGCAAAAATTTGCATTTTTCTACATTTAAATGTATTTGCTTGTGAAACAGATAGTAATACCACACAAAATAGTTACTAGTTAACATCCCCTATATGTCTACTTTATGTTTGCATCATTTTTTTTCACGTACTTTTATTTTTCTAGGACGTTACAAGGCTTAGAACTTTAGCAGCAATTTCTCATATTTTCAATAAAATTTCAAAAGGCTATTTTTTCAGGGACCAGTTCAGTTCTGAAGTGGCTTTGAGGGCCTTATATATTAGAAAGTCCCCATAAATCACCCCATTTTGAAAACTGCACCCCTCAAGGTATTCAAAACCACATTCAGAAAATATTTTAACCCTTTAGGCGTTTCACAGGAATTAAGGCAAAGTAGAGGTGAAATTTACAAATTTCATTTTTTTTGCCGAAATTCATTTGTAATAAAAAAAAATCTGTAACACAGAAGGTTTTACCAGGGAAACGCAACTCAATATTTATTGCCCAGATTCTGCAGATTTTAGAAATATCCAACATGTGGCCCTAGTGTCCTAATGGACTGAAACACAGGCCTCAGAAGCAAAGGAGCAGCTAGTGGATTTCGGGGCCTCCTTTTTTTAGGAATATATTTTAGGCACCAAGTCAGGTTTGAGGCGGTCTTGTGGTACCTAAACAGCCGAAACCCCTCCAAAGTGACCCCATTTTGGAAACTACACCCCTCAAGGCATTTTTCTAGGGGTATAGATAGCATATTGACCCCACAGTTTTTTTGCAGAATTTAGTGGAATTAGTCTGTGAAGATGAAAATCACCTATTTTTCTGTGGAAACATAGAATTTTTTCATTTTTACAAGGAATAAAGGAGAAAAAGCACCCCAAAATTTGTAAAGCAATTTCTCCCGATTACGGCAATACCCCATATGTGGTCGTAAACTGATGTTTGGACCCACAGCAGGGCTCAGGAGGGAAGGAGCGCCTTTTGGATTTTGGAGCGCAGATTTTGCTGGATTGGTTTTCAGTGCCATGTCGGGTTTGCAACGCCCCGGAGGGACCAAAACAGTGTAAACCCCCCAAAAGTGACCCCATTTTGGAATCTACACCCCTCAAGGAATTTTTCTAGGGGTATAGTGAGATTTTGGCCCCTCAGGATCTTTTTTAGAGCTAAGGTGACCAAAAAACAGCGATTTTGGCGCTTTAAATTCTTTATTTATTACAGCGTTCACCGTGCGCAATAAATTACGTTTTAATTTATTCTGCCGGTCGGTACGATTATGGCGATACCATATGTGTATAGATTTTTTTACGTTTTGCAGCGTTTGCACAATAAAATTAAGTTTCTATAAAATAATTTATTTTCTGGGACACGCTATTTTGAGCCGTAACGTTTTTATTTTTTCGTCAAAAAAGCTGTGGGAGGTCTTGTTTTTTGCGGGACGGGTTGTAGTTTTTATTGGTACCATTTTGGGGTAAATGCGACTTTTTGATCACTTTTTATTCTATATCTTGGGAGGGGTGGTGACCAAAAAATAGCGATGCTGACAGTTTTCCGTTTATTTTGTTTGCGGCGTTCACCGTGCGGAAAAATTAACATTATAGTTTCATAGATTGGGTCGTTACGAACGCGGCGATACCAAATATGTGTACTTTTTTTTTAACGTTTTCATTTTTTCCCTATAATAAATGACTTATTATAGGAAAACAAAACCTTTTATTTTTACACTTTTATAAAAAAAATGTATTAACTTTTTTTTACTTTTTACACTTTATATTTTTGTTTATTAACTTTTCTTTTACTTTTTACACTTTCTTTTTTGACCTGCAGCTCTGATCGCTGCTAGAATACATTACACTACCTAGGTAGTGTAACGTATTCCAACTGTCAGTGTGACGTCACAGTCACTCTGACAGTTGGTCTACGAGGATCAACAGAGGCTGATCCTCATAGGCTGACATACATGGCAGACCTGGGGGCCGTTGTCTCCATCACAAGCATCAGAAGCCCCCACGATTGCATGGGGGCTGCTGATGCGCTACAAACCCGCTACATGCGGAGATCGCAATCGAGCCCCGCATGTAACGGGTTAATTGTTAGAAACCCCTAAAATTCGGCGATTGCACCCGATCGCCGAATTTAAGGGGTTAATGCGCCGAAATCAGCGGCAAAGGACCGCTGGCCGGCAAGAGGGGAGTGTCAGCTGTCGGCGACAGCTGACCTCCTGGTTCCCGGTGCACACTGTCGCCGACAGTGTGCACCGGGATTAACTCAGTAACTGTACGTCCTCGTGCGGGAAGTAACTTCCCGCAACGACGTACAGTTACGTCCTGGTGCGGGTAGGGGTTAATAAAGGTTATTTTCATTATTAGGAATTATTTGAATAGAACAATTGAATCCTTCTGTTAGTAGTATAGAAAATAGGGTTAGGCACAGTTCATACAGAGTTTTTCTGTTGCAGAAACCGCGTCAGAATCAGCGGCAAAAATGGTGTTTTTTAGCCGTTCCGGGTAAAATATTGAGGCAGATTTTTCTGCCTGCAAAAAAAACTTAGTTTTAGTTTAAAGTAACTTTAACCCCTTCAGGACTGAGCCTGTTTTGGCCTTCAGGACGAAGCCGATTTTTCAAATCGGACATGTGTCACTTTATGTGGTAATAACTCCGGAATGCTTTTGCCTATCCAAGTGATTCTGAGATTGTTTTCTCATGACATATTGTACTTTATGTTAGGGAAAAAATTTGTTCGATAAATTCAATTTGCATTTTTCTAAATTTAAATGCATCTACTTGTAAAACAGATAGTAATATCACACAAAATACTTACTATTTTATATTTCCCATATGTCTACTTTATGTTTGCATCATTTTTTGAACATTCTTTTATTTTTCTAGGACGTTACAAGGCTTAGAACTTTAGTAGCAATTTCTCATATTTTCAAGAAAATTTCAAAAGCCTATTTTTTCAGGGACCAGTTCAGTTCTGAAGTGGCTTTGAGGGCCTTATATATTAGAAAGTCCCCATAAATCAACCCATTTTGAAAACTGCACCCCTCAAAGTATTCAAAACAGCATTCAGAAAGTGTTTTAACCCTTTAGGCGTTTCACAGGAATTAAAGCAAAGTAGAGGTGAAATGTACAAATGTAATTTTTTTTTTGAAAATTTATTTGTAATAAATTTTTTCTGTACCACAGAAGGTTTTACCAGAAAAACGCAACTCAATATTTATTGCCCAGATTCTGCAGTTTTTAGAAATCTCCCACATGTGGTCCTAGTGCGGTAATGGACTGAAACACCGGCCTCAGAAGCAAAGGAGCAACTAGTGGATTTTGGGGCCTCCTTTTTTTAGAATCTATTTTAGGTACCATGTCAGGTTTGAATAGGTCTTGTGGTACCAAAACAGTAAAGACCCCCCAAAAGTGACCCCATTTTGGAAACTATACCCCTCAAGGAATTTATCTATGGGTATAGTTAGCATTTTGAACCCACAGTTTTTTTGCTAAATTTATTTGAATTAGTATGTGAAGATGAAAATCGACTTTTTTTCTGTAAGAACTTAGAAATTTTTAATTTTTACAAGGAATAAAGTAGAAAAAACACCCCAACATATGTAAAGCAATTTCTTACGATTATAGCAATACCCCATATGTGGTAATAAACTGCTGTTTGGACCCACAGCAGGCCTCAGAAGGGAAGGAGCACCATTTGGATTTTGGATTTCTGATTTTGCTGGAATAGTTTTCAGTGCCGTGTCACGTTTGCAATGCACTGGAGGGATGAAAACCGTGAAAACCCCCAAATAGTGACCCCATTTTGGAAACTACACCCCTCAAGGAATTTTTCTAGGGGTAAAGTTAGCATTTTGACCCCACAGTTGTTTTGCTGAAGTCATTGGAATTAGTCTGTAAAGGTAAAAATCGACTTTTTTTCTGTAAAGGAGAAAAAGCACCCCAACATTTGTAAAACAATTTCTCCTGATTACGTAAATACCCCATATGTGGTAATAAACTACTGTTTGGACCCACACCGGGGCTTAGAAGGGAAGGGGCACCATTTGGCTTTTGGAGCTCAAATTTAGCTGGAATAGTTTTTGGGTGTCATGTCGAATTTGCAAAGCCATTGAGGTACTAAAACAGTGGAAACCTCCCAAAAGTAACCCCATTTGGGAAACTACACCACTTAAGGAATCTATCTAGGGGTATAGTGAGGATTTAGGCCCCACATGTCTTTTGCAGAATTTATTAGAATTAGGCTGTGAAAATTAATATCAACATTATTTCCACTAAAATGTTGAATTTTTTCAATTTCACAAAGGATAAAGGAGAAATTGCACCCCAACATTTGTAAAGCAATTTCTCCCGAGTACGGCAATACCCCACATGTGGTCATAAATGTTTTTTCATTAGAAAATAAATTAACCCTTTCCGGACTGATCCATGTTTTGCTTTTTCTTTTTAGTTTTTCCTCCCCGCATTCCAAGAGCCACAACGTCTTTATTTTTCCGTCAATAGAGCGGTGTGGGGGCTTATTTTTTGCGAGACGAGCTGTAGTTTTTATTGGTACCATTTTTTGGTACATAAGACTTTTTTAGCACTTTTTATTACATTTTTTGGTAGAGCGAAGGTGACCAAAAAACTGCGATTTTGCCATTTAAAATTCTTTATTTTTCACGGCGTTCACGGTTGGTCCTCATAGGCTTCTGTACATGGCAACCCGGAAGCCATTGTCTGGCGTCCGGTTGCCATGGGTACGATCGCCAGCCTCCGTGATTTCACATGGGGGCTGCCGATCGGCGCTAAACACCTTAATTGTGGCGTTCAAATCGAACGCTGCAATTAAGGGGTTAACTGCCGAAATCAGCGGCGATAGGCTGCTGATCAGCAACGGGGAATGCAGGGCAGACGCCCTGCACAGTTAACCGCCGCTGTGATGTAGCGCCGCGCGGCGGTTAACTGTCAAAGCACAGACGTAACTGCACGTCAAGGTGCGCGAACTTACTGCACACATTGACGTGCAGTTACGTCAAGGTGCGGGAAGGGGTTAAACTTTAGTTTAAGCCTTAGTTGCCTTATAGGTTAAATTGTGTTTTATCATAAAATTTACCTGCCACCTACTAGGGCAAATATATTTGTTTTTCTTTATTTTTTGTTTATTGTATTAGGAGATAGTTAGAAGACACAGCTGTCATACACATACTGTAGCTGTAATGATCCCAGCACCTGTGTGTCATCACATGACCGTGGACAAAATTGTATCCACTGGATGTAAACAATAAATGTTCCTACTAAAAAACAAGAAGCAGAGCTTTTGAAAATCGTAGAAATTAACACAGAAAATGTATTGGGAAATTGTATAACTTTTAATTATCCAAAGAATAACAATAATTTGCTGAAACTGGACAACCCCTTTAATGTCTAATACAACGCAATGAAGCTTCCGCTGCACGTAAGCAAGAACAGATTGAGGTCAGAGCAGGAAGAATTTGCTCAGGATGGACATTATCCATTCAGTACCTACTAGAGGATGATTGCTTCTGTACTACACACACCAGGAGCAACCATAAGATTTTGCGAAGTACAAAGGGATAGACAGACACACAGACACACAATTGGACTATTATGTTTAGGGTCATTGCTTCGATTAAGATCTTTGTAATTGCTCGATGCTACAGCATACTAAATGTATTCCCTGAAAATGGGCAGTTTGATGCCAAGAGGGCAAAACCAGGCAATTAATAGTTATTTTCTTGTTTTGTGTACTGAAAATGTCGGCTTGGTTTTCCTTGAATATTCGGAGATATTTCCAACTATCTACACGAGTAGTTGTCTCAGATGTCCTAAAGGTGTTCATAGATGTTCAAAAATCTCAGGAAATAGGACCCGAAATCTTATTAGGACCTACATCTATAAGGAAAAAGCCGAAAACCATATCAAGTATAACTTTCTGCACTGGAGGACCATTTACATTCATGAAACACCATTGATGTCAATGAGCACTGTTTATTACATAAGGTTAGTCCTAACTGGACAATCTGTGTCCATATATGCTTAGGGCATGTACACATCTAACAGGTGGGTCTCCTACACCGTATTCTCCATATTTTCGAGAGTGGAGCTGCTACAAAGAGAAGCTTCCAACATAACTGGCTCGGCGCAACAAAATTTACATGGTTATTTACACATGGGATATGTGCGGCTGCCCTCACCTTATCCTGATGATAGCAATTGATCTTCAGGAGTTTCAGAAGCTTGTTTCTTAGCAGTTCGCTGATCACTGGGGCAACTTGCTCTAGAGAAGGTGAACTCTGACTGGGACAACCCTTTAACCCCTTCCCTACTCAGCCATTTTTCAGATTTTCACTTTTGTTTTTTCATCCCCACCTTCCAAAAGCTGTATTTTTTTTAATTTTTCCGTCTATATAGCCATACGAGGTCTTGTTTTTTGCAGTAAAAGTTTTAATTTTTCATGGCACCATTTATTCTACAGCATAATGTACTGGGAAAAATTATTTGCGAGGTTAAATGGGCAAAAAACAGCGATTACGACATTGTTTTGGGGTTTTTGTTTTTATGGTGTTTATCAGGGGCTAAAAACAACATATTCACCTTATTCTACAGGTTGATACGATTACAGCAATACCAAATTTATATGTTTTGTTTTATGTTTTACCACTTTTAAAAAAATTCAACTATTTTCTAAATAAAAAAAATGTTTTGTGTCGCCATGTTCTGAGAGTCATAAAGTTTTCATTTTTAAATCAATTTAGCGATGTGAGGCTGTAGTTTTCACCGAAACCATTTTGGGGTACATGTCACTTTTTATTTCATTTTTTGGGAGCGCTAAGCTGACCAAATTCCAGCAATTTGCTTGTTTTATATATATATATTTTTTACGTCGTTCACCGAGAAGGTTAAATAACACTATATGGTGATAGTTTGGACTTTTACGGATGCGGCGATACCAGTTATGTTAACTTATTTTTTTTAATATTGATTTAGGGAAATAATGTGAAAAGGTTTTTTTTTTAAAAGAAATGTAATACTTAATTTTTTTTTTAGGAACATAAAAAACAACTTTATTTAACTATTTTTTACCTTTCTTATTAGTCCCCCTAGGGGACTTGAAGCAGCGATCGTTGGATCGCTTGCTTGATATACTGCAATACTAATGTATTGCAGTATATCATGATTCTGACAGTCACCTTTTGAAGCCCTGCCGGGCTTTTTTAGGCCCCCAGGTTGCCATAACAACCGTTGTTACTGGCAAATCGTGCCGCAGGGGGGTTGTTTGAGGGGGCGCCCCCTGAGTCTAACACTTTAAATGCTGCGGTCGCGATTTACCACGGCATTTAAGGTGTTAAACGGGCGGAATCAAAGTGATCTTTGATTCCGCCCGTTGCAGTGAGGTGTCGGCTGTGTGAGGTGTCCGTTGTGTATGGAGCGCGCTCAGCCCGTGAGCTCGCTCCATACTTCCCCTTAACACTTATCACGTAAAGTTACGTGATAATGCGTTAAGGGGTTAATGTTCCCAATATTGATCATTTATGCTAATGATTTGTGTATATATATGTGCTGCATGTATATATTTGTGCATTTAAATATATATATTTATTTGTTCGATGGTAAAAGTTAATTTTGGCATTTACATTTCAGGAATTAATCATTGTACAGAGAAAAGTTCAGCTTTCTAATAAAGCTTTTCTCTTAATTTTTCACCATTTTCAAGATCTCTGGCTGAAAACTGGTACTTCTCAGAGCTGAAGTTTTGATCTATGTAGCCTGGAGTCCATGCTGATACATTTTACTTACACTGATGCATTGTAGCAAATAAGAATAAGAAGGACCTTTGTGCTGATAATGCTTTGCCTAGATTAGATAAAAAATTATAGCAAACTTTCAGCTGTGAGACCCTACAAATTATTATTCCTGACTTTTTAAGTTTTATGTAATATAAATATAAAAGTTATTGTCTATTTTGCAAACCCACTTTTAAAATGATCCTGTAAGGAATGTTGAGGTAATAGAGGAGGGTCTTTCATTTGGGCGCCTCTTCCCTAAGAGAAAGTCAAGAGAAACGTCCAGCAAGACTTACATCTATTGAGTTCTATGAACAGCCACTGAATTTAATGTAAAATGTCCAGTATTCACTGTGTAAGGCTTCAAACATAATTCCATGCAAATTTTGCAGGGCCCCAGGAGCCGGTGCATTGGCTTCTCTATTTTGTTTTTTTTGAGTCATGCACCACCCCCTCAGGACATGCACTAAGCATAACTTAGTGAACTGTTTAAAGTTTTTTTTTTATATATACTTATGGCACTACAGTAGAACTCTAGACGACCTGTAGTCCAAACTGGAGAACCCCTTTAACATGAATATAAAAAAACTGCATAACCTTAAATTTTCCTTGTGACCGATAAAAAAAGCATTTCACAAAAATGTCCTCTCTTCTGGCATCTAATCTACAGTAAAATGTATAAAAGGAAGGGTATTTTGTACAGCTGTACAATACTAAGAAAACAGCAGCAGTTCTGAGGACAAATTTGTAAAAATTGGGCTTGCCCCTAGAGATCAGTGCCAGCCAGCAAATCACTTCTGCTGTGTTTTTTTTCTACAGAATACAGTAATGTGCAAATTCTTCAGAGCAATGTTTAACTGCTTGAAAACATGTCTCGAGGCTTATGCAGCCCATTAATTAAAAAGTCACTAAGCCCCTAAACTGATATTTTATAAATGCCATCTTCTTTTAAGTGGAAAACCTTTGCTGTTAAAATAAATGCCACAGAAATTAGACATTTCATCTCGGCACTAGGGGTTGTTTTGATATGGTTTATATACAAGATTTTGCATTCAATTCCCATTCAAGACAAGCAAATAATACAGTGCTACCTGTGTGGCGGGTTCAATGCTCTAATTAAGTAGTATGGGAATCAAGACAAGGCTCTCAGGCTTCCTCACACAAAAGACATGAGCCATAAGACTTCTTAAATTGGCCACAGTGGAAGTGTAACCTATATGCACATTTAGCGTTACATGCTTTTAATGAAGCATCATGGGTGGACAGGTTCCATAGCACAATACAGCTGGACAGTGATGCTAGTGTGAATTGAGCCTAACTGTGGTTGTAACTACTGACAGAGGGGCATGTTCTTCTCTGCTGTGTTTGAATGTAAAACAGTAGCCGTTCTGGAAAGAGAAACAATTCCACAGGAAAGTTTCTTTCCTTTCTCCTGCAACTTAATCCAGATTTTGGTATTTAAAGAATTTATTATTTTTTTTAAACTGAAAAGCGAAGAATCCCTCTAGAACCAGTCTCAAAAAAGGAAAACTCAGGTCAAAAGTCAAAATCCCAAAAATGCATGTTAGGGCATGGCCCCACGTGGCGTATTTCTTCCGCAACTGTCCGCATCAATGCCGCACAGAATCTGAGTTACAGATTCTGTTGCGGATCTGCCCAAAATGTGCAGTAAATTGATGCGGACTGGCCGTTGCGTATTGAGGTGAAAGTACTTCCCTTCTCTCTATCAGTGCAGGATAGAGAGAAGGGACATCACTTTCCCTAGTGAAAGTAAAATAATTTCATACTTACCGGCCGTTGTCTTGGTGACGCGTCCCTCTTTCGGCATCCAGCCCGACCTCCCTGGATGACGCGGCAGTCCATGTGACCGCTGCAGCCTGTGATTGGCTGCAGCCGTCACTTAGACTGAAACGTCATCCTGGGAAGCCGGACTAGAGAAAGATGCAGGGAGTTCTCGGTAAGTATGAACTTCTATTTTTTTTACAGGTTGATGTATATTGTGATCGGTAGTCACTGTCCAGGGTGCTGAAACAGTTACCGCTTAACTCTTTCAGCACCCTGGACAGTGACTATTTACTGACGTCGCCTAGCAACGCTCCCATAATTACGGGTGCACACACGTAGTCACCCGTAATTATGGGTGCACACACGTAGTCACCCGTAATTACGGGAGCCCCATTGACTTCCTCAGTCTGGCTGTAGACCTAGAAATACATAGGTCCAGCCAGAATGAAGAAATGTCATGTTAGTAAAACAAATACGCTCCGCAGCACACATAACATGTACATGACATCTGCGGACTTCATTGCGGAATTTAGAATCTCCATTGAAGTCAATGGAGAACTTCCGCAATGAGTCCGCAACCAGTCCACCACACGTCCGCAACATCCATTGTATGCTGCGGACACCAACTTTCGCACTGCAGCCTATGCTCCGCAGCGTAATTTTCCACATCGTCTAAACGAACCCAACTAAAAAGCAGTGGAAGGCAATGGAGAAACGGGTCCGCTGCGGATTAACGCTGTGGAGTGTCCGCAGCGGAAATCCAGAGCAATTCCGCCAAGTGGGGCTTTGCCCTTACTTGCATGCTGTCTACATTTGCATATTATGAAGATCCTGGGGGCAATTTATTAAGACTGGTGATTCGTACGCCAGTCTTAAATATCGAAGTAAAGTGTGACACAATTATTAAGAGGTGAAAGCTTCTAATAAATGTGCCGCAGCTTTTGACTAGGCCCTGCGACACAATTGCGGTGCAACAACCGCGGTCATGCGCCATCCATTCCATGCTCTGCCCAGAGAAAGCAAGATTTAAAAATGGCAGGTTAGTCATGTAGCCCAAAAAAATAAACAATAAGGGATTTATATACTTCAAGTTCTCTCATCATTGGTATCCTACATGGACGTAATAAATGTAACATTATGTGATGATCACATTTTTCTTTAAGATTAACATATCAGACGGCTTCACAAAAACTAGAATTGGAAATGTGAAGGTTATGAGGACAACAATAACTGACATACAGGCTGATTAACAATACTCAGGACACAAGGCATTACTCAGCCAGCATACTTCTTTGCTTCTCTAGCTCATCGATTTTTACTAAATTTTTCTTATTTTGAACTCTATCTTGAAAATTTGTGACTTAATTTATTGTTGCTTAAATAGAACCCTCATATTCCACAGCACTGTACACAGAATGTAATCACATCAGTCCATGTCCTCAGTGGAGCTCACTATATAATATCCAATTTGATAAGAAACCTAGTAAAGAGTATTGTTATTGGCTGAATTTAAATCCATGGCAAAAGTGCTGCAAGACATCAGTGCTAACCACTAAACCCCCTTCCCAAGTTAAACGTTTTCCTACCTTTGGGTCAGTTCACATTGAGTTTTTTGGTGCTTCTTTTGTCACGGAAACCGCTCCATTGCTTTTAATGGGAGGCAGAGGCGTTTTTTCCCCGGGAGGCATGTCCTTTTTTTTGCCACGGTTTCTGCCTCTGAGCATTTTTTGCAGCGTTTTTTGCCCACAGTCCTTGCATTAGCTTCAATGGCCGCGGGGCGAAAAACACCGTAAAAAACGGGGGGGGGGGGGGGGGGGGGGAATGCAGGCAGTTTAAAATCGGAAGGAATTCTGAGGGAGATCTTATTTTTTTTCTCAAATCTTTGTTTTATTGAAAAAAACAAAAACATGAAAACATCAACGCAGAGATCATAAGGACATATGATGAAACATACGGCACACAGGCCAAAATAATGGATGTACAAAGTATTTCAGGATGAAATAACAGTGTTTACACACAGTAAAAACTATGTACAAAGTACCCGTATAGCAATACAACAATTCAAGATCAATGAAATAGTATCTAAGAGAGGTCTAATGAGGACATTTAGTATGAGAGCAAAATAGATATCAAAGTCTCCATCTGAAGGAGGAACTAACAGAGTTTTTTTGAGCATCGGAACCTTAACTAGGTACCGGAGAGTGTGGGGGTTGACTTATGGGTAAAAATTATTTGAAACAATGTGATGGTGCCTTTAATCGTGGGACTTATTGTGTTTGTGAGACCTTTTTTAAGCGAGGGACACCATAGCTGGGTCTGAAGAGGAACCTTTCAGTGTGTTCATAGATAGCCATCTACTCAGATGTATAGCCTTATAGTAGGTCATAGTATCTACAAGGTCCATGCTGCTAGAGTGGCATTTGAGAATAAGATGTCTATGTGCCAGTAGTGGTTTCCCAGAGCTCCAGAGGTCTAGAAAAATATTTTAATAAAATTAAAGAAAGTGTAGGGTAAGTGAATGGGGACAGTTTGTAGTACATATAAGGTTTGTGGGAGGATATGGGTGAATGCGCATGCGTATTATGTGCGGTTTTGCCACACGTATTTGTGTGCGACAAAACTGCAGCGTAATACAGTACCAGCATTGACAATGAGATTCCAGGAAATCTGGAGATTCCAGGAAATCTCATGTACATGCTGAACTATTTTCCTGAACATAAATTAACCTGCGGTGCAGATTTTAAAATCCGCAGCATGTCAATTTATCTTGTGTTTCCGCTTGCGAACTCTATCTGCCTTAGTGCCTAGGAAAATCGCACCAAAAGACGCAGCATGAAAATGCAGCGATTTATGCATCAAACGTAAAAAACGCACCGAAAAATGCATAAAATAATGCGTGATCTAGTGCAGTTTTTACCTGTGAATTTCCTGCGTATTGCTGCGGTTTTGGTGTGTATTTTCTCCTGCGAAATACGCAATGTGTGCATGTAGCCTATAGGTTTTCAAGTATTTTCTTCTACCTCCCCAGGATATAAATGGAACCCGTAAGGAGTTCAGTTGGGTTCAAATTTTGTTCATCAAGGTGTGAAGGATGGTTTATTTGCTTATATTCTCTGTATGAAATTACATTGTGAATTATCAAGCAGGATGCCGAATTACTAAGATATGTATTACGTGAAAGTGATTATAATAATGTTTAAATAATTTCGTTTCGTGCAGCAGCCATCTTGTCTGGAGTTCCCATCTTGGTTCTTTTGTAGTGAATAGAAAAGTCATTGTTCCTTTAATACAAGTAATGTTGATTTCGTATGTTTTATCTTTGACCTTGGTTCCCATGCGAAGTTTGTAGGGAGTAAGAAGGGAGGGTGGCAAGTATGCGTGAAGGAAGGTCTCCCCCCCCCATCTCCACGAGAACATTCTGTCCAAAAGAGATAAGGCCACCTGCAAACCTGATGTGTGAAGAATTATAATGATGTATCTGGGATGTATTTTATTGTATGCTTTTTACTGAATAACAAATATTGTCACATTGTCTCTGATTGGTTAACCTCAAGCCTACACCCCTTCTGAATTTCAGTTTAACAGTTTGAGTTTGGTAATAAATCCTTCAGAGGAGTATTTTTGAACATATCAGCATGTCTGTGTGTTTTCTTCTCCTCTCTCGATATATATCGGTGAAATATCCTAATTAGGATACTGACTAATGGGGTCTGGCCTTGAGAGTCTGTTTGGACTCGTATAAATTTCAGTCTAATATATTTTGAGCGATGGATTTCCACGACAGTAATGGTGCCGATAAAACCCGGGAGATTGCACGTCTGATAAGCTGTCACTGGAGAGGTCTGGCTTTGCATCTGTGAATTACAAAAAAACGCGGAAGGTAAGGAGCTTATTCTTACACCATTCACACATGTATTGCGTAAGCCTTGGAATCTAGTTGTCAGACGTCACATCTTCTGGACGAGACCTCCTTAGTGAGAAGTGGGTTGAAAGATGGATCCAAAAAAGGTATGTTGAAGCTTTTTGTGTGATGAAGGATTGCAGGTGTGTACGTGATCTTAAACTGTTGATATGAAAGACATGAGAGAATTTTTGCCAGCAATTGCATTGTTGACCAGAAAAATTGTGAGAAGTGTAAGACCTCCGCCTTTGGAGTGCAGTGGCATAGCACATGGTGGAGAGAAGTCGTGACTCACATGTGAAGTGTTTGGAGTGAAGGGATTGTGGTCTGTGCTTGCTTCTCTGTTGTAGCGTAATTTGTTATTTAGTTGTGTAAAATTGTTGAGGATTAATAGTTGTTCTGTTACCCGTTTGTCTGGGATTGTGGTTGGGAGGTATTGACTGTTTGTAGATGAGAGGAAAGTTGGATAGTTGTGAGTAATATCCTGTAGTACCACAGGTGCTTCAATGGTTTAGTCCTGATAATGTAGAATCCAGTGCAAGGAGAAGCAATTGTATCTATATTGAATTTGCACTCAATACCATTACCCAGTGCAATAGGGAAAAACTTTGAATACTGTTTTAGAAATAATTTATATTTTCCTAACTCATTGCCAGACAGTGATATTGTGTGTAAGGGTCCATAAACCAGTTGTATGCATTGCCGGACTGGCATAAGGTGGGAATCGGTACAGACTGATTTCTAGCACATGATAGTCCGGCATATACACTTTGATGTAAAATAACATCCAAGTAATTAAGTTTGTAGTAGTATAACATCAGACCGCTGGATTGAATACCGTTGTAATATAACATCCTGTATTCAATGAATGACCCTGACACTTACCCCAGGTGCCACCTGTGTGGTAGTAATAATTACAGTGAAGGACATTGGTATTGGCTCACACCCAGAGCCCCTAAAGAAATCATCACCAAGATACATAACAGCCCCCTACAACCCACAGAGTGAACGGCTGAGCGGGGAGGATAATATATATGTTGCCAAGTGTAATTTGCGTGTGAAACCATTGCAAAGTGCTAGAGGAAAGAGTTTGGGATATATGCTACATCGCAGGCTGTGTGAACCAAGAGACACACCCCGGCAGCAAGTGTTCTGCATAAGTGAAGTGTTACCAACTCCTGCTTGAATCAATGGAGGTTCATGAATGTCGATTGTGTTGAAGAATTTGCTCTTGTAATTGTTGATTGGCAGCATTTTGTCTGTTCTTGATGTTCAATACAGTGAGGGATCAGAGGATCCTACTGCTAGAATGTCTGGAGGAACGACTTTTGATATTGTATTGGTAAGACAGTCTAGGAGACAGACTGGTCTGAGATATCTGTCGGCAAACGTGGCCAGTTTGCCTGGAGGTGGGGGATTTACCGGAAATCACCCTACTGCTCTCCGACCATGGGGTCAGGAGGAAGTTGGACAAAGATGCTTTGGGGCACTGGTCCCGGCCAACATTAGAATGAGCAAAAGGAGCTGGGGCTTTAATTGTAAAGTATGTGAAGGCAAAATAACAAACTGTAAAAAATTGTTGAAGAGGCTGGCAGCTGTAAGAAGGATGTTTGCATGTGAAAAGGACAAAGCAGGTGATTACAGGTGGTTAGAAAGATGATGTGAGAAAGAACAATTTAAATACAGGTGTAAATTTTCATTGGAAGAGTGAAGAAAACGGAGCAGTCGGGTATATGCAGTGACTAATGTGGGTCAGAACGGGGGGAGTGTAATGTGAACAGGTGTGATGAGACATCTGTGTGATGTGTGATGTGTGTAATGTAACATGTCTGAAGTTTGAAACTTGTGGCCACAATGAAGCAGATCTATATTGTTTGTTTTCAATTTTTATCAGGAGTAATGTCTAAAAAATTTTAGTGTTTTGTGTATGGGTTTAAAATCAGTTACACTTTTTTTTATGGAATGTGTCTTATCTTCGCGCACGCGCAGTCGTCTGTAACTACACCAAGCGAGAAAAATATTACAGCCGGCTGGATCTGTTTGTAAAAAGGTAAAAGCTATACTGCATATTAATGTGTTATGATGTGATAAGATTTAATGTTGGAATGTTTTGATGTTGATTCAAATGAATTAAAATACAGATATTGTGAGACACGGGGTCTTGAAAATGTATGTGCCCCCACTGTTCCCTATTTTTATGTATAGCTTATTGGTTTGCAGTAATTAATATTACCAGATATATTATTTTCTGTGTTATTGAATAACTAATTACAATTGTTTTTTTTTTTGTTTGTTTTCACACATGAGGCACGTGCTATGGTGCTGCCTAAATGTTATTTTTGAAAATGTGAGATGTTTTACAGGTAAATGGTTGCAGGTCATTTTAAAGATAAAATGTATTTTGGTCAGGAAAAAGTCATCTTTTTTGTTCCAGGCTGTTGTGTATTACAGAGTGCCCAATCTAATTATGTTGATATGTCGTTTTGAACCCTGCTACATTACTTTCGCAGAGTCCAAATAGGAGGGAATGGTGAAGTGACTGATCAGGTAGTTTTGTTTTGTGTTTTATTTTGTTATGAATTAATGAATTTGGTTCTAGGAGATCTACAAAATGTGTATGAGCTTCAATGAGTAATCCAGATTAAATGTGTATGACAGTAACCTACATTTTGAGGTTTTTCTGTGTAGATGGTTCCAGATCCTTCCAGAACGGTGAATATGGCACTGGGTAAGCTGTGCTGTAGTCTCCACCCAATATGAGGTATTGTGTAAGAGACCATCCCCCTCCAGCAAATTTACACAGGAGACAGAGGTGACGTCACCCACAGATGAGTCTTTACAGATTTAGATAGGGAGAAGACAAAACAAAAAAATTGTTTGAATATTGTTTATTTTATGCCAGATTTCAGTAACATATTTTATTGGTTTTTGTATTAATCAGGTATTTACAGGACCTGGTGGGTGGGATTTACAAGTGTTCTGGATTATCAGATGAATGTGGGAAAATAAAACTTCACCCTTTTGAAATGTTCTATTTATATGTGACATGGGTTTCCAATGTAAATTTGTAATGTAGACATACTTCATACAGTATGTGTAGAACAGGATACGAGGCACAAGGTAAATTACCCAGAAACCACTCTCACCTTCTTGTTCATCTCAAGGAGCGGAGCTGGAGGTGCTCGCTGAGGCCTGTAACCTGGCAGAAGGTAAGACGGCCGAAATTTACGCTGACTCTAGGTACGCTTTTGGCATCGCCCACAATTATGGGCCCATTGGTAGTAGGAATTTTATTGGATCATCGGGTAAGCCAATTGAGAGAGCAAGAGAAGACAGACCTGACAACAAGGGTATGTGCAGCCAGGTATCAGTAAATTGGCTTGTCCCTGGATACAATAATGCCACCACTAGGTTTGTAGCACCCGGCATGATGTGCGCACGGCGTGACATAGGTAAAACAGCAAAGGTACCTGTGAAAAGTGCAGCCCGGCCAGATTACCCGTCCCAGCGACTGCAGAACATACAACTACCCAAGGTAGAAGTGTATGACAATGTGCTCGTGTGTATAGACCTTTTCTCAGGGGGGTCTGAAGCCCGGCCTGTATCTTCCCCACTGCAGAACTTGTGTAGTGACAGGGGAACAGTGTTATCCCAAGTATTGACCTGATGTTTGTACAATGATAAGATGTCAGCAGTCCTCCAGATGTTAATCCAAAGTTAGTTTATTTAATAACTGTATTTAAGAAGTGTTGTGGGAATATTAAATACTGAGGTTACGTTTTTTGTAAAGTTCTGGACCAGCCTTAGCATTGGACTATTAGAGTCATGCGTCAGATAAAAGGTACAGAAGTGGAATATTCCCATTTGAAAACATTTTTAGTTATTTCTTTTTTGTCGTTGTTATTGTGAAAGGAAAATTCTGTGAAGTGTTTGTGTGTATGTATATATATATATATATATATATATATATATATATATATATATATATATATATATATATATATATATATATATAAAGAAGAAAAATGAGTTTGCATGTATTATTTCTAGTTATTGCTCAATGTGAACGTTTGATGTAAAGATGTTATTTGTTAATGTTTTTCTTCAAATTAATTATTTGATTAAGATCAATTAATGTTTATACAATGAAAAAGTTTGTTCTCCACAGGAAGAGTCCAACTCTGAATGGAGGCGTGAGAACCAGATTCTGACAGAATGTGGACGGATAAGGGAAGGTGAACCGGTAACACTCAAGGCACTCTTGATAGCACTTGTATTGATGGTGTATGACCTCACATATGCCCCAAGACTGCAAGGATCGATTTGGTAAGATCTAATTGGTATGTCCCAGGCTTTACAGCTGTTGCTGCTAAATTCTGTTAGAGCTGTTTGATTTGCCTACAGAACAGTCCTGGCAGACCGGTGCCAACCTTATCATACCCGCCTCCCACAAAGAGAACAGACCTTGAGAGGCCTTCCCATGCAATACAAATTAGAGTAAGAAAAATTGGTTTGCGACATTTGTCAGATAAACATGTGGAATCTGTGTATATTTTGGTGAGCTGGAGATGTTCCAGGCAATCAGCTCAGATCAAGGTACAAATCCTGCTGGAAAGCATGACACCAAGTGCAAATGAAATGTACCCAATAATTAAACATCTTCTAGGTGCCATGTCCATTGGAACAGAGAAGTTTTTCTTATATAAAGGTGTTTGTTTGATTTAGTTTAAGGGCCTGACATTGTTATTGTATGTACTTATAACAACTTTTATAGTACGTAGATGTTATCACCAGATTAGTATTTATTTTAACAAATTGACAAGGGTTGGGGGTCCCCAGCAAGTGCCAGTAAATATGAACTAAAAGATTTTTAATACGATGAACTCCATCACTGAGGTGCGGCAGGCGCAGCCGGAGCCAATACAACGCGTTTGTCATGAACTGACGGCAGTGTCACAATTCCAAGCAGCCACCCAGACAAGTAACTTACCGGAGGAAGAAGACAGATGAGCGGAGGGTTTGTGGTAGTCACTATAACACTCCACTAATCCGCCTACGTGAGATCTCACACCAGGCTCACAGCATGAGGTGCTGTGTACAGCCCGGTGACATAAACTAAAAGAGACGGTGTGTCTGACAGATGAGAAGGACCAAACCAAGTCCTGATGACATCAGCAAAGTTCAAAGTAAAGACCAAAGACCTGAGTGAATCCGTCAGCAGTATCAAGTGTTTTAATCAGAAGACAGGAGAAGAAGAGGACGATGATGTACAGGACTTGTTAATACACTGGTGGGACCCCATACCAAAACATTGGTGATGGTATCATATTAGTTGTGGCCCTATTGATATATTCTTTGAGTTTCATAATCATAATATATAATTTCTGTAATTTAATATGAGAAAAAGAGGGGTTTGTGAAGGATGGTATATTTGCTTATATTCTCTGTATGAAATTACATTGTAAATTATCAAGCAGGATGCCGAATTACTAAGATATGTATTACGTGAAAGTGATTATAATAATGTTTCAATGATTTAGTTTCGTGCAGCAGCCATCTTGTCTGGAGTTCCCATCTTGGTTCTTTTATAGTGAATAGAAAAGTAATTGTTCCTTTAATACAAGTAATGTTGATTTCGTATGTTTTATCTTTGACCTTGGTTCCCATGCGAAGTTTGTAAGGAGTGAGAAGGGAGGGTGGCAAGTATGCGTGAAGGAAGGTCCTACCCCCCCCCATCTCCACGAGAACATTCTGTCCAAAAGAGATAAGGCCACCTGCAAACCTAATGTGTGAAGAATTATAATGATGTATCTATGATGTATTTTATTGTATGCTTTTTACTGAATAACAAATATTGTCGCATTGTCTATGATTGGTTAACCTCAAGCCTACACCCCTTCTGAATTTCAGTTTAACAGTTTGAGTTTGGTAATAAATCCTTCAGAGGAGTATTTTTGAACATATCAGCATGTCTGTGTGTTTTCTTCTCCTCTCTCGATATATATCGGTGAAATATCCGAATTAGGATACTGACTAATGGGGTCTGGCCTTGAGAGTCTGTTTGGACTCGTATAAATTTCAGTCTAATATATTTTGAGCGATGGATTTCCACGACAAAGGGGATGCAAATTGCAGTATACAATTGTGAAAGATTAGTAAGTTTGATGCCTAAGTAGTTGATACAATGTTGTGGCCATTGAAACGGAGCAAGATGTTTTATATCATGTATGTCTGTCAGAGGTGCAGAGATGTTAAGGACTTATGATTTGGAATAATTAACTTTAAAATTAGATGCAAAAGAGGTAAATAAATGAATGAGTCTGGTGGTGTTATGTCTGCCTTCCCTCAAAGGTGCATACCCAACTTGCTCAGGATTAATCAAGCGGAATGGAAGCGGTTTTAGGGTTTATTCAGACGAACGTGATATACGTCCGTGCAACGCGCGTGATTTACACTCGCCTCGCACGGACCTATGTTAGTCAATGGCGCCGTTCAGACTGTCCGTGAGTTTCACGCAGCGTGTGTATGCTGCGTAAAACTCATGACATGTCCTATATTTGTGCGTTTCTCGCGCATCACGCACCCATTGAAGTCAATGGGTGCGTGAAAATCACGCGCAGCACACGGAAGCACTTCCGTGTGACGCGCGTGATTCGCGCTATAGTAGTGAAAACTATGAATGAAAACAGAAAAGCACCACATGCTTTTCTGTTTACAAACATACAAACAGAGTGTCATAATGATGGCGGCTGCGCGAAAATCCCGCGACCACGCATCATACGCTGCTGACAGACGGAGCTGTTATGTACCTTTTGCGCGCGCAAAACGCTGCATTTTTTTTTGCTTTGTCCAATAGCTTCGCAAGTAAAATTACCATGACCACATTCACTGTCATTACTTGCCATGTGGGCTATGGAACATAGTGATCTTTGGCCGCACGACATGATTATAACAATAATCATTAATTATATGACACAAAAAAAATCTGCATTTAGATAGATAGATGACTATTATAATATTTTTTATTATGTACGAGATAGATAGACAGACAGACAGACAGACAGACAGACAGACAGACAGATAGACAGATAGACAGATAGATAGATAGATAGATAGATAGATAGATAGATAGATAGATAGATAGATAGATAGATAGATAGATAGATAGATAGATAGATAGATAGATATGAGAGATAGATATGAGAGATAGATATTAGAGATAGATAGATAGATAATATCTTCTTAATTTGTTGGTTGCTCTTATGCTTTTATTGTTTATGTTATTTAGGTTATGAAAGGTTAATTTTAGATAGAGTCCAAATACAATGTCAGCTGCACAGCCTTGTAAATCGTAGGTGGGTGCCGACCTGCCCAGGTCAGGGCTAACAGACCTGCTGTAGTAGAATCCAAAAATCAGGCAGCACTCCAAGGTATAAGCAAAGTAGAAAAAGGTGCTTTATTGGTCCATTTACACACGACGTTTCAGCTCAACACAGGAGCCTTACTCACTACTTTGCTTATACCTTGGAGTGCTGCCTGATTTTTGGATTATAGATGATAGATAGATAGATAGATAGATAGATAGATAGATAGATAGATAGATAGATAGATAGACATGAGATAGAGTGATATATAGAGATATATTTATTCAAAAAATAGGGAGGGGTGCCGAGGGGGGGGGGGGGCACCAAGAGGGAAAGTGTTGTGATCATTGTGACAGGTCGTTTTTACAATTACGGTGATACTAAATGTATTAAAAAAAAATATTTTGATTTTACTAGTTTTGCTCAATAAAAACACTTTTGTAAAAAAAAGTAACATTTGTTTTTTGTCGCCATATTCTGAGACCCGTAACTTATTTTATTTTTCACTTGATGAAGTGGTGTGAGGAAATGTTTGTTTGCTGGAAGAGCTGTATTTTTCATTTGTACCGTTTCGAGGTACACACAACTTTTTGATAATTTTCTCTTTTCATTTTTGGGGAGGCTGGATGAACAAAAAACAGCTGTTCTGGCATTGTTTTTTAGTTTTTTATTTAACAGTGTTTATTTTGTGGGATTAATAATGTATGAGCTTTATAGTACGGGTCATTACATTTGCGGCGATACCAATGATGTGTACTGTAGACAGGTATGAGATATATGATATAGACAGATGATAGATTTGAGATGATAGATAGGATAGATAGATAGATAGATAGATAGATAGATAGATAGATAGATAGATAGATAGATAGATAGATAGATAGATAGATAGATAGATAGATAGATAGATAGATAGATAGATAGAGTAGACGTTCTACAGGCACCTGGTCCTGTGGTCAGGTAAAAAATTATCAGTGTCCTGACCTGACCTTTGATTGTTATGGGTGAGGTGGCAGAGGCCAGCTTTGACTGGGGCTCAGGGCTAAGGCTGGAGAATAGTGATTTATGAAACTGAGTGTATTCAGAGTTACAGCTGCTATGCTGCCCATGCCTCAGCCCTCCCTCCCACCACGAGGACATTCTATAGAAAACTAGTTTCCAGTAACATGAGAGAACATCAAATAATGTAAATGCTGACTACTCACACGGTTACACAGCTGAGTCTGTGGACCAGAAAACAAGCAGGTAATGCGGGCAATGCTACATCAGCACTTTGTCAGTGTGCAGGCTCTGATTAGTGGAGCAGAAGATAAAAGCCCCCGCTGCTGCTTCACCAATCAGCGCTCAGTTCGCAGAGGAAATGTCTTCTCTCTCTCCTCTCTCTCCCTCTCTCTCTCTGTCATGCAGCTGGTGCCCTCTGTCCTTTCCTTTAGAAAGACTAACTACGCCCAGTCAGAGACAGAAAAGGGGTTTCAAAAATATATATATATTTTTATATCTGCTGGCCCCGCTTCCTGCAAGGTGACGCCCTAGGCACTGGCCCTTCATTGCCTAGTGGCAAATACGGCCTTGTTAAAGAATTTGATGCTCTCAAGAAGACAAAGCAACCCTTTCTATCTGGGCTATTCATTTAGATAGTCATCAGATTTCCTTTGAATATTCTAGTTATAAACTGTTAAAAAAAAAAAACTGAAAATAAATAAAACATAATGATATAATTACAAAATAAACACACAGCTCTAAGAATTTAATTTAAAGATGTAAAAAAATTAAGACTATTGGAAAAATACCACTTATTGATATATCTCTGTGCAGCAGAAGACTATATACATTTCATACCAGTGATGAGCTTGCTGTACCTCTAATAAGGAAGCACCAGTAACCTCAATTTTGTACTAAATTATGCATAGCATAGCTAAGCATTTGTTTAATGCGTCTAGGCAGTAAGCACATTAGAGAGCAAATAATATCACTATATCCCTCTTTGTGTTGTTTTCACTGATGTATCATTCTCCTTATCTTATTCAGCATAAATCCCCCACACAAAATTCAATAGCTTGGGGGCAATAACTGTGTCCCACTGAAGTGAACTCATCAAACACAAAGTAAAGGACTGCTGTTTTGCAGATTATAACTTACATTCAATTTGCAGGTTAACCTTACAACTTGTTATGTAATATAATACACAACAAGGCGAATAAAATACATTACAAACAGACCGCATGTTGTTGCTAACAATTCTGCAGCTTGGGTGTCACTGGCTATAATGTCATAGCTCCGAGGATGTCACTTCAGTATATGTACCATGAAGGATACTTCAAAATCAATGCTTATGTTAAGCATTTAGAGAACGTTATACAGCAAAAATTTGAAAGGTAAAATATTTTTTCCTGGTAACCTCTTATGATATAACCTATTAAGATATGTGTACCTGATAGATGAAGTAGTGGCAGTTTTAGACAAAAGTGTGACCCTGGGCAAAATTAAAGGTGGGGCTCAAAATGCAAAAAATATTACCCTAAGGCCTTATTCACACAAACGTGTTTTACATCTGTACTACGCGCGTGATTTTAATACATAAAAATAAAGAGAGAAATAAAATAAAATAAACACTGCTCTCCTTTAAAATCTGCCTTTCCACCAGTCATTGCCATAGCGCTAGCACCAACCAAAGTACCCTAAATGATACACCTCATTTATCAAAATAAACGTTAAATAATGGCAAAAAATATGTAAACCAATAATATTGCCAAACAGTGATCATACACCACATTCCAAATTATTATGCAAATGTTATTTTTAACTGATTTTCCTAAATAGTCGATGCAGATTTTTTTTTTTTAGAAGTAACAAACTCAAAATGTACTGTTTCAAATTATTATGCACAACAGAGATCAAAACATTTTAAAGGTTGTAAAGAGAACTAAAATGGTAATTTGTTGAATTTGCAGCATCAGGAGGTCATATTTACAGAAATCAAAAGCTCTTTCAATCAAAAAAAACTTAGCAGGCCAAGTTACATGTTAACATAGGACCCCTTCTTTGATATCACCTTCACAACTCTTGCATCTATTGAATTTGTGAGTATTTGGACAGTTTCTGCTTGAATATCTTTGCAGGATGTCAGAATAGCCTCCCAGAGCTTCTGTTTTGATGTGAACTGCCTCCCACCTTCATAGATATTTTGCTTGAGGATGCTCCAAAGGTTCTCAATAGGGTTGAGGTCAGGGGAACATGGGGGCCACACCATGAGTTTCTCTCCTTTTATGCCCATAGCAGCCAATGACACAGAGGTATTCTTTGCAGCATGAGATGGTGCATTGTCATGCATGAAGATAATTTTGCTACGGAAGGCAGGGTTCTTCTTTTTGTACCACGGAAGAAAGTGGTCAGTCATAAACTCTACGTACTTTGCAGAGGTCATTTTCGCAACGTCAGGGACCCTAAAGGGGCCTACCAGCTCTCTCACCATGATTCCAGCCCAAAACATGACTCCGCCACCTCCTTGTTGACGTCACAGCCTTGTTGGGACATGGTGGCCATTCACCAACCATCCACTACTCCATCAATCTGGACCATCCAGGGTTGCACGGCACTCATCAGTAAACACGGTTTGAAAATTAGTCTTCATGTATTTCTGAGCCCACTGCAACCGTTTCTGCTTGTGAGCATTGTTTAGGGGTGGCCAAATAATAGCTTTATGCACACTTGCAAACCTCTGGAGGATCCTACACCTTGAGGTTCGCGGGAATCCAGAGGCACCAGCGGCTTCAAATACCTGTTTGCTGCTTTGCAATGGCATTTTAGCAGCTGCTCTCCTAATCCTATTAATTTGTCTGGCAGAAACCTTCCTCATTATGCCTTTATCTGAACGAACCCGTCTGTGCTCTGAATCAGCCACAAATCTTTTCACAGTACGATGATCACGCTTACGTTTTCTTGAAATATCCAATGTTTTCATACTTTGTCCAAGGTATTGCACTATTTCACGCTTTTCGGCAGCAGAGGGATCCTTTTTCTTTCCCATATTGCTTGAAACCTGTGGCCTGCTTAATAATGTGGAACGTCCTTCTTAAGTAGTTTTCCTTTGATTGGGCACACCTGGCAAACAAATTATCACAGGTGTCTGAGATTGATTACAATGATCCAAAGAGCCCTAAGGCTGGATTCACACGAGCACATTACGTTCATAATGGACGGAACGTATTTCGGCCACTAATCCCGGACCGAACACACTGCAGGGAGCCAGGCTCCTAGCATCATAGTTATGTACGATTCTAGGAGTCCCTGCCTCGCTGCAGGACAACTGTCCTGTACTGTAATCATGTTTTCAGTACGGGACAGTAGTTCCACGGAGAGGCAGGGACTCCTAGCATCTTACATAACTATGATGCTAGGAGCCCGGCTCCCTGCAGTGTGTTCGGTCCGGGATTAGTGGCCGAAATACATTCTGTCCATTACGGACGTAATGTGCTCGTGTGAATCCAGCCTAAGACACAATACCATCCATGAGTGTAATTGAAAAACTAATAATTAAATGTTTAGGACACTTAAATCCAATGTGCATAATAATTTGGAACACGGTGTAGTGAGCATGTTAACCCCGCAGGTGTTATGTAGAAATTAGTGTGCACTCGATGTTGCAGAGTGAAAATGGGATTTTTCCCATAGATATGCCAATATGTGGTGCCCAGCTCTCTAATTATTATGCAGTGTTTCCCAAGTTTTAGAAACACCCTACATGCGACCCTAATCTTTTGCCTGGACAATTGACAGGGCTCAGGAGTGAAAGAGTACCATGTAAAATGAGGCCTAATTTGGTGATTTACAAAGTATTGGTTCACAATTGCAGGGCTCAGATGTGAAATAATAAAAAGAAAGTGACCCCACTTTGGAAACTACACCCTTCAAGGCATTTATTAAGGGGTGTAAAGAGCATTTTCACCACACAGGTCATTTCCATAAATGAATGCACTGCGGATGGTGCAAATGAAAAATTAATATTTTTCCCTAGATATGCCATTTCAGTGGCAAATATGTTGTGCCCAGCTTGTGCCACTGGAGACACATACCCCAAAAATTGTTAAAAGGGGTCTCCCGGGTATGTGGAAGTAAACTGCTGTTTGGGCTGTAGGGTTCAGAGTGGAGGGAGCGCCATTTGGCTTTTGGAGGGCGGATTTTGCTTGGTAGTAGTTTTGTTTGAGTATTGCTGGTGTTTCCGTTAATAAAGTGGGGGCACATGTAAGCTGGGCAGAGTACATCAGGGGCATATTCAGGTGGTATAATAATAGGATAAAAAAAACAATCCTTTCTGCACAGGCCGGTGAAGCACTGATATATGGTGTCCTTTCTTATCACCTTTTTGGTCCACACTCCGCACCTTTGCAGTTTGGAGAATTTTGCTGGGAAGTGTTGTCCTGGTATAATACGGGCGCCCTCGCTTCCAGCGGATATGTTTGGGCCCTCCCTTCCTGGTTCCTAATTTTAGAGCTTTGATAAATTGCCTCTTGAAACAGAAGAAATGTTCCCCTTGGACCTGCACAACTGCAGATTTTTTATTTCTTGACTTATTGGAGCCTTAACTAATTTTATTTTTTCATAGGCGTAGTGGTATGAGGGCTGTTTATTCGTGAGACGAGCTGTAGATATTATTGGTACCATTTTGGGGTACATGCGACTTTTTGATCACTTTTTATCCTATTTTTTGGGAGGGCAGGTAACCAAAAAAAATTAAATTTTGCCATAGTTTTTTTCTTTTTTTTTATACAGTATTTACCATGCATTATAAATTACATGTTAACTTAATTCTGCGGGTCCGTACGATTCCGGTGATACCTAATTTATGTCACTTTTTTATGTTTTACAACTTTTTGCACAATAAAATTAATTTTATAAAAATTAATGTATTTTTTCTGTCGCCAAGTTGTGAGAACCATAACTTTTTAACTTTTTCATCGGCAGAGCTGTTTGAGGGCTTATTTTTTGCGAGTCGAGCTATAGTTTTTCTAGGTACCATTTTTGGATACGTGCGACTTTTTGATCACTTTTTATTCCAATATTTGTAGGGCAAAATGACGAAAAACCAGAAATTCTGGTATGGTTTTTTAAGTTTTTATTTTACGCTATTCACCGCGAGCAATAAATAATATAATATTTTTATAGCTCAGGTCGTTACGGTCGCGGCGATACCAAATATGTATGGTTTAATTTTTTTATTAATAAAGGACTTGATAAGGGAACAGGGTGATTGTGTTTTAGTTTATTACTTGAAACTTTTACTCTTTTCACTTTTTTATACTTTTTTTGTACACTTTTTTTCAAGTCCCGCTAGGGGACTTGAAGGTCCAACTGTCTGATTTTTTTTTTCTAATACATTGCACTACCTATGTAGTGCAATGTATTAGATCTGTCAGTTATTCACTGACAGCAAGCCAATTAGGCTTCGCCTCCTGGCGGGGCCTAATCGGCTTTCGTAATGGCAGAGCAGGAAGCCATTGTGTCTCCTGTTGCCATAGCAGCAGTCGGCAGCCCCGATTGCATGTCAGGGCTGGGGATCTGCTATCAACAGCTAAGATGCAGCGATCGCTTTCGATCACTGCATCAAAGAGGTTAATGGCAGGGATCGGAGCTAGCTCCGATTCCTGCCGTTACAGGTGGATGTCAGCTATAACATACAGCTGACATCTACCGCTGATGATGCCGGCTCAGCTCCTGAGACGGCGCCATCTTGCCGGCGGCTACGGAAGCCGTTCAGGCTCCGTCACTGGGCGGTTCCTGAACGTCTTCCATGCTAGGTAGACCGGGAGGCCAGTATTAGGCCTCCGGTTGCCATTGCAGCCACCAGAACCCCGGCAATTTCATTGCTGGGGTTTCCGATGAGCTGCAAACACTTTAAATGCAGCGATCGCGTTTGAGCACTGCATTTAAGGGGTTAATGGTGGGGATCGAAGCTAGTTTTGGTCCCCACCATTACAGCCGGATGTCAGCTGTAAGATTTCTGAGCCGGTACCAAGCATTTGGCGTATGGATACGGCAAAATGCGGGAAGCACTAGCTTTCCATGGCGTACCCATACGTCAAATGTCGGGAAGGGGTTAATTGTTCCATGGTCCAGTACTGATGCTCGAGTCCAATGTAAGTGCTTTCGGCAACAGACAGGAGTCAGCATGGTCACTCTGACCGATCCCTGGCAATGCAGCCGCAAACACAGCAAGCTGTGATGCACTGTGTGTTCTGACATCTCCTAATCATAGACATCATTAACTATTTAGTAGATAACCCAGGGATATTTCAGCGCACTGGTTCCCGTTATTTCTTCTATATTAACAATTTATTTCAATGGATAATTTCTAAGTTGTAAAACTTTAGTTCTTGGTAAAATATATTTGGATTACAAATTTATTTTCTAAAAGATGATTTCACAGTGGCGCCTTACTATCCTCTATCCAACGTTCTCAGAACATTCATATGGTTAGCCCTAGAAACGATATTGTGCTGGGCACCCATTCTGAAAAGAACGTCTCAAATACCTCTGGAAACTGACCCACGCTTCTAATTTACACCCTCGTGATATTAGTTCTAACTCTTACGCGTTTCAGCAGATTAGACCTGGCTCGTCATGAGACATGTAGAGTATCAGTATAACACAGTAGTATTTGTATTGGTACTGGCAGAGCGTTTACGAACGTTATGCATTATGCGCCTCAGCACTCGACGACCCCACTGTTTTCCACATTGTAGCTGAGTTGCTGTGGTACCTAACTCATCCATTTTGCAATAATACCATTTACAGTTGATCGAGGAATATCCAGGAGGGAAGAAATTTCATGAACTGAATTACATCAGTGACATCTTATTACAGTACCATGCTGGAATTCAATGATCTCTTTACAACGACTCATTCTTTCACAAATTTTTGTAAAGGCGACTGCATGGCGAGGTGCTGGATTTTACACACCTGTGCCAATGGGACTGAATGAAACACAAGAATGAGATGATTAAGAGGTGTGTCCCAACACTTTTGTCCGTATAGCGTATGTTTTTTTTTTCTTCTGTTTTCATCCTGTCTAGAAATGTTGTAATATTTGTTCCTTTTACCAGATGGTTTATTATAACAAATAGAGCGCTCTTATCGCCTATGGGGTTATTCACTTCGCTAAATTCTATTTTTATTTATGACCGTTAAGACAATTAGAATAAAATTAACAAAGCAATAGAGGTCATTGTAAATGGTGCACATAAACTTTATATCAGACTTTACAGTTTGTGCATAGAATTGCTTGCATGATTTATGCTGTTCAAGAAGACTACAAAGTAACGCTGCATGTTTCCAGAAACGGTCAATAGAAGCCCCCCGCTGCCAGAAATCCCCTTAAGAGTATAGTATCTCCGTCCTTATACACCTCACAGTGATATGTGCAGTCTTGTAAGAAGAAAAGAAACATAAGGACAGATGCTGCTACAGAGCTTATGATCCAAATTTAACCTGTTACCAGAGGCACAAAGTTATAAAACCGCGAACAACACTTCCAATGCCGCTTGTGAAACATGAATACTGATCCTTTATAGGCAAGAAGAGGATGAAAGGAATATCAATACTGAAAGAAATCCTACGGAAATATTTAAACGGTAACAAAATCTAAAACAACCGCTCCATTACTCTCTGCCCATCTGAAGTAAGGGCAAATGAGCACATCTCTACTAGTTTATTACTCCAATGCTGTGGTAGACTTCTCCTATTTCTATGAGAAAATGGAACAATATCTTAAAGGGTTTTCCCATCTCGTAAAAGGATGGCATATCAATAAGATATGCCATCACTTCCTGATCAGTGGTGGTCTGATTGTCGGGACCCTGACCAATCTTGAGAAGGAAGGGGCTATGGTGAATTCTCTGCACAGCGGGTAGCCAGGAGCAGGGAAAAACAGGAAAAACCATGCAGGGGATGCAGCACTACACCAGCGCTGCGGCCCCTTCATTCACAGGATTGGTGAGAGTGCTGGCAGTCGGACTCCCACCAATCAGAAAGTGATGGCATACCTTAGCGATATGCTATCATTTTTAAGATGGGGGATTAAAAGGGTTGTATGAGATAAGAAAAACATGGCTGTTTTCTTTTAGTAGCAGCACCACTCTTGTCTATGGGCTGTGTCTGGCATTGCAGCTTACCCCCGTTCACTTGAGCAGGGCTTAGTTGCAATGTCAGACACAGACCATAGATAATGCCTTCTCCCTGACATGTATAAATCTGTGCTACAATGCATGAAATTGGGGGACATCAAATGAAAAATCATAATTGAAATAGTAAGATGAATAGATACATATTAGCATCAATGAGCAGCGCTGTATCTGTGGATTTAGTTCTCCTGGAAAAGATCATTAGTGGCTATACACAAATTATATGTATTTATATTATCCCCACATTCAACTGACTTAGGCCTTATTCACACGAACGTGTTATACGTCCGTGATACGCGCGTGATTTTCACATGCGTCGCACAGACCTATGTTAGTGAATGGGGCCGTTCAGACTGTCAGTGATTTTCACGCAGCTGAATAAAACTCATGACATGTCCTATACTTGCCCGTGTTTCGCGCTGAACGCACCCATTGAAGTCAAGGGGTGCGTGCAAATCGCGCTCGGCACACGGAAGCACTTACGGGTGCCGCGCGTGATTCGCAAAACAGGAGTAAAAAGAATGAATGATAACAGAAAAGCACCTCGTGCTTTTCTGTTTGTAAACATAAAAACAGAGTGTCATAATGATGCCGGCTGCGCGAAAATCACGCAGCCACGCACCATATGCTGATGCCACACGGGCCTTTTGCGCGCGCAAAACGCGTTTTTTGCGCTTGCAAAACGGACACGTCCGTGTGAATAAGGCTTAAACCTGACTTCTCAGATCAGCGCAGATCCCTATCTGTCTTTAACTTTTCTACTATAGGAAATCCCCTCTCTGCCTGCGGCACTTTCTTGGCCCACTTGACAACTCGCAGGGTTGTTGTCATATCATGTAACATGTCAGTCATTGCCCTTGACATAAATAATGCTACATGTATAGCAATATTGTACTGCAATTATATGGTAGCTTAAGGCAGAAAATAAATAAAATAAAAACCACATTTATAACTTGCTTGATGAACAGCCTTTGAACACAACAGCATGCGATTGTTGTGAAAATACAAAAACAAATAAGAATTCTGTGTCATTTATATGTGATATGGACTTTCAAGTTTATACCTGTATTAATGCAAAATGTATGAATATAAAATATTAAGTTATTTTCCTACTATTGCGTAATTTCCTTTTTATCTGCAGAAAGAAAAATAACATGTTGGCTTCCATTGTAGGCTTTAAAGAAGCGTGACACATAATGTACAAAAAAAATAAAAAAGAATTCATCCGTTCTTAAAGCTATAATAATGGATATAGATTCCACCCCAAAATCTTAGCAAATTGGTTTGTGTTTAACAAGTAACATCCTGCAATTTGGTTATATTTATTTTATATTAAGGGACCAAATGCTGTACATTTACGGTCCTGCATTATTATATACAGTATTTATTGATGGCCCATCCTTACTATAGGACTGCAATATTTAATTGGCACCCCAATGATCAGCTGCATAAAAGGGGTAAGAAAGTCAGATACAATCCAATAGGATAGGCCATCAATATTACATTTCTTTAAAAACACTTTCATTTAACATGTACTGAAAACAGCTGGACTGTTTTTGGTTCCAACGGCCTAAAAATACCTCAGACCTGAACCGGGTGATTATTACAGTAATTCCACATACTACAGATACCATATTTCTACATATACTCCGTTCATGAAAATTTCCAAAAGCCCTGTTTTCTAATCTGAAAATTAGAAAAAGTTTTAAATATATGTGTAAAGGTACTGTAAATGGAGTTGAAGAAATTTTGTTATTCAGATTGGAGCTGTGCTTCGTCATAGACTTTTATGAAAGGTAAGAGGACTAATCTATGTGTGCCCTTTTCGAGGGACTACCTTACTAAAAAGTCAATTTCCTTAAAGAGAATTAGTTGGTGGAAGCAGAGGGACAATCCCTTTGGTTACCATTTTGTGGTGCCCATGGAACTGCCACTTTTCAGGAACCCACTAGAAAATCACAATGTAGTTAGCTGCAGTGTGGATCGTTGTAATATTGAATGATCTGTAGCTACATAAATGGTTAAATTAAGCAACTGCATAATTACCAGTTCTCTTATATAATATACCTATTACCCACTGCTGCCACCCTAGTGCCATTAGAAGGAAACTTTTGATGATGACATTGCCTGCATGTAGAGCAGAATCACAGTTGTGAGTAGCACTCTCTGCTCTCTACATTTAGAGTCCAGGTACAATAAATAGTACTAGGAAGGTGGCTATGGCCTATATGGTATTTCTGGGCCTGGACTATTTACCAAATGGCTACTGCTTATAAAAGGAGCAATTAGGATATTATTTCTATAAAATGCAAATAATAATAATTGCAATTCTCTAATATGATAGACACAGAGCTTTACCTTATAGTATGTCTATCAAGTAAAAAGTAGTATAAAACGAGGCTCACTTTGTCCATTATTTTCATAAGTACATTTGTCATCAGCAGTGTGTAAATAGCTGAGACATAGTGCCTGCTCTCCTATATTCAGTACAGGGCCTCACTATATAGGGGCCGCATGACATAGACTTTGTTCTGAATAAAGAAAAATAGGAGAAAGAGAATGCGACATAGATGCTGACTAGTTCATGTCACAATATTCATAGAGAAGAATTAGCTGCTTTTTACTATAAACATGTATTCAAATATTTGATTTTTAATACAATATTAGCCACTCAGAAGGTACTGATTCTACTTGTGGAGATCCAACTGGTAGGCAGTCTTTAGTGCAATGCTTCCTGGGAAAAAGTATGCAAAATAGCTTCCAGAAGGTAGAAAACTGTCTTTTTAGGGCCACCTATAGATAGCTACACTGGTAGGCAGCTATAGAAGTTATCTTCCGTCTGGAAGAGAGTTATTTTGCAATACATTATTAGGAAATATTTAACTTATAAAAGAATGGCATAAAAAAGAAGGTCAATACCAGACGCAGCCCATGGACAAGAGTGGTGCTTTTTTTAGGAAAATACCAGACCTTTTTTCCTTGGGATTTTATTTTACATTTTTAAAGAATGATTTTTTTTGCATATTTTAAGCAAGCTGTATTTTCTTCTGAACAAGGCTGAGTTGCTGCGTACTGAAACACAATTGTAATTTTTATTAATAATTTTTATTTCACATTTAGTACTTCTTTTTATAGTCCCACTAGGGGACTTTACTATGCAATCTTTTGATCGCTGCTATTTTTGATTTGGTATACTTAGTATACCAGAGCATTATTGGCTGTCAGTGTAAATCTGACATGCAATCTATTAGGACGTGCCTCTGGGACGTCCTAATAGGCATATGCCCAGGGCAGACCTGGGGGCTTTTATCAGGCACCCGGTTCCTATGACACCCCATCGGGGGCCCGCTATTGCATTTGCGGGCTGCCGATGGGTGACAGAGGGAGCTCAGTCCCTCTGTAAACAAGTTAAATGCCGCGGTCGCTATTAACCGCAGCATTTAACGTGTTAAATGTCCGGGATCTAAGTAAACTTAGATCGCGGCCGTTGTAGCAGTAACCTGGCTGTCATCAGACAGCCGAGCCCCGGCTCCAGCCTGCACAGGACACTGGTGCAGGACTTAGGAGTCCCACACACGAGTGTGCTCAGTCTGTGATATACGGTCCGTATGTCGGCTGCATTTACCGGACCAAACACACTGAAGGGAGCCGGGCTCCTAGCATCAAAGTTATCTATGACGCTAGGTGTCACTGTCCCGTACTGAAAACATGATTGCGGTACGGGACAGTTTTCCCACAGCGAGGCAGTGACACCTAGCATCATAGATAACTATGATGCTAGGAGTTCGGTCCCGGAAATGCGGCCGACATATGGACTGTATATCACGGACTGAACACGCTCGTGTGAATCCGGCCAAAAGACTGGGCCGCCGTAAAAAGCTGACAGCCTAGCCTAAGGCCCCTTTGTGACTACCGTAAAAAGGTGTATTGGTGGTTACTAAGGGGTTAACCATTCCAGGTGACACAAGTTACTTCACTGTGACACTATGAAGACTGATTCCCCTAAGAGACTGAGGAATGCAGAGTTTGTGCTATGTTTTGAACACTAAACACGTAAAGATCAATTAAGAAAATACTTTTAATAACAATGATAATATATTAAAGATTCATGACAGGTCCCCTTTAAGGACCATTTCAGGCGCAGAAAGCAAAGGTTTCTTCTGCATGTGCTTTGATCACAGCAAGCAATAAGGAAACCTGCCAGGTATAGCGTTTTGTGCCTTAGGGTTCTGCCATACACCAAGGCTACAAATCCTTAAGACAGTATTCTCTGCCGAATACACTGTACAACAGGATAAACTAAGGAAATAAAGAGCGGAAGCTGAAACTTATATTCTTTCAATAGATCATTTTAAACTTCAAAAGTTAAACTTTGCAAGTTACATTTTATTTTTGCCAAACGCTGAATAACTTTCCTTTCTTATCTGAAGTTTAAAAAGTTCTTGTCGCAATGTCAACTAAATGTGTTCAGTAAAAGGGTAGAATTATATTTAAGAGAGTACCCCATGGATGTTGTTTACCTGCTATTTATTTTCTCCAGTATTGGCTGCTTTTTTATTTTACACTTTCCGGTCACAGCAATGATCAGACAGCAACTACAGCTGAACTACATGAGTCTGCAAAGGAGCACTCAGGTTGTCTGAAACAACTTCTGTCTCATTAGTGACGCAGGCTGCTGCTTTCACCTTCTTTCATGCTTTACACTGCAGCTCCGTCTATCAATACAAGCTAATAAACCCAGTCTATGACTTCCATTAGCCCTAACAGGCACCAACATATTGTACTCCATATTGGAATTTAAAATTGAAAGATGTTTTTCACATTACAATGCTAATTTGCATTTACCCATACATATCAGATCCCACCCCTTTTGAATATTCTCTTCTCCCCAGCTGTTACATTGTTCCTGCATTGGTGACCACACTTTTAGACACAATATCTATGGTCACCAGTAGTAATAGTGAGCTGGTTCATGTCAGCGCTGCATCACTGTCTAAGTCAGCTCATTCAGCCTAATAGAGGAAAGCAAGGGGTCTCCACTTGTTCAGGTGATTTAAAGAGGCTGTCACCACATTACAGCGCCGATCGATCACATAATGTACAATATAGGCCACTTATAATGTACATTACAATTACAGTAGTGTTTTTTATTTAGAAAAACAATAATTTTTGACGGAGTTGTGACCTATATTAGCTTTATGCTAATGAGTTTCTTAATGAACAACTGGGTGTGTTTTACTTTTTGGCCAAGTGGGCGTTGTACAGAGGAGTGTATGACGCTGCCCAATCAGCGTCATGCACTACTCTCCATTCATTTACACAGCACATAGCGATATAGCTATATCACTATCTGCAGCCTCATACACACAAACTAACGTTACTGCAGTGTCCTGACAGTGAATATACATTACCTCCAGCCAGGACGTAATCTCGTTTGAAATGACAGTTTAAAGCGTAATCTCGCTTGCTGTGCTGTAGTGTCGGGATTGTGTTAGCGAAGTGTCAGGATTTTGAATAGACATCACGTCCTGGCTGCAGGTAATGTATATTCATTGTCAGGACACTGCAGTAACGTTACAGTGTGTTTATGTGACTGCACATAGCGATATAGCTATATCGATATGTGCTGTGTAAATGAATGGGGAGAAATGTATGACGCTGATTGGTCACTGATTGGTCAGCTTCTCTCCACAACGCCCACTTGGCCAAAAAGTAAAACACGCCCAGTTGTTCCTTAAGAAACTCATTAGCATAAAGCTAATATAGGTCATAACTCCGTCAAAAATGATCGTTTTTCTAAATAAAAAACACTGCCTTAATCTACATTACAGCGCCGATCACATCATGTACAATATAGGCCACTTATAATGTGGTGACAGAGTCTCTGTAAACGTTGGGGCCAAGTGACGCTACATAAGTCTGTCCAAAAGCCGGATTTGCATCTTGTGTTGAGTTAAACTTTAACATATTGGATTCTCTCATCAATTTAGAGTCAGAATTGATTATTGCTGTTTATGTCTTGATTTTTCCCTTCTGCCTTATACCAAATCCTAGTTGATTAGATACTATACGGTGGTATGATATATGATGGTGACAACTGCCCTTGTTTGATGAATTGGACGTAGCGATGTATTGAACAGATAGGATATATGTATAAGCAGATGTGTGCCATGTCATAGCAGAGAATACTGCCAATTCTCAAGGGACAGCAATTTGCTATGCAATTCTCAAGTGACCGCAATTTGCTATGGAATTGGCAATATCGGCATAGGGCAAAATATGCTGGGCAGCAGGCAACAGGCATTGATCAAGATTATGTACATATGTGTAACTGTTCAATATGTTATTTACAGTATGGATCTATACAATTTATTTCACAAGCAGATACTAAAATAATAATATAAATGCAATAACATATTTACGTTTATATATTCCCTGTACTCTAAGGACATCATTTATACATCAGATTTTCACACAAAAAAATGCTCTAAAATGCTCCAAAAAATAGTAAGTCCAACTGATAGTAATACTGAGCTCCTAGTTAGTTTACACACATCTATTTCACAGAAATAAACCTAGAAAGTCTATTTTAGCGGAAATCCATTCAAATGATTTTTATTAGGAAACACCTTCATATAAAACACTACAGATTAGAATCCACATGTAGACACTTCTGCCTGCGCACAATGAATCTGTTCATTACGTTCATAGATACATTAGATAATTAATTATTGGAATTCTAGGCTCTTGCTTGTTCCCATGAGACCTGCTGAAGTGAAGTCAGCAATATATTTTACTTTAATTTCCTTCTTGAATATATAGATGTTGTTGGTGCTATGTTTGTATAATGTAATTAAGGTGTAATATCCAAATCTAGCTTAAAATTAACCTTTCATAACCTAAATAACATAAACAATAAAAGCATAATAGCAACCAACAAATAAAGAAGATATAATCTATCTATCTATCTATCTATCTATCTATCTATCTATCTATCTATCTATCTATCTATCTATCTATCTATCTATCTATCTATCTCATATCTATCTATCTATCTATCTATCTATCTATCTATCTATCTATCTATCTATCTATCTATCTATCTATCTATCTATCTATCTATCTATCTATCTCATATCTATCTATCTATCTATCTATCTATCTATCTATCTATCTATCTATCTATCTATCTATCTCATATCTATCTATCTATCTATCTATCTATCTATCTATCTATCTATCTATCTATCTATCTATCTATCTATCTATCTATCTATCTATCTATCTATCTATCTATCTATCTATCTCATATCTATCTCATATCTATCTATCTATCTATCTATCTATCTATCTATCTATCTATCTATCTATCTATCTATCTATCTATCTATCTATCTATCTATCTATCCATCCATCTATCTATCTATCTATCTATCTATCTATCTATCTATCTATCTATCTATCTATCTATCTATCTATCTATCTATCTATCTATCTATCTATCTATCTATCTATCTCATATCTATCTATCTCATATCTATCTATCTATCTATCTATCTATCTATCTATCTATCTATCTATCTATCTATCTATCTATCTATCTATCTATCTATCTATCTATCTATCTATCTATCTATCGCCAGTGTTAGAAGGGGGGGGGGGGCTGTGCAAACTGGGCAAACTTGCCCAGGGCCCCCATCCCTAAAGGGGCCCCCTCCTTTAACATTGCTGTTCAGCTGCCCGTCCGGGAAAGCAAGCGGGTGGGTAGCTGAAAAGCAGTAATAGTCAGGTATAGAGCCTCTACCAAAGAATCAGCACGGCGCGGCGCTCCTCCGTGCTGATTTTATGGTAGAGACTCTCTACCTGATTGTCTCCTCCGAGTCCTGGCACGCGTACTGTGTCTTCCTGACGCTGTCAGCGTCATGATGTCATGTATGCTGGACAGCGCCAGGACACAGTAAACTTGGCGCCCGAAGGGAGCATAGCAGGCAGGAGCAGAGGAGGTACATTTATACGTAGGCAGCACATTGCCATAGAATATTAACTCCAGATTCTGAATTATTTAATTTTTTTTGGGGTCAAAGTGACTTAAATCTGGGTTTGATTCTGAGCAATGAGGAGTTAAATATAATATGTGTGCATCATACACATATCATGCACATATCATACACACATATTATATATAACTCCTCCTTGGTTTTCCCATCAAAGACATTTATGACATATTCACAGGATATCCAAAGAAGTAGTAGGACAACAGCACACGTCGTGCTGTTGTCCTACTACTTCTTTGGATATACATCGTGCTGGAGTTGGTTTGCCTGGCTTGACAGCGTGCACCGCACCATACTCGGGACTAGTGCTGCTTCAAAAATCTCTCTTTTTTTCTGATATTCACAGGATATGTCATAAATCTCAGATCTGGGACTCACACCTATCTCTAGAACGGGGCCCTCTAAACCCCGTTCTACTGCTGTGTTGTGGCAGAAGCGTGTGATTCCCGCTGAGCTACGCTGTTTCTTTAAATCCCATAGTCATACCTCCCAACCGTCCCAGATCCAGCAGGACAGTCCCGGTTTTTCACCGCTGTCCCGCCGTCCCGGGCGGTCTGCAAAATGTCCCACTGGGCGCTGCATCAAAACAGCTGATCGCTGCTGACTGCAGCAGCGATCAGAAGAAGGCAGGAGTCTTGCGGCAGTGTTCTCACTGGGATCGATGCCGGCACAGAAGTGGACCAGTACAGTCACCTGACCTGTCATCTGACCTCACCGGTCAGGTGACTGGGCTGGTTCACTCTCGGGCCGGCATCGACACCAGTGAGAATGCCGCTGCAAGACTCCTGCCTTCTTCTGACGGTGAGTGATGTCAAAGCAGAGCGGAGAGTGGCAGCAGTAGGCTACCTCTATCGCTCTCCACTCTGGTGGCAATGTGGCACAAAGTATAAGGGGGTTGTGTTGCGCTACCTGCAGGGGGACTGTGTGTGGAGCTATCTACAGGGGGCTGTGTGTGGAGCTATCTACAGGTGGGCTGTGTGTGGAGCTATCTACAGGGGGGCTGTGTGTGGAGCTATCGACTGGGGGGCTGTGTGTGGAGCTATCTACAGGGGGGCTGTGTGTGGAGCTATCTACAGGGGGGCTGTGTGTGGAGCTATCTACAGGGGGGCTGTGTGTGGAGCTATCTACTGGGGTGCTGTTTGTGGAGCTATCTACAGGGGGGCTGTGTGTGGCGCTATCTACAGGGGGGCTGTGTGTGGCGCTATCTACAGGGGGGCTGTGTGTGGCGCTATCTACAGGGGGGCTGTGTGTGGCGCTATCTACAGGGGGGGCTGTGTCTGACGCTATCTACAGGGGGCCGTGTGTGGAGCGATCTACAAGGGGACTCTGGTGGATGATTTTTCCATTGACCGGTAGCAGAGTTACACAACTGGAAAAAAAATCCCCATCATGTAACTCTGCTACCTGTCAATTGAAAAGTCATCCACCACAGGGTCTCCCTCTTGACTTTCATTGTTCTCAGCCTTTTGGTTTGTCCTGCAGCTGCCGTGATGAGCAAATGCTATACCCAAGATAGGAAAAGTAACAAAAAGACGATATGGCCTGAAATATAATATCTGTGATATCCAGACAGTCTAGAGATCCGCAGTGAGAATGTGTGCTTGTTATTTGCAGAAGGATCTGGCCGTGATTTGAGGTGTTTATGCGGGATATTGGGCGTGATTAGGAGCGTGGCTTAAGATGTCCCTCTTTTCCGAATTCAAAAGTTGGGAGGTATGCTCATAGTAGTGAATGGCAGTTACGGAAGCAGCGTAGCATGCAAGCTTACGCTGTTTCTGTAACTACCGTTTAGTTCTATGGGACTTATGGAAACAGCGTAGCTCAGCGAGCTACGCTGTATTCACCTAACATGGTCGTAAATTACATGTTTCTGCGGCAACACAAAGCGGTAGAAGGGGTTAGGGGGCCCCATTCTAGAGATAAGTGCGTGTCCCAGAGGTGGGACCCGCATCTATCTGACCTTTATGGCATATCCTGTGGATATGTCATGAATGTCCCTGGTTGGAAAACCCCTTTAAGTCACTTTGACCACAAAATAAAATAAGTAAATCAGACCCTGGAGATAATATGACAGTGTGCTGCATACATACAATGCAAATGGAAGCTATAGTTTATGTTTGGCTTTCCATTCATCTGTTCCTCCGACGAAACATTCTAACGGAACCCGATGCTGACGTGAACGATGCTTTAAAGGGGTTGTCTGGGCACGGACAACTGATGACCTATCCACGGGATAGGTCATCAGTATATTATCAGTGGGGGTCTAACACCCAGACCCTGCACTTATCAGCTGCTCTGACTGCTTCCGGGCACAGCAGATGACTCCAAACACAGAATAGCGGCCAACCTGCTGTACTGCAGCTCTGCTCCTATTTAAGTGAATAGGAGCATATTTGTAGTTCTGCAGCACTGCCGCTATGCAATGTACGGAGCAAACTGCTTCCGGCTCTGTACACTGCATAACATCCGGTGCCCGGAGGCAGCCAGAACAGCTGATCGGTGTGGGGTCTGTGTGTCGGACCCCCACGATCATATACTAATGACCTATCCTGTGGATAGGTCATCAGTTGCCCATGCCAGAACAATCCCTTTAAGTACTATATGTTATGTACCATTTGTCTGGTCTGGGGTCTGAATTTTTTTAAAAAACATTCTCTGTTATTGTGACATATATTATCAGTGGTCTGAATATATATTGCCTTGAGTGTGAATAAGGGACCTGATTAATCCCTTCTGTCCGCAGCCATTTTTCAGATTTTCACTTTTGTTTTTTTCTCCCCACTTTCCAAAACCTATAACTCTTTTATTTTTCCATCAATATAGCCGTATGAGGGCTTGATTTTTTTGCGTGTCGAGTTGTACATTTTCATGGCACCATTACATATTACCATATAATGTACTGGAAAACTGGAAAATATTTCTTTGTGGGGTGGAATGTGAAAAAAAAAAGCAATTCCTTCATATTTTGGGGGATTGGTTTTTACGGTGTTCACCATGCGGTAAAAATGACATGTTAACTTTATTCTGTGGGTCAATACAATACAATTACAGTGATACCAAATTTATCTTAGTTTTCATTTACTGTATTAACTGAATGTAACTATGTTGTTGGTACATTATTTTAAAATTTGGGGCCCTCTTGTAATTTTGGCAACGGCCACACTTTGCCTAAAATCGGTCCTGCATCTATCTATCTATCTATCTATCTTTATTTTTTTTATTTCTCTTTCTTAAATAGCGCTGATATTTCCTGTGGCGCCGTATTGAAATTATCACCATTTACATCAGTCTCTGTCCCTAATGGTGCTCAAGATTTTTAGCTCCGTATTCAAGACATATTTATAGATAACAAACACATTGGGATAGCACAGGAACAACTGTACTACATGTGTAGTTTTAACAATACAGCCCAGTTTTATTTTTGAGGTTGCATATTATTTTTAGATACGTTCATGGTCTAGCACAGTGGCTTTTAAATGTGTCTTCAGGGACCACTGATGGTGAAAGATTTAGTGATTAGCCAATTTACTTCAAATATGCCCATGTGGGACCAATTACTGGGCTGATATAGATGACTGGTTTGTGGGCCAATACTCTTCTAGAAGATCAACTCATTTGTGGATTTACAAGGAGCCTGATTAGATTGAGCTCTCACAGGGAGACTAAAGTGAACAAAGCTCAAGGTTTTATATCAACATTGACTGTAAGTTTCCCAATTAATGTCTTGTCAACGGGATCGGTTTTCAAGGGAAACACACAAAGATGACAACCCAGCATCTCTGAACAAAAAGTCTCATCAAGACAATCATCTTATGTTTAATAGGCAATAAGTTGTGTACTCTTCCGGAACCTGTTTTATATTCATACCCACTTGTCAAATAACACAGATTTTATTTCTTAGGACCAACTTCATATTTGTACATTTTGTTATGTCTATGATTTTTTTTTTTACCAATTTACATCTTATATTATAACGTATTTTTTTTTAACTCAAGTAACACATAAAAAAAATGTCTACGATTTTAATCTGTGTGTTTTCTTTCTTCAAGAACCTATTCTAGTATATGTTGCTTGGAAGAGCTTTCTATTGATCAATAGAAGTTTCAAAAAAAGTGTACATGTGATTTTAAGGCAAGGATTACACCATATTTGAGGTAAACATTTAGATTATAAGTGAATAAGTATATCTCTATCATGCTCATAGACTTTCATTATCCAAACATATGGCAAAATTGGTGTACAACTAACCTGACATACATTTTTTCCTATTTCCCCATTGACCTAACCATGGTCATTTTGGGTAATGGCTACAAGTTGTACATTGAATTATCCACTACCAATTTACTCTTGAAAAGTGGAAAAAAATATACAGCCATATATAAAACTCTAATAACTGGTAGTCCATGCCCCTTGTAGCGACACAACAAAAAATGTTGCTTGCGTTAGTAAAATTGGAAGGAAATATCCAATAAATTTATTTTGAAATTTATTTTGAAAATAAAACTGGAAGGGGTTCTACATTAATATGATGGCATTAGTGTTAGGGTAAGTTCACACAGGGCAGATACGCTGTGTAAAAGCACAAAGCGTATCCGCCCTGTGCGCTGCAGGGTATTCCAGACGAAGAAAACACACCAAATTTTTTCGACCAGAATGTTCGCTATGGAAAACTGCACCTTAAAAAAAAAAAGATTCATACTTACATAGCCATGGTGACACGTCCCTCTGCCGTCCTTCAGGCCAGCCTCCTGGGATGACGTTTCAACCCATGTGACCGCTGCACGCTGTGATTTGCTGCAGTGGTCACATGGGATGACATGTCATCCCGGTAGGCCAGCCTGGATGAAGAAACAGAATTCTGGGTAAGTATAAGTTTTTCGCTGCTTTTCCACCACAAAAAACGCAACATCTGCTATTTGTTGCGGGTTTTGCATCCCCATTGAATTCAATGGGGAAAACTCGCAACAAATAAGAAGCGATTTCGCAAATACAATTGACATGCTGCGGATTGAAAAACCGCAACACAGGTACATTTCTGAGCGATTTTTCCGCTCAGCATTTACGCAGCATGTGGATGAGATTTGTTCAAATCTCATCCACTTTGCTGCTACTGTATTATGCTGCGGATTTTCCATAAACAAATTTTGTTGCGAAAAATCCTCAGTATTTATGCTACGTGTGAGCTTACCCTTACGCTTTTCAATACAATTCTGCTATAAAACTAGTGCAAATGATACCCCACAAAATGTTTAACAAATGTTTAACAAATGTAATGTGTGAGTGGAGATTCAAAATTCTCAATAAGGAAAGTTAGGTCGTCGCACAACTGGATTAAAAATTTTTAAAAGGGCATCCCCAACTCAGATATTTATGGCATAGCCACAGAATGTGCTATTAATGTCTGATAGATGTGGGTCCAGACCGCACCTACTGTATATGAGACCTGCATCTATACGGTATGTTCACACAGGGTGGATACGCTGCGTAAAATGTACACAGAGTATCCGCCATGGACCCCGTATGGAATCCCAGACGAAAAACGGCGCTAAAATGTGGTGCAGTTCTTCGGGCAGAATTTTCTGCTGTGGAGAGTAGCGCTAGAAAAAAAGGTCATACTTACCTTGGGCCGTAGTCATGGCAATGCGTCCCTCCGTTGTATGGCCTCCTGGGATGATGCTTTATCCCATGTGACCGCTGCAGCCTGTGATAGGCTGCAGCAGTCACATGGTATGAAATGTCATCCCAGGAGGCTCGCCTGGACGGAGAAGTATAGAGAGTGGGGTAAGTATGAATTTTCTTTTTTATGAGTTGTGATTTTTGCGGCGGAATCGCAGCTTTTTCGCTGCAAAAATCACAACATCTGCTATTTGTTGCGGGTTTTACCATCCCATTGAATTTAATGGGGAAACCTGAAATAGAAAACTAGGTATTCCGAAGCATAAATTGACATGCAGCAGACTAAAAAAACACACCACAGGTTAATTTATGAACTTTTTCAGCGTATTATTTAGGCACCGTGTGGATGAGATTTCTTCAAACCAATGCACACGCCTCTTAATAAATTTGACACATCTTCGGCTGTCCGTGCACTACTGAGAGAAATATACGCCAGTCAGGAGCTGGCATGGATTACAGCTAGAATTTACGCCAGTTTCATAGTTACATAGGTTGAAAAAAGACACTTGTCCATCAAGTTCAACCTTTCTCAATAAATTACCCGTCATTCATTGCTAGATTAATTATAACCCTCTATGCCATTCGTCAATAAATAAGCATCTATCCTTTTTTTAAATGCTAACATAGTATCTGCTATCACTACCTCTTGGGGAAGGGCATTCCATAGCTTGACCACTCTTACTGTAAAGAACCCTTTCCTATATTGATGTCTAAAACGTCTTTCTTCCACACGCAATGAATGTCCCCTGGTCCTTTGTAGAGTTCTTGGGAGGAACAGATCATGTGCTAGTTCTTTGTATTGACCACACATATACTTATACATATTAATAAGATCCCCTATAAGACGTCTTTTTTCCAAGCTGAACCAGCCCAATTTTTCTAGCCTATCAGTGTAAACGACACCTCTTCTCCCATTTAATAATCTCGTTGCCCGTCTTTGAACCCTCTCCAGTTTTCCTATGTGCTTTTTACAATGTGGTGCCCAAAAAGTAATTCCATATTCTAGATGTGGCCTTACAAGGGATTTATAGAGTTACATAGTTACATAATTCGTACGGTTGAAAAAAGACATATGTCCATCAAGTTCAACCAAGGGATGGGAAAAGGGAAGGTAAAATTTTCTACATATAGGAGCTAATATTTTTTTGTTCTAGGAAATTATCTAACCCTTTTTTAAAGCCATCTACTGTCCCTGCTGTGACCAGCTCCTGTGGTAGGCTATTCCATAGATTCACAGTTCTCACAGTAAAGAAGCCTTGTCGCCTCTGCAGCTTGAACCTTTCTTTTTCCAGACGGAGGGAGTGTCCCCTTGTTTTTTGAGGGGGTTTTACATGGAACAGGATTTCACCATATTTTTTGTATGTGCCATTAATATATTTATATAAGTTAATCATGTCCCCCCTTAGTCGTCTTTTTTCAAGGCTAAATAGGTTTAATTCTTTTAATCTTTCCTCATAACTTATGCCTCATTCACACGACAGGGTCCGAGTGTTTTGGGCCGTTTTTCCCGGCTGGTTTGCATCCGTTTTGCATCCGTTCCGATTCCATTCCAGGCCGTGTTGCCGTTTTTAACGGCCGATTTTGACCCGTTTTGCATCCGTTTTTTTCCCTGTGCATTTTAAAATCGGATGAATTTCATTTAAATTTGTTGCCACACAGCACCCTATAGGTAATGCCACCCAGCCCCCTGTTGGTAATGCCACCCATCCCCCTGTAGGTAATGCCACCCAGCCCCCTGCAGGTAATAATAATAATAATAATAATCTTTATTTATATAGCGCCAACATATTACGCAGCACTTTACAATGTAGAGGGAACATGAAAACAATATCAGACATTACATAGTGACAAAGTTCATTTACAATTCAAACCTGGGGAGTGAGGACCCTGCTCGCAAGAGCTTACAATCTATGAGGACATAAGGGAGACACAAAGTGTAATAGTGTTTGTTCTGTACAATGGTCCGGCCATTTTTATACACATGCGGTGGTAACATAAAGCTGCATGAGCCGGTCACCAGCCAGTATCCGTATATGACGGACATGAAGAGAAGGAGTGTGAGGGAATCTTATTCTGATGACTAATCTAAATGGAGGGCCATGAAAAGGAGTCAGATTAGGGAATTTTATAGGCCTGTCTAAATAGATGTGTTTTCAGGGCACGTTTAAAACTGTGGATATTGGGAATTAATCTGATTGTCTGGGGTAGCGCATTCCAGAGGACGGGTGCAGCACGAGAGAAATCCTGGAGACGGTAGTGGGAGGTTCGGATTATGGAGGATTTTAATCTAAGGTCGTTGGCAGAACGTAGAGCCCGAGTAGGGTGGTAGACAGAGATGAGGGAGGAGATGTAAGGAGGTGCAGCACTGTGGAGAGCTTTGTGGGTGAGAGTAATAAGTTTGAATTTTATTCGGAAGGGGATGGGCAACCAGTGCAGTGACTGGCACAGATTAGAGGCGTTGGTGTAGCGGTTGGTCATAAAGATGAGCCTGGCTGCTGCATTGAGGATAGATTGGAGAGGGGAGAGTTTAGTGAGGGGAAGACCGACTAGTAATGAGTTACAGTAGTCAAGACGAGAGTGAATCAGAGCAACAATGAGAGTTTTGGCAGTTTCCTCCGTAAGAAAAGAGCGGATTCTGGAGATGTTTTTTAGGTGAAAATGACAGGAGCGTGAAAGTGATTGTATGTGAGGAGTAAAGGAAAGATCTGAGTCAAAAATAACCCCGAGACAGCGGGCGTGCTGCTTAGGAGTTATGATAGTGCCACACACAGAGATAGAGACATCAGGTTTAGGGAGGTTAGTAGATGGTTGGAACACAAGGAGCTCAGTTTTAGAAAGATTCAGTTTCAGATAGAGAGAGGACATGATGTTAGAGACAGCGGACAGACAATCACTGGTGTTCTGTATTAGAGCAGGGGTGATGTCACGGGAAGAGGTATATAAATGCCACCCAGCCCCCTGCAGGTAATGCCACCCTGCCCCTGTAGGTAATGCCACCCTGCCCCATGTAGGTAATGCCACCCAGCTCCCTGTATGTAATGCCACCAAGTCCCCTGTAGGTAATGCCACCAAGTCCCCTGTAGGTAATGCCACACAGCCCCCTGTAGGTAATACCACACAGCCCCCTTTTAGCAATGCCACCCTGCCCCCTGTAGGTAATGCCACACAGCCCCCTGTTGGTAATTCCACCCAGCCCCCTGTTGACAATGCCACCCTGCCCCCTGCAGGTAATGCCACCCTGCCCCCTGTAGGTAATGCCACCCAGCCCCCTGTTGGCAATGCCACCATGCTCCCTGTAGGTAATGCCACCCTTCCCCTCTAGGTAATGCCACCCTGCCCCCTGTAGGTAATGCCACCCAGCCCCCTGTTGGTAATGCCACCCTGCCCCTGTAGGTAATGCCACCCTGCCCCCTGTAGGTAATGTCACCCAGTCCCCTGTAGGTAATGCCACACAGCCCTCTGTTAGTAATGCCACCCAGCCCCTTGTTGGCAATGCAACCCTGCCCCCTGTAGGTAATGTCACCCTGCCCCCTGCAGGTAATGCCACCCTGCCCCCTGTAGGTAAAGTCACCCAGCCCCCTGTAGGTAATGCCACCCTGCCCCCTGTAGGTAATGTCACACAGCCCCCTGTAGGTTGCACCCATTCCCCCCCTTCCAGGAGAAGTCACTGACTTCGATGTCCATATATGGACAGTTTAGTCACTCACTTCTCCTGTAGCGGAATCCCCGGCCACGGGGTCGGGGATTCCGCTTCAGAAGTGAGTGACGTCGCTGTGTCCATATATGGACAGTGTAGTCACTCACTTCTCCTGTTGCGGAATCCCCGGCCGCGGATTGGAGATTCCGACTTCTACAGGGAGCGTAAAAAGACCCTCCTCTTCCTCACATGCACTCTGCACTGTGAGGAGGAGGAGGAGAGAGAGCTCGAGCGACGGAATACATGGCCATCACTCGGGACACATTCCGGTGATGGCCGTGCATTACCCGGCCCCATAGACTTCTATGGGAGCCGGGCGGCCGGGTAAACGGCCGAAAAAAGGGCATGTCCCATTTTTTTACAGCCAGGTTTCCTGGGCCGTCAAAAAATCGGCCGTGTAAATAGCCCCATTAGGGGTCTATTGTTCCTACTGCAGCCGGGTGACGGCCGATTTATGAACGGCCGTCACCCGGCCGGGAAACCCTGTCGTGTGAATAAGGGCTTAGATTATATTTGTATTTATGTATATTGTATTTTTTTCTAACTCCAGGGCATCCTTTCTATGAACTGGAGCCCAGAACTGAACTGCATATTCTAGATGAGGCCTCACTAATGCTTTGTAATATTATACTTGAATCCTGAGTTTTTTATCTCTTTTTTTTATCTTTTTATACACCCCAAATCCTATTTGATTTTGCAGCTGCTGCCTGACACTGAGTGCTACTGCTTAGCTTATTTGTTACCAGATTACCTAGGTCTTTGTCTTGTTCTGTTATCCTCAATTGTATTCCATTTGATGTTCATGAATTAATGCTATTATTGCGCCCTAAGTGCATTACTTTACATTTATCAACATTAAATTTCATCTGACATGTTTTTGCCCATGCTGCCAGCTTATCTAGATATTCTGTAATATTTTAAAGTCACGCTGAGTTTTAAGTTTCCTACAGAGTTTTGCATCGTCAGCAAAAACTGACACCTTACTATCAATCCCATCCACAAGGTCATTAATAAAGAGATTAAAAAGAATTGGGCCTAACACCGATTCTTGTGGTACTCCGCTGCTAACTTCAACCCATTTTGAGTAAGTTCCATTTATAACAACTCTTTGTTTTCTGTCCCTTAACCATTTCTTTAGCCACTTGCATACACATTCCCCCAGTCCCTGTATCTTTAGCTTCAGAACAAGACGGTTGTGTCCTAATAAATCACATCAGCCGCATGACCAACATTCAGATTTGCAATTACCTCCTCATAGAAACCGAGCATGTTTGTTAGGCACAACCTGTTTTTCATGAATCCATGCTGGTTATCTGTTATTAGACTTTTCTCCGCTATATACTGTTGCAGTTCATCTCTTAGAATACCCTCAAATACTTTACATATCACAGATGTCAATCTTACTGGACTGTAGTTACTCGGTTACACCATTTTACCCTTCTTAAATATTGGTACAACACCAGCCGCCCTCCAATCCAGTTGCACTGATCCTGTTACAAGAGAGTCTAAGAAGATGAGATACAATGGTCTGTCCAATACTGAGCCCTTAATACCCGTGAATAAATGCCATCTGGGCCAGGAGCTTTATCAATATTTAATTTGTACAGACGTAGCTGTACTTCCTCCTCTGTTAAGCAGGTAAAATTGGGTGGGGAACTTTTATCACTGTCCCCCTGAATATCTGGTACCGGCAGCTCATCAGTGAACCGGCAGCTCATCAGAGAGGAAAAGTATGTGTTTAATATCTCAGCCCCCCCATTGTCCTCTTGTATTCCCATGCTCATCTTTAAGAGGGCCAATATTATCAGATTTGTTCTTTTTGGCATTAATGTATTTAGAATTTTTTTTGGGATCTATTTTAATGTCGTTAGCGATTTGTTTTCCTGTAGATAACTTTGTTAACTTGATTTCATTTTTACATTTTCTATTGAGATCTTTGTAAGTCTGGAATGCTTTTGATGCTTTTGCTGAGCCCTCAGCCTTCAATGTTTTGAATGCTTTTTGTTTTTGTCTTACTATATTCAGTAATTCCCTATTCATCCATATTGGTCTCCTTTTATTCCTAGACATTTTGTTACCAGTGGGAATAAACTTACACGATTCATGTAATAGATCTTTAAAAACTCCCCATTTAACTTCAGTATTCATATTTACTATTATATGATCCCAGTCAACAAGACTAAGTGCTTGCCTCAGTCGATTACATTTTTCTTTCCTAAAATTCCAGGTTTTTGTAGCTCCCCTTCATACTGTTTTATTGAAAATTATATTAAAACTTTATATATTGTGGTCACTATTGCCCATGTGCTCCCGGACCTCCACATCTGATATTGTGCCTGGTCTATTAGATAAGATCAGATCTAGCACATTATCCCCTCTGGTTGGTTTATTAACTAACTGAGTGAAATAATTTTCTTGAATTGTGTATAAAAACGTCCAGCTTTTATCACATCCACCTGCCTCTATGTCCCAATTAATGTCAGGATAGTTAAAATCCCCCATAATAAGGACCCCATTATTATTTGCTGCCTTCTCTATTTGTGGCAAGATTTCATCCCCAGCCTGTTCTGCTATGTTCGGAGGCTTAGAACAAACTCCAATTATCAGTTTACCGTTATTAACCGATCCATGAATATTTACCCATAAAGACTATTACAGTCTCCCCCAATGTCTTCATTCAGGACTTGTCTTAGGCTGGATTTTACAAACAGAGAAACCCCTCCTCCTTTTTTATCTTTTCTTTTCTTTCTGAATACGGTGTAGCCCCCCCACATTTGTTACCCAGTCATGGCTCTCATACAGCCTGGTTTCTGTTATGCCCACTACTTCATAATCCATGTCGGTCATTAGAATCTCCAACTCGTCCATTTTACTTGCAAGACTTCTTGCATTCGCCATCATACATTTGATCTTACCGACACCTAACCTCAGCCCCCACTAAATCCCCATTATCCCCTTCTGTATCCCACTCCCTATGTACGCTATCTAACCCCGCTTGTGTATCCCGCACCCTCCCCCCAGATCCTAGTTTAAAAGCTCCTCCAGCCGTCTAACCATTCTTTCCCCAGCACAACTGCACCCTCCCCATTTAGATGCAGCCCATCCTTACCATAGAGCCTGTAGCCGAAAGAGAAGTCAGCCCAGTTCTCCATGAACCAAAACTCTTTCTTCCAGCACCAATTTCTAAGCCACTTGTTTAACCCTTTCAGGACCGAGCTTATTTTGGTCTTCAGGACCTGCCCCATTTTTTCAAATCTGACATATGTTACTTTATGTGGTAATAACTTTGGAATTCTTTTACCTATCCAAGCGATTCTGAGAATGTTTTCTTGTGACATATTGTACTTTATGTTAGTGGAAAAGTTTGGTTAATAAATTCATTGCTTATTTGTGAAAAAACACCAAAATTGTAATAAAATTTGCAAAAATTATGATTTTTCTAATTGTTAATGTATCTGCTTATAAAACAGATAGTAATACCACAACAAATAATCACTATTTCACATATTACATATGTCTACTTTATGTTTGCATCATTTTTGAACATCTTCTGTTTTTCTAGGAAGTTACAAGGCTCAGAACTTTAGCAGTAATTTCTCACATTTTCAAGAAAACTTCAAAAGGATATATTTTCAGGGACCAGTTCAGTTCTGAAGTGGCTTTGAGTGCCTTATATACTAGATAGACCCCACAAATCACCCAATTTTAAAAACTGCAACCCACAAAGTATTTAAAACAGCATTCAGATCGTTTCTTAACCCTTTAGGTGTTTCACAGGAATTAAAGCAATGTAGAAGGGAAATTTACAAATTTATTTTTTTTGCCGAAATTCATTTGTAATAAAAAAATTCTGCAACACAGAAGGTTTTAACAGATAAAGGCAACTCAATATTTATTGCCCAGATTCTGCAGTTTTTAGAAATATCTCACATGTGGCCCTAGTATTCTAATGGACTGAAACACAGGTCTCAGAAGCAAAAGGAGCGCCTAGAGGATTTTGGGGCCTCCTTTTTTTTAGAATATATTTTAGGCACCATGTCAGGTTTGAAGAGGTCTTTTTGACACTGTTTTGGAAACTGCACACCTCAAGAAATTTATCTAGGGGTATAGTTAGCATCTTGACCCCACAGGTCTTTTGCTATATTTATTGGAATTAGTCTGTGACAATGAAAATCTACTTTTTTTCTGAAAAACAAAGAAATTTTGATTTTTTTTTCAAGGAATAAAGAATAAAAAGCTAGTAAAGCTATTTCTCCCATTTATGGCAATACCCCATTTATGCTAATAAACTGCTGTTTGAACCCACGGCAGGGCTCAGAAGGGAAGGAGCGCCATTTGTATTTTGGGGTGCAGAATATGCTGGATAGGTTTTCAGTGCCATGTCGCGTTTGCAACGCCCTGGAGGGACCAAAACAGTGGAAACTTTTCTGAAAAAAAAACATAGAAATGTTTAATTTTTACAATGAATAAAGGAAAGAAAGAACCCCAAAATTTGTAAAGCAATTTCTTCTGATTACGGAAATACCCCATATGTGGTAATAAACTGCTGTTTGGACCCAAGGCAGAGCTCAGAAGGGAAGGAGCACAATTTGGCTTTTGGAGCTCAAATTTAGCTGGAATAGTTTTCGGGTGTCATGTCGCATTTGCAAAGCCCCTAAGAGACCAAATCAGGGGAAACACCCCAAAAATTACCCCATTTTGGAAACTGCACCCCTTAAGGAATCTTTATAGGGGTATAGTAAGCATTTAGACCCCTCAGGTCTTTTGCAGAATTTATTAGAATTAGGCCGTGAAAATGAATATCACATTTTTTTTCCACTAAAATGTTGCATTTTTTCATTTTCACAAAGGATAAAGGAGAATACCCCACATGGTCAAAAAAAAATTTTCATTAGAAATTAATTAACCCTTTCAGGACTGATACATTTTTTCTTTTTGATTTACGTTTTTTTCCTCCCTGCTTTCCAAGAGCCATAAAGTTTTTTTCTTGTTCTGTCAGTAGAGTCGTGTGAGGGCTTATTTCATGCGGGAGGAGTTGTAGTTTCTAGTGACACAATTTAAAGTACCATTTAATATACTGGGAAACTGAAATAAAATTCTCTGTGGGCAATTGGAAAAATCTGCGATTACTCCATTGTTTTTTGGGTTTCGTTATTACAACTTTCACCGTGTGGTAAAAACGACAACTTAAATTTTTTTGAGACTTAATACAATTAAGGTGATATCAAAGTTAAACAGTTTTTTTTATATTTTACTACTTTTACAAAGTAAAAGTTATTTGTTAAAAAAAACAAACATTTTGTTTACCACATTCCAAGAGTCATAACTTTTTTTATTTTTTGGTCGATTGAGTGGGGTGAGGGTTTATTTTTTGCGGGACGAGCTGTAGTTTTTTTGGTATCATTTTTTGGTACATATAAAACTTTTTGATACATTTTTTTAAAAAGCTACGGTGACCAAAAAACTGTGATTTGGGCGTTTTAAATTCTTTCTTTTTTATGGTGTTCACCATGCGAGTTGAATAATGGTATATTGTAATAGTTTGCACTTTTACGGATGCAGCGATACCAATTTTTTTTACTTTTTCATTACGTTAGAGGAAAAATATGAAAGGGCTTTTTTTTGGACTTTAAATATATTATATATTTTTTTCACTAAAAATAACTTTATTAACTTTTTTTTTTTACACATTGTATTAGTCCCCCCCAGGGGACTTGAACCAGCGATCATTAGCTTGCTCGTACAATACACTGCAATACTAATGTATTGCAGGATGTCATTTTTACAGGCTCCTGTCACAGCGCGATTGCTGTTCCGGTCCGTTAGTCCCAGGTGTCAGCTGTAACACACAGCTGACACCTGCAGCATATTGAGCGGGCTCAGCGCATTAGCCTACTCCATATATAACCCTCCGCATCACGATGTGGTATTAGGTCGTGGTGCACGAAGGAGTTAATGCGCAGCGGATGGAGCAGAGTGAAAATTGCAATTTTCCACTGATATGCCATTTTAGTGCACAATACGTTGTGCCCAGTTTGTGCCACTGAAGACAAATACCTCATACAATGTTGAGCGGGTTCTCCCAGGTATAAAATATCATATATGTGGACGTAAAACTGGTGTTTGGGCACTCTGTGGGATTCAGAAGGGAGGGAGGGCCATTTGGCTTTCGGAGTGCAGATTTAGCTTGGTGGTTGTTCTGTTTGGGATTTTACTGGTATTCCAGTTTATAATGTGGGGCATATGTAAGCTGGACGGAGAACATCAGGGTAGATGTAAGCTGTGTGGAGTACATCTGGGCATAATAAGAGGGTATAATAATGCGGTAAATAAATAATAATTCAAAGATATGTGGCCGGTGTCGCACTGATAAATGGTGCACAATCTTATCTGCTTTTGAAGCGCTTTGCATGATTTGTTTCGCCATATTCTGAGAGCCAGGACTTTTTTATTTTTTCACCACCGGATCTGTGTGAGGGCTTATTTGTTGCGGGACAATCTGTAGTTTTCATTGGTATCATTTTGGGGTACATGCGATTTTTTTGATCACTTTTTATTCCATTTTTTGGCAAGCAAGGTGACAAAAAAACATAAATTCTGACTATGATTTTTGTCCTTTTTTTTTTACAGTGTTCACCGTGCTCTATAAATGACAATTTTACTTTATTCTGCGGGTCGATACGATTATGGCGATGCCATATGTATATAGTTTGTTATGTTTTAAAGCGCTTGAGCAATAAAATCACTTTTCTTTAAAATAATTTACTTTTTGTGTCACCATATTCTGAGAGCCATAACATTTTTATTTTTCAGTCCAAAAAGCTGTGTAATGGCTTGTTTTTTGTGGAACAGGTTGTAGTATTTATTGGTACTATTTTGGGGTACATGCGACTTTTTGATCACTTTTGGTTCTATATTTTGGGAGTGGTGGTGACCAAAAAAATAGTGAGTCTTGCTTTGTTATTTACTTATTTTTTTTTTGCAGTATGCAGCGTGTGGGAAAAATAATATCATAGTTTTATAGATTGGGTTGTTATGAACGCGGCAGCAGGTCATTGTATGGCCTCCGGTTTTGCATGGCAGACACGAAGGCCGATCTATGGACTCCGGTTATGCCATGACAACCAACGGCAGCACCAGTCCCCAGGAAAGTTTGTTGTAGCAACAAACTTTCCAGTTTGTTCCTACAACAAACTTCCCCTGTGATCACATGATTGGAACCTGAACCAATCAGGTCCCGATCATCTCTCTGGGACCAGAGGCCAGTGTTAACAGCCCGATCCGGGTGTCAGCACTACTCTGTGACACCCGATCGCGAAGTTAACACTCACTGTGAATTCACATCGGCACTGTACAGAGCCCAGCAAGCACCGACATGAATTTACGGTGGGCGGCCGGGAAGAAATTAAGGCTGGGTTCACACGACCTATTTTCAGACGTAAACGAGGCGTATTATGCCTCGTTTTATGTCTGAAAATAGGCCTACAATACGTCGGCAAACATCTGCCCATTCATTTTAATGGGTTTGCCGACGTACTGTGCAGACGACCTGTCATTTACGCGTCGTCGTTTGACAGCTGTCAAACGACGACGCGTAAAATGACTGCCTCGGCAAAGAAGTGCAGGACACTTCTTTGCAACATAATTTGAGCCGTTCTTCATTGAAGTCAATGAAGAGCAGCTCAAGATTTACGAGTGTCAAAGACGCATCGCATAATGTGAGGAGGAGCTTTTACGTCTGAAACGACGCAGCTGTTTTCTCCTGAAAACAGTCTGTCTTTTCAGACGTAAAAGGTAGCTAGCGTGTGCACATACCCTTACCCCCTAATCTCCTGCTGTCTTTCTAGTGACGCTTGTGGCACTGGTAGTATTTCTGAAAACACTATCTTGGAGGTCCTGGACTTTAGCTTCTCTCCTAGTTCCCTAAAATAATTTTTAAGGAACTTCCATCTCCCACTGACTTTGTTATTGGTACTGATGTGTACCACGACCGCCGGGTCTTCCCCATCCCCACCCATAAATCTGTCTATACGATCCGCAATATGCTAAACCCGAGCACCCGGCAGACAACACACTGTTCGGCATTCACGGTCGCGGCGACAGATGACCCTATCTGTTTGCCTAATAATAGAATGCCCAGTTTCTGGTGTAAACGATAGTAAATACGAGTTGCAGAACCCCCTTCAGTGGCAAGAGCGGTAGTAATAGCCAAAAAGTCCAGAAATTTGCGACTTTCCTATTCCAGAAAACTAAAATTAAAAGGTTTATACATTTCCCCATTATGCTGTAAAAGGAACCTCTGCAGCATTAGGCAGCTGCCACTCCTGTGCAGTCTATTCTATTTTTCAATCAGCCTCCTCTTGTAGCCCATTCTCTGCCCACAAATCTTACCTTCTTCCTCCTGTTTCTACATACTGCAGCTGGCATCAGCACGCTGAGCTGTGCCAGCAGAGCAGAGCAGAGGTGGCTACACTCATAGAGCAGGCTGAAGTCCATCCCTATCCTGCTAATGAGCAATCCTGAAGTCTAACCTCCAGCCCAGATGCTGGAAAGTAGATTAACCTTTCGCTGAGGCCAGCCAGTTTTGCTCCGTTCTGCTCTGTTCAGCTTTATATTTATCGAGGACATGCTCATACTTCTAGTCCCTCAGCAGTACTGCCCTGTTTCACTGGGTATTCATTCTAAGCACAGAAAACACAATGTGTTGGGTGCTATTTTTTATAAGGACACTATGTATACGATGCTATGATTTTTGGGGACACTGAGTATGATGCTGTTATTTTTGGAGACACTAAGTATATAATACTATGATTTATAGGGACACTGTTAGATGCAATTATTTTTTGCCACACTATGTGTATGATGCTATTGTTTTTGGAGACACTGTGTATGACACTATTATTTTTGCAAACAGTATGTGTATGACACTGCTACTTTTTTGGGACACTAAACGATGTTATGATTTCAGGGGCATCGTATATGACGCTACTATTTTCAGGGATAATGTGTATTGTGCTATTATTTTTGGAAAACCATGCATATGGCACTATTACATATTTAAAGGGTAACTAAACTTTCAAAAAAACTTCTGACATGTCATAATGACATGCATATAAACATTTCCACAGCACTCACTATATCAGGAACTCCCCACTCAAAGACAAAAGGGATGCAAATTCCATGTCCAGAAATCCCATCTGGGCAATCCTAAGGCCTCATTCAGAAGTGCGTGAATCACGTCCGTGTGCTGTGCACAATGAAAAAACGCACAGCACACGGACCCATTGTTTTCAATGGGGCCATTCACACATGGGTGATTTTTCACGCAGCGAGAGTCCGCTGCGTGAAACTCACTGCATGTCCTATATTGGTGCGTTAACACGCACCTACTCGCCCATTGAAGTCAATGGGTGCGTGAAAACCACGGACAGCACACAGATGCACATGCGTGTGTGGTGCGTGATTTGCGCATCAATTCAATTGAAAATATAACAAAAAAAAGATGTGCTTTGCGAGCGCGTGAATAACGCATGCCACTCGCAAAGCACACTGATGCATAACGCAACACACACGGACCAGATTCACGTGCGTTTTTCACGCACGTGAATCTGATACGCTCGTGTGAATGAGGCCTAAGGCTACATTCACACGAGCGTATCAGATTCACATGCGTGAAATACGCGCGTAAATCTGGTCCATGTGTGTTGCGTGCATCAGTGTTTTGCGAGTGGCATGTGTTTTTCATGCACTTGCAAAGCATATCTTTCTCATGTTTCAATGGAATTGATGCGCAAATCACGCATAGCATGATGCGTGATATCGCAGAGCACGGATGCACCTCGGACGTCGAGATGCACAACGTCGGTGTGAATCTAGCCTTAAATGGTGGAAAAACAGCATCCGTGTGGCAAAAAAGTTGTAGTGTTTATTAACACATCCCAAATATTCAAAAAGCAAAAGCTATGTTTCGACCCCGCTGGAGCTTCTCATGCATAAAGTATAATTGAACAAAGTGAATTTAAATATACATTCTGAAATGAGTACAGCCAATTTTGATGGCATATAAGACACCTTCTTATGTCATAGTGACATGTCAGATGTTTTAATTGGTGGGGGTCTGAGCACTGAGACCCCCACCGATCGCTAAAAGAAGGGCAGAAGTGCTTGGGTGAGAGCTGAGCCGCTTGGTTTCTGATTGGCTTTTCTCAGAAATCCGAGCAATTGCTGTACGGGCCAATAGAAAGTCTAAGTACACCAAAAACCGGCTCAGCGTCATCGTTTTAGCAATCAGTGGGGGTCTCAGTGCTCGGACCCCCACCGATCAAAACATCTGCCATGTCAATATGACATGTCAGAAGTTTTTTCAAAGTTTAGTTACCCTTTAATATGTGTGATGAAAGTGTGCCAAAAACAAAGACCTTCCTGCTAAAATGTAATCCTGGATCTGTCACTGGCTGCAGGCTGCATAAAGCTGCCATCTATAGAGTGAGGAGAAAGATGATACCTGGGAAGGAAATTATTTTGTGTAGGAGGGGGAGATGTTACTTGGGGGAGAGATGATACCTTGATTCTATACTGCCTGAAATTAGTTTTTTATGAGGGCGCCATCTAACCTAAGGCCAGGCCTGATTATAGCAAACTGTTAGCTATGCAAGCAGAACTAGGTTAGAAGCGATTACATTTAAAGGCTAAAAACTATTCTGACCTAGTTCTGCTTACATAGCCGACAGAATGTTATAGAGGCATATTAAATGGGATAAGAGGTGTTCAGCTTGAAAAAAAGACGTCTTGGAGGTGATCTTATTAACATGTATAAGTATATGTGTGGTCAATACCGAGAACTAGCACATGATCTTTTCTTTCTAAGGACTCTACAAAGGACCAGGGGGCATTCATTGCGTGTGGAAGAAAGATGTTTCAGACATCAATATAGGAAAGGGTTCTTTACAGTTAGAGTGGTCAAGCTATGGAATGCCCTACCCCAAGAGGTAGTGATGGCAGATACTATGTCAGCATTTAAAATAAAAGCTAGATGCTTATTTATTGACGAATGGCATTGAGGGTTATAATTAATCAAGCAATGAATGACGGGTAATTTATTGAGAAAGGTTGAACTTGATGGACCTGTGTCTTTTTTCAACCTATGTAATTATGTAATAACTTGTCACTGCTACCTCTGCCCCTCCTTTGGCTATGCCCCTGGGTTTTTACTAAACAGAGCTGGAGAAAGATTTGCACTACTGCTGTGTTTACTATTGCTTGGAGTGATATGTAAGAACCAGATTTCCGCTTCTGAATTAAAGAATGTTTTCAACCATTGACAGTACAATAAAAATAGAGGAACTGAAAAACCAAAAAATATTAGACAGATACATTTTTTTTGTTAAATAAAACGTGTCATTTTTAGAGATGAGCGAACTTCTGATAAGTTCGGTTCGGCTGGTTCGCCGAATTTCTTGAAAAAGTTCGATTCGGACCGAACTAGTTCAAACCGAACCTGTAATTCAAGAAAGCCCATAATAAATCATGTATGGAGCTCCCGTAATGACGGGTGGCTACATGTGTGCACCCGGCATTACGGCAGCGTTGCTAGGCGACGTCAGTAAATAGTCACTGTCCAGGGTGCTGAAAGAGTTAACTGATCGGCAGTAACTCTTTCAGCACCCTGGACAGTGAATTCCGATCACAATATAGAGCAAACTGTAAAAAAAAAAAAAAAAGACATTCGTACTTACTGAGAACTTCCTGCTTCTTCCTCCAGTCCGGCCTCCCGGCCGTTGCCTTGGTGACGCGTCCCTCTCGACATCCGGCCCGACATCCCTGGATGACGTTTCAGCCAATGTGACCGCTGCAGCCAATCACAGGCCAACCACATGCTGCAGCGGTCACATGGACTGTCGCGTCATCCAGGGTTGTCGGGCTGGATGTCAAGAGAGGGACGCGTCACCGTTGCCTTGGTGATGCGTCCCTCTTTCGGCATCCAGCCCGACCTCCCTGGATGACGCGGCGGTCCATGTGACCGCTGCAGCCTGGGATTGGCCTGTGATTGGCTGCAGCCTGTGATCGGCCTGTGATTGGCTGCAGCGGTCACTTGGACTGAATCGTCATCCCGGGAGGTCGGACTGGAGGAAGAAGCACGGAGTTATCGGTAAGTAGGAACTTCTATTTCTTTTTACACGTTGATGTATCTTGTGATCGGAAGTCACTGTCCAGGGTGCTGAAACAGTTACTGCCGATCGCTTAACTCTTTCAGCCCCCTGGACAGTGACTATCTCCTGATGTCGCGTACCGGAAAATCAGTGACTCATAAGCCGGGTTCAGTCAAAACGTGTTCGGCCGAACCCGGTGAAGTTCGGATTCGCTGCGAACCGAACTTTTCACGATGTTCGGACCGAAACCGGGTTCGGTTGTCCCGGTTCGCTCATCTCTAGTCATTTTCTATGTTATTATCTATATTAAAAAATAATCCTAAAATCTTGCAGTTTCCATTCTGGCCAATGAGCCTCACAATAGACTGACACTTCCTGTTCTGTAGAGATCACTTCTCAGCAGTCATCTCATTATTTTCACCGGCAGGATTACAATGAAAGGTAACACCTTTATCAAGGTAACACAGGATCCACCATTGATAAGAGGTAATGAATCCCCTCCTCCGCCTTCCTCACCCTTCCTGTACAATGACCTTTGCACAGGTCACAGAGCATGGCTAGAAAATTCTCACATAGAAGTCAACGGGTCCTCTCCTGTTCACAGGCTCCTTTGGTCCATGTGGCTGCCGTAAAGCATATCTCTAAATGCTATAAACAGCAGCTCAAGCAAGATGGCTGCCATTATAATCATGTACAGAAAATGGAATAAAAAATCTACAATCAAAAAGTAAAAATAGATTAGAAAAAAACCATTATGTTTTACTATTTGGTTTCAATTAGGAAAAAAAAATAAAGGTGATACATTCCTTTAAAAACGACACAAAAACCCAGTGTGTGAAAACAGCCTAACAGCTGCAAAAATGCTTACACTTGTGTCCTGACAGGCGTCTTGTAACATTGACAAGCGTATGACAGTTCCACAGCTAGATATAATGTAATATACAGGTATGCCTGAATGTGACGGATTTTAATTAGCAAAGCTTGTAAAAAATAATTTCCTTCGCATTTTTTCTGCTATAACCTCATAGCGACCTTTCTCTCGGAAGTGCAGCTGAACTAAACCCATACATTTTATTACCTGTATTGAAATATAACAGAAGTTCATAGTTATTGTGCTTGAAATGTATTCTGCATTCTATTATGTTTCCTCAGTTGCTCCATTGTTATCCTCAGGTCACTATGTTGCTCACCTTCCCCTGAGGTTTCTCCATAAAGGCATGTCTGAGCTAGGCTTTTAAGGTCGGTGAATGGTGAGCGTTACCAAGAGGATATTTATGAAAATGGACTGATGTTAAAAAATTTATGTCTTCAGGTTTTACTGAGAGTTCACAACATGGAATATGCAGCATTCAATCACTCTCTTGTAATTACAAGAGTTGCTAAAGTCAGAACAGGATCAACCATTATAGTGGATGTAAGTAGCATTCTATGGAGGTACTGAATGGACAACACTAAAAATGTACATGCCATGGAGGAAGCACAATAGGACACATTTATAAAAATTAAAAAAATAGTCCAATTTTGCTGTGCTGGGAGTAACCCCGCCAACTCCCCACTGAGATTTGCGATGCTAGGAAGCAATGGTGGCCAAATATTAGAAGTAATATCTACCTGTGGACCTCAGAGCAGGGACCGGTAGATCTTGATGTTAGGCCACCAGGCTATTGTCTTGCTGACTTCACACAGAAATGGTAAAAATGGTAAAACTGACTACGGACTACTAAATCATATAGGAGACGAAGGCTCTCAGCCGAAACGTACGTCGGGTGTGACGCCAGACAGCACAAATCTATGGGTAAGTTGCTTATACTATATATCCACATATACTTTTTATGTAACCATTTGTTGGGGTCTGGTGCTGACTGTATCTTTGCCTACAAATGATTACACAGACCGGGGACTCCTTATATTATCTAGAACACATTACATGTCTCCTGGGTTTATATATCTCATACACTATGTAGAGCACTGAATGTGCTTTCATGTTTGCAGTTACTCCAAGCCTTACTCATGATACTTCCAAAATACATATATGTTTATTTATTATCCAACTATTGACAACTGTCTGGCCTCACCTGCTTCACACTGTGGTAATCATCTGATTTAAATTTTTTATATTTTGTACCAATAAAATTATATATTTTATCAGTATAAGCATGGTTTTGACTATTTTTAGGTTTTTATTCTGATTATGTCATGAGTCACCACTGATATCACCCGTAGTCATGGGCGTTTTCTAATATATGCCCTACCCCCATATAATATATTATATATGACCTACTGATATCTATTTAGTTTCATTATAGAGGGGTATTTAGGTTGTCCTCCATATTGGTTAAATATAAATCATATAGGGACCAGTGCCATAAGTTGATGTAGGTCTCACATATTCCCTGGCAGCTAAGATACCTTCTATGGAGAGATGGTTGGAGCACTACTATCATAAGAATGAAGAAGACATGTCTTGGCAGCAGGTGTGATAAATAACTTTGTTTTTTATTGTTAATATGGGGTCACAAGGGCATCTAAAAAAATTGTGCACAAACACCATTAAATCGCCATGAAAAATGCATAAAAATGCAGTAAACACTGTCTGAAACCTCTGTTCACACAGAGTTTTTTGCAGGACTTCTTAGGCAGATTTTCAACTGCCTGCGCTTTTTTTCCCATGTCTTTTATGCCTCCCATTGAGTTGAATGTGCAGTCTGAGGCACAAACTGTGGCAAGAAAGAGAACGTCTCTGCATTCCATTAAAATAAATTGGGGGCGATTTCGGAAGTTTTTTAGCTCTGATTCCGCAGTTTCTGCGTCAAAATTAGCACCAAAAAAACTCTGTGTGAACTGATCCTAAGACCACTTTCACATGGGCGTATTTTGGTCAGTATTTTGCTTTAGAGTTTGTAATCCAAAACCAGGAGTGGAACATAAAGGGTATGACCAGACGTGGCGGAGTTCTGCATACACTGTCCGCATCAATGCCGCACAGAATCTGCATTGCAGATTCTGTTGCGGCTCTGCCTAAAGTGGGCATTAAATTGATGCGGACTAGCCGTTGCGTATATTGGTGAAAGTACTTTCCCTTCTCTCTATCAGTGCAGGATAGAGAGAAGGGACAGCCCTTTCCCTAGTAAAAGTAAAATAAATTCATACTTACCCGGCCGTTGCCTTGGTGACGCGTCCCTCTCTTGACATCCAGCCCGACCTCCCTGGATGACGCGGCAGTCCATGTGACCGCTGCAGCCTGTGATTGGCTGCAGCCGTCACTTGGACTGAAACGTCATCCCGGGAGGCCGGACTGGAGGAAGAAGCAGGGAGTTCTTGGTAAGTAGGAACTTCTATTTTTTTTACAGGTTGTTGTATATTGTGATCGGAAGTCACTGTCCAGAGTGCTGAAACAGTTACTGCCGATCGTCACCTAGCAACGCTCCCGTGATTACGGGTGCACACACGTAGTCACCCATAATTTCGGGAGCCCCATTGACTTCTATGGGCCTGCCCGTGCCGTAATAACAGCCCGTGATTAGGGGCGTTTTTACGTTAGTGTGCATGGGGCTTCAGTCTGGCTGTAGACCTAGAAATACATAGGTCCAACCAGAATGAAGAAATGTCATGTTAGTAAAACCAATATGCTCCGCAGCACACAAAACATCTGTGGACTTCATTGCAGAATTTTGACTCTCCATTGAAGTCAATGTAGAAATTCCGCAATGAGTCCGCAAGAAGTCCGCTACAGTCAGTGTATGCTGCGGACACCAAATTCCACACCGCAGCCTATGCTCCGCAGCGGAATTGTCCGCAACGTGTAAACGAACCCAACTAAAAAGCTGTGGAAAGCAATGGAGAAACGTGTACGCTGTGGATTTCCGCAGCGGAAATGCAGAGCAATTCCGCCAAGTCTGGTCATGCCGAAACAGGGAAAAAGAATAATAGAAAGATTTATATCTCTTCTGTTGTTGTTTTTTTTTATCACAAATACTGCTGCAAAATACTGACAAAAATACTGAGGATCGACAAAACGTTGATTCCATCCTCAAAAAGTCTGGCCAAACTTTATCTAATGAGCTAAAATTCTTACATTTTTATTAATATTTAGGAAAACCTAAGCACTTGCACAAACAAGGTAGAGAAGAAAGCTGAGGCTAAGTTCACACTAGCAATAGTATACGTTTACCTCTCTTCCAACAGAGGAAGAAAGGATCGAAAGATTAAACGGAAAACATCGCTTCCGTTAGAATTACCATTAATTTCAATAGTAATTCTTTTGTTTCAGTTGCTTTCTGTTTGTTTCCGTTCGCTAGGTTTCCGGGTTTTTCACGGAAACAAAAGTTCTGCCGACTGCACTTTTGCTTCCATCAAAAAAAAAAAAAAAGTGATTAAATGGAGTAAATTATGCATTTAACCCCATAAGAGCGCAGACAATTTTGGCCTTAAGGACACAGAGAATTTTTATTTAACACCAAATATGTATAGGTTTTTAATGTGTGATCACTTTTTCATAGCCTTTATTTGTCTATATATTAAAAACTTCAATAGGTTAAGCAGATACAAGTTTAAACATACCTATGTTGGCGATAATATTCCAAGCATAACTAGGAAAATGATGTTATAATTGCTCAGGCGCCGTATTCTAAATAGATGCCAAGTGTCCACCAATGCAGCAGAGTCTTGAGTGACGGCTCTAGCGGATAGCACATTTTGATGCAGGAGACTATAGAGCATCACTCAAGAGCAGAAGTGAGGGTATGGGGAGGGTTTACAGCCGAGTAACCAGGACACTTCTCTGACCAGAGGACACTTGGCATCATCTAATTAGCATACGGCACGTGAGCGATTAAAACGTTGTTTCGCTAGTTATGCTTGGAGTTTGATCGCCAACATAGGTATGATTATACTTGTATATTCTTCACCTATGTACGGTGTTAGCAGTTTGGTGGGATCAAAAGTGGTGACTTTTAATGAAGATGATTTCACTTTTTTTTAACCCACTAAAGGACTTTTACTTATTTATTTTACCTTAAACAATTAATGCATTGAAAACCCCTGTGCTCCAAAGCATTAGTGCCTGTCAGTGAAAAAGGGCCAGACACCTAGTATGCCATGCCTTAGGCCCCTGGCTGTCATATTTAACCATTGGGTCAACGATTGGAAGACAAAGGGAACCCCCTCTCTTGGTTTTAATAGCTCAGATGTCGTGGTCACTATTGACTGTGGCATCTAAGGGGTTAAACAGCCGAGATCAGGATTGTGTCTTATCTCAGCCATTGCCATAGCGTATATGCTTAGGAATTTCCGCAAATTAATTCTGTTTAGAAATTCCGCAGCATTTACAGTAGCAGCAAAGTGAATTATTTAGAAAATCTCATGCCCAGGCTGTGGAAAAAAAATGCAGCAAAAAAGTTTAAATAAACGAAATACAGTAAAAAATAGTGTAGTACCGTGTTAGCCAGAGACAATATGAAATGTTAAATACTTTTGTGTCAAAAAAGACAAAAGTATAATAGGTATGATACCTTTATTGGCTAACCATAAAAGTTCTATATGCAAGCTTTCAGAGCGCAGAGGCTCCTTCTTCAGGCAGTTTACAAATGAATGACTTAGAAAAAAGCACAACATTAAGATTTTACACAAAGACAATTAGTACATGAAGTGATATATCATTAAGATAAGCCGGGGCAATAAAACTGAGGTTATAGGGGTGATGACTTAGGAGTTAAGGCATCTGGAGTCAGTCTGATGGGGGACGTGACGTGGGTCCATGTAGTGGCTCATAAATCCTGGTGTTAGATTGAGGCCTTGTGTCAATGACTGGAATTTTATCATCATCTTGAATTCCCAAATTTTTCTTTCTCTGTTGTTTTTAAAATGACCCTTCAGAATGAGTACCTTTAAATCTGCCAAACTGTGATCAGGTCCAGAGAAATGTTTTCCCACGGGTGTATCCACCTCCTGTTTTATTGTATGTCTGTGAAGATTCATCCTGGTTTGTAGTTTTTGTATTGTTTCTCCAATGTAGATTCCTTTATCTATGCACCTTGTACACAGGATCATGTACACTACATTGGAGGATGTACAGGAGAACGTGCCAGTGATTTTATAGTCCTGCTGCGTATTTGGTATTTGGATGGTGTTTGATGACAAGATGTTGGTACAGGTCTTGCATTTTCTACTGTTGCAAGGAAAAGTGCCAGTCTCTGATGGTGGTGAGATGACACTTCTGACCAGGAGATTCCTTAGGTTTGGTGGCTGTTTGTAGGCAAGGAGTGGTAAATCTGGGAATATTTCCTTCAGTTTATTGTCTTTGTTAAATATAGGTTGGAGATCAGCAGCAATTTTCCTCAAGATGTTCATTTGGGGGTTGTATATGACCACTAGGGGCACCCTGCTGTTGTCTTCCTTCTTTTTGTACTCCAGAACATTGCTCCTTGGAATTCTTGTTGCTCTATAGATCTGATCATCTATAATCCTTGGATGGTATCCCTGTTGTAAGAATGTATTCCTCAGTGATAGCAGGTGTTGTTTTGTGTCTTCACAGTCTGAACAGATCCGTATGTATCGCAGAGCCTGGCTGTAGATGATGGATTTCTTTATGTGTCTCGGATGAAAGCTGTTCCATTTCAGATATGCTGGACGGCCTGTAGGTTTATGGTAGATTGTTTTTTGTATGGTATTCTCTCTCATGTATATGGTCATGTCTAGGAAATGTATTTGAGAAGTAGTGTAGTTGAGAGTGAGTTTGATGGTAGGATGGAACTTGTTGAAGTTTTTATGGAAAGAAAGCAGTTCATGTTCAGAGCCTGTCCAGATTATCAGCAGGTCATCAATGTACCGGAAATATGCTAGAGGTTTAGTTGCGCAGGTTGATAAAAACTCTTCCTCTAGTTTGGCCATGAACAGGTTAGCATATTGTGGTGACATTTTGCTACCCATAGCGCTTCCCATACATTGCAGATATATGTCTTTGTCAAATAAAAAATAATTGTGATGGAGTACGAACCTGATGAGTTGTAGGGCTGGCTCTGTCGCTAGATTGTTATTTTGAAGAAAGTGTTGGCATGCGGCTATGCCATCCTCATGGGGGATGTTAGAATATAAAGATTCCACATCCATAGTTGCCAATATTGTTCCCTCTGGTAGTGGACCTAGGGCTGAGAGTTTGCAGAGGACGTCCGTGGTGTCCTGAACATAACTGGGTGTGCACCTCACCAAGGGCTTTAGAAGATTTTCCACCCAGCCAGGGACTTTAACTGAGAATATTTCTGGCTGGGTGGAAAATCTTCTAAAGCCCTTTAGATGATCAGATCTATAGAGCAAGAAGAATTCCAAGGAGCAATCTTCTGGAGTACAAAAAGAAGGAAGACAACAGCAGGGTGCCCCTAGTGGTCATATACAACCCCCAAATGAACATCTTGAGGAAAATTGCTGCTGATCTCCAACCTATATTTAACAAAGACAATAAACTGAAGGAAATATTCCCAGATTTACCACTTCTTGCCTACAAACAGCCACCAAACCTAAGGAATCTCCTGGTCAGAAGTGCCCTCTCACCACCATCAGAGACTGGCACTTTTCCTTGCAACAGTAGAAAATGCAAGACCTGTACCAACATCTTGTCACCAAACACCATCCAGATACCAAACACGCAGCAGGACTATAAAATCACTGGCACGTTCTCCTGTACATCCTCCAATGTAGTGTACATGATCCTGTGTACAAGGTGCATAGATAAAGGAATCTACATTGGTGAAACAATACAAAAACTACAAACCAGGATGAATCTTCACAGACATACAATAAAACAGGAGGTGGATACACCCGTGGGAAAACATTTCTCTGGACCTGATCACAGTTTGGCAGATTTAAAAGGTACTCATTCTGAAGGGTAATTTTAAAAACAACAGAGAAAGAAAAATTTGGGAATTCAAGATGATGATAAAATTCCAGTCATTGACACAAGGCCTCAATCTAACACCAGGATTTATGAGCCACTACATGGACCCACGTCACATCCCCCATCAGACTGACTCCAGATGCCTTAACTCCTAAGCCATCACCCCTATAACCTCCGTTTTATTGCCCCGGCTTATCTTAATGATATATCACCTCATGTACTAATTGTCTTTGTGTAACATCTTAAATGTTGTGCTTTTTTCTAAGTCATTCATTTGTAAACTGCCTGAAGAAGGAGCCTCTGCGCTCTGAAAGCTTGCATATAGAACTTTTATGGTTAGCCAATAAAGGTATCATACCTATTATACTTTTGTCTTTTTTGACACAAAAGTATTTAACATTTCAAATAAACTAAATAAAAGCATAAATTGACCTGCAGTGCGGATTTTAAGTTGCGGGATAGGGGGATGTAAAACTCGCAACAAACAACCAAATGTTGCAACTTTTGCGGTTGCAACTATTATTGAAGAGCTCTTGTTACTCTTTCATCTTCACTTTAATATACCTTGCCCCTACCATCTTCACACTTTCGCCTCCATAATTTGCATTTTGATCTAAGAATGGATAAAATGTGTCTAAGTGTGAAGACAAAAATAAAGTCTTAACGAAGCAGTTAAATACTCAGAAGTGTTTTCTATGTCAAAGGTCTTATTTATTATTTACGTGCTTCAACCTTTAAGAGAAAAATTGCTTGTGCTCGCTCATTGTACAGATGAATAGACTGCATCATTTTAAAAGGATTTCCCCTGACCTTGGACAAGTCAGGAGGTAAATCATCGCCATATGTATGGTTTATTTGTGACAATCAAGGAAGGTTAATTTCCTTGGCGTACAACAGCCTTTAACTTCTAGCTCCCCCAACAGGGATATGTTCTGTTGTACAGAATTCCCTGGATTTTGCTCAGATGGCGGTCACAATGGAATCTTCTAAACAGAGGCGGCCATGATCTCTCACCTGCCCTCATTTGTAGAATACACTTTCAGCTAAATTAAATAGCTGGGAAATGCAAATATCAATGTGAGAAAACAATCTTCTCCATGCAAATGTCTATTCTAGTTTTCACAGTAATTAACATTGCTGTTTATATCACTAATGATTGTTTAGGTATACAATGCTTTATATGCCAGACTACAATATATCTGAAAGAATTGTGACTGACTGAGGCTGCTGGTTCATTTATAAAATGTATTTTAATGATGTCCAAAATGTCTCCTGGGTTTTGAGGTCAAGAGAAGGTAGCTGCATTTGTTGCATAGTTTGGTGCAGATTATGATGCCGTTTTTTTGTGTCAAAGCCTGTAGTGGATTCAAAGGAATGGGTAATATAAAGAAAGAACTTACACTTCTTCCTCCTGGATCCACTTCTGGCTTAGGGTCAAAAATCTGCAACAAAAACCTGACGTGTGGTTACAGCCTTAAGGAAGAACTGTCACCAATAAACCCCTTTACCTGAACATGTGGTGAAGAGAAGTGAGCAATTGTGCCCATTAAGTTCTTCCGCCACTGTCCGCATCAATGCCACACAGAATCTGCGTTGCAGATTCTGTTGCGGCTTTGCCTAAAATGGGCATTAAATTGATGCGGACTAGCCGTTGCGTATTGAGGGGAAGAGGGCTTCCCTTCCTCTCTATCAGTGCAGGATAGAGAGAACGGACAGCCCTTTCCCTAGTAAAAGTAAAAATAAATTCATACTTACCCGGCCGTTGTCATGGTGACGCGTCCTTCTTTAGTCATCCAGCCCGACCTCCCTGGATAACGCGGCAGTCCATGTGACCGCCTGCAGCCTGTGATTGGCTGCAGCCGTCACTTGGACTGAAACGTCATCCTGGGAGGCCGGACTGGAGGAAGAAGCAGGGAGTTCTCGGTAAGTATGAACTTCTATTTTTTTTACAGGTTGATGTATATTGTGATCGGAAGTCACTGTCCAGGGTGCTGAAACAGTTACTGCCGATAGTTTAACTCTTTCAGCACCCTGGACAGTGACTATTTACTGACGTCGCCTAGCAACGCTCCCGTAATTACGGGTGCACACACGTAGTCACCCATAATTACGGGAGCCCCATTGACTTCCTCAGTATGGCTGTAGACCTAGAAATACATAGGTCCAGCCAGAATGAAGAAATGTCATGTTAGTAAAACCAATACGCTCCGCAGCACACATAACATCTGCGGACTTCATTGCGGAATTTTGACTCTCCATTGAAGTCAATGGAGAAATTCCGCAATGAGTCCGCAACAAGTCCGCGACACGTCCGCAACATCCATTGTATGCTGCAGACACCAAATTCTGCACCGCAGCCTATGCTCCGCAGCGGAATTGTCCGCAACGTGTAAACGAACCCTACTAAAAAGCTGTGGAAGGCAATGGAGAAACGTGTATGCTGCGGATTTCCGCTGTGGACTCTCCGCAGCGGAATTCCAGAGCAATTCCGCCACGTCTGGTCATGCCCTAAAAAGTCCTCCATAATACCAGTATGGATACTATAAAATAATTTCTGGAATCTCAAACTACCCCCTGATGTTCTTCAACATATAGATTTCCCGATCACAATACTTGAACATTTAATTCCCAATATGTCGCTTAAGTCATGGGTACGACAACGTCATGAAAAGCTTTCTGTCTCTTCAGTCCAGATACGATCTACATAAATCTGAGTTCTTACATACCTACAATCCAACCCGTTAACTTCATACTATCTCCCATCTAAAGCTGTAAATTTCCTAAACAACAAATCCACATCACAGACGGGAACAAGTTTATTTTACAACGTACTCACAAATTGTAACAGCCTACTTTCTAGACCTCATATAATTAAATGGTCTAGGGAATTGAACCTTATCCTCACAAATAATCAATGGAGTAACGCACATATGATCTCCTTGAGAAGCACCTCTTGTGTAAATCACCATGAAATCTATCTAAAAATATTTTTCTGATGGTACTACACACCATACAAATTGTCCAAAATGGTCCGTCAGAAAACTCTATTTGTTGGAGAAATTGTGGACAGTTGGGGACGTTACTGAACATTTTTTGGTAATGCCCCCTTTTATTTACTTATTGGAATTCACTATCTACATTTATTATGAAAATTAGCAGGTTTCGCTATAAAAATATCACCTGAAATGGGGCTTTTGCAGACAGACATAGAATCCCTACCACCGACTCACAGAACAGTAATCTGCCATACACTTACAGCAGCCAAACTATTATTGCCAAAGAACTGGAAGTCCTTCAATAATCCAACAATACAGGAAATCACCAAACAGATCAACACAAATTATAAATCGGAGTATATGATAGCCAGGAACAAGCAAGGTTTACAAAAATTCCATAATAGTTGGGACATATGGACGGATTCTACACAAGCCCCTTGTTGAACTGAATCGATTAATCTGTTTGATAAGGAATACCTATTCTATAATAAAATGGTTTATTGCTCACCTGAGAATCAACTTTTGTTAAAACTTTTTGTTTACAGTTTACACTTTGCACTTATTGAGAAATTTAAGTTGACATTGCTCACCTGACAAACGATCAATATTTGTCCTTGCAATGAAAAACAACATATATATTTTATTTTCTTATAAAGTTTTGGAAATTCTATTGTAATAACTATATCGTAATATACTCAAGAGAATATCCCGCAGATCAACGTTGTTAAAAAGTATTGCATTCGTTCTCTCATATGTTATGTATCACAAGCAAATTGATTGACGTATTGATTTGTATTGTCATTGTTTTATAATAAATAAAAAAAATATTGATAAAAAAAATAATTTGCATCATACTGTATGCCCTTAATTGCTGTGAGCATGCTCAGTCATTCAGCTATGTAACATTTTCCTGCAGCCTTGACTCCTTGAGAAAGACATGGTCCTATTTCTGAGGGGCCACAGGTCTGGTATTCTCTTCTCTTGGTATTTAAGGGGGGCATTTAGTGAATGTAAATGCATCCACTATTTTAGCTTTTACAGGACATTTTCCAAAGCCTCTACATAGACCCTGTCTTTGTTATATGTCACCTTTAAAGAACTCCCATGAAATCTTGTATTGCTTTGCCCATTTGTAATGGGCACCTTGTACATGTATATGCTATTTATTTGTCTACAGAGCGTCTAGTTTTCAAAACACAGGCTCCGTTCGGCTCCCCCGTACGTGATCTAATCTTCTAATCTGGCGGGCCCATTCACACAGCGTCTTATGTGTGGACCGGAAGCCAGTTTATCTATGTAAGTCTAGGAGACTCAAAATGTAAACTCAGAACATAGAAAACACTTCATTTGCAGAGCTTCCTGAGGTACCAGTACAGTAGAAAGTACACCCGAAAGTAACCCGATTTTTGAGACTTTATCCCTCAAGGAATTAATTTAGGTGTGTAGTGAGCATTTTAACACCACAGGTGTTTTATAGATTTTATTAGAATTGGGCCGTTAAAAATTAAATCTAATTTTTTTCCAATGATATGTAGTTTTAGCTCAACATTTTTCAGTTTTAGAAGGAATACAGGAGTAAAGGCACCCCAAAATGTCAAAATATGTACTCACAGGTCAAAATCACTGGTTAGGTCAACCAACACAATGTCAAAGCACCTCCAAGGTATATGTACAACGTAGCATAACTCCAATAAATCTTAAGCGAAAAAATGAGGACAAGGAGTCACAGATAATAGAAATAAGTACAACATTTTATTTAATATAATATCATACACAGAACAAAAAATTTAAAATAGCGAGGATCTAAAATACAATGTACGTGTGGACCATTCACAGATAATGATATTGCCACGGGTATGCTGTATAAAGCACACAATTGAAACGTATGTGCACCAGGCAGTAACGAAAAAACCATAGGTTAGTCATGTGTCATCACAGTGTCTCACCTGTATTATAAAAATATATACGGTTCACATGAGTGAAATGAAGAGCTAAGTAAAGCCCTAACATCATCAACAGAGAGCAGGAGAGAACATCACACCAAAAAACGAGCCACTTCCTTAGGTATGCATAAGTCAAAGAGAGGAAATATCCTGCCATGTTCTGTTATGTAAATCAAAGTCTGCCTGGGATCACAAATAGCTTAATAAGAAACAGTCTTACCCATGGAGGTGAAAACAGTAAGGTGGTCCACAAAATGTAGCCAAATGTAATGACGCCCCCAAGGCAAGCGTAATCTCACGAGATTACGATGTAACCTGTCATTTCAAACGAGATTACGTTTGCCTTGCTGGACTCTCACAGAAAGGATTCAGACGTGTCCGGATTCTGAATAAACATCAAGTCCAGGCTGGTAGTGATGTATATTCATTATCAGGACATTGCAGTAATGTTCGTGTTTTTGTATGTAGCTGCACATAACGATATAACTATATCGCTAGTACAGGGTAAATGAATGGAGAGAAGTGTATGACGCTGATTGGTCACTGATTGGTCAGCGTCATACACTCCTCTGTACAACGCCCACTTGGTCTAAAGTAAAACACACCCACTTGGGCATTAAGAAACTCATTAGCATAAAGCTAAAAATCGCTCATAAAGTGGTTTAAAATAGATCGTTTTTCTAAATAAAAAGCATTACTGTCACCTACATTACAGCACCGATCTCCTTATATAGGAGACAGGGCACTTATAATGTGGTGACAGAGCCTCTTTAAGCATATATGGATTGGTGTGGTACACCTTGAACCAATCCTTTATGTTCATGCCAGGTTTTTTGGGGCAGGTGTCACACTGATAACTGGTGTTCTTTCTTATACTCTTTTTGGAACACACTCTGCGCTTTTTTTAGTTCCTTCCCTTTTTCCCAGTTTTAGGAACTTCGCTGAGAAAGTGTTGCCCTGCTATAACAAGGCAACCTCGCTTCCAGCGGAGATGATGACATTTTGGGGCAGACGTGCTTGGGCCCTTGCCAGTTCCAAAATACTAGGGCCTTGATAATTACCTCTTAAAACTGAAGGAATGTTCCCAACTGACCTGCACATCAGGATAGCTAATAAGTCTTATACAATGCCATCTGTACGATGTGCACGGCTAGCTTTCTGTACCATTGGACACGGCTATGTGGTAAATTCCGGGTTTAGTGCAAAATATCTGTGCTCCAATATTGCCTAATCTTTAAATTCTTCACTAGCCGTATAAGTAGCACAAGGCCCTCAAGTGTCCTCATCGCCGCTGCATGTCCGGGGTCCATCTGCATCTGGCAAATGATGTGGTGTTTTTAGTGAAAAATTAGTTTGGGCCTTCATTTTGCATCATATTGCATCATTGCGTTCCGAGAGTCATAACGTTCTATTTTTCCATTAACAGAGCTTGACTTTTGTGGAACTAGCTGTAAATTTTATTGGTTCCATTTTGGGGTACATGCAATTTTTATTTATCCCAACTTATTCAGTTTTTTGGGAGATGAGGAAACCAAAAAACAGCAATTCTAGACCTAATTTTTGTTTTTTACAGCGTTCACCGTGCAGTATAAACAACATGTTAACTTTATTCTGTGGGTCGATACGTTTACAGCGACACCAAATTTATGTCTTTTTATTTATGTTTTATTATTTTTCCACAACAAAAATCTTTTCTAAAAAAAAATCATGTTTTAGTGTCACCATTTTCTAGAGACATAACTTTTTTATTTTTCAGTTGATATCGCTGTGAGGGTCTTGTTTTTTGCATGACGAAACTGTAGTTTTTATGGGTATCATTTTTGGGGTACTTGCGACTTTTTGATCAATTTTTATTCCATTTTTCTTTAGGCAAGGTGACGAAAAAAATAAATTCTGTCATTATTTTTTCCCATGCCCCATGCAACCTCCAACTTGCATTTCAGAAGAGAAAATTTGTTTTTGTATACCATCTTGATAGTATAAACCCCTATCTGCAGGCAGTGGCTCTGGGCGAAGCGATACCTATTATGTATAATTTTTACATTTTTTTTCCAATTATAAAGGACTTATCAGGGAAACAGGGCGATTATTGTTTCTATTACTTAAAACTTTTATTTATTTATTTTTCTTAAACATATTTTTTTCTTTTTTTTTCTACACTTACTAGGGGGCTTGAAAGCCTGATCATCTGATCCCCTGTACAATACACTGCACTACTTATGTAGTGCAGTATATTGCAGCTGTCATTTTTCAACTGACAGCCAACTGGGCTTCCATACATGACGACCAGCAAGCCTTTGCTATGCTTCCTAGTTGCCATAGCAACCATCAGCACCCCACGATCACTCACGGGGGGCCTATGGAGTACAAAGAGAGCCCACTGTCAACCACTTAAATCTGGTGGTCGCTGAAAAACGCAGCAATTCTGGACACTTTCCGCAGCAGGAATTGACATGCTGCGGTCCGAAAAATACGCAGTATGAACGTTTTGTTCTATTTAACGCTGCTTTCAGCAACGGAAATTCCACACGAAGAGCGGACCACAATGTGGTGCGGTTTTTCGGAGGCAAAATGCTGTGCAACTTGACGCAGCGTGTCCGCCCTGAACACACCCAGTGTGTTCCTACTCCTAAGACCTTCTTCACTCAGCCATTTTGCATCTATTTTTTTAAGCCAAAACTAGAATTAGATCTAGGATATGAGACACTTTAGGGCCTTCTTTCATATATGTATATTGAGAAAAAAGCGGCTCTCGACCAGGAAGTTGTGTTAAAAAAAAAAAGTTATTTTTTATCGCGATCCAGGCCAGACTAAGCATGCATCACGCGAAACGGCTGTCGCCTTGTGTGCAGTGCTATATTCTCTCACAGGGATCGCAATAAAGAATTCCTTTTTTTTTAACACGACTTCCTGCCTGAGTGATGCTTTTTTTTTCTCCGTATACATGCAAGTTTTTTGACACTGCTACTATTGAGCAGAGCACCACCCGTGTCATTATTGACTGTGTGCTCCTTTCCCTGCCGTCTAGCTTTGGCACGAAAAGCTATGTGCGGAGTGGTGCCAGCTACCGTTTCTCCTTCATTTTTTATATCGTTCTTTTATATACTTGTTCTGTTTAAGTTCTGTACCTGGTTTTGCATTAAAAAATACATGCAAAATCTGCAGCAAATCTGTGTGAACAAAGCCTTACAGAGGAGAGAACAGGCAAGAATGGTGGAAGGAGAAGTGGTGGTCAAAATGTTGAGATGTTAATACATAAAATGTGTACATTCAGTCTCTCTGATCTGATCTACAGTTGCTACTTAGTAACAGCCTATAAACCTGCTTTTACTATACAATATACAGCAACCCTCCGTAAAACAGAATATATTCTTTGACTGCACCTTTGTATAAAACACTGTCATTCAATTCGTAAATTGTTACAGAAAATTTCAGGGTTCCATATATATATAATTATGTTTCACAGACAGAATTAATTTGTAGTAATTTGCAGTCCATTATAGCCAAATAGTCATAATTTCTGTATTTTTCTTAATTTATGGGTGTATGAGCTAATGATTGGGATAGCGGTTATGTGACTTATTTTTATTAAGCAGTATACTTAAATTAATGTCTATAATTAATCTAGACTAAGTGGCAGATTGATTTTGTTCTGTCTGTTCAGTTACCTACATTTGTTTTAGAGATTGAAAATAGATGAGATCCGCGAAGGGAGAGCAGAAAAGAATATCTCCAGAGTGTACATGGTAAGACACTGATCAATCTAATGATAATGTCATAAGGTCCTGTAAGGAGTAGAAAGAATAACTAGACTCAATATATTTTTCGTTATACATCTTTATTATTTAAAGGAATTGTCCAGTTTGGATAGACCATTTCCACGTTACAGGTCTGGAAACAAGGAGCTGATCGAGGGGGTTCCATTATCGTGACTCATGATAATAAGGTGTTAATGTCAGGGGAAGTGACCGACAGAGCTCGCTTGAAGTCCAGCTTTGCAGTGGTTTTACACTCTATCTAATACAGGGAGGTACCAATCTCAGGACCATCCTCTATTACATGGATATGCCCTAACATGGCATATGGACGGGTTGTCTAAAGCCGATAACCCCATTATGGATATCTATATGTGTACAACTAACAATGAATTAGATTGGCTTTCTCTTTCTATATACTGTATTGTGTATTGTCCGTGGGTACTGGTATTGAATACTGTAGCTACAACGAGCATTGCTTCTTTAGATGTGCTTATTCATAGACATGGGATATATTTTCATAGAAATATTTGTACATATCCCGTCCACACAGGTGAGTGTTCGTTATGAAACAATTGTCCCCTTTAACCTGGAGCTCCATCAATTCCTAAGCATAGATTGGAAAGTTTGACCACATCTTGTCCTCTATTTGATTTGTCTTGCTTTTAACACAGGCAAAGTAAAGTAGAAATGATGAGTAAATCAAATCTATTTGCAGGTTTTAAAAAAAAAAAAAAAAAAAAAAAAAGTTATCATATCCACTGTCTTCAGTTGACTCTTCACAAGTCACTATAGGTGCATTGGTTTCCTAACTAATAGAACAACGATCATGATCAACAATCATTAAGTAGTCAAAATGGGTTGCGGTATACAATGTTCATAGTGAATCTCCAGGATCCCTTATAAAGGCTCATTTGCCTCAATATGTCTGTGGTCCTCAATCAATAAACTCTTTTCTACTAGAGGTAACCGGAGCCACTGATGACATAGGAGTATCTCAGATTATTTAAAACTCCTTTTTATTTATGTGATGCCTGATGCCACTGTCGTCTCTTAATAAAATAAAATATTGTGCAGTATGTGTCTGGACCATTGTATAGCAATAGTTCGGGAATGGACTGGGTGACAAACATAAATCTGCATCTCCCAGTGTATTCTGAAGTTGTCACTGAATATCTTCTCAGGTGGCATCCTGCTTCCTGTAGGAGATGTAAGGGCCTGTTCACATCAGCGTTGGCTTTCCGTTCCGGGGTTCTGTCGGAGGTTTCCGTCGGGTGAACCCCGCAACGAAAAGTCAAACTGCAACCACAGCTTCCGTTTCCGTCACCATTGATATCAATGGTGACGGAAACATAGCTAATGGTTTCCATTCGTCACCATTTCGGCAGGTTTCCGTTTTTTCGACGGAAGCAATAGAGCAGTCGACTCCGCTATTGATTCCGTCGTTAAAACGGAAACCTGCCAGAATGGTGATGAACGGAAACCATTAGCAATGTTTCCGTCACCATTGATATCAATGGTGACGGAAACGGAAGCTGTGGTTTCAGTGTGACTTTCCGTTGCGGGGTTCACCCAATGGAAACCTCCGACGGAACCCCGCAATGCTGATGTGAACAGGCCCTAAGGCTGTTGCCAAGCAATCTACGCTGCATTCCGGAAGTGTCCTAGGAGTTTTCACACTGCACGTGACAAGGAAGCTGCTGTACATGCAATATGAAGCCTCCCCCGGGTCTTTTTTAATGGGACATGTTACCAGAGCTACTGCCTGCAGATACAGGTTTATACTATCAAGACGGTTCACAAAAACAAATTTTCTCTTCTGAAATGCAAGTTGGAGGTTGCATGGGGAAAAACGGAAAATAACTTATGTGTTAGGAATAATTTTGTCTGCTGAAATTTCTCTTTAAAGTTTAACTAAACTTTTTTAAAACTTTTGACATGTCATAGTGACATGTCAGAAGTTTTGATCGGTGAGGGTCTGAGGGTCTGAGCACTGAGACCCCCACTGATCGCAAAAACTAGGCAGCAGTAGCGCTCGGGTGAGCGCTGTGACGCTTCAGTTCTGATTGGCTTTCCTCAGAAAGCCAAGCGAGCAGTGTACAGGCTCATAGGCTTTCAGAAACATAGCCGATCAAAAACGAAGCAGCACAACGCTCACCCAATCCCTTCTGCCACTTCGTTTTAGCGATTGGTGGGGGTCTCAGTGCTTAGACCCCCAATATTACTATAACATGTTATAAGTTTTTTTAAAGTTTAGTTACCCTTTAACATATACCTATATTTTTGCACTTGTGCAACAGTAGTGCATCGGTGCGAGGAACATACTAGGGGCGACAAAGACAGCAGAGAACCCTTGATAGAACAGTATATGGGCCCCTTGCTCTCCATTAGCTCAGCATAGATCACCGTCCTTATAGCTCACAATTCACCAGTAATTGTGGGCTAATAAATTCATACGGTCAGCTCCTTGCTTGCAATCTAACAAACAGTAGAAAGCTATTATTAAGGTAGCAGTGGTCCCCTTACCTACAGGGACCCTGTGCAGCTACACAGGTAGCATATATGGCATGTCTGCCACTGGAATACAGTACTTATACGCTATAATTCTGTAACCAATTAAAACACAAATTTCCCAAACTCTTTATAAATTACATCCATAAGTTGAATGTTTGAATGGATATACAGTATAAGACTTAGCCAACACAGCCTTACAGTGAATTTGATATCACTAAAGTTTTTAACATACTATACTATATTGCTGAGTTCTCCAGTATATTCTGATGCTGTCCTGTTTTCCCCCTGTGAATCCTGAATGCCCACGTCCTGCATTCCGAATTAATGACATTACAAGCTTTTTCCTGTAGAGACATTCTTATATCTTGTATAATGATGGTTCAGCAAAGAAGCTGGATATGAACAAGTCAATGTTCTAGATAAAGTAGATTTTTTAAACCGCATAAACCACTCTGATGAATCATTAAAATATCTACACAAACCAAAATCTCCAGTATAGTGCTTCTAGTACGAAAAACAGTGACAGAATGGAAGCCGCAAACAAAACAGTTTTACAGTGAAACACCAGATTCGACTACACAGCTGTATGTGGTGTTATGTATGAGAATCATATTAAGAACAGAGCTTTCCAAATCATACTGCAAATAGACACATTTTAACTGCTAACTTTTATTTAAGGGGGTTTTCCATTTGGATAATCCATACTTGTTAGAAGGGTTCCTTAATAATAAGCAGATAACAAAATGTCCCCCTTCTGGGAAGCCCAGCAATCAGCTGTAATCTATGGGGAAATCTGGCAGCAAGTGTTCAATTTCCCTGCAGCGCCACCACAGGAGAAACTAAACATTACAAAGTGTCTATTCAATTCAATGGGTTTCAGTAATGCAGGACAGGATAGGTCCTCCAAAACGAGAGCCACTCAGTGTAGCCACTTTGCACTCTGACCGAGAAATGGCAATCCTGAACAGAGGACCCCCCTCGATTAACTCGGAATGCCCTTTAATGGGGTTGACCACCACATAAAAAAAATACAGCTAAACCTCTCGAAAAGATGTCATCTTTGAGAAGACCACTCCCTTATCCAGACCAGATTTCTTGTGACAGATTTTCAAATCCACCATATATTACGCATACTGGTTATCATCTTTGAGTAGACCACCCCCCTAAAAGACGACTTTCAATTCAATTTTGGGTTGTCGTCTCAAAGAGGTTTCCTTCTATTTACGAAATGCCCCTAAACTGTATGGATGTGCACGTTCTTATTTAAATGTCAACAAACAAATACCTTATGTACAAATTCCATTTGTTGTAAAACTACAAGTCCCAACATGCAGCTGTCAGTTCATGCTGAGAGTTATAGTTTCACAAGAGCTCGAGAGCTGCAGGTTGGAGACTCCTTAACTTACATTTATACCAATGGAAAGCAAAAGGATTTGACTTATTTGGGCAGTTGCAAACTGTGTTTTCCCCCAATACTCAACATGCCCGTTACTGGCTGATAGAAATGTCATCATTTCATAACTTTATACAGAACTAGTCAAGAAATTTTAAGAAACTGGTTGTGTGAGCTATAAATGACAAATATCAGCTTTAAATTGAGAATGGCCACAGACCATTTGGCTACTTATTTAAGGATAGATAACATTTGGAAGCATTTAAATGTAAGGCTACTGTGGGCATCAACCACACTTAAAAAATTCCATTAGTTTTCACTCATCGGGAAAACAGAAAATCATCTTGACTTGTTCCTTAATGTAAATGTTAAAGCGCACTAAACCTGGAAGCCTCAGTAATTTGGCAAATAACATGTTTTAAGGAAGGACGACATTCAATTTTACAGCTCGTTGGCCAGACTATTGGCATTTCAATGTACTTAAAAATCAGATATCATAATTTGAAACTTTTCAGTCATCAACTTTGAGTTAGGAAAATTGGACACTTGTTATAAAAAAAGATCATTCTTTTGAGAAAAAAAATCATCTTTTTTCCCAATCGGATTTTATTATACAGGTTTTCAGAATGGACTACATTAAACTGATTGATCATCTTTCGGAGTGAGAAAGAGGGAAATATATGTTAATACTTTGGTAAATGTTACATTAGAGATCATTGCATTACCTTAAAATTATAAATCTACTATGGTTAAAAAAAAGGATGAAAAAGTAGATTTTTCTTGAAATTAATATTTAATTGACAAGTGGGTTTCACAGCAAGTGAATAATATCAACTCTCTGGCTTCCCATAGTTCATTTTAGACAGAGCAGGGAATTGAAGCTACCCAGAGAAGTCAATCTGTAAAACAAATGAATTTGTCTAGACCTTAATGGGGTACATTTTGCTTAAAGGATTAAGATATGAACGCTAGCCACTGTGACAGATTGCGTAATATCACGTGCTTCTTGCCACTGTGTCTAATGTTATTGAATTTTTAGAACGGCCCATGCTGGTGAATTATTAAACAGCTAATACAATATTCAGTTTGATGACTGATCCATTGGTTTCATTTAAAAGCACTGCCGATAGCAAAATAAGGAATCCCGTAACCCTAGAATATAGTGGCGAAAGTCTCAGTATTGCCTCCTATGGTTATTGTTCCTGGACTGAAGTAGCAAGATTTTATAATAAAAAATCTAAACAGTTCCATAAACAAACCACAAACCCAGCTCGCATGAACAACAATCGTTTCTATGTTAATGAAGCTCATTTTTCCTCTTCCAATCTATGAAGTCGCCTTTGTATTTATACTGTGTAGCATCATTAAAATAACATCTGTCTGAATATGCTGTGATGGAACTAACATCTGCCACAATGCAATATAAAAGGAATACATATTATCAAATAAAAAAAACAGCAAAACAATAACACCATGGTTTTTCCTTTCCAGAAGGACGGTTACTGATGCGGGTGGAAACTTTCTGTCCAAATTATGAAGACTCTATATTCTTCATTGTCTCTTATAACAGTTTATGAAGATTACATGAATCACTTCCTAATGATTAGTCGGTGGCTCAATGTAGTCTTAGATATGGAACACATCTGATGCTCCCATGGTATTAGAATTGAAATCCTCAAAACACCAGCTGGACTGTCTGATGCTAGTCTACGTTCTATAGTTTCCTAACCACCTGAGAAAGACTACAACATTATCTATCTATCTATCTATCTATCTATCTATCTATCTATCTATCTATCTATCTATCTATCTATCTATCTATCTATCTATCTATCTATCCATCCATCTATCCATCTATCTACAGAGCTGAGAGAAGAGAAACTAATCAGATTATTTAATGGCCCGACAATGAAAATAAGTAGTAAATCTGCAGCGGCTGCAGTTAAGACCTCTCTTGCCCTCATCAGCCAAACTAAAGGACAATAGGGAATTGCCGGAAAGGGTAGAGGGTGACTATTAGGAAGTATACTGGGTGGGGGTCAGTGGGGGAAATAAACTTCCTCTCATTTCTAGACCTAAGTGCAGGGAAAATCAATACTAAGAAACATACCGGAAAATATGTCTCTTTAGAGGGAAATGATTTGCTCAGCTCAAGTGCTTATTAAAGCTATTCCGGATACCTTTTGACTTTTTGTTCTAATCTATAATCTAATGACAGCGGTGTTGGCTTTACTGATTGCATACTTGTTTCCTTACAAGACAAATCTATACGCTGCACGGTAGCCAAATAAACAAAATGCATCCAGGCTTTCTGTGCTATCCCTCTCGTTTAATGGTGTTTTTCCTGCAGATTGATACAGATGTTCTAAATCACAACTCTTCCTGGGAACAGAGGTTGACACCATAGAAAAATGAAGCAGTGCCGGTACTGAGGGAGAAGGGATTTATTTTATAGATGTGGTCACGCCCATTGTGATATTTATATTAATTTGGGAGATCAGATCAGTGCCTGTTCACACAATTTAAAGCCCCAAAAGCTTCATTATCTTTCAGGCAGAGAAAATGAACTGCACAGTCTGGCAAGCACTAATCCCATCCAATACTTTTATCCCTAGACCTACTCCTACAAGCCATGACGAATTGTCTGTATTTAACAAGACCTTTCCCCTCTACCAAAAGAAGTTAGGAAGCTATTCCATTTACAGCATTTATGCAGAACTATAGCTGCAGATCTTTAGTACAAGTGCGGAGCTCTGGAAGGGACTCAGAGCCCGGTAGCAGAGGCCAGAAGGTACGCGTGCAGCAGTAAGTGGCGCAGAGTCCAGGCTGGGGTGAAGAGTCCAAGTAGTGCTTGGGGCAAGAAGAGTGTAGGTGCAAAACAGAGAACAGGTGCAGCGAATGGCACAGATAGATCTAGAGATGATGGGATGAAGAAAAACACAGGTGCAGCTTAAGGCACAGAGCTATTAAGCCATAGAAAAGAATGACAAAATGGGTAATTTAGAGAAGATGGAAATCAGTAGAACTTAGCAGGGGAACATCTAAGTGACTGACTGAGCACAGGTGCAAAGCCCAGAAAACACCACTTCACATGGGCATATAATGCTGACGCACAAGCTCAATGGTAAAGACCAGGGGCACACAAAATTGCCCATAGGTGGAACATGTAAAGCTGCAGGCACACACTGAACCATTATATTTCTATTGGATTTGTGTTTTTACATTATTACTTTAGCTTTGTGGATGCAGCAGGATAAATGTAGATTTTAGAATAACACTTAACTCTCACCCATTATTCAAAGGATGCTTTCTGTACTACTTTTAAAGGCTAGTGTTTCTACATTATACATATCCGAGCACCCGCTAGAACATGAGCTATGAGCAGGCTGACACATGTAAAGTCATAAGATAACTTGAGACTGGTCCTAATTTCCAAGCATGGCTGCATCTTACATCACCAGAAGGAAGCACAAATAATGCCCTGAGGTTCTTTAAATCCTACTAACCTCTGATAGGGATTACCATTAAGCTTTCTCTCCCTGTCATCTCATTAGAGATCATTTGCTAAACAGACCAGGTCTGCAGATGGCACAGAGAATAATCCACATGGGGATCATGCATCACGTCATTTACCTGCTATGCCCAATTCCCTGTGTTACCCTTCAATTCCCAGTAGGACACTTTACAACAATATAGGATGTGTCTCCAAGTGCTGGAGTTAGTTGACACACAGTAAGAGGAAAGTGTTTCACACAGTAGCATCACTTACCTTTAACTAGGAGTGGTACCCATAAGCTGACACTCAGCAGGAGGCTTGTGACCTCCTTAAAAATCATGTTTCTGGGTCACTACAAAGATAAAGATCCTTCCAAGAAAGCCCAAGTCTTGTATAATAACGAGAATGTGCAGCTGCTTCTTCTAGATTATTCCTTCCCCCACCTTCACTGGCTGAACAGAGTAGTAGTCACTGGTCACCAGTGCGCCAACCTGCGCCTGGTGTGCGATTGTGCGCAAAAACTGCGCCTGATGTACGATTTACATCCGAGTCCTGTGGTCAGCTGGTGGACAATGAGACAGCAGCGGTCGGTGGGATGAGAGTGCTGTGTATACAAACACAGGCAGCGTGTCTCTCAGCCTTCCCCGGTCCTCTGCCTGTGATCAGACAAGTAGCTCCTTCTGCTGGAAGAAAGAATGAAAAGAAGAGACTGGGAAAGAGAGAATGGAAAGAAGGGAATGTGGCTGCGCCGCCCAGACACCTGCTCCTCCTGCTGACTTACTTCATCCTTCTCACTTGGGCTTTGCTATGCTGCTCCTGCCTTAAAGGCACTCTAACCTCAGCTTAGTGCTCAGTATATGTGGATGCTGGCAGCCAGCAGATCCTCTTCTAGAGGTGGATGATCCCAGCTCTGTGCTGCAGAGGATCCAAACATGTGATGACTGGGAGGATGCTGAATAGCTGGGAACAGGGAGATCAGTGCAGAGATTTACATGCACAGTACACAACTATCCCAGTAGCATTGAACTGGTGTAGCTGAGCTGCTTCACATGCAGGCAGAGAGATTGAGGCAGGCTGTAAAAAGGGGGAGGGAGGATGTCCTACAACTAGAACATTGGTTCAATGCAAGGGAGACATAAAAAACATTGTTATTAGTGGTCATAATATTTATAGTAACCAACATGTTACAGAATATATAGGGAAAACCATTGTTATTAGTGATCATAATATTTATAGTAACCATATGTAATACATCTTACAGAATATATAGGGAACACCATTGTTATTAGTGGTCATAATATTTATAGTAACCAACATGTTACAGAATATATAGGGAAAACCATTGTTATTAGTGATCATAATATATATAGTAACCATATGTAATACATGTTACAGAATATATAGGGAAAACCATTGTTATTAGTGATCATAATATTTATAGTAACCAACATGTTACAGAATATATAGGGAAAACCATTGTTATTAGTGATCATAATATTTATAGTAACCATATGTAATACATCTTACAGAATATATAGGGAACACCATTGTTATTAGTGGTCATACTATTTATAGTAACCATATGTAATACATATTACAGAATATATGGGGAAATGCTTAAATAATTGCCTAATATATTATATAAGGACTCCATCACACACAAATATTTTCTGGCATTTTAAACTGCATGTAAAAACGCCAGTGTTGTTATAAAATGTAACAGTGTTTTTTTCTATGATGTTTTTAGTGTGTTTTTCATTTGGTGTCATTTTGTACATGCATTTTTTTCTGCCGTTTTCGAAGTCCTATAGAGAAACCTATGGGAAAAATCCCTGAGGAAACGCCATACCCAGAGCTTGCTGCGTTTGGGGAAAAAAACGCCACTGACCATAAAATTGCCTCACAAACCAAAAGACAGATATATGTGGTGCTTTTTATATTTCACTATAGTCTTCAATGTAACATCTGTCCGCACGAAGAAAAAAGCCATTAATAACGCCAGGAAAAAGCGCAGCAAAATGCTGTGTGTAAATCCCGCCTAAAACCATTTCTGTTTACTGCAGGAGGGATCTGAAAATACTTCAAGGATGAAGACAATTTTAAATGCCCCATGGTTTACTTGGATATCTGTCAGCAGGATGAGGGTAGTTGTGGTTTTTCAATGGGATCTACGATTTATGAGGATTAACAGAAGATATAGATCTGGTCCACAGCTGGCAGAATGATCCTGATGGAAACGTTATATTTGGAAATTATATTTTATCAATTCCCTGTGAAATAGGATAAAGGTTATCTGATAAATATTGATGGTATATATATTAATTATGACATCAATGTGTGATTGGTGGGGTCTGAATGGGCATTGTGGGGGTCCCAGCAGCCAGACTTCCACTGATCAGATTTTCATGGCATATCTAATCACTGCCTACCATTGGAAAACCTCTTTAATAAGTATTTAAGCTGGACTGGCATTGACAGAAAAATTAGCCTGTTAGGGGTAGGATACACACACAGTGGATACACTGCGGATTTTCCGTAACAGATTTAATTGCAGGGAAAATCTGAAGTGTATTACAGTAGCAACAAATCTCATCCACACACAGCAGAAAAAATCATCAGGGAAACTGTTAATAAATTGACCTGCGGTGCGGTTCTTGAATCTGCAGCAAGTCAATTTATGCTGCGGAATTGCTGCTCTTCTGTTGTGGGTTTTCCCCTTTGGATTCAATGTGGAGGTAAAACAAAAGAGCCATGTGTTGTGATTTTCACTGCGGAAATTAATGGACTACAACATCATTCCAGGATGCCGGGCTGCGCTCATAACAGAGGGAGGTGTAGCCATGAAAATGCCCGGGTGGTAAGTATAAGCTTTTTTTTTCTTCCTGTAGTATTACCGCAGCAGACATGCCGCACGTAAAACTTCACAACAATTTTGTGGGTTTTTTTCAGGGCAGAATTTCCTTTGGTTTCCGGGACGGATATGTTGTGTACTTTTATGCAGCATATTCAACCGGTGTGTTTCTACCCTAAAGTGGTTTTCCCAGCAAGTAACGGCATAACCCTAAAATATGTCATCGCTTGCTAATAGAAAAATTCTGCACAGTAGCTACCGAAAAAAATACGCTGAAACGATTTTGGCAGTGGTAGCAATCCAAAATCACTAAGATCCTATCAGCATACAGAGATTTCTGACAGCCTATAGTCTGCAAAAGGAAAACGAAATACAGACTAACATAACTACAGGGTGGGCCATTTATATGGATACACCTAAATAAAATGGGAATGGTTGGTGATATTAACTTCCTGTTTGTGGCACATTAGTATATGGGAGGGGGGAAACTTTTCAAGCTGGGTGTTGACCATGGCGGCCATTTTGAAGTTGGCCATTTTGTATCCAACTTTAGTTTTTTCAATGGGAAGAGGGTCATGTGACACAAACTTATCGAGAATTTCACAAGAAAAACAATGGTGTGCTTGGTTTTAACGTTAATTTATTCTTTCATGAGTTATTTACAAGCTTCTCTTTGTTTACAGCCATTGACATGTCGCAGAGGTTAACACGTGAGGAGCGGATAGAAATTGTGTTGATGTCTGGTGAACGCAGTACCCGGGTCATTGCAGCAGATTTCAATGCAAGACACCCTACGAGACCACCCATCTCCCATGCTACAGTTTGCAAACTGCTTGCCAAGTTTCGTGAAACTGGTTCAGTGTTGGATTTTCCCAAATATGGACTCATGAAAACTGTCATTAATGAAGAAACATCAGTGGCTGTCCTAGCTTCATTCAGCAAGAGCCCACAGCGTAGCACTCGCCGCATGTCACTGGAGAGTGGCATCAGTGGAACATCCCTTCGGCGGATATTAGCTACTCACAAATGGCACCTTTACAAACTCCAGCTGCTGCAGCATCTCAACGAGGATGACCCAGATCGGCGCACTGAATTTGCAGAATGGGCAAAACAAAAATTGGAACAGGACCCTCAGTTTACACAGAACATTTTGTTCAGTGATGAGGCAAACTTTTATGTGAATGGTGAAGTTAACAAACAAAACCACCGCTATTGGTCTGACACTAACCCACATTGGATAGATCCCTCCAAGACTGTTGGAACACAAAAATTGATGGTATAGTGTGGTATATGGGGTACAAAGATAGTGGGGCCATTCTTCATCAATGGAAACCTCAAGGCCATGGGATATCTTAAATTGCTACATGATGATGCGTTTCCCTCTTTATGCACTGAAGCTGGCACGTTCCCTGAGTTTTTCCAGCAAGATGGTGCACCACCACATTATGGGTGTCAGGTCCGAGCATTCCTAGATGAACAGTTTCCTGGAAAGTGGATTGGTCATCGTGGGCCAGTTGAATGGCCCCCTAGGTCTCCCGATCTGACCCCCTTAGACTTTTATCTTTGGGGTCATCTGAAGGCAATTGTCTATGCTGTGAAGATACGAGATGTGCAGCAACTGAAACTACGGATACTGGAAGCCATTTCTTCTGCGGTGTTGCTATCAGTGTGTGAAGAGTGGGAGAAGAGGGTTGCATTGACAATCCAACACAATGGGCAGCACTTTGAACACATTTTATAAGTGGTCAGAAACTTGTAAATAACTCATGAAAGAATAAAGTAACGTTAAAACCAAGCACACCATTGTTTTTCTTGTGAAATTCTCGATAAGTTTGATGAGTTACATGACCCTCTTCCCATTGAAAAAACTAAAGTTGGATACAAAATGGCCAACTTCAAAATGGCCGCCATGGTCAACATCCAGCTTTAAAAGTTTCCCCCCTCCCATATACTAATGTGCCACAAACAGGAAGTTAATATCACCAACCATTCCCATTTTATTTAGGTGTATCTATATAAATGGCCCACCCTGTATAACTAATGCCTGCTGTGCTGTTTTTTCAATTTCCATTAAAAGGTTTTTTTTAAGAATCATCAATTATCACCTATCCACAGGATAGGTGATAATTTGCTCATCGCGAAGGACCCCACCGCTGGGACACCCACCTATCATTGAAATGAGGGTCCCGAACGCCCGTTCCTCCTCACTGCTCAACCGCAGTAAGAAGGACATTAAAAGAAGCGGCGGGTCGAGCATGCACGCTGTCACTCCATTCAAAGTCTATAGGCATGACTATAGCAGTTGAGCACTGTACTCAGCTGTTTCCGTCATTCCCATAGCCTTTGAATAAAGCAGTAGTGCGCATGCTCGACCGAAAAAAGCTCCTCAATGAGCTCCTCACTGCGGTTCGGAACCCCGTTCTTAGTTCTCACGATCAGTGTGGGTCACAGCAGTGGGGCCTCTAGCGAACACAGAATTTTCACCTATCCTGTGGATAGGTGACAGTTTAGAATTTTGGGAAACCCTTTTAATTTCTAATATCAATTTAATATTAATTTAATATCTTCTGTAAAGATCATTTTAATCAATTCTCTAATATTTTATGTTAATAACCTCATAACCAATGAGGTTATCCAGTTTAGACATTCTCTTTTCTCTAGGTCCCTTGATAACTAGTTGATCCGTGAATGCCACTCAGAGAGGATCCCCCACCCTGGCCAACTGTTAACAACGGTATGTGCAGGAAAGATCAGTGATAGATCACTTAAGTAGCCCTGCGGCCTCTAGCGATATGCCATTACTTTCTATAATAGAAAAACCCCTTTAATGCTTCTTTCATTGTAGCATGATACTGCTTCTCATTGAAAGTGCCCTACAAGGCATTGTATAATTGGTGGTATGAACAAGTCAATCAGTTTAAAGAGGGCCTGTTGGCTCTCCAGACATGTCTGATTTAGTAAATACTTAGTAGTACTCTTGGAACTCAGCCTTGAGACGTTCCTCTATTATTCCTCCTGGAAATGGGTGAATGTGAAAAGATGGAAAACTGGGCGTTACTATTCCCCTTGTCAATAGGGTGTGTCCCTTCAAAGTCTGACACCGTCCAATCAGTGCTGACAGTGTCAGAAACTTCCTAATATATTCTTCATATTTCATATATTTAGGCTAAATTTGATTTATTAAGAGTTGTGAGACTACACGGTAAGGTTATGTTATAACTACTACTCCACAATGCATAAAAATAAAAAGGCTGCCTGCGGCTATGTTAGGAATTCTTCTTTGTTCCCTTTAATACACAGCCCTAGAAATCTCATTGAAAGTCACAAATGTCCTTTGTTAGTGAGTGGAATTGCTCTGTCACCTGAATTGTCACCGTTCCTGGTGCTTTGTGTTGAACACTTTCAGCACAACTGTCCTCGTTGCCCAATTTCTACTAAGATTGCATTAAAGTTTAAAGACTTTTTATTCTGTGAATTAAATCCTTCTTTCAATGCATATTGGATGTTTAATCCTTCCAGTGCCAGCAGTACCAGTAGCAGAATGCTGTACAACCCTCAGTGCCCATCTGACACTGAAGGGATTATGTAGTCTCATTTTAATTTGATTTGTATTACTTTTGTTTTATTGCATTTCAGCTGAGTCTCCCAGTATAAAGATTTAATGTATTTATAGCATTGTTTCAATTGGATGTAGTAGAATTGTAAGAACGTTAAGCAAGAAAAGATCTGGTGTTTACTGTGAAGATGCATTGCAGATAACAAAGCGCCATTTTAGGATATACATTTAGCATTTCATACAGGGAAAGGCTAGTAAATGTAATATATGCAAGCCATACGTTTCATTATCTTATTTCATGGAACATAAGGAACATGATGGACCCAGAAGCTTCTCTTATATCAGTTACAATATTCTTTCTCGAAAAGAGGTTTCCAGAAATATTCCCAACAATATAGATCTATAAACGATATATAAAATACTGCTTATATGTAGTGTTAAGACTCTGTAAATTGTAGACAAGATATTTTACTAGAATATGTTGATAATGATTATATGAAAGGGGTTGGTCAGAATTAAAAAAAAGCTTATGTTCCACTCTTGTCCATGGACTATGTTTGGTATTGCAGATTATGGGCTGTGTTTGGTATTGCAGATTATGGGCTATATTTGGTATTGCAGATTATGGGCTATGTTTGGTATTGCAGATTATGGACTGTGTTTTTGGTATTGCAGATTATGGGCTGTGTTTGGTATTGCAGATTATGGGCTATGTTTGGTATTGCAGATTATGGGCTGTGTTTGGTATTGCAGATTATGGGCTGTGTTTGGTATTGCAGATTATGGGCTATGTTTGGTATTGCAGATTATGGACTGTGTTTTTGGTATTGCAGATTATGGGCTGTGTTTGGTATTGCAGATTATGGGCTGTGTTTGGTATTGCAGATTATGGGCTGTGTTTGGTATTGCAGATTATGGGCTGTGCTTGGTATTGCAGATTATGGGCTGTGTTTGGTATTGCAGATTATGGGCTATGTTTGGTATTGCAGATTATGGACTGTGTTTTTGGTATTGCAGATTATGGGCTGTGTTTGGTATTGCAGATTATGGGCTGTGTTTGGTATTGCAGATTATGGGCTGTGTTTGGTATTGCAGATTATGGGCTATGTTTGGTATTGCAGATTACCAGTGAAGCAATACCAGCACAAACCATGGACAAGAGTGGTGTTTTTTTTCTGGGACAAAAAGCAGTAAATTTTTTTTTATCCTTAGTAAATCCTTTAGATACTTCAATTTTGAGGGGCCTCAATATTTTTATTCCTATATAACAATATATTATATTTAACGTAATAATTTTGCCACCTTCCCATTTTCTATATGATGGTGAAGAAAAGTATAGAAGTATTGGGCTGTGGTGTCGGTGACATTTTCTAGCACCAGGAGAGGAGCCCATTTTGGTGATTTTTTAGGCCTTTCCCCTCTATTTATTCTATAAACAAGATTAGTTTTGCAGCTGAAGATGGATAAATGGTAATGCCATGAGAACCGAATGTTTAAAGGGGTGTAATGGCCATGGCTACTATTGGAGGACATTGCTACGTAACATAACATTAACAAAGCATCACAAAAGCCACGTGAGTCCCCGAGAGCAATGGAGGCAAGATTTCAGATGATAAGTATTTGTTTTTATTTTACTTGCATCATGTTGCCCCCTTTTTAAAAAAAATAAATAAAGGACAGACAACCCTTTTTAACATTCATAAGCAATTCAGACTGTGACCGACAGGGAGAGGAGGGAAAAACGGGATAGCAAGGTCCATCCAAAGGGACTAACGGTGCAAGTAGCTTTTCCATCAAGATTTTCAAAATAACAAACACTTGCTGCTTCTGAATTAGGGGCTATTTACATTTTTGTTGGAGGCTCCATTAGAGGCCTCCTCCATCACAGATCCGGCCGACAAAACCCGTAATATAGTTTCTGGTAAACCCACAGACAGACACCCTGATGGAAATCCGATAGAACCCATTAAGTTAAATTGGTTCCATAGCGTGCCAATGGTGTTGATTGTACAACGTAACCGGTGCTTCCGTTTTTTCGTTGTTATGCTCCTATCACAGAGAAGAACAACTGAAACAGCGACACAAATATGAACGAGGCTTTAGGAGACTGGAGAAGACTAGATAGCAAATGGCTAAGCTGTGACCAGAAAGTCTTCACCCAGCTACTGCACATGAGGATTCAGGAGCGTTTGGAAATTTTCAGCTATGGCCAGAGGAACACTTTAAATTACTACCAAAAGAGAATAAATTCTTAGAATTGCTTTGAGATTCTAAATTTGGATTTTTAAGATGTAAACAGCTTCTCCAGTCATTTATTATTGATTGGGGAATGATAATAACAAGTTAGAAAGGAACTCAATAGACAGTTTTATAGCCTCACTGTTTGAATACTACATAAAAGCAGGATAATACAAAAGAGGCAACAGGCGGCCATCTGGCTATCTGCGCTAACTACTATCCTTCCTTCACCGCGTTTATTTCCTCTATAAGCAGGTGGGGGAATAACTTATTTCAGTAGGCAGCGTGTGTTGCTCTTGGCTACCCGCTATCTCTACTACAGTATGTCATCCTGCTGCTTCTACTATATATACCTGTGGTCTATTCACTAATATATCACAGTCTAACGTGGGACTACAATATTATAAAGTAAGGTGCTTGCTGACTTCAGTAGAAATATTATTCCTGCCCTCCATGATATTTCCCCATAAGTGGGTCATCTGAAAGTTTTTATAAAAAAAAAAAAAAAAAGAGAAGCAGAAAATGTTCTGTAATAGCTAAACAACCAGTACACACTTCTTCAATCCCCCGCCGATCCTGCACAGATCCCCCGGCAGTCCCCTGCTGGTCTTTGTTTACAGGCAGCCAGCGATGATGTGGTGTACCGGAACAAGACTGCTGCAGCCAATCACTGGTCTTTGCGGTCATGCCTTACTTACTGGCTTAATGTCTTTCAAAATTTTTATGTAAGCAGTTTATTACATTTCAATATCATGCTGCTGAAATATTATTTATTCATTTTCGTCAGATTACTAGCGACAGGCCCAAACAGTGGCAAGAGTTTATCCTCTGTTTAACGACTCCATTTCTCTGTTAGGTAAAGGGGGGCTACAGACACCAGCACCACGTCAGTGAAATCATATACCGCTATGTGTGGCATGAGAAGAAAGATGAAAAAATCACCATCATCTTGACATAAATAGGAATTAATGGAGATACGTTTCCATTTTCTCTATTGCTATTCTTACAAAAAAGGAGAGGGCTCTCTCTATTTTATCCAGGGTCTTCCACTAATGTTGATCTGTTGTTTTTTTATTTAAAACCCAGCACAGTATTTTGTTAAAGAGTTTTCCGGAGTTAGAATATTGATGGCTTATCCTTAAAAAAAAAAAAAAGACATTTGTACAAGCGACTGTGCTTATTCATTCATTTAAAAGGGATGAGCTACCGTACCAGGCACAGCCATTCGCACGGTGAGCCGATGTACCTGTGTAAATGGGTGAAGTTGGATTCTCTGTATCCAATAAATGTAAAACAAACAGAATTGACCTGAAGTAGTTCATCTGAACCCAAGATCTCCCCAGGGGAAATGAAATAAGATACTTATTTTGTGACATTTTACCCGGTAATCGGAAAAATATTTTCCTTGGCTATTTTACTCACTTCCTAAATATATGCTAACTGCAAATACAAGCAGATATTACAGTATGAGTGTTACTGCGTGTGCAAAACACACTGCGACTAAGAAAATATCAAATTGTGGTTTTTCTGTATATTATCAAAAATGCTGTCCACTAGGTGGCAGTCATCGTCCTGTGCTCTTTTAAAAATGTTCCTATTTTTTGACACAGGCATTTTTTTATTATTGACTTTGCAATGTGCTTTTAGTGTTATTCGCTTTTTATTACCTTTCATTCCCTCACTCAGTTCCTATTAGTCATCACTATACGCTTCTATAATTAACACAATTTTAGAACATAAAACAGCTTTTGTCCCATATTTTTCCTGTTATTTTTCTTCTTATATTACCTGTCTGTACGTCTTATCCTTTCATAACCTCAGAAAGCTTTTTTTGTGCTACAAATTGAGTTGTATCTGGTCTTGCTATATAAGGCATGTTATTATTAAGCAATTTTTGTCTTACTTCAGTAGAGAGCAGAGCATCGACAGGACTAGATTACTGTAAGAGGAATGCCTAAAATCTTTTCTACCACTTTTTCATTGCATAGCAGGGATTCTACAATCAGCCTAGCCATGCGGTGTTACCTGATGTGCGTTTCCTAAGGCATGGCGTTAATAGCAGAATGTCATTTACACTGAACAATTACAGGTTCATCCTTATAGGAACTGTAGTCAAAATTCAGAAAAAGATCACAGCAGTATAAATATAGATTACAGTTAACCTGTCCATCCTGCACAGATTATTAATGAAAAATTTCACTCACTGCCCCATGAAATATATTCTCAAGAAGCAGAGAATTGAAATAAAGCATAAAAATGAAAGCTCATACATGAAAACACTATGCCTGACAGTGATCCTATATGTCAAGCCTATCAGCTGCTGTAATACTTGAATAGGGGATGGTAGGCACAAGAGAATACAATAGATGTAAAGAGCAATGGAGATTGCATGATAGTGGGAATTCTCATTTCGCATTGAATTAAACAAGCTCATAGAGGTCAACTCATATTGGTTAGTCCAATATAAAAATATGCAACTGGGAATGTGGTTATGTGACAATTCTAAATGTTCATAGAAGATGTAAGACTCTGTTTACACTAGCATCATGGCTTCCATTTATAACAGAGCCAAGACACATACCGCATCCACTTTCAAATCTTTACCGGCAAATTCTAACAGACCCGGAGCTGAAAATATAGCACGAGAGCTGCAGGGAATTAAAATTTGAGACCTCACACTCAAAATTGTAAGAACTGTATTGCCCTATAGTTATATAGTTAATAAGGATAAAAAAAGACACACATCAGTCAAGTTTAACCAGGGTATGGATGAAAGTGAAGGATAGCGGTACATTTTATAACTTTGTTCCCCCCATTGTTCCAGAGGAAGGCAAAAACTATCCCTGAAAGAGGAGCTGTCACTAGGTTCTACAAAGTGAGTTAGTAGTCTCACCTAATAGCTGCTGTGTCTGTGAGTCCAGCGGTGTTTGTCCTGTACTTCTGCGTCCCCCCGTTGCTGAGCTATGGATCCCTCTTTATTTAGCAACCAATATGGAAATGAACCGCTTGCCAGCCAAGTGGGATTGGCCCCCAGCGATTCTCAATGAGCAGAGCTACCACTGAGCCTCTGGCGCTGACCTAGCAGCGTGGGGCTGTCTTCTTCAGACATTCCTAGGCCAGCGTCATTAAGTCTCACGCGATGACACTGGCATAGGAGTGTCTGGAGGAAACAGCCTCACGCTGATAGTTCAGCGAAAGAGGCTCTCGCGATGATCAGTCCAACGAATCTACGACGTTGTCCAAACGGTCCAGGAGAACCTGCAAAACAAAAGAAATAACCAGTATGAAAAATAAAACACTTATACTCACCTACAGCAGTCTTATGTCTTCTTTCTTCTCCCCTGTGCTGCAATAGAAACTAAAGGTCAATGAACTGTAATTCCTATTGTGGCACACAGGAATTAGGGATCCAGCAGAAATAATAGTCAGTATTAATAATTCTGGCTCATCTGGGAGGTCCCGAGCACCAGAAAATGCTAATGTAGGGGCTCCTAGAATGACAGGAGAGTCCCTTTATTAGCTTTAAGACCGGGGTTACTAGCAGTCACATTGAAGTGTTAGGCAATGGTGGGGGCAGGAGGAGGCGACAATTCAAATGAATTGGCAGGTGGTCCTGCATTCACAGCAGGCAGGACCTGGCAATTCATTTCAATTGACAGACAACTCCTGCAATGACTGCAGTGGCTGCCGCTCTTAGATAAAAAGGTGCCCGTCTTCCCCCTAGAAGCCAGCGTCACTGTGGATCCCTATGAACCGCGCATGCCACAGAGCACGCACAGTTCAAAGCAAGAACAGCTCCAGCATAGGAGGCAGGGTCAGCTCCCGTCCCTACTCTCCTATGTCCTTGGTGCGCCATATAGCACCTGCGTATGTGTCATGCAGAGACATATATACAGATGATAATGAAGATGGCTGCCCCCACAGACGTAAAAACACGAATAAATATAGTTACATTAGGTAACATATTCAAATAGTTAGGAAAAAAATAGGCCCATAACGTAAAACACATTAATAAAAATATAAAATTAAACTTTTAAAAAATCTTTGACATGCCATAGTAAAATGTCAGACGTTTTGATCAGTGGGGGTCTGAGCACTTAGCACACCCCGATTGCTAAAACAAAACAGCAGAAGCACTCAGGTGAGCGCTTGCCGCTTCATTTCTTATCAGCTTTCCTCTGATCGGCTATCCTACTGCATGTATATACAGTGAAGGAAATAAGTATTTGATCCCTTGCTGATTTTGTAAGTTTGCCCACTGTCAAAGTCATGAACAGTCTAGAATTTTTAGGCTAGGTTAATATTACCAGTGAGAGATAGATTATATATATTTTAAAAAAAAGAAGAAAATCACATAGTCAAAATTATATATATTTATTTGCATTGTGCACAGAGAAATAAGTATTTGATCCCCTACCAACCATTAAGAGTTCAGCCTCCTCCAGACCAGTTACACGCTCCAAATCAACTTGGTGCCTGCATTAAAGACAGCTGTCTTAAATGGTCACCTTTATAAAAGACTCCTGTCCACAGACTCAATTAATCAGTCTGACTCTAACCTCTACAACATGGGCAAGACCAAAGAGCTTTCTAAGGATGTCAGGTACAAGATCATAGACCTGCACAAGGCTGGAATGGGCTACAAAACCATAAGTAAGACGCTGGGTGAGAAGGAGACAACTGTTGGTGCATGTAAAAGGGCTCTATATACATATAACTATAATATATATATATATATGCTCTGCTGGACTTACTACACACTCATCCACGTGTGTACAAGGGCTGGTATAATAACTGGGTTTCACCTACTTGGTCCCCCTGTATTACTACCCCCTTTATAATCAGGGTCACTAGGGTTATGCCTAGTTCCCCTACCTTTTCCTTATACTAACGTCTACTTGCTTTGCTTTGCTTCTACGGAATAAGACCGTACAATAAATACAATTGTATAGTAAATAAAGGGTAATATTTATTACTAACAATAATTGCATATAAAATACACCAAACTAAACACAGAACACAGTAACTGATCACAGTATAGTATCAGTATACCCGAATACACATAACACGTTAATATATACTGAGTATACTCACACTATACGTAGTACAGTATAAACACGGTATCCTATGTTATGCCTCCACCCACATACCTAAACATACACATGAATACAGTTACGTTACAATCCAATACACGCTCACTATTTCTGTATCACTCCCTCCTAATATAGCTTTCCCTATACTCTAAGGGTTAATAGCAAGGGTTACCAGGGACAGCAGGAGGATAAAGGGTTAACTTAGGAAAGGGTTAAAGTAAGGAGGGGGAGAACATAACGTGTAGCTGCTGCTACACGTGGATACTTAGCAGTCCATGTGGTACAAGTTGGTGTGGTCTCTCAGCAAGGGCCATGAGCAGGCCAGGAGGGAAGAGGAGACCCTTAGTGCAGCCAGGTAGCAGGAACAAAAGAGAGTGAGCTTTGGGAACGTTTGTCCTTTTAAACATCCCCGTGCACACCTGTGTGACCTCACAGGCTCATGCACGTGAAAGGGAGGGGCCTGGGCCTCATGGAATACCATTATCTAGTAGGTGAATGGGTATACACCTTTCTGGAGGGACAAATCTATATATATCTACACTCACATGTATATAGCTATAAATATATAAAACACTTCCCTTTACAATCCCCCTGTTGTCGGGAACACGACAATGAAATTTGTGGAAGTGTTTGTTCTGTATTACCCCCTCAACCTTGTTACTGGTAATGGTCGTAGATGGAATGAAGTATACTATTGGACCTAGATACGTGACATCAGCTATCTCCTCAAGGACACCTTCCCGCTAGTCCTCCAACTCTGGAGTCTAGTGTCGAAATAAAAGAAACCTCACAGTCCATAGAATGAAGTTGAAATGAAATCTCTTAGTCCATTGAACGAAGCCTCAAGGTCCATAGAACGAGGTTGAAACAAAACCTTCACAGTCCATAGAACTCAGTCTCCAAGTCCATAGAACGAGGTTGAAACAAAACCTTCACAGTCCATCTCAGTCTCAAAGTCGATTGAAACTCCAAGTCTCTATCCTTGATCTTCTTTCTTGGATCTTGATCTTTCTTATAAATCTTTTCCACTTTAGCGGCGTCAGCAGGTCTTTTAGCGGCCGATCCCATTTGAGCATGCCAACCCGTGTAAGGCTACTTGTGCCCTCACACGGTCAGCCTTGGAATGGCTTAGCCCGCCTTTCGACAACCTTTGTACACAATCCGTTATCTTTCCAAATCTTTTCAGTATCTTGATTGAAGACGAAACAATCTTTGTGGGCCGATATCCATGTCTCTATCATGGCAGGTTAACATCCCCGAGGAGGAGATGATGTCTTAGTACCCAGGAATCTACTGTGGGGTGGAGCATCGCCTTCCATTTCCCCTCTAACATTCAATCCATCATCGTATTGACCATACCAGTTCTCAGGTTGAGGTAGCAAATACCTACCAGGGTGTGTGTGTACCTTACCTGTCCCTAAGGGTTCCTACACACTACCCAATCATACATACAAAATGTAAAATAATCAAACATACAAAAATATTCCGCCCAAACCATAGGTATATGTACATATAGAGATTCATGCTCAACCAGCATCTCTCACTACTCCTCCATAAACACGTGAAAGGTACACATGTAAATGGGGTGACTACAGGCTGTAAATATATGTCCACCTACACGTACATACTCACTCGCTGTGGGACGGGCACGTCCTCACTGAGTATACCTATGTTGCGGACACATATCTACACCTAGAATGTCTATATGTACACCTTGAAAGTTTTTGTACGACACATTGATATATATTACATTACACAAATATACATAAACTTCACGATTACGGGTCGCAGGACAGTATTGCTGTTATGTCCTTAGTCCAAGTTCATGCTTTTACGCCTGACCTAATTTACTTGGTCGGCAAGTCCTTTCACCCATCAGTACTATCACAGGGTGGATGAGCAGGTTGAAGAAGAAAATTGCTTTGGGGTTGTAGCCAAACAGGCTCTCCCATCAGGACACCTCTGAGTCTCTTTTCAGGGAATGGGATGGAGGCTCGATTCTCAGACTCTTTAAGCTCCTCCACGATATCCTCTTCCTCACTGAACTCAGGATCATCTGGAGTCTTATAGGAGCATCTGAGCGGATATCAAGCCTCTACTCAGGGGTGACTGGAGTTCTTCTGTTCTGCTACATCGATACCTGTGATAAATCAAAAAGGTACAATGCTCCTTGGAGGAGTATTCCTCTTCCGGTGCAAATAGTCGCACAGATGGTGTGGTAAACATATTGCACTCGGTACCAACTCCAATACCCTTGACCCATGTATCTTAAGCTTGAAGAGGGTATTGGGTTGACCTTCATCTCACAGGTCCCCTCAGTATCTCAACACTGGTGTCTAAGCACCCGGTCCTAACTACCTTGGCAGAGGATCGCATCCTCCTCCTTTCAACATCCATCTGTACAGACAGATATGGATGGCTGCCCTTACAGGTTAGGATATCTGAGGGGAGCTGTAGATGATGTACCATTTTGTGGATCTTCACAATTCTCATATTTGTGGAACTATATCCCCATCTTACCAAACCCATTATCTTAAAATCAAGATATGGGTGTAATGCCAAGGTAACCTCCCCCTGTAAACCTTTCCTAAAGGACCACTCCAGTTAAACACAAAAAAATCAGCCATACTGTTATTCTCTGTTTTTAATTGCACTCGCATTAGGCCTCAGATGGAGTTGTGTTACCTGTCTGAACCCCCCAGGTCTAGGTGCACAGAATAACATAAAACACTACACTGTGAATTTATGTTATCTCTTCACACTGCTCAACCTGAGTTCACAGTATAATAACAACTTCAACGTTATCCTAATAGAGAGCAATTAAAACATTTTGCGATTATAGATGTAAATGTATTATCATCTTGAATTTCAAGGTCTAGGTGCGCAGCATAACATAACACTATAAGTGAACTTAAGTTACCTGTCCGTACCTCTATACCTAATATAAGTTCACAGAACAAGCAAATACATCACTATTCATTGGCTGGTTCTTCAGTTGTATTCCTGGATTGGTTTTCTAATTATGCATTATAAATACAGGCAACACCCATATAGTATAAGTACATAACTACTGATAACCAGGAATACACCACAATATAATCTGTGAAGGAGTCACAAAAGAAAACACAATAACAACAAAAGAACTGTGAACAAACAACAGAGCATACAGGAAAAGGGAGACCATAAACACACCTTACAGACAAAGAGATAACACTTAAGTATGGACATGTAAATTATGGCCTACTTAAAATTCACAGCTGAATTCCAAACCAGTTGTGGTTCGTTATTCAGTTCTTTGAACACATGGTTTAGCAAATGTGTGGGGGAGATACTCATGTAGCCATTTTGGCCTTTCCTATAGTCACAATTTGATGTAATGTGGCCATTTTCTATTGTTTCATTACTAGGCTTTCCACGGTTGCTCATACCATGGCAGTTTCTAGCAATATGTCCCATCTGACCACATTTAAAACATTTAACAGGACCACATTGCTTAGTACCCAAAGACTTGCAGTACTTTGCAATATGGCCTGAGCCGGCACATGCAAAACATTTAACAGTACATGCTCTGCTGGACTTAGGGCAGTCACCAGTGCATGATCTCTTAAAGTTCTGCATGGCTAGGGACGCACTTCTGACTATCGTACGCTTACATTTGCGTAACACTTTCGTAACAATGTTACCTTCAGGATTCCGGATGGGATCACGATTTGGGACATCTGATCCATCACTCTTTCTACTCCCCCCTTTTTGCCCTGTAGAGGGCAAACTTACAGCAGAATCAGGCCTTGAAAAAGACAAGGCCGGTAACATTTTTGAAAAATCTTTTATGATGTTTTGCATACTGGCAACCAATTGTGACCTAGCAGCAAGCTCATCATTCAACTTGGCAATGATGGCATCCATATATGCCGCCTTATCCTTAAACGCATTGATCACAGCATAAGACTCAGTCAGCTGTGCATCAATATCATCACCACGATTTTTCAAAACTATCACCTGCGATTCCAGCATGCAAATTTGCTTATCTCTATCAATGTTACATTGAGCATTCTCTGCCAGTTGTGTCTGCAAAGCAGAAACCTGCTTCACATTGTTGACACAACACTGGCAGTGAAGATTTGGGGAATCACTCTTCATTTCTGAGTGATCAGGCTTCCACGTCTCTTCATAAACACATATCAGTTTAGCAAGCATGTGGAGCCTTTTGGAGGTTTTGTTAAAAACACTCCTCTTGCTTATGCACATCTTATCATGCGCATAAGCCTCGTCCAGCAGAGTGGACCACAGCATTCCTGCTGACTTGTATGTAGAGGGGGGTACTGGGTTGAATGAACTATGTTTAGAACGTTTTTTAAGTGTGGAGAAATCCATACTTACTCTATCAGAAGTCCTCTTGGTTACTGCATAAGACTCTAATGTATTGCTCGATCGCCCGACGATTTGTCGCCGTAGATCAGCACACCGCAAAGCAAAATAAAAACGTTAATACCTTAGAAAAACAAAACAAAAAACAATAGGTTCGCTGATCAATTATATCCTGTATCAAGCCTTAAATAAAATTGTGTTACTCGTCCAAACTTCAAGGTCTGGGCGCACAGCATAACATAACACTTCACTGTGTAAGTATGTTATCAGTACACACCTCTCCGCCTATCTTAGTTCACGTTATAACACAATTTTATTGTACAAAACACAGAAATAAATTGAAAACAGTTCGGGCCTTGGCTCGCCAAATGTAAAAGGGCTCTATATACATATAACTATAATATATATATATATATATGCTCTGCTGGACTTACTACACACTCATCCACGTGTGTACAAGGGCTGGTATAATAACTGGGTTTCACCTACTTGGTCCCCCTGTATTACTACCCCCTTTATAATCAGGGTCACTAGGGTTATGCCTAGTTCCCCTACCTTTTCCTTATACTAACGTCTACTTGCTTTGCTTTGCTTCTACGGAATAAGACCGTACAATAAATACAATTGTATAGTAAATAAAGGGTAATATTTATTACTAACAATAATTGCATATAAAATACACCAAACTAAACACAGAACACAGTAACTGATCACAGTATAGTATCAGTATACCCGAATACACATAACACGTTAATATATACTGAGTATACTCACACTATACGTAGTACAGTATAAACACGGTATCCTATGTTATGCCTCCACCCACATACCTAAACATATACATGAATACAGTTACGTTACAATCCAATACACGCTCACTATTTCTGTATCACTCCCTCCTAATATAGCTTTCCCTATACTCTAAGGGTTAATAGCAAGGGTTACCAGGGACAGCAGGAGGATAAAGGGTTAACTTAGGAAAGGGTTAAAGTAAGGAGGGGGAGAGCATAACGTGTAGCTGCTGCTACACGTGGATACTTAGCAGTCCATGTGGTACAAGTTGGTGTGGTCTCTCAGCAAGGGCCATGAGCAGGCCAGGAGGGAAGAGGAGACCCTTAGTGCAGCCAGGTAGCAGGAACAAAAGAGAGTGAGCTTTGGGAACGTTTGTCCTTTTAAACATCCCCGTGCACACCTGTGTGACCTCACAGGCTCATGCACGTGAAAGGGAGGGGCCTGGGCCTCATGGAATACCATTATCTAGTAGGTGAATGGGTATACACCTTTCTGGAGGGACAAATCTATATATATCTACACTCACATGTATATAGCTATAAATATATAAAACACTTCCCTTTACAGTGCAATAGTAAGAAAATGGAAGACATACAAAATGACATCGATCTGGGGCTCCATGCAAAATCTCACCTCGTGGGGTATCCTTGATCCTGAGGAAGGTGAGAGCTCAGCCGAAAATGACACGGGGGGAACTTGTTAATGATCTCAAGGCAGCTGGGACCACAGTCACCAAGAAAACCATTGGTAACACATTACGGCGTAATGGATTAAAGTCCTGCAGTGCCCGCAAGGTCCCCCTGCTCAAGAAGGCACATGTACAGGCCCGTCTGCAAGTTTGCAAATGAACATCTGGATGATTCTGAGAGTGATTGGGAGAAGGTGCTGTGGTCAGATGAGACTAAAATTGAGCTCTTTGGCATTAACTCAACTCGCCGTGTTTGGATGAAGAGAAATGCTGCCTATGACCCAAAGAACACCGTCCCTACTGCCAAGCATGGAGGTGGAAACATTATGTTTTGGGGGTGTTTCTCTGCTAAGGGCACAGGACTAATTCACCGTATCAATGGGAGAATGGATGGAGCCATGTACCGTCAAATCCTGAGTGACAACCTCCTTCCCTCCACCAGGACATTAAAAATGGCTCGTGGCTTGGTCTTCCAGCACGACAATGACCCGAAACATACAGCCAAGGCAACAAAGGAGTGGCTCAAAAAGAAGCACATTAAGGTCATGGAGTGGCCTAGCCAGTCTCCAGACCTTAATCCCATCGAAAACTTATGGAGGGAGCTGAAGATCTGAGTTGCCAAGCGACAGCCTCGAAATCTTAATGATTTACAGATGATCTGCAAAGAGGAGTGGGCCAAAATTCCATCTAACATGTGTGCAAACCTCATCATCAACTACAAAAAACGTCTGACTGCTGTGCTTGCCAACAAGGGTTTTGCCAACAAGTATTAAGTCTTGTTTGCCAAAGGGATCAAATACTTATTTCTCTGTGCACAATGCAAATAAATATATATAATTTTGACTATGTGATTTTCTTTTTTTTTTTTATATAATCTATCTCCCACTGGTAAAATTAACCTAGCCTAAAAATTCTAGACTGTTCATGTCTTTGACAGTGGGCAATCTTACAAAATCAGCAAGGGATCAAATACTTATTTCTGTAAAGGATCTGCCAGGCACAGCGGGGTTAACTCCCAGAACTAATCAGTCAGCACCTGAGAATACATCCCTGAGACTGACTCCTGCTTCCACCATTCAGGCTGGCAGGCTTAGGAGTGGGAGAGCCTATCGTAACCTGGCCAGACTCAGCTAGCTCCCGCCCTCGGTCTATTTAAGCCTGCACTTCCTGTCCCTCGGTGCTTGTTATTGCTTTTGTTTCTTTCCTTGTGGTTCCTGGCCCAGCTACAGCTCCTGCTATTTTTGATCCTGCTCCATACCGACCCTGGCTTACCGACTACTCTTCTGCTTTTCGTTTTGTACCTCGCTCACTCCTGGCTTGACTCGGCTCGTTCACCACTCTGGTTGCTCACGGTGTTGCCGTGGGCAACGGCCCCTTTTCCTTGCATGTGTTCCTTGTATGTTTGTCGTGTTTGTCGTGCACTTACTGAGCGCAGGGACCGCCGCCCAGTTGTACCCCGTCGCCTAGGGCGGGTCGTTGCAAGTAGGCAGGGACAGAGTGGCGGGTAGATTAGGGCTCACTTGTCCGTCTCCCTACCCCCTGCCATTACAATTTCCTTCACTGTATGTATATATATATATATATATATATATATATATATATATATAGATAGAGGTATAAAAACAGGACAAATGCAGCACTCCAAAAATAACTGAAAATCAGGCCATGTGCAAGTTTACCAAAAAGGATGAATCAATTCCTTGACTGAAGATAAGTAGAAGGAAATATAGACCAAAACAGCCGCGGGACTTCAGGTGATTGGAGAGGAGCTGGTTTTATTTCACCACAGAGTGAGCGACGTTTCGGTTCCCATGTGGGAAAGGTTCAGATGTGAACCAAAACATCGGTCAATCTGTGATGAAATAAAACCAACTCCTCTCCATCAACCTGAAGTCCTCGTGCTGCTGCCTTGGTATGTATTTTCATATTTATATATACTACCGTTCAAAAGTTTGGGGTCACCCAGACAATTTTGTGTTTTCCATGAAAACTCACACTTATATTTATCAAATGAGTTGCAAAATGACTAGAAAATATAGTCAAGACATTGACAAGGTTAGAAATAATGATTTTTATTTGAAATAATAATTTTCTCCTTCAAACTTTGCTTTCGTCAAAGAATGCTCCATTTGCAGCAATTACAGCATTGCAGACCTTTGGCATTCTAGCTGTTCGTTTGCTGAGGTACTCGGGAGAAATTTCACCCCATGCTTCCAGAAACCCCTCCCACAAGTTGGATTGGCTTGATGGGCACTTCTTGCGTACAATACGGTCAAGCTGCTCCCACAACAGCTCTATGCGGTTGAGATCTGGTGACTGCGCTGGCCACTCCATTACAGATAGAATACCAGCTTGCATAATTTGGAGGTGTGCTTTGGGTCATTGTCCTGTTGTAGGATGAAATTGGCTCCAATCAAACGCTGTCCACAGGGTATGGCATGGCGTTGCAAAATGAAGTGATAGCCTTCCTTATTCAAAATCCCTTTTACCTTGTACAAATCTCCCACTTTACCAGCACCAAAGCAATCCCAGAACATCACATTACCTCCACCATGCTTGACAGATGGTGTCAGGCACGCTTCCAGCATCTTTTCAGTTGTTCTGCGTCACACAAATGTTCTTCTGTGTGATCCAAACACCTCAAACTTCGATTTGTCTGTCCATAACACTTTTTTCCAATCTTCCTCTGTCCAATGTCTGTGTGCTGTTGCCCATATTAATCTTTTCCTTTAATTAGCCAGTCTCAGATATGGCTTTTTCTTTGCCACTCTGCCCTGAAGGCCAGCATCCCAGAGTCGCCTCTTCACTGTAGATGTTGACACTTGCGTTTTGCGGGTACTATTTAATGAAGCTGCCAGTTGAGGACCTGTGAGGCGTCTATTTCTCAAACTAGAGACTCTAATGTACTTGTCTTGTTGCTCAGTTGTGCAGCGGGGCCTCCCACTTCTCTTTCTACTCTGGTTAGAGCCTGTTTGTGCTGTCCTCTGAAGGGAGTAGTACACACCGTTGTAGGAAATCTTCAGTTTCTTGGCAATTTCTCGCATGGAATAGCCTTCATTTCTAAGAACAAGAATAGACTGTCGAGTTTCACATGAAAGCTCTTTTTCTAGCCATTTTGAGAGTTTAATCGAACCCACAAATGTAATTCTCCAGATTCTCAACTAGCTTAAAGGAAGGTCAATTTTATAGCTCCTCTAAACAGCAAAACTGTTTACAGCGGTGCTAACATAATTGCACAAGGGTTTTCAAGTATTTTCTAATCATCCATTAGCCTTCTAACACAGTTAGCAAACACAATGTACCATTAGAACACTGGAGTGATGGTTGCTGGAAATGGGCCTCTATACACCTATGTAGATTTTGCATTAAAAACCAGACGTTTGCAGCTAGAATAGTCATTTAGCACATTAACAATGTATAGAGTGTATTTCTGATTAATTTAATATTATCTTCATTGAAAAAAACTGTGCTTTTCTTTCAAAAATAAGGAAATTTCTAAGTGACTCTAAACTTTTGAACGGTAGTGTATATATATATATATATATATATATATATACATATACACACACACACACACACACAGGCCCGGCCTTTTGGGGTGTGCGACCTGTGCCATCGAATGGGGCGCATCACTCCAGCAGGTGGAAGGGGGTGTTATGCTGGCTCCCTTCCCCAGCTTGTGTTTGTGAAGTGCCCGGGCCCGGCGACTCTGCAGCTGCCTTTATGCCCGGGCGCTCCTTCTCTGCTCAGTGACGTAACTACCACTGTAGCAGCCATAGCGGCTGCTAGCGTCGAAACCGGAAGCCTGTGCCCCCCACCAGGACGGGCACCCCATGTCCGGTGGTACAGCGCAGCCGCTATGACTGCTACAGTGGTAGCAAGGCTACATTCAATAGTATCAGCATCATTAGGATGCAGATACCATTGAATTCTATGGCAGAGCGGGAGGTATCTCCCTGCTCTGCAATTTTTTAGGCTACAGGCCGTTCGACGTGACTGTAGACGTCACTGGATAACGCCGGCCTACGCAAGGATCCCGTCTGCGTTGTGGAGCAGCTCCATTTGTCACGGGAACAGGGCCTAGGTGAGTACAATTTTTTGGTTTTATTTGTTTGTGGGGGCACTGTCTACAAGGGGGGTTGGGGGCTGTATGTATATTCTTATCACGCAAGCATTGGACTCTCAAACTTGACTGTTCTATGCTTTCTCCTTGTTAGTGACATTGAGTGTGAATTACACTCAAAACTAAGTAATCAATTAATTAAATATCACTTTCTTCCACTATCTCCAGCCTCTGAAGGAACTCTTGTAAAGGGAATTTAAAAACTTAAGGAATGATTGAATACAAGTATTTTGGGTGGGGGTAACTGTTCATTATACATAAGGATATGTGCACTTTTGCAACCAAACTTATTTTTATTGCTCCAATGCATCAAAAAAATAAAACGTAAGCAACTTTGCTATAATTTTGGGTCTATAGTTCCTATATGTTCCCATTGTTACAAACAGCAAATGAACCATGCTTAGTTTGATCCTGTAGTCATGTGTTAATTCATCAGTCCCCTCTTTTAACATATGTGGTTAGCAAGAATATGGAATAGTGAAAGAAAGTACCAAAGTGCTTTATTTGACAACTTTGCACATAGTTCTGAGTAAAAATAACCTCATTCTCGGTCCACATCTCGTTAGAAAATCTATGGGTCTCTATGGTTAAAGACAGGGGTGGACATACCAAATGTGCGACTAGTGTAGCTGCACCTTAAAAGTAGCTAGTAGCATCCTACTGTCCATTAGATTGCATGTGAGGGACAGAGCTAATTCATTTCATAGCCCACAATCACTGGTCCATTATTGGAGAAACATAAAGGGGAGACTCTATGATTAGAAATATGATCTATGGTTGGAGAACAAGGGGCCCGTATACTGTTCTTGCACAGAGCTCCTCTACTGCCTATTTCCACCACTGTTTCCAGACTACAGAAAAATTACGTCTGTAGTCTGATCCTATAGTCAGAATCTATGCCATCATTCCCCAGGTTTGTTCTAATGTACATTCAGTAGGTTATTTAGAAGTAGTGGACAAATGGTATGGTGTATGACTGCAGAATCAGACATCACACAGGGTCTGTTTGTAGTCTGTAACCATGGAGACGCAAGCAAAGTTGTCTTTTTTTGTTTAGACTCATTGAAGCAATTCAAAATTATTTGAAGCATAAACTATTGTTCAGCAACATTAGCAATAGAAAAAGGGCTATGCCAGTGTGACTGGTGGTCACTTGTCACAATTAAGCTACTGTACAGTATAAAATAGTATAATCATGGTGGTAGCAGGGCAAATCTCATAAGTGCCCAATGGAGTTTGAAGAGAAGCACCATCTGCAGCTCTACAGCAAGACCCACACTTTCTAACAGGGCTTCTGTAAAGTATTCGTTTTACACTTATGTGTACATAGTATTTGTCCATTTATGAAGTTATACAGCATATGTATTTTACCGTTGTTGGTTTCATTGCAGAAAAATGATTATGGCAGAACAATGACACGCAACACATTGGAGTATCAAGAAAATGGCACATAGTACCAAATTACATCTGTATGTGCTATGCCTTAATGCTGGTGAAAATAGTCTTTACTGAATGGATGAATTGGTGGGAATGGTTAAAAGCAGAAAATAGTAGGAAAACCTATTTTCAGTCCCAAAGGAGTGGTTAACCTACTTCTGTTTGCTGGGAACCATTTCTGTTGTTTTGCAAGAAATATGTGTATGGAACACAGATGATATGAACAAGTCCTTATGGAATAAGTGTTCAATCATTCAAAGTTATATCTTTTCTGTAAACCCAGTATTATTAGTTTGATTGAAAACTTTTCCCCAGACTGCACCCTTACCTTACTGCAGGGAGCAGTATTTTGGCAGAGACACAGTCCATTTATGCATGTTCCATTCTCCAATTTGGGAAGGGGACAGTGTCACGTCTGTGGGGAATATGGATCCACTGGCTACTCCGCCATAACAGAGTAGCAGCTGTACAAGCAAAATGTCAATGACAGTCACTAGGGCGAGAGGATAGCTGGCTTGTGCTGGGTAATCAGAAGCTGGCTTGTGCCAGGCAATCGGTGGCTAGCTTGTGCCGGACTATCGGAAGATGGCTTGTTATGGGCAATTGGACTGGTCTTGGATACAGCACACGAAAACTGTAGTCGTCACGGACACTGGACTTGGCACAGACACCGGAAACGAATAGTGAAGTCATCATGGACACTGGACTTGGCACGGACACCAGACATGGATAGTGAAGTCGTCACGGACACTGGACTTGACACCGAACATGGATACAGGATACAGTATACAGACTACAGGATACAGGATAATGCCGGGGAACCTTTGCAGACTAACACAGGGTTAAACACAACATTGCTCAGGCAATGAGGAAGTGGGCATCAGCCGGAGGTGAGAGCAGTGTGCGCCAGCGTCTTTGGGTGAAGTAGACACCAGCTGGGTTTCAGAGTCCTGTGGTGCCGGCGGTCAGCGATATTAGGAGAGGCTTTGGCACGGGTGGAACGTGATGTGGCAGATGACGCCAGAAATGGCGGATAATACCAGACGTTGGTATATACAGCAGGCATGGCAGATGACACCAGGCGTGGTGTATTACAGAAGGCGTGGCAAATGACACCAGACAACTCCAACACTGGATAAGGCACAGGAACAAACACAGCATGGGATACAGGAAGCAGGATACGGGAACACTGGGAACAGGATAATACTATGGGAGAATTTGCTAAGTCTAACATGGGAATACAAAACAACGCTCAGGCAAGGAGTGAAAGGGCAGGGCCGTTTTTATAGTCCAGGGTGATCTGGGGATAATTGGTAATTATTTGCATGTGCGCTGGTCCTTTAAGGCTGGGAATGTGCGCGCGTACCCTAGAGGACTCTTCAGGACAGTGAGGTCGCATGTGCTGGCGTCGAGACATCAGAATGAAGAGAGGAGTTTGCGGCTGCGGCCGTCAGGAGGTAAGGAGGGGCGGCAGTCCGCCACCGTGATTACAGTATCACCTGTGAGGTTAATATGCTGACTACACCCCTAGGTGAATACCTTGAGGAGTGTAGTTTACAAAATGGGGTCACTTCTGAGGGGGATCCACTGTTTTGGTCCCACAGGGACTTTGCAATTGCGACATAGCGCCCAGAAACCAATCCAGCAAAATCTCTACTCCAAAAGCTAAATGGCGCTCCTTCCCTTCTGAGCCGTACTCTGTGCCCAAACAGCAGTTTATGACCACATATGTGATATTGTCGTACACAGGAGAAGTTGCTTTACAAGTTTTGGGGTGCTTTTTATCAGCTAAAACTACGTCTTATTGAAGAAAAACAATTTTTTTTATTTTCACTGCCCAATTCTAATAAAATCTATGAAACACCTGTGGGGTCAAAATGCTCACTACACCCCTAGATTAATTCCTCAAGGGGTGTAGTTTCGTGAATCGAGTCACTTTAGGGGAGTTTCCACTGGACTGGTACCTTAGGAGCTTTGCAAATGTGACATGGTGTCAAGAAACCAATTCCGCAATATCTGTGCTCCAAAAGCCAAATGACGCTCCTTCCCTTCTGATTCTTGCCGTGTGCCCAAACAGCAGTTTATGACCACAAATGGGGTATTGCCGTACTCCAGAAAAGTTGATTTACAAATGTTGGGGATCTTTTATTTCTTTATTTGTTGAGAAAATGAAAAATTTTGAGCGAAAGCTAGATCATATTGGAAAAAAAGGATTTTTTTTATCTTCACTGCCCAATTCTAATAAAATCTATGAAACCCCTGTGGGGTCAAAATGCTCACTACACCCCTAGATGGATTTTTCAAGGGGTATAGTTTCCTAAATGGAGTCACTTTTTTGGCGTTTTCACTATTTTGGTCCCTTAGGGGCTTTGCAAATGTGACGTGGTCTCCGTAAACCATTCCTGCTAAATTTGAGCTCCAAAAGCCAAATAGCGCTCTTTCCCTTCTAAGCCCTGCCGTGTGTCCAAACAGTCGTTTATGACCAAATGCGGGGTATTGTTTTACTCAGAAGAAATTGCTTTACAAATGTAGTGGTGCATTTTCTCCTTTAGTCCTTGTGGAAATTAGAAAAAAATAGCTAAACCTACATTTTCTTTGAAAGAATGTAGATTTTCATTTTCATGGCCCACTTTCAGTAATTTCTGCAAAAAACCTGCGGGGTCAAAATGCTCGCTATACCCCTAGATAATTTCCTCAAGGGGTATAGTTTCCAAAATGGGGTCACTTTTGGGGGATTTCTACTGTTTTGGCATCGCAAGAGCCTTTCAAAACTGACATGGTGCCTAAAATATTTTCTAATAAAAAGGAGTCCCCAAAATCCTCTAGGTGCTCCTTTGCTTCTGAGGCCTGTGTTTCAGTCAATAAGTGCACTAGGGCCACATGTGGGATATTTCTAAAAACTGCAGAATCTGGGCAATAGATATTGAGTTGCGTTTCTCTGGTAAAACTTTCTGTGTTACAAAAAAATAGATGAAAAATGAATTTCTGCAAAAAAAACATGAAAAAAAATGAAGTTTGTAAATTTCACCCCTACTTTGCCTTAATTCCTGTGAAACGTCTAAAGAGTTAAGAAACTTTCTAAATGCTGTTTTGAATACTTTGAGGGGTAAAGTTTTTAAAATGGGGTGACTTATTGGGAGTTTCTAATATATAAGCAATTACTAAGGGGTGGACCTCAGTAGTTGGTGGGCGCAAAGGATTCAAAATGTATAGAGTGCCTACCGGCAAACAGAGCCCTTGTTTCCCAACCACCAAAATTAAAATATAAGGTTTAATTGGTATAGACGACCATCAACAGACTACATAGAAGTTAAAATTCCTGGTTCATTGCTGATAGAGATCAGCATAGTGCAATGTGTGGTTATTCAAAGAAGCAAGGTGCTAACGGCTGCAGACCGCAGCACCACGTTGTAAGTTAAATTACTAAGAGACCAGCAGGACCAGAGTTAAAAATTCAAAAGAGCTCTTTTGAATTTTTAACTCTGGTCCTGCTGGTCTCTTAGTAATTTAACTTACAACGTGGTGCTGCGGTCTGCAGCCGTTAGCACCTTGCTTCTTTGAATAACCACACATTGCACTATGCTGAAATCTATCAGCAATGGACCAGGAATTTTAACTTCTATGTAGTCTGTTGATGGTCGCCTATACCAATTAAACCTTATATTTTAATTTTGGTGGTTGGGAAACAAGGGCTCTGTTTGCCGGTAGGCATTCTATACATTTCTAATATATAAAGCCCTAAAATCTGCTTCACAACTGAACTGGTCCCTGTAAAAATAGCCTTTTGAAATTTTCTTGAAAATGTGAGAAGTTGCTGCTAAAGTTCTAAGCCTTGTAACGTCCTAGAAAAATAAAAGGATGTTCAAAAAACAATAGCAATCTAAAGTAGACATATGGGGATGTTAATTGGCAACAATTTTGTGTGGTATTACTATCTGTCTTACAAGCAGATACATTTTAATTTATAAAAATGCTCATTTTTGAAATTTTTCGCTCAATTTTGGTGTTTTTTCACAATTAACTACTTAATGTATCGAGCAAATTTTGCCAGTAACATATAGTCCAATGTGTCACGAGAAAACAATCTCAGAATTGCTTGGATAAGTAAAAGCATTCCAAAGTTATTACCACATAAAGTGAAACATGTCAGATTTGAAAAAAATTGGCTGTGTCCTGAAGGCCAAAACAGGCTGCGTCCTTAAGGGGTTAATCGCAACAGGACTTGACGGACATGCCTCTGATGCGTCGTCGCATCTGGAGAAGATGAGCATATCATCTAGATAGACCACCACACAGACACAGAGGAGATCTCGATGATATCATTCACAAATTCTTGTAAGACCGCGGGAGAGTTACACAGACCGAAGGGCATCACCAGGTATTCGTAGTGCCCATCTTGAGTGTTGAATGCCGTCTTCCACTCGTCACCTCGACGGATTCTGATCAAATTGTAAGCCCCACGCAAGTCCAGTTTAGAGAAAATCTTGGCTCCTCGAATTTGGTCAAATAATTTGTGGATCAAATGGATTGCAATGGATTTTTATTCTTGACAGGGATCTGGTTGAGACTATGGTAGTCAATGCAGGGTCGAAGAGATCTGTCTTTCTTTTTAACGAAGAAAAACCCGGCTCCGGCCGGGGAGGAGGATTTTCGTATGAAGCCCCTCTATAGATTCTCCTTGACATAGGCTTACATGGACTGGGTCTCTGGCAAGGAGAGAGAGGGTATACCCGTCCATGGGGAGGTGAAGCATCGAAGACCAGTTCATTCGAACAGTCGTAAGATGGGTGCAGGGGAAGCATCTCAGCTTCCTTCTTGCTGAAGACGTCTGCAAACTGAGCAAAATGAGTGGGTATTCCCACTAATAACTGAGACAGAGGAGGCTGGACAGAACGGATCTGTAACAGACAGCGGTGGAGACATTTGGAGCCCCATTGGAGAACTTCTCTGGAATTTCAGTCAAGGACTGGGGCATGTAGCTGGAGCCAAGGCAGACCCAGCAAAACAGGATTGACGGCTTTAGGCAAGACAAGAATTCAATGTGTTCACTGTGAAGAGCTCGAATTTGTAGCTTCAGTGGCTTGGTCTCAAACACGATAGGATCGGGCAGAGGAAGTCCATTCACCGATGCAACAGCCAGAGGTGTTTGCAGAGGGACTTTGGGCAACTGGATATGATCCACTAGGTCCTGTTGGATAAAGTTTGCCATGGACCCGGAGTCCAGATAGGCAGAGACCGGGTGCGTCTTCTCGCCGGACACTATCGTCATGGGGATGGACAGTTTTGGAGATCATTTTTTATTTAGCGCCATTCCACCTAGGAATGTCTCTAATTTGCAGGGGCTTGACAGAGACAATGCAAGACGGATCAACAATATTCTGTGGAGACTCCATGGTGTAATTGGTCTCGAACAACATGGATAAGGCATCGGCCCTCACATTCTTGTCAGCCGGATGGTAGTGGAGTTCAAACTGGAACCGAGCAAAGAACAGCGACCACCTGGCCTGACGAGGATTCAGCCGTTGGGCCGTCTGGAGATAGGTAAGATTCTTGTGGTCAGTGAATACCTTGACAGGATGAACTGCGCCCTCTAGTAGATGTCTCCACTCTTCCAGGGACAATTTGATGGCCAGTAACTCCCGATCCCCAATCGAGTATTTGCGTTCTGCGAAAAAGAAGAGTTTAGAGTAATATCCACATACCACTGCCTTGCCCTTGGAACCTCTCTGGAACAGGAGTGCACCAGCACCAACAGAGGAGGTGTCCACCGAAAACCGTCGAGATACATCTGGATGATGGAGGATACAGGCTGACGTGAAGGCACTCTTCAGGCTATTAAATGCGGATTCCGCTTCTGGAGTCCACACCTTGGTGTTAATGCCTTTTTTGATGGGGGTAGAGATAGGAGATGTCAGTGAGGAGAAGTTTGGAATGAACGGTCTGTAGAAATTGGCCAATCCCAGGAAACTCTGTATGGACCTTAAGCCTTGAGGACATGGGCATTCCAGGATGGCCTTTACCTTCTCAGTATCCATCTTGAGGCCTTGATCCGAGATGATGTAGCCCAGGAATGGTAGAGCATTTCTCTCAAACACGCACTTCTCCAACTTGGCGTACAGGCGATTCTCCCTTAATCACAGCAGAACTTGACAGATATGTCTCTGATGAGTCATAGGATCTGGAGAAAAAATCAATATGTCATCAAGATAGACCACAAGACAAATATAGAGGAGGTCACAGAAAATATCATTAACGAACTCTTGGAAGACCGTTACACAGGACGACGGGCATTACTAGGTATTCATGGTGTCCGTCACGGGTGTTAAATTCCATCTTCCATTCGTCACCTCGGCAAATCCGGATTAGGTTATACGCCCCCCACAGGTCTAGCTTAAAAAAAATCTTGGCTCCTTGTATGCGATCAAACATTTCTGAAATCAATGGCAACGGATATCTATTTTTTTTACCGTGATCTTGTTGAGAGCCCGGTAGTCGATGCAGGGTTGCCGAGAACCATCTTTTTTCTTGACGAAGAAGAACCCGGCTCCTGCCAGGGAGGAGGACATCTATATGAAGCCTCTTTCCAGAGTCTCCTTAACATAGGCAGACATGGAATGAGTCTCTGGCAATGAGAGAGGATATACCCTACCACGGGGAAGGGATGCATCAGGAATCAGCTTTATAGGTCAGTTATAAGCCCAGTGTGGGAGCAGTGTCTCTGCCTCCTTCTTGCTGAAAACATCCGAAAACATAGAATAATGAGAAGGCAATCCTACCAAAGACTGAGACAGAGGAGGCTGAGCCGGATGGATCTGTACCAAGCAACGGCTGAGGCACTCGGAACCCCACTGGAGAACCTCTCCATAATTCCAGTCCAGAACTGGGACATGTAGTCGGAGCCAGGGTAGGCCCAGCAGCACAGGGTTGACAGCTTTAGACAGGACAAAAAATGAGATGAGCTCGGAATGAAGGGCTCCCACCTGGAGTTTCAGTGGCTTGGTCACAGCTACAACCGGGTCTGGCAGAGGTAGTCCATTCACCGAGGCAACAATCAAAGGCCTCTACAGAGGGGTTGTGGGCAACTGGAGAAGGTCCACCAGGTTTCTCTGAATGAAGTTAGCTGCGGATCCAGAGTCCAGATAGGCAGAGACCCGGTGCGACTTTTCGCAGGACACTATGGTCACGGGAATGGACAATTTAGAAGAAAGTCCTTCTTCACCAAGGGTTGTCTCTCCAACCAACCCTAGGCTCTGGGGCTTTTGGGGGCACAGACGCACAAGGTGACCTCTGAGGCCGCAATACAGACAGAGTCCGTAAGTGCGTCTGCGTTGTCTCTCCTGGGTAAAGAGCTTGAGATGGTCCATCCTCAAAGACTCCTTTGGAGGAACAGCTGATGAGGACAGCAGGGGTTTCTGCAAAGTAGGAGCCGGGCTAGGGAGTCTTCCCTCCCGACGGGCCTCTTGGAACCATTCTCGGATCCTTATGTCAATCCGGGCGGTTAGAAGGATGAGGTCATCCAGGGTCCATGACAGATCACGGGCGGCAAGCTCGTCCTTAATCTCAGGAGACAGTCCCTGACAGAATGTAGCCACCAAGGCCTCATTGTTCCACAACAACTCTCCCACCAGGGTTCGGAAGTGGATGGCGTACTCGCCCACGGAAGCTGCCGATGAGACTCGTCCAGGCTCCTCAAATACTGTGCGAAATGTCTGTAGGAACCTCTAAAAGTCACGGGTCACTGGTCCTTGTCTCTCCCAGCTAGGGTTCGCCAATGCTAGGGCCTTGCCAGTGAGGAGAGAGACGATGAAAGCGATCCTTGCGGCATCAGTGGAAAATGCACTTGCATACAGACTGAAGTGGATCTGGCACAGGTTCAAAAATCCCCTGCAGGTCCTCGCGTCTCCATCATAGTGATGAGGCAGCGGCAGGGAAAATCGGGGATCAGCACTGCCAGGAGTTGTAGTTGGAGGGTCTGTACTGCCAGGAGATGTAGTAGGAGGAACAGCCAGCCGATGTGCAATGATGTTCAATGCCTGGAGGAGTTGGTCCTGTCTAGACCGGAGGTCTAGCATATCTGCCTGCATCACTTGTGACATCGTCATGGTCTTGGATTGACCAGCTGGGTCCATGGCCTGAGCGTACTGTCAAGTTGGGTGCATGGACCCACTGGGCCGTACCGCCTTGACGGTATAGCAGCTGGCCAACAGGGTACAAGTCAATAGTACAGATAGGCGTACCTGTGGTAACTTATGGGACCTTTGGCAGCAGGCAGACACCAGGCATGGTGTAAACAGGAAGGTGTAGTACACAGCACAACACGACTCCAACTCTAAACAGCACTTGAACCAGGATAGCACAGGACACAGGATACAGGTAGCAGGAACGGGAACAATGGGAACTGGAGAACACTTAAGGGGTCCATTTGCAGAAACGAACATAGGCAAACGACAACAATGCTCAGGCAATGCAGGAAGGGGCAGGGCCCTTCTTATAGTCCAGGGTGCTCATGGGCTAATTTGGGTAACGAATTCAGGTGCGTGCGCTGGGACACCGCAGAGTGATGTGGAAGTGAGCTCTGGCATCTCCTGAGGAGGAGATGCAGGCCAGCGCTCACTGATCCATGGCTGCGGCCGTCAGGAGGTGAGTAAACCTGCCATCTCCTCCTTAGGAAATGCCAGCGCTTACTTCCGCTTCTCTCTGCTGTGCCCGTACCTGAATTAGTTACCCAAATTAGCCCATGAGCACCCTGGAATTATAAGATGGGCCCTGCCCCTTCCTGCATTGCCTGAGCGTTGTTGTAGTTTACCTATGTTCGTCTCTGCAAATGGTCCCTTAAGTGTTCTCCAGTTCCCAGTGTTCCCGCTCCTGCTACTTGTATCCTGTGTCCCGTGGTATCCTAGTTCAAGTGCCATTTAGAGTTGGAGTTGTGTTGTTCTGTGTACTACGCTTTCCTGGTTACACCACTCCTGGTGTCTGCCTGCTGCCAAAGGTCCCATCCGAGCCTGTCTTCGCTACTGTCAGAAGTTACCACAGGTACGCCTATCCGACCTATTGACTTTGACTTGTACCCTGTTGGCCAGCTGCTATACCGTCAACGTGGTACGGCCCAGTGGGTCCACGCACCCAACGTGACATTTATTAACTCTTCTTCGCCAGTTCTCTGGCGTAGAGAAGTCACAAAAGATCCAAAAAAGTTGCAGTTTGCGATATAAATGAGACGTACCTACCCAAAAGGGACAGGGCCACAGCAGCCCTATAAATGTTTTATAATTTACTCCGGAAAACTGGCATAAATTATAGTGGTGAACTGGTGCAGATTTCGCTCAGTGGGAGCATACCTTGCCCTCCATCAGAATACCCCACTCACCTCACCTCACTTTTTCTCCCCTCCAGCTTCCTAATCATGCCACATGGCTCATATAAGATCTTGACATCGGGCAGTGTCAGGACCTTGTATGTGATGCAGCACTGATGATATTGAGTGCTTCATAACATAAGGCCCCAATGCTGCTCTGCGTCTGGACCTTGTATAAGCTGCACGGCTTGCTAAAGCAGCCCGAGGGGCAAGAAGGAAAGAAACCCAGGACAAAATAAAGTAGCATGCACATCCAGTCAATAAAGAAAATATGACAGTAATATTGAACCACAAAAAAAAACAAAAAAAAAAAACTGTATACACATGTACAAACAGCGATCCATGATACAATCCACCGTAAGTTGGAAATTAGCCTCCAAACAAAATATAACCTACGGGACTCTACGGTAAATGTGTATGCGTTTGCCTCTAATAACTGTGTTGCATCTTATTCCAACTATCTTTTTATTAACCCCTTAATGCATTATCACGTAGCTGTATGTGATAAGTGTTAAAGGGAAGTATGGAGCTGGCTCACAGGAGGGGCTCGCTCCATACTTAGCGGGTTAAGGCTGTGTAACACAGCTGTCACCTCACTGCAACGAGCGGAATCAAAGATCACTTTAATTCCGCACGTTTAACCCCTTATATGCCACGGTCAATCACGATTGCAACATGTTAGGAGTCAGAAAGAGGGGGCTCCCCCCCTAGGATGGCTCATCGCTCACCCCCCGGCAGGTTGCCGATAGTCGTCATAGGAACCTGGGTGCCTAATGAAGGTCTGCCTCAGGCAGGGCTTGAGAGGAGCCTGTCAAAATAACTTTATACTGCAATTCATTTCGATCACGTCATTTCCCACAAACATATAAAATAAAAAGTTATCAAAAAAAGTCTCATGTACCCCAGAATTGTACCAGTAGAAAATTGTAAAAAATAAGCCCTCATAATGCTCAATCGACGGAAAAAAAAAAGTTATGGCTCTCAGAATATGGCGACACAAAACAAATTTTATTTTTAACTCAGCTTTTTCATTGTAAAAGTAGTAAAACATTAAAAAAATGTAAATTTGGTATTGCTGTAATCGTATTGTCCCACAGAATAAAGTTAACATGTTATTTTTGCCACACGGTAAACGCCGTAAAAACAAAATTCCCCAAAAATGGAGGAATCCCTGTTTTTTTTACCATTCCACCCCACACAGAATTTTTTTTTAAGTTTCCCAGTGCATTATATTTTTCAATAAATGGTGTCATGAAAATCTAAAATCAGCAAGAGGTCTGAAAAATAGGTTTTAACGGAGAGGCTATCCCAGTGGTGTACTTAAAACAGCTTACCAACATGCCCTTGGGGCAAATAGAGAATCCCTCCTCAATCCCAAAATTCACCCAGAGAAGGATGAAATTGTCAGAGTCATAGGGATGTCAGGAGAATACTTACTTCCTACTGGGATATCCTGAAAGCAGATCCAGATGTGGCTAGTCTTGTTGGTGAGAGGCCCCAGATCACTTTTAGAAGAGGTTGAAACATCAAAGATAGACTAGTACACAGTCATCTTGACATGGGTAAAACTACAACCTGGCTATCATCAAACCTGAAGGGAACTTTTCGTTGTGGCCGATGCAAAGCTTGTAGCTCTATTTGGAACACCAAAAGCTTTACGAGCAAAAGCACAGGAGAAACGTTTGATACAAGAACCTCTATAAACAGAACCGATAAAAACACAGGGACATATACAAAAACACCGAAAAAGGCCATACTTACAAATGGACACAGCCAGGCCAGAAATGCTGATGAAAAGGGCGAGCAGGTGCTTTAAATAATAATAGCCACTCCCACTAGTCTTGAGGGGAGTGGTGTGTGGTGCATGGGATGTGTAGTAAGAAATAATAAATGAATAGTGTGTGTGCAAGTGTAATACTATAAGTGAAATATAGGGGGCAGTAATAAATGAAGTGCCTCAATAGAAATAAATGGATAATGGAGTGCAAGTGAGTGAAACATGGAGGGATAGTGTGTACGTCATGAGGCACAACGTGTATAGCCAGGTAGAAGCCTATTTGTGACGCCTTGATAATTCATAGAGCGGGCTACCCTGCTTGCTATGCCAAACAACAACACACCATGCTCTCCCAGCATCAAAGACCCGGCTGTGTCCAAGAGAAGCGAATATACATAATAATGAAAAATACCTGGGGTATTGGTAATCATTTTGGCCAAAAGGACGCAAGCTCGCAATCCACGACAAGGATCCCCAGACTTGCGAGTCCCTAACTCCTAAACTGGAACAGAACGTTCCTGATGCACAAACAGAACCGATAAAAACACAGGGACATATACAAAAACACCGAAAAAGGCCATACTTACAAATGGACACAGCCAGGCCAGAAATGCTGATGAAAAGGGCGAGCAGGTGCTTTAAATAATAATAGCCACTCCCACTAGTCTTGAGGGGAGTGGTGTGTGGTGCATGGGATGTGTAGTAAGAAATAATAAATGAATAGTGTGTGTGCAAGTGTAATACTATAAGTGAAATATAGGGGGCAGTAATAAATGAAGTGCCTCAATAGAAATAAATGGATAATGGAGTGCAAGTGAGTGAAACATGGAGGGATAGTGTGTACGTCATGAGGCACAACGTGTATAGCCAGGTAGAAGCCTATTTGTGACGCCTTGATAATTCATAGAGCGGGCTACCCTGCTTGCTATGCCAAACAACAACACACCATGCTCTCCCAGCATCAAAGACCCGGCTGTGTCCAAGAGAAGCGAATATACATAATAATGAAAAATACCTGGGGTATTGGTAATCATTTTGGCCAAAAGGACGCAAGCTCGCAATCCACGACAAGGATCCCCAGACTTGCGAGTCCCTAACTCCTAAACTGGAACAGAACGTTCCTGATGCACAAACAGAACCGATAAAAACACAGGGACATATACAAAAACACCGAAAAAGGCCATACTTACAAATGGACACAGCCAGGCCAGAAATGCTGATGAAAAGGGCGAGCAGGTGCTTTAAATAATAATAGCCACTCCCACTAGTCTTGAGGGGAGTGGTGTGTGGTGCATGGGATGTGTAGTAAGAAATAATAAATGAATAGTGTGTGTGCAAGTGTAATACTATAAGTGAAATATAGGGGGCAGTAATAAATGAAGTGCCTCAATAGAAATAAATGGATAATGGAGTGCAAGTGAGTGAAACATGGAGGGATAGTGTGTACGTCATGAGGCACAACGTGTATAGCCAGGTAGAAGCCTATTTGTGACGCCTTGATAATTCATAGAGCGGGCTACCCTGCTTGCTATGCCAAACAACAACACACCATGCTCTCCCAGCATCAAAGACCCGGCTGTGTCCAAGAGAAGCGAATATACATAATAATGAAAAATACCTGGGGTATTGGTAATCATTTTGGCCAAAAGGACGCAAGCTCGCAATCCACGACAAGGATCCCCAGACTTGCGAGTCCCTAACTCCTAAACTGGAACAGAACGTTCCTGATGCACAAACAGAACCGATAAAAACACAGGGACATATACAAAAACACCGAAAAAGGCCATACTTACAAATGGACACAGCCAGGCCAGAAATGCTGATGAAAAGGGCGAGCAGGTGCTTTAAATAATAATAGCCACTCCCACTAGTCTTGAGGGGAGTGGTGTGTGGTGCATGGGATGTGTAGTAAGAAATAATAAATGAATAGTGTGTGTGCAAGTGTAATACTATAAGTGAAATATAGGGGGCAGTAATAAATGAAGTGCCTCAATAGAAATAAATGGATAATGGAGTGCAAGTGAGTGAAACATGGAGGGATAGTGTGTACGTCATGAGGCACAACGTGTATAGCCAGGTAGAAGCCTATTTGTGACGCCTTGATAATTCATAGAGCGGGCTACCCTGCTTGCTATGCCAAACAACAACACACCATGCTCTCCCAGCATCAAAGACCCGGCTGTGTCCAAGAGAAGCGAATATACATAATAATGAAAAATACCTGGGGTATTGGTAATCATTTTGGCCAAAAGGACGCAAGCTCGCAATCCACGACAAGGATCCCCAGACTTGCGAGTCCCTAACTCCTAAACTGGAACAGAACGTTCCTGATGCACAAACAGAACCGATAAAAACACAGGGACATATACAAAAACACCGAAAAAGGCCATACTTACAAATGGACACAGCCAGGCCAGAAATGCTGATGAAAAGGGCGAGCAGGTGCTTTAAATAATAATAGCCACTCCCACTAGTCTTGAGGGGAGTGGTGTGTGGTGCATGGGATGTGTAGTAAGAAATAATAAATGAATAGTGTGTGTGCAAGTGTAATACTATAAGTGAAATATAGGGGGCAGTAATAAATGAAGTGCCTCAATAGAAATAAATGGATAATGGAGTGCAAGTGAGTGAAACATGGAGGGATAGTGTGTACGTCATGAGGCACAACGTGTATAGCCAGGTAGAAGCCTATTTGTGACGCCTTGATAATTCATAGAGCGGGCTACCCTGCTTGCTATGCCAAACAACAACACACCATGCTCTCCCAGCATCAAAGACCCGGCTGTGTCCAAGAGAAGCGAATATACATAATAATGAAAAATACCTGGGGTATTGGTAATCATTTTGGCCAAAAGGACGCAAGCTCGCAATCCACGACAAGGATCCCCAGACTTGCGAGTCCCTAACTCCTAAACTGGAACAGAACGTTCCTGATGCACAAACAGAACCGATAAAAACACAGGGACATATACAAAAACACCGAAAAAGGCCATACTTACAAATGGACACAGCCAGGCCAGAAATGCTGATGAAAAGGGCGAGCAGGTGCTTTAAATAATAATAGCCACTCCCACTAGTCTTGAGGGGAGTGGTGTGTGGTGCATGGGATGTGTAGTAAGAAATAATAAATGAATAGTGTGTGTGCAAGTGTAATACTATAAGTGAAATATAGGGGGCAGTAATAAATGAAGTGCCTCAATAGAAATAAATGGATAATGGAGTGCAAGTGAGTGAAACATGGAGGGATAGTGTGTACGTCATGAGGCACAACGTGTATAGCCAGGTAGAAGCCTATTTGTGACGCCTTGATAATTCATAGAGCGGGCTACCCTGCTTGCTATGCCAAACAACAACACACCATGCTCTCCCAGCATCAAAGACCCGGCTGTGTCCAAGAGAAGCGAATATACATAATAATGAAAAATACCTGGGGTATTGGTAATCATTTTGGCCAAAAGGACGCAAGCTCGCAATCCACGACAAGGATCCCCAGACTTGCGAGTCCCTAACTCCTAAACTGGAACAGAACGTTCCTGATGCACAAACAGAACCGATAAAAACACAGGGACATATACAAAAACACCGAAAAAGGCCATACTTACAAATGGACACAGCCAGGCCAGAAATGCTGATGAAAAGGGCGAGCAGGTGCTTTAAATAATAATAGCCACTCCCACTAGTCTTGAGGGGAGTGGTGTGTGGTGCATGGGATGTGTAGTAAGAAATAATAAATGAATAGTGTGTGTGCAAGTGTAATACTATAAGTGAAATATAGGGGGCAGTAATAAATGAAGTGCCTCAATAGAAATAAATGGATAATGGAGTGCAAGTGAGTGAAACATGGAGGGATAGTGTGTACGTCATGAGGCACAACGTGTATAGCCAGGTAGAAGCCTATTTGTGACGCCTTGATAATTCATAGAGCGGGCTACCCTGCTTGCTATGCCAAACAACAACACACCATGCTCTCCCAGCATCAAAGACCCGGCTGTGTCCAAGAGAAGCGAATATACATAATAATGAAAAATACCTGGGGTATTGGTAATCATTTTGGCCAAAAGGACGCAAGCTCGCAATCCACGACAAGGATCCCCAGACTTGCGAGTCCCTAACTCCTAAACTGGAACAGAACGTTCCTGATGCACAAACAGAACCGATAAAAACACAGGGACATATACAAAAACACCGAAAAAGGCCATACTTACAAATGGACACAGCCAGGCCAGAAATGCTGATGAAAAGGGCGAGCAGGTGCTTTAAATAATAATAGCCACTCCCACTAGTCTTGAGGGGAGTGGTGTGTGGTGCATGGGATGTGTAGTAAGAAATAATAAATGAATAGTGTGTGTGCAAGTGTAATACTATAAGTGAAATATAGGGGGCAGTAATAAATGAAGTGCCTCAATAGAAATAAATGGATAATGGAGTGCAAGTGAGTGAAACATGGAGGGATAGTGTGTACGTCATGAGGCACAACGTGTATAGCCAGGTAGAAGCCTATTTGTGACGCCTTGATAATTCATAGAGCGGGCTACCCTGCTTGCTATGCCAAACAACAACACACCATGCTCTCCCAGCATCAAAGACCCGGCTGTGTCCAAGAGAAGCGAATATACATAATAATGAAAAATACCTGGGGTATTGGTAATCATTTTGGCCAAAAGGACGCAAGCTCGCAATCCACGACAAGGATCCCCAGACTTGCGAGTCCCTAACTCCTAAACTGGAACAGAACGTTCCTGATGCACAAACAGAACCGATAAAAACACAGGGACATATACAAAAACACCGAAAAAGGCCATACTTACAAATGGACACAGCCAGGCCAGAAATGCTGATGAAAAGGGCGAGCAGGTGCTTTAAATAATAATAGCCACTCCCACTAGTCTTGAGGGGAGTGGTGTGTGGTGCATGGGATGTGTAGTAAGAAATAATAAATGAATAGTGTGTGTGCAAGTGTAATACTATAAGTGAAATATAGGGGGCAGTAATAAATGAAGTGCCTCAATAGAAATAAATGGATAATGGAGTGCAAGTGAGTGAAACATGGAGGGATAGTGTGTACGTCATGAGGCACAACGTGTATAGCCAGGTAGAAGCCTATTTGTGACGCCTTGATAATTCATAGAGCGGGCTACCCTGCTTGCTATGCCAAACAACAACACACCATGCTCTCCCAGCATCAAAGACCCGGCTGTGTCCAAGAGAAGCGAATATACATAATAATGAAAAATACCTGGGGTATTGGTAATCATTTTGGCCAAAAGGACGCAAGCTCGCAATCCACGACAAGGATCCCCAGACTTGCGAGTCCCTAACTCCTAAACTGGAACAGAACGTTCCTGATGCACAAACAGAACCGATAAAAACACAGGGACATATACAAAAACACCGAAAAAGGCCATACTTACAAATGGACACAGCCAGGCCAGAAATGCTGATGAAAAGGGCGAGCAGGTGCTTTAAATAATAATAGCCACTCCCACTAGTCTTGAGGGGAGTGGTGTGTGGTGCATGGGATGTGTAGTAAGAAATAATAAATGAATAGTGTGTGTGCAAGTGTAATACTATAAGTGAAATATAGGGGGCAGTAATAAATGAAGTGCCTCAATAGAAATAAATGGATAATGGAGTGCAAGTGAGTGAAACATGGAGGGATAGTGTGTACGTCATGAGGCACAACGTGTATAGCCAGGTAGAAGCCTATTTGTGACGCCTTGATAATTCATAGAGCGGGCTACCCTGCTTGCTATGCCAAACAACAACACACCATGCTCTCCCAGCATCAAAGACCCGGCTGTGTCCAAGAGAAGCGAATATACATAATAATGAAAAATACCTGGGGTATTGGTAATCATTTTGGCCAAAAGGACGCAAGCTCGCAATCCACGACAAGGATCCCCAGACTTGCGAGTCCCTAACTCCTAAACTGGAACAGAACGTTCCTGATGCACAAACAGAACCGATAAAAACACAGGGACATATACAAAAACACCGAAAAAGGCCATACTTACAAATGGACACAGCCAGGCCAGAAATGCTGATGAAAAGGGCGAGCAGGTGCTTTAAATAATAATAGCCACTCCCACTAGTCTTGAGGGGAGTGGTGTGTGGTGCATGGGATGTGTAGTAAGAAATAATAAATGAATAGTGTGTGTGCAAGTGTAATACTATAAGTGAAATATAGGGGGCAGTAATAAATGAAGTGCCTCAATAGAAATAAATGGATAATGGAGTGCAAGTGAGTGAAACATGGAGGGATAGTGTGTACGTCATGAGGCACAACGTGTATAGCCAGGTAGAAGCCTATTTGTGACGCCTTGATAATTCATAGAGCGGGCTACCCTGCTTGCTATGCCAAACAACAACACACCATGCTCTCCCAGCATCAAAGACCCGGCTGTGTCCAAGAGAAGCGAATATACATAATAATGAAAAATACCTGGGGTATTGGTAATCATTTTGGCCAAAAGGACGCAAGCTCGCAATCCACGACAAGGATCCCCAGACTTGCGAGTCCCTAACTCCTAAACTGGAACAGAACGTTCCTGATGCACAAACAGAACCGATAAAAACACAGGGACATATACAAAAACACCGAAAAAGGCCATACTTACAAATGGACACAGCCAGGCCAGAAATGCTGATGAAAAGGGCGAGCAGGTGCTTTAAATAATAATAGCCACTCCCACTAGTCTTGAGGGGAGTGGTGTGTGGTGCATGGGATGTGGAGTAAGAAATAATAAATGAATAGTGTGTGTGCAAGTGTAATACTATAAGTGAAATATAGGGGGCAGTAATAAATGAAGTGCCTCAATAGAAATAAATGGATAATGGAGTGCAAGTGAGTGAAACATGGAGGGATAGTGTGTACGTCATGAGGCACAACGTGTATAGCCAGGTAGAAGCCTATTTGTGACGCCTTGATAATTCATAGAGCGGGCTACCCTGCTTGCTATGCCAAACAACAACACACCATGCTCTCCCAGCATCAAAGACCCGGCTGTGTCCAAGAGAAGCGAATATACATAATAATGAAAAATACCTGGGGTATTGGTAATCATTTTGGCCAAAAGGACGCAAGCTCGCAATCCACGACAAGGATCCCCAGACTTGCGAGTCCCTAACTCCTAAACTGGAACAGAACGTTCCTGATGCACAAACAGAACCGATAAAAACACAGGGACATATACAAAAACACCGAAAAAGGCCATACTTACAAATGGACACAGCCAGGCCAGAAATGCTGATGAAAAGGGCGAGCAGGTGCTTTAAATAATAATAGCCACTCCCACTAGTCTTGAGGGGAGTGGTGTGTGGTGCATGGGATGTGTAGTAAGAAATAATAAATGAATAGTGTGTGTGCAAGTGTAATACTATAAGTGAAATATGGGGGGCAGTAATAAATTAAGTGCCTCAATAGAAATAAATGGATAATGGAGTGCAAGTGAGTGAAACATGGAGGGATAGTGTGTACGTCATGAGGCACAACGTGTATAGCCAGGTAGAAGCCTATTTGTGACGCCTTGATAATTCATAGAGCGGGCTACCCTGCTTGCTATGCCAAACAACAACACACCATGCTCTCCCAGCATCAAAGACCCGGCTGTGTCCAAGAGAAGCGAATATACATAATAATGAAAAATACCTGGGGTATTGGTAATCATTTTGGCCAAAAGGACGCAAGCTCGCAATCCACGACAAGGATCCCCAGACTTGCGAGTCCCTAACTCCTAAACTGGAACAGAACGTTCCTGATGCACAAACAGAACCGATAAAAACACAGGGACATATACAAAAACACCGAAAAAGGCCATACTTACAAATGGACACAGCCAGGCCAGAAATGCTGATGAAAAGGGTGAGCAGGTGCTTTAAATAATAATAGCCACTCCCACTAGTCTTGAGGGGAGTGGTGTGTGGTGTATGGGATGTGTAGTAAGAAATAATAAATGAATAGTGTGTGTGCAAGTGTAATACTATAAGTGAAATATAGGGGGCAGTAATAAATGAAGTGCCTCAATAGAAATAAATGGATAATGGAGTGCAAGTGAGTGAAACATGGAGGGATAGTGTGTACGTCATGAGGCACAACGTGTATAGCCAGGTATAGTATTACACTATTGCACACACACTTGCACTATTGCACATTACACTTGCACTATTGCACATTACACTTGCACACACACTATTCATTTATTATTTCTTACTACACATCCCATGCACCACACACCACTCCCCTCAAGACTAGTGGGAGTGGCTATTATTATTTAAAGCACCTGCTCGCCCTTTTCATCAGCATTTCTGGCCTGGCTGTGTCCATTTGTAAGTATGGCCTTTTTCTGTGTTTTTCTCTATAAACTGACTAAAGGGGTGGTATACCTATTAACCTGTATATGTGGGACACAATATGTTGGAAAGACCAAGAGGGAATTTAGGCGAAGGGTGAGGGATCATATCTGTGACATCGCTAGGAGAGAAGACACATATCTATTCGAGGCAGCTTCATACCGCACATACTTGTATTGATACGTATCTAATTGGTTAAGTTTAGGTGCTGCGTGTTTTTTCCCTATTTAGTCCGTCATGCTGCTCTCGCACTCTGAATGGCTCCTTTGCTTTATGTTTCCCTTTCTACTTTGATGGTCCAGCGGTGTATGATGTAGCCGCCTGTAGCTCCCCTAGTGACTACCTCATGCTTGATGCATCCATTTCATTGGACGCGACGTTACTAAGGGGACCGCTCCAGCTGGTGGGTGTCAGTGGGACATTTGACACACCGGTTGGTCGAGATTCCGATGACGCGTATCATGTAGGCGGGGCTAAGCCTTATAAGACTCTTGAGTTTCCCCGGCGCGCACTAGACCAGCCATCAGTGTGTAGTGCACGCCGGATAATACAAAAAACAAACAGCATAATATGTGCTGACCGGCAGGGAGAATATACTCATAGCAATTTATACCACTGAGGGCGCTCCCCTGTATCACAGGGGGGCAGAAACGCGTAGGGAAAGAAAATTTGCACCTCTTTGGCACACAGACCAATGTTATAAGTGTTAGGGTATGTGCACACACACTAATTACGTCCGTAATGGACGGACGTATTTTGGCCGCAAGTACCGGACCGAACACAGTGCAGGGAGCCGGGCTCCTAGCATCATAGTTATGTACGATGCTAGGAGTCCCTGCCTCGCTGCAGGACAACTGTCCCGTACTGTAATCATGTTTTCAGTACGGGACAGTAGTTCCACTCAGAGGGAGGGACTCCTAGCATCGTACATAACTATGATGCTATGAGCCCGGCTCCCTGCACTGTGTTCGGTCCGGTACTTGCGGCCGAAATACGTCCGTCAATTACGGACGTAATTAGTGTGTGTGCACATACCCTTAAGGTTTTTGTTTTGGAGTGTCATAGCGATACATGCTGTTACTAGTGTATCTGAGACATCCTAAAAAAGATATTTTATTTGTGTATCGCTCTGGCAAAAAGTAGTAAACAGTAGTTTGGTTTACCACTCCTGTGCAGTGTTGTATCGGCATATGAGCTCAGTGAACTTTGAATTATCATATGTTAGACACTCCACAAAGGACCTGTGATCTGTGCTGCCAATGCCTGTTTTCAGATTCTTTGGCATTAGTGCCCTTCTCTTTTAAAATACCATTAACCCCTTAAGGACGCAGCCACTTTTGGACCAAATGACAGAGCCCCATCTTTTAAATCTGACATGTGTTACTTTATGTGGTAATAACTCTTGAATGCTTTTACCTATCCAAGCGATTCTGAGATTGTTTTCTCGTGACATATTCTACTTTATGTTAGTGAAAAAATTTGGTCCATAATTTCTATATGTTTTGTGAAAAACACCAAAATTTTTAGAAAATGTGCAAAAATTCGCATTTTTCTAAATTCAAATGTAGCTTCTTGTAAGACAAATAGTTATACCACACAAAATAGTGACTAGTTAACATTTCCCATATGTCTACTTTATGTTTGCATTATTTTTTTAACATCCTTTTATTTTTCTAGGACGTTACAAGGCTTATAAGTTTAGCAGCAATTTCTCACATTTTCAAGAAAATTTCGAAAGGCTATTTTTTTAGGGAACTGCTCAGATCTGAAGTAGCTTTGAGGGCCTTATATATTAGGAACCCCCACAAATCACCCCATTTTAAAAACAGCACCCATTAAAGTATTCAAAACAGCATTTAGAAAGTTTCTTAACCCTTTATGCATTTCACAGGAATTAAAGCAATGTGGAAGGGAAAGTTGCAAATTTCATTTTTTTCGGCCTTCCTTTTATTAAATTATATTTCACGCACCATGTCAGGTTAGAAGAGGTCTTGTGGTGCAAAAACAAAGGAAACCCCCCAAAAGTGACTCCATTTGGGAAACTACACCCCTAGAGGAATTCATCTAGGGGTGTAGTGAGCATTTTGACCACACAGGTATTTCATATATTTCATTAGAATTTGGCAGTGAAAATGAAAAATTACATAATTTTCCAATAAGATGTAGCTTTACCTCAGAATTTTAAATTTTTTCAACAAATGAGGAAAAGCACCCCAACATTTGTACAGCAACATCTTCAGAGTACGGAAATACCCAACATGTGGTCATAAACTGCTGTTTGGGCAATCGGCAGGACTCGGAAGGAAAGGCACGCCATTTAGCTTTTGGAGTACAGATTTTGCTGGTTTGATTTCTCGGCACCATGTCGCATTTGTAAAGCTCCTAAGCTACTAGTACAGTGGAAAACCCCCAAAAGTGACTCCATTTGGGAAGCTATACCCCTAGAGGAATTCAACTAGGGGTGTAGTGAGCATTTTTACCCCCAAGATGTTTAATAGATTTCATGAGAATTGGGCAGTAAAAATTTACATTTTTTCCAATAAGACGTAGCATTAGTTAAAAATTTTACATTTTCTCAACAAATAAAGGAGAAAAAGCACCATAACATTTGTAAAGCAACTTCTTCAGAGTACGGAAATACCCAATATGTGGTAATAAACCACTGTATGAATACACAACAGGGCTCAGAAGGGAAGGAGCACCATTTGGCTTTTGGAGCACAGATTTTGCTGGATTGGTTTCTTAACACTATGTCGCTTTTGCAAAGCCCCTTAGGTACCAGTACAGTGGAAACTACCCAAAAGTGACTCCATTTGGCAAACTACACCCATTGAGGAATTCATCTTGGGGGTAGTGAGCATTTTGACCCCACAGGTGTTTCATAGATTTAATTAAAAATGGGCAGTGAAAATGAAAAATTACATTATTTTCCAATAACACGTAGCATTAGTTCAAAATTTTTCATTTTCTCATCAAATAAAGAAGAAAAAGCACCATAACATTTGTAAAGCAACTTCTTCAGAGTAGGGAAATACCCCACACATGGTCATAAACTGCTATTTGGACACACAGCAAGACTCTAAAGGGAAGGAGTGCCATTTAGTATTTGGAGTGGAGATTTTACAAGATTAGTTTTTTGACACCATGTTGCATTGAGCTATAGTACCAGTACAGTGGTACCCCCGAAAAATTACCCCATTTTGGAAACTAGATCCCTCAAAGAATTTATATAGGGGTGCAGTGAGCATTTTGACCGCACAAGTGTTTTTCAAAAATTAGTAATCAATAGATGTTGCAGATTGAAAATTGCCGTTTTCCACAGATATGCCATTTCAGTGCCCAATGTGTTGTGCCCAGCTTGTACCACCGTAGACACACATCCCATAAATTGTTAAGCGGGTTCTCCAGAATACAGTAATACCCCATATGTGGTCATAAATTGCCGTTTGGGCACACTGCCAGGCTGAGAGGGATCGCCATTTGGCTTTTGAAGCGCAGATTTAGCTTGGGGTTTTACTGGTATTTCAGCTTATAATGTGGGGGCATATGTAAGCTGGGTGGAGTACATCGGGGTATATGTGGGCTGGGCAGAGTACATCAGGGTATATGTAGGCTGGGCGGAGTTCATCATGACATAATAGGATGATGTAATAATGGGGAGAATGAATAATCCATGGATTGGTGTGGTACGCTTTGAACCATTTCTTTATGCACAGGCCGGGTTTATTGTATATTATACAAAATATCTGCGCTCCAGTATTGCCTCATTTTTTTTCTAATAATAAAGAAGTTGATCAGGGAAACAGGGCGATTGTTGTTTTTACTAGTTAAAACTTTTATTTATTTATTTTTCTTTAACATTTTTTTTACTTTTTTCACTTTTTCTTTTACATTGACCTGGGGACTTGAAGATCTGGTCTTCTGATCCTCGGTACAATACACTGCACTACTTATGTAGTGCAGTGTATTGTAACTGTCATTCTTCATCTGACAGTTAGCCTATTACGTCATGCCTTGGGCAAGACCTAATAGGCTACTGTACCTGGGCAACCAGGAAGCCTAGCAACGGTTTCCTGGTTGCCATAGCAACCATCACCACCCGCAATCCATTGCTGGTGCGCCGCCGGGGGTACAGAGGGAGCTCCCTCCCTCTGTCAACCACTTCAATGCGGCGTACGCCATTGACAGCCACATTGAGGGGGTTAAATGGATGCAATCGGCAGTAACTACCATCGCAGCCATTGCAGCGGGATGTCAGCTGTGTATGACAGCTGACAGCCGCTGAAGATGAAGCGATCACAGCTCCTGTGCCGGCTTTATCTACAGGGCGTGACTGTACGCCCTATTGCGGGAACGCACTTTGAATTTGGACGTATAGTCTCGCCCAAAAGCGGGAAGGGGTTAATATTTTTTTTTTTAACCATTTAGACAGGCAGTAAAATATTTAACAATAAATTTAAACGTATACCCAATACACTATTTTTGGAATTTAATGAAAATCTACACCCCGTCCCGCAAAAAACAAGTCCTCATACGGCTTTATCGACGAAAAAATAAAAAAGTTATGGCTTTGAGAATGTTGGGAGGAAAAAACTAAATCTGAAAAATGGCTGCAGAGGTAAGGGGTTAAGACTGGCGTATGAAAGGCCAGTCTTAATAAATTTGTCCCTTAGGGTATGTTCACACGACCAAGTTTCAGACGTAATTCAGGTGTTTTACGGCCCAAATTACGTCTGAAAAAACGGCTCCATTACGCCGACAAATATCTGCCCATTACTTTCAATGGGTTTTACGATGTACTGTGCTGACGACCTGTCATTTTACGCGTCGCTGTCAAAGGACGGCGTGTAAAAAAGACGGCTCGTCAAAAGAAGTGCATGTCACTTCTTTGGACGTTTTTGGAGCCGTTTTTCATTGACTCCATTGAAAAACAGCTCCAATTACGTCCGTAATGGACGGCGCGAAAAACGCGAGTACGAGCAATTACGTCTGAAATTCAGGAGCTGTTTTCTCTTGAAAACAGCTCCATAATTTCAGACGTAATTTCAGTTGTCGTGTGCACATACCCTAAGAGTTTAAATCATTCATAACTACAAAATGATACATTTATCACATATTTGACATAATTAATTACACATATTTTTAGCATTCTCTTCTTGTTGTCACCTGTATTTTCAATTCCTCCCATTTGTATTGGTAGCTTTTTTTCCCTTATTTTTATAACATAAAAGTCAGTCTAGTGAGATAAATGTGAATATGCAGCTTGGAAATTACATAAGTGTACAGTGCATAGCAGTCAGAAGATTTATTAGATAGGAGCTTTCTGCCCACACAGTGCGTCCTGTACACACTCCTCTTGGGAAGAACAAAAGCTGACAGTAGCGCTTGAGAGTTGTCAGAATAATTATCCTATGTTGATAACATGAGGCTTCAGTTATTACATGAATGCCTCAACGTGTTGTCTCTAACTCAATTTTAGATACTTTAAGCTTGAACTGACCTGCTAATGGCTTAAGTTAAATTTACTTCTGCACTTTGTTTCAGTTACCAGATAAAACCAACACACAGTAACTTTTGTTTTTCTATAAACTATGTAAACTGATGAGTTCAATACCACAGGCATATACTGTTTTCAAACATTTTGCCTGCATAGTACTAAACAACAAAAAGATAGAACATATAAAGCAAGCTGTAAAGGACAAAAATGTTTTTATGCTACATTGTTTTGCAAGCGCTTTGAAAGTTTATTTTACACAAACACCATCAACTCTTAAAAGTAAAAGCCAGATAATATGACATGTACTGACTCTTACCAGGTAATGTTATAAACAAGTCTAGACAGAACCTGAAAATTTGAGATTTTTCCATCCTTCAAGGTAAGTTATCTGCTGTAGTCTTTACTTTTGTAACACTAGTCATGTACTGCAGAAGTAGTCAGTGAAGCATAGAGCAGATGTATCATTCTTAAAGAGGCTCTGTCACCAGATTTTGCAACCCCTATCTGCTATTGCAGCAGATAGGCGCTGCAATGTAGATTACAGTAACGTTTTTATTTTTTAAAAACGAGCATTTTTGGCCAAGTTATGACCATTTTTGTAGTTATGCAAATGAGGCTTGCAAAAGTCCAAGTGGGTGTGTTTAAAAGTAAAAGTCCAAGTGGGCGTGTATTATGTGCGTACATCGGGGCGTTTTTAATACTTTTACTAGCTGGGCGCTGTGAAGAGAAGTAACATCCTCTTCTCTTCAGAACGCCCAGCTTCTGACAGTGCAGATCTGTGACGTCACTCACAGGTCCTGCATCGTGACGGCCACATCGGCAGCAGAGGCTACAGTTGATTCTGCAGCAGCATCAGCGTTTGCAGGTAAGATCGACTTACCTGCAAACGCTGATGCTGCTGCAGAATCAACTGTAGCCTCTGGTGCCGATGTGGCCGTCACGATGCAGGACCTGTGAGTGACGTCACAGATCTGCACTGTCAGAAGCTGGGCGTTCTGAAGAGAAGAGGATGTTACTTCTCTTCAGAGCGCCCAGCTAGTGAAAGTATTAAAAACGCCCCGATGTACGCACATAATACACACCCACTTGGACTTTTACTTTTAAACACACCCACTTGGACTTTTGCAAGCCTCATTTGCATAACTACAAAAATGGTCATAACTTGGCCAAAAATGCTCGTTTTTTTAAAATAAAAACGTTACTGTAATCTACATTGCAGCGCCTATCTGCTGCAATAGCAGATAGGGGTTGCAAAATCTGGTGACAGAGCCTCTTTAAAGTGGATGATCACCTTTAATCAGCACTTTTTTTTTTTTTATCTAAATGAGTACACATTTCTAAATTTTGAGCTAATTAATTTAAGTAAAAATTATTATAAGGGTTGGCGTACTGTTTTTTTTAGATACAGAGCTTTGAATCCAGTGTATACAGTAGCTATAAGATAGGATGGTAAGATTCTTTCTTCCTGCAGCCGCCACCAGAGGGAGCTTATGGTGTACTGCTTTATTATTTAGTTCAATTTATAAACAGCATGCAGTTAGCTCCTATGCTCCATCTAGTGGTGGCTGCTGGCAAGACTTTTATCAATTCGGGAAAAACAGAGGGATCCAGCGATTCGTGATATAACAAGGAAACACTCGGTTTCCACTTTATTGGAAATAAGCAAACAAAAGTTTTGAAAAAAACACTAGGAGAGAAAACAAGGTGGTGGTATGTGGCAAATAGATTTATCCTACGCGTTTCAAGCACTAGCTGTGCTCTTAATCATGGCTAGGTCAAGTGAGCCCCTGCAAGCCGGAAGAGTATATATATCCTGAGACTATGAAAGGTTGAACCTGAGACGTAATAGCGATCGCAGGTGTGATGATTGTAAAACCGGAAGAAAAAATCTTCCGTAAGAGATAAATAAAGAAATATTTAGTAAATGCTTATTTTATTGTAGAGATGTTAAAAACAATGTTACCAGGACCTCGGAAGATATTAGGGTATATCATAAATTCATTGTGTAAAAAAATTAGTTACCGCAAAAAACTTGGTGAATGATTGACCGAGAGTCACGTAACTAAGGCTTGCAGAGCATCACCCGACAAATACAAACACATGGAAAAATTGTGATGAACGAAAGAAAGAACCACGGAGAAAAATTAATGAATACCAAGTGAAGGAAAGCAGACAGCAATCAAGAAATCATAAGTAAATACATTTAAAAGAAAACATAACATATGTATAATGAATTTGCAACAGTAAATTAAAGTTGAAATGCCGACATCGGGAAGTAAGCATTATATCTGAGAGAATGTATAGATAATATAATCTTAATACAGAACACGTATTTGGAAGGAAAAACCGAGGGGGGGGGGGGAGTTTATTTTGAATGAAAAAAATCATGATGTGATAATAAATGACAGCAAATAAATAAATAAATACTAATGCAGACGTACTGATGACAGCATTAAAACCAAACAGTACTGTAAAAATGCACAATGAATTGCTGAAACAGTAAATAAATGACTGAGTTATCCAAATAAATGTGAACTCGGAAAGGTAATACATACCAATACAATAGATGAAAAAATGAAATAAATCCCGATGTAGGAAATATTGACTTATACAAAGTTGAAAACATAAAAACGGGATATCTTGGTTAGACATAAATAAGCTGAAAATATCGATAATATGAGGATGGATAAGTATTATACATCTTAGATTCAGAGATACTAATATGGATGCTCAAATTGAATATTATAATAAGATGATAAACATCTAATAATTTATGTGTTAATATGTTTAGACAAACTCACTCCTAAAGTAGATAAATGTATGCAGGATGATAAGAATGTAATAATCACTTAAAGGGAACTTTGAAAGTAGCATAAGTAAATATGACTCGGACACAAAAAGGGATATCAGTATCAACTCTATGGAATATAAAGCAATACGAGTAATTTCATGGAATGAAGCAAGCACTCTAGTATTGATAATGACACGTATCATGAAATGATATAACTAATAGCCAACAAGGCTGGTAATATGATATATGTTTGTTCTAAATGCAGAACCAGGATAATCCAAACTCGGGTCCAAAGAAGTGAGTCAAAAGAGGGAGAGGGGAATGGGAGGAAATCTCCGACTCACCAATCTGATGTTCCTATTTAAATGATTGCCCATGACGACATACGGCAGGCAGTAACAGAGATAACCCTCAGACCAAACAGAAGCCAGACCAGTATGGAGAGAAAGATGGCATGGATAATGTATAATAGAAATGCTATATAGTTGAGACTATAAATGTCAGGTGAAAAAGGGAGATAGAAAGAAGATGATACTAATCTAGCAAGTGTTGAACTAATATATGTATGTCAATAATGAAACATAAGTTCCTTACGGAGATTAAGACCTCGTGGAAATCTAGTATTGAGATGGTAAATCCAAAAGGCCTCCCGTGTCAGCAACCTGTGTTTGAGATCGCCCCCCCTGGTGGTTTTGATCATTTTTTCTATACCATAAATTTTAAGAAAATTGGTGTTTCTGTTGTGACAAGTGATAAAGTGTTTGCTAACATTTGAAATGTTGATAATGGCTGGATTCCTAATATAGCTTAGGTGTTCCAGAATCCTAACCTTTAATTTCCTTGTAGTGCACCCCACATATTTTAAGTTGCATTGTGAGCATTCCACTATATAGATCACATGGTCACTGTTACAATTGATATGGGTCTTGATTGGAAAGTTAGTAATATTATTATGGTCAGATAATTTTTTTGTGGTTTTACTGAATGTACAGACCTTACAGGGGTGTGATCCACACTTATAAAAGCCTGTATAGTGTAACCAAGTCGGAGGCTTGGTGTTTGATGGCAAACATGAGGGGGAAAGAATATTTCCCAGAGTTGGTGCCCGACGGGAGACTACACGAAAACCATTTTTTAAGATAGATTCAAGTTTGGCATCTTCAAATAATATGGGGATATATCGATGTACCATGTCACGGATCTCAGAAAACTGGTTGCTGTATTGCAATACAAGTGTTGGTTTAGATGTGTTATTTGTTACAGATGTGTTACTGTTTGCCTTCCCCCTGTCAA